>NC_138528.1:42110559-43570036 GCF_964234715.1 Podarcis melisellensis
CCTGGCTAAGATAAATCTTTTTGCCTGGCACCTAAAAGTAGATAGTGATGGAATAAATAGGGAGCTGCCACCAAAAAGGCCCATTCTAATGTTTAAGAAGCTTGGTAGCTTCTTTTGCTGTTGTTCAAATATGCTTGAAAATGCTGAACTTTAGCTGCTTCTGTTGGTGGTTTGTGCACAACTAATAACTCGCCATTTTAGTGCTTTGCTCAACTGTTAGTACCTTTAAGAAATTCTGCAGTGCATCCTGAACAGTGGCTGTGGGGGGTTCTTCATACAAGGCAGCAGCAGTTTTCCTTTCCAACCATCCCAGATGAGAGACCTGCATAAAAACAAAGAGGGGAACATAATCTTCCTACTATAACTTGGCAGCCAACACAAAACCACCCAGTTCATATGCCTATCTCACCAGTGATTCCGTTTGTGTGGCAGAGGAACAGGATAGCATGCATCCATCCTTCCAAGAATAATGTAATGTAGGTGCTCTACAGAGACCAGTGTATACCAGACAAGAGGCATTAACATGATTATTTACCATCAAAATAAGATGGCGGTGGCCTCCATGTGTTGCAATCATGTTGAATGTCACTTAAAATGTGCGGTAATAGGGAGAGTACCTATTCCCTCACCAGCAACTACAGAAAAGAATTGCTACATGGATTAAGAACCAATTAATCTAGTGTTAAAGCTATGGTTTTCCCAGTAGTGATGTATGGAAGTGAGAGCTGGACCATAAATAAGGCTGATCGCCGAAGAATTGATGCTTTTGAATTATGGTGCTGGAGGAGACTCTTGAGAGTCCCATGGACTGCAAGAAGATCAAACCTATCCATTCTGAAGGAAATCAGCCCTGAGTGCTCACTGGAAGGACAGATCCTGAAGCTGAGGCTCCAATACTTTGGCCACCTCATGAGAAGAGAAGACTCCCTGGAAAAAACCCTGATGTTGGGAAAGATGGAGGGCACAAGAAGAAGGGGACGACAGAGGACGAGATCGTTGGATAGTGTTCTTGAAGCTACCAGCATGAGTTTGACCAAACTGCGGGAGGCAGTGGAAGACAGGAGTGCCTGGCGTGCTCTGGTCCATGGGGTCATGAAGAGTCGGACATGACTAAACGACTAAACAACAACAATCTAGTGTCTCCTCCCACCAGCATTCCTTCGTTTTTGAGATGAAATATTAGAGAAGTAGAGGTTGCTACTCCCCACTGCCATTCAATATTTAAATGACCATTTGCTTGTAATGACACTCTAGTTGATATTCTGTTTTGTTATCTGACATTACTAAATCTCAACTGCAGCCAAGTTGGACTCTACTAGCAGTGGAAGAGCGAGCTAGCAGTCCCATTACCTGGGCATCTTTTTTTTTTTTTTTGGATGCCTCATAGTCACTGTACTAAATAAACTTAGCTCAGTTAAGTTTTTTTCAATAAGTGAATGAATTGCCCTCAATTCATTCCTTTCTTTACACCATTGAAAAATATAAAGCACATGATACATTTTTTTAAATACCTGCAACCATTTCTGATAAGAGCAACAGAAGAAAAACACATGCTAAACATTATACAAATACACTGTATGCAGGAGCCCTGGAGTGCTCCAAAACATCCTTAATCACATCCATGTGTGTTCAAAAGAGGGAAGTGTGATTGTTTTTACTGGAGTAAAATTATGGGGAAAGTGAAAGCATGCATTTGCCTGCAACTAATGCTTTTCTTTCACTATCCCTTTGTGTCCACTTCCCTTGCCCCCTCCAATGAACAAAGCACTAAATCAGGATCTTAAAACTACCTAGGATCTTGAGTTTCTTACAACTTGGAACTGCTTTCAGCATAACAGCATTTTCCCCTCTAGAGGAAGAGGAAAGAAAGAAAACAGATCCAGGTAATAAATCATGAAGATAATGTTGCTAATCTAGAACACGCACAATATATAGAGACAGCAAATAATTTAAAGCTATCTACTGGTGCATATAATAGTAGCGTTTCAAATAGAAGGTACAATAGGTTTTTTTACAAAATTATTCAACCCAATTCTAACTTGTTCAATTAAAAAAGATCACTTTTTACATATACCTCATATTCATAAAACAAAGCATGAACAGATTTTATACAAATGCATGTTGCCAAAAAGAAGCCAGCATCAGTTTGACACTAACCCACAATATAAATATCTTAACAGCTTTCTTATACTCACTCCCCAGCAAACACAGGTATAAAACAGTAATCAGGATTAACAGTAGCAGCAGATGATCACACTACAAATCTCTGCAGTCAGACACATTACACTCCCATCTAAAACTACTTGCCATATGACACTTGTGGGACAAATCCAATAGTACTTTTTGCTCATTAGTGGTTGTTTTGTGCATGTTGCCAATTCATGCATTTTAAAACAATGCTGGCTCTCTATATCAGCAGCTTTTAAGCTGGCCATCCCACATTACCTGGGAAACTCCATTTTGGTCAACTATTAGATTCTAGTGTAAATGCCTTGAAGACCAGTGAATTAGTTAGCAGCCACTAGCCTTGTGTGTGTGTGCACGTTTGAGAGAGAGACAGAAAGAGAGTGTGCGCACCACAAGGCCATAACACTCCATGCAAATTCCATCCCACTGCAAAGATCTAATTGAGCTTATTCTTAATGTTGCCTCAAACAAGTGATGCATCGACACTCAATTGCCAAATATAGGAAGAAGTGGAGAAAGGAGCTGTGGGACAGATTTCAACATTTTAGATCAGGAACTCTGTACCACAACAGAATTTTGAAGCATCACAAAACATTACAATTGCATCCATCTGCAATAAATGCAATAAAACTGAGTCGCTGAACCAAATCAATGAAGCAGACTATTTTTGTGAAGATCTTATCGGCAGCTGAAATTGCATAAAAGAATCCAGACAGTTAAACACAGAAAAACCCTAAGGCATTCAACAGATGTATTTTATTTCCTATTCTATGCTGGCTTGGTCATGTCCACAGAATGGAAGATGGTAGGATCCCCAAGGACGTGCTCTATGGGGAGCTGGCTTCAGGCACCAGACCCATTGGCACACCAACTCTATGTTACCAAGGTGTCTGCAAATGTGACAGAATGGCTGGCAACATTAACTCCTCCATGTGGGAGTCTCTTGCAGACGACCGCATCACCTGGAGATTGGTCGTGCATCCACAAGACTGACCAGAGGAGGAATAGGACACACTCTTTCATTGTCTCCCGAGACAGGCGGGTGCCAACAACAAACAACAATATAGACAAAATAATTTAGCATGATGTCTTGTGACCTCAGAAATACATATTAAAGAAAATGATTTACCTGGTAAGACCACCGGCCCAGGAGATAGTAAGATTTAGGGTCATCTGGTTTCAGAGCAATTGCTTTGTCTACATGTTTCTAAAGAGATGTACAGCAAAGACATTTCTCATTCATGAAGCACAATTTTAAGATTACACTCATTTTGGGATAAATCTATGATTCCACTAAAAACATGTTTCCTATATAACAATGACTGAAAGCAGTAAACTATCAAAAAGCTGGTAATATAGTACTTGCTAAAACCAGAGTCTATACCAAAGACAAGACCCTCTGCAACTTCTTTAAGTCATTTCTTAAAATCTGTTAAAGGGCACAGATGACATGTCCTCTTTTATGTCAACCACACATTTTAAAATCCTCCTCCTACACGCACTCATAGTGGATGCTTTCCCACTGTGGGATCCTACAGCACTGGAGCCTGTTATGCGAAACAAACAAAAACATGGGAGGAGCCAATTGTAGGGTTCAACTGAAGCAGAGACCCATTAAATTAACTGGCCCTACCTTCAAGAATGTTTACTTCACACAGTCTTCTGGAGTACAGAACAGCACCATGGAAGAGCAGCACCCACACTGCATATACATGTGTGTGTTATATGAGAAAGGGTGAGAGAGACAGAAGGGTGCCAGAAATGTATGGTGCTGAGTACCGGCTGAAGTCAAAGTCAGAATAAACCTCAGCCATAAATTTGTTGGGTAGCTTTAAGCAGACCATGGTTATAATCAGTTGGAAATCTTACTTGCAGCTTAGTCTTATAATATATTTGGTGTCCTTCCTATCATGTTCTCAGACCTTTTCAACACAATATCCCATTTTACTCCATTGCGATAAATGTCTTTTTAAAAGAGAAAAAGCCATCTTACCTTAAAAGTGTGCCCTGCTTGGATGCGTTTTTGTATACTTTCGTGTTCTGAAGCCTGGCCACATAAAACGGCATACCTGGAAATTACAGTAAGCCTGAGCATTAGTGTATTGTTCCAAAATCTGTTTTTTTTAGCATGGTGTTGTGGTTGTGTTCTGGGGTCGGAAAATATCAAATGCTCTGTTGTCCAGAGAAGCCATGTACAAAGAAAACAGAGGGCAAGTAATTAACAACAGTTTACGAACACAAAGTTTTACACCTTGTCACTTCATAGGTATTTACACACACCCTGAATTGGTCCCCCAAGGCTCAGGTGAGTCACTATCTCCTCTCAGGACTACTTGACAGCCTTGGCATTAGGTTGTTCTCAGAGGGCTCATATTCAAACTCCACTTGACAAACACCATCTATGCCACTTGCTAAGTGGGATTCTGAGGCCAGCCTTTGATACATGGAAAGTAGCTTGTGAAGGAGAAGTTTTTCTAGACTCTCTAGAATCACGATAAGCTTGGTTAATATAAATCTAACAGAATCCAATCTGATCATGTCCGTAGAAATCAGGACCCAATCCAGCATTTTGTTCAAGTGGGCAAGCCAACACATTCAGACCCAGGCTATTTCGTTTGAGCTTATAAAAGGATGTCTAGGAGTAGTTGATGCATGAAAAGAGGCTGCCTACCAATCAAAGAAAAGGTGGGAAACAGTATTATTAAAGTATTAATTCCATACCTATGAAGCAGAATGTCTAAGAAAATGCCAAATGAAATATAATAATCCTGTCTTTTAAAAATGCCAAATGAGGTATAACCATCCCTACATGTTTTGAGTATGATTCTTCTTTAGGGAATCAGCTGGGGGAAAATAGTGAACAAAATTTAACAAAATGCAAGTTAAATACAAGAAAACCTTTTCTAAAATATTTAATATGAAAGGACAGCTGTGAACAGGAACTTAATTTCTAAAAGCTGCAAATTCTTAAGTAACGCAGAAGAAGTTCACAAGTTCAGTCTTCTGTTCTTAGAAGAGCCGTGGACCAATGCATATTGTTAAACAGAGGGATCACCTCAGTGGGAAAGAGACTGTGGGGAGAAGCCAAAGTAGAGACTATGGGGCAGGGTGGGTGGGTGAGACAAAGGAAAAATGGATGTTGCGCTCATGGGGACATAAAGTGAAGAAAATATCAGAGGCTTTGACACTGAGTATTAGCTTTCTGCCATTTTTGCATGCACCTAGCTGCAACGTGGCATGTTATCAATGAACAAGCCCACAATGAAGGGCTGCTGAAAGTTACAGGTCTGAAAGTTCAATGGTTCATATCAGATTCTAATTCAGGCTGCTCAGCAACTCCATAAAACATTAGGATGATCTAATGAAAGTTACTGCAACACTACTAAAAGTTTGTGAGATCTTTAAAATACAGTTTTACAAGGTTGTTTAAACAAGAGAAAGCCATATAACCCCCATGTGAACTCGTAGATCTTCAAATAAACACAGTTAATTACCTCCACGCTTGCCCTGAAGCAAAGCACTAGGAAACGCTTCCCAGTAACTGCTTGTAAATCCTGTCATATTTACTTTCAGTTTCTATCACTGGGGGTAGCAAGAAGAATTTGAACAGCTTAACAAAAGCCTGCCATTAACAGTAACTTTTGGGGAGTCTAGTATGAGCTGAAAGAACACCAGAGCTGCAATCCTGGGCACATTTACTTGGGAATAAATCCTACTGAGCAAGGTTTATGTCCAAGTAAACACACGCAGGACCAAGTAGTAACTGTCATCTCTTTTTCCTTCCACCTTTCCTGGTTAACATACTAAGCTGGGCCAGGCCTTCAAGAAGTGTCAAACTGTGCAGAAATTCACATTCTGCATAGCAACAGTGAGGAATGTCAGAGACAAGAAAATGAATCGGCCCACATAGGGTTGACGAACTCAATACGGCACAATTCTCCCACCAGTTCTGATGCAGCTTCTCTCTTTGGAAAACAAACTGGGGAGTTTTGTCTCTCAAGTCTCACCTGCTGGGATCCTACAGCTCAAAGACGGCAGATGTTGATGGTTCAGATCTTGGAGCATTGCCATATAACTCAAAACTAAGCAGATTCTCATGAACCTTGGCCAGCTGAAAAAACAGAACCAGCCCCCTGGGACTGCAGAGAGATCTGAAACGTCTACCTCACACCCTGCAGTGCAATTATATGCCTTGGCGGAGGTGGGGAGATTTATATCCCACCTTTTTTGGTAAACAGGCTTTACAAAGTGGCTAACAACCCCTGCTAATTTACATTAGTGCTTTTCTTCTTTCCTTTACTCAGTAGATGGGAGGCTGGAAGAACAGCTGCAGCAACTGAAAGTCACCTAATCCATATTAAAAGGACTACGCAGTTCCTGTGGCTCAGGTAAAACATCCTAGGCTTTGTAAATCTTACAAAGCTGGGAACAAGCATC
Source organism: Podarcis melisellensis (assembly GCF_964234715.1). Lineage (NCBI taxonomy): Eukaryota > Metazoa > Chordata > Lepidosauria > Squamata > Lacertidae > Podarcis > Podarcis melisellensis. The sequence continues at coordinate 42,117,184 of NC_138528.1, forward strand.
AGACCTGCACGCTCCCTCCCTCCCCCACCCTTACCTTATGCTTCAGATTTTGTACGGAGATCCTGGTTTGTGATCGTTTTTCTGGTTCAGACATAACAGGGTCCTCTTGCACAAAATAAACTTGGATTTTCATACCAAAGCTAATGTCAGCAGGGAGGGGAGAAAATACTGTGTAGCCCCAACACCAATTCTTTGTTTAATAAACTATGGTTTGTGAAACGTTACACCCAACTGCGTCATTCTCCAGCTGAACTGCTGAAATTGTAGGCTGCAGGCCAAGGTAATGTGTGATTTTGTCCTCAAAGTGCTTAGCAAACAAGTCGCAATAGGACTTCTATAGGGCTCCAAGATCGCCCTGGAGAAAACTTCACTATACAAGAAGGAAGAAACCAGAAAGTTCTCACCCTCCCATCCATATTTCATATAGCAAAGGGACCTCAAGTTTGAGAAAGACCTCAAACTTTTAGTTTTCAGCAACAAACTGAACAATTTGTCACCCACCATCTGCTGAATCTATTGCACACCTCTTAAGCTATGCAGTACTACTTAAATACTTGCTGTATGAAATTGTCCCTAGCCTCCCTTGTGCAATGAAGTCCAGTTTTATCTCTCTCTCTCACACACACACAGAGCCATATGGGGTAAAACAGGTTTTTATTTTACTATAGTTCATCCATCCCTTCTTCTAAGGAGCTCAGAGAGGCATACATGGCTTTTCTCTCCTCTCTGCTCAACCTCATTTTTACCTTCACAACTAAAGAGATGTGCTAGCCTAATAGATCATGAGCCCGCATTTAACCCTATGAGTTTTACGGTCAGGTAGGAATTTGAATGCAATTTAGAGTGATGCATGTGTGTGTGTCATCATGTACATGGTTGCAAGGGAACATGCTGTTCTCAAGATGCAGTTACAGGAGCATCAATAAGCCTCTAAACCAATAGTACAGAGCTTTCCAAACTGCGCATCTTGGCACACTAGTTTGTCGGCTGCAGTGTGTAGGTGTGTCGCATAAACACGCTTCCTGGGGCTGCAAAGGGTTAGTTTAACCTCCAGCTTGCTAGTAAAACTGAATTACTGTGTCGTGAAGTGATGCAAAACTGAATTGCTGTGTCATGAAATGAAGCATATCCAAAAAGTGTGTCACCAACTTGAAAAGTTTGGAAAGCTTTGCGATAGTAGATGGCTTCCAGCTGTCTGAATCTTCCCTAAGATGCTCATATAGGGGGAATGAGAACATGAATAGTGCCAAGATCAGCTCTCCCGACATGGTTATTCTTCTTTTAAAGCAGCCGTGGAGGGTACCTAATTTGATAGGGGCAGTGGCACTGGGGGTGGGGATTACTTCTTTCACTCCTGACCGTCCTCTGAAGCTGCCATCTGGCATGCAGGGAAGGAAGGTGGATATCTAGGGACAATGGGTGTAACATTATGTCAAGGATCACACCACACATACTGGAGTTTTGCTTTTTTTCCATCCTTGGGGTTACAAACCTTTACTGAAGATTTTTTTGTATTACTGTATTTAACTGCTCTAACATAGAGCAATACTCCACAAAATACTAATAGTTTAAATTTTGAAGCAAGAAAAAAAATACTGCATTTCCCCTCCTCCCAACTGTATCTTTTATTGCACACCAGCTTTCCCATTAGCTATAAAAAACAGACTTGCTATTTCATTCCTGCCACAAGGTCAATCAGTGAAGGAAATAATTCAAGCTGACTTTTAAATGAACTGTTTCCTGAAAGGAAATCTGCTGGATACAAGGAAAACACTTTCCTCGAAAATCTTGTCTATACAAAGAGAAATGTCAGGATAAGTTTCACTTAATGAAAATTTACGAAGTTTGAATTCATTCAGCCAGCTAGTTCTTCCCCCTCCTCCAGGAAAGGAGTCTTGTGACACCTTCAAGACTAAGAGATTTATTGCACAGGAAGATCAGTCACTCACAGACCATACTAAAGATCTGCTAAAATTGATTACAATCCAGAGTCAGAAACCAGAGCAATACAGCTGCTGATATGGATATGGCCCTATTTTCCCTTCTGAATAACCACATTTTCAAAACAGTGAACAAAAAGGGAAATAGATGTAATAAATTTCAGTGACTGCTTTGACATCTGGACTAGAGGTTGCTGTGACTCACTTTTTTTAAAAAAAATCCTAGAAGTTTACCAACTGGTTGTTTTATTGGGCAGCACGGTTTGTATTATAAAATAGCAGCACTGAATGAAGGAGACAGCTTCCACCAATAAAAAAAAAACACATTATGAAACTTGGGTAAGGTAATTCATAGAATTCAACTGTTTAAGCACTGCTGCTTAGTAAAGCATCTACTGTTACCAGAATCAAAAGCAGCCTAGATGATGGATGGGGAAGGAGGTGGCTCTCCAAATAATGTTAGACTACAGCTCTCAGCATCCCTGACCAATGGCCATGCTGCCTGGGACTGATGGGCACTGGAGTCCAACAACCTATGAAGGAGCACAGGCTCCACTTGATGCAAAGAAATTCCTTAGGTATGGTTCCTTTTCTCCCCTATGTTCCATTGTGACCAACAGCTCTAGAGAGTTTCAGTGGCTACTCTGCAAATCTCCCTCTTCCTAATAGCCATCTAAAGGCCAAGCTACTTTCAGGATGCTTTTGAACACCTGCTTCCTCAGCAACAGCCACAAACCTGGGTGCAGTGCACCCCATGAAAGTACTTGCTACATGTCATCCACCAAATCACTGTACAGTGGACCCTCCGGATACAAATTAAATTCATTCTGGGGGTCCGTACTTAACTCAAAAAGTCCGCAACTGGAGGCGCCGCTTCTGCACATGTGCGCACGGCAAAACCTGGAAGTATACAATTACGTATCCAGAGCAGTAGGTAACTTGAAGGTCCACTGTACTGGTAAGTGGAGAAAGTCAGCATCTACTTACCAATGAACTTTTGTTAATAGAGACAACCTGGAACAACTCCAAATTATGTAGCTCTAAATCTAAACATGGCAATTTATCTCAGCAAGTTTTATGGACCTTTTGGGTTATCCCAAAACAACGTACATAGAATTCACATCAAGAAGAATAGGCATATAAAGTTTCAAAAACCCATGTTTCGTGAACACACTTTGTTCATAAAAAAACAACGACCTCAGGAACATTTCAGAGCTGCAGTTTTTCTGTACAGCCCTTTAAAAAATAGAGACAACTCATGTGCCAGAATTCCATTTAGGTCTGGAGGCCAGCCTCACACATCTTGTAATTGACTCTCTATGTTCAGTCTCGAAAGGCAAATAACAAACTTTGACTTCTTAGGATGTCTGTAAATATTTTCAGAACTACTCTAACTGCATAAAGGACTGATAATGCTGCACCTGCACTGTTTCCTCTCCAGAGACCACTCTGAAATCCCCTCCTGCTCTTGTTGTACTTCCAACATTTCTTTCAACAGCAAATGCAAACAAATGCCAAAGCAAACAAGCAACTCCTCCTCCTGATCCTTAATTCACAGAGTATGTTTTTAAGGAATGCAGAGGCCACAGACATGCTGAAGCAATGGGGGATTTTCAGTTGTTTTTATTTTGCTAGGCCTTCGGGAATTCACATATTGGTGCCGGAGCACATTAGACCGCACGCTTTACAGCGCACGGAGTTGCCCTAGTTTTTGACAGGGGTGCATATTTTACTCCCTCTACCATGCGATTAAATGTTACAACTAGTTTTGGAAGTCATGGGATAAGCTTGGGACATCCTGTTAAAAACAAGGCCGGGTCAGCCACCCATGTTTTCTCATGTATTACATCGCACCAGCAAAACATTATATTTCCAGAAACAATACCTAATGACTCTGAAGCTCACCTCTTACTGCTGGCAAATACAGAACTTTAGTCTCTTCCCTCTAGCAGCAGATGGGAGTTCCAAGAAGAGGCTCCCTTTTACTGCTTGGTAGAAAGGATAATGCAATGAAACCCTTCTCACATTCCCACGAGACACCAAATTTAGACTACCGTGTGCAAGAATTCAGTATTTTTGTTTTAGCACCCTTGAAAGGCTAGCCGATAGCAGTGGGTCTTCAAACACTTAATTCTCTTTTTGCCTTTTGGAAAGTTGAATAATACACCACTCAGCAGAAAGACGAAATGCTTTTTTTCTGGGGAGACGCAGGGGTATGCATATCTCTAAACATTTTGTGAATCTAAGTTTGGCCTCATTGAGGGGCATTGTTTCAATATGAGTAGGAAAATGAGAGTACCCCTATACATTTTTTAAAGACAAAAAGCACTGGGCACACATGAAAGCTATAGTAGTTCTTCATACTTCACACTCTCAAATCGCCAAAGTATAAGGGGTTGATAACCATAGTATTAAGCTCACCTTATTTACCACCTCAGTTTTCTAGTAGGTTAAACATTATATGTGAGTTTTACAGGCACAGTATATAAATGGTTCAACACGAACAATGCTTTATAAGCAGCCCACCTGGCACTTAAGCCCATGACACTTAAGCAGCAGTGGCCAGCGTGGTGTTGCTCATCTGGCTTCCCAACCCCCCACATCACTGCCAATTACCGAGAGGGACAAAGCAGTGGAGAGTGTGGTGGAGCCGCAGAGGCAGAGGCAATCCAATACAGTGGTGCCTCGCAAGACGAAATTAATTCGTTCCGCGAGTTTTTTCGTCTTGCCATTTTTTCCGTCTTGCAAAGCACGGTGTCGGGAAAGTTTTGGTCTTCAAAAACCTCTAAAAAGGGGGGTGCTTGGGAGGGAGGGAGAGGCGGGCGTGGGGCGTGGGGGGAGGCAGGGCGGAGGTTGCTGCCTGAGCCCCCGGGATCGGTTCCGCTCGCCTTGCTCCGACCCTTTGCACTACAGTCGGCGCTGTCTTGCTGCTGCTGTCGCCGCGGTAGTCAAAACTCCTACCGGCCTAAAAGTTGTCTAGTGCAAAATCCTTCTGCAGCAGCAGCCCAAAAGAAAGCGAGAGCGCCAGCCAGCCAGCCGCCCGCCGCGGACAGGAGGGAGGGAGCGAGCGTCAGCGACGGTGGATGCCTATTGCCCCTGTTGCTACTGCAGCCGGCCGGCCAGCCAGCCAGAAGCACGCGAGCGGAGAGGGGTGCATCCAGCCCGTTGGAGAGGAGCGCGGGGGCGCGTCCCCGGTGGCTCCCGAGCTGACCTTGCCTGGCCCAGCGCCTTCCGCGCTGCCAAAGGGCGACTCACCTGCTGCCTGCGCTGCACCGGGACTAACTCGAGCGGGGCGAGGAGAACACACACTCGTGCGCACACACACACTGAGAGGCAAACTTGCAGCAGCTTTCGACGTCACAGGGTCGGAAAGCGCGGAGATGCAGGTAGGGGGCGCCCCTCGCAGGGCGAGCGCCGGAGGGTCCGGGCGCTCTTGTCACCGCCGGGGCGCTGGGGGAAGGGGAGAAGGAAGGAGCCCCATCCGAAGAGCCCCGGAGCCTGGCCTCCCTAACTGGGAGTTGTGGGGAGGGAAGTGTGCGCGCCTTACTATTTTTCGCCAAAACAAAGCTCCCTCTCCCTCAGAACCTGCCTTCACGCATTCTTGCCCCTACGGAGACGCACACCGCGTGCTATGAGTTGCTCCTCGAAGTCAAGTCGCAACTGTATTAACGGTTTTAAGAAAAAGGAAACAAACTTGCAAAACGTTTCCGTCTTGCGAAGCAAGCCCATAGGGAAAATCGTCTTGCGAAGCAACTCAAAAACGGAAAAGCCTTTCGTTTTGCGAGTTTTCTGTCTTGCGAGGCATTCGTCTTGCGGGGCACCACTGTACTCCTAACTGGGCGCCCATATTGAACTCCCTGTTGTCATGTCCCTCCCTCTTTCAATAACCAGCAGAGATGCAAGCATTGGGATGCCAGGTGAGCGATGCTGCCTCACCTGCACCACCCCTGATGGCTACTACTCCACTTAACAGAAAAAAATATTGACATTTATGGGACTCCTCTGAAGTCATTGCTATTTTACCTGTAACAATGGCTTATTAGCAGCACCAGGTGGTATCTGTATCATAATTTTACAGTAAGTAGTGTTGTTCTTGGGATTTTAAAATCACAGCTGTATTGCAGCTGAACTGCAGACTTGTAGAAGAAAGAGATTAGGAGCTGGCAAAAGAGGAGTCATTTGTTTTCTCGAAGCAACAGAACTGTCCGAGATATATGCCTAGACTCCATTTTTTTTACAACTCTGGGGAAAAGCAGTAAATTACTAGATGAGGGCTCATAAGACACTGATACGAATCATATTCTCGGAGTCAAAACATACTTATTATTCTAACAGCAAAAAAAAAAAAAAATCCTCTGGGAGAATTGTTCTGAGCCAGTTTGTCATTAGCTGACAAGAGCAAATGGGGAAAACATATTTTGATTAATTGTAAACAGCTCTGTCCATAAACTCAAACTCTTCTGCCAAATGAATAAGTATTTGTGGAAGAAGGATAAATCAAATCTGTACATTTAAGAAGACAGCAGCTCTGTATGTGGACTATACTTCTGAAGAGTTTATGTCTAAAGTGACAACATATAGAAGGCCAATATATAAAACAATTCTCCTCTTTTTGCCTTTTCTTCACAAAGGAAGTAATTACATACCACTGGTGACACTCAGCACTTTGATCTCCCATCTGCAAAGCTGTTTCTGCCTCATCCTTTCCTGCAACGAAAACCAACAAAAATAAACTTATTTGTGTGACACATTTTAAACACTTAACCCTTCAAATACTTTGAAACTGGAGATTAACAGTGTACAAAGAAGTTTCACACATTCAGTAAGCAGATATTCTTCAGAAAACAGCAGCCTAATACAAGGATGACACATTATGACAGCTGAAGAGCTGCACCTCTCCGTCTGACACTCTTGGAAATAGAATCCATAGGTTTTTGACTCACATGCCTCCCAACCCAGAAAACCAGATTAAGGTTGCTGCCTGAGATCAAGCTTCACCCCTAATATTTGTGGAGCTGTCACAAAGGGAGAGACAAGGCAGGAACGAGCAAGAATTTAACTACACTTTTAAGAGAGACATGTTACATATGAAGTACCATATTCAGATGGGAAACTATAGCTTTGAATCTGCCAGCTTTCCAACTCCCATAACAATGTGTTCTCAGGGTGCAGACTGTAGAACTGCAGCCTTAGAGTTCCAGCATCACAAACAGCCTACTTTTGCCCTATCAGAAAGAGAAGTAGGTGGTGGCTGTCTGACAAGGAGGCAGCAACAGAGGAGGTAGAGGAAAGTGACAATTCTGAGACAAATATAACCTCAGGAATTTGAGGAGGAGTAAAGCAGTTTGTAGCAGTGATGTGAATCAAAAGTGTGGGCTGGCGAAAGCTTCCAATATAGATGCAGCTATTCAGACTCATTGTACCATGCTATGAAAGTTTTGCATTGCATGATAAAACCAGCAAATGCAATTGCAGCACCTGCCAAGCAGTTCTCAGACTACAATTCTGTTTACAAGATTCTTTAACACATGATTTCATTTTAGGGGTAAGAATAATCCACTGGGGAGGGGGGCTGTAATTTTAAATTGAGAGCCAGTGTAGTGCAGTGGTTGGACTAAGACCTGGGAGATCAGGATTCAAATCCTTGCTCTGCCATGAAACTCAAATCCTTGCTCTGCCATGAAACTCACCTCATAGGTTATTATGAGGACAAAATGAGGAGAGGCAGAGAATCAATGTATACCACCTTGGGCTTCTGGGAGGAAAGGTGAGATATAAATGGAACAAACAAACGTGTGTGTGTAACCCACATTTTTCCAAGGCAGGCAGGTAAATAAATGCCCAATACAACTCACTGGTGAAATGCACCCACCCTTATCTCAAAGTGCCTTCTTACCATCAGATGCATAAGATAATTTCTCATCTGCATCCTCCGTGATTTCATACATATCACTATAACCTCGGGCCAGGCGCCAAAGGAAATCCTGCTTGTCACCATACTGTAGAAAAAACAAATGTTAGTTCACATTTATTAGTTCACCTGATTCTAGATTCAGATAGGTAGCCATGTTGGTCTGACACAGTCAAAATAAATAAAAAAATTGTCCAGTAGCACCTTAGAGACCAGCTAAGTATGTTCTGGGTATAAGCTTTTGTGGGAATGCAGCCTGGTATCTGAAGAAGTGTGCATGCACACGAAAGCTTATACCCAGAACATACTTAGTTGATCTCTAAGGTGCTACTGGACATTTTTTTAATTTATTAGTTCACCTGTTTGCTTAAAAGAAAATGGGATTTCCAAGTATAATATACTGCAGGTGTTTTGTTTTGTTTCAAACGTAGCTTGTGAACAATTTGACAAGCAGTGGAATAAGGCTCTAGACGAGCCAAACCAACTCAATAATTCATTTAAATCTCTTCACTTGCCTGAATTAGTAAAGTGTAATATGCTTCTCATTCTTGAGATTTTAATAAAGTAACTATAGGATTCAGGTCAGTCAGTCAAACACTTATGCCAAACAGAAACCTTCCTAGAACATGTCCCTGCTCCTGTAAATAAACTGTTCCTCTACTGGTGTCACACTGGGCTTACTTTGCAAGCAGACAAAGGTGCCAAGCTTAAGTGGCATATAGCATATGTACCACAGCCATGACCACTAGATGGAATACACCAGCCATGTGCACATCATGCATGGCTGAATTGGACAATACTCCCCCTTGTGGGGACAGAACTGGGAACTAGAGACCTGTGTGAGACTTCATAAAATCAAGTTGGCCACTACAGAGCCAATTAATTTGGTACAATGATATATAAAGCAGATACAGTGGTGCCTCGCAAGACGAAATTAATCCGTTCCGTGAGTCTCTTCGTCTTGTGCTTTTTTCGTCTTGCGAAGCACGGCTATTAGCGGCTTAGCGGCTATTAGCGGCTATTAACGGCTTAGCGGCTTTAAGAAAAAGGAAACAAACTCGCAAGAACTCGCAAGACGTTTCGTCTTGCAAAGCAAGCCCATAGGGAAATTCGTCTTGCGGAACGACTCAAAAAATGGAAAACTCTTTCGTCTTGCGCGTTTTTCGTCTTGCGAGGCATTCGTCTTGCGAGGTACCACTGTATATAACTACTGACAAGGCTATGAGTTTCAGGCTCATTAACATAATTTTACCATGGGGCTGGGACAGGGAGAGAAAATGAGGCGATTTCTCAATAACTGGGTGAGTATTAAGGCAGAACAAACAGTTCTTAGATAATACTGCAGATCCAACTTCAAGCAAAGCAAGTAGGTTGCAGCAGTTGGGTAGGGCAGCCTTGGAGCGGGAGTAGAAGACTTGAGATAGCATTAGCAACACCAAAGATGTAAGAGACACATTAGAAGAACAGACTGAAAAATGACTGCAAATGAAGATGGGAAAAGTTTGGGTACTGGTAAGCTTGATTTGATTCCCAAACATGTTGCAAACAGCTGGCCATCTGACTTGTTGACATGTATATATAAAGCAAGTTTGTATCTACATTTCATGAAACAATTCTGCCTAAATCATCACTGTAATAAGTCTGAGGAGAGCTTTGCTATCAACTTCAGAGATGCTGCAGTTCCACTTCTAAACACATTAGGGGATTGAGTTACTGTATGTTTCAATACGCAATAAACAAAACATAATTTAATACTTTTAAGAAGAGGCCAAGTCCCACAGGCTTTGAGGGTTTTAATTTTCTAATGGCAGCATAAGCAATGCTGCATTTTAGATGCCTGGTCTCATTTAGGATTGTGGTATAGACAAGACCTTGCACAACATCCTGTTCTGCTCTCCCTGCTGGTTAGCTCAGCTCAGTTTTTCTGGGAAATTGCTAGAGTGAACTTTACCACTAGTTTATTGTTAAGCAGCTGTTGGAATCCTTCTCTCTTCTCCTGTTCGCTCCCACAGTGCAAGCGATCTGCTTGCTGGAGCAACTGACCAAGTGCTTCATCTGTAGCAGGGTCCAAAGTCAGTGTTTCGTCCTCATTGACAAGGTCTAAGGAATCCCTCCTTGCCGTTCTCACAGTCTCACAACTTCTTTCATCTTCTCCTTCCTCACTCTCTTTATCAGATTCGCGGTCATAATCAGACTCTGCGTTGGCTGTAGTATAGCTTTAAGACAAATTGCAGAAAATCTGTCATTACATTAACATGACATAACCTAAATTTCACAATCAAAGTCAATAGATTTCACATCCTAAGAAATAGAAGTTTGTGCCTGAACTTTGTTAGTGGCAGAAGCTTCTCCCTAAGGGAGTTCCGTTCATCACACTTCCACTAGTAGAAAAGGTGGAAGAGGCTAACTTTTGCTGGTTAGTTTTTCCTTCTGCAACCCCTCCCAACCTTCAAAGATCTGTTCAAGAGGATAGGGAGACTTTCCAGAACAGTGTTGACGGGGGTATAAACAAATATCCTCTTCTGCCCTCCCACTAATGAGATACCTCTTCTGGATCAGAAGTGGACCGATTCAGGGAAATTTGGATCCAACTCTATGAACAGAATGCTAATATGGGGGGGGGGGGAATCCTAAACTTCCTGCTATGCAACAGCTTTTAGTATCAGCAGCAGATTCAACATACAACATACAATACAATACAGTGGTGCCCCGCAAGACGAAAAACCCGCAAGACGAAAGGGTTTTTCGGTTTTTGCGTCGCTTCGCTAGACGATTTTCCCTATGGGCTTGCTTCGCAAGACGAAAGCCCATAGGGAAATCTCCGGGGACCTCTTTTAAATGCTGGCGGTGGGGAGCAAAGCCTTCCCCCCCCCCCTCCGGACTTCAGAAGAGGTCCAGGAAGGCCGGCGGGGGCGAAAGGTTTTGCTCCCCACCACCAGCATTTTAAAAGCGGTCCGGGATAGCAGGGAAGCGCTTCCCGCTATCCCGGATGGCTTTTGAAGGCAGGCGGGGGGAGCAAAGACTTTTGCCCCCCGCCAGCCTTCAGAAGAGATCCTGGACCTCTTCTGAAGGCTGGCGGGGGGCAAAAGTCTTTGCTCCCCCCTGCCTGCCTTCCCGGGAGAGCGGAAAACACAGCGCTGCCTTCCCGCTTTCTGCGGAAGGCAGGCAGGGGGGACAAAGACTTTTGCCCCCCGCCCGCCTTCGGAAGAGGTCCAGGACCTCTTCCGAAGGCGGGCGGGGGGCAAAAGTCTTTGTCCCCCCTGCCTGCTTTCCCGGGGGCTTTTAAATCGCCCCGGGACTGTCCGGGGCGATTTAAAAGGCCCCGGACGGCTTTTGAAGGCAGGCGGGGGGGAGCATCAGGAAAAGACTTTATTCTCCAATGCTTTTTAGGGGACCTTTTTAGGGCTTTAAAGGATTTTGAGGCTCTGGTTTGTTAAATGTTTTAAGGCCTGCATTCGCCACACTTCTCTGAAGTGTGATGTGTTTTATTGTGATTTTATTTATATTGCTTTTATTGTATTTTAATGATGTTTAGGTATGTCATCCATAACTTTGGTTATGAGGAAGCATAGTAATATTGTCCATAAAGAAATAAAAGATGGCAATCCCTGGGTGACTCTCTCTCAATCTAACCAACCTCACAGAGTCATTCTGAGGACAAAAAATAGGGTGGGTGGGGATGAGAGAACCATGTACCACACTGGAGTTCCTTGGGGATATAAATACAGCAGATAAATAAATGCTCTCAGGCTAAGACCATTCAGCAGTTTATTAGCTTAGCAAGAGTTATTTCTCCACAATCACCACTACAAAGGATTAATATCCCAAATCAAATACAAGCCACAGGGAAAGAAATGGTTGTGGTTTACATTTATCAATATGATTAGATCTGTTAATTTGTATCTAGTCATCCAATTATTATAAAACTGAAGTTTAAATTTACACAAGGTAAAATCAGTAGAACTTTATTTTGGACCCAAACTAAACTATATATCGCATAAACTCAAAATGCCAAATGTTCCTAGCAGATCACAACTCCTTTTTACAACGTGCTCCTTCAGAAAACTTTTTGTCTTGGAACAAATCTTGTTTGAAATGCCATGTGAAGAAAATTATAACAACACTTAAATAATAAAAGCACAAAACAAACTTAATATTCTGAATCTCCCTAATAAGACAACAGCAGATAGAAAGTGTACAAGCTTCATAGTTGTTTGTTTATATTGTCCACTCAGCAGATAAATTACAGACTCAGCAGATAAATTACAGACTTCCCCACATCTCTCCCCAAATTCTTTCCCAAGTACAACACATTCTAGAAATCTATGCAAGGTCATGAAATTGGTTTAAGCCACAAGGACAAATATGGCATTATTTCTGAACCTTCCTTCCAAAACAGTTGAGGATTCTCATTTAACGGGCATCCCTCCTACACAAAGTTAGATAAGAACTGCTTGTATTGACTTTCAGATCGCTTTGAACTCTTTTAGAGTTTGTTTTATGTTCTGATGATGAAAAGCGGGATATAATTTTTAAAGTAATAAATAATTTTTAGAAAATGAAGGTCATTCTAGCTCTCTCTTTTTCAAAATCCTTATAACAAGGTAGTTTAAAAGGAACGTAAGGGAAATCTTATAAAATACAGGCACCTCCACACTCTTGCGAGATCAGTAAATGTGTGGTCGCTGACAGGCGCACTGTTTTTGGCACCCAAAGAGGGTGGGACGGAATGGGGTGGAGTGGAATGGACTTGGGCATGTCACACTTACATGTCTGGCAGCCTGGAATGGAACCCTCATGTAAGCAGTGATTCCCCTGTAGGGCTATTGTAGAAATTGCTACAGTTGATCTGACTATCTCAGGGGTGCCCAAACGTTTTTCAAAGAGGGCCAGATTTGATGAAGTGAACATGCACGAGGGCCGACCAAAGTTGTTGAGCTTTTTAAAGGATTTTTTAGGATTGAAGTTGTTGAGCTTTTTTTACAATTATTTACCTCAAAGTTGTTTACTCCAGGATTAAACTGACCAGCGGGCTGGATTAGGCCCCCCCAAAACGGACTTTGGTCTATCTGAAGGGATGTACCACACAATCTCTGCTCAAAAACCTTTGAACTGAGGTCTAGCTCCAAACTCTTTCCATATAGTTCAGAAATGCCAAATTTCACAACTAGGCATGAAACAAGCCCTTCCAAATTGTTTGTCACCTTGAAAGCTGCCCTAAGCGAACAGCAAGGCTCTCTAAGGAAAAATTACATAGAAATTTAACAACATTTTACTTCTCCTTGACCTTTCCCTGATGAGGCTTAATACTAAGCGCAGAATAGATATTTTACTAGTCAGTTCTATTATAGAACCAACTGCTGCCACAAGTTAATCCCTTTAAACTAATTTTTGCTTTGAACTCACTTACCCTCCCTCACTTTCACCATCAGTAGTGTAGGCAGCTCCAGAGCTGGCTGTGAAATATATAGAGCTTGAACCTGTGGAATCACTCCTTTCTCTGGGATATACAGTACGCCTCCTCCGAATAACCTTCTGGCTTTCTTCTAGTTGAGTTCTGCAAGGGGAGATATTAACACAAGAGACACTTACGCTGTTTAATTGTTTGTTTCCCATTAATTGTTTGTTTCCATTTTCCTTCTCTAATGCATCCACAAACCACCAAAATAATTATTCTAGTCTGCTCAGTATAATTCAGATTAGTCCTACAAAATCAGACCTTATTCAACTATTGTGTCATAGAATATAAGAGTATAACAGACATATACAAATGTTTACACAATAATTTAGCTATATCACCAATTATAACTAAGAAGGGAAACTGACAAAAGTGCATTCAACTTGATAGATTAGATAGGGCTGTGAAGTCTACAGAGTCTGGGATATCTGTTAGGGGGAAATCATCTAGCCAACTATACTACACTAAGAAGAACTTCCAGGAAAAAATGGTCATCCACTAAGAAGCATAGCAGTGCAATCCTATGCATGTGTCAGGAAAAAGTCCCATCAAGTTCAATGAAACTTCCCCCAAGGTGTGTATAGGACTGCAGCCTAGGTCAAATGTTCTTTCATTGATGCTGCTTTTCTACAGCTGTCAATATTAACATGAATCATTCAAAAGGCTTCATCCAAAACCTTCCAATGGAGTTATTCCAGAAGTTACTCTTCCCACAATACAAACACCAACACATTTCTTAGTTTTGGATTCAATTCTGAACTGCTTGATAAACTGCTTTATACCAGTGTTCTGCTCCAGTATCAATTTTTGGGCATGACAACCTGTTACAACTGACATTTGACAACAGATACAAAATCAAATGGTTCAAATTTTAAATACTGGTTAGTGTGATAAAGGTTGATGCTTTGTAGATAGCTGAAGAAAAAAAGAGAGGAACATGTTGAAATTAAATATGCTTGTAAGGGCATGTGCCTCTAGCATATCCATAGCTTTTTGCTGAATATCAGTGAAATTACTCTGGAAGAATTACTGTTTTACAAATAGCAGTGACAGTTTAAAAAAAGGAAAGCACAATAACAATTTCACCCAAAACATGGTTCATGTAATTTTCAGCAACCTGGAATCTGAAGGAAATAGCTTTATACTAACCTGACTTCTCCAACGATCTCTCCTGCTAAACCCTGCAGGCTATTCCGCAACTCTTCCACTTCATGTCGCAGTTCTATAAGGCTTTTGAGCACAAAGTCCAGACGGTTCAGCACTTCAGCCTGTTCTTCTTGTGTTAGATGAGCTGTATATGGGATGCTGTCACCACCTTCCACTGGTGCTTGTCTCATTCGTGGAACTAGAGAAAGAAAATGAAGCAGCTACAACACAACTAGGCATGGAGAAACTCCCGGTTCAATCCCTGGCATCTCCAGGTTGGAAGGAGAATGTCCCCTGTCAGTAACCCTGTCGAAAGCCACAGCTAGTCAGGTGGACAACACTAAGCTAGATGGATCAAAAGTCTGACTTGGTAGAAGGAAGCTTCTCCCAGAATGGAGAACCCAGAGACTTCCCAGGAAACAGAGATAAAAACCTGCTCTGGGAAAAAATGCAGTCAATTCCCATAGCATTGCACATATCATTGATACAGCGATGCAAACATGCTAGCCATCAACATTTTGCAGATAAATAGTACAAGGGTATATAACCTACACTAATATAACTGCTTTTCCAGTCAGCATAAAGAGCCTTGTGCATATGCAGACTTGTACACATTAAGCATTTACAACTTAACGTCTAATTGTAATTTGTTAATTTACAGAAAAATTGAATCTTTTAATATATTCCCATTTGGCAAGTTCAGCAGAATTGTGTCTTTATTTTTAAAGTAATTATAACTTATCAGATACAAACAGAATTCTCAACTAATCTACCCATTCATCTCAGAGCATACTTTCACTGAAATTAAGCAAATAAGAGTAATACTAGGCATGTGAATTCCAAGTTTAATGGTGATAAATTAACCTCCCAACCTTCAGTTTGAGTAACTCTAGTCTTAGAAAAAATAAAAGTACAAAAGATAATTTAAAAAATGGAAACCATCTTTGTACCCTGATTATAAGGCTGTGGAATTTGTGAGTGTTCTTTAGGGTCCAGAGCATTATGTTGACTCTGTACGTTTGGTGATTTGGATCTTTGCTGGGGCTTTTTTCTCTTTTGTTTGTAGAAGTAGTAGAAGAGACCTATTCCTGCAGCTGCTCCCAGGACCACACCAAGTCCCACACGGAAGACCACCATTTTGGACATGATGCATCTGTAACAATTCAAGCAGGCCATAATTTGTATTTATGAAATAGACACAACATGAAGGAGAAAGTGCTGTATTATAACACATGCTAAGTGTTATGTGCTTAACAATATTTCAAAATAAAATTAGTCTAAAATATTTACAAGCTAAGCATTTTTTAAATAAAACAAAAACAAAGAGGGTGCAGCAACATAACCGTCAGTTCTTCGATACAAGAGATAGACAGCAACCTACTTCTCAGAATATGTAAAAATAAATACTCTGATGTTCTATCTATATAGGAGGGAAATCCTGATTTGGTGACCTCAATGGCAAATTAATGCTTAGGAGAAACAGAATTTTACACTGAAATATAATCAAATACCAAAGGTCTTTCAGTGAGATTTCATTCCACATGATAAAGTTCTGTAGTTGAAGCTATACACATTTGACTCAGATAATACCCGGATACAGTTCAATCCAGGAGCTCAACAGGTAACAGGGAGGACACAAGTGATAACCTAGCAACCTTGCCAAAAACACTCCCATTTCAAAGCAGGTCACCGTCCGCATTAGTAGCAATTCCAAAGAACTGAAGCCACATAATCTTCTTCCCAGGTCACTCTTTCCCAATTTAGCTGCCTCTCTCACATACATGCATAAATACATACACAAATACACAGAAATCTAAACCCACTTACATGTAAATATACCAGTTTCCCCTTAATACGGTTTGTCAGACCCTCTACATGATGTGTTTCGAGATAAGAAATACTGAGCCTTAGGGGTCCAAAACCACCAAACAGGTTTTAAACTCTTGTCTACCCAGCTCAGGCGATTTGACAATTGGGCCAAGCCTCTGACCCCGCGATGACACTGCGGTTCTTAAACCACAAACGTTACTGAAAGAAGGAGCATGTAGGGGTCGTCACCCACTGGGTGTGCTCAGAGATAGCGGGAAGTGGTGAGCCGCAGAACTGAGGCACACGCCCCTTCCCCACCCGCACCCCGACCCCCACCCATGGGCCCAGCATCTCCCGCCGCTCCAGGCGCATGCGCAGAGAAGGCCGAGTTCTAAATTCCGAAGAGCCACATTATTGGTCTGTTTGCAGCAAAACGCTTTGAGAGAGATTTGTGGCACCGCAGAGAATTGCGTTGCGCCACAGCGGATCTCTTGGGCTGCATTGACAAGAGATGGAGGGTGCAATCCTGCACTCACTTACATGGGGAGTAAGGCCAACTGAACTCAGTGGGGTTTACTCCAGAGTAGGCAAGTATGGGACTTACACCGTCCCTCTTTCAGAAATGAAACTAGACTTGCTCTCCCCCTCTGCCTGTGTGTAGTTCTATGTGCCCGGGAACTAATGCTTCAACAGGCAAGCGCCCCTTTTCCCTCAGGCGCCTCCATTCCCTACTCGAAAAGGAGGCCGCGCGCGCCCAAAGAGTCAGGAAAGCCGCAAGGCGACGGTTGCGGCGCGCGAGCCGCTTGAGGAGGCTGAGTGAAAACTTCAAAGCGCTCCTTCTCCAGCTATTTAAATTACCGCTGCGCTTCTCGCTGGATATGTCCTCGTGCGGCCACCGTCCGCCGCCCTCCTCGTTCCCCGCGTTTCCCCCTTACCCCGCCGCAGGCCAGTCCTCTCGCCGGCGCATAGAAATGACGTTGGGGCACGACTCATCCCTCCGCCGGTGGAAAGGTGGCGCGAAAAATTGACGGAGAGAAAGGCCACGCCTCTAGAACGTAGAGAGAAGCCGTGCCGGATCAGACCAGCGGCCGGGCAAAGCAGGCGTCCCGTTCTCACGGTGGCCAACCAGGCGCCCGTGAGAATTGTAGTCTCCACAGTGGAGACTACAATTCCCATCATCCCTGACCACTGGTCCTGTTAGCTAGGGATGATGGGAGTTGTAGTGCCAAAAAACATCTGGAGGGCCGAGTTTGCCTATGCCTGAGCAATAGGGAAACACGGGTGGGGAAAACACCAGACCGGGGCGAGGTGTGGCGTGGAATCAGGAGCGCCCGGGCGGATGCGTAGACGTCTGCTAGTGGTGTGTACAATTAAAACAGGCTGTTCTCTGCCTAACTTGCCGCGTTGGGAGATGCCCAAATTTCAAATGGTGCAAAAATGTGAAAGGGCTTAGGGTTGGTTTGGGAGCATCAATGGCTGGGAGCAGTGCCGAATTTACGTGTAAGCTAAACAAGCTATAGCTTAGGACCCCACTCTCTTGGGGCCCCCCCAAAAAAAATTAAAGGGGGAAAAACTGGATGTACATTTCCAAAATATAAGATTAAAAAACAAGTAAAATAAAACCTACATACAGCAACAGTGGCAAATGGCTTTAGATACCTATTCGGTCCATAAATTACCATATAGCATATATTCAACACAAAAAACAGCAAACATTTGTTGTTGACAAAGGACAGCTGGACATATAAAGGGCCCCATTACTGTCATTAGCTTAGGGCCTCATCAAACCTAAATGTGGACCTGGCTGGGAGTCATGGTAGATATGTTCTCCCAGGATGAGAGGCAGTACGCTGCTAAATGCCAGTTGTTGGGGAGACAAGTAGGAGAGTACTGTGGGAAACAGGATGCTGGACCATATGGGTATAGTTTTTGGGGAGTGAAGCGGCAGGGAGTTCTCTCTGCCTATGCAGCTCTCAACTCTTTAGGGGAAGACTGACAGATGGAAGTTTAGGATCAGTGTTTTCTGTCTCCTAGATGGGCTACCTTCCTGGGTTGATTAGTCGGATCTGACTCTCACTTCCTTCTACAGGACATGTAGAAACCGCCTTCTTGGCTGTTGAACCTACTATTGGTCTCTTTGGTTCAATGTGCCTTTCTTTGCACACAGGCAAAGTCCCTAACTCCCCAAGAGTTTGAGACTGATTGGCTACCCTCACCTGGTTTAGCTGTCCAGTCAAAGCCGTAGCTGTTCCTGGGGTATGGCTGCTGTTGCATGCTGACAGCTTCTAGTAGCTACAGGTGAGAGCTGAGTGCAGGGTGGGGACCAAAAGTGGACAGACTACCCCAGAAGAAGCATGTCCCCCACCAGAGGTACTACCCCTCTAAAACCCCATACACCCTGGAGGTTATGATACAGGTTTAATAAATGAATAAGACTATCTGCACATTGGGAAATTTGAATCACACACATCAAATCTTACAGCTTCTGTGGCAGCACACTTTCCCCCTGGGGACTTACAACAGCCTCAAAATAACCACATATTTTAAAGTTATCCATTCAATGTAAGCCTGAAAATGTCATTTTATTAACTGGACATCTAGGGTTCACCCTAGGCCAGTGATGGCCAAACTTGGCCCTCTATCTGTTTTGGGACTACAATTCCCATCACCCTGACCACTGGTCCTGTTAGCTGGGGATGATGGGAGTTGTAGTCCCAAAACAGCTGGAGGGCCAAGTTTGGCCATCACTGCCCTAGGCCAGATAATTCCAGGCCAAGCCCTCCACAACATTTTTGTCAGGTCTTTCTGCCAATCTTAATATAGCATAGTGGCTACCAGGTCCTGGTTGCATATAATGATTATCAGATCTCCCATCAGCATTATTTTTATTTTTTATTTATTAAATTTGTATACTGCCCTTCACCTGAAGATTACAGGGCAGTTCACAACATAAAAATACAAAATGAGAACGCAAAATACTTAAGACAAAAACAAACCAAAACAAAAAAAATCCCATGAGGCAAGTTGATTACACCTGCAAGTCACCAAACTTCCATTTTTCCCTGTAAACAATATTTGGCTTTGCATCATACAGATAATATCAGATCAGGACATAAGGCAGTCCCTGAAGTCTGTGAGTGTTCCAGCTATATAATACTGTTAGAAATCTGCTCTTGGCCTGTTGTGTTGCATTGCTGACGTAAGAGCTTTGGGTTGAAAGCAAATGGAATAGATTTCATCTGACAAATCCCTAAGGGTGAGTGGAAAAAGGAAACTACGTTGCTGCAAGCCTTCAAATTATTATTCACTATCCGTTTGTTATCAAGGAAGGAATAACAGAGGCTCAAGACAGCGGGAGTTTGAAGTTAGGCCTTTGCGGATATTAAAGATCCTATCTAGACAGTATTATAAATCATAGCTTGGACTGTGTTTATGGGACTTGGCTGGTGTTGGAACATCAGCCTTTGTGAAAGTAATATTAAAATGTTCTCTTTAAATTAAACCCACCAGGCAACAATATTCAGAGTCAGACTATGGTAAAAAGCCATTAAGCACTGCCATGTTCATGATCAGTGTTATCATATAAGGCAAATTTGGCCAGTTCCTATGCACACTTAAACCAAATTCAATAAGACCTACTTATAAGTGTGGATAGGATTGCAGCTTTAAACAGAAGGTGAAAAATAATGGTAATATTCATCCTTCAAGTCAGAAGTAACAACAAACAGCTTCCAGACATCTGGGATTGGGGACCAGGCTTATATGTGCAAAGGTGTGACTCCCAGGCTGCATTGAGTCCGGGATCTCTGAACTTTCTAGAAATTGCCCACTGTGAAAGACAGGTGTGGGAAAAGGAACTGCCCTGAGTCAGACTTAGCACAGTATTCCCTACTAAGACTGGGAGTTATTTTTCAGGACTTCCAGCTCTGTACCTGAGACCCTTTTCATAACAGATGTCAGGAATTAAGCTTTTCCTACTATTGAGCTATTGCCCTTCTTTTAGACGTGATAGTTATTAAATTAGCCCCATCCTTTTTCAGTTATGCTCTTCTGTGGTCAAAACAAATCCCGACAGTGATTAAGCCAAAGAAATAATGAATATAAGAGATAAGGAAATCCTGAATGGGTCAGCCAGCCCATCTTGTAGCCAGAGTAGCATTGTCAGGATTTAATTTGTTTTTAGTAATTGGGTTAGTACAAAATGTTACTTATTAGAGTTTTCTCTCCCAGATGTTTCTTGTTTTTGATATTATTTCTTCATGCTAACAGGAAAAGTCCTTAATTCTTTACTCATGACATCAAAATGAAAACCATTGTTCCATCATAAACACACACACAAATCCATGACCTCATTTCATGGAGCAGGATCAAAGGGCAGTGACAAGGCAATATTCTAGAGTAAGGTAAGCTTAAATAATTAGAAGAATACTAGAAAGGAAATGTAATTACTTTAATTAATTTAATTATGCGCCAAGTTTTACTAAAAAATTGATTTTTAAAAAATAAATAACTTTCATGTTCCCAGGGCTGGTTATATTTGCACGTGACTTTTCGCTGCAGTGTCAACACGCTGTCAGACTTTTCATCTTTTAATGATCTCTTCAACTCCAGTAAAATGGCGATGGTTGAAAGTTTCTACAAACACAAAAGAGGTTTTCCCAGATAAATCAAGAAACAAAAGGAGTGGGACCCTAGGGATAAAAATGAAAAAACAAACAAACAGAATATGCAAATGATGTTTTTAGTCATCCAAATATATTAAGTGCGCATTTCAAGATTATTAACTCAATTCATAGAATCATAGATTTGGAAGGAACAAACCATGCAACTTTTTGTAATTATTATCTAGATTTGTATTCCGTCTTTTGTCATTTATAGCAATGTCCATGTAATTTCCAAAATACCATGAACAACAATTACAAAAAATACACAACTTAAAGCAATAAAAAGTAATAAAAAAGAAACAGAATGGTCTAAAAATACTGAAAATGTGGCCTCACTGGTTCACCCCAAATTCCTGGAAGAATAAGGATGTTTTTACTTGATGGTAGAAACTCATCATGGTCTCCACCATTTGAGCTTCCAGAGTAGGATGTTACATAGTTGGGGAGCCACAACAGAAAACGTTTTTGAATGCAACCCCTAGTTGCTCAGACTGTGGGCACATTATCATTGACTCAGGCTCCAGTGCATTCCCATCACTGGTACACATACAGTTGCTCTTCTCTTGAAGCATCAGATCGACAGCTTGAGGGTTCTTTCTCAACCCAGCCCTGTTCCTGGATACTTAGGCGGCAGCAGTGACCAGGATGACCTTTGACCTTTTTATCTTTTATGCCACCTGCACCCTTTCCTGCAAAAACCAGACCTGGCATCAATTTCTCCTGCTCTAATCACTTTCGCATTAGATTACTGTAATTGCACTGCCCTTGAAGATAGTCTGGAAGCTTCAGGGTGCAGAATGTGGATGACAGGCTTGTCTGGAGTTGGTAGATCAGATAACAGAATCATAGAACTGTAAAGTTGGAAGGGACCCTGAGGATTATCTAATCCAATCCCCTGCAATGTGCAGGAATATGCAGCTGTCCCATACGGGGATCGAACCTGCAAACTTGGCGTTATCAGCCCCACACTCTAACCCACAGAGCTGTGCACAGATCAGATCACTCCAATCCTTTATCAGCCAAGTGGATGCTAATTTGATAGGCAGACATAGCTTGGACCAAGTATATCTCAAGTATTACCTCTCCCTTTAAGAGCTAGAGAGTGGCCATAGTTCAGCCTCCCAAGAAGGTTTATTTTATTTAGACAAGAAGCAAATACGGTTTTATTTCAGGGAGCTATTTTGGGATCCCCCCCCCCCCATTTTAAGGATTTTACTGCTACTGCTGCTTTTAGCCTTGTTGCAAACTTTGTAAAAGTTGCTTTATTGTTTTTAGCCTTGTTGCAAATCATTGTAATAGTTGTTTTATTGTTTGTAAACTGCCTCAAATATATTTTATACTGAAAGGAAGGATAGAAAAAGGATGTTCGCTTTGTGTAGGAAGTTAATTTAACAATGTTGGCTGATCTCAAGAAACTATGAACAATCTTAATAAACTCAAAGATTAGTTGTAGCACTTATAGAGTGAAGAAGAAAGCATTAATTTGAAAAAGCTGTTGCAACAACAGAAAAGGCACACACAAATCTTGCTTAAAAAGCCATTTATCTCTAATATTATGTAAAGGAACCAAACCATAATTTACGAGGCAGCTAAATCACCTCAAGCCTTCTTAAACGTGAATTGCATGAAAAAGCTCAGAGCACAATTGGTTGCTCTTATGTTCACCCCACTTCTCTGAGTGATGAAAAGTTCTGGGTGCACAGCACACACCTGAATTTGGTTTCCTTTGGATGAAGGTTACTTGAGACTTAGGGTGTTTTCTAATGTTTGAGTTTATTTAAAATTATGCCGACTGAACAAAGATATCCATGAAAGCAACAGTGAAGCAGAAAATGAGATGCTCTGTTAAATTACAAATTAATCATTTCAGTGGTACCTCGGGTTACATACACTTCAGGTTACATACGCTTCAGGTTACAGACTCCGCTAACCCAGAAATAGTGCTTCCGGTTAATATAATAATAATAATAATAATAATAATAATAATAATAATAATAATATATTTGTACCCCGCCCATCTGGCTGGGTTTCCCCAGCCACTTTGGGCGGCTTCCAACAAAGATGAAAGATACACTAAAATGTCACATATTAAAAACTTCCCTGAACAGGGCTGCCTTCAGATGTCTTCTGAATGTCAGGTAGATGTTTATCGCTTTGACATCTGATGGGAGGGCGTTCCACAGGGCGGGCGCCACTACCGAGAAGGCCCTCTGCCTGGTTCCCTGTAACTTGGCCTCTCACAGCGAGGGAACCGCCAGAAGGCCCTCTGAGCTGGACCTCAGTGTCCGGGCAGAACGATGGGGGAGGAGACGCTCCTTCAGATATACTGGACCGAGGCCGTTAAGAACTTTGCTTCAGGATGAGAACAGAAATCGTGCTCTGGCGGCGCGGCGGCACCATTAGCTATAGTGGTGCTTCAGGTTAAGAACAGTTTCAGGTTAAGAACAGACCTCTGGAACGAATTAAGTACTTAACCCAAGGAACCACTGTATTCTATATTTCTTCCATCATGGAGCTCAAGGGAGCATATATGTGGTTTCAGGTACTCACCCACCCTAGCACTGACCCAGATCCAGACCTCATCAGCTTTAGAAAGACGGTGGCCTCATGTGTCCCCAGACTATACCTTGGGATCCTGAGAGGTTTGTGCTTTTCCCTTCAAATATAATAAAATAATAAATACAAGACAACGGAAATGAATATGTAGAGCCCCACATTTGCTGTTTCAATATTATTATTCTGTTGTGCACAGCCCCACCTCCTGGTTCAAAAGCAAAAAAATGAGTGAAAGATTGCTCCCCCAAACTTCAAACTTATTGCTTTATTTAAAGGAAGTCTATGAAGGGTATTGTTACAAGCCACCACAACCTCCACAACAGTGCTAGATTCCAGGGGCCCAGGCACTTACCCAGGATTCATGTTTCCTTTGGAAATAAGGCACAGCGGAGACTATGGTTTCTTTAAGATTTGTTGTTGTTGTTTAGTCGTTTAGTCGTGTCCGACTCTTCGTGACCCCATGGACCAGAGAACGCCAGGCACCTCTGTCCTCCACTGCCTCCCGCAGTTTGGTCAAACTCATGCTGGTAACCCTGAAAACACTATCCAACCATCTCGTCCTCTGCCGTCCCCTTCTCCTTGTGCCCTCCATCTTTCCCAACATCAGGGTCTTCTCCAGGGAGTCTTCTCTTCTCATGAGGTGGCCAAAGTACTGGAGCCTCAGCTTCACAATCTGTCCTTCCAGTGAGCACTCAGGGTTGATTTCCTTCAGTATGGAGAGGTTTGATCTTCTTGCAGTCCATGGGACTCTCAAGAGTCTCCTCCAGCACCATAATTCAAAAGCATCAATTCTTCGGCGATCAGCCTTCTTTAAGATAATATGGTTTATTTACACTTATATACAACCTGAGCCTGCCATGGAGGGGTTCAGAGCACTGCCGCTGCCCCCGCCACCCATAGACGTAGTCCTGGATTCAAATAAAAAATAGACATCCTCAAAAACATGGCCCTCTCTTCAGCTTGCTGACTTTTAGAAACTGCCACAAAACTCCATCCTAAATTACCCTTTGTCTTTCTAACTAACTGACCATTGAGGGAGGGGCCTGCCATCCCACTTGCCCTCTGGCACACAGCCACTCCTTTTGAGGCCTGAGCTTCAAGCGACAGCAAAGGATTCAAGAGTACCCCCGTTACATGCCTGCTCCTTCAGGGAAGGAATGGAAACCCTAGCGAGGGCAGATTAATGTTGCCATGTACTGCAGAATTTTTTAAAAATTATATTCAGTGCTTTTTTCTGGGGCGATGCAGGCATAGCATACCCCTAAACATTTTCTGAATCTTTGTACTTTTGTCCGTTCACTGTATTTATTTTTCCTATAAAATGGTGATTTTCTTGAGTCAAAATGAGAGTACCCCTAGACATTTTTTTTACAAGAAAAAAGCACTGACTATATTACATCCAGCCAAACCTAAGCAGCATCTTAAAAAGCAGAGACATCACCTTGCCAACAAAGGTTTGTATAGTTAAAGCTATGGTTTCCCCAGTAGTAATGTATGGAAGTGAGAGCTGGACCATAAAGAAGGCTGATCGCCAAAGAATTTATGCTTTTGAATTATGGTGCTGGAGGAGACTCTTGAGAGTCCCATGGACTGCAAGAAGATCAAACCTATCCATTCTTAAGGAAATCAGCCCTGAGTGTTCACTGAAAGGACAGATCCTGAAGCTGAGGCTCCAATACTTTGGCCACCTCATGAGAAGAGAAGACTCCCTGGAAAAGACCCTGATGTTGGGAAAGATGGAGGGCACAAGAAGAAGGGGGCGACAGAGGACGAGATGGTTGGACAGTGTTCTCGAAGCTACCAGCATGAGTTTGACCAAGCTGCGGGAGGCAGTGGAAGACAGGAGTGCCTGGCATACTCTGGTCCATGGGGTCACGAAGAGTCGAACACGACTAAACGACTAAACAACAACATTACATCCAGCCAAACTGAAATGCTTCTCATTCCCATCTAATTCAGCAGGAGAGTAAAACTAAAGTTTGCAGTCCTGTGCGTGCCTTATTTTGTGACATGTATAGGATCGCACTGGAAGATCGGCAGGTGTATCATGCCGTATATTTCACAGAGGGGGTGCCGACGGAGGCTGGTCTATGAGGGCATATGGGGCACCGCCCCACCACCCTCTTGTCTGTCTGCGGCGACAGAAACGCCTGAAGGGAGCAGGAGGAGGTTGGTGGCGGTGCACGGCTTTCGACGCGGAGGAGTTTAATTTTTTTTTTTAAATAATATTTATTGAAGTTTCCAGAAAATCAAAAATATAAAAGAAAAAAAAAGAAAAAGGAAAAGGAAAAAAAAAGA
Source organism: Podarcis melisellensis (assembly GCF_964234715.1). Taxonomy (NCBI): domain Eukaryota; kingdom Metazoa; phylum Chordata; class Lepidosauria; order Squamata; family Lacertidae; genus Podarcis; species Podarcis melisellensis. The sequence continues at coordinate 42,142,966 of NC_138528.1, forward strand.
CATTTACATTTCAGCCTTACTTTCATTGACCTCTTTCCAGGACTTCCCCACCCCACCCCCTCTTGTATTCCAATTCCATTAAATTAATTCCACAAGTTTTTACCCTAAATTTTAAGCTTATTATCATTGTTATCATTGACCCAATATTCCGTTTAGTTCATCTTATATAACCATTTTCCCTTTATATTCCACCATCCTTCAACTTAAAAATATTTTTTCCTCTAAGATCGATCCCTGTTCCCTTCCACGAAGGCTGTGGGGGGAAAAAGCCTCTGCCCCGCGGAGCCTTGTGGCTGTGGGGTGACCCACCCGGGCATGCAACGCAGCAGAGTGCAGACGAGAGGGGGGCCCCGCACGTGACCCCCTGGCAGTCCAGTTCCGAGCGCAAAAGCGACCGAACGCCGCCGCGTGCCCCTTAAGCCGCCCGCGCCCCCGAAGCCAAGCAATTCGCGTTCCAGCGCCGCAGCCCGCTCGCCGATTGGCTCCTCGGAGCGAAGGCGTGGCCGCGGAGTGGCAGGATGTCACGTGGGCGCTGCGCTGCAAAAGCGGGGCGTGCGGGAGCGGCGGCCACCTTGAGGGCAGCGCTTCGCGGCGGGGCATCATGCCGTACGTCCTCATCAGTACGCAGATCCGCATGGTGAGCAGCTCGGGGGGAGCTCTAGGTGGGCTTGCCGGGATGGTGCTGAGCAGGAGCCCGTCGGTGCCCATGCACAGGAAGGCGAGGGGCGGCCCCGAGTGGGTTGCTGCCCGCCAGCGTCCGCTTGCAGAGGTGGACTGGGGCGCGGGACAGAGTTGATCCCATTTGGCTTGCAGGAGGTGCCGCTGCTTCCAGGTTATAATACGTCCCTGCATTAAATAGCGGCCGGCCCTTGTTTCTCGCTTTGGCCTCTGAGCGTGCATAAGTATTTTCGGATCCCGATGGGGCTGCCTCTTTCTGTGCTGTGCTAGTGGCGGTGTGATTGGCAACCCCCCCCCCCCGGTGGCTTTGTGATCTCGGCATGGATCGAAACATACCTGGCTGCTTCCTGGTTTCCTTCCTTTTTCAGGGATGCCACCTGCTAAAGTGTCCAGGTAACTTAGTGCAGCAGTTCTCAACGGATGCCCGACAGGTGGCTCCTTCCGCTGAGCGATGGTCCCGAGGGTGGTCTGTCTGTTAGCGTGAACCTACTGTGGATATATCTCAGTGTATCAGACGGGTGCCAAGTTTGCCTTTTTGATGCTAAAAGTTGCTGTTATTCAGGCTGAGGAAGCAACCAGTGGTTCTGTAGAATAGTTGCGTGATAAGACAGTTTGCATGTCCTAGATTACAAACTGATAGCGCTTACTTTTTGTCTCCTTGACAAAAATAACGGACTGAAGTCCAATACTGTATGTTATAGCTTTGCATGACAAGCAGCTTGAGTCTGATGTAAATTTAGACAATGCTGCCAGAAGTTCTGTTACATGTGAATGACTAATACTGCTTATTTATGTAGAAGATTTTAGTATTCAAATCAATTTACATATTGGTACATTATTGTTGTAATTCTTATGACAGCTCCACAAGTTAGGGCAGTTTTATTACTCGCATATTGTAGATGGGAGGCTGCAGCTCAAAGAAAGTGGTTAGGTTAATATTATCTATTTTCATGCCTGAGGTAAGATTTGAACCAAGGAATTCCTGATTCCTATATTAGACTGTTAGCTACTGCACTGCACTAGCTCATCCTACAAAAAATGGTAGAAGGCTACTATTTTGTATATTGTACCTTTTCTCCTAGGAGTTCAAAACAGCATATATAGTCTCCTTCTTGCTATCCTCAAAACAGACCTGTGAGAGGGGCATATATATGTATGTACAGTATGTGTATATGCAGGCATATAAGTATGTATGTATATATGTATTTATGTGTTTGGTGGTTTGTATGTGTATGTGTATATGCCTAGATGGAACCAAATGAGCACATTTAAAGCTGCTTGATGCATTATATTTTATCTGCACACTTAAAAATGTAATGTGACGCAAACCCCAGGGAAAGGACCAGAGCTAAGTAGTAATGCTTATGCTTTGCCTACAGAAGGTTGGGAAACACTCTGAAATTGCATACCCTGTGATATTATTTCAGCACTGCTCAGTCTGTAAATTACAGTGGAAAGATTCCATGCCATGGTAACTCCCATTGTTTGCAACTTGTGTACATAATGCAGATTAGGCATATCTTCACTCACTCTTTCCCATAATTTAGGCTGGAATCCTAAACACACCTGAGATCATGCATCGTTAAACTTACTTCTGAGTGGATATTTATTGGATTGTGCTGGGCATGGAAGGGACGAGGCTAGGCATGGAAGCCGCATCTCCTAGCCAACTGAAAATGTCACTTGGCCTTTGCTGAGCACTGCCTCCCACACATTCCAATTTATTTTTGCCCATAAGGACTAGAAGCTTGAGTTAAAAAGCCAAGGGGAAGGAAAGGAAAATTGTATAGCTGAATTTCTGGTCCCCTTTTGTACTCTATGCTTTTGTGTAATCTCAAAATAAATACCGACAGCTTTGTATATGGTGGCACATATACCAGTTCTTTTCTGCTTTACTAAGCACGCATGCCTGGAGCCACCCCTTACTCCTAGGTTTGGCTCTGCTGCTACACCAGTTCCCTCAACCTGCAGAAAGCTTATGTAGTGATTAAACTGTGACCAGTCTTGGTTGAGCGGTCGCTCTGATTTGCTTATAGGGTGGTTGTATGACTATGAGCATTCATCTTGATTTGCTTGCCTTCCCATTATTCAATCATTTATCCTACATTTCCCAGTGCATTTCCATGTCGCTTTTTGAGCTGCAAAAAGTGTGTTAAGTGAATTTGTTGCATTGCACCAACCTAAATCTCTGATACATGCTATAATAATAATAATAATAATAATAATAATAATAACTACCCCACCCATCTGACTGGGTTTCCCCAGCCACTCTTGGGTGGCTTCCAGCACATATAAAAACATAATTAAACATCAAACATTAAAAACCTCCTGATACAGGGAAATCCCTTCTGCAAAATAGTGACTGTTGGGAAGCACTTTGAGTCTAGCTTTTTTAATGTGCTAATCTCAACCTGAGTGACTTCGGGCAAAGGGAGGCAGGCACTGTGCAGATGTATTGCTCTGTTTTTGCTGGGTAGAGACTCTAGCAGAGTCCCATTCTATTCATTGCAGGGGCCTCTGCCTGCTGGCCAGAGTATCAAGCTGCATGGGCTAGGTGTATTGAATGTTAGCAAAGGAAAGAAATGGAGTTACAAAACAACTGGAAACTGAATGAAGAGTGGTAAAGGGCAATGTGGAAGAAACTTCCAGTCATTTTGATCTGTAAACACAAAGGCAGTGTGTCGCAGTGCATAGTGAATCAAATGGTGTTGCACAATTGTGCTTTCAAAATCGAATAAAAGTTAAAAAGTCCAGTTCCTCTCTGATACACAAATGGATACTCTTGCCCTCATTTGTTATGAAAAGGCTCTATCAAGTTTCACCTTTGCTCCTGTGTGTGTCTGTGTGGTACACTCTACATTGCAGCACATTAAAAAAAAGTTTTAAGAAATCTGTAGTGGATCATGTGGGATAACAAGCCTCAAATAACCTACATGCTTAGGTTTAATTTATGCATGAAGGGATTAAGACCATAGAGTAAGCCGTCTTGCAAGGCTTAGCCCACCTTGGGCAGGACTAGGTAATCAAGACTTCATTTCTGTCAGCCTACCTTGGTTGCTCCAAGCTCAGATCACATGACTCTAACAAGCCTCTCTTGAATTCCTATACAAATAATTTAGGAACTTTTACCACTGCTTGTAACTTTTTCTGAATGCTGTGTGGAAACACACACGAATCTGACCTTTGCAGAGTTTGTAAGTAAACCATTTTTTAACTGACCAAATGCTGACCAAATGCTTTTTCTATGCTGGGGAAGAAGGTGTTTGGTTGGGTTTTTTTGGAATTTACAGGTCTAGCAGCCTATACTTTCATGCTTTACTTTGCTGCATATTTTTTGATGTGAAAACTCTGCTGGGGTCTCTCACCAATGAGTACTTGCCCCAGACTTGGATCTTGGCATCTAGAAATTCTCCTTTTTATACCTACAGTATTTTTCCCTTCCCACCAACATATCACACATTTGCTTAAGCAATAAACAGCACAATCCTACTGTTTACTCAGAAGTAAGTTGAGTTCAAGGTGACTTGCTCTCAAATGAATTTGTTTTAGGGTTACATCCTCAGTATGAATAAATTCTAGCTTTCTATAGGAAGCTGACGTTTTTTGGTTTTTTTTGCAATGCATATTTTGTAGGAAACGAAAGGGGAGCAAAATTTGAGAAGCTTTAGAACACTGGCTAGACCATTAACTAATATGAATAAAGAGGGGGGAAACCATAGGGTGACAACATTTTGTTGTCTGCCTACAGCCATTTCAAATAGTGCAAGTTTCTCTTTCCCAAATACAGTCCAGGGATGTACAAAGCTTATTCGCCAGTTCCTGCAGCACTCGGTCCCTTTACTCAAAGGGCTTATGAAGCTGGAATGCCAAGTCATTTCCTGGAGAAATTGGCCAGGAAACGCTGTTGCACTGAATATGTTTTCTGCTGGACAAGAGGGTTTGCGAGGTCATTTGGCTGTGGCATGCTCTTGTAGACATTGCTCTGCAGTGCATGCCACAGTGAGTGCGAAAGAGCTCCTTCATGGTTTCTGAATGAGCTGTGGCAGTTGCACTGTTTTCTTCTTTCCCTTTCCTGAACCGTGGTCTGGTCACACAGTGGACCCTTTTAGCATTGCAGCCTCTTTGTCACTTACCGGTACATTAGGCACAGCCATTGTGGGTTCCCTATGCTGTTTGGCAAGCATCTTGACCTCTGGGGTAAAAGGCAGGTTGCTTCTTAGCATATTTTGAGACTCCATGCTCTGAACATTTTAATTTTTTAAAAAATAATTTTTTTATTAGATTTTCCACCGTGATAACACAAAGCACAAAGCAAGATGATACACAAAAACAGAAAAAGAAAAAGAAAAAAAAAGAAAGAGGGGGGAAGAAGGGGGGGAAAGGGGGGAACAATAAACAGATAAACAATAGCAACTAACTTAATTCTTCACAAATCCAACCTTTTAAACATCTTGGTTGACTTCCTCAAATCCCTCCCTTCTGAGTTTCCTTGTAATTAAAAGTAACAGCTTTCCAATATCATTATTAAACTGAAACAATTTCCAATTATAGTCCATCTTATTCACTTTTCTTAACATTCTAAATCCCATTTATTTAATAATTATTTAATCCTAGGCCTATTTGTTTCTTTCAAGTAATTTTTTTATTTTTTATTTTACAATATTTATTCTAATAGTCCTTGAATTTCCTCCAGTGCTATGAACATTTTAAAGCAGTATATTTGCAACTGCAAAGTGGCTCCTTTGAGATCTAAGTAAGATTTTGCAAGCATTCAAATGGTTCACCTTTAGCTTGTGATGAGTAGGAAGTGGCTCCAGGCAATTAGTCAAAGCTGCTGCTGCTGCTGCTGCTTCTGCTGCTGCTTCTGCTGCTGCTGCTTCTTCTTCTTCTTCTTCCTCCTCCTCCTCCTCCTCCTCAGTGGAAAAGAAGTGGAAGTGCTCTCTGCCTCTCTCCTTGCTCCCCTTATAGGTTGATACGACTTGTAAGTTTGGGCAGGCAGGCTAGTAAAAAGTGTGGCTAGTGATCTTGGTTGCAGCTAAGGCTGGTTCGGCTTCCTAAGTGCCTCTAAGTAGTGTAACTCTTTAAACAGTTATTCTTCTAACCCTTCACTGTGTTTCTCTTCTCTCTAGTTAATCTGAATTTAAGCATAATAACTAACTTGGCAGGATAAACGATGCATATGGAAATCCTGGTGTCTCTTGTTCAGCCTGCAGGAGGAGCTCTAGCAGAATGTTTCGTTTTGCATGCCTGCCGTGTCCACCTTCCTGGGGCATGTATTTAACAGCATAAAAGTCTCTTAAGTCACTATAAATAATATTGTCATTGGAATAAGGAAAAAAGAAGAGTAATCAATCAACATCAGGATGGCCACAAGTTCCTGACCCTTGGATTAGATAGATTAGATACTCTTGCTAGATAGACTGAATGAATGCCCTGATCCTAATATGATTTTCAGTAATGAAAACGGGTATTTCTCCCTGCAGGAGGTTGGGCCCACCATGGTTGGTGATGAGCATTCTGACCCAAACCTGATGCAATACCTTGGGGCCACAAAAAGAAACATGCTGGGGAACCATTTGTAAGTATTTCTGTGGGTATTTGATCTCCCACCTTTTTGCTTCTCTATCCTTTGGTTAACCAGTCAGAGATTTTGATAGTATAACTTGACTTTCGCCTTTTGATTTTGCATGTGCACTGCAAATACAATACTTATGGGCAATTCACATGTCTTTGTGTTCATCACGGGATGCTTGCAGTATCAAATAGCGCCTTGCATGTGTGAATAGGCCATCACAGCTACAGCACTGCAGGCAAGTTGTTCCTATCACCTCTCAAACCCGAGGTTTTTCAGTGGATTTCAGTCCACACATCCTGTTGCTAGTCTAAATGAAACAAAAATACAGTGGTACCTTGGGTTACATACGCTTCAGGTTACAGACTCCGCCAACCCAGAAATAGTGCTTCAGGTTAAGAACTTTGCTTCAGGATAAGAACAGAAATCATGCTCCAGTGGCGTGGCGGCAGCAGGAGGCCCCATTAGCTAAAGTGGTGCTTCAGGTTAAGAACAGTTTCAGGTTAAGAACGGACCTCCGGAACGAATTAAGTACTTAACCAGAGCTACCACTGTAAAAGTAACAAGTGTAGATAAGCCAAGTGAATATGAGAACCAGACGTCAGTTTAGTTTTTAGCCAATACGGAGTTCAATAGACCAGTAGTTTGACTCCTACAGTGTAAGGCAGTTTTTTATATGTTTATATGTGAATTGGAATCTAAACATTCGGAGGCACAGTGAAAAGTCCATTACATAGCTGTCAACGTTTCCCTTTTTTTAAGGGAAATTCCCTTATGCCAAATAGGATTTCTCGCAAGAAAAGGGAAAAGTTGACAGCTATGGTCCATTACCAACCCAGTGTCTACATTTTATATCAACATGTGGAGGGCACCATGTTGGCTACCCCTGATCTAAGTGGTTAAAAATATTTCCTCACACCTCATCTATGGCCAAACTGTGACCTGCTGGTCACCTTCATCATTCAGCTCTGTGGAAACTCTGTGTATTCTTTAGGATGCATGGAACACTCCACCCTGCTGCCGAGATGTTTCCTGGACTTCAGTCCAAAGTAAATGAAAAGAGTCTTCTTTAGGCCTAGCTGGATCCACCCCTTCCATCTCATCCCCTGCTGGCCCCGCCTCTGCTATCCATGCATTAGGGAGAGAAAAATCTGAAGCAAGAAACCTGCTGTATACTTTTACACTCGCAGGTCAGGCTCCCTGCTTTAGACCTTTCCACTCAATGCATGGAGGGCAGCAGGGCTGGGCAATGGGGTTGTGACCAGCAAGTGTGGCCCCACTCTTCCTCTCATGCAGTAAACATCGTGTGAGGGCTTAATGCCAGAGTAGGGTTGGAGCAACAGTAAAAAAATGAAGGCCCATTCATGCTGAGAAATTTCAGGAGTGTTCCAGCCACTGTCCCTTGCAGGACTTTCATCTTGCTTCAGCCCCTAAATATATAGGAAGCTGCCTTGCACTGAGTCAGACCATTGGTCCATCTAGCTCTAAATTCCTGCACTGACTGGCAGCAGCTCTCCAGGATTTCAGGTGGAGCTCTCTCCCAGACCTACCTGGAGATGCCAGGAATTGGACCTGGGACCTTCTTCATGCAAGTAAATGTTCTACCACTTTCTCATCATTAGTTCAACTTCTGCATAGTGCATTTTCCCCTTCCTGTCCTCAGTCTGTTTTCAGTCTGGTGTTGCTTTGACATGTAAGAAGCCCTTTTCAGGTGTTATAATCTCCCCCACAAGTAGCATTGTGTGATGAAGAGCACCCAAAGCTTTGGCCCACCATCACTATTAATGTCGCCCTCCAATGCTGGAGAGTGAACTTCTGAAGCAGGAAGCCTCCAATACTTGTGGAAGGTCCCCACACAATACAGAGCCCTGTAATTACGATTTAAACACACAGTTTTGAAGGTGATACTTTATTGTTTCATAACTATAAGGTGAGACTGAAAATCTCTTGAAACAAACAAGTATTTCAGATTTGAAGAAGAGGAAAATTAAGGAACATTTTTCTCCCACATGAATATTTACCTCAGAGATAAGAACTAAGAAATGGTGAAGAAGTACTAGCATTCCCCCCCATCATTTATAATCATGCCCTTCTTAAAACCACAGTGCACTCTTAATGTTTTCTGCTCTTTCCCTTCTCATTGTCATATTCCCTGATCGTACAGTTTATACTTGAAAGCAACCATTTTACTAGCGGAGAAAAAGTGTTTTAATGTGTAAAATTGCATTGCTGGAAAATGACATTTGTTGGAAGCACCAGCTTGTCTTGAGATGCCCCCTAGAATTCTGATCAGCTGCCTTCCTGCAAGTGCCTTCAAGAAAGAGTTTAAGCCTTGGGTGATGAGTGTGGCCCTCGAGGCCTCTTTTTGACCCTTGAGACTGTCCCTAGGCCAAGCCCCCTCCAGGTGTGTGCATGTGGGGGGAAACAACCCTCTGGCTTTTGTGTGGACGGAATGTAGCTTCATGTCGAAAGGTAAAAGTCGCATCAATTGCTGCATCCACTTTTACCTCTGACCCCACCCAACACTGGCATGTTTCCCCTGGAAGGTGGTACATGAGAGAATGTGGCCTTTGGACTGAAAAAGAGTCACCTGCCACTGAGTTCTTGTGCTCACCAGAGAAGTGTCCTTGTTCATTTCCAGCAGGTGTGTGGCAACTATGTGGTGGGATGTAACAACAACAACAACTTTATTATTCATACAACAACAACAACAACAACTTTATTATTCATGCCCCACCCAGGTCTCCCCAGCTACTCTGGGCAGCTTTCAGCATATCTAAAAACACAAAACATCAAGCATTAAAAGCTTTGATGCGAGAGGAATCCTACCTGAGACCTTGTTTTAGATTGGGTATAGACAACATGGTGCCCTCCAGAATTTGTGAATTGCAACTCCCATCAGCCCCAGAAGGTAGGTCTAATGGTCAAGGATGATGGGGTTTGTAATCCAAAACAACTGGAGGGCAGCACGTGGCCTTTCCCTGCTCTAGGGTTTGCTGTGAGAAGTGTCACTCCCTCATGTCAACTTTTGTACTTGTCTCTGGCTGACGTGTCTCCAAACATTGCAAGTTCTAATTCTTACCCCATCCATTTCTAGGATGCAATCAATGTTTAGTCAGTGGAAGCTTTTCCTGTCTCCGTTGCCACGGCGAAAAGCTGCGTAGCTTGCCTCCTCCCTTTTGTAATTGAAGAGGAGGAAGAGGGGGAAAAACAAAACAAAAAACACAAACCTGCCTTGGTGGAATGTAGGGCTATACTTGGCATCTTTGCTGTGGGTGTGAAAACCTGCATTCCAGGAAGGTTAAGTCAGAGGGATCAGTTCAGAGAACCAAGTAGGAACACAACCAAGGGAGGCCTATTAAAATATCAAGGCAGAGATTGAGCCATACTAAGGGAAGATTGCTTTTCTAAGCAATTATGGCGCTCTTCAAGTTGTAAACGACTTGTGAATGGCATATCTACAACACTTAAAGTGTTATAACTAAGTAGCTTTTAACTGTATTGTCAGGGACTGCCGCTAGGTCCCAGCTCACAGAGGACCAACGCCCAGTGGATCTTATATACAAAAGTCTTTATTGAAGTTTAGTTTCCATTTCCAAGCTCTGGGCGCGCAGACCCCACGTCTTGACGCTAGATCGGCTAAGTCCCCTCTGACTCGCTGCTAAAGCCACACCACTTTAAGATTCTCGCTTTGCTCCACCTCCTACGCTGCTCCTTCCTACGCTGGGTCCTTCTGCCCTCAGGGGTTATCTCTTTCCTCGATTCCTCTGACGCTGACCCCCCTGAGCTCCACCCTTCCTTCCGGCGGGCTTTAGGACCTGGCTCCCTGTCCGGACTCCCTGCTGTGCCGCTCGCCTGTACATTTGAACTTGGCGCGCGCGCCCAGCCGGTAACCTTCCTTCTGACCGTTTCCCCGCTTCCGGATGTGGGCGTGGCCAACCCTGCCTCCTCTCCTCCCGCCGGTGGCAAGAACACTGGTCCCGACTCCTGGGACTCCCCCTCCCCACTGCGCTCAGGTGGGGAAGCTGGTCCCGATTTCCAGCTGCTGCTCAGAGACTCCCCGCTGGCCCCTCCCTCCTGAGGTTTCTCCCCTGGAACCTCCCTCGCTCTGGCCATCGGTGCTCCCTTCTGTGAGTCCTCCGATTCGCTAGAGAGGCTTGAGTCACGACTCTGGTAACTGTCACTGCCTGCACCCCCTTCGTCCTCTTCCTCCTCACTCTCCATTTGCTCCCCCTCCTGTGTCTCTCCTTCTGAACCCCTGACATGTATTAAAAATCCAGTTGCACTAAATGATTATGCAGGCAACCCGCTCTTTCAGTAAAATAATTCCTGTTAGCTTTAAAGCAGATGTAGGGAACCTGAGGCTCTCCAGATATCGTTGGATTCTAGCTCCAGCCAGAATGGTCAATGTTGAGGGATGATGGGAGTTCTGGTTCAACCGGAACTGGAAGGTCACACGTTCCCCACCCCGGTTTTAAAGGTGCAAGTGGATGTTTTTTTAATTGAAAAAAGTATTTTGAAGTAAGCCTGGAAATCTTAAAACAAGCATGCACCAGCTGGTATTACAAATGTAGTTAACAAGAACGTACCTAAATAAATGGAGATTGTGTGGCTTGAATCTGGGTCATACACAGCCATGGCTTTCCCCACGGAGCAAGACGACCTCTCATCTAGCCCAAAATGTGTGGCAAGGACCACAGAAATGTCAAAAATGTTTCGGCCATGTTAATTATCCTTTATTAGTTGGGATGTATCAAGATCAGAGTCGATTTGGATTCCCTTGTTAATTTCTTCTTATCAGTTAGATTCCCATGTTGTAGGCCGCCCTTCCTATTTCCTCATTATTCAATGGGCATTTTAATGTTTCTATAAGTGATCCCTAAACTGAAAAAAGAAAAGATACGCTGAAGATTCCACAGCCAAGTTCAACTCCAAACTTGCATTTACAATTGGTTTTGACCTCATTCTGCCATGAATTGTGTAAGCTTCATGCTAATCACCCAATACCCAGGTTGGCAACAGCTGATGGGAGTTGTGGCCCAAAACATCTGAAGGGCACCAGGTTGGATAAAACTGCTCTAGATCAGGGGTCAGCAACCTTCTTCAGCCGTGGGCCGGTCCACCGTCTCTCAGACCATGTGGTGCTCCAGACTATATTTTGAAGAAAAAATATGAATGAATTCCTATGCCCCACAAATAACCCAGAGATGCATTTTAAATAAAAGGGCACATTCTACTCATGTAAAAACATGCTGATTCCCGGACTGTCCGCGGGCCCGATTGAGAAGGCAGTTGGGCTGCATCCAGCCCCCGGGCTTTAGGTTGCCTACCCCTGATCTAGATAGTGTGATTGGTCTGTATGGAGCCTACTACTAGCAAATCAGAGGAGGACCTGGAAAGAACTACCTTTGGCCCCAAGGCCTGAGGTTTCCCAACCCTGTCCTAAGTCTTCCAAAAAATTGGGACGGCAAAGCCGTAACTGGGCATAACCCTGATCCGCACCACTTTAGTTTACACATCCAGTTACTTTCTAGGTTTACAGATTGCGCTGTCAGAACCTTGATGGAATTTGGTAGCCTTCCCCAAGTGGCGGTTACAGTTCAGTTGAAGTTATTTGGGAAACTGCTTCTTCTCATTGTTTCCACATCTTGTTTACAACAGCTGGGAATACTATGTGCACGATGCCCCTCGGATCGTTTTGGACAAGCTGGAGAAGCGTGGTTATCGTGTGATCAGCATGACGGGAGTGGGCCAGACACTGGTGTGGTGCCTCCACAAAGAGTGTACAGAGAACTCTGATTTTCTCTCTGCCCAAGATATTGCTGTAAATCGCCCAGCATAGTCCTGCCTTCATTTTCCAGCGTGCTACTCGTTTTAAGGCATTATGAAACATAGGTACCACTACCACAAGTGCATCATAGGCAGGTGGCCCAGTTAGGGCTGGCGTTGGCCCGAAGAGATCAATCCTTTTTGAGCATTAATTGGAATGCCAGTCCAGAACTGCCAATATAGCAGCATTATCCTCATTTGTTCCTGTTGAATGATGAAAAGCTGGCATTAAAGTAACTCTCTCAGGCTAGAGTGGCTGGGGGGAGAAAAAGCCAAGCTTATGTTTGTTACTTTGCTGAGAAAGGGGCGGATGCTGCTGCAGAACAAGTTGATCACCAGTAAGCACAGCATATCTCCAAGCTGAAAATAATCTAGGGTGTACTCAAGTTAAAGAGTATGAATAGAATCCTGAATGTGGTTTTTTTAGTTACCCCTTCTATACGCAAACTGGAAAATGGAGGCGAAAGGTCCTGTAAATATTTGAACATCAGTTTTGTAATTGTACCAGTCCATTCATTGCTGGGATTATTTGGAACTGTGTTTATGCAGTAAGCCGTTCTTAAAATAGCTGGCAAAATAAAATAATTTAACAAACAGACTTCACATTGTCCAGAGTTTAATTCCTTTGAAGTAGCAGCGGGCAAGCGTTTTAACTCTTGAATGAATTTCTGAGAAATAATGAGCAGCTGCCGCTAAAAGGCTTTAGAAGAAGTACACAGATAATGACCCTGGATATGGGCCAGTTCCTGCATTGCCAGATAATGAATCAGACGCCCACAGCCTTAGTAGAATCATAGAATTGTAGAGTTGGAAGGGACCACAAGGGTCATCTAGTCCAGTCCCCTGGAATGCAGGAATCTTTTGCCCAATGGGCTCAATCCCACAACCCTGAAGTCTCATGCTCTACCAACTGAGCTATCCCAACTTGTACAGTCTACCATTCTTCAAGAAGCTGTAGGAACATGGCAGTAGCATGGGCTGTTTACTGATTTAGTAGTGTAGTGCCAAACCATTTACTCTTCTTGTGTTTGAAAATATCTCCATGTTTCCCCTGTTAATGAGAGCAGTGAGAAAAGACCAAAAACAGCACCAATACCTGCCATGATGATTGCTGCAGATTTGAGGGTGCATCCAATGTATTTCAGAACCCTTTTTTTTTAAAAAAAAAGCCTTCCATGTGGGAACAGAAGCAATAGGTTTCTCAAAGGTCCATTGCACGACAACCTTCTGGTGACTTCTTCTCAACTAATAAATGCAACCAATGTGTCTATTCATCACATCACCATTTCAGTGTCTTTGAAACTCCCTTTAACACACAATTCTTTTAACACAGAAGTTGCTGGAGATACCTTGTAAACATGGCAATCATTTATATAACTTATACCCATCTGTGGAGTTGCCAACAGCAGGAACCATTTTCTGGCAGTTTCCATAAGATTAAAACTAGCCCATGGTCGGTCAATGGGAGGAGAAACTTGACTTGGTAGCTTTGACAGTGTGGGCACCCGATATCTAAGCAGAAGCAGAGCCACACACCACCAGATTTATACCCTTATTGAGGATGATCAGTTTATTTTTCAAAGAAAACCACGGCTGTTTTTAAAAAGGATATTTATTGACTTAATTTAAGTATAAGCAAACACACAAGACAATGCTATTTTTCTCCTTGTACTATGTGGAAGGTTCTTCCTCATCTTCCTGTTTCATCTGCTCAATCAGCTTCTGTCTCTCAGCGGCTTGGCGCATCCGCATCATCACGAGGCTTTCGTAATCCCGCTCTGAGACAACCGAACCCTAAAGAAAAAGGGATGGCAGGAAAAGTAAGGTGGAATCCCTGCTAGTTCTTTCAGAAGTCCTAAAATAAACACCACCACAATGGCACAAGAAAAGAGGTCTTCTGGCGCAGAGTACCTTACAGACATTACTAGGTAGTGTTTATTGGCGATAAAGATTGCCCAAAGTGGGGACAACTCTAATGTAGCCACTCCAAGCAAAATGTCATGCTAGAATAAGTAAGCTCCTCCACTCTCAACTATTACAGTTGTGGCAGTTCTCATTACTACAGGTAATTGTAGCCTTACGGGGTCTTTGCTGCGAGACCACATTCACCCGGTGCTATACCAGCTGCACTGGCTCCCGGTGGAGTACAGGATCAGGTTTAAGGTGCTGGTTTTAACCTTTAAAGCCCTATACGGCCTAGGACCCTCGTACCTATGGGACCGTCTCTCCTGGTATGCCCCACAGAGAAATTTACGGTCTGCAAATAAAAACATCTTGAAGGTCCCAGGCCACAGAGAAGTTAGGCTGGCCACAACTAGAGCCAGGGCTTTTTCGGCTGTGGCTCCGATCTGGTGGAATGCTCTGTCACTAGAGACTAGGGCCCTGCGGGACTTGACATCTTTCCGCAGGGCCTGCAAGACAGAGCTGTTCCACCAGGCCTTTGGCCAGGGCACAGCCTGACTCCCTCCCTCGGCAATCTTCGTGGAGCTCTGGCACAATGGTTGCCAGTGGCCTGATTTGAATCAATTTTATAATGAATGATTTTAGAGTGTTGTTTGTACTGTACTTTTGTACTGTTTTATTTTTGTTAGCCGCCCTGAGCCCGGCTTTGGCTGGGGAGGGCGGGATATAAATAAAATTTATTATTATTATTATTATTATTATTATTATTATTATTATTATTACCTCACAGGGTGGTTGTAAAGGTAAAATGGTTATGCAAGGGGGCACAGACCCAAGCGAGCTCCTTACTGAAAAAGTGAAACAGAAATGTAATAAATGATAAATAAATTTCATTTTGCTGCAATATAACAGGAAGTACTAAAGCAGCATCATAAATGTTCTAGGATCAAAATACTGTCTACTGCCTTAATTTTACAGGAACGTAATATCACTTTAATTAAGAATAGGCAAAGCACTGCAAATACTCTTTTGAGGAGGGTTCCAGAATCTTAACTAGTGATTTCTTCCTCAGATTCCAAGAAGAGAACAATACAAATCTAAAATTGTTGAAAACGAAACATCTTACATTGAGGGGATTCCCCAGGCCTAATATCCTGTAAAACCAGTGGAACCATTATCCTAGAAATTGTGTGGCATTTTATTTCTCAGCACTCTATTAAACAGATTCTATACTTAAATATTTAGTGTTGTTGAGTCTCAAGAGGACTTATAGGTGGCATGGCTCTTTAATACTAATCAACAGCTTTTCATTTTCAGCTTGGAGCTATCCAGTTCATAAAGCAGAGTAAAAACAGCCATTTTTGTACATTCCTGATTAGTCAGGCCTTTTTAAAAATTTGAAGGCAGTTGGCACCTTATATTTGTGACTTGCTTATGTAACATATAATGGTGTGAGAATACAATATAAAGAATAATAGAATTGTAGAACTGTAGACTTGGAAGGGACCCCGAGGGACATCTAGTTCAATCCCCTGCAATGCAGGAATCGCTAAAGCATCCATGGTAGATGACCATCCAACCTCTGCTTAAAAATCTGCTGGACTGGATCAGACCAAGGTCCTTCTGGTTCAGCATCCTGTCTCCAGGAGTGACCACCAGTCAGGTGTCCCTGGACAGCTGCAAGCATAGTGTGATTATTTGCTTCTGTCTCTCCACCATGCCTGATAGTCAGAATCTTACTGCCTCTGACCATGAAGGTGCCATTTGGGGACGGGGAGAGATCCCATCTCCAACCTTAAGTAGAAATGCACGGGTCCCTTGAACTTGCAATTCAGAACTGGGTCTTACTGTATTTCCTTGTCCCCCCCTCCAGCAGCTACACTGAAAGTTGTTCAAGGAGTATTCCATAGAAGCCCTGTATTCTCTTGAAGCTTTGTATGTGTGGGCTGACACTTCACAGGTCTACACACCTACTTCCTGCAATCTCTGCAATTAACTAATAGTGTAAATCCCAGTTTCTGATGTAACTGAGTCAGCAAGGGCTTGGCACAGAACACGCACAAAGGAATTGCCACCAGCAAAACACATGAGTGGCTGTGGGAGAAGGGCAAGGAGTAACACCGAAGGAATGGTGTTCTAGAGGTAGAGCCGAGAAGATACAGTGGATTTTTAAACATGGACACAGGTATGCTGTGCCCTGGGCTGGAAGAACTTCCTTCAAAATTCCCTTCTGTCTCACAGTAAGTAGCAACTCTACATTTCATTTTCTTCAATGTTAAGCTCTGCAACTACTTAAGCTCTAGAAATCCTTCGTGAATATAGTTTTGCTAATTCTCGGCTCTGCCAATCCAGTAATGAGAGACTGATAATGACTTTTCTGTCATGTAACATTCAACAATTCCACCATATGGATGCTGCTTTGTGCTCTAGAATCTGGGTAAATTTGTTGAGATGATGATATGTATATACAGCCCTTTATTTGGCATCCCCATAATTCCTTTGTGTGGTAAGGATTTAAAAGGGGCTAAAAGGGGCAAGTGGAGTTTGGTGACCTTGGGGTGGCAGATGAAGTTAGTACGTCCTGACACATTACAGCTTTCAATCTGCATTAGATAGTACCTCATTTTGCCTAACAACTGAGGAAGGAAATGAGGTAGGGAAGGTAGCAGATCAAGTGAAGCAAAGGCAGGGTAGGTCAGAAAAGACTCTTTTGGAAATAATTTGGTCTTAAAGAGAGCTCTAGAGAATGAAAGGAAAGTGGCCTGATAAATGGAAAATGGGAAGACCATCAAAGGTAGAAGGAAGAAAAAAAGGAGTGAGATGTGGATTTGTACAAAAAGCTGTGGAAAACTGTGTTAATGGGGGTGACAGATAAGGAAACATAGGAATGAAGAATACCAGGGAGGTGTTCTAAGGAACCACTGGATAAGAAGGTGATTTGAAGCAGGGAGGCAGGGAAGAAGGCTGTTGCTGATGATGGAGATAGGTCAGTAACTCTCTCTCAAATAGTACTATATTGGTTGCCACTGTCCTGAATAAAGGCTACTGCAGAAGCATGGCAGTCAAGCAGCAGAGGAGTAAGAAGGGTCAATCCCCATCCTGTACACTGCAATAACTCATCTGCTGCATCTCAGCCAGCTGGGATGACAGAGCCTCAACTACAAATGCTTTAAAACACAACTATTTACACACTAAGAGTTATGATTGGCTTTCAAATTCACAATACTTGAGTGCTTTTTATATGTCTACTTAACATTTTTTTTGAAATACTGATAACTTGGACAGTTCTACAGTTCTAATACGGTCATGAAAGTCATGTTGGTAGAACTCTTTCCCAATGATTTCTTTAGTGGAAGTGAGGGTTAAGAGTCAAGTATTGCCTTCTCTGGGAAGCCAGCTTGTTAGGTTTTCTTTTTTCTTCCAGAAATTAGAAGAAAGAAGCTCCCCACTGACTCAGAAAGCCTCAATTAAGCTCAACACAGAGGCCTCTGGCCTCCTTCATCATACAGTTGGGAGCCACCAGCCTTTTTTATTGCTTCCCTCACCATGGACACTTGGCGGAGAGGATCCATCAGATCCTCTGGTTTCTTCAAGCGCCTCTCATTCAGGAGGCATAAAAAGCTGGGCAATCAAGTCACGATCTGGAATCATAACAGCCAAACAATAGACACCAGTGGACAACAGTACAACAAAAGGGAGCTCCCAAGAGACTTGACGGGAAAGTCGGACTATTTATCATGTCAGAGCGAGCAAAACCTACTCAGCAAGCCACTGCCACCTCCCAAACCACCTCGGCTATATCTGGACAGTGCCAGCTGCCCCAATATAATAAACCACACTGATTCTCCCTCTACAGACATTTCTTTCCCAAGCACTTCACGTCATTTCCACAAGGCCACTCAAACACAGCCAGACCTATTTTATAGGAACCAAGCCACAAACTGGTGGCTCTCTGAAACCACCTCCTGCTACAGAAATCCTATTCGTGATCCATTAGACCCCTTTTTTTCTTTCACATTGGATTTGGGGCCCTCACTCCTTGATGATGTTTTGCAGACACTCAGAAACCAGAATTTACTGTCAGATTAGCTAGACTTGCAAATAAAAGCAGAGGAATTAATTACACCGAACCACTGGCTCATCTTCACTGCCTATACGCAACCGAGGTTGCTTTTTATTTTTCTCAATGAACTGAGAACAGACGACTAGCTAGCAGTTGAACACAGTATCTACTTGGAATTTACTAGCATTACTGTATTTCCATTCATCACACATTCCCAAGAACTCCTACTCAGAGTACTTCATTATGACAAGATGCTTCCTACATTTGGACCGTATCAGAGATTCTACAACTAGTGTGTGTCTGGAAAAGGGTGGGTGGTTGTAACATGAAGGAACTATAAGGAACTCATGGATATACAAGAGCCTTGAAGTAGACATGACTGAAGTTCATCTTCCTTTATGCTGGTGCATATTTTCCTCATTAATGGGTATATTTAAGCTATTAGAAAGCCAGACCATTATTGGAAAGCAATTGTTTTTCTTTCTATTTGTCACAGGGGAAAGGAAGTGTATAACTATTGCTTCTACAAAAAGCTATGAATAATCCATTGTAAAATGTGAAAGAGAATATATATTTTAGACCTTATTAAAAGTATTTCATGTACTTCATTTGTGTCTCCTTTAATTTCCATTGGCAAGCACTCATGTAACAGTGTGACTGGGGAAAACCCTGTTACATCAAACTCTAGAAAAAGCAAGAAAGGGGCCACTGAAAGGAAAACCAAACAGCTACTGCTCTCCTAAGCATATCCAAACTACCTAAGACCCCCTTGTAAGAAATATCATGTCCCAAGGCTTGTTTATGAAATCATGTGGCTCCAGGGCCATGTCAAAATAATTTATTGAGTTACTGCCCTGAATAAACACTTCCAATGTGTAGATGGATTCACAGTCATACTCCCTTGCTTGCTATTGCAGGTCAGTCTCAGGACCAAAATGCAAGTGTGTTTTTTTGTGTGTTCTTATTTTTATTATGCATTTTGTCTTTTTATATTGTAAATTTGTGTTGTGAACCATCCTGAGATCTATGGATGAAGGGTGGGATACAAACCAACAACAATTCCATGTTTAAACAAGAATACAAAACCTCACGGCTTTTATTTCAAGGAGAAAACAACCACCTCATATAGGTTTCCTGTGGAAAACTGCCGCATCACTGGCTGCTATTTACCTCCAAAGGTGCAATTTACTATCTGTACTGCAGATTGGAACCCTATGGCTGCTGCTGCTTCAATATAAAAACAGTCAGGCTGTGCATATTTGTTTGCAATGCATGACTAACATCACATGTAGTTTTGCCCTCTGTAAAACTAACACTTGAATTGAATTATGAACTCCACCCATTTTTGCATACTTGCCATAATGACTGTGCCATCAAGATAAAGCTGTAGCATGCCAAGAGTTCCTAAGTAACCAGGGACTCTTACCCTTGTTTCTGCTTCTGTCTTCACATTATAAACAAGTCAAGAGTCAGAACTGAGCTTAGAGTGATTTCCTCAGGTTAACAGCATGGCCTTGTGAGAAACATAGGACACACTATACTCCCAGGGGTGGGGGACCTCTGGCCCACGGTCCTCATCAGGGCCAACACAAGTCCCAGTTTGGCCCGTGAGACAGTTTTTCCCAAACCACGCCAACCTGCTGCCATAGGTGACATCAAGTGTGGGGCAGGTGGAGATGTGGCTGCCACTGCACAACTAGGAGTCTGAAAGTGCACTTCCAGTTGTGTGCTGTCACTAATCCAATCAGCTGACTGGCAGCGAGAGCAAGTCTATTCACTGACAGGGGGTGACTTCAAGCTTGTTTTTCCTTTTCTAGCAGGGAACATGCCACCCGATGTCAGATTGACAAGTGGGTAGGGCCCTGCCCACCTGTCAAAGTGGCCTTGCAGGGTTAGCAGAACCCAGGATCTGGCCCACTAAATGGATCTAGTTCCCACCCCTGCTCTACAGCAATGTATATTGGCATAACTTTTCAGCTAGCATGCCAGACAATTCCCACTCCAGCACAAAAAGTGATGCTTACTCAGATGCTTAAAAAGTTGAGGTAATTTTAATGTTTTAGTATTTTAACTTTTGTATGTTTTAAAGTATGGCTGTGGATTTTTCTTGATTCTGTTGTTTTATCGTTTTGTAAACAGCTTTGAGATTTATTTATTTATTTTTACAATCATGCAGTGTAGAAATGTTATGAAATATATGAATAGCAGATTTGTCCTGGTGCAAGTGCCAAGCTAGTGTCCATGCTGCAAAAAAGCATCTGCTTTTGAATCATCTTTGCAGATAACATATAATTTTTCTAACAAAAAAATACATTAAGCATGCAACATCACATAACTCAAGGAGCAAGCCAACAAACTTGTTAATGCCGCAAGAGGTTTCCTTTTAGAAGCAAGATGACAGCACAGACAAAACAAGCACTGTGTGGGTATACAGTCTACATGCTTAATGGATTTTACAATATTTCAGGAGGAGGGCACCTAAGTTAAGTATTTATTGGAAGGCTAGTAAACATGAATAGGATAGTAAAAAGAGCCTCAGGGCAGACAGAAGTCAAGAGATAAGCGCTGAAGTAAATTAGTCATTAAAATTCAATAACTTTTTTTAGCATGTAACTACAGACAGAAGTGGAAGAGGATCCCAAAATATAAAGAGGCATTAAAGATGTCGCTTAAAATTGGGAAGAGAATGAATAGAGCAAGTTACAAGCATTCATATTCAAGTACTGCCAAACAAAATAAGTTGTGGGAAGTTTCTGTAGAAAGGATGTAAGGAATCAGTGATGTCACCTCAGGAGTAATTATACAAAAAGAGGAAGGAAGGTGATCACCGCAGGCATGGCACAAGCAACAGGAAAAAGTTTGCATATCAAAGTGAAGTTTACTGGAACTTCACTTGTCAAAGGCTAAGGATGCAAAATATAAGTAAACTTTTCCCAGGTTTAATATTTTTGTGTAATTGTAAAAATTCTAAAAGCAATTTTAAAGTCTCCTGATTAAGAATATTACCATATTTTGTGTTGTAATGTATGGATGTTTATTTCATTTAGGTAATTTACACAGGTTGCAGGATCCAGCTTTTTCTGTACTGAATTTAGGTTACAGTATAGAAGTTTACTATCTTTTCAAGTAAAAAATCAGTATCCGCCTACTGCATTTTTTTATTAAAAAAATACATTGGGATCAAACACAACCCTGCTATTTTAGGCAACCATCCCAGTTCTTATGAAAACTGATTCATAAAAACTGGCAGGCCAGTTAGCTTAGGTGCAAACTATTACTTCGGGGGGGGGGGAGGGGAAGTACTGGAGTTAATCTCCAACCTGAAAGACATACCAGTTGTTTCCCTTCTAGCTGGAAACCCACTGAAAAACCAGGAATTACATGAATTGCAATTACACCCCACTGAAAGGTGCTGCTATGTGTCCAAACACAAAACTTGCTAAGGTATCATCTAAGAAAGAGTTCAGAATAGCACAATCCCAATGTCTGCACTCCAGCAAGTAGCTGGAAGGCCTCTGTGTCGGAGCATCTATCACTTCCGCAGAGCTATGAACTCAGTCACAGCTCCCAGCTTGGGTTCATACACATTAATCCTGTGCAGCAGGCAGAATATATGGGCTCCCAGTAAGAAACATATGGAACGGAAACAAGCCAAGATAAACTCACGTCATAAGCCAGAGGCTTCATAAGAAGCAATAAGCTAACTTGAAAACCAACAAGAGCTTCTGTTTGGAGACAACTGTTGCTCTTCAGTCCTGAGAAAATAACTTTTATAGGCATTGTTTGTGATAAGAATGTAAGAATTTGATGAATCAGGCAAGTGACCAATCTACAAGCAAGTGGCCAACCCACAAGCAGGACCCAACCACAACAGCACTCTCCCCTCCTGTGGTTTCCTGGTATTGAGAAGCATTACTGCCCCTGGCTGGAGAGGCAGGGCAGAGCTATCATGCCCAGTAGCTTCGCCTATATTGTGCAAGGGAGAAAAACATCTCTTGGCCCCAAACAACCTTAAAGTACTGCTGGATTCCACCTAGTTCAGCACAACCAGTCACAGCATTTGTTCCCCACTGCACTCCAGGCAAGACTATTTGTGGCCATAAACACACAGCCCTGTGGAGTCGGGCAGGAAAGTCACTCTTTGAAAACAGCTGAAAGTGCTCCCTAGATGGAGCCATCCAGGCTCAAACAAAACCTCAGGGAGGCTGAGAGGCAGTTTCTCAGGAACTACTACTTGGAATTAAACACAAAGTAACCGGCTAGCAAAACAAAGGAAGACGCAAATAACAGCCTCACCTGAGAAACTACCAGAATACCTGCTCATTAAGTAGACAGCTGCTACGTTTCCACCCACACACTATTGAAAAAGCTATTCAAGCCACGTGCACAGAGAAAAGGAGGGCAGACTTTGGCCCAGAGTTCTCTTTGCTTTTGCTTTTAAAGAATATCTGCATGTGCAGAATGAACAGCTGGGCATTCCCATCTCACATATCTATAATAGATACAGTCCAAATCAAGATAATAAAGTGGTATTTACATGTTCCCACTTCCCTCCATCACCCATTTATCTAGTCTGTTTTGTCCTTAACACATGAAGACTCTTATTTCATTTATGACTAACAATAGATGCTCTGATTCAAGACACGACAAGCTATAAAGTAAAAGTAAAAACAAATGAAGCTTCAAATATAAAATGGAAGCTCAGGTGATCTTGCACTCTACAGCACCGATTCCCCTGCCTTCAACAGAGCAGGGGAAGCTCTAGAAACATTAGAACAGTCTTTATAAATATAATATTGAAATGGTGCAATAAAGCAAATCCACATTTGGGGATGTGAGGAACCTATAGTTTAGATCTGCTTTCAAAGAGATCACAGGTTTATTTTATTTAGCAGATTTGCAGACAGTGCATCACATTTGTAGGCCTGTTTCCAATGATGGGACTTTCTCATTATATACTCTAAAGCAGGGGTAGGGAACTGGATCTGTCCCCACATCCCCTCCCCACAAAATTGACAGGTGGGTGGCAAAGACACAGTGCACAAAGTAGTGATGATCTGCTTACTTCCTGGTCTTGCAAAGTGCTGTGCACAGGGCTTTGCAAGACCTGACCATCAGCTGATGCTGGGCTGGAGGTTTCCCACCACTGCTCTAAAACCATGAGTTTCATCAGTAAAACAAGCCTTTGCTTTTGTGGGAGAATTATCTGCCCCAATCTAGTTTCTCAGAAGAGATCGCTTCCCAAGGCTCATCTTTCATCAACTGTGCATGTACTTCTTCAGCCCAACCCTAAACACAGCAAACATCACATAGGATCCTCTCTATTACTCCATTTAGCAACAGCCCAATTAGTGCCGCAGCAGATCATATCTATACAAGCTCAACATCAAGCCAGATTTATACTTGCTTTCATTAGAACAAGTTCATAAATGAAAAACTTTAAATGGCTTACAGTTGCTCAGTGAATGCTTCCCAAGGCAAAAGTACAAAGATGAACGGAATATTTTTGCTAGTGCCCATACCAGGTGTATGCAGAGTTTAAACAGATTTTAAGAACCACCAAATGCAAAAGTAGCAGCTTGTATTGGTCCTACCTTGGATATCTGTGGCAAGCTGGTGCCGTCAGCAAACACAGGATTGCTCTGTGGTTGGCCCTCTAGCCAGGAAATTTTTAGAGGATTGCTTATCAGGCCAACTTCATTCTTCACTGCCATCTCCTAATGAATAAAGACAGCCTCTTCATTTCATGCTTCCCATACTAAGCCCAGAATAACAGAATAGCCACAGGTCAATTGATTAAACAATCATACTAGATCAGCATTCTCCAACCTGGTGCCCTCCAGGTGTTTTGGACTATAATCCCCATTATCCCCAACCACTGATTATGCTGGGCTGATGGAGGTTGGAGTCCAAAACATCTCAAGGGCATCAGGTTGGGGAAGGTTGTGCTAGTTGGAGCTGAAAACCCCTCCAAGCTTATATATCAGCCCCTCCCAGACCCTGATTAGCCCATCCCATTTCCATCAGTAGGTTTGTGTGCGCACATTAATGTGAGAGAGTGCATGCCAGTGCCACAAGGATGCACCATGTGATAGGGGAGAGCTTGTGGGAAAAGTAAAACAAATCCAGCTTGCTTAAAGCAAACCACACTGAATGTATTGTATGGAAGGTCGAAAAGTAAAATAGTCAGATAATCTAATGGGAGGAAAATTCCTTCCTAACTTCATTAAGGTGTTTTTTTGCATCTAAGGCTCATCATAATATGGAGAGAAGCATCCTAGTAACAATAAAAAAATCAGATGTAGCATTTTAGGGTTTACTGGTAACTATCTTGATAGTGGTATTTGCATACTGATGGGAGAAGGTTTTACCATGATATTTTTGTTACTCAGGGGCTATAAGAGTGGGTGTTTAAAGTAACAAGAAACTATTCACATAAATAACTTATCTATATAGAAATACTTAAGTTTGGTTTCCTAAACTGCAATAAATGCTTTCCCTTTGTTTTGGTGAAGTTTCTCAGAGCCTCCCACCCCTCTATAAACACCCACCCATTGCTGAAAATGGGGAACTGGCCCTGCTTTCTGCGCCAGTCAGAAGGGTTGGGTGGGGGAAGCCTAGTTGATGTAGAAGAGTCATAGAAAGACTTCTAATGATACCTTCTTCCATAAAGGTCAATGTATACCACCATAAAGGTGCACTGAGAAATTCCCAAGTCGAAAAACTTACAGCAGCTTTCACCGTGGCAAATTCCACAACTGCACTCCCAGTCTTCTTGCTAGAGATTAGCAAATTCAGAACCTCGCCATACTGCCAGAATCAATAAGAAATGTAAAGTCAAGACATAGGTCTAGGGGAGAAACCGTATGTTCTCAAAGGGGATATATGACAGCTCTTACCAAAGTCTCCATAAATAACAAATGGAAAAAGGACTGCAGTGGGATGAGATACAATACTGGTGAAGAGCACATTTTGTGCTGCGATATACTATGCATAATCATGTCAAAATGCTAGTTAAAGAGTTTTTAGAGATATTACAATAGCAGTCATTGATTTGAGGGCAAGGTCATCATAACAAGCTTGAAATGCAACACAGCCATAAGTCAGTTCACAGATCACACTCTCCCAGCAAAGCCCCATAGAACATCATCATCATGTGATGTAATGAATGAGGTTATTGTTCCAGCCTAGTTCTGAATTAATTGTTCACCAAAAAAAAAAAAAAGAGAGAGAGAAAGCCCAAGCTAGTCAAATCTGCCTAGCAGTTACTGAAGTACAAATAGGGAAGAAGTAAAGATCACATGTTAAACCACACCATCAAATTATTTACTAGTCATACCACAGGGATATAATATATTAATTATATATATTATATTTAATATATTATATTAAATATTAGCTGACAAGTTAATAAATTCCTTATGGTGTCCTGTACCAACAAAAAGGAATGGAATGATTTATAATTACCATGGGAGGGCCTCATTAGTTTATGAAGATATCAACTTTCTTTGCTTATTCTTACAGAATGCTAGGCAAAACCAACCAACCAAGGTAAAAGGAGCATTTTGGAACAGGACCTTTTGTAGGATTTGCAGAAGAACTTCTTTTGAGTAGCCTCCTTTAGTTTCATCTTCTTTCTTGCATTTCCAGCGTAGCTGATGAGGAAAAGTTAGAAATTAATTCACACTGTTCAGTGTACTGGATGCAATATATAGCAGAATCTAGTATTTGGTTTTGCATCTGTGATGCTATAGAGGCAACGGATTCAGATGTTAAAATTTGTAGACATACTAAAAGGAATGTCTACCCTGCACAGGGACAGATATACATAGTCCTAGGCACAGGAAAAAGTTCACATTTAGAAGATCTGAAAATTACTACATACATCAAGCAGCATCTGGCAACTTGTCAATATCCCAAGTCACAGAGACTTAACTTCTAATTACCTTCATCCTAGTGCCTAGATTCTAGATTAAAGTGCAAGGAACACATTAAGATGAAGTAAGTGACAATTCCAGTAAGCAGCGAAGATGCCAGAGACAGTCCAGCATTCTGTGTGGCCAGAGGCGATCCATGTGGCTTCTACTGATGGAATGATAAGTTAGTTGCTCATCTCTCTTCATAGCTCAATTTTTGGGAATGTCTTACTTTGAGCTTGGGTGTTCCTTTGCCATCCTCTCCATACCCATCATGTTTGCCTCAAAGAAGAAAAGAAAAAGAAAATGAAAACTACACTGACATTTAATGAATGAAAATACTCAAGAAAGCCTATGTTTTGCATATCCTTAGCTTGATTTAAACTCCACCACAGGGGATTTGGGTGTAGGTTGGCAATTATCCTGATAACTATGCAAGTTAAAAGGGGGTTCTGTTTTGACTCTTGTTACTTCCAGAAGTAGGGCTCCAATGACAGTGAGATTGGAAAATTTCACTCAGCCATGAAGCTCACTGGGTGACCTTGGACCAGTCACCATCTCTTAGCCTAACCTACCTTACAGGGTTGTTGTGAGGATGAAATGTGGAGGAGCAGAACTATGTATACCACCTTGAAATCCTTGGAAGAGAAATGTGGTATATAAATGTAGTAAATAAAAGAATAAATAAATAAATTTGAGGTGGGAGGATAAAAATAGCACTGAATGTTCATAAACCAATCTCACATGCCAACTGGTACTGAAAAATCTGTAACAAATATTGCAAAGTTCTTTGCAAACATTCATTAAATTAATCGTCAATACCCTCCTCATTTCCACATCTGCCTGGGGTGAAAAAGGAAATAAGTGGCACGTCTTAGAAGAGACCAGAGCTATAATCCTACACACCTGGGAGAAGGTCCCCCTGAACTCAATTTACTTCTTAGTAGACATGAATAGGAGTGTGCTGTACATCTCCCAATTTAACTCTTCTTGTTTGACCCTTCTACTTATTAAAAGAATATTCTGCCACTAAGCTCTACAACAAGAGACGCAGCAAAGAAAAGGCATATACAGGCATATAATCCTTAACAAAAGCAAACTGGCTTTGAGCACCCATGGGCGTGTTCCAAAGAGAACTGAGGCAAGACAACTTTGTGGCAGTCAGAGGCTCTGACCTTGCCTGGCCTTACCTCGTACTCGCTGTTCTTTCTCAAGTCGTATTTGTTCCTGGATAAGTTTTTGTTGTTCCTCCAGCTGGCGGGATCCCTCCTCACGTAACCGTAGGATCTGGGGAAAGAGGCAGAAGGCAAAAAAAATGGTGGCCATGTTGCCAAGAAAAGTGGCTGTTACAAAACAATCTACTCTTTAACTTGTAGGTATGAAGAAAGTGTCACAAGGAATAGACCAGCAGTCTATTTATCTCCTGTCTAGCAACAACAGCCAAATTGAAAAGTGTTTTTTGGGGGGGAGAAGAATAGATACACAGGAAGCAGCCTTATATAAAGTTAGACTATCTCTCTCTACAGGTATTTTTTAGAAAGGAGTCTTACCTGGAGATGCGAAGGATCAATGCCTAGGACCTTTTGCATGTGAAGCACACTCTACCACTGAACTATACCCCTCAAGTTTATAATCCCTTTATGCTATGTGTTCACACAGCCTGAACCTCAATGCTGCTACTCCTA
Organism: Podarcis melisellensis; assembly: GCF_964234715.1. Classification (NCBI taxonomy): domain Eukaryota; kingdom Metazoa; phylum Chordata; class Lepidosauria; order Squamata; family Lacertidae; genus Podarcis; species Podarcis melisellensis. The sequence goes on from NC_138528.1 coordinate 42,170,611, forward strand.
TAGGCTGCCAGCATAATTTATCTTTCAATACTATTAACTTTCTGCTCTCCACAATGGCTGTGCACATGAAGGATCCCATCCTCATTTCTGATATCAAATAACATTTTGTTTGGTTGCTACCCTTACCTCTTGCTCTAATGTTCTAGTTATCTGGATCTCTTCCTCCTTGCTAACCTGGGACTGGGCTTCTTTTTCCCGGGCTTCAAGATCTATAGCAAAAGAAGAAGTCCACAAGTTGATAGAGCAGGAGACTCTTAATCTCAGGGTTGTGGGTTCAAATCCCACGTTGGGCTAGATGGCCCTCGTGGTCCCTTCCAACTCTACAGTTCTATGATTCCAAGATAGGACAAACCCATACAGATTGGTTTTTCCTGAGATTCATTTCTAACAGGATGAATAACTGCTCACAGTACAGTATATTTAAGAGCACCTACTGATACCACCTCAAATTTTAATGAAAACAAACGAATTGCAGACATGAACAAATGGTAAGGATCCTGCAACCTGGCATTTACTCCATATGCAAAAGAATATTCTAGATTTACATACCAAGTTTGACTTTTTTCCTCCTTTCATCAAGTTTCTGAGTCCTTTCTGCTGCCTGTTTCTTTGCTTTCCTCACTTTATCATATGCTGCCTGCAGTAGTGATAGGACACGAAAAAATAATGAATCAAAACAAAATGAAAGTTTCAATCACATATCTAGAAATATTAAAATTAAAACAAAACAAAGATCTGCAAGTGTCATGGACATTCAGATTGTGTTTAACAAGGATAAAAAATTTAATAATTCGAGACTTCTCAGTAACTAACATTAGTAATGTCCACAAACAGAGGAAAGAAAGATGGACCAGAACATGTGAAATCAAGAAAGATACAAATGTATGAAAGTATTCTGAAGTATACATCTTACTTATAATGTCTGTATTAGATCACTAGCCCAGTTTAATGCTAGGACTGCAGGGGCAGCATGGTCTGAAACATACTGACAACAGGTGTTGACAACAGGTATAGTTTTGCTTGCAGCTTTTAACAGGGATCCAAAGAATGGGCAAGAACAATATAATTGCAAAAGCTCTACCTGCTTTCATGTCACAGCAGTTCAAAATACAGGAGAAAACCAATAAAAAAGCAGTTACTTTTTTCAGTAATAAGATCTGTTGCAAAAAACGAGTTTAAAGCTGTGCATATAGTTCTCCCTCTAGCTCTCTCACATTTTTTTAAAATTCCATCTTATTTCTTTATATGAAGTATTATTTACTCAGATAAGGGGAACCCAGCTCATTTTAGAACCTAAATACTTGATCATAATGCCAAAAATCTCTTCCATACCAAGCTATCACTAATTCAGAAAGTATGCAGAGATCAGTTTGAAATGAAGGATTCATATCAAGCCTCCAAGGCAAGAATAAATTAGTTTTAACCTTCCCCAAGGTCAACGAAGACATTTACACTATGAGGTGCCACAGGGCACTATATTGTTCCCAATGATATTCAACATCTACCGGTATATGAAGCCACTGGAAGCAGTCATTTGGAGCAAGATGCAGGGGTGGCCTGGATCAGAGTCAATAAACTGAGCTTGAATCCTGGAAAGACAGAGGTCTTGTGATTGGGTAGCTCCTGTTTCTGGGAGATAGGCCACTTGTCTGTTCTGGATTGGGTAGCACTTCTCCAGAAGGAGCAGGTGTGCAGTCTGGGAGTATTCTTTGATCCATCTGTGTTATTAGAGGCCCAAATGACCTCTGATGGTTACAGAGTTCTCCCTCCATGCAAGTATGACCCAGCCTCAGCTACTCACGGTTTAGAATAGGAGTCTACTGCTGAGAGAAGTAGGGAATTTCTGTACATAAGCTATCCAGAGATATGTAAGGGAACAGCCAGAAACAACTTGTTGGCTTGTACTGGCCTGAAATAAGTTTCTGACTGCACTTTTCTTTTCTAAGTATTCATGTCTAACAGCAGAGCTAGAAATGCTTGGAGTTCTAACAGAGCATTAAAATAACTCACCCTTGCTGCTGCATCTGTTAGAACTGCCAAAGCTTGAGACAACTGATGGAAGAGCTCAGCTAGGAAACAGAAAGTGAAAAAAATGAAACAGCAATAAGAGAATGCATACAATTCCTAGATATAGAACTGAGTAAATGATTGTCTGAAATTTGTCTGAGTAAATCATTTCAGAGAACACAACAAAGCTTCTTACAATATTTGAAAGTCAATCCTCACCATAACTTCAGAACTTCAGTTTGCTCCATTTAAAATACAGTTCGTCCCTTATGCAAGGATCAGTGGTTTATTCTTAATATCTTATTTCTAAACTTACAGGTGATTCCTAGTAACTTGTATTTAGAGGACACAACCTTGGACAGTGAAAGCAGAACTTAGCCATCATGTATGAAAACACATTTTATTTTGTCTGTCCTGAATCTCAAACAATTAGCCCCCTTCGGAATACAAAACATTACTGAGTCATCATTTAATTGAATATATTTATATTCCCCCAGATAAGCTTATGAACATTGTAAGGCAGCTTGCAGCAATAAATATAACATATTGAGCAATTACAGAATTAACAGAATAGCAGCAGCTAAAAGATGAAGCCTACATAAAATCATCAACAAAAGCTTAGAAGAACAATAAAAATCTCAAATCTGCTTAAGACTCAAACAATGGGGGTCCATACACAATTTCTGAGGGAGCTTCAAATATCGGGGGCTACCACAGAAAAGCTCTGTCTGTGGTACCTGCCAATCTATGGTTCTTGGTAGCAGGCCTAAAAACTGCACCATTTGTCAACCAATGGACCTGGTACACAATAGGCTTCATGTGATTAAAGGGTCACATAAATAATCAAGCCTAGATACTGATATCCAGAACATTCCATCTATTACCAATAAAACACACCAGTGTAATTCGGGATAAAAAGCTAAGAGTGTCTATGAATACTTTCCTTACCTGCTTTGGGGTTGTCTGGATTTTTATCTGGATGGCAGGACAAGGCCTTCTGTCTGTAGGCTTTCTTAATCTGTAAATGACAGAGCAAAAACAATGCAATGAACAGTGTGATTAGCAGATTATGGCAGTATTCAGTTATGTAGAAGATAGGACAGCAGGCAACTAAAAGTAAATAGGAAAAGTTTTAAAATTTGCTCATTCTTTTAAGATGTTTGTTTTGCTGCCAGAGGGTATCTGCCCAAATGCAGGCCTACCTTATACCAAGCAACCCTGGTATAACACTGCTGTAGATATGACAAACACACCTGCTGCCTAATGCATCCTCAATGCTTGGACTGCAGTCGCTCAGGTAAATAAAAATATTTTATTTGTCAAAGTAACTGTCTTGCTGATTCCATCCAATGGCAACAACCTGGCCTGATAGGAACTGAACATGTGCTGACACTTGGCCAGGAGCTACAAAATACTACATGAGTTCCATGTTAGCCAGCCCTGATTGTTCTTGCTGTTTCTGCCTGTGAATCAAAAGTGCGCTTCAGAAGCCTCAACCCATCCTTGCAAATTCACATTTGATGGGTTGTTCAGTAGTGCTGGAAAAACTGTATTACTGATCTTCTCAGTGAGGAACCTCTGAGTTCTCTGGCACATTGAAAATCCGTGTGAGACTGTTAAGACACTGAATCTTTCTTCTGTTGAGGTTGCTGAATCAGATGTTGTTAGCATCTTTCCAGCTGTACAATTCTGTCACAACAGAGATACTATGAAGTATAGATCACATGCATTCATTTTAACATTAATACTCCTTATCAGAAACATCTTCATATGCAAAGCAGTGTCTTATTATTCCAAGATACCTACCCTAAAAAGTTCTGTCAACATGCAGTATGTATAGACTAAAAATGTCTGGTATTTAGGCACCACCTAGTGGACCAAATGAGTACTAAAAAGACAACTTGAAGCTATTGATCCTTAAACTTAAAGGAAAATATTAACACAATAATACATAACAACACTATTTGACTACTCAAAGTGCTTAATACCCATTTTTGCAGAAACTGTTACAAACATGCTTTCAAGAAGCTTCCAAAATGCTTGCCTGTAACAAGCAAAGATCACTTCTAGGAAGGAAAACATTTTAAAAAACGCCTCAAATGGGGGTGAGGAGATCAGGATAACAAATAAAAATAAGTCTTCTAGTAACTTTTGAGGAACATACTTGCAAGGTTGCCACAATGTTTGCCCACACAAAGTAAGATGGCATTATTATCAATTTATGCCAGATGGAGAGGCTCAAAGAATTGTGGCCAAGATCGGATGCAAACCAAGGACTTCCTAGTTCACAGTTCACCTCCCCCATCATTATACTCACCACCTCAAGCATCCAAAGCAAACCCAAGAGGCCATCTCAAATCACAGTTCATTCATGCAGTTCAGTACCACACACTTGCAAAGCCTATCATAAACCCACGAGAGGTGGTGGGTTGTCCTTCCTCGGAGGTTTTTAAGCTGAGGCTCGATGGCCACCTGTCATGGATGATCTAGTTGATATTCCTGCATTGCATTGGGGGGGGTGGACTAGATGACTCTCGGGGATCCCTTCCAACTCTACCATTCTATGAGAGAGAGCTCGGTTCGCAGAGCACGAGACTTAAAATTCCACGGTCGTGGGTTCGAGCCTCACGTTGGACAAAGGACTCCTGCACTGCATGTTTGAACTAGATGACCGTCGTGGTCCCTTCTATAGTGACTATGAGAAAACCGTAGTATGGTCGCATTTGAAGAAGGCGCGACTTTCGCGCAGGGCTGCACCCCGGCGCATCTCAGATTTACTGGGGAACTCAGAGGGGGGACCCATCGAGTACAGTGCCAACTGTCCCCTAGGAAAGTGTGTGCAGAATTGTATCAATACTTTAGGCCATGGGCCCTTGAACACAGCAGCTCGAGGGCCCTGAGGTCTTGTCCCGCCAGGAGCGGCAGGGACAGAGCCCCTGCTATAATTCTGGCCCTCGGGGCCTGCGAGGGTCCGGCTGGGCCCTCAGGGATCTCCAGCGGCCGCCACCGCCGCCTCTCCCTCCCCTCAGCCCGAGGCCTTCCCGACCTCTTTATCCGACGCCTTCTCGCCAACTCCCAGCAGCGCGTATAAGTCCAACTCCAGCAGCTCCTTATCCACCGCCATTTCTCTTCCCGCTCCGACCCGCTTCTCTACGGGGCCAAAGCGGCTGTTATTCCCTCGACTTGCCCGACCGAGCTTGCCTTTCCTCAGCGAGGCTACTCTCGCCCGCCGCCCAACAGCGACTCGCGCTGCCCTGAGGCTGCTGGGAAACGTAGTCTTTGCTTCCTCAGCAGTTCCCCTTCGCGGGTGTGGCCAGAACTACGATTCCCATCATGCCTCGGACCTAGAAAGGCTGGAGCTCCCACGAGACTCCGCGTAAGGGAAGGTGGGGGCGGGGAGGCCCCGTGGGCTCTTGGGAAATGTAGTTCTCCCCGCTTCCCCGTTCCTTCCTGTCTTGCCGGAGAAGATCTGTCCGGGGTGATGGGAGTGGGACTCTCGCCGCACCGCGCATTTCTTGCACTATAGTGAGTATTACCGAGCCGGGCCAGTGGACGTTGCCATTAGTGAGGTTCTGCTCGTGGTTGTCTGGCGGGGAGGCGGAGGCGACTTCTGCCTCGCTTCGCTTCCAGCCTCCTCGCCCTCCCGGCGCCCAGAGGCTGCGTCGTGTCGTGCAGCTGGGTGTTGGATTTCCAGATTTGGGACCGAGGTGTGTGCCTGGCGGGTTGTTGTTTTGCTCTTCTATGGTAAAACGGCCGTCGAGTTCCGCGGTGGTAGAGCATTTGCCTTCGACTGCTGGGTCGTGTGAATCGGCTGGATGACGCCCCGGGTCAGCCTAAGGTGGGTTGCTCTCCAGAGCTTTCTCCAGCATCATTTCCATTTTCCATTTTTTGCCTTTTTTATTTTAACGAGGGAGTGAGAGGAAGGAGGGGGCGGAGGAAGACGGAAGGAGAGATACCTGAAATGTGTGGGTTGTTCAATACATACATACATACATACATAAATGTGGGTGCCATGAATAAGGTGGGGGCTGGCATTCCTGGTCTTCAAAAAAGATTGAAATGTTTAGCTGTTGCAAGATGAGTACCAGGTGGGAAATCTCTCCGGATGTTTGCTTGTCCATGTATCAGCCCAGCCGCATCTGCATTTTACAGTAGTACATACAGTACAGTATTGCGGAAATAAGTGGACCTATAGCTGTTCTGTGATCCTCTCTAAAAGCCTTGGAGTATGGCAGGAAAGTGTAACCTCTTCTTATTTTTAAAGGTTGCCTGTAGGATGCTACCTTTAGGTGGTGGGTAATGTGCTAGCGGCCTGCAAAAGTGATGAGTCACTCCTCTTCAAAAATGTACATTGCCAGCCACCTTTCTCACATAAATCGGTGCATTGTAGATGGTTGTGTTTGCCATCTGTGATGATGATTATGGGAACTCGTGGGGTGGGTGACCCATTACACACAGACTTTGGGGGCACTGCTTCAATCTGAAACTGATAATGCTGAAATCTAGAATTCTGCTGTCTAGGAGACCCAATGATTTTCTCCTTTAAATTTGGAGGGGTCACCAGGATGGTCACCTCAGAAAGGATATTTATAGAAGAAGTGTAGTGTCTGTTTTCCTTTCCTTTGATTTAGTGATTTAAGAACATTTCAGTGGCAACCATCGCTGTTAAGGTTTAGTAAGGACCAGATCCTAACATTTTCTTCAGACTGCATGAACCTCAGGTTCCATAACATGGCATGTTTTCAGTGGTCCATTGCTAACATTCCATAACTGTACCATCTCTCTTATTGTCTGGTCTCTCTCTGAAAGAGGAAGAAAGTTGAGGTAGCAGACAGAATAGAATCATGTGTCTCCATTTGTACATTTTTGAAGACTGAGTGTGCCACCTCACCTGACATGATGGATAGCAGATGTTATGGCTGTGCATCGAAGTTTACTGTCTTCAAGAAACAGGTATGATTTTCTCCACTAATCGTCTTTGTCTTGAAAAAGGAGAGCTTGGAGAGTAGAACTTGGAATTATTATTCCAAAATGTTCCACTAGAACTCAGGCTTTCAATCGTTTGTGACAGGTGCACTTGCTCAAATTTTAGTTATTTTAATGATGTGACAGTTGTTTAATCGTCTCCTGTCATTAATTTACTGGATGAGGTAGGTCTTAAGCAGATCACTTTCTTTTGTCCCAATTTTCTGTTTTGTACAGCTGTAAAGTGTATAGGTGCTGAGATAGGCAGAGGGGGCTCTCTTGCTAGTTCCTCCACCCTCAGAAGTTTGGGGTGTGGTGTGAAGGGGTGAAAATGTTGTTTCTATGTTGGCTTTGCAAAGTAAGCATTAGGACTGATTAATACATTATGCTTTTTATACACCTTTTCAATACAGTCTTGTATTGTTTTACTTTCATTGTTTATATAATAAATTTTTTTGTAAACCACTTAGAGACTATTCTTGCATTAAATGGAACATAAATATATAAAATAAAACAAATATCCAATATCTGTAAGGGTGCAAAACTGTGTACAGTTACATAGGAGTAAGTGTCACTGTGGGAAATTTCTGAATGAGTAGGCATGCTCTGTGTAATGTGCACTTAAAAATGTAAGGTGTGGGTGAAGCAAACATACGTTTGGAATCTTGTATGTATAAAAAGAACATTCACCAGAGACCCAGGATTCTCTTTTGGTCATTGAGTTTGGTGGCAAAGGTCTGCAGCTACATAACGTGTGGAATGGCTGAAATTAAGATGGATATCTTTGAGTACAGATTTAGTAAACAAAGGTTCATTTAATGTGTTTTATGGGAAGTATTTATGTTATGCTATTTGTTTGTTTAGAAAAAGTATAAGCAAAAACAACAACCCAGGTTCAGTCATAAAGCATAAAGTTTAGTCATAAAGCATAACTAAAATTTACAAACCAGTTAAAAACAAATAAGGCTAAACCCATCATTAAAATCAGGAAAACATTTAAAACAAATATCACTAAACCATGTGTCCGGTTTGGCTTGCTGAAATACTGTTAGCAAACACTTTCTGCATTCACATAAATTCTTTTGCTTTCAAAAGGTAGAAAATGATCGAAGAAGGCTATAATGTTTTGATGTGGAGGCATCCCCTTTGTGAACCCTTTCCAAGAAAGAGTCATTCAGACTTCTTGGGATCATTTGCAGCTGGGTGTTAAGAGCACTTCCTTCCTTTTCCTCTTCCCTTCCTCTCTCAGTGTGGATGCAAGAAATGCGGGCGAGCGTTTTGCTCAGGCTGCCTGGGATTCAGTGCTGTCGTCCCCCACTGTGGAAACACCCAGCAGAAGGTCTGCAAGCAGTGCCATGGGGAATTAACAAGGTAAGAAACCAGAGCTGTGCTTCTGATTGAGGGGTTCTCGCGCTTTAGGACGTTTCCTGCAGGGGCTTGCCACTCCAGCACTTCTACAGGCTAGGTGGGCATTCCCCACAACAATGAAGTCCATATGATGCTGCAAAGGTCTTTCTAGACTAAGGAAGTTTTTCAGGCTGTTTTTCAGTAGGCTACATTCCAGCAATGCAAAAGTCAGAAACTTCTCCCTGTCTCTCCATCTGTGCAAGCAAGCAGCATTATTCCAGTTGAGGGACATATTCTATCCAGGCAAAAGCATTCATGGAGGAAATGGAGCATGGCCAGTGAGGGCTACGTTTTGTCCCTGGGGCTGAGGTTCCTCACCTTTGGGGTGGACTTTGTGAAATCGCTTAGAAAACTGGCATGTCAGACTGAAGTTTAGGCTGGTACCTTTCTCCTTCGCATCTAGTTTTCTGTGTACTTTGATGGAAGATTGTTGCGGGGGTGCCTTCAGTCAGGCAATTCTTCAAATGCAAGCTAAAGAGGCACAATCAACAAACAGCCTTGCCATCTCCTTTGCTGCTTTTGAGGCATAGGGTGAAATAGATTGGTGTTATACCCGGGACTTCTCATAGGATCAAAGGCAAGGCAAGATGGGGTTCTGTCTGAGGGCATGTCCTGCCATGATTAAGAAGGGATTTATGTTCTAGAATAACATTTGTCGATAAACTAGAGAGAGGAGCTGAGGGAAGTCAGGGGGAGAGGGGAGGGAGGAAAAATAGGGGGGGGGATTAAGGATGATATGTTTTTTGATAAAATGTTTTGTTGAAATTCCTAATTAAAAAATATTTAAACAAAAAAAGAAGGGATTTATGTTCTGCCATTGTGACATTTCTCCTTTTGCTTTACAGCGGCTCACCTCAGTCCAATGCAGCTAAATGGTCTCCACCAGAGAACTATAAAAAGTGAGTTCTATCTAATCTATTATCTATTAAATTTTCTACACTGCTGTTCATCTGAAGATCACAGGATGATTCACAGCATAAAAAGACAAAGGGAGAACACAAAATACATAATAAAAAGGAGAGCAAAAACAAACCAATAACCTCATCCCACAAATGCATTTAAAAGGATGCCAAAGATGCCAAAGACCTGGTTAAAGAGAAATGTTTTCGCCTGGTGCCTAAATATATGTAATGAAGAAACCAGGCGAGCCTCCCTGGGGAGAGCATTTGCAAGCAAGGAGCCACCACAGGAAAGGCCTGTTCTTGTGTTGCTGCCCTCTGGACATCTAGTGAAGGAGGCACACGAAGAAGGGCCTAAGATTATGGCCCCAGGGTCCACATTGGTTCATATGAGGAGAGGCGGTCCTTGAGGTGTTGCGGTCCTGAGCCATTTAAGACTTTATAGGTCAAAAACAGCATTTTGAATTGGGCCCCAAAATTGTCAGCCAGTGCAGTTGGGTCAGGATTGGTGTAATATGCTCAAGCCATCTTTCCCCAGTGGTCAACCAGCTGAAGTTTTTGAACCGCCCTCTGCATTGCAGTAATCTAACCTAGAGGTTACCAGAGCATAGATGACTGAAGTTAGGCTATTCCTGTCCAGAAGGGGGAGCTGTGGATCCAGAAATACCCCAAGCTATGTACCTGCTCCTTTAGAGGAAGTGTAAGCCCATAAAAAGCAGGCAGCCTCCCATCCATTTAGTCTAGGGAAGAGCCCACTAACAGTGTCTCAATGTTACCGGGATTGAGCTTCAGTTCATTGGCTTTTATCCAGTTTGTGACCAAGGCAAGACATTGGTCCAGCTCTTCCACTGCCACACCTGCTGATGTGAATGAGAAGTAGACCTGTGTGTCATCAGCATATTGCTGACAATGTACTGCAAAACTCCAGATAATCCTATTCAGTAGTTTCATGCAGATGTTAATTTATTATCATCATTAAAAGGTTTATACCACCCTTCATCCACAGTCCCGAGGCCGTTTACCACACAAAAATACACCAAATATGTAATAAAAACAAGAACAAAAACAATCTAATAACTCCCTTCCCCTCACCCCGTCTCACAACACATTTAAAAGGGTATCAGATGTTAATCAGCCAAAGGCATTGAAGAGAATTGTTTTCACCTGGCACCTAAAGGTGTATAATGAAGGCGCCAGCCGAACCTCCCTGGGGAGGGCATTCCACAAACAGGGAGACACTGTCCTTATCTCTCTCCTGACCGATGTCATCATACAGGGCGACCAAAGCAATTTCTGTGCCACAACCAGGCCTAAACCCCAAGTGAAATAGATACAGAAAATCAGTTTTCCCCAAGAGCACCTGGATCTGGTATGCAAATAACAGTCTAGCTGGTTTTATTCCATATCCTTGGTGTAAGTTGCAAACAAGGGTGTATACATTTGCTCATTTTACAGATCCAAGTCTTTGTTCTGAACTGCCACCATTAGCTCTAGGTAATAACCAGCCACCTGTAATGTTCTCGTTCTCTAGTTTGTGCCAGGATTTGAAGCCCTAATGTAAAGGGTGGGAAGTCAAAATTGTTTTCTCAACCTCATCTAGCACTGCTTTGCTGTTGAAATGGTAGTTCTTGTTTCTTATTTCTAGTAGCTGTGATATCCACTCACATGATGAGAGAAGGCTGCATAACCTTCATCTAAAATTACCCCTTGCTTTAGGACCGATTCACTCATGCCTATGTACTTTTTGATTGCTCAGTATTTCATGACTCTGGCTGAACATGTGAATGGGCTTGGGAAACAGGACTGTGTTTTACTTGGAGGGGTGACTCCATCTGTAGTGTTTGTTTTGTGCATGCAAGTAGTCAGCTGATGCTCCAGTGATCAAATGGTGGGTGTGGGTGTGAACAAACCCCTAGAGAAGCGCATGGAATATGATTTTAAAATTATTATTTCCCCTTTAAAAAAAACAAAACCCTGCTGTAACTCCTGGTTGCTCTTTCTGCAGGCGTGTAGCAGCCCTTGAAGCCAAGCAGAACCGGCCACAGGGACTCCAGAAGGGTTTGTTGAAGTCCCAAAGCCAAGCAGGCTCCAGATATCAAGGTCTATCAAAAGAGGATCGAGCTCTAGCAGAGAGACTGGAGAGGCTCAAGAAGGAAACAAAACCCAGTAAGCTGTGTACTATTTTTCGCTCTTATCACCCCTGGGAAGCCTGCTTTAGACACAACATAAAACAGAACTTATAAAATGCATTCCCAGCCTTGCAAATGGAGGGGAGGGCTTGTCCTTAGCTTTAAAGCCAACACGTGCTTGCAGCAGTGTGGGAAAAACCAACGATGGCAAGGTTACCTTCACTGTTTATTTGTACAATAGATCTGCCACACACTGATCCAGTTTGCACATAATGCTACACTAAACCATGGCTTAGTGTGAACACACTGGTTCCTGGAGAGGAGATTGTAGCCACTTGGCTCTTCCTCCGATCCTGCTGCAGTGCTGCGAACTAAGCCATGGTTTGTTCTACAAACCTGGCCTTGTGATTTGTTTTGCTTTGGACAAGCTGTAACCTGAGCTGTAACCTAGGTTTGCTCTAGGTTTACAGCTCATGGTTTGTCTTGAGCAAAAATAGAACTTGTTTTTCAGGCAGTACTTATGGAATTGTGCAGTTAGTTGATATATTGCTATATGCTCTGGGTTGATGACCTCTGTAGCATATACATCTTCGACTCTTCCTTTTGCAGGCTGTTGTGCTGCTGCTGGAAGCTGCTTTTAGATACCTTCCAATTTAAGGTGCTGAAGGGAAGGCACTAGAGACTAACAATGGTCTGAATTCAGCTCGCATCTGTGTGATACTTAGGCAGGGCTATGTATAATTAGTGTGTCCCTGGGATTGCCACACAAGGCAAGCATCTGACATTTGGTAGGCATTATAAATATTCTTGTGGGCGGTTGAAAGGAACTTCTATTCATTGTTTAGTTTCTGGCGATTGAGGTCTCTGAAGCAGCATTGCTTGATATGTGAACAATGTCTGATGGAAACCTCAGACTGAATGGGAAGGCCCTCCAGTGGTCAGCAGGTGGAGCTTCTGTGTCCTGAATAGCTCTTTGTCCTGCCTGCAGAGATAGCACACAATGCATCAATTGTTGTCTGTTACTTAAGCTTTATTCAGACAGCAGGATTTGGGGTTTGCAGGGCACTGAACGTGCACAGGCTAGGAAATGATGCGGTGGGGGCAGAGAAGGGAAATATTTTATTCCAGTATCACAGGTGGTTCTCGGTATCCTCTGGGTCTAGTCAATATGATGGCTGGAGCAGGGGTGGGGGTGGGGAAATACTTGCCTATCTGTTTTAATGCAAGGCACGAAAGCTACAAAAGCCTCTTGGGCTCTCTTAGTAAAACAAGATTGTTCTTAATTGAACAGAGTCCATTCCATCTCAGGCTGAGATAGAGTCTAGGCTGGCAGCACTGAAAGATGACCCTGCAAGACCCATTCCATCAGCCCAGGAGATGGAAAACCGGCTGGCAGCCTTGCAGGGCAGAACAATCCCCTCTCCTGCTCCAAAACCAGTAAGATTTCTCTCTCTCTCTCTCTCTCTATATATATATACAGTGGTCCCTTGGTTTAAGAACAGCTTGGTTTATGAACAACTTGGATTAAGAACGCTGCAAACCCAGAAGTAGGTGTTTTGGTTTGTGAACTTTGCCTTGGAATAAGAACATGTTCCGCTTCCTGTTGAGTGTGTTCCATTTGTAAATTGAGTTCCCCACTGCTATGGGAAAGCATGCCTTGGTTTAAGAACGCTTTGGTTTAAGAACGGACTCCCAGGATGGATTAAGTTCGTAAACCAAGGTACCACTATATATAATTTCCAAGGGATAAGGAACTGGTGGCCCTCAAGATGTTATTGAACTCCAGTTTCCATCAGCCCAAGCCAGCATGGTAGTGAATAGGGATGCTGGGAATTGTAGTCCAACAATATTTGGAGGGCCACAGGTTCCACAATTTTCCAGATTCTGTTTCTAGCTGCTACATAAGTATTGTCAAGGGACGTGGGTGGCATGTGGTCTAACACCAACCTAATGTAATAACTGTGAGATAGGCTATGTGGAGAAATTAATTTGGCCAATGCTACTGGTCTAAACCACTGAGCCCCTTGTTCGGCAGTTCGAATGTGCATGATAGGGTGAGCTCCCATTGCTCTGTCCCAGCTCCTACCAATCTAGAAGTTTGAAAGCACGCCAGTGCAAGTAGATAAATAGGTACCACTGCGGCAGGAAGGTAAACAGTGTTTCTTTGCACTCTGGTTTCTGTCACAGTGTTCCGTTGCACCAGAAGCAGTTTACTCATGCTGGCCACATGGCCTGGAAAGCCGTCTGTGGACAAACACCAGCTCCCTCGGCCTGAAAGCGAGATGAGCGCCACAACCCCATAGTCGCCTTTGACTGGACTTAACTGTCCAGGGGCCCTATACCTTTTTACCTATTAGCATTCTTTTACTAATAGGGTTTTGAAGTTTTATGAGGTACAGAATCCACCAGAGACATTCTGGTACATACTAGTGTTTCAAGTTCTCAGCTGTGTTCGAAGGCTGAGAGAGAGCAGGTGTTGGTTTTCACTGTGCTATCTCTGTCCTAGGCCGTTTACCTCAGAGACAGACTATATCTGTTGTTTGGCCCCCTGAAAATAAGATTGGGTATATTAGGTTGGTGTGAAAGAATAGAAATGTCCCTGGGTCCCTTGAGACATTTGGGCTGGGCCCCTTGTTCTTTCTTTTAGTTTTGAATCTCTGGGCTCCTTCCATTGATTATATAACTTAGGTTTTCTCAAAGTGGTCAGCATTGACCCTCTGGGGTTGATGGGACTGTGCAGGGGTGAATAAAGATCTGGGGGTCCAAAAGGGCCTGGGGTGGAAAAGGAATTTATAAGGTACAATGTGAAAAATAAATTTAATTACAAACTATTGAGCAAGGGCATGTTCAGAGAGCCATTGAATGCCCTTGCCATTGAGGAACCTCTGTATTTAACAAGATGATTCCACATTGCAACAGGATTCTCAGACCACGCTTTTCTGTTCTTTTGCAAAAAAAAAATGTATGTAAGTGCAGAGTTTCACTTGTAAAATATTATTTTTTTACAGTGTTAAAAGACTAATTATAACACTCCTCAACCAAATATATAAAAGCAAGCTGCCTTTGGGAATCTTCAGTGAGTCTTTAAAAAGCCTCACTTTTCTCTTGACTCATCCAGAGGTCAGTGAACTTGAAAGTTTGGGAATTCCGATGTAACTTGTGCAATCCCTTTCTGTTTTTCTTTCTCTTGTTAGGTACACGAGGCCCCTAATGCCAGGACGCAAACTGAGCAGTCAGATGACCTGCTGAAGCAGATGGCTGAGGAAGTTGCCATTGATGAGAGCGGTGGCTCAGGAGTTACGCCACAAGGTCCCTGTCTTGTTTTAAATCTGCTCAGTCTCTCTCCCCCCCCCCCCAAAGTTGATTTAAAATGGAGGAACAAGCAGGTACACCTCAAGACCTCAAAGGGCACCACTGCTATAGATCAGTATATCCATTACAGTATAATCACTCGCTCAAGCACATCACCCAACATTTACTCCTTGCTGCAGGTCCCAGTTAAATAATGTACGGTATATAAATGAAAACAAGGTTATTTGAATTGTTTCCCTATACAGTGGTACCTTGGGTTGCATACGCTTCCGGTTACAGACTCCGCTAACCCAGAAATAGTACCTCGGGTTAAGAACTTTGCTTCAGGATGAGAACAGAAATCGTGGGGTGGCGGCGCAGTGGCAGCGGGAGGCCCCATTACCGTATTTTTCGCCCTATAGGACGCACCGTCCCATAAGGCGCACCTAGTTTTTTGGGGGGGAAATAAAGGGGGGGGAAATATTTTTCCCCCAGGCGCGGGGCTGGGGAAGCCCGAGCTTCTCCCGACCCCAGCCCCCAGAACACGCAACTCTCCACAAGCCGTGGGAGCCCAGCGCCGGGCTCCCGCGCCTTGCGGAGAGCTGCGCGAAGCCTGGGCGCGCTGAGCTCAGCATGCCCAGCCTTCGGCATGCAGGCAACTCTCCGCAAGCCGCAGAAGCCCAGTGCCGGGCTCCCATGCCTTGCGGGGAGCTGCGCAAAGCCTGGAGAGCGAGAGGGGTCGGTGCGCACCGACCCCTCTCGCTCTCCAGGCTTCAGCAAAAGCCTGCATTCACCCCATAGGACGCACACACATTTCCCCATCATTTTTGGAGGGGAAAAAGTGCGTCCTATGGGGCAAAAAATACGGTAGCTAAAGTGGTGCCTCAGGTTAAGAACAGTTTCAGTTTAAGAACGGACCTCTGAAACGAATTAAGTACTTAACCCGAGGTACCATTGTATACATCCTTGTTTGCTATGATCTCTTTAGTTACAGTTCGAGAACAGTATGAGTACTTTGATCAGAGTCATGGTGCAGTGTCGTTCTTTGGCTGACATGTTTTTATTCATTTTACAGTGGTACCTTGGTTCTCGAACTTGATCCATTCTGGGAGTCCGTTCAACTCCCGAAACCATTTGAAAACCAAGGCACGGCTTCCGATTGGCTGCAGGAGCTTCCTGCACTTAAGTGGAAGCCACATTGGACATTCGGCTTCTGAAAAACGTTTGGAAATCGGAACACTTACTTCTGGGGTCGTGGCATTGGGGAGCCGATTTGTTCGGAAACTAAGCCATTCGGGAACCAAGGTTCCACTGTATTTATTTCAAAAAAAAAATTATAAGCTACTCATTATAAAATATCAAGAGTGGAGTACAGAAAACCAAAAATAAACATAAAATATGCAGTAGCGATAATAGTTAAAATTTCAGTACAAGACCAGGAGATGATCAGTGGACAGTAATAAAACAAAACTTAAGTATGCCTCTGAAAGAGACCACTCCTGATTCAGATGTTATAGAGCAAGAAAGCTGAGTGTCTTCAGCTTACTGAAAGCATTGTGTTGCAGATCTCCATGACTACTCCCAATGGCTTCATTTAGGCATTAAATAGGAATAGGGAGAAAATAGTGCCCTGTGGTGCTTCACAGCATAACTGTTAGGGGACCAAGGTTGCTTTCCGAAATTGACCCAGCTGATAGATACAGAACCACTGCAAAAGTGCACCTCTAACCCTCAGAGGAAATCCTCAATAGTATCAAACCTCTCTTTCATAAGTAACTCCTACAAAGAAGCATCTCTCTCCCCCCCCCCAATATTTAAAAGTATACAGGGAGGTCTTACTTTTTATCATACCCACCAGAAATTTGACCCCCCTCCTATGTATATAGCAGGTGTGGGGCTGAATGTGGCCCTCCAGCCTTCTCTATCTGGCCCCCCAGGACTCTCATGGAGCAGGAAGGGCCAGCATGTTGGGTTGGTGGTATGGAGCTGCCTCTCTGACACCAGTGTCCTCTGTAGAATGGTGGCAGCAGGGATAGGGTTCTAGCAGGCACACACTAGTGGGAATGCAGGATTGACTCCTCTGGTGCATCCACACAAGTGTGATGTCACCCTGCTCAACCCCCATACCGACCCAGAAAGCAGCAGTGACACTATTGTCCAGAGGGCTGCATGCTGCCTGCTCCTGTTCTTCAATGTTGTTGTTGTTTTTCCCATCCTTAAACTGTGTCTTCTACTTGCCTGGAAGGGAGAGTAGGTGGGGGGTGCAGAAACCTCTGGGGTTTTTTTGGGCTAGAATGTACCTGCTGCGCAAAGGTGAAAGTCACATTGATTGTTCCGCCCATGTCTGCCTCTGGCCCAACCCTCTGCTGGCATTTGGACCTTGGGAGGTTCCCTGAGAGCAGACCTCCCTAGGCGAGTCCTAGGCTGAAGGCAAACCTAACATTTAAAGAGAAATGGTAGCGGGTTATTTGCTGTTAATTTTCACTAGGTGGGGAGAATAATTATTCACGCCCTGCAGTGTGAACCTGGCCTGGCAATTTGCAGAACAGATTCACATACCAGAAATTCAAAATCTGCATCATCTTTCAGCCTCACCCCACCCTCTCTTTGTGCTTCAGGAGGGCTTTTCCTCTTTTATGGTTTTGTGGGTTTTTTTTGTTTTTTTTAAAGTGCCACATGTAAATTTACACTTATTTTACTTAGCAATTGCAAATGTACGAATAAATAGAAAGGTGATGGAGGATCCTTGCTTTTCAGGCTTTTGAGGCTCTCGTGAGATCTTGTAGGGCCTTGCAAGATCTCAAACAGCTGGGGGAATTCCAGTGGTTGTTTTGACTTTGCATGATTTGGCCTTTGCACATGAACCCCCAGAATGTAACCCAAGTCAAGATCGACCATTACTAATTAATCACTATTTTTTAAAGAAAGCATTTTGAAAAATTAGTGCAAAACTATTCTGGGAGGGAGCAGAGCTTTTTGGATGTTGCAGGTGCCAGCCAACCACACTATCCACAGCTGGGTCCTGCTGCAAACTAGCAGAACTATTCCACTGCATCAGGCCACAGTTTTCCTGGGCACAGAAACTTACCATGAAAATTTGCTTTGAACATCACACACTACTGGCATGAAAGTATACCCTTCAGTGCTATATCTCCAAGCGTCTTGAACCTTAGCTGCATTTCCAGGAAGATCAGCCCCATCATATCAGGCCTTCTAAAGCCCCCAAAGGCTTTAATCGTTTTCCGTCATGTTCTCGTAAACAGAATTGCATGGGGGTGTTGAATCTGCAATACCCTTCTAGCTTTAATGATTTATGGGGTCTTAGTTATTTTATTGGGATTGATGCAGCAGTGCCCAGTGGGACAATGCTGTATTGTTTACCTGGCTTCTTGATGCCACACATCGACTACTGAGAGGGAAGGCAAGGCGGCAGAGAGCTTACTGCAGGGTAGGCACAGCAGCAGGAGTATCGTGTTGGCTCCAGCGCTTTGCCTGCAGCACACCAGACTCCCTGCCGCCTTGCTCCTCCCCATCCCCCAGCTTGGTAACCATCAGTGGTGCTTGACACTGGGAATGCAGCCTCACCGGCTGCTACCGATTAGATGGAGGAATGGGGTGGCGCTGTGGTCTAAACCACTGAGCCTCTTGGGCCTGCCGGTCAGAATGTCAGCAGTTCGAATCTGCACGACGGAGTGAGCTCCCATTGCTCTGTCCCATCTCCTGCCAACCTAGCAGTTCGATAACATGCCAGTGCAAGTAGATAAATAAGTACCGCTGCAGTGGGAAGGTAAACGGCATTTCCATGCGGTTTTGTTTCCATCACGGTGTTCCTTTGCACCAGAAGCGGTTTAGTCATGCCTTTACCGATCAGATGTGTTTTATTTGCTGGCTGCTGGTTCTTATTTGTTCTTGCTGTAATCACAATCCTTTTCATGGGGCGATAGACATTGCAGACTGAAATAGCATTGTTTTTATGGTGATGTGGGAGCCAGATAATAAATGTTCCATCTGCCGCATTTGGTCTGTGAGGTTTGTGCTGCGTGCATCATTTAAGGTTGCAGTCATCGTGCAATGGTCATATATTTCTGAATTAACCCTAAGTCTCTGCTTTTCCAGAAGTTAGGACCCAAACTTTAAATGACTTAAATCGAGCCGACAGCATTGGCGGCATTGATGATATGGATCCCAAACAGTTGGAGGAGGAGAAGAATAGATTGCTGGCATCGGCGGCGACTGAGCTGAGGGAAGACAACACCAGGCAGGAGAAGATTCTAGAAGTAGCCAAGCGATTGGCCGCACTAAAAGGCCAAGATCCTGATAAAGGTGTGTAACATGGGATATTAAAGTAAGCAGAAAAAAGGCCCTCGGTTTCCTTAAGAGGAGTCATTCTCAACAGGAGGAGAAAGTCCCAGTGCTCTTGGGTCCTGTTTGCAGGGTTCTCCGTGGAATACAGTCAAACGTCGATTGTCAAACGTAATCTGTTCCAAAAGACCGTTTGACTTCAGAAATGTTCGACAACTGAGGCACAGCTTCTGATTGGTTGCAAGAGCTTCTTGCACTCAAGTGGAAGCCATGTCGGACGTTCAATTTCTGAAAAATGTTCGAAAACCGGAACATTTACTTGTAGGTTTTCAGCATTCAGGAGCGAAAACGGAGCTGTTCAAGAACCAAGGTTTGACTGTATTTGGTTGGCCACTGTGAGAACAGGATGTGGGACTAGATGAGCCACTGGCCTGAACCAGCAGACCCTTCTTACGTCCTTACATTTTCTTTGTTGGCTAGTGGGAATATGCCTGACAAACAGTTGTCAAAAAATATGACTGTTTCCTTTTGCTGTGATTCTGATTTTTTAAGGAACAAGTAATTGGTATCGGTGGATAGCTCGAAGCTAACTTGTAACAGAAACCCTTAGTTTCTTTCACAAGCGAAACTGTTTGAACAAAGCCTGATTTGCATATAGACAGGCCTGTAGCAAAATTCAGTACTTAGCTGTGTTTTCTCCAGCCTTGGGCATTTGCCAGGGGGCTGGTCTTCTCTCATATTTCTTCACCCCTGGGTGCCTAGCATTGCTCAGGAATTTGAAGAAACAAAAATATTGGTGCCATTTTGAAAGGTTTGGTCTTCCATTTTTTCCGAACCATAGATTAAAAACCTGCTCCTTGATCTCAGGAACCCCCATTCAAAATGTGATTTATGATACCGTAAGAGGTGTCCAAATGTGTATCAAACAGACAAATACCTTTGCAGAACATTATTATAATAAAATAAAATATACACACTATTCCTTCAAGTAATCCCAAGTGTTAGAAAATATTGCAGCCTGTGCAACTGGGTCAGCTGCACAGTAGCTTCATGCTCCCTCTGTAATCAATAACTGCATTCTCACATTGACTGCTAGGGTTCCCAACTAACTGAAGGAAAGACAATACCTTGGCCTAATCTTTTTGCCTTTGATATAACCTTGATATGCAAGAGTGAGTGTGTGGAACTTTTCCACCTAAAAAGTATCCGCTGCTAATCCTGTAAACAAAGCTGCTGTCAAAGTGACCTCTCATCCATTAGCAGCTCCATTTGCCACAGCTAGAGTTAGCCTTGCCTACACTGATGATGGGAGAAGGAGGATCCTGGATGTCTTTAGAAATCCTACTGACTGGAACCCAAAGTAACATGTTTGTCCTGGGACTCTACCATAAAGAATGATCAGCCTAGAGAGCCTGGGCTGAACAAGAAGGAAGGACTGGGTGCTAGAGAAACAAGGCCACAAAAGGAAGAGGGCGGATTGCTAGCTTCCTTGAGCCCAAAGGCAGCAAAATAATAATAATAATAATAATAATAATAATAATAATAATAATAATAATAATAATAATAATTTATTTGTACCCTACCCATCTGGCTGGGTTACCCCAGCCACTCTGGGCGGCTTCCAACAAAGATTAAAAATACATTAAAATGTCACACACTGAAAACTTCCCTCAACAGGGCTGCCTTCAGATGTCTTCTGAATGTCAAGTAGTTGTTTATCTCTTTGACATCTGATGGGAGGGTGTTCCACGGGGTGGGCACCACTACCGAGAAGGTCCTCTGTCTGGTTCCCTGTAACTTCACTTCTTGCAGTGAGGGAACTGCCAGAAGGCCCTCTGCACTGGACCTCAGCGTCCGGGCAGAACGATGGGGGTGGAGACGCTCCTTCAGGTATACTGTGCCATCTGATGATGGAATGGAAGTGACCAGGGAACAGCCTTTATTCTTCTAAGAATACACCAATCGGGGGTGTATTAGTGGTACATGCTATCACGTGGTCCTTTGTTCTCTCTCCAGCTTTACAGGGACTAGAAATACACTAAAGAATGTGAGCCAAAATAAAAACCCATCTTCCCATAGGGAGGGCAAATCTGCAAAGGAGGGCAAGAAACATAAGATGATGATGGGCCGTCTTGATGAATTGCATCTTTACCTCCTCAGTTTCCTCTTCTTTCTCTTGCAGTGACTTTGGATGACTACAGATTCCCCAATAGTGATGAAGAAATAGAAGAAGAAGAAGCCATTCAGAGAGTTTTGAAACAGGTCCATAGTAATTGGAATTGAGTTTTGCATTTGTTAAGCCTCTTGTTTTTGCCTTGCTGCAAAGACAAGATTTCTGCTATGCCCAGCTTCTTATCTTTGCTGTAAATCCATCCTCAGAGTGTGCTCCTAATGGTTTTCCCAAATTAGTCCATAAGCCTTGTAGAGTACTATGTAGAGCTTTCACTCGATTAAAGAAATCGTGTAATGCAGTTCCTGTGCGCGTCAGCTTAGAGTTAAAATGAAACTTACTCCCATTAAAATATGTGTACAACAGCCACTGTAGTCAATTAACTGTAGGAGTTGTGTAGTACAATTTTATTTATCTGTAAACTCATTTATAGGTTGCCTTTTGGGGTATAGCCCATCCAAGGCGGCTTACAGCATCATAAAAAGCAATACCATCTAAAACTCACAATGGCAGTAGTTCAGCAATTGGATGCATGTTTAAGCATTCTGTAATCAGTGGGCTCTTCCTGCAGGCTCACAATATCAGAGAAACAAGGGGAGGGAAATAGGAAGTACGTAGTAAGATGAACAAATATTTGCTATTCAGTGGAAGCAATGAAAGAATGATGAAACGAAGATAGATGTAAGAAAAATAATAAAAATCAAAGCTGTCATGCTTGAGACTTTTGAAAAGGGTTTTGAGAGACAGAAAGACAAGCCATGCAAATGTCTGAAGGGAAGGGCATCCATATTATTGATTTTGTTACATAATTTTTAGCCAGAGGAGCTACCCACAACAACCTGTGAGGTAGGTTAGAGATATTAATTAGCTGAGTAGGAATTTGTACCCAGGTGCTCTCTGAGTATTTAATGACTAGATTTTTGGTCATAAATGCCCTTTGTAAAGCTGCTTTCTTTCCTGCCCAATAGTTAATCTGGTGGCTGCATGTTTGTTTACTAAACCAAAGATTAAGGAAGTAGTAGAAGAAAGACGCTTCTGAGGGGAAGTTTTGTGTGAAGAAAAGTCTTTTGTTTCAACTGCTGTTGTTTCTGCCATCAGCTTACTGAGGAGGCGGCTCTGGATGAAGCAAGCGGCTTCAATATTTCTCCAGATCGATCCACCCAACCAGCGACCGACCAACAGAAACCAGCCAGGAAACCTGAGCAAGTAAGCAGCCAATTCAATCCTATATGCAGTCCTTTTTTTCAAAAAAATGTTTAGGGGTACTCTCATTTTTTGTCAAGAAAATCACCATTTTGTAGTTCAAATAGAGAAAAATAAATACAAAAATACATGTTTAGGGGCAGTGCTTTTTTCTAAAAAAAATGTGTAGGGGTACTCTCATTTTGACTCAAGAAAATCAATGTTTTATAGTTCAAATCAGGAAAAATAAATACAGTAAATGGACAAAAGTACAAAGATTCACAAAATGTTTAGGGGTATGTGTACCCCCAGGAAAAAAGCACTGCCTATATGTGTGGCATTCTCTGACTTTGCTGTGCTCAGTGCAGTATCAGGCTGATCCCAGCAAGGCCCTTTTTAGTTTAGGTGTCATCCCATCGTGCTAAATAGCACCTAAACAAAAACAACAACAAATTGCCCATGGGCCGAATGGTTAAGCTGAGAAGCAAAAGACAAAATGACTCCTCGAAGGCCAGCTAATTCTGAGCCACACTCTGTGTCCTAGTTCTGTGTTATGCCGAACAATTCAAAGCCCTCCAGCTGTAGGCAAAATTGATAGGTGTCCTCTTCTAGAACAATAGGTTTTGATGTCTATGTGAGCAAGAAGAGGTGCCCGAAGTTGTGTGTGCACTTTAAAGTAAATAGCAATCAAGCGTGACTGGTGCTGATGTGGGAAATAACAAACAGTTCTTCCACGTGCTTCCTCTGTGACTTTACAAAACTCACGTCAAAGCCTCATCGCTTCAGATGGGCCCTTCCTATACCAAGCAAAACTGTTGTTCCTTTATTGCTTGGGCTGTTCTGCATTGTCTTCAGGTGTCCAATATTGCGCAGGGTTAGAAGTGTATTCTGGGGCCTGCAGCAGAGTTCGTAGCAGCTCAGTTTTATTTTATTTTTTGAGTTTCTGGTCCTTGTGGCTGTAAGATTTTAATACTTCGCATTTATGCAGACATTTCAGGTGTCTCAAACGCTTCATGTATATTCCCAGTATATTCCTTAAAACAGCCCTGTAACATGGGGTAACACCACGAGCATCGTATTGTACATGGTGGTAATGAGGAGGGAATGTAGGCCTAGAATGAAAGAAGAACTGTCTCAGGTAAGGTGAGGCCTGAAGCAGGAAATTGATGGTTCATATTAAAAACACAGTGGTTATCTCAAATCTCCAAAAAAAAAATGTGTATACAGTAGTACCTCTGGTTAAGAACTTAATTCGTTCCAGAGCTCTGTTCTTAACCTGAAATCGTTCTTAACCTGAGGTACCACTTTAGCTAATGGGGCCTCCCTCTGCCACTGCGCTGCCGGTGCGCGATTTCTGAGGTAAAGTTCTTAACCTGAGGTACTACTTCTGGGTTAGCGGAGTCTGTAACCTGAAGCATTTGTAACCCCAAAGTGTTTGTAACCCGAGGTACCACTGTATATGTAGATGTGTGCATAGCATATATTTAAAATGGTGTGATCTTCAGGGAACAGAGTCCTGCGCCCTGTCTAGTTCAGTTTCTTACCTGCTGGCCTCTAGTCTTAGGTGGGACCTTGGTGGTCATGCAGTCCAACCCATGGCTGAGAGTGGGATCCAGGAAACAACTACAGCATCCCTTCTATGTGCTCTGACTGCCAATCACATCTTTCCTCTTACACTCCTGTGGCTTCCTGACCTCCCCAAAAACAAAAAACACATAGGCAAGGTGTGTGTGTGTTTAATTTTAAAAAACTGGAATTAAAAAAAAAATTGAAATGAGAGCATTACATGATATATGTAGAAATATTGCACTGATTTAGATAAGTGGGTTTGGGTTTTTAATTGGTGCAAAGTTGTAGTGGGAGGAATTTTGCAGAATGCAAACAGTGAAGGCAATGTCACGCAGCTACCCATTCACACCAGAAGGTACTCTTGGAGTTTCTGTTGCAACATCTATACATATTACCCTTTCCCTTTAGGGAAAAGCTCCAGCGGTTGCTAAACCTCTCGTCTTACCGGACAGCGACGAGGAAGAGCTGCCCTGGTGCTGCATCTGCAACGAGGATGCTGTCCTACGCTGCCACGCCTGTGATGACGACCTCTACTGCCAGCGATGCTTCCGGTAATGGCAAGAACCTCGGGGCGGAGGGTGGAAATCCCAGCATTCCATGCTGGTTGTGCAGCGTGATCATCTGCTGCATGTTTTTTTTTAGAGTGTGCAGGAAGAGCTGTATGCCAGAAAGGCTGAAACAAAGCTCCTCAGTTGCAAGGGCCCCACGGCAGAAAGTGGTTAGCACTGAACGTGCAATCCCCATGACTTGGGCCCTAAGGGGAGGGGACTGTCCCACTTCCTTTATCCTGCTGCAACTTCCTGCTCTCCCTAAAAAGGATGGAGGAATCATCTGGGACAGGAGTTGAGGGCTGTTTTCGGAAATTGGTGGAAAATCTACGCTTGCCTCAGAAGCAGTGCCTCCTGCAACGACCACACAACTGGTGTCGGGCCTAAAGGCAGCTTTTCTCAGGCCCAGACCATGACCACATTCACACTGTCTATTTAAAACACTGTATTGCCACTTTAAACATGGCTTACCCCAGAGAAGCTGTAGTTTATGAAGGGTGCTGAAAGTTGTTAGGAGACTCCGCTGTTCCCTCACAGAGATATAATTCCTACAGTTCCTTGGGAAGAGGAATTGATGGGTAAACCACTTGGAACCGTAACTCCATGAGGGAAACAGGGGTCTCCTATCAACTCTCAGCACTACAGGATTTCTTTGAGTGGGGAGCCATGGCTGTCTAAAGTGGTCGCATTAGTTTGTGTATATTGCCTTTTCTTAAATAGTTACAGGCTTAGGGGAAGCCTGGTTCTTACTGCAAAGGCAGAGCCTGGGGAGACGTTCTCTTCATATTCACATCCCACAGCTGGAATGGAGATCAAGCCCTCTGTGCTGCTGAGAGCCTTAGATAAAAAGTCCTCATTGGTATCAGTGGGAACTTATTTTTCTAGCTGCATTTGAGGAAGGGAAGGAATCTCCATTCCAATCAAAGTGGGAGAGTGAAGAGAGAAGCTTCCCCTCTCTATGAGCTGTATTTACATTAAGAACCGGGAACTCTCATGCCTGCAATTATTTAAGGGGAAATAAGTAGCTCTATGCTGCGTACCTAAGTGAACATGTAGTTTGTCCCAAAGTTCAAGTCCATCACTTGGCTTATTATATACCCCACTGGCTCTCTGCAGTTCTCTTCTTGTAGGGCAAGGAGGGAGAAATTTGTCATTCAGACTATGGTGCCGAAAATTAAAACACATACATAAAATAGAGTAATTTATTTGCGGGTGATGACAGTGATGTGTACTCACATAGTTCTGTTTCCTTCCATTGAGCTTGTGCAAGACGATCCTGTCAGCGGATTGGGCCCTTCTCTGCTCTTTTCTGTGGCTCACAATCCTACAGAGAAGGCATCCCCACCCCTGTAGTGCAGTTTCAGAGTTGGATCTGAAGGAACGGCTGGAGGCCTCCTGTTTGCCAGCTGTGCCCAGTAACCTAAATTTTCATACTAGTAATTCATAGACTTCTGACTATGCCTGCAAAACCTTGTGCCTCAGATCACTGGAGGGCTTGTGGTCTCCTCTTACCTCCATGAGTGAGTGAGAGTCGCCATCACTTCTGCAGGATATTCTGGTTGGCATGACAGTAGACTCCTAGTAAACACTGCCTGCACTTCCTGTTTTGGTTTTCAGGGAAAGCCATGATGAATTTGATCGGAGGGAGCACCGAACGTCTAGCTATTGTCGTCCTCGAAAGCAAAAATGAGCCTATGGAGCGTGAGAAGAAAAGGGGAGGAAGGTGAAATGGAAGGGGATAAAAGAGAAGATGTCCACAAAGGTTTGCTATTTCAGCAAAAGCTGGCAGACTCTGAAAGGCAGCTCTGTGTCACTGAGAAGCTTGGAGGGCAAATGGTTGTGCCCGGCAAAATCAAGGCAGCCACTGTGGAGCTCGTAGTACGCTGAAGGTGGTTTGCCATGTGAGTAAGCTGTTAATTCAGTGAGAATGAAGACTGGCATGCTTGAAAAGGTGGGTTATTTTGCAGAGATTTGCCATTGACCTGGATGAGATGTTCATAGGAAATATTGCAAAGATAATAAATTATATGAAGAGAAGTTTGTGGTGATTTTTCTCCCCCCCCCCCCCCCGTAGATGTCCACTGTTGCATTCTACAATCTGAGAACTCGTCTCAAGGTCTCTTAAAACTACACCGTCCTTAATGCAAGCAGTAGTGTTGCCTCAACAGCAAAGTTCTTCACAAAAATGGAACCAGTTTTATAGTAAATTCCAAGTAGGCTTGAATCATAACCAAGGCCTTTCCTCTGAAATCAGGAAAACATTCAATTCCTATCTTTCCATTCTCTTTGGTCAGTTTTCCCCCTTACAAAAGGAACTAGATTTAGGTTTCATATGTCTTGTTTTTAATTACTAAATTTTCAGAATAGCATCCTTTTTGTTCTCGCTTCACAATAGCGAATTCCAAAACCATTATGAGGTGAATGCTTTTAGTAAGTCAACCTGAGTGTGCTAAACGGACATGTATTGGCGTTGCACCAAAGTCCCTTGAAATGCACAACAGCAGATTCTAGAAATAGAGCCCCGTTTCTCAGTTCTGTGTTCATTCATAGGCAAAACACGTGGATTTATTGACCACTTCACCCCTTACATTTCTTCTTTTAGAAGTGGCTTCGGGGGGGCAGGGCAGAGATTGTGGGAAGGCTGGTGAAGTGCAAAGGCATGAGACCCAATCCAGCACTCCTGCCGGTATGTTTGTACTGTGCTGACTTACCCTCTGCTCTGCATGTTGTCCCTTTCTCTCATTGTAAGCAACAGTGAGACACACTCACACACTGCAAAACTAGCATTATGGCTCCACTCCATCCAGCAAACTGCTTCTGACTACTTTTATGCTTCAAGTGTATGCTATTTTATCTTCTCTGTGCTAGGTTTTGCTAGAACTATTGCTTCTGGAGAGTGTGGCAGACAGAGATTTGCCCACTGTATTTTTATTCGTTCCGGTCACACTTCCCTTGTATCAGAGCATATCACACCCCTACAAGGAACCGGGGGAGGAGGAAGAAGAAGAGTTTGGATTTGATATCCCGCTTTATCACTACCCTAAGGAGTCTCAAAGCGGCTCACAATCTCCTTTCCCTTCCTCCCCCACAACAAACACTCTGTGAGGTGAGTGGGGCTGAGAGACTTCAGAGAAGTGTGACTAGCCCAAGGTCACCCAGCAGCTGCATGTGCAGGAGCAGAGACGCGAACCCTCTTCACCAGATTACAAGACTACCGCTTTTAACCACTACACCACACTGGCTCTCTAGTCTACACCACACCACAGGAGGCAGGCTGGTGCAGCCAGTCACTTCATCTGCGCTCCTTGTTCTAGTCGGCCATGTTGTAGGGTTTGCCGAAGACGTTTTGGCATCTGAAGTGAAAAATCCAAATGGTGAGGTAAATGAAATTATAAACAATGGGGTTGCATCCAATGAAGTCATCCTGCAAGGACTTTTGCAGTGGAACTTCCCCTCCCTCTCATTTCCCCATGTCGCAGTAATAATAATATAATAATTTATTATTTATATCCTGCCCATCTGGCTGGGTTTCCCCAGCCACTCTGGGCAGCTTCCAACAAAATATTAGAAACACTGTAAAACACCAGTCATTAAAAACTTCCCTAAACAGGGCTGCCTTCAGATGTCTTCTAAAAGTCAGATAGTTGTTTATTTCCTTGACATCTGATGGGAGGGCGTTCCACAGGGCGGGTGCCACTACAGAGAAGGCCCTCTGCCTGGTTCCCTGTAACTTGGCTTCTCGCAGTGAGGGGACTGCCAGCATTGGCAAACCCCCAGAACAGGAGAGAAAAGGGAAGTTCCATTGTGGAAGTCCTTTTGTGAACAGGATGGCGCCACTGGATGCGAAGCAATGTTTTTCATTGGCTCTTACTGGTGTCCAGATCTTCTGCTTTCCTCTAACTCAAGGAAATGGCATTCTTGGACATGTGAACCAAGGTGACTGAAGGACTCTGCATGTCTGAACTGAAGGCGGTAAAAACATTTCGAGAATTCATAGCTGGGTGGGCATGGGTTCCTGATGCATCTCTCCTCTAAACAATTTAAATAGCCAGAGGAGGTTGGGCATAAAGCTGTGTTCTGTAGCAGCTGGTTTGCAATTGCAACACACTCTTGGGTGGATTGGTGGCCTTTTCTGCGTGTTTCCATCTAGGGTGAACAGAAGGGCAGTCTACCTGGGATGCCAGGCACTTGGCAGGAGTCTGGATGGGCAGGTGTGAGCTGACAAAGAAGCACATACAGACCATTTCCTTTCAGTGTGAATGGTGGTAATTACTCTGAATAGAGCAAGTAATACCCGGACAATGACTAGTGCTAGAGTAACATGCCCATCATCGGATCTGGACACCGCCCAAAGAGAAAACAAATAGTGTTTTAACAGGAAGATGGGTTGAAATAAACGGAAGCACTTTAGCATAACTCCCCCCCAACGCTCAGATGCATGGCTTGTATCCACCAGGTGTTGTACATTCAGTAATTTGTGATGGACTGCCCCACTCGGAGGTCTGTGGCTGCAGAGGCTTGAATGTCATGATTTCCCCTAAAAAGGATCAGCATCCCATATTAGCATTATGGCTACAGTGAAGCCCTGTTCAGGGAAGTTTTTAATATGTGACATTTTAGTGTATTTTTCATCTTTGTTGGAAGCCGCCCAGAGTGGCTGGGGAAACCCAGCCAGATGGGCGGGGTACAAATAAGAAATTATTATTATTATTATTATTATTATTATTATTATTATTATATGAAGCAGAAGTGTGCCTGATGCAGAATCCAGATGCAGAATCATGGGGGGCTTGATGGCTGTTAGGGGGCAGGATAAGAATTTTAAAGGCAGTCTCACTTTCATAGAAACGATTAGTAGCTGAACCACAAAATTTATAGTTGTAGTGTCTAGTCATGCACTGTCAGCTCGGATTTGCTTAGTATGGACAGCAGGTTTCAGACAGAGCAGTTTTTGCTGCTGTGTTTGTGGTTAGCATATTTGGACCGTGTTGAAGAAGACAGGATGGGGAAAAAGGGAGGAGCAGTCTGCCTGCTCAGAGGTGACAATCTATTTGACATCCAGCTTATTCTCCCTTGAATTGTTTCAGTAACCAGTCTGCCAGGTTTTATTTTTAACCACTATGGGCCCTGCCCTTGGATCGAAGCTTTCTTCATGCTGGTCTTTGTGTGTGTCTCCTTTTTTTCAGACTATCTGCTGAAAGGGAAGGAAAGGGGATTGAACCAAGACAGCTATAGAGCAGGGTGGGGAATACTAACTGGCCCAGAACTACGTAGTCACTTTCTCCCCACAGAGATTTCAGTTCCTACAAATTCTGAAGTCAGTGACAGGCTTTCTTTACAGGCTTTCTTCTGTGGCATGTTGTGCTTAAACGCATTCATGCAAAAAGATGCATGAAACTGCCTGCTGGAGAGGGAAGCATCGGTTTTAGTTCCTTGATGCTGTATTTTTCCACAAATATAATTTCTTCTTCAACCTCAGTTTGACCCTTTGTGTTTGTTGTTTGCCGTTCTCGAGTGTGTTTTATGGACTTGAGCAACTTGCCCAGCAAGTACTGCAAAGAAAATGCATGTAGGAAAGGGAGGGAAACAGACACAACATTTCTAATATGAGGCTCAGTGCACTTTGATCAGTTTGTTAGGAAGGCTGAGCTAGCCAGGCGGTTTGAAGAATGGTGAAATGAGTGTTTTCCTTCAGGTGGTGTGTTTGTAATGCATGTGAGCATAGTGTGCGAGCAGAAGACATTGCCTGGAAGCATGTTGCAGTGCAGTACAGTCGTACCTTGGAAGTCGAACAGAATCCGTTCCAGAAGTGTGCTCAACTTCCAAAACATTCAAAAACCAAATTGCAGCCTCTGCTCAGAAGCCGCGGTAGCCCTGTTGGATGTTTGACTTCCAAAAATAGTTCACAAACTGGAACAGTCACTTCTGGGTTTGCGACATTCGGGAGCTAAGCTGCTCGAAAACCAAGGTACCACTGTACATGCTGCTCTCCTCTTACACTATCCATGGCGTGTTTCAGTTTCAGTAACAATGGATCTCTTGCAGACAGACAGAGAAATTGGCCTGAAACCCAAACTATATGTGTAGTCCAGTAGACAGAGATATGAGACCAAGCTCTAGATCTCAAGGCAGGTGAGAGAGGCAGGCACATAGTCCAAGCTTTCTGCCACAACAGTGGCAGACTTTGGGCTTTCAAATTTCAGCGGTGCCCCCTGTCTCTCATCTGTTCGAAGTCATAGTTGTGGGGGCCCCTGCAGCCCAGTGGGGGCAAGCTGGTCACGCTCCCCGAAATCCACCTCTGCCCAGAGACCCGCTTGCTCTGGTCCAGGAATGGCACAGACCTATGTTCCTTGTGCCATTTACAGCACCCATGCCACAGATTAGCTACCGAGCATTATACAGTCACCTCCATTCACAATGTGGCAAGTGAAATACACCTGGAGATGGGGGCATGGGAATTGTGACATTGGAAAGACCACACCAAGGCCATAGAAAATGTACCTCTTAAACATGATGATGATGATGATGATGATGACGAAGATATTGTACAAAGCGATTGAAATGAAAGGCAAAAATACATTTTTGTTAACTCCTTATGCATCCCAAACTATCACATGCTTGAGGTGTTTGTGCTGAAACACAATATTTGAAAGGGGCAAAAAGCAACAGTGAACGCAGTTTTTTGCTATGGATGCAGCCCTGGTGCCTGAAAGAGCACAGATCTTTTGGTGAAGTCATTCCCATTGCTCAGAAGAATGAACGATCTCAACATTGCCTTAGTCACCATTGTGTATTCCTCAGAATAGGAAATAAAAAGGACAGGAAACCCCACCTTGTAATTACATGAATGGACATGTGTTACTCAAGAAAACTCACAGATCTGCAGCAGCTCAGGTATTTCATCTCCCACCTCCTTCACGTTTAGCTGCTAGAAACTCCCATGCCTCAGTATTTTTGGATTCTAGACTCTGGTAGCTAAGCCACGTGCAATTACCTAAGAGCATTTATCCATGAAAGAGAGAAATAATCAAGGGCTGAGCTAAATCCACTTTCCCATGTCCAACTTCTTCCCCTCTTTCAGTCACTGAAAACTTGACTTCTCCGCTTCCCATTTTTGGCATTCTGTCAGCTTTCTGCATTTTGAATGGTGCGTAGGTATGTAACAAAGATAGGATACTCCAGTTGTATACCCCCATCATGATGTCGTTCTTCACTGTATGACTCTGTTTCCTGTGCCTTACCTTCTCAGCTGTGTCGTTGATGGAAGTAAAGCTGGAAATCACTTTAGGCAGGAAAAATGTTTTTAAAGACTGATCTCAGAGGTGATGTCAATGAAAACTGGGGAGTCTGATAAATTCTAATAAATGCTTCTCTTAGGCTATGCACACACCATACATTTATAATACATTTTTAAATCCAAAAAAGATCCAGGGAACTGTAGAATGCCCCTCACAGAGCTACAATTTCCACTTCCCTTACAAAATACAGTTCCCAGGATTTATGAGGAAACTGTGTGCTTTAAATGTCTGGTGCATACATTCATATTAAGAAGCACAAAAATATTCAACTGAAAATTATTATTCCTTGCAAATGCCATCATACAAACAGATAACCTGTACCGCTTGAGGGACTTGTCCTGTCCCCCATGCTCTAATTCAGGGGCAAAGAGTCTGCTGTTGCTGTCTTCTGACTGCCACCAAACCCTGCCAGCATCAGGGATGATGGAAGCCGGAGTCCAACAACAAGAGCCCCAGGTTCCCCATCCCTCAAAAACATGACACAATGGGTGGAGGGCAACAAGGGATTTACGTATTTCGTATTTGTATTTTTATGTTGTGAGCTGCCCTGTGATCTTCAGATGAAGGGCAGTATACACATTTAATTATAATAACAACGATCTGGTGGCCCTCTGGTTTTCATGCTGGCTCAAGCTAAGATGGGAGCCCAGCAACATCTGCAGGACCAAAGGTTCCCCTCCCTGATTTAATGCAAAGAGGAAAGAGATGCTTCCCTCCCATAACAGCTGTTCCCTCCCCACCCTGCTCTCCAGCACCCTTGAGCAAAGGCCACACTGGGAGGATTCAATGGGGGCTGAAATCCAGCAACATCTGGGGAGACACAGACTCCCTGTCCCTGTTCTTAAAGACCTAGCTTGATTCTAACAGTCTGAGCATTTGCATGTCTAGTTCCATGTTACCTCTCCGGAGCTTTGAGCAGAGATCTTTCCCAGCCCTGCTCCATGAGTGTTTTTCAAATGGAGATGTCAGGAACTGAACCTGGGAGCTTTGACCAGCAATGCATCTGATCTGCCTCCTGAGCTATGGCCTCTCCTCCCCGCAAACAAGCTACTGCTTGCAGATAGGAATCCAAGGGGCGAATGAAGATGGATGCTTTGGAATCTGATGTGTACGATATCAGGCAGCGCTGGAATTCCATCCCTGGGTCTTCTAATAATTCTCTTCCACAGGATGATGCATTTTGTGTTACAGGTTTTTGTCATCGCAGTTCATTTCTTTTGATTGTTGGCCATTCTCCTGAGACCTTTCAATCGATCGAGCAATTCTGTAACAAAGTCCTGAATCAAAATCCATTAAAACAAGGTTTTAATTCATACAGTTAACTCACCCTCCACCAAATTAAAGTAGCTGGATCTTTACAACCTCCTGGCATGCTCCTCTTGCAAAGCATTAAGAAGCAGCTAAGCCATAATTAATTAATTAATTAAGCCATAATCCATGTGTTGCGCTGGTGCAGGCTCGCCAGAGCAGCTTCGTCACGCTGGCCACGTGACCCGGAAGTGTCTGCGGACAGCGCTGGCCCCCAGCCTCTTAAGTGAGATGGGTGCACAACCCTAGAGTCGGTCACGTCTGGCCCATATGGGCAGGGGTACCTTTACCTTTTAAAGCCATAATTAAAAGACCACCCTCCTCCGGGCTAAAATAGGGTAAGATTAAGGTTTTCAGGCAATCAGGGTAGAGTTTTGTTTAGGGTTGTTGCTGTGGCTGAGAAGTTGTGCTGTTAGGTTCTTGTATTTTTATTGTTAGGCCTTTATTAGGAATTACCAGCAGATTGTTTAATTTTATTATAGTTTCATTATAATGAGATGTTTTCATTGGCATATTGCTTATATGAATATTTACATTTTGTTATGTCGTATAATTGCTAGTGAATTATCTTATGTAAACTTTGATATGAGCTGCTTTGGGTATGGTTTTCCATGGATAAGTGGCATGCAAATAAACAATGGTGCAGTAGCTGTGTAGAAGAGGAAGCTTGGTGGGTGTAGCTTCCTTAACTAGCTCGGAACAAACAGCAATTTGAGTTTTCTGCAGATTGCCATTTGCTCTGATTCAGAGGCAAAGAGCAAGTTTTCACTGCAAAAGCCCTTAGACACTTTAAGGCACAGGTCTTTTCCTAGAAATGCAGCACAAAAAGAAGTCTGGATGAGCCTGGAGTTGACATGACAGACTTGCTGAAACTCCTTCTTTCAAGCTATTAAAGATTCAGAAGCCCTGACCCTCGCTGGCCTGAGGCCAGCCTGTTTGACACGGTGGCTTTGGGGCACAAGGAGACAAAACGTCTTCTGCGCCATTACCAATTGCAAAGTTATTTTGTTAAGTAAGTAAATAGCAAGTGCAGGGCCCCCAGTCTGGATGGGGATCTTGGCGTGGCCCACATTGCAGTTCCAGTATGGATCTATGTCCCCAGACCCACTTTTTGCATTGGAATAGAAGCTCCCGTTCACACCGATGGAGCTGTTCTTTTAATGCAGATGGTAGGCTTTCCTCCTCTCTGTTACCCTACAAAGCAGTTTTTAGTTCACACCGGTTCTCCAGGCCAAATGAAGACATATAGTGCTGACACCCAGGTCTTGTCTCCTCCCCTCTTCCCCTGCCCCAGCAGGATCAGGACTGCAGCGGGGGCAAAAGGTTAAAGGTCCTCTCCCACCAGTACCAGGGTTCCAGTCTGGACTGGGGTCCCCATACTTGCAATGCACTTTGTGAAAAGCCATTCATGCAACGGAGATCTTAGCAGACAGGTGGGAGAAGAATCGCCATGTATTTTTAAAAAACAGGATCAACTACATGACAGATTCTTCTCCCCGCTATCTTCTAAGATCACCATAAGGGGATTTATTTAAATATAAACCAAATGCCAACCAATTTATAAATATAAATTGAAATCTATTCTTGGGGGACTTCAACCATTCTACCCTGGAGTGCAAGTAGAATGGAGAGACTCAGCTGATCAAGCAAATTAAATGTAAGTCACGCATACCAAAAGCACAGCAATTGAGGTTCTGGACTGTACCATTTCAGACTGCAGGTGGCAACTCTTATGTCTGAATACTCATCTACACGAAAATAGTTCCTGCTTAGAAAACAGGTATGTCAGGAAGAAGCATTCTAGCTTAGCCTATTTCCTGACTCTCAGTTTTTTTGGCCTTTTTTTTTTTTTTGAAGGAACATGTTTTTGTTCATTTATTTCTTAAATGTACTGCAGATTCCAGCGTATTAGGCAAGTGGGCATATTAGATGACCCTCCCCCAAATTGGCAGCTGCAATTTGGGGGTTCGTCTTATAAGCCCACTTGCCTAATACGCTGGGCAGCTCCACACTGAGAGAAAGCCGCCCGGTGCAGAGTGGAGCCAGCCACCCGCTGCTTCAGAAGCAGCCGGGGGGCTGGGCTCCATGCCAGGAAAAAACTGCCCAGAGCGGAGTGCAGCCTGCAGCCCCTACTGCTGCTTCAGAAGCAGCACAAGGGGCAGGCTCCACGCCGGGCGGCTTTCTCCTGGCACGGAGCAGAGCCGCTGCAGCAGCAGCGGGGGATGGGATACCCGGCGTATAAGATTACCCCCGACTTTTTAACATCTTTTCGGGGGTTAAAAAGTCGTCTTATACGCCGGAATTTACGGTATATCCCGGCCTCCCACCAAACGCTGCTGTGGGCACCATTCAGCCATGTAACCCTCCACTTGCCCTTTAGTAACTGAAGGTTACTGCTGCTATTTTCTAACAGAAAGAGAGAGACGCAGTCCTTAAGCTAGATCACATATTGCCCTTCATCCCGCTTGAGTTACACATCTAGAAGCTGCCTTCCATGTGCTTATACCCCGCCAGCTGTACAGGTGGTGACTATTTTGCACACATCCAATTGTACCAAGTGATGGACTTTGTGTTACGTCTTATAATGCTTCAAGCTAGCACCGTCATTGGTGGGTTTCCCTTTCTACCCAGCCACATCTGAGTGCTATCTTATTGTTCACAAGTAAATCATTCACCAACCCTGCTTGTTGTGTCACCTTTGAACAACTTCTACAAGGATTGGTCAAGTTACCATGGAGATCAGCAATGGTGAGTCAAGAAGTTCAACTGCCACTAGTTGTAGAGAAGGAAAATCTCGCCTCATCAGCTGTAGCACACAATATAGTTCAGAGTCCTATTTCAATAGATAACCCGATTGATTTCCCTTCCAAACATAATTACAGGGTGGTGGTATGCAAGTAATTTTCTTTGGGTAGACCGATTGAAATGAAT
Organism: Podarcis melisellensis; assembly: GCF_964234715.1. NCBI lineage: Eukaryota > Metazoa > Chordata > Lepidosauria > Squamata > Lacertidae > Podarcis > Podarcis melisellensis. Next base: position 42,206,617 of record NC_138528.1, read on the forward strand.
GAAAACGAGTGGTGTCCTTTGCATAACAACACAGTCGCCTAGCTCATGTGCAGCTCTCTGAGGGATGGGTGTTAACCTTGAAGGGAAAGTTGATGATAGTGACTCCATGGATGAACCAAAGCAGGTAGAAGGAAGAGGAATGAATGTCATGAGAACTGAGTGGTTCTCTTAGGGCCAAACTAATGTCTGCCTGATATTAAACCTTATCAAGTTTTCCCTTTCTTAAGTACAGGTGTGTGTGTGTGTGTGTGATCCTTGCAAGGAAGATTGAACATCCCTTTTGTGATCAGAACCAAAATCATCCTCCCCCTCCAGCATGACTATAATACTTACAAAGACAACTTACCATTGTTATCAATGAGAATTTTTTTTCTTAAGCATTTTAGCTGCACAAGGAAGCCAATTTTGGCTCTGATTGCACTGGAGAGGGAAGAAATAAGCCCCCACTAACTTCCCTGTAATAATCTCTTCCCCATATGCTTGTAGTTAAGGGAAATGATACTTGATACATAGCTGCAGCTTAAGAGTGGCATATAGTTTGAACATAGGAAAGCTGCCTTATAGCATGTCAGGCCATTGTCCATCTAGTTCAGCATTGTCTATTCTGGCTGGCCATAGCTCTCCAGGCTTTCACACAGGGGGACATATCCAGACCTATCTGGAGATGGTAGGAATTGAACCTGAGACCTTCTACCACTGAGCTACAGCCCTTCCTAAGTGAGTTTGGCTCTACTGCATTCAGAACAAATATATTTAGAAGAAGAACTTTCATCTTGTCCACCTACCACATTCAACCCTAGTAGTTTTGTGCTATTTGGAGAAAATAAACTCCTGTTTATCCAAATTTTGGCATTATCCAAACCTCTTGGTTGAGCCACAAACCGTTTGGGATAAAATAATTTATACCTGTGTAAGTATGGCTGAAAAATGAAAGCATGAGCAATGCACACTAAACATAGCTTCAAAACATCTGTAGAACTGGCTGTTCAGCTGTTCCTAGAGCACACACTGTGATATTAAAGCATCACCAGTGCTTTTTCTTCTTCTAGAAAAATAGGTGCCAGTACTCACCATGAGGTTGTTAGAGTAAGTGCCACAATTTTTAACAACAACAAAAAAGGTGCCGCTACTTGATTACTTCCTGGAAAAATAAAAAAAGCACTGACAGTTGCCTTGCTCTATGCTCACCTCTGTAGGTCTGGAACACTCCTGGAGAATTTCCTACAAGATAAGATAAAACATTTATGCATGTATTTGAATTATATATCTCTATATATCTTCCTCTACATTTTACCCCCAGGGACAAGGAAGCAAAATCTCTTTGGTTGGCAGCCAAAAGAACACAGGAAGCTGCCTTATAGCGAGTCAGATGATTGGTCCAACTAGCTCAGTATAGTCCACCCTGATTGGCAGTTCTCCAGGGTTTCAGGCAGGGGCCTCTCCCAGCCCTAACTGGAAATACTGGGGATTGACCCTGGGACTTTCTGTATGCAAAGCAAATGCTCTCGCACTGAACCATGGCCTTTCGCTTATCTGCAATAGGAGTACAGTCATACATCAGGTTAAATATGCTTCAAGTTGAGCGCGTTCGAGTTGCGCTCCTTGGCAACCCAGAAGTAATGGAGCGCGTTACTTATGGGTTTCGCCGCTCGCGCATGCGCAGACGCTCAAAATGACGCCATGCACAGAAGTGGCGAAAAGCGATGCGTGCGCGCAGACGTGCCGTCGCTAGTTATGTTTACCTCTAGATGTGAACGGGGCTCCGGAACAGATCCCGTTTGTATCTAGAGGTACCACTGTATACCACACTGGGCCACATGAGCCAATCATCTGACTCTGTATTCAGCAGACTCATATGTTTAAAACTGATGTACTTTATGGACAGTCTCTCAAAACACTCCCAAGTCTGAAATGGCCTGCCTGCTTTGAATCAATCTCAGAATTCAACCACATGCAAAAACGGTACACAGAGCTTGCACCCCATGCCACCCCGCCCTGCAATTCCAGTTATTTAGTTGTGGAGGACTCCGTTTTCAGGCAGATGGTTTTGTCTCATTGCGTCACGCTGTGTTCAACAGCTCATGGAGAACCTCCTTTTATGATGACTAACATTGCAATGTTGGAAAAGGCTCCTTTGGTCCCCACAAACCGTCTAAATAGGCAGTTAAAGGTGCCTCTGTCCAACCTGCAGTTTAGATTTCTGCTCCTCGTTAGAGACGTCAAGAAGATCCTCAATGTCAATTTCTGGCTCTGGAGCGGCTGTGGCTTCTGTCTCCTCCTGCAACTGGAGCAGAATCACCAATGCTCAAATTACACAGGCGCTGCCCTTCATGTTTTGGGGTTGCCCCCTTCTCTATTGCTTTTAGAAGGCACTGGAACCACCATCTCTTTCCTCCCCACCATCCTGCCTGGGCTTCTCCAGCTCTACCATGTCTACCAGTCTGGTTGAAGCTGGCCAACTGGCCCCCGGCCAGGCATAGCTCTGTTTATTCAGGCAGAACCACTCCTGTTACGTCCCCAGGCAGAATCTTTCTTTAGCTAGTGCCTGGCGCTCTGTTTGATCAGATACTTGCACCTGCCAATCAAGAGCCTCCTGCCATGCTCCAATGGCTCCAGTGGCCTAACAAGTGTCAATGAGACGTGACTTTAAGCACATTTTTTAAATTGTGGGCTCTTAACTAGTCACACCTTTCTTAGCAGCTGCAGGAGGACCCCAATCTGAATCAGGATTGTGGGGTGAGGGGGTTCCCCTGTGCTGTTTATCCCATGAAAAGAATTATCTACCCCAACCTCTCATTTCCACCCAGCTGTAATGAATTATTACTATGGATTTGGTGACGATAATAAATACTGTAGCATCTCATATAGGACTGCTACCCAGGTAGGGTGATTCTGTTTCATTCAGGTGTATGTGTGCGCACACTTAATGAGGCACATCACATCTTCAGTTTTTGTTTCTTCATCTGGCCCACGCATTGCTACTCTGAAGGTAAACTTTATATATACATAAATTTGATTGACTGAAGAAAATTTCAAATGGTTTACTCATCTACCTTTCTAAGACCTCTGCCAGTGACACATGCAGACAGTCATATTTCAGTTCCATATTACACAGGTCAGCAAATGTCTTGATTACAGTACTTAACAACCTCCTTTCAATAATGTTGAATAATATCCTCACCTTTACCTGCCTTTGGGAAGCGAGGAGAAGGCTGCTGGAAAGTAAAGCATCAGCAAAACTGTGTCAGGAAAACAACCTTTGGAATGGAGATAAGAGGGCAGGGCACTTACATGCTGCCTGTACAGAAACAGGCTTGAAATACTCTTTTCAATGATCCCAATTGTGAAGGATAGCCCACAATTAGTTTGGTTGTTAATAAGCGCCCTCAACCTCCTTCACCCCCTGCAAAGGATCCCAACAGACTAATTCCACCTCGATTGACAGAATTGGCAATATTACAGATGCCACATAACACTCATTCAGCCTTTATAAGAACACAATACTGTAGTGTGTCAGCATCTACACTTTGGAACTCCCTGCCAATTGATATCAAGCATCTATCTTCACTATATTCTTCTTGGCACTTGTTAAAAACATTGTTTAGGCAAGCCTACTCAGATGCTTAGAAATGCTGGTGTGAATTTTAATCTGTTTTAATAGTTTAGCTTTCTGTATATTTAAAAGTATTGTTAAAAAAATTACAATCAAGTAGTGTATGCATTTCATGAAACAAACAAACTTATTTCAGGTACAATCAAATTATCAAATGGTCTTCCAGACTTAGAAATTTAGTGGTGCTATTGAGGGACCCTGGTGAGACCTTATTTAGAGTATTATGTTGAGTTTTAAGTTCCATAGTTCAAGAGCTGACAAGATGGAAGCGGACTCTACAAGCATGGGTAAAGATCTCAGGTGTTTCCAGGTGTGGATAATTAATCGGACACAATAATTGCTGCCCTGCTTTAGGCTGCAAGTGGAATAGCAACTCTGTTTTCAGGCTTATTGTCTTTAGGATTCAACATGTACCCAGGTGGGTAGCCCTCCCCCCAAGAAAAACAGCCTCGAATGCTGAGGTGTCATGACCCATGACCTGGGAACCTTGCAGTGCATTGTTCAGATGAAGTTCAGGCTACTCATTAGAGGAAGAACAAACAGTGCCTTACTCAGGGCTAGCAGACACAGTCCTGCCACTATCTTCTAACTTAAAGGGTGAGTCCCCTGCATTACTTCTGTCTCTCAAACCTTGTAGAACCCAGAGACTACAAAATAAGGCAAGGGATCTTTAACCAGCAGACAAGCTCTTCCAGGGCAGTGGAATCTGCCACACTTTAGGCTTGGTTAGAATAAACAACAACAAAGCTGCTCTTATGGCTGTTTTAGAGGGGGGCTTTTTGGAGCTGTCCAAGGTCCTGGATGCTCTCTGCTTGGCTTGTGACTACTGGATAGTGCCTTCAAGTCTCAAGTGTCCATGGGGAGGAAGAGAATTCTCACTTCAGCAAGGGCATGGAGGAAAGGGTTAAATGTCCCCCCCCTTCCCTCCACTTGCTGCAGTCTTGATCATAGTTACCTCCCTTTGGTGTGATGTATGGGGAGAGTAGAATAGAAATGGATATAAATGCAATGCTATTTGAGAAGGGAAGGGTTAAAGTAATATATCTGATTCATAGATAGGAGAGATGGATCATAGGGAAGGAAACTGTTAGAGCAATCTATACAATCCATAACTTGCCCAACAACCTTTTAAGCCGCCGCCTGATAGGTCATCTACCTCTTGGGAAACTGAGCTTTGGAAAAGGGTGGAAGTTGAAGAAGATAATCATGGGAGGATGTTTTGACAATGGCATCATGCAGATTCCCCATAAAAAGTGAGTGAACAGAGGGTAGGGTGTTCCACAGAAAATGCCCAGTGTGCAAGTAGCCACAGAAAGTAAATGTGGATTAAATGGTTCAAGGTGAGTTTGGAAATGGAAAACATTTATTCAAGTTCATGCTACAGAACTCATTGGGATGACTATGGTCAGATTTCTCAATCTCTCCCAGGTGATCATCTCCACAAAGGGATGTTGTGAAATTAAAATGCCCTTGCAAATTGGGCAGGACACACATGCCATAAATCAATTATGCGTAACAAAAATGTCTGCAAATGTGACCTGAGGTTGGCAACATCAACCCTGCTGTGTGGGAATCCTTTGTAGACAAGCACAGTGTCTGGAAACATGCAGTCAAGTTGTGTATCCATAGCAATGACCTGAGGAGGAATGACCACTGGGAGAAGAAAAGCCATGGTGCATCTGCAACAGCACAACTTGAGGCCTTCCTCTGCCCCCGCTACAACAAAGCATGTCTCTCCTGCATTGGTCTCTACAGACCCAACAGGCGCTGTAACTTCCCAACAGTTTGACTTCACACATACACCCAAGGCAAACCCTTCATTGTCTCCTGAGACAGACGGATGCCAATCAAAGTCAACCTACCCCACCCTGATCCACCCTGGATGTTTTAGATTCAGGTTCCCAGCAGCCCCCGCCATCAGGACAATGGTCAGGGGTGATGGGAGGGCACTAAACTGAGGAAGGCTGCCCTAAATAAAAAAGGAAATCCTTCGAGGCCAGTCTAAAATATCCAGAAATTCTGTAAGGTACCAAGACATGCTCCAAACATTTTTAGAGATATTGGAGAATAAAAGGGAAACAGTTACAGATAGGTAGCCGTGTTGGTCTGCCATAGTCAAAACAAAAAAAAAAATCCTTCCAGTTGCACCTTAAAGACCAACTAAGTTAGATCTTGGTATGAGCTTTCGTGTGCATGCACACTTCTTCAGATACAGTATCTGAAGAAGTGTATCTGAAGAAGTGTGCATGCATACGAAAGCTCATACCAAGAACTAACTTAGTTGGTCTTTAAGGTGCTACTGGAAGGATTTTTTTTTTTTTTTGAAAAGGGAAACAGTCACCCATTCTTTCAACTTGCATACAGGACAACAAACAATGGTTTTTAGTTGCAGGAAGTAGATTTAAATTCAAGATTAAGACAAACTTCATGATCATGGGAGCATTCCCACAACTGAAAAAGCTACTTAAGAAGGTGGTGAGGTCTCGGGCTTGGAAATTTCCAAGGTGAGAGCAGAAAGGTGTCTGCCAGGAATGCTTTTTGGATATAAGATGTCTTTGCCTCAGGGTGGAGAGTTGGATGAGCTGATCCTTTCCAGGCATACGCTTTGTGGCTCTACCATTAAGCCCCAGTCTAATCTCACACAGCAATCTCATGCAGAATGGGAGTGGGAGAATTTAAGAAGTTAATGAGTGTGATAGTGAATCACATTCCTTTATCACCAAAACAGATGTCCATTCCATTCCAAGCCATACATTGTGCTACAGACAGTCCTGGCATAGGTAAAATTCTTTGGGCTTATGTGTGATGTCTTTATCCAGTCAAATAGTTACCCACCTGGTACTGATACAGCTCTTGCAACTGGGCATCAATCCATTCCTCCAGATCTAGCCATCTCTGAAGATCTTTTCGGTTATACTTGATGGTTAATTTGCCCAGCCTTCTGTGGGACGTTTCCTCTTCTGGTTTCTCTGGAGCATTAAAAGTGACCCGAGGAAGGGAACTTGGGCCCTGGGCTATGCTCACTAACTGTCCCACCTCTTCTGTACTCTCCGGGGACAATGCTCTCTCTTCCAGCATGTTTCTTCCCCCTATCCTCCTCCTCCTCCTCCTCCTTCAAAAAATTGCCATTGATTATTTTTAAAGAGCAGAAGAAACTGCCTGTGGTGTCCCAGAGCAAGTCGCTAGATGAGAGAGAGAGAGAGAGAGAGAGAGAGAGAGAGAGAGAGAGAGAGAGAGAGAGAGAGAGAGAAGTCGCAGGAGAAGCAATCAATCAGCTGCTCTAGGAAAAAGCTGATTTGGTTTCACTGTTAGTGACACTGACAAAAGCAATGTGGGAGGGAGAGTAGTTGTAATAACATCTGTTGTTAGAAGAGGCTGAGCGATCATAGACCGGGCAGACAGAGTCCATTAATGTTTTATGCAATCCACTTCCTGAGGAGAATGAGCTAAGTGGGGATAATTGAGAGCGAGGAGAGGGAAGGCAGGCAATATTAAATTGCATGTTTCTGAAATATGCAAAAAAACAACCACCACACATCTCTCTGATGCATTTCTGATCAATACATTTTGTGCTTTAAATATGCTATTTCCTTTTAATAGTCTAACTCTAATACCCTTAAGGTAAGGAGGCCTCTTTCTGATACAGTATCTATCTGCTATCTATTGTTGTTGTTGTTGCCACTGCTAGTGTTGTTTTATTAAATTTGTATACCACCATATACCCCCAGGTCTCGGGGCAGTTCACAATACACACACACACACACACACACACACACACACACACACACACAGCTGTGTTGAGTCAATATTGCCATAGAAAAGCAGGATATATATTTTACCCCCCCCCATCTCTTTATTTATTTATTTGTGGCATTTCCTTATAGGAAAAGGTAAAAAGGTAAAGAACCCCTCGTTAGTTAAGTACACTCAAAGACGACTCTGCGGTTTGGCACTCATCTCACTTTTCAAGCCAAGGGAGCCGGCGTTTGTCCACAGACAGCTTTCTGGTTCATGTGACCAGCATGACTAAATGGCTTCTGGCATAGTGGGACCCTGTGACAGAAACCAGAGTGCACGGAAATGCCATTTACCTTCCCGTCACATTAGTACCTATTTATCTACTTGCACTGGTGTGCTTTTTGAACTGCTAGGTTGGCAGGAGCTGGGACAGAGCAGCAGGAGCTCACCCTGTCGCGTGGATTTGAACCACCAACCTTCCAATCGACAAACCCAAGAGGCTTAGTGGTTTAGACCACAGCGCCACCCACGTCCTTTAGTTGAAAAGGCTTTTAGAACAGCTTACAAAAATCCATACCGAGGCAGTCCCTGTCTTCAGGTCTGTAATCTAAGAATACATGACACATGAGGAAAAAGGAATGGAAGGGAGGAGGGGTAAGTAAGCTCAAGTCCAAGTTCTTCATGTTCTTATAATGCAGCTCTATAGGTTATGGCTGTCCTCCCCTCATTAAAAAGGAAGTCTACCCTGGAAGCACTCTTCACTCCCAGATCAGATCCAGAAGCTGAGCAGGTGATAATGTCCAGACCAGGAAGACCAAGTAGCTCCTGTTATAAAGGTCTTCCCTCAGAAAGATTACTTGATCTATACATCTTGCCCTTCCCAGACCAGAGAAGGGTGTGCTCAGAGATCCATGCCTCGTAAACTCCAGGACTGAATTAAAGATTTAGATCTCTCTCCAGGAAGCTTCACTTGGGCTTGAGGCCTTAAGGCTTGTCAGCCAGCAATAATGTCATTGCTTTGTAGCAGAGCCTTAAAGTTACTACATGTGGGGGAGGAGGAGGTGAATTTTTGAAATAAAAATAAAAAATTTCTAAATACCAGTTTGAACTTAGTTTGAATACCTGGCTAAGAAAGAAATTTAAAAAACAAGTCCAGTTTGTAGAAATGATTTCTGAATTAGATTCAATAGTGGAAACAAACAAAATCCCCTATGTGATAGTTACTCTGATTCAATGCATTATTTCATATTTTGGTACATGAAATTAAACCTGAAACACAAATTTGCAAATATTTTTTCAGTTGGCAACACCAATTTCACCAAAGTTTAATGTGACATTTCAAATTTATGCTCTGCATGTGAAATTTTACCTCAAGTCTTTAGACTTGTTGACAACTCCTGTCATGGACTGGTTGCAGACCTTTATCATAAAAGTTAACGTTTGTATAGGTCACTGTACTAAGAAAAGAAATAAGAGGAGACATGTACAGACACATTATAGTCTTAGCCAGGATCCGCATTCCATTCAAGCAGAGAATGAAACATATTACAGTTGTTCCTCAGGAAGTTAGAAGAAAGATGTTTCTGTTCTGGAACCAATTAAGCTACATCCTCTTCCAGTAGCATTTATTCATCTCTCTGTCAAAACTAACAACTGATGCACACACTAAACAATTCAGAAGCCATTTCTACAAGGAGCCGGCCGTTGTAATCTCCTCATGTCCTACTGCAGAGTGGGAAGCCACATTGCAAAACCCACAGAGTGATGGCCCATTGAAATCAACTGACAGGTCTTATAGATTTCACTGTGTGTAGTCTGAATATGACCAAGTTGGTTATCGCCCATATGGACTAACTTCATTATTTCCCAATATTTAAGATATATTGCCACTTCTTTCAAAACCAGGAACCAACAGCAACAAGACTTGTTAGGGAAGAAGATTCATACTGGGTATGAAAGGAGGCTATGAATCCATTAGTGCCAGGTTTAATCCCTGACGTCTCCAGTGAGGGCCGGGAAAGTCCCTCCCCTGCCAGTGTAGCCAATATTGAGCTAGATGAACCGATGGGCTGTCTCCATATAAGGCTGCTTCCTATTTCCCTATGGCCTGGGCTGGATCTAGACACATCAAAGAAGCATTTCAGTTTAAAGCATTTGTAAATTTAAACAGGGAAAACAAGTAGAGAAAAACGGGACTCCACGTCACCATCTGATGGCACAATGTTATATCGCACATACAACACATATAAATCGCTTTTTGTTTAGCAGTCTAGCCAAGTCCCAGGACTGCTCAGTCAGTAGGTGTGGCATTTTTCCTAGGCAGTGGAACTTCAGGGGCCATATTGATTACTTGTGTTTTCTTGCAGTTTGGCTCTCCTCGTGGTTAATCTTAAAGGCCTGACAAAAGATTACTTAAGTCATTTCAGGGGTTGTGTTCAGTGGGGACAGCTCAGCTCCCATATGTGAAGCAGCAGCCATCATTTGTTCTTGATATGTTGTAAAACGTATCTTTTCACCCGTGCTTTCCCTGACCCATAAGACTGAACCCTGTTTTTGTTCATATAAATTGCCTGAATTCCTGTATTTGTTTTTATACGCATTCATACTACTGTTTCACCGGTTTCATGTTACCTTTTTCTTTTAAAGCTGTTGCTTACTGGATTTCTGTTGTATACTGCCTACATAGGTATTTTTAAAAAATGTATTAAGTGGTTGAAAAATGTTTTAAATAACAAAAGGAATGAACAAATACAACAGGAATGAATTCTGGATGAATTCTGGTAACATACTGCGAGCACAATCCCAAGTGTGCTTGTTCAGAAGTAAGTTCTATCGAGTCCAATGGAATTTACCTTCCAATAAAGGTGCAAAGCACTACAGCTGAACATGCTACGGCAAGAGGAACCACAAAGAGGAAAGTGTTGGGCATCCAAACAGTTTCTGGAGTGGAATGTTGGGCTTTCTGCTAACAACAAACAAGGGTTCTGCAGAGCCCTGGTAGGTCCCTCCCCACTCACTATAACCAGATAAACCCCAAGTATATGGGGTTGATGAGCCTTCAGTTGCTCATCTGAAAGCTTATCTAGGGGGCAAATCAGAGAAACACATTGCAAAACGCTGCAGCAGTGTATTTCCTTGTGGACTCAGAGGCCTGTCATTCATTTTTCTGCTCTATTTCACACCACAGCTGAAGTTGACTGTTAGTCATGAACTGCCGAACTCTGGAAACCTTCCCGTCTCCCTTTCCTGCGCTACCTTTCTGTCTTCCCTTAGGTCCACACCTCTTCCTCTTGCATTGGAAATTTGACACCCAACAACATCTAAGGCAATTAAACTGGTGGGTGGAGATGGAAGAGCCAAAGGACAAACAAGCCAATCCTTTTTCAGCTGCCTCTTAAAAGCTGTTTAGAAACAAGGCAGTCAACAGCTAGATGGAACAAGGTGAGAGTTTGCAGAGAGCAATCGGAGCCAAAAATTATTAAGATAAGAGATTGCAGGCCGGAGATTGCCTCTTGCAGCGGACCATAAAGCTTGCCCTGAACAACAGGAGTGATGTTGACAGGTTGCCCAGAGATATCTGGCATATCTAGGCAACCTGTCAGCATCATTTTTGTTGTCAAAGGAGTGGGTGTTTTACAGTTTGATCCAAAAGGCACTCGCTGGCCTCTTTAAGTTTTATATGAAAGGTCAGATTGCCTTTGGCTGCAAATGTTTCCTGCAACTTGAGCATCCTTCCATCCTATTGTTGTCTCTACCATGCCTTGTTTTTAGACAACTGGAATAATGGGAAGAGATGTCGAACCAAAATGAAGAAATGATCCAAAACAAAACCACTCCATTTCTTTGACTGGTGAGAAGACTTACTCAGGTCTGCAGCCTATTTTCAGGGGCACTGGGGGAGCAAACCTTGGCTTCTCTTTTCTTCCATTAGTGGATACATAAAAGCCTTTCTGTGAGCCTAACCTGGATTCTGCCCTTAAATTTTAAGTTAGAAAAAAAGAATATAAACAGATTGCTGCACATAAACTTAATGTGGGCTAGCTCAGCTCTGAGTCATATTTAAGAAATCAGTTCTGATGTAACCTGCAGCATGTGGCATGCCATATTTGTTTAATAACTATTATTGTACTAGACACACGTCAAATCAATCCATCCATGCAGACTAATTGATCGTTTTAGCACTATAGATCCAAAAGCAGACATTTATGCTGAGACCAAAGATGTTTCACAAACATGCTCAGTCAATGTATAATGCCAGAATCACATTTAGACATTACGCTTGGCAATAATCTCCTATCACCCAAATGTATAAGCAGAATGGAATGTGCCATAGTCTGATTTATTTTAGCCTTATCTGAAAAGCGACAGATCCTGAACTATGACTGACAACTCTTTCTGTTAGAAGGAGTTCTGAAAAAATATACCTCTCTCCCTAGTAGAATCTTTTGTATGCAAAATCACAGCATCAGATTAATTTGTGGTGAGTGATTTGTAGTTCCTTTGAGAGAATAAAGTCATGGAAGCAAAGCCCCAAGAATTTTGACATGAAGTCAGTCACTGCATGGCTAGTGGCAAACACGCATGCCATTCTGGGGCGCAGGCCTGCTTTGGGGTCCCCTGTGGAGGCTGGCATTGGTTATCACTTCATGAGACCACAATATATAAGAGTGTAGCCTATTTCCATTACTTTAAAGTGTTTTTTTTACAGTTGCAAAAATAGGTCATACTGGGATTATACAAAGGACTGATTCACACTGCCTTGTCTCCATGCAATGAGCAGGCATTCAAGAGTCCTTAGGACAGGGCTCCACAGTATTGCAGCTCATACTGTCCTACTTCGTTATTATGTCAATCTATTTATACTGGTACAAATAAGCTACTTTTGGGGAGTCTGGTGGTTTGCGTGCCCCATAAAAGAAATACGAAAAACTTAACTTGAAAATTATCACATTTTACCACCTAGAAAACAGAGTTGGTACATTTAAGGTCCTTGTGTGAAGGGTTGTGTCAATCTTCTGTGTGCATAGCACCATCTGATCTATTTCCCAGTGTGTACAAACCTCCACTAGTTTCCAAACAGGGTGTCATCTATGAGGGGGCAGGGGGAGCCCCACAATATGTTCAAGAAAGGGGTAGTCACCCAAAATTCCACAGTGATCCTCAAAACGATACACCAGGATGAAGATGCCACGTCCTTAGGATTGCCAGGGACGCGGCAGGATAAAGCTTTGTCCCACACTTCCCTTTGGTGGTTACTAGAGTGCCTTCTGGGGAGGCACGCTGGTGATCGCCACCAGGAATGCGGCAAGGCGTTCCTGTGATCTTTGTTGTAGTCCTGTGCTTCCAGCCACAGCAGAGCTCAGTGGAGGGAGAAGCCAGCCAACCAGCCGAATCTCAGTGGGGTACTTGCCTGGAGGCAGACTCCATATGCAAGATTCAGTCCAATCCTAAGGTCACGAGCACCTCAGTTCATGTAGTCAGATGATCCAGGGGGCATGAAATCTGAGGGTCCAAGGTCACGAGAAATGAGAAGCAGCAAGGTCTGACCAGGCGCGACAAATGTTGTTTCCAGCAACTGACTGAGGCTGGAAACCCTGCTTAAGAAAGCTGGAGCCAACTGGTTCTCATCAGAAGCAAGAAGAAGAGTTTGGATTTGATATCCCACTTTATCACTACCCAAAGGAGTCTCAAAGTGGCTAACATTCTCTTTTCCCTTCCTCCCCCACAACAAACACTCTGTGAGGTGAGTGGGGCTGAGAGACTTCAGAGAAGTGTAACTAGCCCAAGGTCACCCAGGAGCTGCATGTGGAGGAGCGGAGAAGCGAACCCGGTTCACCAGATTACGAGTCCACCGCTCTTAAGCACTACACCACACTGGCTCTCTGATCAGCAGCAGTTGGAGTCAGTTCGCCTTCTGCTCCTTCAGGCTGCTGCTCAGCAGGGGAAGCCAACTCCTGGCCCATGACAATTTCTGCCAGGGATGTGCGGGGTGAAACATCTTCACCCCGCATGTCCCTTTTGCAAAGGTAAGGTGGCTGATGGTGGGGGGGGGATGGCGGGCCGTGTCGGCCTGGTCAGGTTGGGATGCGTGTGTCATGCATGTGATGTCATGCACAAGCAATGGGCCTCTCAACGCTGGGTGCAACTCGGCGCCTATGTTTCCACATACTGTAATTTGCAAGTTTTTTCGACCTTAAACATCCTAGTGAAGTGTATACATTCAGTACTAGAGCAAAGTACTGTAACGGTCAAGTTGAAGCATGCTTCAACCATAGCTGCAGTTTAAGTACACACTAAGGTCCTTGGAAATTAAGAATATCCTTTGTTTGAAAGGGTGGTCCATATCATTCTAGAACATCTGGATATAGAATCATAGAATCATAGAGTTGGAGGAGACCACAAGGGCCATCGGGTCCAACCCCCTGCCAAGCAGGAAACACCTATCAGAGCACTCCTGACATATGGTTGTCAAGCCTCTGCTTATAGACCTCCAAAGAAGGAGACTCCACCACACTCCTTGGCAGCAAATTCCACTGTAGAACAGCTCTTACTGTCAGGAAGTTATTCCTAATGTTTAGGTGGAATCTTCTTTCTTGTAGTTTGGATCCATTGCTCCGTGTCCGCTTCTCTGGAGCAGCAGAAAACAACCTTTCTCCCTCCTCTATGTGACATCCTTTTATATATATAAAAAAAATTCCTTCCAGTAGCACCTTAAAGACCAACTAAGTTAGTTCTTGGTATGAGCTTTCGTGTGCATGCACACTTCTTCAGATACACTGAAAGAAGTATCTGTGTATCTTCAGATACACTGAAAGAAGTGTATCTGAAGAAGTGTGCATGCACACGAAAGCTCATACCAAGAACTAACTTAGTTGGTCTTTAAGGTGCTACTGGAAGAAATTTTTTTTGTTTTGACTATGGCAGACCAACACGGCTACCTATCCTTTTATATATTTGAACATGGCTATCATATCACCCCTTAACCTCCTCTTCTCCAGGCTAAACATGCCCAGATCCCTTAGCCGTTCCTCATAAGGCATCGTTTCCAGGCCTTTGACCATTTTGGTTGCCCTCCTCTGGACACGTTCCAGTTTGTCAGTGTCCTTCTTGAACTGTGGTGCCCAGAACTGGACACAGTACTCCAGGTGAGGTGTGACCAGAGCAGAATACAGTGGCACTATTACTTCCCTTGATCTAGATGCTATACTCCTATTGATGCAGCCCAGAATTGCATTGGCTTTTTTAGCTGCCGCCTCACACTGTTGGCTCATGTCAAGTTTGTGGTCAACCAAGACTCCTAGATCCTTTTCACATGTACTGCTCTCAAGCCAGGTGTCACCCATCTTGTATTTGTGCCTCTCATTTTTTTTTTGCCCAAGTGCAATACTTTGCATTTCTCCCTGTTAAAATTCATCTTAGATGGAGCCTAATGTCCTGTATTCACATTTCCACACAGAATAAATGGATACTCTTTTTCAAAAGTGATGCTTAATGGCCTCCTGACTATGGGACACCAAACATTCTTGTCAGTGATATAGAGAAACTGAGACTGCAAAAAGTGAAACCTACTTCTCAAGGGGCAGATATATCAATAGCTGATAGTTCAAAGAAAACTACTACCGTATTTTTCGCTCTATAAGATGCACCAGGCCATAAGATGCACCTAGTTTTTGGAGGAGGAAAACAAGGAAAAAAATATTCTGAATCCCAAAAGCCAGAACAGCAAGAGGGATTGCTGTTCTGGCTTCTGGGATAGCTGCGCAAAGCCTCCTCAGGGCAGCAGGATGAAGGCTCCCCCAGAAGCCAGAAGCTAGAACAGCGAGAGGGAGTGCTGCGCAGCGATCCCTCTTGCTGTTCTAGCTTCTGGGATTGCTTGTGCAGCCTGCATTCGCTCCATAAGACGCACACACATTTCCCCTTACTTTTTAGGAGGGAAAAAGTGTGTCTTATAGAGTGAAAAATACAGTATATGGCAATAGGATGAGAGGAATATCTCAGTCAGTAGAGCATGAGACTCTTGATCTTAGGGTTGTGGGTTTGAGCCCAACAGGCAATATATTTTTGAATTGCAGAGCGTTGGACTAGATGACCCTCAGGGGATCTTCTAACTCTACAATTCCTTGTTTCTCTGATTCTATGAAATAAAACAGTTACTCTGTTTTCTAACCACTAGGCAAAACAATGCCTGTCTGAAGGACAGAGATCAATATGAGAAAGGCGGCGTTTTTGTCTGCTCTGGGCAGACAGTTTCCATGGAAAGTCATGCAATGTAATAGGCCCAGTATTTATTCTTGATAAGAATTTGTGACCTTATGTGGAAACTGCAAACAAATAAAGAGTTAAGAGAAAAAGACAACACGGAAATTAGTTGACCTTAGATAAGCCAGCATACTAGACATTCTGAAGCTGCCTATATTTATATTTTGGATTCTGTGTCAGTATGTTTTTCTTAGTGCCCCACTAGTGCCAGCAGTGGTATTTTAGAAGAAACCACCTTTTATTTTTTATTATTTAGAATGTTTATTATGTATTCATTATATTTAATTGGCCACCCTTTATTGCATCAGTACTATGCAGTTTTCAGCATATCAAACAGCTCAATTAGAAATACATTTAAATAAAACAATATCTATCTATCTATCATCTATCTATCTATCTATCTATCTATCTATCTATCTATCTATCTATCTATCTATCTATCATCTATTTATCATCTATATCTATCTATCATCCATCTATCTATATCTATCTATCTATCTATCTATCTATCTATCTATCTATCTATCTATCTATCTATCTATATCTATCTATCTATCTATCTATCTATCTATCTATCTATCTATCATCTATCTATCTATCATCTATCTATCTATCTATCATCTATCTATCTATCTATCTATCTATCTATCTATCTATCTATCTATCATCTATCTATCTATCTATCTATCTATCTATCTATCTATCATCTATCTATCTATCTATCTATCTATCATCTATCATCTATCTCTATCTATCTATCTATCATCTATCATCTATCTATCATCTATCTATCATCTATCATCATCTATATATTTCAAAATATGCTTTTGCTGGCCAACTTTGTCCTGTCTGTTAGATTAGGATGTTAATTACAATGTACGAGCGTAATTCTGATGCAGTCCCTAAGCTATCAGATGTCTTATGTCACTATTTTCTAATGAGATATAGCTGAATAAACCTTTTGTTGTTGTTGTTTTTACAGAAGTGCATTTCAATGGCATGAAAATGTTTTAACTGTGCACTATAAGCAATTTTTTAAAGCAATAATAACCTTGGGCTCTGTCTGTCAATCTAACCTACATCATGAGATTATTGTGATGATAAAAAGGGAGGAGAGAATTATGCACTCCATCCAGTGCTCACCTAGGAAAGAACAAGACAAAAAAATTAATTGAACAAACTTGCTTTTTGCAATCTTTCTTTCCCTTTGCCTCAGGGAAGAAAATTGTTCAATCTACTGTCTGAATTGCAATTGTCTCATACAAGCCAATGGAATAATGAAATTGACCAGATCGTAAGCAGCATTTAGAGACTATAAATTTCACCACTAAGCAAAATGCTTTATAAATTGAAAAGTAAGTGTTCTGCAGGACACTGCTAAATGGAAAAGGTAGCATTGCACTGATTTTTCCTTTTAGAGTTACTTGTGTATATACTTGAATATGCACCCGTCCTTTAACTAATTCTATCTGTTTCTCTAAAACTGTGAATAGAGTTTCAAAAATGCTGAATGTGAGAGGATCAGTCTCATCACAACTGACAGGTGCCAATTGCAGCAAGTGCTGGCAACAATTCTGAGTCCTAGTTTCAGCTCTTCCAGTCTCAGTTTAAACAACGCCATGCAACTGTTTGCAAAAACTTTCCCCCACCAGCCCACTATGTTTCCATGCTTGGAACAGAGGAGGAGGTGCTCTCTGGCATAGCTAGGTAGCATAGCAATATGGAAGGCTGGCAGAGGAAGGATGGAGAAAATTGGTCCCTCGTTTACCAGCCTGCTCACTCACCTGCATGGAATTCCTTGTCGCCTATGTCAACCAGGTGAGCTAATAAATACAAGGCTGAGTTAGCAATTAATCTTTTGATTTATGTTTGGTGGTTCTTAGTGTATTGTTCTACTAGAATAAAAGGCATGTTTAAATAAAATACAGGCATGCAAATATTACACACGCATGAATGTTTGCCTGCACATGTCTTTAACTGCTGACAAGCTTGACAGAGATTTCTGAGTATCCATTTGTGCAGGATATCCTGTTGCTGGGACTAGAACTCCCATCATCTATGACTCTGACCATTGACTATGCTGTTGGGGGCTGATGGGAGTGGGAGTCCTATAGTATCTAGAGGGCCACAGGTTCTCCACATTAGAGCAGGGAGATAAATAGATTTTACTGGCCTTGTGAATTTGGAAATGGTTGTTGTTGTTGGAGGAAGGTAAGCAAAGACGATTACTCCAATAATCGAAATACTCTGGTATTTCCTCAGAAGGTTACTGTGTAGCAGATTTAATCAAAATGGGTTTTGTTCCTGCCCCCCACTGAAGAGTGTTAATAAAATGAAACCTTTCTCCTTATCCTTATTAAGGCTGATTGTGTAGTAGTTGACCTAGCTGCAGGAGTATAAATAAAACACAGTCATTCCTGTCTTCACACATTCTGGCACTGGAAAGCAATAGTGGTAGTGGTTCTTCTGAATAGGTAACCACCCTTTTCTGGCAGGACTCCAGTGACACTAACAACTTCACAAGAAGCAGAAATTCAAATGTAACAGGCCTCCTCTGCATTACTAGATCTTGATGCTGAGGTAAAGTTTCACCTGTAAGGTTTCACCTATTATGCACCAAAAGAGATTGGCAGCTGTTTCGTGCCCAATTCAAGGTGCTCATATTAGTGTTTAAATGACCCAGGCCCCAAATATCTGAAAACCCCCCTCCTTCCTGACAACACTAGGAATATTATTGATGTTTTGGAGTTACTGCAGACAAATATGAACACGAAAGCAGTGTTAATTTTCATAGATGCAGAGAAGGCCTTTGACAATATATCTTGGAAATTTATGAAGAGAAACTTGGAAGGGATGGGAGTGGGAAGGGCGTTCCAAAATGGTATAGAAGCAATCTATTCAGAGCAAAAGGCTAAACTGATAGTGAACAATGTGGTGACAGAAGAGTTTAAAATTGAAAAAGGGACACGACAGGGGTGCCCCTTATCACCTCTGTTATTTATCTCTGTCCTGGAGGTGCTGCTAAATATGATCAGGAAGGATCAGCTGGTGGAAGGAATACAGGTCGGAGGAAAACAATATAAACTGAAAGCTTTTGCAGATGACCTGGTTTTAACATTACAGGAGCCAGAACCTAGTACAAAAAAGAGTTTTAGAACTAATTTATGAGTTTGGTCGGGTGGTGGGATTCAGGTTGAATAAACAAAAAACTAAGGTTTTGGCAAAAAAATTGACACCTTCAGAAATAGATGGGTTCCAGAAGGAAACGGAGTTAAATGTGGCTAAAAAAGTGAAGTACCTGGGGGTCAATTTGTCTGGTAAAAATTTGAATTTATTCAAAGACAATTATGAAAAATGTTGGTCAGAAATTAAAAAGGACTTAGAAATTTGGTCAAGATTAAAACTTTCCTTGTTGGGAAGAATCGCAGCTGTAAAGATGAATGTATTGCCAAAGATGTTATTCTTGTTTCAAACCCTGCAGATCGTGGACAGAGTGGAATGTTTTGGAAAGTGGCAGAAGGACATTACGAAGTTTGTCTGGCAGGGCAAAAAGCCCCGGATAAAACTTAAAATATTGACAGATGCAAAAGAAAGAGGGGGATTTGCCCTGCCGGACTTAAGGTTATACTATGAGGCTGCATCCTTCTGCTGGATGAAGGATTGGTTTTTATTAGAAAACACTGATGTCCTAGATCTGGAAGGGTTTAACAACGCTTTTGGATGGCATGCATATTTGTGGTACGACAAGGTAAAGGTTCACAAACTGTTTAAGAACCATATTGTCAGGAAAGCTTTGTTTATTGTCTGGACTAAATATAAGGACTTACTTGAAAACAAGACGCCGAGGTGGCTATCACCAACGGAGGCAAAGGCCTCAAAACTACTTAATATGGAGAGTGGCTGGGCAAAATACTGGGAGATAATAGAAAAAGTTGGAGACAACTGGAGGTTGCAGAGTTTAGAAAAAATAAAAGATAAGGTGCGAGACTGGTTACATTATGCCCAAATTCAAGAGACTTTTAAAAAAGATAAAAAGATTGGTTTCCAGGTGGAAAAATCGAAATTAGAGACAGAACTACTTGAACCTAAGACGAAAGTGCTTTCAAGAATGTATAACTTGCTGCTTAAATGGAACACTCAAGATGAGATAGTTAAATCAGCCATGATAAAATGGGCTCAAGATATTGGGTACAACATTATGTTTGAAGACTGGGAAAGGTTATGGAACACCGGTATGAAATTCACGGCATGTAATGCCTTGAAAGAAAATATTATGAAAATGATATACAGGTGGTACATGACCCCAGTCAAACTTGCAAAGATATATCATCTGTCTGATAATAAGTGTTGGAAGTGTAAGGAGGCTGAAGGAACATTCTTTCACCTCTGGTGGACATGCCCGAGGGTGAAGGCCTTCTGGGAAATGGTTTATAACGAGTTGAAAAAGGTATTTAAGTATACCTTTCACAAGAAACCAGAGGTCTTCCTCCTGGGCATTGTGGGCCAGAGAGTGTTAAAGAAGGATAGAACTTTCTTTTTATATGCAACTACAGCAGCAAGAATTCTTTTAGCCAAATATTGGAAGGCACAGGAGTTACCCACGCTGGAAGAGTGGCATACGCAACTGATGGACTACATGGAATTGGCCGAAATGACTGGCAGAATCCGAGACCTGGGAGAAGAGGCAGTGGAAGAGGACTGGAAAAAATTTAAGGACTATTTACAAAAATATTATAAGTTATATGAATGTTGAGAAGTTGCTAAGTTTTGGGACAACAAGCTTCAGTAATTAAATTTTGATTATGGTGGAAACTAAGTCATGACGGTGTAATGACTAAAGTTTAGAGTAAAGTTTTTATTCTGAGGATCGATGGAAAAGGGAGCTAATAACAAATACCCTAAATCTAAAATACAATTTGATGAAAGTACAAAAACGCAGGAAACAAGGTATCAATTTGCTGTTATTTTTCTTTATTGTAAAGGATGCAGGGGGTGGAGGATGCGGGGAAGTCCAGTGGATCATGAAAAACTGTTTGTGAAATGTGAATTTTTTCCTTTTATAATCTTCCTTTTCTTCTTTTTTGTAAAGTCGCTTTTGTTGAATTATTGGACCTTGGAAAAAAGCAATAAAAAATATTATTAAAAAAAGAAAAGAAAACCCCCCTCCTTCCATATAGTCCTTCTCAGGTGTTCAGATCTGCAGAGGGGGCCCTCTTGGTTGTTCCACCAGCCTCAGAAACTCAGGGTGGTGGTGCTCCAGAAAAGAACATTCTCCATGGCTAGACTTAAGCCACAAAATCCCCTCCCCACAAAGGTGCATCTACCACCTTCACCATACAACTCACAGTGAACGCTGAAGATGCCCCTCTTTGTCCTGTCTTTTGACCTTTGGGATGTATATTTTTAGGACCCAGCTTATTTCTGTGATTGTAAGTTGTTTCAGACGGCTTTTAACGTTGTGCTTTAATCGTTGTAACCCATTGTTGGGATCTCAGGGTTAAGGGCAGGAAAAAATAATTGGCAAGCCCAAGAGGCTCAGTGGTTTAAACCACAATGCCACACGCTACACAGGTACCCCTTTAAATCACCCTTGGTACGCAGGCTGCTTGACGGGTGACAAAAGCCAGTCTTCTCTTCCCTGACTTTTCAAACAATGTTGATTTTTATCTGATCACCCTAAAGTGGTTTTTAAGAGGTTCTTCAATTTAGTTTTTTTTTGGTGGGTGGCAGGAGGGGGAGTAAGCACTGTGGCAGCTATTGAGGAAGCATAATGCGGAGGTGTCCTTCATCACTTTCAACCAGCCAAACTGTGCAGTTTTGCTTTGTTTTAAACCACTTCTACATCAAATCCAAATAAAGTCTCGAGACAAAATCTGCAGAAACTGTTGACATCATTTTCCTGTTATAAGAGCCTGGGGCTATTGGTAAGGGGATGGGCAATGCCTTGAATCTTCTGCTGCATCACACTCACAATCTGGGGACGGCAATTCTCCTGCTGCCACACTGCCATTCAGCTGAGGGTGGGGAGCGCCAAGTACCTGGTGCATGGCAGAGGATGGAGGGTTTTGCCAGGGTGGCTCATATCTGCCTTGCAGGCTCCCACCTGCTAGGATGCATCAACTCTGATTCTTCCCATTGTTAAGCTAAAGCAACAGAGAGAAAAGCAAGCTTTGGTCTCCAGCATCAGAAAACTGGATCAAGATAAGTTTCATCTAGTCTAGGATTCTGTTTCTTGCAGTAGCTAACCAGATGCCCTTGGAAAGCCCATAGACAGGAAAGCCCAGGACATGAGGATAAGAGCCTCCTCCCCCTCTGTTGACTCACTCCAAATGCTGTTCAATGGAATTCTGACTCTGAATGTGAACCTACAGTTTAGTTATGCTGGCAATGAATCTAGGGGTTTCCCCATACTTCAGCAGGGCAGGCCCTACAGATGAAGAGGCAGGGGGAATTTTATTCTCCCCACCCGCCTTTCTGAATCACAGACATGATCCAAAGTTGACTTTATCAGAGCAAAGTGAAGGATATGGCTAAGGCAGGTGTGACAAAGCTTTGCCTTTTTGGATGTTTCTGGACTACAACTCCCATCATGCCTGGCCACTGGAGCTGATGGGTTTTGTAGTTCAGCAACATCTGGTGGGACGAAGATTCCTCACGTCTGATCTGATGTCCGCTGGCCTGCAACACACATCTAGCTCGTTAAAGGATTTATACATGGAACAAAGAATATGCTTTTCTTGTGATCTTGCTTTTTTTTTTTTAAAGAAAAATGAATTACAGCCCTCCCCAGGGAAACACATCTGACGTGCCATTCTGGAAAGCTTTTAGGTACCTCTATGCTCAGGATTTGGGTTGTTAACTTGGATTGTACAGTGGTCCTATTTCTGGCATATTGCTGGGTGAGCGGGAGCCTCTCCCAGTCTCACATTGAATGTAACTGATCTGTAGAAAAGATATCATGACCTGGGGGGAAAAAGAGACCATGCACATACTTCTGTAAATCTATGAAAATCTTTAATTAAATTTGTTTGTTTTAAAAATGTATTACATAACTAGACAAAATAAATAATTCTACAGTGTATAATATTGTGCACTACAATATTGTGGTTTGAGTGCTGGACTAGGATCCAGGAGATCAGAGTTCAAATCCCCACTCAGCCCTGAAGCTCACTGGGTGACGTAGGGCCCATAATAGTCTCTCAGCCAAACCCACCTCATAGGGTTTTTGTGAGGTAAATGATGGGAGAGAATCATGTACGCCTCCTAAAGCTCCTTGGCAGATATTAAGTAAATAAATATGTTTGTTCAATGTAACACATTTCACTGTGTGGGGATATTTGAAGATTCACGGATGAAATGCCCCATGTAAGTCATATTTAGATTTTAAATCAATGGGGGAGGAAACCACAGTGGAACATCTTATTTTTATTTTTGATTGTATCCCGCCCCTCATCGATATATCTCAGGGAGGTTCACAACATAAAACGACAATATAAAATATATATGATAAAATTAAGAACAACAAACCCATAATCCCTTTCCCAGAACATCGGATGTCAATCAGCCAAAGGCTGCCGTTTTCGCCTGGCGTTTTCCACAGGGAAGAGCGGGCACTAAGAAATGGGCAGTATTTCAATTTCACATTCTCCCCCTGGCCTGAAAGGGCTTCCAAATTCTTTCAGATCTGCCCGTCCTCTTCCCTTTCACGGCAAGCGGCTGGGGGGAAAGGCGCGCCTCTAAGCATCCTCCCCTTTCCCTTCCCTCTTGCCTGTTCAAAGTAAATAGGAAGGGCTGGGTGTCCAGGCGTTGAATTTCACTTCCTGTCACCTGGAGTCTTTTGTCTCTCCCTGAGCTCTTGCTAAAGGGCGCACCTTGAAGTTCAGGCGGCGGGGAAGGAGTTAATCGGAGATCCGCGGAAGGGAAACACCCCTCTTGGGCTGCAGCGTAGCCCGTGAGTCAGTTTCACCTGAAACCAGTCGGCAGGTAGTGGAAAAAAAACCCGAAAAGGGAAACAGATCGCAGAGGTCCGAGGGAGGAAGTCGTCGCACAAAACCGAAGGGACGGCGCCCAGGGAGCCTCACTCTTCCGATCCCCGGACACGCGCCCGAGGAGGAACCGAAAGGAAGAGTCGCCGTCGCGCATCGGCACTTGGACTTTTTGGGAACAGGCGAGCCAGAGTTTAAAAAAGAAAAATCTGGAGGGGAAAGTTGTTTAAAGAAATGCTCTTTGGGCTAAAGAGCCACAAGTAGACGGGAGGGGAAACAATTCCCTTTCAGCTTTCCTAGTCGACGGCGCGGTCGACTCTCCTTGGCGAGCCCTTCTGCGCTTTACCTGCTTTCCGCCCTCGCTCGGCTGCGGAGATCCACCGCCTGCGCGGAAGAAGGGGCTCCGCCTGCGTCACGATGCTCCCCCGTCGGATTCACGTCCAGGCTGGGCTGCTGCTTCAGCTCGTCGCGACTGCCTTGGTAGCCGTCGGGCAGGAAGAGGCGGCGGAAGGAGAGTCCTTCGGAGACAGGTGCCAGGCCCATTTCACGGCCGGCTTGCCCGAGTTCGTCCTGGACACGGACGCCTCGGTGGAAAACGGAGCCACCTTCCTGTCCTCGCCGTCGGTGGAGAGGGGCCGCGACTGCGTGCGGGCCTGCTGCAAGCACCCGCAGTGCAACCTGGCCCTGGTGGAGAAGGTCCCCGGGGGGGACGAGGAAGACGGCATCCACAGCTGCTTCCTCCTCGACTGCCTCTACGAGCAGGCCTTCGTCTGCAAGTTTGCCCGGAAGGATGGCTTCCTCAACTATGTCAAGAAGGACGTGTACGAGGCCTATGTGGCCATGCGGGGGAAAGGCCATCGGGGTAAGGAGATGTATGTGTGTGGTGTGTGGTGTGGTTGGGGTGTCTTGTGGGACCTGTCGAGATTTGCCCTACTATGGACTGAAGTATTATTCCCCCCAAAAAATACTAGAATTCCAGAGAGACCCAAACAAGGCAGGTCAGGAGAAGTAGGACTTTTACTGGAGCTAGGAGCTGGTTTTTGAAAAAAAGGATTAGACCAGGGGTCGCCAACATTTAGGGGCCTTGAGTTTATTCACAAAATGGAGGAAATGTAGTAGGTAGCACAACACACACAACATTCCTCCCCCCCCCCAAAAAAAACCTGGGAATTGTAGTTCAGCCCTCTTGGGTTCAGTTCTCACCACAAACTGCAGTTCCCTGTAAGACAGGGTGATGTCTAGTTTTCATTATGATATATTACCAGCTGAGCATTGCAATATACAGTGGTACCTCGGGTTAAGTACTTAATTCGTTCTGGAGGTCTGTTCTTAACCTAAAACTGTTCTTAACCTGAAGCACCACTTTAGCTAATGGGGCCTCTTGCTGTCGCTGCGCCGCTGGAGCACGATTTCTGTTCTCATCCTGAAGCAAAGTTCTTAACCCGAGGTAATATTTCTGGGTTAGCGGAGTATGTAACCCGAGGTACCACTGTACCGATATATCACAAAGTCTGAATTAAGGATGAAACTATGTAGAAGCGAATCCAGGTTTCTTTTTTTGCCCTTTAAGTTTAATGTGTTTATACAGCTGCTGCCACCCTCAGAACCAAGTACACACCACAACCTGTTCAGTTGGCTACAGCTAAATGCTTCCTTCAAGCCTAATTTCAGCAGTGGGAGGAGCAGGCACCCTGTGGGTGTCAAGGGTGCATGTGTGCCAAGAGGTGCTACATTGAAGACCCCTGGAGTAGGCAAGTGAATTGAGTGTGGGTCTATCAATGCAGTTTTAACTACTGAGTTGAGGCCCCATGCCCAGGAGCAGTTTATACCTCTTGGGCACAAATGGCAGGAGAAAGCGACCACCTTCACGCCTTGATCATGAGTAATCAGAGGCATCTGCTGCCCCTGGAAACTGAACAGTGGAACCAGTTGACCTTGGTCTGATCTGGAAAAAGTTAATATGCTTTTGTGAGAGAGACTCTGGCCAAGCATTGTTTTGAAAATTCATAAATCCAGAATCTTCAACAGGAGGAAGGGGAAGCACATATATTACAAAGGCTGAAATCTGAGCACTTTTTCCTGGAAAAGTGCAATATTACGGGAATGTTCCATTTTGCTTTAACTATGGAACTTTTCCACATTGTGGCTTCTTGTGTGCGTATGCAAATTGTGACCATGTAAAACATCTATCCCACATCCCCATGCAACATGGATTATGATGCAGAGTAGCCCTTTAACAAAAAGAATGGTTAACTCATGGGGAAATGCCACTAAAGGCCTTTCTGCACATGTTGATCCCTAACACTACAAATGTACATGTGTACATTATTTGTGTGCTGCCTGCATATCCTTCCTCAAGACTGGGCTTTTGTTTCAGGGTGATTGCATTTTCCACCCACTAAATGTTATATTTTATAGTACTTTGCAGCCAAGGTGGCCTTTGGCTGCATACTAACTCCAGCAAGAGTGCCTTGTTCAATTTTTTAATAACTTGAGTCTTTAAAAATTCATTTTATAGCTTGCTTCAAAATTTGCATCTGTGATTTATCATTATTACTCGAGACAGTAAATTTGCACAAATGTATCTGATCATCATTGGTCAAGCACATACTATTTGAATGTTACTGATCTTATAAACATTCCTGCAAATACTGTAGCTCCTGCCCCCAAACTCACAAACAATGCAGTATTAGGCATGCAGGTGAGTATTGCCATATTTAAAAGGAAAGATGATCTGCTTGTACTATTTGATTCCTCTGTTGCCTTGCGTGCCTAGGAAACTACATCCCATTCCACAACAGTGCATCTATAGTTGTTGTGATTAGCTTCAGGTTGTGTTATGGGCAACTCCTGGATGTAGTCAGTGATGTAATTTTATCAGTTGTCACTAACTAACCAGCCTGCATGCCAGCTTGACTATCGCTTACCCCAGTGGTTTTCAGCCAGTGTGCCGTGGCACCCTGGGGTGCCTTGAATGATGGTCGGGGTGCCTCAGGCAACACTAGCCTCTATCCCTCTTTCCCTCCCTCCCTTTGATGCCCTCTCATGTCTCTGCCTCCCAAAGGCTTGCACAGCTGTTTATTGCAGCAGGCCTGGCTATAAGCTCTGCAGGTGAATGGTGCCTCTGGAAGGCACCTCTCTTTGGGGTAGGGTGCGGGGTCAGCAAGAATGGCGGCAGCAGGAGAAGAGGAGGCTGAGGGAACACTCCACAGAGGAGGATGTTCGAAAAGGGGTGAGAGGCTGCCAGCTCTGTGATCAAGGGGTGACCTAACTGGGCTCCTGAGCCCCACAGGGGTGCCGCAGTAAGAAGGTAGTTGCTTAAGGGAGCCGTGGACTCAAAAAGGTTGAAAATCTCTGACTTACCCAACAAGAATAATTCCCCTGCAACAACCCATGATGTGATGCTGTACTTCTTACACTCAGTCAAGGCTGTAGGAATGCCCTGTGTCATAACTGGTTGGACATTCCCAATGAAGCAGAGTACATGACTTGTGCAGGATTTGGACCAGGGAAACTTTGCTTCTAATCCCTACTCAGGTTCCTTGTTGTAGCGATAAATGTTTTGGCCCCATTGACTGCAGACCTGAACTTCTGGGGGAAACCCTGCCGTATTAAGGAGTATATCAGCAAATAAGAACAGTGCGTGCACAGTCTTTGAAATGGCATGCAAAGTCCTGCACTACTCTAGTAGAATCTGTAAGAAGGGATTCTACCACATTTCACTGGGGACAGAAGCACGGTTCCAGGCCATAGGGAAGATTTTGAATATGCACAACCCCAGACCTTACTCAGGTCATCTGCAGATACAATGCTGAAGGGTCAAGGGAATGTGATGTACCCATCCATGCCCATAGTCTATTATTTTTTCCTTTGGCCTAAATGTGCTTTGACTCCTGAATGTCCAGAGACTTGTGGGAGAGAAATGGGAGTTTCAGATCTTGGATTACCTAAGAGAGTTTTGAGTAAAAGCTCATTGTGCACCTATCAAAATATCTTTGCGGGTCCAAACGTTTTAAAAGTGCCGCTTTAAGCATTTAATTGCACGGAAAGATGTGCTTTCCATGAAGCATTTTTTCCATTTCTCTTCTCTAACTATTTGCGGCCTGGCAACAGAAGTATCAAAGTCTTCAAAGAAATCTAAACCTAGGGCAAGGAGTCTCATGGGGATTAGGTCTGAGCCTTCCTGGAACCTAATTGCCTCATGCTGAACCAGGAATGCTTTAATGGAGGAGAAGAATACAGTGCAAGGTCCAGTATTTGGCGGTGGAACTGCGGCTTCCTGGCATCTCAAGTTTAAAAAGGCTCAGGCAGCAGGTGGTGTGAGAAACCCTCTGCATGAAGCTCTGGAGAGCCACTGCCAAGGGTCGCATCCACAACATACATTTGAATTACTGTTATATTGTTTTGACAGTCATCGTTGAATCTTGGGGACTGTCGTTTGTTTTGGGTGCTGACCCTCACAGAACTATAGTTCCCAGGATTCCCCATGAGTGTTAAAGTGGCATAACAGTGTAATAATAATAATAATAATAATAATAATAATAATAATAATAAATATTTTATTTGTATCCTTAAAAGCAACACATTATGCATAACAACAGACATCAATTAATTAAAATACATCTTAAAATTAATTCAGACAAGTTAAAATCTGGGCAGGTGGCAATTATCAGGTTGGAATTGAGTACTTGCCAGGACCAACTGTTTCCACTGATCTTACAAGGACCTGTGAGAGGGTTGGGGGCCTCCTTTGGGCTTGTTTTATACAAAGGAAAGTAAGTCAAACTGCATCCTGCCCAAAGGCCTGGTGGAACAGCTCAGTCTTTAAATATATAGCAAGGAGGTGATCAAAGCTGGGCTAGAAAGATCAATGGGCAAAGGTTTGATCTGATGTAAGGCAACTTCCTATGTTTGTATAGGAGGTCTCAGCTCCAATTTACCAGTTGGATGTTCCAATTTACTGTAAAAGCATAAATAAAACATTAAAAAAGGAGGTCTTGGCACAGCTAGGAAGACCTTTTATTTTTGCTTCCTCTTCTGTTCGGAAAGTTTCATGCTTTTCTGTTACTGGAAAGAGGAGGATAACATGATAGTGATGTCGGGTATATTTGAAGGATTTTGTTGTGTGTGCATAGTGCCATCAATAACAGGTCTTGTTTGTGGGCTTTTCATAGGCATCTTGTTATCTGCTGTGAGAACAGGATGTCGGACTAGGTGGGCCTGATCCAGCACACTCTTCTGATGTTCCTGAACAATCCACCACATTTTTTAAAAATGTAGCTGTTGTAGCTGATGATATATATACAGTATATGAAAACACTAGTTTCCTACTTTTTATACTTTATGCTAGGCATGGCAAATACATGGGCATGGATGGTTTTGAAAGCTGTGAGAGCAATTTGCCCTGCACTCATTACACATTTCCCTGTTCAAAATTGCTGCAGGATTTCTGAATAGTAACCAAAGCAAATTTAATGCTTTATCTGTTAGTGGGGGCAGTTCCAAAAAAAGTAAGGAATGTAGATGTTTGTGTAAATAGACCCTGTCAGTATACTGAAATGTGTGTGTGTGTGTGTGTTAGGAAAATGTTTGACGTTATTGAAGCTTAACCTCCACCACCCAATTATTATAAGGGAGCTGAAAAACTGTTTCAAGCCAGGAGATGGGAAGATTGGTGAACAATAAACTAGCTCACAAAAATTGAATGAGTTGGAGACTGTACGCAGTAATACCAATTTGGCTTTCTCCTGTATAAACTTCCCCTTGTGTTGAGGGCATATTCTGAGGCGCCATCTCTGAGTGACTATCATAGACGGCTCCTGGCATCTCCAGATTATGGAATGCCTTTCTGGGAAGGTTTGCTTGGTGCCTGTTCTTCATTTTGACCCAGGATTGTAAATTCTATCCAGATGGGCTTTTGGAGATAAGCTAAATGCTTATTCTTTTGTCTACTCCAGCTTTAATTTGCTTCTTTCCTGCTTTGTTTTTGTGTGTGGCTTTAAAAATCTCCACGTTTATGTTTGCTGGGGGCTGATTTGTGGGACTGAGATATTTGAAAATGAAATACAATTGAAGCCGCTGACAAGGAGTGGTGGTGGGATCTGAGCCAGAAAACAAATGTATTCTGTAGATATGACATATGAACTAGGTCAGGAGGTGGGGAATCCCGTGGGGAATGGATGGCTTGTTTGAACAGGACAAGTGAGTGCATCATTTCCGTTGGGTGCCCGGGAAGAGTGAGGTTACTATAGGTGTGTTTCTAGGAGACCGGATTAACAAAGCCCCTGAGCAGTGAGGTGACTTACCTACCTGGCAGATACTTTTTCGTTTACGTCACTTTCTCTCCATGACCTGCTTGAGACTTCTGCTGCACTGGAGGGAATGTAAGAGACAAAACACAGAAGTTTGCCTCCAGTCTGTGCATATCATTAAAACTTAGTTTTGGCAGGCAAGGCTGTGTGGTTGTCTGACTTAGGCAATGCATATGACCCCACCCAAAGAGTAAGGAACAAAGACCGCTGAGAATGTGTAGAATAGCATCCCGGTCGTAATGAACCCTGCATGCAGTCTCAAGAGGAACAGGTCAGATATACATGTTGTCCACTTCGCTTGATCAGTTCTCCAAGCTTTTTCTCTGGATGTGTTTAGGTTATTGTAAATGTGAAGGGATATGTAGAGTCAAAAAGGGAGAGGGAACAGCAAAAATGTAGGAGAGTTGACTGTTCAAATGATACAGTTTAGCACAGTGTTTCTCAAACTTGGGTCTCCATAGTGTCCAATTCCCATAATCCCTAGCTAGCAGGACCAGTGGTCAAGGATGATGGGAGTTGTAGTCCAACAACAGCTGGAGACCCCAGTTTGAGAAACACTGGTTTAGCAGCTTTGCACCCCTGCAGCATGCAGTGCATAAGTAATGTGTGCCTAGCTCTCACATTATTAGCCCAAAGAGCAATATAGCGGTCAGAATTGCAGTAGTAAATAAGCTACATGGGTAATGGAGGAGGCTAGGCCAGAATATAAATCAAATATGACCTGAAGGATAGCTCAGTCAGTAGAGCAGGAGACTCTTAATCTCAGAGTCATGGGTTCAAGCCCCACGTTGGCCAAGAGATTGCTGTATTGCAGGGGGTTGGACTAGATGACACTTGGGTCCCTTCCAACTCTACGATTCTCTGTTTTTATGTGTTCTCCAGATGGTACTGTGCTCCTAGAGCAGTGTTTCCCAACCGGTGTTCCGCGGCACACTAGTGTGCCGCCGGACGTTGCCTAGTGTGCCGTGGGAGGGAGGCGGGCGAGTCGGGCTAATCCTCCGACGAGCTCCACCTCCAGACCCATTGCTCAAATCCTTTAACCCAGGAGGGCGGGGGGGGGGGAGAAAGAGAAAAAAGAAAGGGTGGGAAAAAAGAAGAGGAAGAGAAAAAATTTTTAAAAAAAAGGAAAGAGAGGGAAAAAAGCGAGGGATGGAGGAAGGGAAATAAACAGAAGGGGAGGACAATGAAGAGGGGCGGGGCTTGGCAGGCAGCAGATAACTGGGGAGGGGGGCGCGGCTGGCGGCGGCTCAAGGCAGGAAGGGAGGAGCTGCCTCGCGGAGAGTCTTGGGCTGCAGAGATTTCCCGATCAGGAGCGCGGGAGGCCACGCCGTGGATGGGAATCTCCTCCTCCTCTTCCTCCTCCAGGAGAGAGGGTGGTCCGCCCCACCGAGTCGGGCGTGCTCAAGCGTGGGAGCCTATAGTTAGAGCTCAGCTCCTTTTCTTGCCTTCCCCGCCCCCCCACGGAGCACATTTTCCTCGCCCCCCCAACCCCCGCATGTAGAATAGAAGCCCTCCAGCCTCCACGGTGCACAAACTCTCCCCTCTGCAACGAAGCGCTTTGTTGCATTTCTTTGGTGAGGTTTTTAGGCAGTCTTGGTGCACCTTAAATCAGCGCTAATTGCGCCTGGACGCAGTATTTACTTCCGAGTAGGCCCCCTTCTCCCCCCCCCCCCCGGTAGCACCTGACGTTGCTATTCGTATCATCAGGTTTGTTTGTTGATAATTTAATTGTTTTAAAAGCATCATGCTAAAGAGCTCTCTCCCACCCCCAGACCCTTGGGCAAAACAGAAACACACACATACACAAACACAGAGATTGAGCCCTGCAGGTTTTATGAAATGAATGGATTCTGAATGCCTGTTTCAGTGGCTTGTCTGCCTTAGGCTGCTGGGCCAGACACCTGTTACACGGTGCAGTCCGTAAGCTGTGAGCGCTGCTACCTGCCGCCGAGACCACGTAATGACAGTCTTGAAAGACCTACATTGGCTCCCAGTACCTTTCCGAGCACAATTCAAAGTGTTGGTGCTGACCTTTAAAGCCCTAAGCGGTTTTGGTCCAGTATACCTGAAGTAGCGTCTCCGCCACCATCGTTCAGCCCAGACACTGAGATCCAGTGCCAAGGGCCTTCTGACAATTCCCTCACTGTGAAAAGTGAGGTTACAGGGAACGAGGCAGAGGGCCTTCTCAGTAGTGGCGCCCGCCCTGTGGAATGCCCTCCCATCAGACATCAAAGAGATAACCATTACCTTCTATGCTGTTACTATTTTTTTATTTTTTTTTACATAAGTAAAAAGTGGCCTTTCCCCCTCTGTCATGGTGGTGTGCCTCGAGATTTTTTTCATGAAACAAGTGTGCCTTTGCCCAAAAAAGGTTGGGAAACACTGTCCTAGAGTAGGGATGGAAATGTGTAGCCCTCTAGATGCTGCTGGACTGCAATAGTCACCGTCCATGATCATTGGTCATGTTGCAGAGAACCAATGTCCCCACTGTGGAAAGACGTGTGGGTCCAGAATTGGCCTCCACAGTCACTTACAAACTCACTGTTAAAACTGTGTTTATGGAAGACAATCTTACTCGGCTACAAGTGATCGCCAAAGAAGAAGATGACTGTGCTCCCAGAGTAGGGATGGAAACCTGTAGCCCTCTAGATGCTGCAATAGTCATCATCTATGACCATTGGCGATGTTGGCTGCTGCTGGTGATGGGGGCTGGTTTCCAACATCTGGAGGGCCACAGATCCTCTCCTCTGTGCTGGTGGATCATTGGGTTGGATTGAGACCTGTGGGAGCTGACTTCAGAAATGCATCGGGGCAGGGTTCCTTTCTTGCATCCTCAGTTCCCCATCAATAAAATGGGAACACGGCTGCTGCTAGGATAAATCTGATCATGACTGCAAAGCTTTTGGAGCCCTAAAGAGTACCTTAGAGATAATTTCTAAGAATTGGTACATGCCACTTCCCAAAGTGTTAGTCTGGCGAAACATGAAGGGTAATAATGGGCAAATTCAATAATGTCAAAATAAGGATGGGCAGTTGGGCCATGCTACTTCCTCTTTGTCATCCTATAGGCCAAATGCCCCAACTGGTATGTCCAGTATAATTCCAGTATGATTTCTCCAGAGCCTTGCCCAGTTATGGTGGCCACCTTCACCCTCTTGTACAGCCTCGTGATGATCAGCTCACCAAGCACTGCCAATACGGTCACATTGGTTTTTATTTGTTAGCTGTCAAATGCAACCACAGCAAACACAACTGAGGTTGCAACGTAACATTGCCATGCTCTTCCTTATCCAACAGCCCAAGCTCGATATGTGCCTTGGCTCACATGGGTGGCCTGTTAATTTCTGTAGAAGCTCTGTTCCATCCCACAGAACAGAGTGAGGAACCTGTGGCCCCTCCAGAGATTGTTGGACTAGAACTCCCTTCATCCCTCATCACCATTCTGGCTGGGGCTGATGGGAGTTGGAATCCAACATCCTCTGGAAAGCCCATAGGCTCCCCTTCCCTACTGAAATAGATTTGCTTCCTTCACTAAGATTAGCCTTCTTCCCTCTCTTGTGGTCCAGGTGAAAGATCTATGATGATTCTTTTGATCAGCACACATAAGATTTTATATACCAGAATAAAAATGGAATATACGCTCAGATGTGCAAAAACAGCTCTGGGGTGAAAAAAAGGGGGGAGACATTAGCTCAGTTGGTAGTTAGAGCATGGTGCTGATAATGGCAAGGTTGCATGTTTGGTCCCCGTATGGGACAACTGACAACTGCATATTCCTGCATTGTAGAGGGTTAGACTAGATGATCCTCAGGGTCCCTTCCAACTCTGCGAATCTATGATTCTATGTGCCTAAACACACTTTGCTCAAATGAGAAAACTGCTTTTAGGAATAGATGGGTATTTGAGTACTTGTTTGCTGACCGCTTTAAAAAAAATAGTCAAAAGAAGATGATACATGATTGTGCTGAAGCTGAGCAAGGATAGAAATAAAAGCATTTTGTCTGGAATCTTTATAGATGGAATAATATGCCAAAGACTCTTCTCCTTGTAATTCTTGAGCAATTCTGGCGCCCTCTCAGTTCTTGCCACTTGTTTTGGCTGTTAAGGATTGTTTTTGTTAAGGATTGTTTTGGCTGCTAAGAATAAAGGAATAATGCTGTTCATCATAAACTGTATTCTTGGGTGCCTGCTGTTTGACTCTTTAGCGATGCTGCTGCGCTCGTTCTGTTTTCTCCATAAAATGGGAATCCTGTGTTTTCCTTATGTGGAAGGGCAGGACCCAAAGATGTTTACTGGCAACAATCTAGAGCCTGCTATTTAAGTTATGACTTCATAGGTTTATTCTGGGTCTAGGCAAACCAGTTCAGTGGGAGTGGAATAATAACCTCCTCAAACTTTTGCCTATGTTTAGAACAGCAACTTCTCCTAATACTGCGAAATACTTGCAAACACAGCCTGCCTCCAGTTTTTCAGTTTATTGGGTGGGAAGAAGTGTCTCCAGAACTGTCACCACCCCAGAAGCAACTGCTGGTGACTTTTGGACTTTGATCCTAGGCACTTGCATGCAGGGAAGTGGCTTTTATTGAGAGAGATGGGGATTTCCTTCCAAGGTGTTTTTGCAGTGGAGCCCAGCAATTCGCCATTTGTTTTCCCAACAGACTTTGCCATCCAGCCTAACCTACCTTGCAGGGTTGTTGTAAAGTACTTTAGCCCCTTCACATTTACCAGAAGAATAAATGGTGGGACACAGAAATTCCTCTTTCCTTTTGATTGCTTGCACCCGTTAGTAGCAGTTGTGAATGTTGCTGGACAAAAGTGTGAATCCTGGATTGGTCTGGATTTAATTTTGATTTAGCAAAACTCACTAGGCCTGGGCGATATATCAATATACAGTGGTACCTCGGGTTACATACGCTTCAGGTTACAGACTCCGTATTGAAGAACTTTGCTTCAAGGTGAGAATAGATATCGCGCTCCGGCGGTGCAGCGGCAGCGGGAGGCCCATTTGCGAAAGTGGTGCTTCAGGTTAAGAACAGTTTCAGGTTAAGAACAGACCTCCAGAACGAATTAAGTTCTTAACCTGAGGTACCACTGTATAGCCCAGGACCAGTATGAGGAGCAGACCGCGATGTCGGCTTCACTCACCAGTATATCGCTGGTGAAACCACCCCCACTCCTGAGTCCCTCTGCTAGTGACTTCCTCTAGCGAGTGTTGCTCTACCCCAGGGGTTGGCAAAGTTTTTGTGGCTTGGCCCGGTTCACAGTCCCACAGACGCCGCAGTGGGCCGGAGTGTGTGTGTGCGTGCTTGCACACATGCACAAAGGCTATTTCCGGTGCTCCTTCTGGTGCGGAGGAGGCGTGTGCAGCTTCCCATTGGCTGCAGGACCTTCCTGCAGCCAATGGGAAGCTGGTCAGTGTCACGGAAGGCAGTCCCCGCTCTACTCTGTGCCAGTTTAGCGTGGTGCATGGGAGCCGACCGAGTGGGCAGCAGGGTTCCCTGAGCGGGCGGCAGGGGTCCATGGGCTGGTTAAACGACCACCATGGGCCGCTTGTGGCCCATGGGCCTTAGGTTGCTGACCCCTGCTCTACCCTCATACTGTGCAGAGGGAGAAAAAAGCTACACCGATGAAGCGCCCATACAGCTTGTTCCCCCCACTGCATCTTTTAACTGCTCAGCTGAGGAGTGTGCGGTTGCTGCTCCCCTCAGAGTCCCCCAGCCTGGCACTGGCTCCAGGCAAGGGATCCCCGCTGGTCTCCCTGCTCATCTGCAAGCTGGGGGAACACCAGGGATGGCTCAACTGGTGGTGGGGAGCCCTCCTGTGCCCCAGCTGAGCTGTAAAAACAAGCTGCCTTGTCCCAGCCCGCTAGGCGCTGGGGTGAAAATGTCTCAGCTCCTGCTGTGGCAATTTCACCCAGTGCCTCGCAGCCAGTGCAGCTTGTTTGTTCAATATCGCGGTATATCGCCAGACCACAATGTTTGGCTGGTGATATACTGCGATGCTTCAAAGCTGATATCGCCCAGCCCTAACCCTCACCGTGACATAGTTGGCTGCTGCTTTAGATTAATATGAAGTGTTCTGATACCTTTGCCAGTGTTTTTAAAGCCACTCATTGCGATGGCACAGAACTCATACTGGCCAACATCACTTTCACAGCAGTCAAAAAAAATTCAGTGTCATCTGGCCTCTGAATTTCTTTGGATTTGCTGAAGAGAATGTGATACTGTTTGCCTTAAAACAAGGGAAACGAAACCCCTGAAAATCCAAAGTGGTACAGACTAAACAGAGTTGCAGTGCTTAGAGTCGGAAGGTATTTGTCATGTATACAGTGCTAAAGAAAGTACGAACAACTGGACGATGCTGAACTTTGATCTGTGTTTATGATAGGCAAATGCTTACTTGAATCAAAGTTCGCAGATAAAGGAAGTTAGACCAGGATTATGTATCTAGGCGAGGTTAGTTTTTGTATAGTGTAGGTCATGATAAAGAGAGAAAGGACTTCGTTGAAACTCTGGTGTTGAAAGAGGCTGCATCTCCAGGGCCAGAGTACATGTTGATGCAGAAGGCCCAGTTTGACTCTCCAGCTAAAAGGATCTTGGATAGCAGAACTGGAAAAGCCAGAGACTTCAGAATATTGCTGCGTCTCAGAGCAAAAACCAAGCTGGTTCAAATGTTCTCATCTGTAAAGGGGTTTGCCAGTGGCGTCTTGGCTACAGATTTTACCCAGTCTAACTGTTTTGGATCCTTTCCCCCCCACAATCTTGGGAATTATAGTTCTGGGATCAAACCAGGGCTCTTTCATGGAATTGATTCTTGCTACAAAAGCAACAACTGCTTTCTGTTCTGGACATTAACTGGTCCTAATAACAGAGCCAGTGTGGTGTAGTAGTTAAGAGCGGTAGTCTCGTAATCTGGGGAACTGGGTTCGCTTCCCCGCTCCTCCACATGCAGCTGCTGGGTGACCTTGGGCCAGTCACACTTCTTTGAAGTCTCTCAGCCCCGCTCACCTCACAGAGTGTTTGTTGTGGGGGAGGAAGGGAAAGGAGAATGTTAGCCGCTTTGAGACTCCTTAAAAGGGAGTGAAAGGCGGGATATCAAATCCAAACTACTACTCCTCCTCCTCCTCCTCCTCTTCTTCTTCTTCTTCTTCTTCTTCTTCTTCTTTATTATTCCCACTGACTGACTCTACATACTCCTCCCTGGACTTATACAACTACCAAAATCTTGATCTAAGCTTGTACTGTAGTACAAATATGTCCTTTAGTTCATTTAATTTCCGTGTTGGGGGAAAAAAGTTCCAGGTCGAGCAAAGGTCCAAGTGTGGTTTCTGTGTGCTTGTTGTCTTTCTCTATAAAGGTGAATGGCTCAGGCTTGAATGCTTTAATCTCTTAAAGACCAGACTCACCTTTAGAATCTGTCTTCTCTTTTCAAATAGGAATTTTATTGGTATGTGTTTTGTTTGTTTTTCTTCATGTGTACCTTGAGTGAAATCTTTTGTCTGGAATAAAGTAGGCAAGTCCTGTTGAGGCAGATTCCAGGGATGGCTGCAACACAATACAATGTGCAGCAGGGCTTGCGGAGTTTTGAAACTGAGCTACAGATGAGGCCTACAGGAGTCCTCCTTGCTGGTCAAAATTCCTTTT
The DNA here is from genome assembly GCF_964234715.1 of Podarcis melisellensis. Classification (NCBI taxonomy): domain Eukaryota; kingdom Metazoa; phylum Chordata; class Lepidosauria; order Squamata; family Lacertidae; genus Podarcis; species Podarcis melisellensis. Next base: position 42,244,166 of record NC_138528.1, read on the forward strand.
TTCCCCATTCCCTCTTCTCCTCTCAGTTTCCCATTTTTCCCCCCTTCCAACACTCAGACAGCAAGCATTTCATGGCCACTAATAAGCATGCTCAGCCATAGCTGTTTTGAGGGTTATGCCATGGTCTGGGTTGACTCTCTCTTTTTTTGGTACTTTTGCAAACCTAGAGGTTCTCCCAAGCCTGCTGAGATTTACGGGTATATGATTAGAAAAGGTCTGTGGAACTTTATTTCAATATATGATCACAACATCGAGACTTTTACATGCACAAAGAAGGAAAAATTCATCATTGTCTACAGTGGAGGAATGGTTGTTAGAATTACTGGACTTGGCTGAGATAGTGAAATTGACGTTTAATCAGAGAAAAACCATAGTCAACATTTACTAAAGATTGGAAACTTTCTATGGGTTTTTTGCATGAAAAAGTAAATGTACTTATGATATCTCGGTTTGAGGATTGAAGATAATGTTAGTTTATAAAAGGTGGATTTGTTGAGTGTTCTCTTGGAGCCCATGTGTTGAACAATTCTCTCTATATAGCTGACAGATAAAGAATCAGAAGTTCTCTTTTCTATTTCTCTCTATTTCCCTCTTTTTCTTTTACCCCATTCATTTTTTCTTCTGTTTCTGCTCTGTTTTATTTAGATTAGTGTTTTAGTCTTGATAAAAATATATCCGATATTGATCTTTATTTTCCCCCCTATTTCAATAAAAGGAAAGAACCTTCAAGATACTTGAAAACAAAAACAGATTTCCTGTTTTAATTGCTTGGCCTGAGCAGCCTCCTGGCCTAGGTAGAGTTGGCACAACAGATCACCTTCTTCCTGTGGTCAGGGCAAGGTGCAGTTGGGGACTTCAGCTGGAGGGCCCAGGTGCTGCTAACAGTGCAAGAATAAAATTTTATTTTAAACACCTTGGAGGAAGGTTGAAGTTCTACAGTAAATGAAACTGACCCAGATATAGTCCTCTTTGAGAGCAACTATGTGCCATATGCATGAACTAGAGAGGCATAATGTCAGTGATACAAATGAATGATGGCTTCCAACCTGGGCATGTATCAGTGGTGCTCTGAAAGAGACAAGATCTCACTATCACGCCCCACATCAGGCAATTGCTTAAGCACACACCCTATCTAGAGCTTGGATAGATATATTTTCTAGCCCTGGTTTTAGTGTGGAGATTAGCAGGCCCCCCCCCAGGTGTAAATCACTGGAACTAGGTTCTGACATGTCTCAGGTGGGCGCCATAGCCATCCTAAGAGAACGAGGGAAGTGTTCATGGTGAGTTCTGGCACCTCTTTTTCTAGAAAAATAGCACTGAAGATTAGGAAGTGTGCTCACACTTGTTTTGCAGTGAAGTACTCCCTGGAGCAATTATAAACCTTCCTGGGATGTTTCTGGAAGGAGTACTTCACTGTGAGACATACGGTTTATGTAATCAGATGCCAAGTAAGTGCACTTGTCATGGTGATATCCTAGTAAAAACCTACGGGGACTTTGATGTGATCCTAACCATATAAAAAGGGCCTGGGTCCTCTATGATCAAAGTTACTTACAAACTTACAAAGTTCACGGAGAGGCTCCATCCGTGTGAAGTGGAATTGTGGGGCCACTCAGGACGATGCCATATTGGTTGCTCGGGGGGGCAATAAGGGTGAGAATGGTAAATTATTCCAATAGCTGTTTCCGAGCAACCTGCGTGATATTTCGTGGCTCGATTATTGGCATGCAAAAACCACAAACCAGGAGAAGCCACACAGCCATTTCTGCAGATACAGGAGCCCATTTGCTGTAAATAGGCCTTATGTACTGTTCCGTGCATTGCGGAGCCAAAAATCCAAACCCAACGAAACGTGGTGACACAGATGGGATGGTCGCTATTGGGGGGCAAAACCCAAGCGATGCCGGTCTGACGAGGGCATCCTTCAAAGCCAGGTTCATTTCCCAGACAAGAGGCGGCAAAACTGTAACGATAAGTGGTAGAAACGGTGGCTTCCCAGGGGGAAGGGGGGCCAACGCGATAGGGTTGAAGATGGCCTTTCAACGTGCCAGGAAACACTGGAACCGCTGTGGAAGGTGACGTAATCCAGGGCACATCAATATGGCGATGTCTCCAACTGCAATGTGGGTTGAGGTCAGGTGAGAGGTCATCACCGGCAAACAGCGTAAAATACGGTTTCAAGGTGCTGGTGTCTCCTCGGGCGAAGACGAGGCAACAGAAGAGCGCCAAGGTCGAACGCAGCGGGCTGGAACCCATCGGGGAACTCCGTCTACGTCAATTGCCGCAAACCCGCGACCCCAGGAAATCAAGGAAGTTGGACCCTTCCACTGTGGATCTGGAAGCAACCTGTAAGACACTAAAGGGCGTTGCAATACTTCTTCCTTCCAGAAATGAAGTTCAGCAGGCGTAAAATTCCTGTTGCCAAATAACCAGGGTGACCAATATGTGATCTAAGATGTGCTTCAGAAAATTGACAAGTCCTGGCCTGTATCAAAGATGGGGCACTTTGTGCTGGAGTGACATTGCTGTGCGGTAGATCTGCACTGCGCACGAAAATGGTCCACTTTGCCACATCCAAAGCAGGTTTTATCCTTTGCAGGATTTTTGGACACGGTGGAGGACAGAGCTGCGGCTAGCAAGCGAGCTTTATGTATCTCAGTCCCCACCGATTAGCAGGCTTTAAGCATATCTGCAATGGCTACATTGGGAGTTGCCATCAAAGGGCGTAGTGCTTGCTTACAGTCCTCATTCGCATTATCAAACGCAAGCTGGTGTACGATCACTTCTTGGGCTGCTACGTCTTGAACTTGCTGCTTAAGAGTGTTATTCAAGCGATTGACAAATTGTCCATAAGGCTCTGTAGGGCCCAGTCTGATGCTGCTACCGCGCTCATTCTTGTCATCAGGAACAGAGGACAAAGCTTCTTGGGCAGCAGCGATGGTGGCTGCCCAATACATAGGATCAAGGGCCAACTGTTGGGCAATAGTAAGAAAATTGCCTCCTCCCGTCAGCCCATCAAGAACATCAGTTTGGTTCAGCATGATGGGGGCTGGGGGTGCAGGGCCATTGTCCTTGACAGAAGAATACAGTTCCTTTATGAATCTCAAATCAAACTGTTCGTGCCGGGCTGGGCCTCCCCCCGGGGGGGCAGGAGCAATCACAGGAAAAAGATTAGGAGTTGTAGAATCAAAAGCTAGCAACGGAGCAGCGGCGCGAAGAGATTCTTGAAGTGGGGTGGAAGCGGTGCCAGATGCCTTGGGCGGAGGAGGTGGAAGAGCGGGGGGTGCTGCAGAATTTGAAGAATGCAGGGGAGTGACAGGATGAGGCGAAGAGAGAATGTCCGGAGGTTTAGGAGGAAGGTTTGAGGCAGGCAAAGCGGGAACCGGGGGGGCGTCTGAGGAAGCTGGTGCAGCAGCCAGAAGAATGTTTGAAGGAGTTAAGCACGACATAGCTTTGTAGACGTTACCCCAGGCATGTAAAACCTTTACATCAATCTGCGGATGATTTTGAAAGAAGTGTCCAATTTTTTTCCAATCGTCTAACCCCCAATTTCCATCCTGGGGAAACCACGGGCAGTGGGTGTCCAGGGCTTTTATAAGGGACTTAAGGTCAGCTTTCCGAACAGCAAGGTTGTTACTGGCCAAAAGGAATTTAAGGTCTTTTAAAAATTTTTTCTGTGGTGCAGAGAGAGATTTTCCCATGATTGCAAGAGTTGCAAGAAAGAGCAGGGAGCACTTACCGAGGGATCCTTAGGAGGATGAGGGAGGCGCCTTTTGCCCTGTCCGGGCGGAGATAAGTGCTGATCCAGAATCACATTCACACGGGAGCTCTCACCGGGGATCCACTACGTGGATGAACGACGCGTCTGCAGCCCTGCCGGGCGAGGTGAGGCTGAACGTTGTAAAACAGCATGAAGTCCGAAAGAAATCACACGGGAGCACTCACCAGGGATTCACAACGTGGATGAACGACGTGTTGGTGAGTGCTGAACAATGAAAAACAACGTGAAGTCCGAAGGCCTCACACGGGGCACCAATTGTCGAGTTGCAGCTCGGCATCCAAAGAAAAATCAGTCTCACACCATTGTAGGTTCCGAAATATGGCTGCTCCTAGGGCTAATGCAGCACAGCTTTTTATTGTGTGAAATCAGAAAGATACAAAGTACAAGCCAAGCAATTTGTTCTAGCAAGCAGATAAGAACCTTCGCACTAGACCATGCGAGCATCAGGCCATGCCACGTTAGCCAATCATATAGGACATCACGAGCTGTCCACGCGCTGTTCATGTTCCAAGGATGCTTCTAGCTATGAAATCACCCTATAACAATAAGAACTTTGCTCATGCTCTCATGTACAAGCAATCATTTTCCCACATGATCCTAACCATATAAAAAGGGCCTGGGTCCTCTATGATCTATAGGGAACTAATGATTGCCTTACTTCTTGCATCATGCAGGTTGGTTTTCACAAATAAGTAATTTGAGCTGAGGCAGTATAAAAACACACACAAAATAGATATAGCATAGTAACAAACAAACAAAATCATGTAAATAACCAATTAATGCCTAAATAGGCCCACTGTAACTGTTTCTGATATACATGAAGGGGCTTTGTGTTCCGGGGGGGGGGGGTACATCAATTGGTATAGTGATACTTTTATACATTAACGTAAATTAAATACATTATATAGAAGTACTTTCAGAATGTAATTTTTTATATTTTGTTACGTGCTATTTCTATTTTGTAAGGGATGTTTTGTGTTTAAATGCTGTGTAATATACAAATATATATATCACTGCGGAAGGAGGTAGTTATCATTTCCCTGCAGGCTATTTTTGTGATCAGCGCCCCACCCCTATTGCTTTTCATGGCGTAAGAAAAGAAGAAAAATGCTGGGGAGTTTTATAATTGATCTTCCAGATTCCTATGTTGTTTGAACCTCTGTGTAAAGCACCTTTATGTTAGATTGTCTCGCTTTGTGACATGAGAAGAGCCTGTCGCTATGGAGAAACATATCTAATGAGTTTCAGGGGAGAAGAGGTGGCATAATAAACATACTCAGGGGGCTATTCATTTATTAAGTCATGTATGCTCTAATTTGAAAACATCTGAGACATATATCTGATCTGTCATATATATGTCTGAATGCACACCCACAGTGTACCTGTTCAGCATCATGCATATTGTTGTTGAAACAGGATGGGTGTGGATGGTGGGGTGCATCAGAATCCCCTGCTATAAAATGGAGAGTTTTCTTCCATTTCCTTACCAGAGGATTCCATGGAAGCAATGCCTGTGTTTTAGGAGGAGACCCCATGCAGGTACTCTCTATCCATTCAGTTCCTTGCATCTCCAGTTAAAAGGGTCAGGTAGCAGAAGCTATGAAAAACCTTTAACTGCCTGAGATCTTGGAGAGCCACTGCCAGTTTCCTAAGCACTGGCAATCCATGTGGGGAAACGATCTTGGGAAAATGATGGGAACAGTGTGCTTGCATGGGTATAACCCATTGTAATCCTTTGGGTATGACCTGAGCATTTGCTGGTCTTTGCCTGTTGTTAAATAGTTTTGCTGCTCCGGCCACTTTCGGTAATGACGTTTAGGTAGCTGATTGAAAACCCTGGCATAACTGGTTGCACTTCAGTCTAGTTTAAGGTCACTGGAAACTTCCCAGTACATTTCCATTTGACGTCAAATGTCTTTGCCTGCAGCTTACTAGATTTGGCCCTTTCCCACCAGATGAACAGCCCTTATTGCTAAAGATAAATTGGAAAGGAAAGCTGGATTGAACTTTCTGGGGTAAAAGATTACGGTAGTCTGGCTTCTTCGGCAACTGTCTCAAGGGCCTGTTGGTTGAGTTAGTAGGATCAAGTAGTAATATCACTCTTTCACTGGAGGTTTTTAAGTAGAGGTTGGGTGGCCACCAGTGACAGGTGGAGCCAGAACCAATGAGAGGTAGAGCCGATGGATTCTGGTTTTGCCCTCATCCTTCACTGTGCTGGGTTGTATAGTGGCAACACTGAGAAGGAGGAGGACAAAAAAAATGCCATCAATGGACTTTATAAAGTAAGAAGACAGGCAGGTGGGGGCTGGATAAAGGCAGACTGAGGTTAGTAGGGCAGTGCTCCACTGCTGGATGAGCCTCCCCTGTTTATTCTTCTATTTGCATATAAGAATGGGCACAGGCAAGGAAGCAGACAAGATGGCGGCAACAGCCACTGAGCCAACAATACGCTACAAAAGTGCTACTTGACCTTACTGTCCTTAAAGCTACTTGTCTTCCAGCACTTTGAAAAAATGTCTAATATTTTTTAAAAAACTAAATAAACTGCTAATGTAGCATTTTAGCCACCAGTGATACCTGTCCTTGGACATCCATTTTTAAAAAATCTCCTGCAGGTTGTGGGGTGCATTTGTCACTGTCATGTCATTTTAGTCATGTGTGTGTTCCCTTCATTTTTCAGAGTTGGATCCAGGCATTCTGTCGTCCTTTGTTGATTTTTTAAAAATAATTTTATTCAGTTTATATTATTATTGGTTAGCTGCGCATGGTGCTGTATGTAGATTGGCAGAATATATTTTGAATTAATACATAAAAATGTTGTTGCTTCTCTCCCTTGTCAGATGATCGTCCGCCTGTGGCCCGTGCATGGATGGAGATGAAAGTGCAGCCTAACGAGCCGGTGACACTGAGGGGTTCAGAAAGTTTTGATGACCATGGTATTGTGAATTATGAATGGACTCTTCTCTCTGGCGATGACTCTCTGGTGATGGAGGTAAGGAAGGCCAAATATTTGGCTTAGGTTTGCTTCCACAATAGCTTGCCAATCTACACTTATCAGCATTCAGGTGATCATATCTCTGCTTAATAAGCTGAGACAGAATGAACTGCCTGCACATGAAACCCCTTCTCTCCTTCCTCTGTGTCAGCCATGATTAAACAAGGGAATCTCTTTCTAAACATTGTTTTTCATTTCATCCGTACCAAGAAACTATGGTTAGTAGTTTCAGAATCAAGGTATGATATTCAACCATAGGCCATAGTATAAGATTGATTAAAAGCTTTAGAACAAGCCTGAATCTTAAACTATGGCCTATGGTTGAATATCATACCTTGATTCTGAAACTACTAACCATAGTTTCTTGGTACAGATGAAATGGGAAACTATGGTTGATTCAGGGATTCCCTGATTTAATTGTGGCTCCTATTAAGAGAAGAGCGAAGGGGCTGCATGCTGTGGCAAAAAGGTGATTTATGTCTTGGCTTATTAAGTCAACATATGATCATCTGAATTGAGCCAGTGAATCATTTTGTCATGATGTCAGCAGTATGGTTCAATTAAGTTGTTACTCAGCATACGCCTCCTTTCTTTAAGCAAATTACTGGAGATGTTATGCAAAGAAACTGGCTCTGTGAGAATAGCCATCAGCTTTGCATCTGATATTCATTTACTCCCTTCTCCCTCTAACACCTTTGCTTTCCCCTCCTACTAAATAACCTTTTTATATCCTTGATATCCTTAATAGATGGGTTAATGCAATTTTTTATATTTAATAATATGGCATTGTTGAACTTTGCACAAAGATAAAAGACAATGAGATTAGCATTCAGTACTATTAATCCCAGAAAATCCTCTAAGGGCATATGGTTTTCTTACATTATACGTAAGATCAAAGCAGGTCTGAGCCTGGTCAGTGTCTGGATTAGGAGACTACCTGAAAGCCAGATCTGTAAGCTGTACTTAGTGTAAGTTTGATTATGTAAGGCATGCCTCAGTTCAAAGCTTGAACCTGTCCTGGGTTCGCGTATTCTAGATGTGTGCTACATACAATCCCTTGCTTGCTACTGAGTAAGTAAATCCAGTTTAGGCAGATTCCAGTGATGACTGCAAGGGAGGCAGGGCTCCAGCAGTTTGACATTCTGCCTTTCAGCAATCTTTAATGAGTTCAAAAACAAGAGGCAGGTCCTTTGCCACTGTGAGTGCTGGGTCAGATCATTTGCCTTTTCTGGCCCAAGGAGATGGGCAGCAAACTACCTTTTTCCCAGGGCAAGGGAGAGTCTTGGGGATTGTGACTGGGTGAATATCCTCATGCTCCTCAATCCTAGAATGCAGTGGTGTTCAATCTGCCTTTGAGACATTTGAGGTGGGCTTCGATCCAAGAATTGCCGCTCTATCCTTCATGGGGGAAATGGGGGGGGGGCTGACAGCATCACTTGTAATGGGCACTGTAAGTACCTTCCACTGGCGGGGAGGTATACAATAGCCGCATCAGACCCGGCAGTTGCCACCTCAGTTGCATGTGAGAGGGAGACGAAGTGGGAGGGCCAGTCACAGGGACAAATCACTACTGCTTTGAAGGAAAGGGAGGGGTCTGTGGCTGGGGGGGGGGTGTCCCAAGAAAAATGCCATTCAAAAAACATGCTTCAAGTGAAACTAGGCCTTTATGTGGTACAAGCATATTCAGGAGAAGCCTTCAAGAAAAATCAGTGAAGGACTGTAACATGGTATAATTGCATAGAGCTGGCATGGCCAAACTTGGCCCTCCAGCTGTCATATGATTGGTTAATAGTAATCATGTGTGTAATACAGAAGTGTATAAAAGCTCTATGCCGGGCACACATGATTACTATTAACCAATCATGACTGCAATAAATTTCCTATAACCCACTTTCATCACTCTAAACCAATTGGGAATCCTTTCGCTCCTTTGACTAGCCCTCCCAGCCTTCTCATTAAAATATGTAATTACGTATAGCTATTCTGCTCTGTCTTTCGTTATTAACCTTTGACTAATTATTCTGTTCGTTAGCTATCCACCAGCATCCTCTTTTATTTATTTGTGATTAGTATTTTCATTCTTCTACTGACTTCAAGATTAAATTTAGTCAGTTGTTCCACCTAGCCAACTTCCTTCAATCATTGCTTATGGTACTTGTCTTCAGAGATTAATGGTGCATTCTTTCAGTATACCAAGGTACAGGTTTTTCACACTTCCAATCTAAAAATGGTGTTTGTGTGTGGTTTTTTAAAACTAGGCAGGGATAGTGAGATTTCATGGTTTTGCTAGGCCACAAGCTACCAGGAAAATGGAGTCTTGGCTACAAAAACGGATTCAAACAAAACAAGAAGATGCAGATTTCAAACAGGACAAGGAAATTTGAGTTTTCTGCTTCAGGGGAGATGATGGGAGATGGGAAAGGGAGAAACTTGATCCCAGACTGGAGGTTGCTAGCTTCCCTTGTGGGTCACCTGAGGTCAAATGTAAATTCTAGCTTGTGGGACTAGTCTGGCAACCTTATTATGTCCAGTGCCTTTGCTTCCTGCTCTAAATTGTTGTATAATGCCATGCCATCTACATGCCCCATAAATTGTTACTGTCTACTTCGTGACGCAAGAGTGAATATAAAGCACTCATTTTATGTTGGACAAATGTGAGGTGCCAGGTTACAGTGCCATCTTGGTATCTGAGTCTGTGTTCATATCTTGCAGTGTTTAAGATTTGGTGCGTGTTTTTTCAAAACCAATGTATGGCTTCTAAACACAATTTTGAAAAGCTTTTCCAAGGTTGCCTTGAACTCTTCATCAGGTTACATTGTTTTTTTAAAAAAAGAAAGTTGAGGGATGGGGAGGCAGGAGAGTTGGCTGATGTTCAAAGCCATCTGTGTCTACATCTGGCAAGTGTGGCCTTTCTTCCTAGGAGTGAAAAACACATAATAGCAGATGCCCCATCTCTGCAAGTACAAATAGCTTTTGCAAAGTTCTGTCTCCTCCTCCTTTGGCCACTCACTGTATCACTGTGTGGCATTTTGGTTGGCATAATAAAGGTATTGCCCTAATACGGCTTTCAGATTTTTTCTTACAGCCAACATGACTTCCTTCTACTCTTTGTAGTAGAAAGGGTTAGTCTTTGGTCCTTCTAGTTGATGTCATCAGGAAGGGACAGCTTTGATTGGAGGTCCTTGTGACTTTTTCAAAGGCTTTATTACTACTATCGCAGTTATCCTAATAATACTGTGTGTTCTGTAACATTTTGTTGTGGTCTTTCTGCAAGACTGGTCTACTAAAACATTTCCAGTGCTGGGGTCCATTGTTTGAAATGTCCTATGGGGCAGTCCCCATTGTTCTTGGCTTTCAGTGTATCGGTGTATGGACATTGAAAAACATCCCTCAAAATTCCTGTGGCGGTTTGCCAGAGTAGGGAACCTCCAAATTTGCCTTGGTGCTTTAGGTCATGGTTGTGGAACCCATGGCATCTCGAGATGATGCTGGACTCCAGCTCCCATCATTTCCAGAGCATAGCCATTGACCAGGGATGATGGGAGTTGTAGTCCAGCAGTACTGGTGTGGTGGTGGGGGACAAGTTCTCCACCCTGGCTTTAGGTCAGGCATGGCCAAACTTGGCCCTCCAGCTGTTTTGGGACTACAGTTCCCATCATCCCTGACCACTGGTCCTGTTAGCTAGGGATGAAGGGAGTTGTAGTCCCAAAACAGCTGGAGGGCCAAATTTGGGGATGCCTGCTTTAGGTGAAGTTCTGTGGCAACTCTGAAAAACACCCATTTCTTGAACCAAGATGAGAGAATGCTGAAGCTCTTGCTATAGCTTATGTTATCATGCCTTCTGAAAGGACCTCCCTTCTTTACATTTTGCATCTTCAGAAAGAGACAGATCATGTGGTGCTCACCAACCTGCAAGAAGGGACTTACATCTTCCAGCTGACTGTGACAGATACTTCTGGACAGAAGGGCTCTACCAACATCACCGTCACTGTGCTAAATGCTGAGCAGACTGTAGGTGGGTACTGTACCTTTCAAAGATAGAGTCTAGAACTGGAACCCGGCTGATACTAGTCTTAGGGACACACTGGGGAACAGTGTCACATGCTGGGACCTTCCAACTAGTAATATTGTAAGAGCAGGGGAATAAGCTAAACCTAAACCTAACTAGTGCTTTCTAACCAGTGTCTTCTCTGATACTTACTGTGTGTGTTTCTTCTAGAGCACTGCTTGGCTCCTTATAAGGTGGGACGCTGCCGGGCTAGCTTTCCTCGCTGGTACTACAATCCAGAAACTCAGCAGTGTCAGGAATTCACCTTTGGGGGTTGCAAACCCAACAAGAACAATTACATACGAGAAGAAGAATGTAAACTTGCCTGCAAGAATGTCCAAGGTTGGTCTGTCCTTTGAGAAAATCCCTCCTTTCTGGATTTCAGAGATTCAAGTGAGAAAACATTTGTCATTTGATAGATGCCGCTGAGAATTAATTTTTGAAGGGGTGGAGGAAGAACCCGTCTACCAAGTCTCGATGTGATGTGCTCAGGCTTTTTGAGGGGAGATTAAAAATATCCATAAATTTAGAAGCAATAATTAGCCTGGGACTTGTTCCAACATCTTTAATGCTGAACTGATCATAAATTGTGGCAGTTCCTGCAAAGCATTTATTTTAAAGATTGATGAGGACCTGCTATTCTAGGCAAGCAACATGGAATTTTTGCCATCTCTCTAGTCAGAGCTCATCATTGCATGCAAGAAATGCATTTAGTTAAAAATTGAACATTGTTGGCATCCGTCTGTCTTGAGACAATAATAATAATAATATAATAATAATTTATTATTTATACCCTGCCCATCTGGCTGGGCTTCCCCAGCCACTCTGGGCGGCTTCCAAAAAATATATTAAAATACTCTAATACATCAGACATTAAAAAGCTTTCCTAAACAGGGCTGTCTTCAGATGTCTTCTAAAAGTCTGGTAGTTGTTGTTCTCTTTGACATCTGATGGGAGGGCGTTCCACAGGGCGGGTGCCACTACCGAGAAGGCCCTCTGCCTGGTTCCCTGTAACTTGGCTTCTCGCAGTGAGGGAACCGCCAGAAGGCCCTCGGTGCTGGACCTCAGTGTCCGGGTAGAAAGATGGGGGTGGAGACGCTCCTTCAGACAATGGAAGAGTGTGCCATTGGGGGGTAAAGTCAAACTGCTGGAGAGTTACAGTGCCTGCTATGGCTGTAGAGGCCAATAACACAGGGTCGGTCTGCCAACAGGCCTGGTATCTGAAGCCAGCTTTCCGTAAATCACTTCCTTGGGGAAATTCATGTTCAATTTTGTGGTCAAACTGCTTGCAATCCTTTCAGGACGTAACCTCAGAATGCTGAGTCTTGCAACACACAAGTCATGTTCTTTCCCATACTTCTGCCCCCTGGCATTGGCAGAGCTGAATCTTAATAGCTTTAAATACAGTGAGTTCACTGAGTCTCTGTAACCTGTGACTTTTTGTACTTGGCTAAAAGCTAGCTAGGTTTTGGACAGCTGTTTCACTAATTCTAGAAGGGTGTTGTTGGGAAACCACATTAAAAAAACTATTTTTTTCCTGTGGCCCCTCCAACACAGTAGTGTAGCTGGAAATGAATTGTGTGCATGCCAGCATTTAAAAGGAGGGGAAATGTTTTAACAGATAAAGCATTATTGTTTTGTCTGAATTTTTAGGTGAGATCCAATGACTTGCACGTAATTTTCTGAAAAACAGCAATCTCTCCCCCTCCTAATCTCTCTTTCTTTCTCTCCAGGTGCTGTTGAAAAGCGAAATGAGCCAGGTAAGCATTTCAGTGGCCTGGTTTGTCCAGAACACTAAGCCAAGTCTGGGCTTAGGAGATGGCCCACATGCGCAGTCTGCTCTTGCCTGGTGCTTTCTGTTGCCGTGCTGTACTAAGCTGAGGCAAGGATTGGCTTAACATTTCTTGAAGCTGGGCTCGCACTTAAGCAGAGGTGGATTTAGGGCAGCGGGACTGGTTCTGCCGCACTGGGTGCTGGGGCTAGGGGGCGCCACAGAGCATCACAACTACGATGTCATAAATTGAGCAGAACGGAAGGCGAGAGACAAGCTGGGGGTGCTGAAATTTGACCTTGCGCAGGATGTCGCTGAAATTTGAAAAACCACAGTCTGTCCCTGAGTTAAGTTCTCTCCTCACTAACTATGAGCTGTGAGCAATAACACACCTTGGTTACAGTTCATGGTTAGCGAGGCAAGAACTTAACCATGAGCCCAGATTTTGACAATACATTAGGCCAAACCGTGGCCTGGCACAGTACATTGCAACACTTTTGTGCCCTCTCCCTAAGCCAAGGTTTGGCTTTGCGGGTTCTGCCTGTATATCTGCATGACTCCACACTTTCTCGCTGACTTGAGCCTCAACGGCAAATACTGGTGACTGGTCTCTTGCCTCTGTGCTTGCAGTGTTGCAGAGAGGTAGCTTTCTTGGCATGGTGAAGCTCTTGTCTTTACTGCTCTCACTGGCACAATCTTTAGTCCTGGTCTATCCTAAGGATGATTGATCTGAAGCAAATGTCCCTGTCCGGAAAGAGGCACTGTCTTTGCTGAGAACCAAAAGGTCTGGTTTATATTTCCCCTATAGTGTGCAATGAAAACTGCCTGCCCTACTCTTTCAAATGTGACGATGGCTGCTGTATTGACAGCTTCCTGGAATGTGATGAAACTGCAGATTGTTCAGATGGGTCAGACGAGAAGTTATGTGATTCGTGTAAGTAGGTGTTGCTGTGACGTCTTTGAAAATGGGCATAATCATACCATGCATGCAGAAGAATGCAGGCCTTGGCATCTCCAGGGAAATTATATCTGGAGTCAAAAGGCCAGAAACACTAGCTGTTTTCCTGGCACTTCCTCCCTTAGAGAGATACCTGTGGGTGGACCATGGCAGGTGGAAGCAGCCACCCTCTGATGGCAAACATGGTCCTTTTCTCTCCCCACCCCAGGAGAGGAAGTCATGTTCTGTTCTCATTTTTTGTGTTTGTACAATTTTGGGACAGACCACTGAAGCTGCTATCAAATCTACTATCTCTTCTGCTAGAACCGTTTCCACAAGTTCACAGAACTGAAGCTGGAAAGGGCAGGATGGTAGTCTTCTCTTTCCCTCTCTTTCACCACGAAAGATGGATCATACCTTATTTCATTTTAATCAGTCCAATACAGAAATCACAGTCCCCTCTGAAATCTAAAAATGCGTAAGGACTGCTTCACTCGTGCAAATCAGGCATTTCTCTCCCCTCCACACACTTTTACATGAACCCTCCTCTCTCTCTCTCTTATTGAGTCCAGGATCTTGTGTGGAGAAATATAAGCAAGCAGGACTGAATACAGAGGCACCATCAATATATTTCCACCCATTGCAATTGCCAGCATCATTGCAGACTACTGATTGTATCAGTGTATTGCCTAGTTTGCGTTGATATACCACAGGACTCTGTATTTGGATTGAGTGGGGAGAGATTTTATGATGAGCCAGTATGCATGTGTGTGCACATGTGTGCACACTAGAAGCAGCCAGCTGGCATGTGTGAACTAGCTTTTAATGGCAATGTCCTGCATTTCCCTTTGTTAATGTTCCCGTTGCTCTTATTTGTATTTCTGTTCAAAGTGTTGGTTGCAGTTTCACAGGACTTCAAAATGTTGCTTATTGAGAACATGTTTTGCATTTGGAGGTGGGGGTGTTTTTATTTCTTGTATTTTTTAGGTGATAAAGGGCAGCTAACAAATATAAGAATAATATCAGCTTTCATTGATTGGGGGGGGGGGGAACTAAAGGAAAATGTTGCTGTGTAGAGTACACTGTTCAGGATTCCAGCCATTCCATTTAGTTTTCCTGTGCTCCAGTTTTCTGTATTCTGCACATTTACACACCCCAACAATCAATCAGCATCTGTGGCCATGGAGAATACCCAGTCTTTATTGACTTGTTATATTCTCATTCATTCTCTCTCTCTCTCTCTCTCTCTCTCTCTCTCTCTCTCTCTCTCTCTCTCTCACACACACACACACACACACACACACACACTTTTTGTGTAGTGTTCTGTTTTGTTTAACCACATGTCTTGCAAACCTTGGGTTTTTCCCTAAGTCTGCTGATACCTCCCTCTTGTGGGTGGTACTGTTTGGGCTACAGAAGCAACAGCACTCACAGTTGCTGTTGAAAAGTATGTGGGCAACATCTACTAAAATCTCAGAAACCAGAAAGGAAACCTTCCAGACAACATGTTTAATACTTTAAAAATTGCCAGATACATTTTGCAAAATGAGAACATCCAAATCTGCTCCATTTCGCAGAATTAGTTTTATTTCAGCTTTTCTTGCTTTTCAGTTAAATAGATGCAAATAGATGCAAAAATGTTATCGTGGTGTTTTGTTTTTAAAGTAGGCCATACATACAGGTCTACTTATTACTGTCTAGTCCAGGGGTCAGCAGCCTTTTTCAGCCATGGGCCGGTCCACCATCCCTCAGACCATGTGGTGGACCTGACTATATTTTGAAAAATAGTAACAATAATGAACAAATTCCTATGCCCCACAAATAACCCAGAGATGCATGTTAAATAAAAGCACACATTCTACTCATGTAAAAACACGTGGGCCGGATTGAGAAGGCGATTGGGCCACATCTGGCCCCCGGGCCTTAGGTTGCCTACCCCTGGTCCAGTATGTCTAAAATTGATAACAGAAACTAATAAGGAGGTGAATGGGGAAGATCAGAGAACTACTAACAAAACAACAGGGAGAAACTATTTAAATAAGAGGTCAGGGCGTTTCTGACTTTATGCTGATTCTTTGCACTGTCATCACACCGAAAGAACCATTATGTGAACTATCCCCTCCCCTTTTGTGTTTCTTGCAGATGTGCAAGGGTTCAATCGATTACGTAATATCAATGTTACCACCAGCCAAAGTAAGTATATCCTGAATGCCTGTGGAGTGGACTCTACTTTGGATGAATGTGCTAATAACCAATTTGATTACTTACATTTGCATCTCTCCAAGTGTAATTGGGGTTGGAAAGGGTGACTCTTTCAGAAGGACTGGAGATGGATTGCAGTTACCTTGCTCAAATTTAAAAAATAAACTGTACCAAAGGCTTTCCTGCAAAGGAACAGTAGCAATTCTCAGCTCCTTAGTATATGCATCATTTTGATGAACACTAAAGTTAGGCATTTTCCCAGTCAATGAAGATGTGGTCAGTTCACTGGTCAAGTAGTGTTCAAGTATTTTAAATGCATTATTTCTTATTCAAACAACAAAAATATATCTTCATCTTCAACTGGTTTGAAAAACCAGCAAAAGTTGTTTGGCACCTTAAAGAGTAACAAATTTATTCTGGAATATAAAGTATGACCGCACCCATGTTTTCTCCAATGCTAGTTCTGCCCAGGGTAGACCCATTGAAATGAATGGGCATGACTAATTTAGGCTCATTAATTTCAATAGGTCTAACACTGAGCAGGGGACGCGGGTGGCGTTGTGGGTAAAACCTCAGTGCCTAGGACTTGCCGATCGTATGGTTGGCGGTTCAAATCCCTGCGGCAGGGTGAGCTCCCGTCGTTCGGTCCCAGCTCCTGCCCACCTAGCAGTTCGAAAACACCCCTAAGTGCAAGTAGATAAATAGGTACCGCTTTATAGCGGGAAGGTAAACGGCGTTTCCGTGTGCTGCGCTAGTGCTGGCTCGCCAGCTGCAGCTTCGCTACGCTGGCCACGTGACCCGGAAGTGTCTTCGGACGGCGCTGGCTCCCGCCTCTAGAGCGAGATGAGCGCGCAACCCTAGAGTCGAACACGACTGGCCCGTACGGGCAGGGGTACCTTTACCTTTACCTTTAACACTGAGCAGGACTTAGTTGACTACAACTCTTGGTTACTGCGAAACAATGAAACTATTGCAAAAATGTAATTGTAACTTTTAACAATGTGAGGTAAGGATTCCATAAATGTGAATCATTCACTGAATGAGTTCGTTTTGTTTTATATCCTCAAATACCTGGGCCAGCCTTGCCCAACCTAGTGCCCTTCAGATACATTTACATTACTGTAACACACATTGGCCCCAGCTAGCGTGGCCAACTGTCAGCCATGATGAGATATGTAGCTTAATATCTGGAGGGGGTTAGGCTAAGGCTAAGGAAAACTGGACTACAGTTGCCCAAAAAAAAGTTGGATCAGAAATAAAGTGAAGCAACAAGCGGTTATGGGGAAAGTCAGTTTTTGAAGGCAGTTGCGCTAAGAAAGCAGTAGAATAATTTAAATAATTATTATCAGATGATCAGCTATTAGCTAATGTCCTGATACAAAACCATCTCAATAATATTTTTTGGCAGGTCACTGTGTGGATATGCCAGATACTGGAAGATGTGACGATAGCATTCCTCGCTGGTATTACAACCCGTTTGCTCAGAAATGCCGTCGCTTCACCTATGGAGGCTGTGAAGGCAACAAGAATAATTTTGAGGAGGAGGAAGTGTGTATGAAATCTTGCGAAGGCGTCACAAGTAAGTAGAAAAAGGACCTAAAGAGGTGGGCAGGAGATGTGGGGCATCTTTTCCTTAGTAAATGTTTTTTGAGTAAATTCTTGGCACCATGCAGGCCAGAGGTCAGCAGAATATGGAGTCACAGACTCCTTCTCCTGTTGTGTCTGTACTAGCATGAAAGGCTTAACAGATTGTTGTTTAGCAGCCAGAGGTTCACATATTTATACTTCTCAGTACTAGATGGTGGGAACTAACAAATAATGGTGCTTATCATAACTTTCTCTGTGGCATCTATCTGGTTGCTATTAAAAAACAGAATGCTTAAATGCTCTTGATTTGACCCCATGTAGCATTTCTGTATTCTTGTGAGAAGCTGTCTGAGTCCAAGCAAGGCCAGTGGTTCATCTAGCTCAGTAATAGACTGCTGGCTGGCAGAAAGCGTTGATTCTGAGTCCCTGGATGAACCTGGTTTGTTGCTGGCCTCCCAAGCGTGGCTTGGTAGGAAGCATTTAACCCCGATCCCTGGCTCAGGTGTAACACAAAGCCAGCTTCC
Source organism: Podarcis melisellensis (assembly GCF_964234715.1). Lineage (NCBI taxonomy): Eukaryota > Metazoa > Chordata > Lepidosauria > Squamata > Lacertidae > Podarcis > Podarcis melisellensis. The sequence goes on from NC_138528.1 coordinate 42,262,011, forward strand.
TAGTTTGTTTGTTCCACTTGCACCAGGGGAGAAGCAAAGTGGGAGCAATCAGTCACTTCTTCCTGTGATCTTTGGATGAAGGGCAGTATACAAATTTAATTTGGGGTTAGCAACCTTTTTCAGTTGTGGGCTTGTCCACCATCCCTCAGACCATGTGGGGGGCCAGACTATATTTGGGGGGGGGATGAACAAATTTCTATGCCCCACAAATAACCCAGAGATGCATTTTAAATAAAAGCACACATTCTACTCATGTAAAAACACACTGATTCCTGGACTGTCCACAGGCCAGATTGAGAAGGCGATTGGGCCAGATCCGGCCCCCGGGCCTTAGTTTGCCTACCCATGGCCTATTTCATTGTCACCATCTTCTTTTACCTCCCACACTCCTTTCTTTTTCTTCCTGGTTTCTGGTTTCTTGTTTCTTTTTTAATTGTTAATCCAGCTGTTGGAAAGCAGAGAAAGGTGGTATATAAATCTAAGAAGTAAAAGAAAAATAATAAATGAATATATGATTGAACTGTTGGGGTGAAAATATGATATGACTTAAAGGGAAAGTTTTGGGAGAGTTTTAATATTAAAAGTGCACTGTATGAAACTGCCTCAGTGAAGGAGCATCTGCCATTATTCCAAGCATCATTATACAACCCTGTCTTTCTCTCCTCCACAGAGGAAGATCTGATTGGCCAGAGATGGAGCACCTATGAGGCCCGGCAGGCAGGTTTAAGTATGTAAACTGAACTCTACAATGCTCTAGTAGCACACTTATTTCTTTCCTCCTCTGTCTCTGCTGTCTGTCTCTTTTGCTTCAGCTGTAAGCTGCCATGTATTTTAGAAAATATGATAACTGGGAGGAGGCATGGGAAGAATCCTGATACTTCTGTACAAAGAAAGTGATGACGCATAATTAGAAACATGTCACCATCACTTATGTGTGTTACATATTCCTCCACTGCATTGTTTCTTAAAAGTAATTTATGTTTTTAGTTAGCAAAAAGTATATGCCACTTACTCAATAAAAGACCTAGGCGGCTGACAATTAGTGCTGCAGCTTATGACTACAAATCACAACAGTGAAATTTAAAACCAAAGGTTTTTCAAGCAAGTGCTCTAGAAATAACATGTATTTGACATGCTATAATAGGCACATCTATTCAGAGTTGAGCCCTGTTGAGTTCAATGGGATTGATCTGTTATAAGTATGTATAGGATTGTAGCCTTAGGCTGCAAGTCTAAACACACTTACCATATTTTTCCATGTATAAGACAATATTTTTTCCTTAGAAGTAATAGGCAAAAATTCCACGTTGTCTTATACACTGATAGAAGGATAGAAGAGGGGGGACAGGCGATTGGTGGCAGGAGATTGCTGACAAGCGGCTGTGGCAAGGTTATTGGGCAGGTTATTTACAGTAGCGGTGAGGTGTGGTTGCTTGTCCCCCCCCCCAAAAAAAAGCTTAACAACTCTGAGCAATCTCCTCCCAATTTTATTTGTTGCGGTCCAAAAAAATAGGGGTCATCTTATACATGGGGGCATGTTATACATGGAAAAAGATGGTACCTTGGGATTCCACGCCTCCGGGTATCTGCATGTTGCATACCTTGGTGAGGGAATCACACCATGGAGTACAGTGGTACCTCGGGTTAAGTACTTAATTCGTTCCGGAGGTCCGTTCTTAACCTGAAACTGTTCTTAACCTGAGGTACCACTTTAGCTAATGGGGCCTCCCGCTGCTGCTGCGTCGCTGCTGGAGCATGATTTCTGTTCTCATCCTGAAGCAAAGTTCTTAACCCGAGGTACTATTTCTGGGTTCGCTGAGTCTGTAACCTGAAGCGTATGTAACCCGAGGTACCATTGTACTTCTGTCAGGAAGTCCTTGTTGCAGAGGGCTCTGTGAAGAGACCCACAATCACCTTTTGCTTATTGTTTTTGAGGTGGCTAGGCACCCCACGTTAAAAGTGCATCTTGCATCTCAAGATCTGTGCATTCAGCCTAGGACACCGCCAGAAGTCAGAAGCGGTTCACTGGATGAACACTGCAAAAAGAGAACAGGTGCCATTTTGAGTGTGGAAAGGCAAGCAGCAAAATAACCAGAGGTGCCCCAAACCTTGGGCTGCTCCAGCTTTTACTGTAAATACTTTAACAGCACCTCCTTCTTAACGCTTGTTAAGGCCCAAATAGCTTTGGTTAACCCTGATTCTTCCCTCCCTCCCCTCAAATCTCTCACAGGTTCTTTCGAAACAGCCATTGCAGTGCTCCTGGCTGTATGCATAATGATAGTGTTGGCAATCCTTGGCTACTTTTTCCTGAAGAACAGAAAGACGTACCGGCGACGGCGCCAGCCAGCTACTGCCGCCAACTCCACTCTCTCCTCTGTGCTCTCCACCACCGAGGACACAGAGCACCTCGTCTACAACAGTACTACGAAGCCTATTTGATCTGGAAGAGCTGCCCTCCACTTCTGGGAGTGGGACAGTTGCATTGACTGATGATACTTCTGAAACAAAAGCCTGTGGCTGAAGGATGTCCCTCTTCCTCCATGCTTCCTTCCTTAGACTGTCAAATTCCAGCCATCTTACTGCCCCTAGCGATTGTTCTGACTATGTGACAGCTTCTGAGGAAGAGGAAGGACAGTATCCCACCCCCCCTTTTGTAATGACAACAGTGGCTCACTGTTGCTGTCAGGGGAAGCTGTCGCTGAGGGCTTACTGTACCTATTGAAGGAGTCGTGGTTTGATTTTTGGTATGGATTTCATCCCTTCACAAACCTGCTCAAATCTACATTTCGTGTGTGTGTGTGTGTGTGTGTGTGTGTGTGTGTGTGAACTTCGGCCTAGTTCCTTTTTGTTTCTCTTGAAAGTCCTGCCATCGTAGAGCCCACCCTCTCTGTGCTAAGGGTCTAAGTAGTTCAAACCTCATGATACTTCTGAGAGTCCTGAGCAGGTTCTCATACTTGATCATTGTGAACTCAGGGTTGCACATGGCAGTCTTTCCAGCAAGATGATATCAAAAAGAAGCTTGATGCACCACTGGAGTGAATCTGGCCTCTTTCCAAATATATTGCACCCCTTGTTGCATGTTAATCGGTAGGCATAATGCAGTGCACGGAACATAAAATATATAGTATGACCATATGTTTTAAACGTAATTTGAACATATTAAGAAGTGCGGATGAATTGTTCCTAAATGACTGAAAATCAGGGTCTGCATTCATTCTCCTTGACATTTTCCCGCCTGTTCCTACCTCCCAAGGTTGCCATTTCTGCTTTTAATGTTAAATGACTAGTTCTTGAGTTTGAATATTGCACCTGTATGTATTTATTTTTATAGAATCAAAATGTGACTAGAAAGATGTTAACTAGCTGGTCTCCCAAGTACATAGTGAATCTTGTGGAGATTCCCCCACCCTCATGGCCCCAATTATAGGGAATTCCAATTGTTTATTTGCAAGCTAGTACCACTTACGGATTTCCCATTACATGCTTTCATGAGAGCTTCAGAAAGAGCACCGTGGAAGCTGGAAGAAACTGCTTTTTGGTGGACTACAGTAATATATAGAGAGGGGGGGGAGGGAGGGAGGGAGGGAGGGAGGGAGGGAGGGAGAGAGAGAGAGAGAGAGAGAGAGAGAGAGAGAGAGAGAGAGAGAGAGAGAGAGAAGCAGCTTCTGCCCCAAAGTGAACAGAAATGAACTGGGTGAATGAAGGACATGTATGTTCCGGTTTCTCATTTATCACCTGTCTTAGCTGTCAAAGCATATAGTATATAAATCCAATTGCAATTTACTGTTTTGAAGTTGCTGATGACAAGGCAAGCTATTGTCCTTTTGCTGCTGTTCACCATTGTTCAGTATAACAGATTCCCCCCCCCCCCGCTCAATTCTGATGTAGGAGTTGGGAGTCCAGCAACATTCAGAGGGCACCATGTTGGCTACCCCTCATTAGTCCTGAGTATTGGATTGATTATGGTTGTCAACACTTAAACAAGATCCATCCTTCATGCGTTTCCCTACATTTTTGCAATGCCCTCCTCAGCATCATGAACCGTGGTGTTATTCTCCCTACCCTCCATATAACAGCTGCTTGTGTGTAGGCATGCCATGTGAATGGGACCTCTGTGTGGGGGCCACACTACTCCCCCATTCATACATTCCCCTAGGTATGGAGGATGTTTGTGAAAAGGATTCATATGATAGGGGTAAGCTGTATGGTGAGCCTAGAGCAGCCATCATTGAGAGTTTCCATGTGACTCCCAGACATTTTCAGGCACAGAAGCCCTTGCAAATGTTTGGCTTAAGTAGATGGGCCCATTCTGGCTAATCAGCCAACTCCCATTTTCGCCCTACTAATGTTGCTTTAAGAACCAGGACAAAATACCCTCTCTGTGTGATGGGTGGATGGGCTGCTGTCTGAAATGAATTTGGTACAGTTCTGTACTGGGAGTGCAAATGTATATAGCTCTGTCTGCTGCTTTGGAAATGCCCTCTGCTGTGAAGTTGACAGAGCGAGCAGAGAATATTTGTGTCTTCATTTTGTGGTGTTAATGAGGGGTGTGTGTGTGTGTGTGTGTGTATAGAAGGACTTTTTGCTGAAGCCAACAGGCACCAGCAAAAATAATTCTCTGAGAGAAGGGAGCAGCTCTTTCCAAGAGCCAGATTTTGTTAATGCTCAGCGAAGTGGCAGAATGAGATTGAGATGATGGTGAGGGTCACCAATGTGCCGTGAAGGAATGGGACAGGAGATAATTCATTATTTTCTGTGGTTGGCAGGTTACTCCACCTTTTTAAAATATATTTTATATCTGCTAGTTCTGCCCTCCTTCCATCTGCCCCCTCCCCCACTCCCCCCCTTGTTCCCTTTCTGCAAACCTCTGCTTCCTGAGCCCTTAAATTCTGGATTTCTCTCCCTCAGTAGATGTAAATTTTAATAAAATATTTTGTTTGTAGCAACTTACTTGCTTGGAAAGTTATTTTGTTGTGCTTGAATTGAGAAGGACTGAGGAGTCGCTGTTGTCAAAATGCTTCAGGGAAAGGAAGAGGCAGTCAGACATTTCATAAGACGGCAGCAACTTTGTTAGTCACTATAATGGTAGATCCAGCCCAGCTCTTCAGCCAGGTAGCAAGTAGGTCAGAGGGTTGCTGCTGTGAGGTCACTTCCTGCATGTCAGGACCCAAAACTGACTGAGGAAAAAGGTGTCGCCTCAAACTGGGCCTTCAACCAGTCAGACTAGTTTGGAATAAGGACAAAATGCAACCGGGCATGATCTTGCTTGCTCAAATAAGTCTCCTTGTAACCTATGGCTATGGGGTGGTTTATGAGTGACGGGCCTTTGTTAAAGCCCAAGGCAGGAGACAAGTCAATATATAAAACATAATTTTTAAACAATCATCAATCACGGCACTCGGCCCAGTAAAATAATAAGATCACAAAAATAAAGGTAAAACAACACCAAAGTTGCAACACCCTGATTATCATGAGAACACAGCAGATACACATTAGAAGTGCATTGACAGAAGTCTAGTGTCCTGATCAAGGGGCGGGCCTAACCGCTTGACTCAGTTTCTGCAGCCCTTTTATACACAAGAGTTACTTGCCAAAACTGCCCAGTAACAGATAGGAGATAAAATGCCTTCATTGTGGGGAATGAGTCACCACTGCTGACTGATGGAGAATTAACCCATTAACTACATTCCTTAACTTAGTTGGCTGACTTTTTTGAAGCCTGACTGATCCTGTGGAGCTATCTCTGCGGTTGATCATGGATTCTTGATTCCAAGGGACTAACATGACTGAGATTGTCAGATTATATTGCCAACACAAGTACATAAGAGCCCTGCTACATAAATTCAAATGCGTTTCCAAGCACAATTCAAAGTGTTGGTGCTGACCTTTAAAGCCCTAAATGGCCTTGGCCCAGTATACTTGAAGGAGCGTCTCCACCCCCATTGCTCAGCCTGGATACTGAGGTCCAGCGCCGAGGGCCTTCTGCTGGTTCCCTCACTGCAAGAAACAAAGTTACAGGGAACCTGGCAGAGGGCCTTCTTGGTAGTGGTGTCCTCCATGTGGAATGCCCTCCCATCAGATATCAAGGAGATTAAGAAATATACAACTTTTAGAAGATATCTGAAGGCAGCCTTGTTTTGGGAAGTTTTTAATGTTTGATGTTTTATTATGTTTTAATATATGCTGTAAGCTGCCCAGAGTGGCTGGGGAAACCCAGCCAGATGGGTGGGGTATAAATAATAAAATTATTATTATCTAGTCCAGTTTTCTCTTCTCACACTGGGCAACCAGATGTCTATAGGAAGCCCATAAGTGCAATGTGAACACAATATGACTCTCCCACTTGTGCTGTTCATCAAGTGATACGCAGAGGCATATGGTCCTGTACTTCTAGTGGCACCTTCAGGAGGAAGCAAAGGAGGAAGACGTATTTTCCCCTTTCCTGCTTGGAGTTGTATTTGTCTCATCCCAAACTATTGTTTGCTCAAGTTCTAGGCTGGTAGCACAGCACAGCAGGATAAAGCCAGGAGTAAATATGTTCTGTGTCCTCTTCACACATCCCTTTTAGACCTGAACTACATTACAAGGGAAGAGATGTGGGTGGTGCTGTGGGTTAAACCACAGAGCCTAGGACTTGCTGATCAGAAGGTTGGCAGTTCGAATCCCCGTGACGGGGTTAGCTCCCATTGCTCGGTCCCTGCTCCTGCCAACCTAGCAGTTCGAAAGCACGTCAAAGTGCAAGTAGATAAATAGGTACCGTTCCAGCTGGAAGGTAAACGGCATTTCTGTGTGCTGCTCTGGTTTGCCAGGAGCAGCTTAGTCATGCTGGCTACATGGCCTCCGGAAGCTGTACTCCGGCTCCCTCTGCCAATAAAGCTAGATGAGCGCCGCAACCCCAGAGTTGGCCACGACTGGACCTAATGGTCGGGGGTCCCTTTACCTTTTTACATTACAAGGGTCCTGTGCACGGCTCCTTGGCACTACGGTCTGTTCCCCTTTTAAGACACTCTGAATTATTGGGAAGAAGTATAAAGACTTAGTGGTGGAGCACAATGCTATGCATGCAAAAGGTTTTAGGCTCAATGCCCATCATCTTCTGTTGGGGTCGGGGGAGACCCATTTGAAACCCGGGAAAACTGCTGCCAGGCAGTATAAAAGGCAGCCTCCTATGTTCCTAAATCACTGGTGTATTTGTAACAAGCCTGCGCATGGTGCAATATGGATTTTGTTTTTGCTGCTGTGCCATGATTCTCAATCTACCTATCTACAAAGTAGCTGTCTCTTAATACAAAAGAATTTCAGAAATAGACTGGAAAGAGAAATTGCTGAATTGCAACTTATTACCAAACTTAAAACCATGGAGAGACCTGGTCTGAATTGGATTCTTAGCTCATGATACATGATAAAGCTATTTTTAGCCATTTCACCCCTTGTTTTCCCCTGTAAGACCAATTGCAGTCGTTAACAGTCATCAACGGGTTTACCACACCTATCAGCCAAACACCCATTCCCACCACCCTTCTAAGTAATATCCCTCCCCACCCTCTCACTATATATAAGGGTCTAGTGACTTCTGTTTCAGTGTATCTGAAGAAGTGTGCATGCACACAAAAGTTCATACCAATAACTAACTTAGTTGATTTCTAAGGTGCTACTGGAAGGAATTTTGTTTTGTTTTACTTATCTACCTGTTTGCAGGCCATTTGGAGCCGCCCTAAAAAGGAGCACCTCTCAAGAAATAAGAGATAAGCTGCAACACTGTGTCGCAGGTCCCACTTATTAGACGTAATTGACAGTCTTTGTCAAGGAACTGAAGTTCTTGAATGGACCACACGGTGGCACTAGGGCGCTTTGGCTGCATATACATGTATATATTTTTGAAAACAAATGTAGAGTCTTGTAGCGCCTGAAAGACTAAACAAATTTATTGTGACATAAGCAACCATGGACCAGAATCCATTGCATAATATGCTGCATCATCACTGGGTGGTTCTTTGTCTGTTCTTCAACAAATACAATGAACCCTCTGGAAGTTATTAGCTTAAATTAGACAACAGCAGTTGCTCTGTTATTTTCTCTTACAAGTTTTCTCTCTGCTTGAATCAGGGATTCCAGTGCAGATCTATGCATCTCCTTACATGCTTCAGAGATAGGCAGTTTGTTTTTTAAAAAAAGATAAAAAGCATGGCATATGCAGTTTGGGTTTTGCAGTTTGCTAGGAGAATCCTAAGAACTGTAATTCATCAAGCATGCTGCGAATTATAGCTCTGTAAGGGGTCACTTCCCTTAAAAAACATTCTCCACAAACTGGTGTAATAGTGCTTTAAATAGGGCTCCAAATTGTGCAGGTGTGCTGTTGTCAAGTGAACATTCCAGCCAGGAAAAGGGTTTGGAGCAGGAGCAGCAAGGGAGGGGCGGTGGGACTCGAGAGAGACAGGGCCAGGCAAGGAGACCTGGGAGTCTGCATTCAATCCCCAGGCCTGGGGTTCCTCATTCCTGGCCTAAAGTATCTCACAGGGTTCTTGGGATGATAAAATGGACCGAACCTTTTATTTTATTTATATATATATATATATATATATATAAATTGTTATTAAGTTTTTCTTTAACAAATAATTTTGACAACCATGTTTACCAATTTACAGTTTTTGAACTTCCACCAGTACCTCCTTCAATCATCCATTTTTCATATCTTTACACATTTTCTATGTAGTATTGCCGATTTGATAATAACCTTCCATCTCAGTTTCTTTCTTACAATATACCTTGGTTTATCACAAAGCCTCTTTAAAACCCACTAGCATTGTCTGTTCATCACATACAGTTTTCAGATATTCCGTAAACTTTCCCCAGTCCTCAATGAATTTGTGATCTTTCTGATATCTAATTTTTCCAGTCATTTTATCCAATTCTGCATAATCCATAAGTTTCATTCTCCACTCAGTCAAGGTCGGTAGTTCCTCTTGTTTCCATTTTTGGGCCATTAGTATTCTTGCCGCTGTAACTGCATATTGAAAATGGATCGAACCTTAGGTGGGTAAATAAGGTGACATGGAAATCAACGAATCCCAAGTTTTCACACAAATACTGTGAAAGTGACTTAGTATAAGCCTATTGTACAATGAAAGGTTTCTACAGCATCATAGAGTTGGAAGGGATTCCAAAGGCCACCTAGCCCAGCCCCCTGTCAAAGCCAGAACATTGTTGATTGGTGAACAGCCAGCTTCTGCTTTAAAATAATGGGGGCAAGATCCAAGGCTTTTGTCTCCTTTAAGGGCTTTCCTCCTTAATTCCAGCCTTCAGTTCATAAGGGGACATAGTTTCACACTCTGAATCTCAGTTAAAGTTGCTATGATAATATTTTTGAATATTTTGATCTGACCACTTTAGTTCCTAAAAGAGAAAAAAACAACAGTATTTGTAACCCACTTTCTGAATTAGCTCCCAGTTCCACTGTTGTGGTTTGGGGGCTTTGCTTGGAATAGACAGGCTCAGTGATAAGTTATCTGCTATGCATGGAGTAGGTTCCAAGTTCAATCCTGGGAATCTTCAAGTAAGGTTGCGCTAGAACAGTTATAGGCAAACTCGGCCCTCCAGATGTTTTGGGAGTACAGCTCCCATGATCCCTAGCTAGCAGGACCAGTGGTCAGGGATGATGGGAATTGTGGTCCCAAAACGTCTGGAGGGCCAAGTTTGCCTATGCCTGAGCTAGAACTCTGGCCCAAACCCCAAAGAGCCACTTCCAGTCCGACAGTACTGAGCTAGGTGGCCAATGGTCTGACTTAGAGCCCCTCCAGATCACCTATTTATTGAGCATTTATCTTGATTTGCTTACACAAATATTGCACGAAGGTTAGATTTTATCCAGATTTTATTGAACATCTGTTCTGATTTGCTGGCAACAGTAGCGTAGTGTGGGGGTGCAGGGGGGGCCGGGCGCACCGGGCGCAACATCTGGGGGGTAGTGAAGGGGTCCACCTGGGTCCACTTTGGAGAGCCAGGCTGGAGCCATTTTATAAGCTGAAAGCCATTTTATAAGCAGCAAGCTAAAAAGCTAAAAACTATTTCTCTCCTCTGCCTGCACACAGCATTTTTGTAACCGAAGCATATGTGGTCGGAGCACTTCACACCTGCTCTAGCCGTTGACCCAATTCCAGTAAAACACCGAGAAGAAGGCGAACAACAGGAAAGATGTAGCTCACCACAAGAGCATGGTGAGCTTTATCAGAAGGCAGATGGTCAGTGAGGCTTTTCTAGGAACTGTAAGAGGGTCAGAGAGATTATAAGCTAACAATGCCACCTAGTGGATAATGCAACTTGGAACCGAAAGGCCATCATCAATTCTTTAATTGGTTGAGATGGGAATGATTAAGGGGTGGGTCAGGGGGGTTGAACCATTGCTTGCCTGAGGGGATAAAAACTGTCTGCCCCTGGTGTTCGTGGGCATTCTCTCATTTTTCCTGAATGCACCCCTTTGCTTTATTTGTCTGACAAATTAAACCAAAGTCAATAAAACCTCTTTTAAAAATATTGCTGCCTGGAATTTTCCATTCTGGTCTATATTCTGAAGTCTCTAACATTTCGGTTAGGGGGCGCAAATCCACGGGTTAGGGGGCATAAATTACTTGCCTTGCCCCGGCTGCTGACAACCCACGCTACGCCACTGGTTGGCAAGGAGGTTATCCAACAAGGAACATTCATCCTGATTTGCTTGCAGAGTGTTTTGCAAGTCTTCCTGTTAGTCATTCATTCATGCCACAGTTTTCAGTGCATTTCCCCGTCACTTTCCAACCCGCAAAGTGTATTGTTGCTTCTTTAAAGCAAATTTGCTCTGCTACAATGACCGGGCACTTTCAATGCACAAACCTAAAGCTCAAATATGCGATTGAATTGAATCCCACAAAACAGTGACAGTCTGGAGACAGCCTTAGTACGAGGCAGCTTCCTATGTTCATAAATTGCATGCAGCAAAAGCATTTTTCTTTCTCGGTTTCCCATGACCAGGCTTTTCAAGTTCTCCTGTACTGTGACATAGATGTGAAGAGTAAACAGTTCTTTTCTTAATTGGGTTTGTTGCCAGGGCAGACTCCTCAGCTACGAGTCCCCTGGGCTGCAAGGTGATTAATGGGCTCATCATCTCAACTCTTGTGTTAGCCAGCTCAGCTTGACAGTGTCACAGCTCAGCACATTAGCCTAATCCTGGGCCACTCCAGTTCTTATTGCACTGTCTGTATAGACTTAAAGATGGCCACACCTAGGGCAAAAGGCATGCCTGGACTTGGTCAAAGTAAAACGCTTCCTGTCCTTTGTTTGTGCCCCCCTCCCCCATCTATCTGTTGATGGATGGCCATCCTGACTCGGCCCCAGACACACTGATCAGATGCTTGGAAGCTGTGGCTGGATGGTTACGTGGCAGCCGGTTGAAGCTAAATCCTTCGAAGACAGAGGTCCTCTGGCTGGGACGGAACGATATGGGATGGGGGGCAACTCCCATCTCTTGCGGGGGTGCAATCAGTGCCAGCACCGTCCGTTAAGAGTTTGGGTGTAATCTTCGACACCTCTCTTTCCATGGAGGCGCAGATTGCAGCTATAACACAGGTGGTATTTTTTCATCTCCACCAAGCTAAGCAGTTGGCTCCTTACCTCTCTCGCCCTGACCTAGCCACTGTGATCCACGCGACGGTCACCTCCAGACTGGATTATTGCAACTCGCTCTACTTGGGGCTGCCCTTGAGACTGACCCAGAAACTCCAGCAGGTGCAGAATGCCTCAGCGAGACTCCTAACGGGGTCCTTGCTGCGGGATCACATTCACCCAGTGCTATACCAGGTGCACTGGCTCCCGGTGGAGTACAGGATCAGGTTTAAAGTGCTGGTTTTTACCCTTTAAAACCCTATATGGCCTAGGACCCTCATACCTACGGGACCGCCTCTCCTGGTATGTCCCACAGAGGACCTTACAGTCTTCAAACAAAAACATCTTGGGCCACAGGGAGGTTAGGCTGGCCTCAGCCAGAGCCGGGGCTTTTTCAGCTGTGGCCCTGATCTGGTAGAACACAAGAGACTAGGGCCCTGCGGGACTTGACATCTTTCCGCAGGGCCTGCAAGACAGAGCTGTTCCACCAGGCCTTTGGCCAAGGCATAGTATGACCCCCTCCTTTGGTAATCCTCACAGAACTCTAGCCCAATGGTTGCCATTAATTTGATTTTGAACTTATTTTAAAATGAATTGATTTTAGAATGCTGTGTTACTTTTATTGTTGTTAGCTGCTCTGAGCCCGGCTTCGGATGGGGAGGGCGGGATATAAATATTTTTTTCCATTTATTATTATTATTATTATTATTATTATTATTATTATTATTATCTCTTCTCTGCCATTTAATACCTCAGTCTCCCTTTCCATCTACTTTTGCCAGCAAGGAAATAACTTGATTAATATCATGCAGCCATGTGGAATAATGTGTGTTTTCAGGGGCAGTAGAAAGATTGGTGCAATTAGGAAATTTTAGATTCTGGACTTCATGGTATTGGGGCTCCCCTCTCTGGATGGCAAAGTGCACTGGATGGCATTAAAAGAGGATTGCACTCATTTGTGGAGGATAAGGCTACTGGCCATGATGGTTATGTTCTACCTCCTGCCGTGGGATTCTGGACACCAGTTAATGCGAATCACAAGTGGGTTGAGTTCAAGTCTTGCTTTTGGGCTTCCCATTGTGGCATCCAATCTGGAACTGGTTCTGCTTCTAAGGCATTTTTTTGCCTTCCTGCTAAGTTTAGTACCAAACAACAATATTAATAAGATCTTTGAGAACAGGGTGCTGCACTGAATGGGTCATTGGCCTGACCCAGCTTTGCTTCACTCATTTCAAAATGCAGTAAGCCCACCCTGGTGTGTTTGGAGGCCCTCCTGTTCATTCCTTTGAGTGGGGCCTTGAATGCCTTTGTGTGGCAAGGCCCCAGGGACACCCCCCCCAGCTTCCCGGAATAAATACACAAACACAGGAATATTGGGTTAATGGGATAAATAAGGCCACAACTTTATTGGTTCCAGGTGTGAGCGGTTTGGCTTAGGCAATTGGGTGACGCAAGACTATAACCTGACTCCTGCCAGACCGCAGGAAGTCTCTTTTAGGGTCAACCACCGGAAGAGGGGAGCCTTATAATGTACATCAATTGAGCCCCCCCCCACGAGTCACCGTTGGGGTTGTGCCATGGCCCTGGCCCATGCCCAGGCTTCAGACAGGAACCACACCCCTGGATCCCTTTAACAGGATACCCTTAACAAGGAGGGGCAGGCGGAGGCAACAACCTCCCCTCCCATAATGCGGCTTACCCAATGCCTAACCTTCAAGGGACGCGGGTAGTATGGTGGGTTAAACCACAGAGCCTAGGACTTGCCGATCAGAAGGTTGGCGGTTTGAATCCCCGTGACGGGGTGAGCTCCCGTTGCTCGGTCCCTGTTCCTTGCAGTTCGAAAGCACGTCAAAGTGCAAGTAGATAAATAGGTACCACTCCAGCGGGAAGGTAAATGGCATTTCCGTGCGCTGCTCTGGTTCGCCAGAAGCGGCTTATAAAGCGAGATGAGCGCCACAACCCCAGAGTCAGCCACGACTGGACCTAATGGTCAGGGGTCACTTTACCCTTTACCTTTAATGCCTAACCTTACAAAGTTGTGATGATTACTACTAGGTAGGCAAAAACCAAATGGCTAGTGCCAATTATGCCAAGTGGAAAAATTCCTACCTGGTCCCGACAATCAGCTGACCGACATAAGTCACACCAACGCCATAGTCAAACCAAACAAGAAAAGAGGGTGGGCGGGCTGGGAGATCCCAAATTGGAAGCAAAGGAGGCCAACTCCCTGACAACGCCCCCAAGCAACCCAATTGGCTGGCCGGGGGCATAACGCAGTCGGGGATGCTACTGACGTGGGCAGTGTACTTCCGCCCACAGCCGAGTTTCAGGGAGGCCCCAGATTCCCGTGCGCAAAGCAGCCCTCCCAAAAGGGGAGAGAGCTGACATCTCAAAGCCCTGCTCTGACAGCAACATGGCTAAATCTCAGGTGGCTGTAGCATGACCTCATCCACCTGCTTAGGTATGGCTTTGATAGCTCTCTCTACTTGTTTCTGAGTGATGCTCTGACCCAGTGCAACAAAACCCTAGTAAGTGATTGCTGATTGGCCATCGTCATCGGAGGTCCTCCTCTGTATCCCCTGCCCTGGCGGTCCAGAGGGTGGCATCACGAGAACAGGCCTTTTAATTGGTTGCTCCTTGGTTGTGGCTTGCTCTCCCCAGGAAGGCTCACTTAGCGCTATCAATACTTATCCTGAGCTGCCAAGCAAAATCATTTTTTTCAGGCCTTTGGATTTTAATTATCTGTGGCCTCCTTCAGTGGGTAGGATGTTTTATTTCCACCTTTTAAAAATTGAGGTTTAGATTGTTCTCTGTTTTGTTTTATGCTGGTTTTAATCTATGTGTTATTTATTTATTATTGTAAGTTGCTGCGAGTTACTTTTGCTTTTAAAAAGTGACTAATAAGTTTAATAAATATGAATAGTGCATTTATTTATTTTATTTATGTTGCACCTTTCTCCCAATATGGGATCCAAGGTAGCTCACGGCATAAAATTAAGACAAATACAACTAAGAACACAAATAAATATAAGTATTAAATTTAAGTATTACGTCCAGCAAGTGTAGTTATTTTTGGAGGTGCTGATGCACGTGTTGAATTCCTGTTATACACCTCTGTCAAAAAGAAATATCGTCATGCTGCTGTTTTCAATGGAGATGTGCCAAAGCCCACCAGATGAGCTGCATTCTTCTTTGTGAGAGGAAATTTTCTCCTCAAATGCTTTTTTTTTTCATTCTCCCTGAGGGAAATGGTGCATAGAATGTGCCTGCTTTTGGTTTGGCTCCATTAAGGATAAATACAGTAACAATAGCAGCTTCCAGCTATTGATGACTCATGCAGCGGCAGCCTCAGGGTTGCTGTGAGCAGAGAGAAGCAAGTAGTTGAAGGCATGGAACCTTTTCACTTGAAACAGTAGAATACAAGATTCCACCCTGTCTCTGTTCACTAAAGTTGTTACCTGTCTTGAATCTGATCAGAGTTCACATTAAAAATATTGGATGGTTTTCAACTAAGTTTTACTCAGAAGAGACCCACTGAAATTAATGATCTTGTTGTTGTTGTCGTTGTTGTTTAGTCATTTAGTCATGTCCTACTCTTTATGATCCCATGGACCAGAGCATGCCAGGCACTCCTGTCTTCCACTGCCTCCCGCAGTTTGGTCAAATGCATGTTAGTAGCTTCGAGAACACTGTCCAATGATCTTAGTCATGTTCATTAATATCACTAGATTCTCAGAGTAAAACACTCATGGTCTTACTCGGTCTCACAGTATATCTGTGAAGCAGCTTGGCTGGTTCTAGATGTCCCAACTGGAAGTGTCCAAGCTACCGTCTCTGCCATCTGTATTCCCCCAGCAACTACAGTGGCAATCCTACTGCAGAACCAGAAGTGGGAGTGATCAAGTGGGGGTTCCTACCAGCATAGTGGTTTGCACCAAGGACAACCAACATGGTACCCTCCAGAATGATATTGTGAACAAAAAATCCCCTCCTTTTGGCTTGGCATGACCAATTGACCGCAATGATGGAAGTTGTAGTTCATGGCACTAGGAAGGATGACACATTTGCCACCTCTGGTACACACCTTCCAATGCTGAACATTGTTCATGTGTATCAATCCCTGCTAGATATTGGAGGGGACCAACGCTATCAGCAGAGAGCTTGCTTCCACTTGCTAATTCAACACGCTAACAAGTATTACAAAAATCATATTTCTGAAAGTGCTTTTGGACATGTCCACTATGGGGATCATAGTGATCGCCAAGTTAAAATCTAATATGCCAACCATTTGTTGAAAGCATACATACAGTATGTAAAGCAAGGAGGTAGATATGAACTCACAGATTTACACAGTCTGAAGGGATGTTGTGCAGGACATTGAGTCCAACCTTCTTCCCAGTGCTGGATCTTCAGTCATGAAAGATGACTCAGTCTCATAAAACTATTCTTAAAGGTAAAGGGACCCCTGACCATTAGGTTTAGTCATGGCAGACTCTGGGGTAGCGGCGCTCATCTCACTTTATTGGCCGAGGAAGCTGGTGTACAACTTCCGGGTCATGTGGCCAGCATGACTAAGCCGCTTCTGGCAAACCAGAGCAGTGCACGGAAATGCCGTTTACCTTTCCGCCGGAGTGGTACCAATTTATCTACTTGCACTTTGACGTGCTTTCAAACTGCAAGTTTAGCAGGAGCGACGGGACCGAGCAACGGGAGCTCACCCCGTCGTGGGGATTCGAACCGCCAACCTTCTGATTGGCAAGTCCTAGGCTCTGTAGTTTAACCTACAGTGCTACCCACGTCCGCACAAACTATTCTTAAGTAAAGGTAAAAAGGTAAAGGACCCCTGGACGGTTAAGTCCAGTCAAAGGTGACTATGGGGTTGTGGCGCTCATCTCGCTTTCAGGCCGAGGGAGCCAGTGTTTGTCCACAGCCAGCTTTCCGGGTCATGTGGCCAGCAGGACTAAACTCTCTTCTTGCTGCTGAGGCCTCTGCATGGTGATTTTGAGGTGAATTCATCAAGACTGAGAATTTAAGCACAGAAGAAGAGCCTGCTGGATCAGGACACATCAAGTCCAGTATTCTGTTCTCACAGTGGTCAACAGGGGAGCCAACTTGAATAAAATATTGGGGGGACGCCGCCCCACATAATCAATCACATGACATGGCACATGAACACCATTTGAATGGCAATGCCCATCAACTTTGGGGATCCCAGCCCCCTCAAATATTTTATTTGGGGGTGCTGAAGGGACCTCAGTCACTAGGAGTTGGCTCCTATGGTGTCTACCAGATAGTTGTGGGAAATTTGCAAGCAAGGCCTGAGCACAGTACTTCTCTCGCCTCCTGAGGTTTATTGCATGTGCCTCACATGGGCATAGCCAGGATTTTTGTTAGGGGGTTATTATTATTATTATTACTGATTTAGGTGGCAGCTACCCCTTCTTGCCCCCCTTGGCTACGCCCATGGTGCCTCTCATGTTCTTTTTTAAGCATCCCTCACTGTCTGCCTGCACTTCCTTTTTCAGCCAAGGCTTGTGTTCCTTTTTTGTTCTCTTCATTTGAACAAGACTCCCATTCTTTGAAGGAGGTATTCTTGCCTCTAATAGGTATTTTTGACTATGTTTGTTAACTATGCTGGCATCGATTGTACTTCGGTGAGATAGTTCTGCATTTTCAGTGCGCCACACATGTGTGGACTGGGCAAAAGGGTTCTTATGCAAAAACAAGTACCTTTTCTTGCAGGCTCCAAGTGAAATTCTTGCCATGCACAGATCTAGTTGCTGGGTGGAGTTGTTGATTGGCAGGCACATTTCCACAGGATTGAGGTGGTCGGATGCATGTTTATTCCCTTCAAAATGCTTCCTAAATTGAGAAACCCTAATACACCTTGCATAATGATTAACCAAGACTTACGGAACACAATGGCCTCCTCAACTGTACAGCATTAAGCACCTAATCCAACTGTATTGAATTTCAATAAGTGTCTGGAATTATTTGGTTTATGTCTTACAGAAACATTTCCTCTCTCTCTCTCTGAATACAGTTAATTCATTTGAAGAGGTGTGAAACGTTTGTCCCCTAATTGACTGCATTTCCTCCTGGCACAGTTCTGGAAGGTTTTTAAACATAGATCCCTTGCGGTTATTAAAGGCTTTTGAAGTATCATGTGAAATCTGCACTGTGAGTGCTGACTGTGACTGAAGCCCTGGGAGAGTCTCACCAACTCTTTCTCTTCTCTCAGGAGTCTATTCCCATGAAAATGATGATCTCAGGTGCGTGGTGCGTCATTGTACTGCCTGAGGCACCTGTCGACTCATGGAGGTGGCGGGTGGTAAGGTGAAAGCACAGTTCAGACAGTCCTTCTGACCATACTTAGGCTTGGAGTTCTCCAATCTCTGATTGCAAAATGTTCCTGCCTCTTCCTCAAGTGTGGGGCACAGACAGACACACACTCCTCTCCAGCCAGATGTGACTTTCAGTGAGCATAAGAGGAGAAACTTTTAGTTTAAACTTGTCCCACAAACTAACCCAGCAATGCCCCTAGGTATTGCCTCACCTGCTATATTTCTTCTACAGTTTCTCATGGTAAGTTCTCCATTTCAATAAAGTGAAACTCCATGATAACTGAATAGCCAGTGTATCTCGTACCCCGTCCAAAATATGTCCTATGCCACTGCAATGATTATTTAAATTAGGTTAGGAAGTATAGAAATATATCTGTTTTGTTCATTTTTTTCCTCACCGCTTTGATTCTGCTCTGTGTTCTCAGGGATGCATTCTTGTGGATGCAGTCTGATATGAACTTTGATTAAGTTACCTAGAGTTTAAAGGAAGTTAGGCATCTTAAATATATTTGCAATTCATGGTGAATGATGTTCATAGAAGTCACTTCACCTTTCTAGTTTATAATATTCTGCCCAAATTTAAGATCTTCCTGTTTTGCTTGATTCTTTGTTTGAGGAACAATCGACACACTATGTGGTAGTTGCATTTGCTGCCCATACACACCTGCATTGTCACCTATGCACACACAAAATGAAGAGAGGGTATGCTTCTCTAAACCCTTGAGAACTTCTCACTGACCTTGTGTGTGTTCACTGTGCATTTGCAGATGGGTTTCTCCGTTCACATTTTATAAGGATGGATGTTAAAACCAGTGGTATCTGATGAAGGTGGTGATCCCTTACATTCACCACTAGGTGATGGGAACATTGGTGGATAAAAAGGAAGACGGGGCCTGACAGTTCCTCTTCTAGGACCATGGTTGTCAACTTGCATCATTGTCCCTGAAGACTTTAGCGACCTACACCAGGGGGCAACTATTCATTCAGAAACCACCTGGTCCTGACTGAGGCATTCCCTATCTCCTTTCCCAAAAGGTAAAGATGGGAATTCTGTTTCCCTTGTGCACCACATAGTGGCTGCAGATTACAGGTAGGTAGCCGTGTTGGTCTGACGTAGTCGAATTTTTTTTTTAAAAAAAAATCCTTCCAGTAGCACCTTAGAGACCAACTAAGTTTGTTATTGGTATGAGCTTTCATGTGCATGCACACTTCTTCAGATTGTTTCACCTGGCAAACAGCACCCATTGCCAACCACCTAAGGCTAAACACCTGTGTACAGGTGGCAAAACTGACTACCATGCAATGTGTGAAATAGCTGTAGGAACACTGGAACATAGGAAACTGCCGTATACAGATTCAGGTAGGTAGCCATGTTGGTCTGACACAGTCAAAATATACAAAAAACCCCAAAAACCTGTTCAGTAGCACCTTAGAGACCAACTAAGTTTGTTTTTGGTATAAGCTTTCATGTGCATGCACGTATCTGAAGAAGTGTGCATGCACACAAAAGCTTATACCAAGAACAAACTTAGTTGATCTCTAAGGTGCTACTGGACAAGTTTTGTATTTTTTTTATATGCCGTATACAGAGTCGGGCCATTGGTTTGTCTAGCAGTGGCTCCCTAGAGGTCTTCCTCAGCCTCTGCTAGGAGACACCAGGGACTGAATCAAGACCTTCACATGCAAGGCACTGACCTATGGTCCTCCCCCCTCAGTCTAACCCACTAGTGGATTCAGTTTTCTAGGCTGAAATGACTTGACTCACAGAGCGGGGGGGGGGGTTGTACCCTTTATAAGGAGTGGACTAAGGCAGCCATTTCCCCACATGTTCATTCCACATATCTATATCGGTTATGTGGGAACAATTCTACTTGCCACTTGGTGGGATGATTCAAATAGCCTCTACAAATGGTTTAGCACAGTGGGGGTGAGTTCTCCACCCCTCTCCCAATTGCTTATCCTATCCAATGATAAGAATCTGAGTAAACATGAGCTACAAATGTGGGGCGTTGGCCTCAGGCAGCTGATTTTGAATGTCACAAAAGGCAGCACATTGTTAATTAGTAGTTATTGTTGTGTTTTTTTATCTGCCAGGTTGTGGGAGAGGTGCTTGTTGGATTTTCTGCCTCAGAATCGCTGGAGTGGCCTTGGTGCCTTGCAGGAGGGGCATCTACTACTCCACCTCAGGCATACAAATCTCTCCAGGCTGGTCCTAAGCAAAATGGTTCCTTAGGCGCAAAGGTGGCTATATCAACACAGTGGTACCTCTGGTTAAGAACTTAATTCGTTCTGGAGGTCTGTTCTTAACCTGAAACTGTTCTTAACCTGAGGTACCACTTTAGCTAATGGGGCCTCTCGCTGCCGCTGCGCCGCCGCTGTGCAATTTCTGTTCTCATCCTGAAGCAAAGTTCTTAACCCGAGGTACTATTTCTGGGTTAGCGGAGTCTGTAACCTGAAGCGTCTGTAACCTGAAGCATCTGTAACCCAAGGTACCACTGTATCTTGTTAAGCAACTATTTGCACAACAGCCAGTTGTATCCAACTTACTCTAAAATAAGGCATGCTTCTTTAAGAGGAGTGATGATAATAATAATAATAATAATAATAATAATAATAATAATAATAATTTATTTTTTGTACCCCACCCATCTGGCTGGGTTTCCCCAGCCACTCTGGGCGGCTTCCATAGAAACCAAAAATACACTAAAATATCACAGATTAAAAACTTCCCTGAACAGGGCTGCCTTAAGATGTCTTCAGAATGTCAGGTAGTTATTTATCGCTTTGACATCTGATGGGAGGGCGTTCCACAGGGCAGGCGCCACTACCGAGAAGGCCCTCTGCCTGGTTCCCTGTAGCTTTGTTTCTTGCAGCGAGGGAACCGCCAGAAGGCCCTCGGTGCTGCACCTCAGCGTCCGGGAAGAACGATGGGGGTGGAGACGCTCCTTCAGGTATACTGGGCCGAGGCCGTTTAGGGCTTTAAAGGTCAACACCAGCACTTTGAATTGTGCTCGGAAACGTACTGTGATGTGTCTTTAAGGGTGAAATCCAATCCTGAACTCCCAGAGGTGAGGATCTGTGGAGTGGCATCTTTAGCCCAGCTATCTACAGCAGCTGCAGCAAAAGGCGGGAGCAGGACAATAATTTGGTCTCATTCAATTCACAGTGATTGAGTCCAACAAAGCCTCTCCTCCTCCCAGAGGGGAGGGGTTGTGAGCGGGAGCAGCCTCCCGCGGGGAGCAGGGAGCCGTGTTAGGCTCCCTGCCCCCGATTGGTTCTGGTGCCGCGGCCAAGCCTCCCAGCCAACCAATAGGACCGGCTGGTGGGTGGGGCTAAATGCATTTAAACAGCCGTGACAGCCCACTTCTCTCATTCTGTTCCTGCTTCCTTCGGATCTCCCTCCCTCCCTCCCTGTTAGGTCAGCTTCTTTTGCGTATTGACCTTGCTATGGACTTCGGTTGGTTGCCGTGGTTGCCCAAGGGGCCTGGTAGGACTTTTTTATCCATTTGGTAAATTGGCACCAGCCTCTTGGTTTTTCCGCCTACCTCGTAGCAATTCATCACAACTTTCTGGTATTGGCGGTTAGGCATTGGACTATGTGTGCTGTGTTGGAGGATTGGGTATGCACCATCATCTACCCCTCCTCTTATGGGTATTCTGTTAAAGGAATCTGGCAGTCATGGATCCTGTCCGATGCCCTGCTAGTGTCTAGGGCCATGGCATGACCCCCGGTGATGTCATGGGGTTGCTTCCAGTTGTATTTGCATCAACAAGCTCCTCCCATTGGTTGTTAACCCTGATATGAATTCCGGCTGTGTGGGGTGGAGTCTTGTATTGCTGTTTCATCCAATGCCTAAGCCAATACTACTCACATGCTGTAACCAATAAAAGTTGTGGCCTAATTTTGCTCATTAACCTAAAATAATGTGTCTGTGTGTCTTCTTATAATCCTATGCGGGTAGAGGGTCCTCGACTCACAACAGTCTCCTTGCAACAACAGCAATACCGGCCTGGACTTCAGAGGATCCCGGCCTGGCTCAGTGGTCCCTGGCTCAGGGATCCCACCAGCCCAGATAACTGGCAGCCAATGGGAGGTTGGCTGAGCAGTGAGATACCTCTACTCAATCCAACTCCCCCTAGCTGAGCACAAGGGGAATTGGGATTGCTCTGTCCATCAGGGGACTGCTGACTGCTCTTACTTTCGGAGTTCTTCACCATGCCCCAACGTGTGATTGGATATAGGCATTTAATAGGTTTATCCTCTTTGCCAAAAACCCCAGTATCGCCTTCATATTCCCAGTCCTTCTTGAGAAAACCCAGCAAGGGAGATTTACAGTAACTCCTGGGAAGCCCTTCATTTTCATTGTGTTTCGATTTTAATAGATTGCCTGCCCCGCCCAGGATTATCTCATGGGAAAGAAAAGCCTGGCTCGGTGACATGTGGCGAAACTTGTTTGGGAGCCAGATTTCACACACCCGATGATCCTCCGTCAGAGGGACAAAGGGGAAAAAACCCTCTCATGCAGCACTTCAGGTTCACAACACAGCTTCACGTGGGGTGGTGGTGTCAGTGGAAGAAGAGACAGGGCCCTGCAGCTGATCGTTCCCTTCCAAGACTGGTTAGACCAGTTTAGAGCATTGCAAGCTCTCTCGCACACAGCGCAAAGGGCACAGTGTCAGCCTGGGAACCAGCATCACATGATGCAAAGGATGAGACTTGTCTCAGGGTTGAGCTTGAATCATTTCCCTCCTCCCCCCACCCCTTTCTTCACCCGCTTGCACAATGGACCTTCAGAAGGGCAAAACAATACTGCACTTATCACTGTGCTGGGAACTTTTTGTCTAGCGCAGGAGGGACTGCAGTTTACATGATTCAGCAGGTTTCATTTAGGAGGCCCCGAAAGCAGGATGAGATGGCTTTCCGACATCCTCGCCTCCGGCCTTATCCTTACTGGAATCAAATCCACTCTACAAATTGTACAGAAGGAGGAGCTTGTTGCCTGTGGGCCTCTCACAACATTTGAGGAGGCGGTCTGTACTCCGTGGCCTGAGTCAGTGCTGTCCACTGGGATGATTATTGAATGCTGAGCTCAAGTCCAATTCAACCAAAGATTTTCACCAACACCCACCTTCCTTCTCCTGCTATAAACTGAACTTTGGACTCCTCCTCCTCCTCCTGTTTGACCCACATCCATCCCCACACCACATACAGGCTTTTGAAACCTGTCTTAAACCAAGCTGAGTCACACTGATTGGCTGCCTCCATTCTCCTTCTGATCACAGTGTTACCACCTCTGGCCCAGTCACCTGATCTTGAAAATGCTATCAATTCTGCCCCAGACCTGATTCTACTGTCTCCTCAATACACCACACCACTTGAAATGTGCCATATTTGTTGACAATTAAGAAGCCGATGAAGCCGATAGGGAGGGGGTACTGAAACACCAGATCCCAGGTGTCCCCACCTGTGAAATGGGTAGACTGGGTGGCTGCCCTCCCTCAAGCAAGTCACTTTGCCTAACTTAAGAGTTGGTTCGTATGTTCCTTGACTCACTCTGTGTAATTCCTTTATTTTCTGCTGTTGTGTGTGAAGTGAGACTCAAGGCGCTCATCTTTAATGAAAATCTTAAGGTGCAACTTTGTGACTGAGTGGAAAGGGAATGTGAATGTACATGTGCTAACTGAATGAACAAATAAAGAAAAAAATAAGATCCAGAAATCATCTTCATTCAGTTTCCCCATAGATGACATGTCACATACCTATGAAAAATAAAGAGTTTGTTGGCTTGCTTGCTTCTATAGTTTATATCTCACCAGGGTGGCTTATGAAAGCGCGTACACACACAACACACACACACACCCAGCCACAAAGCACAGATAAAAGCACAAGTCAGGTAATGCTGTTACTTATGGACAGTAACAAAAGCACAATCCACTAAAAGATCACAAAGAAGCAAGAAGCTTCCGAATTCATCAGGCGGGAAGTTAAGCAAGCAAATTGAACAATGAAGAAAGAGCCAGGGATTAAAGGATGTTGGGGTGAAATGAAAACGCCCAAGTTAGTTCCTTAGTGTTTTGTGAAGATACATGAAATAAAAATGGTAAGATAACGAGCAGACTAATCTTTTATTATTTGAATGCATCATAGTATAATTGCCTGTTCCTTGAATTTTGTTTATAAGGGGGAAATACCCCCCCCCAGGCTTCTGGGGGAAGTGAAGGACCATCCCAGTTGCATGTTATCTTAAAAGGCCCCCATAATTAGCATGGTTAAGTTAAGTTCCCTGTGGTCTCATCAGCATTTTTAACTGAAAGAGGCTGGCTAAAGGACTCACTTCATCACCACCAACCAACATCTACATTTCGCCATGCATTGTAAATAAGACTTGGAAGAAAAACAGCAGGAAGGGGGAATCTTTTGGAAGGTCTCAAAGCCTGGCCACACCCTACTTTAGGAAGAGGAACCCCACTGAACTGAACAATACTTGGTGTCCCAGGGCTTAATTTGCAGCCTGGGATCAGGAGGGGGAATAGGGTAGCTGTCCCAGCAGGAAGCTGATGAGGTGAAGCCAAGCCTTTTAAGGGATGCATTCTTTTGTAGTGAAACAAATGGGCAACTGCCTAAGGTAAGCAAGGCATTTGCTGTGTTTTTCCCACACTGCAATGCTAGAGTTGGTAAAACCGATACCCTCCTATGAATAGCCCTGCAGATTCCCATCCCTGAATAAATTAGGTTTGCTATCAGCTGGGATTTATGAGGAATATTACTTAGCAGTCAGCTGCAGGATTCTGCCATTCACATGAGTCTCACACTGGTGGGAGATTTTCAGCAAAAAATTCATAGCATAGATAAAGACCACTCTTTTTATGGAGCCAAGAGAAGGGGTTTCAAGTGAGCTAAGTTGAATAGTTTCTGCTGTCGTCTGCTAACTATAAAGCTGTGGAAAGAATGCAGCCAGTATCGGGTATAATCTGGAAAGAGTGTGCCCAGACTGAAACTGGCCCTTAGGTAGCCCTCGCTCTGTGCCTTCTGCACCATGATTCAGCTGCATCGCATGGCTTCGCATGATTTGAAGAAGGGTCAATGGATGGGTGGCTTTATGCTTCAGGCAGAAAACCAGCTTAAAACGAACACATGAAACTGGATCTCTCTGGAGGTATTGCTGACGAGTGACTGCCATGACAGGGATGAACCTGAAAAATCTATAGATTCAAGTCCTTTTTAACAAGCCATTATTGTTTGCTCAGTTTCCACACTCCCATCTGCAATATGGAGACAATTAATTATTCTGATCTAGTTTGTTAAGGATTATAGAGATAAACAAATGTGAAACGCTTTGAAGTGTGCTTTGTAAATGCACTGTGTTATTACAAACTCTCAGCTTTTATGTCTGTAATAAAGATAGTAAGAGATTTGGCACTTTAAGAGAGTTTTTCGAATTAGTAATATTAACTCTGCGAGATGAATGCAATAAAGATTTAAGAGATTTTGCACATAAGAATGCTATATGAATTATCATTATTGTTAAAAATATAGAACCTTTCTGCAGCCTTAAGGCTTTTATAATTGGGTCTATCAGCAAGTTTGGTTCAGCACAGGGGAACTGAGGAAAGTATCAGTTTACTCTTATATGGAACACCATAAAAATGCTTCTTAGCAACTAGACCCCCTACCTCAAATGTTTTCCTAGGCTTGCTGTACTCCCAAAAGATTTTATTTTTTTTTGCAATGAATTACTCTAAAGGTTCTTTGACAGTTTGCTATCACTCCCAGTCAGATAGGTTACCATCAAATTGCTTCTCATCAGCTAGTCTGGAAAGCAGCAGTAGCAGCTGACACAGCAACTCTAAAATCTGTGTCACTGTGGATTTCCTTTAGAATTAAATACACCAAAAACAGAAACTCTCCCCCCTGGCTGCCGCCCAAGCAGCAAGGCATGCTGCAACTTGGCCAGGTCAAGTGACGGTTGGTTACAGCAGGATCAAAGTGCTTAGTCTATGTCTATTTTGCTGGCGTCCAAGTAGCTTGCTGCGAAATAGTGATTTTATCAAAGTGGCCTTACAGCACAGATACTCTTTCCTACTGCCAAAAGAAATAATGCAGAAAACCGAACTGGTTGCACAGATGGAACTATTACAATAACATGACACTGAATTCCACCCAATGGCCTACTTTGTGTATGATGGCATCTGTATTATCTGTATTTATTAATTATGTCTGTACTGCTCCCAACAGTTTATTTTGCTTTGTTGAGGGATATTTTGTGGCTTATTTATTTAGCAATCTATATAGAATGAGGTCTTCAATAATTCAACCACACACATGTGATTAAGGCTGAGGAGTCCAATTTGCCGAGTTTAATTTGGATTTAATTCACCTGACATTTTGCAACTTGTGTCTTGCTACTTCTGCAGGAAGAAAATGTTCTGTGACTCTTATTCATCATCACTAGGCTTTTGCTACCTTGAATTTGTTTCCATTTAATCTGTGAAGGTATTTCCCACCAATGCAAATAATTCGCAGAACCGCATTCATACTTAAACAAAACATCTTTATTTGGAAACAAAACAAAAAGTGTATGATACACAGTCCCTAGGGCAATGGGAACAGGATTGAGGATCCTTTCTTTCCCAGGAAGAACTCCTTGGAATCCCTCCAATGCTACAAACATGAACTGACAACACCCATGCATCCTTCCCTAGTACTGCAGGAAAAGGGAAGCATGCTTAGTTCCTTTGAACTCCTGGTGTTGGCACTGCCTTTAAGATTCAGTCCTCAACACAAGGCTGCCATGATGTCCAACCTCATTCCAGGATCTTCCCCCGTGTACAATGGAAATGCATAAAGACCCAACATGCAACGTTTTCCACTTGTGCAGCAAAAGTGTGCCGTGCAACTTGAGAACAGCGATGATCAAGAACGGCTTCAAACACAGCACATTTCCAACATTCAAACTGTGCGCTGATCATCACACAAGGCGTACAAATGCTGGAAAGTCATGGCTGAGCTTCCCAGTGTATCCACGCGTAGCAAAAAGGAAATACGCATGATTACCGCATGTGATGATCAATCCCTGATCTGGACGCTGTTTTCTGCCTGTGGAGACATCAACTGAATAAGCAAAGCCACTCAGGTTCCCACTTCTCATTCACATTTTCCAAAGCCTGGCATTTAAGAAACTGGTGAATTCCAAAATACTTGTGTATTTAGTAACACAGTGCCACTTCTTTTTCTGTGCTGAACAATTTGCAGGCACTCTCACCTCTTATGCAAAGGTCCAGGCTTGCATTCAGATCCTTATCCAGAGGTGGAATCTCTGCTACTCCAGGGCTGCCAGAATTTCTGGCTCTCACGCTCCACCCATAGGTGGCAAAGCCAGTTCTTTCCTGATACAGGAAGAACGGCAGTCTCTCTCCTTGCTTTTAGTACAGCACATCAAAGATCTTATTTCCATGACAATTCCCCTATTGCATCTTCCTTCATTTGAATCTGAGGTATGACTAACCATCAAGAGGTGAGGTCACTGAAGGGTTTCTTAGTGCAAAAAAAAAACCTCTCTGCCAACATTATCTAAACCCCATGGCGACATACTCTCCTGTCTCTTGGTTTCTCTATGCCAGCCTGGTACAACTTCCACCAGCCTCAGCCAGCTGTTCTGATGGGACCTGGAAGTTCAAACATCTGGAGGGCACTACATTGGGAAATGCTCCTTTATGCCTCCCTTTCACCTTCCTTAAACTCCCTCTGTATCTTTCTTTCTTTCTTTCTCTCTCTCTCTCTCTCTCTCTCTCTCTCTCTCTCTCTCTCTTTCTCTCTTCATTCCTACCACCTCTCTGCCCTTCTTGTCACATGCTTCTCCTTTATTGTCATTTCCCTCCTATTTTATCTTCTCACTTTTACAATATTTGTTTCACACAACAGTGAAATTTTCTTACATTTCTTTCAAATGCACCCAGTCCTTATTAAGAGGGAAATAATCACATTTAGATGCTGGAAGGTTCCCTACCCTACCAAAAACCTTAAATACATTTTTTGGTGGAACTTTTTTTTTTTTTTTAAAGTCCAATGAGGTCCAAAATGATGTACTGTATTGGAATAGCTTTGTGGAAGCATAGGGATCATTCCATGTCATTTCGCAAAAAATGCTTTGTCCTTTTAAGGATGTGCCACACAACTGATACTCCTTCATACAAAGACCCTGCTGTCTGGAGGACTTATTCCGCTTCCTGAAGCAGGACTGAAAGCAAAGTATAAAAGATACTTTTTCCTTGAGCAGGCCATGTTATTTGACATTGTTGTCTCCCAGGAGAAATCCCTCTATCCTTGCCTGTGCCTTGAAAAGGAGATATCAGCCTCAAGAATATATCTCAGGTTTAATCCCGTGAGGTGGAGTGCTGCTGCTTGGCTGAAAAAGGGACCACTTCAAATTATGGGGCAGGGCTGTGGGAAGGACAAGGCTGTGAGGGCACACCAGCACCCAGTGCTCCTGTCAGTCTGGCCCTGCAGCCCTGCCCTTGCCCCAATATGCAGAAATGCCATTGTTGGCCTGGCACCACCCCACTGCATCGGCTTCTCCTGGGTTTAAATAAGATGCTGTGAGGAGGTTCTGGAAACTGCCCATGCTGTCTGGGTACCTAAAATGACAGGCTTGGCTATTCTTTAATACTGAACTCAGTACAAGAAGCTTCAAACCACCCCAGTTCTATTGAGATTGCATGAGCCATTTGGTATCCTGGCACTACTACACAAGTCCACTTCCTTTCTTCCAGGAAAGTTCTATCCCAACCCAGCAAATCCTGGGGCTCCAGGTCCCCTTGGCTCGCAACACTCTCCTTGTTGGAGCCACTTTTTCATTCAGTTAGCCACTTTGCCCTCTGTGGCAGAAAGTGCAAAGTCCAATCCTGACTTCTAGGCCTCTTCATTCCCAAACCAGCTTCAGACAAAACAGAAGAACTTCTTCCACCGGCACTTGGAGAGAGTTTTTATTCCCTTGGCTGTCATTTTCTTTTCCTGTTGGGCCTTGTGCTCAACTGCGCTGATGATGGCTGTGTCAAAAACCTCCTTCAGGTTCTTTTGAGTCAGAGCAGAGCACTCGATGTAAGTCTGAGCCCGGATTTTCTCAGCCAGGCCTTCGGCCTGAGTTCTTGGCACAGGCCCAGCATGATATTGGTCCAGATTGATCAACACATTGACGTCGTCCCGCAGATCTGACTGTGTTCCCACCAGCACCACGGGAGTCTGGGGATTGTGTGTCCGTATTTCAGGGATCCATTTCTCCATAACGTTCTGGAAGGATGTGGGATTTACAACACTGAAGCAGACCAGGAAGACATCTGTGTCAGGGTAACAGAGTGAACGGAGGCAATCAAAGTCTTCCTGCAGAGGAAACATAGGAGATGTTGAATTTGGTTTGCGATGCATACCGGCAGAAACTAGCTGTGGCTGATAAGCTAGAGGGTTCTCATAAAATGTAGTAATGCTGTCTTTTCCACAAAGCTCTAAAGCAGGGGTCAGCAACCTAAGGCCCATGGGCCGGAAGTGGCCTGCGGAGGTCATTTGACTGGCCCCCGAGCCGCCCCCGAACTGAGCTACCTGCTTGCGCGCTGCGCTAAACCGGTGCAGGGACTTGCTTCCATGGTGCCGGAAATTGCATCTGCGCAGACGCAGATGCCGAAAATCACGTCTGCACACGCACAGACGTCAAAAATCGCGGGCGCATGCAATCCAGCCCATGGAGGGATCTCCGCGAGACCGATCGAGCCCAGGCAAGATAAACCTTGCTGACCCCTGCACTAAAGCAAACATTTTCATCCTTTGTCCCAGCAAACCTTCTGAAGCCAAGAAACAAAACAGCTTGAGCTTTCCAAGTGTAACCAAGGGGAAACAAAGACAACTTGGTAGCTCACCCACTCTCATAACTAGAGGAAGCTCAGTTTGGCCCATGTACAGTGGTACCTCGTTCCAGAGCCCCGTTCGCATCCTGAGTAAAATGTAACATGCGACTGCGTGTGCCGCGTTTCGCCACTTCCATGCATGCGCGTGACATCATTATGAGCGTCTGTGCATGCGTGAGTGGCGAAACCCAGAAGTAACGTGCTCTGTTACTTCCGGGTCGCCGTGGAGCGTAACTTGAAAACACTCAACCTGAAGCTCATTTAACCAGAGGCATGACTGTAAATGGGAGAGACTTTAAGGTCCACTACAAAGAGGGATCTCAGCCAAGCAAAAAAAGCCAGTTGTTCCAATTAACGCTTGGGAAGCTTCTCTAGCCAGGGCTGCACTTCTATACAGAGGTACCCCACATTTTTCAGTACCCTGGCTGTGGAGGCTTCAGTAGATTTCAGTTCCTGGAGCCCTCAGTTCTAATGTTACCTCAAACACAAACTCATCAGGTGACAATACTGCATACCCTCAGCTGCGGTACAGGAATCCTAGCTGTGTTTCACTGTCTGAGGCAGTATGGAATACCAGTTCCGGCGAATCACAAGTAAGGAGAGTTTGGTTGTGTTTAGGTCCTGCTTGTAGGCTTCTGACAGGCCTCTGGTTGGCCACTGTGAGAACAGGATGCTGGACTAAATGGATCTTTGGCCAGATCCAGCAGGGCTTTTTCCTAATTTGGTAAGATTGGCCTAGTAAGTCTGTAGTAAGGATTACAGGGGTGATGTATCTGAAACATCTTTAGAACTTGAAATGTGCTGTACAAGAGCAATTATTAATTCCACTCATAATTTCACTTTGACCCAGATTTTCATCACCTTCTTCCTGACATTCTTGGCACCCCATCAGAACTGAAACCTGTATTCTCCTTTAATTTATGAGTCTCACCTGTCCTGCAGTGTCCCACAGCTGGATACGAAGTGGTGCCCCATCTACCAGGACCTGCACTGCAAACAGAGAGAGAGAGAGAGAAGGTTGGGAGTGGGTAAGTGCTGGATATATTTCACACCCATCTACTAACATATCCCCTGTTTTATATACCTAGGAGCTCTTTGAATGTGAGGAGCTGCACAGTGTCAAAAAGCAGCCATTTGCAAAGCAAGCGTTCCTCCATATGTCCAGCTACTCCCTTCTTTTGCTGCCACACTAATGAAGGGATGGAACCAGCCATGAATAGCCAGCGTAGTTTACTGTCAACAGCGAAACTGTACTGACGGTGAATTATTTGTGCAATGTTTGCAACAACACTGTTCCGTAATTGCAGTATGGTTTTAAAAAAACAACAAACCAACCTAGCAAGTTTGGATTTCAATACAAAGGCCTCTCCCTTGCAGGTTTCGTGCAATCCCTTTGCAGCAGGCCAGTTTTCTTCCACTAGTGCACAAATCCCAGTGTCTTAGGCTGCGTATACACCATCCCATTTGTAGCACAAACACAAAGTTTTCTCAGTCTGGAATCATTCATGTCCGAACTCAACATGTTTCCAACCGAGGTTTATACTGGATTATCCACAAGGATGGGTGGATGTAGTTACTTGATGCACATTTGAAAACCTTGCCCTTGATTTGGTTATCCATGCCTTTTCCTCCCTGCACATGCCCCAGATAAAGAAAGGAGGAAGTGGTGATTGTTATCTTGGTATAACTACGTCATTGCACAGATGCAGATACACCCTCCATAGCCAGGACCGCCCACATCTATTTTCAAATGGAAATAATGCAGAAGGGGCCCTTGTATATAATAATGTCCGATTTTCTGGTTAGTGCAGAAATGCAGAGCTAGAGAGCATCTCGGTCTAGCCTCTCTTTGAAGACTTTCCGTGGAGGAGAGCTCTCTGCCCACCCTGGTACAGGTTCCATTGCAGGGGCCCTTCCAACTCTGCAATTTTATGCTTCTAGGACCGTTGTCCTCTCTGCCTTCCACCCCACCAGTCCCAATGGGAGCCAGCCCCCACTGGAAGTATGTCACAGTTTTGTAGCTTCTCCTCACGAGACAAAGAACAACATAGAGGAGACCATGTAATGGAGTGTGTGTGACAATATGCAAATGAATGACTGATGAAGGGAAATATACCATGGAGGAATGTTTTTTTAAAGTCTTATCCACTACCTTGAGCTGCATTTAACTAACTGTTACAGAGTGAAGCTGTGAGCAACGAGAGCTCTGGAACATTAATAGATATTGGGGGTAGTTTACAGAGAATGTAGAGACAGGGTAATAAAGAAAAACAACAAGCCAAGACAAAATGCATAATTAGCAGGAGTGTGTAATCAAGAGAAGCAGACATCCTGTGCTAAAGGCAACAATAGCCCATACTTAGCACCAACTAGTGATATTGCCACTGTGTCCTTTCCTCAACTGGGGTGTGTATGGGTTCTTTATTTTGTAGAGAGAC
The DNA here is from genome assembly GCF_964234715.1 of Podarcis melisellensis. NCBI lineage: Eukaryota > Metazoa > Chordata > Lepidosauria > Squamata > Lacertidae > Podarcis > Podarcis melisellensis. The sequence goes on from NC_138528.1 coordinate 42,294,322, forward strand.
AGGGTTAAACTTTTCTCAGGCTTTGTGCCATTAGCAGGTGACCACAAACAACCCCACTTCAGAATTTACATTGATCTACTGAGCAAAATAACTCTCCCTTCCTTGGGGCCTTTCGGTGCAGTGGGGCAAAGGGTGCCCTGATCACATTTTCGCCTGTGTCTCAGCTCCTTCCCCACCCCACCCCGAATCTCAATGACAATGGAGCAACTAGGTGGTGCCTTTGTACAGCCCTTTCTTTCCCTTTTTTCCATGGTGAGATGTGCACTCCCACACAGGAAAGAGGGAGTGTGGTGAAATGTCCAATTTAAGAATAAATAAAACTTTATGTGTTGAGGGGGCGGGAGGTTGTACCCATAGGACAGCACCCCCCCTGACACTTTGGCTACCTCTGCAATAGCCGTTCCCATGAATGGAGGGGGGGACCACTAATTTTTCCAGCTACAAAATATTGCACATTGAGCACTTAGAAAATGTGAGATCTTCATTCTCAGAAGCACAAGTTTGAGGAGAGATTTGCAAATGCATCAAAGGATAAACAAACAGGTGTTTTGGGACTATGGAATCAAGGAGCATTTTGGGACTGCCGAAAAACAAGAAACGTACTGAAATGGAGACAAGAGAACAAGACAGCACAGTCACAGTGCATTACAGTGGTACCTCAGGTTACAGACACTTCAGGTTACAGACTCCGCTAACCCAGAAATAGTACCTCAGGTTAAGAATTTTGCTTCAGGATGAGAACAGAAATTGCGCAGCAGTGGGAAGCCCCATTAGCTAAAGTGGTGCTTCAGGTTAAGAACAGTTTCAGGTTAAGAACGGACCTCTGGGACGAATTAAGTTCTTAACCCGAGGTACCACTGTATTTGTGGAAAATCCTACACCACGGAAAGGCAGTAAGATACATTCAAAGTTACTGTTGAAGATCCCACAGTAGTTTAAATATTAAATAAGTAGGTTAGGGGATTTTGATTAAAGAAAAATGGAGTACAAACTCCTCTTAGGCATGGGACAATTAGAAAGGAGCTATCAGTTTTCACTTCAGTAATTTCATTACATGCTGCCTCAGCGGCCAGGTAGGCTCCTAGGGACTCAAGGCCTCCAAGCTGTCAACTGGGCTGGGCTTGGATATTCCTTGAAGTGCAGCCAAGGTGTTAAAGGTAGCAAGTGAGACACAGGGAAAGCCAAAAGACTTTGGTTGGCTCAATGTGGCAAAACAGATACAAAAGCAGGGTCACTGGAATAGTCAGGGGTATCAGGAGTTGAAGTCCAACAATGTTAGGAGGGCATCAGTTTCCCCACTCAAGACTACGCTGGTAGATGTCTTGCCCTTTGCTCTGTATGTATGAATACATTACTGACAGCGTTAATGGTAAATTAAGTGTGTGTGTGTGTGTGTGTGTGTGTGTGTGTGTGAATTACAAAAGAGCGTGCAATGTCTTTCTTGATAAGGCCTAGGATTCTGCAAAGGGTAGCAACAAACTCTTCCAGCTAGGCCTCACCTTCAGGAGCTGGTCTCCTGTTTCTTTCTAAGGGGCCATGTGCCAGATAGAACATATCTGGGTCTAAGCAAGGCCTTCACACTAAGGCCAACCCTGAATATCCCCACACATGGTTGCATCGTTATCACGTGACCGGGTGAAAATAGAGGTTTCCTTATTGAATTTTAGGGTTCAATGTTTGGAGCGCAATGAACATCTTTGCCTGCCACTGTGTTGGGTGAGAAGGGGGTTTAAAAATGGCTCCACATAAGCACAAAAACAGGTTAAAAAAGAGAGAGGCAGGGATCCTAGAGTGCCTCTTCAGCCATCAGAAGACCTGGTGTGAAATACATCACTTCCTTATAGCTGAGCCCGTTAGCATATCGTAACCACAGAGAAAGAAGGGAAACCTGTTCCTGATCAAAAGATTCTACTTTGATCTTCAAGATCCTGAGCATTTCCCTCTTGGTGTCTCATTTCTAAGTATTTAAGTATTTGCCAATCCCATGGGTGGGGGTTAACTGGGAAATAAATAACTGGCATGCGCAGTGTTTGAGGGAGGATGCAGGACATGTGTAGGGGGGATGTCCTGTTGAGCAAGCGGAAATAAAGGCACCAACAGGATGTGGTAGTTGTATACTGCCCCAAATACTTTATCAGAAATTCATGTGAGAACTGTGAACCAATAGGATACAGACTGTAAGTTCCCTGGGGGTTTATTGCTTCTGTCACTTTGCAACCTACCCTGTACATCAGGTTTGGGGGAATCTGTGGCCTTCCAGATGTTATTGGGATCCAACTCCTACCAGCCCCAGTCAGATAAACCCTGGACTAGGTGGTTTCAGGACAGCCCCTGAGCTGTTACTGCTCTACATTCTGCTGAAGGAGGAAAATCACATACATTTTCTTAGTAACTGCCTGTGCTTATCTTCCTCTCTTTACCTGGGTGAACCAACTGGAAAAGAATCAGGAAAGAGGAAAGAGAAAGAAGTTGGGAGGAGCACAGGGTTCATTCGTAAATTATGGCAACAGAGAGAAGGGTACGTGGTGGCAGTGTGAAAAGGTGCAGAACTGTGACCCCCATTTCAGGGCATCCAAATGCATTTGGCCAAGCATATAATGCACAGCACCTCGGTATGAGGAAGTTTGCTTCTTTCTTCCCCCATCACTACAATTTTGTAGGTCTCTCTAAAACCTTGCATTGGCCCCTCCTATACGCAATGGAAGAATTTCGGCATAACGGAGAAGCAGGCTAAACAGGATAGTTTGGTGGTTGAAGGTCAATATTTATGCATATTTCTGACCCCGAGTGACGAACTAACTTGAAATGACAGGTTATCGGTAGCTCAGATCTCAACCTGTATGCATGGGAAACTAATTTCTCACCAGGAAGCCTGTCTGGGAACTGGATATGAGAATCTGCACCAGAGGGGCTGAGCTACAGAGCAGCCTGGGGTGTTGGTGATGTAGCACCCACCCACCCCCCTTCCCGACAGCCTTCCTGCGTCTGAAGTAGCAGAGGTCCTCTCTAGGTTGTTTGTGACATGGACCAAGATCTGTGTCAGGGCCAATTTTCTGCTCTGCCTCAGGACATGATAACCATGGGGCTGTTTTTGTACACTGTATGCCTTCTCGGTGGACTGCCCAGTGTTGCTTTTCCAAGTGGTGAATGGGCTGTTGAAATCCAGCCCTGAAGAGAAAGCAGATAACCATAGCAAAGCAGCCTTTGACGGCAATCAGCAAAATTGCTCGTATCCACATTTCACTTGCTGTCACAGTTAATGCAAGTCCTGTGAAGGTGCTTAGAGCACTGTCTGCTTGAAGTTTGTGAGATCAGTTGTTGCTGCCTGAGGAGGGACAGGACCCTGGAAGGGATCAGGCCCATTGCATTCTCTCTTGGCCGTTTAAGCAGAGATGGATAGGGAGCACTTAATGCCTCACTTATGGAGGAGAAGATGCCCACGGCATTAAAGGACGCAGTGGTCCATCCCCTCCTGAAGATGGTCTCCCCAGAACCTGAGGTTTTAGATAACTACCACCCAGTTGTAATATGCACTTACTGGGCAGGGTGATTGTGTGGTGGCTGCTATCCCTGGATACAGCAGATTATCTGCACCCATTTCAGCTTGGCTTCAGATTTGAATATAGCATTGAAACAGCCTTGGTCACCCTGGTTGATTATATTTGGGAGAGTGACAGACAGAATGGTACCCAGTTGAGTCTGTTGGACCTCTTGGCTATGTTTCATACCACTGACCACAGTATCCTTCTGGCGTAGGAATTGGGGGCACTGTGTTACGGTGGCGCTGTTTCTATCAATAGGACCATTACCAGAGAATAGCATTGGAGATTTTCTGCTTAGCCTCGTAGCATTTATACTGTGGTGCACTGTGGGGATTCATCTTGTATTGAAGAAAGAAGACGAGGAGGAGGAGGAGGAGGAGGAGGAGGAGGAGTTTGGATTTGATATCCCGCCTTATCACTACTCTAAGGAGTCTCAAAGCGGCTAACAATCTCCTTTCCCTTCCTCCCCCACAACAAACAATCTGTGAGGTGAGTGAGGCTGAGAGACTTCAGAGAAGTGTGACTAGTCCAAGATCACCCAGCAGCTTCATGTGGAGGAGCAGGGACACGAACCCAGTTCACCAGATTACGAATTCACTGCTCTTAACCACTATACCACACTGGTAAAGGACTCCTGGATGGTTAAGTCTAGTCAAATTCGACTATGGAGTGCTGTGCTCATCTCCGTTTTCAGGCCAAGTGAGCCGGTGTTTATCCACAGACAGCTTTCTAGGTCATGTGGCCAGCATGAGTAAACCGCTTCTGGCACTACAAAACACTTTGATGGAAGTCAGAGCTCACAGAAACGCTATTTACCTTCTCATTGCAGTGGTACCTATTTATCTACTTGCACTGGTGTGCTTTCAAACTACTAGGCTGGCAGGAGCTGGGACAGAGCAAGGGGAGCACACCCCATCGCAAGGATTCAAGCTGCTGACCTTTTGATTGGCAAGCCCAAGAGGCTCAGTGGTTTAGACCTCAGTGCCACCCACGTCCCCATCTTGTATTAATAAATGCTTCCATGAAACTGCTGGGTGGTGCTGGGGGTTTGGAGTGTGGCTTCATCAGTATGCAGATGACACCCACTCTGTATTCCACTTGCATCTGAATCAGGGAAGCCAGGCCAGTGTGTAGAGTCAGTGATGGGCTGGACGAGGGCCAACAAATTGAAACTGAATCCTTATTAGGTGGAGGTGCTGTGGATAGTAACAATATATACATAAATTTGCTTTGTCATTATCTTCTCTCTGGTCACTTACCAGGAAGAAGGTAATGGCACTTACTACTCATGATCTGTTACAGTGGTACCTCTGGTTACAAACTTAATTCGTTCTGGAGGTCTGTTCTTAAGCTGAAGCCGTTCTTATCCTGAGACGGGTTTTCACTAATGGGGTCTCCCACTGCTGCCAGTGTGCGACTTCCGCTCGCATCCTGGGACAAAGTTTGCAACCAGGAGCAGCTACTTCCAGGTTAGCAGAGTTTGTAACCCGAAGCATTCGTAACCAGAGGTACCACTGTATTCTAAAGGCAGCCACTTCCCACAAGTGTTAGCCTTGTTGCAAGCCTACATGTGTGTGTGTGTGTTGGTGTGTGTGGTTCTCCCATATCCTACACAACAAAGATGTGCTGCCTGCAGACAGCCTCCAAACATTATAATTTGGGTTCTGGGAAAACGTGATTATTTCCATAAGAGAAGCCTAACCCCGGACAGAAGGTCAGTGGACAATGCATAAAAAAAAAAAGGACAAATCTTTTGAGAAACTTGTGGAGGGAAACTCCAGTGAGATTGTTATTCAGCAGACCTTAGTTTGGGGTTGTTGTTGTTTTTAGACAACTTATTCAGGTGTAAAGCTGATAAGATTTGACCATGTGGCTCAGACCTTTTCTTGCTCATAAGATGATAATTTAAGTTTAGCCATGTATTGCAGCTTGGCCTGGAAGGCAGAACTCATGACAATGTCCTTATGAGAAATGCAACAAAAAAAGATTCACATAACCTGTGCATATACTACAGATTTAAAATTAATTACTATTATTTAAATATGAATACAACACATCTCGCCATAGTGGGGAAGACCAGGACCTCCATGTCTGCTGCCCAGCTGCTTTCAGTGTTGAAGGGCAGCTCCAAGACCCCAGTTGTACTTTCTGATGGGCTTTTTTAGTCTTTAAACCAGATTTGGACTGGGCAGCCCTTGAAACGAAGGGCAACTTTCAACAGAGGACCATTCCTCTGTAAAGCAGGGCAGATGGCCACCCTAGCATAGTGTGGACATAGCGTGGGCATAGGAACCAGGGATCAAATAAGTGCTTACCTATGAAAACTCATTGACTGTCTTTAGATAAGACACTATCTCTCGGACTGCTATTGTGTGAAGAAGAAAACGAGATAAGGGTGCATTATATCCTGCCTTGAGTCCTTGGAGGAGTGTCAAAAACAAACAAACACATTTCAAAAAGAAGATTGCAAAGCCTGTTCTGTGAGCAGGGGAACAAGGAGGCACAGGGCAGAAAGAGCAATTAAGCTGCTGTTGCCATATCTTGCAAATAAATTTGAAGATCAGGAAGATAGCCATATACAATAGCCCCTAATCAGGATGAGGCCTTGCCTGGTCTCCCAAAGGTTAGCGATCAGCTGTGTCGAATTGGGTGTGGAGCAAAGCCGTCACAGCCTTCACAATATTAAATACCCAGCCCCCCCCACATTTGCCAGTGTAAGGAAACTGCTTCTCAACAGAAGAACTGAGGCTCCTTTGCACGCTTGGCCAGGAATTGTAGTGGTGCCTCTGAAACCAGGTGAGAACATGGACCAGAAACTGAAAAAGTGGAGAGGCGTGAGGCGAGATTTCTGCGCTGCAGTCCCCCCTGACCAGTACCCCGGAGGGGGGGGTGCAGCAGTGGCAACCTAACCCAGTGTTTCCCAACCTTGTGCCTCCAGCTGTTTTTGAACTACAACTCCCATCATCCCTGACTAGCAAGACCAGTGGCAAGGGATGATGGGAATTGTAGTCCAAAAACAGCTGGAGGCACAAGGTTGGGAAACACTGACCTAACCAACCACTAGGTTTGCCCCTGAACATTTATATACTCCGCTCAACCATATTAAGATTTCAGGACAGTGCAGAAAATAACAGATCAATTCAGTAAAACACAACAATAAAAGCAACAGGTGAAACCTGAAAATAGATGAATAATTATACTAAATGACCACCAGCGGAATGACCGCTGACATACGAAATTGGTGTCTTTGCTCTCTGAGTCACAGTCTGCCTGCCATCTAAACATTACACATGCTTCCAATTAAAAGAACAGAGATATCGCCTCCAGACATTCTCAGCCTATTTGCACTAGACTACTCATTTTTCTAGGAGAGTCTATGTGCAGTGTAGGGGGAAGGTTCAACTTTAAATGCCTGCTGAAAACTTTTCTGTTCCATGAGGCTTATACAGGCAATTAAGAATACATATTTTATATGGCTTCTATAGTATGGTTTCATGTATAATTGTTGTAAACTGCTCTGATTTTTTTTATGACTAGCTGAATGTAATTTTTTTCCCCATTTTATTTATTTATTTATACTTTAAAAGTTTATACATTTCATTAATTTTACATTCATTTTGACATTTCAAAACTTGACTTACCTCCCCCTCTTTCTGTGGTTCCTTAATTTTTTTTAAAAAAATATCTTCTGCATATTCAAATTAACTTAATTTACTCATTTATTCATCTTCTTTATATATATACTCTTATAAAACTGCAGGTTGTTACAATAATCCTGCAAAAGTTTTTATCTGTTTATAATTTATCTGTAAATATTCAATAAACCATTTCCATTATTTTATTTTAAATTTTTTTTATCTTGATTACTCATTTCTCTGGTAAGTTTCACCGTTTCTGCATATTCCAAGCTGTATGTAAATATTTTATAAATAACGAAAGAAATAAAATAAAAGGTGAAACTGTTTTACAGCCAGGTCCTAAGGTAAAAGTCAGTCTCAATTCTACTGAGCACTTTAAAGCGTTCAAAGTCTTTCAAATACATTATCCTTGCAACCATCCTGTAAGGTAGATTCGTCACCCCATTATTCAGACAGGAGGCTAAGCAAAAGAGAGTGCCATCTAGTGATATTAGAGCAGAGGTGAGATTCAAACTGGGGCCTAGTTTAACTAAGGTTTAGTTTCTTTACTTGCTCCACCCTTTCACCCTTCTTCAAGCAGCTCAATTAAAACATGCTTGAGATGTACACCCTTTACTCCCACAGCTGCCCCAAATATCTGTCAAGATGTGTTCTACTTATTGCAGGTTGATATAGTACCACTGTTTCCAAAATATAGAGAGACAGACTTTTTGGAAACTTTCAAAGGGGCTGGCAGAACCTAACCAAATTGATACCAAGAAATTGATGCAATCGTTTTCTGACTGTTTCAAAAGAGAGCTTCAGAATTTTGTGATTTCGTTTTCAGATTTGCAATGGTTTTATCTTTGAATTTTTATTTGATTCATTGATTGATTGATTGATTGGTTGGTAAGCTGCCCTGGGACATTTGGTGAAGACCAGACTTCAGGTACAATTAAAAAACATAAATAAAATTCCATGGGCTTTACTCTCAGGATTGCAGCCATTTCTTTCTAAACCCCCATTCTCTCCCTGTTTGTTGTTGTTTAGTCGTGTCCGACTCTTTGTGACCCCATGGACCAGAGCACGCCAGGCACTCCTGTCTTCCACTGCCTCCCACAGTTTGGTCAAACTCATGTTGGTAGCTTCGAGAACGCTGTCCAAGAACACCCTGTTTACTCAGAAGTAAATCCCAATGTGTTCAATAGGGCTGGTTCTCATGTTAGCCTGCATGGGATTGCAGCATGGGTTAAGGAAGGCTGCAAGGAAAACGCATTGTGCCCTGATACCTTAAAGGCAATGGCCTACTTCATCAAAAATGTTTGGTTGACATTTTGTGCAGGGTTCCAGTGTGAAATCTGCTACAGTCTTTTAAGACCCAAGAATGTTCCAATCCCTTTTTGACTTTGGAACCATCCTTCCACACAGCTGCCTCCTGGCACCCAAAATTCTCCATCCCAATTAGAGATACAATAAACACTCCCTCCTCTTTCCACAGGTAATCTCTTTGCCTATGCAATTCACAGGCAATACTAGGAGAGCCCTCACACCTGGTTCTCACCCGCTGTGCCTTTTGCTCCCTTCTCCTTACAAGGCATCCAGACTGACAGAAACTCTCTTGAGGCGGGGACTAATGGCCTTTGAAGAGCCTTGAGAGAGTGTGGGGCAGGGCAGGCCCCAATGGGGTGAAAAGGCAGGGAGCCAGATAATTGAGACACACATGGCAACAGCTAGTGTTCTAATGAAATCCTTTTGAAGCCTAAAATTAATTCTTAATATTGAAAGAGGATTGTGTTTGAAATAAATACGCCCAGATGCTTAATTTTGCACTGTTTCAATGCCGATACATTTGCTGTCCCTTTAGGAAGAATGGCAGGAAAGAAATGTAATATATAAATGAATAAATATTAACTTCCATTTTTTGAAAATGCATCTGTTGACCATAACAATCATGAAATTGGACTTTCCAAATAGAAGAACAAACAAACTTGGTTCCTTAACAACTTGGGTCCAGAACATCTCATGGACTTCCTGATCCAGTATTATATTGGCAGAGATTTTTGGCAGGGAGAGGGGGTGATTTCCCTCATTGGTGGTTCCCCAGGTGCACAACTCACACCTATGGCTTTGACTCTGTATATCTGAAGAAGAGTCTCCACCCATATCATGAGATCCAGCTCCAAGGGCCTTCTGGCGGTTCCCTCATTGTAAGAAGTGAGGTTACAGGAAACAAGGGAGAGGGACTTCTCAGTAGTCACTCCTGCCCTGTGGAACACCACCCCATCAGATGTCTAGGAAATAAACAATTCTCTGTGTTTTGGAAGACTTATGATGGCAGCCCTGTTTAGGGAAGCTGTTTACTGTGCTCCATACTGAGTAGTGGTATGGAGTAGTGGTTAGAGCATCGGGCCTGGGAGATCAGGATTCAGATCTCCACTTTTTTCTCCAAGGAGCTCAGGATGGTGTACATGGTTCTTCCCTGCCTCATTTAATCCCCACAACAACCCTGTGAGGTAGGTTGGGCTGAGAAAGACAGTGTCTGGCCCAGAGTTACCCAGTGAGCTTCATGGCTGGGTGGGGATTTGAAGCCTGGTTTCCCAGGTCCTAGTCCGACACTCTAACCACTCTACTGTTCCAGTGGAAATGTATGCCAACATAGTAAAATCATGCCTGATCTTATTCCCTAAGAAGTACAGAACTCAGAGCATGTTCTGTCAGTTGGCAAACAATCCCTCCAAATGTCTACTTTTTTTCTACCTTCCATATGATCCTTCCTGCATTTCCAGTTCAGTGCCCTATCACATGAGCTGCAGTGTGGGAAACCTCCTGTCTGTACAGAGCTTAAGGCAATCCAGCCCCACGTGCTATGGGGAGTTTCATCCTAATAAATGAATTACTAACACAGCTTCAAATGTCACAACTGCTCTCTCCTCTTTTCCTATGCTTGAACTGGAAACACAATCTCTTGAGGTTTACTCTCCCAATTAGAAACACCCAAAACCAGTTGAACAGTCTTCTACAGTTAGCTAAGCGAGAGTGCTGCCACCCATGTTTCGGGTAGAAGACCAAACCTGTTTCCATATATATATATGTAGGGTTCAAGATGTGTCCACTTGACAGCTTTTTAATTTTCTTTCAAAACCTCTTAAAGATATTGACACTGATTCAATATTGGTGGGACTATGTAAGATACATATGGCTACTGGTGCTTTAAATAATGGCCTCATTCACACATCACTTTAAATCACACAGAAGCTTAATTATAGTTTAAAGGTAAAGCTTTCCTTGCTGCCTTGCTACCAGGAGCTAAGCCATGGTTTGGCTTAGCTTTACAACCAAACCAGGGCTCGGGTTTTTCTCTCCCAAACCATGAACAAACTTTGGTGACAGTTCATGGTTTATCTGTAGAGACACAAACCACAATCCCATCAAAAAAAATTCCTTCCAGTAGCACCTTAAAGACCAACTAAGTTAGTTCTTGGTATGAGTTTTCGTGTGCATGCACACTTCTTCGGACTATGGCAGACCAACACGGCTACCTATCTGTAACCACAATCCCATCAAACTTTGATAAATGAAGTGGTTGTACAGTGGTACCTTGGATTACAGACGCTTCAGGTTACGGACTCCAGTAACCCAGAAATAGTACCTTGGGTTAAGAAATTTGCTTCAGGATAAGAACAGAAATTGTGGGGCCTCAGGAGCAGCGGGATGCCCCATTAGCTAAAGTGGTAAAGGTAAAGGGACCCCTGACTATTAGGTCCAGTCGCGGACAACTCTGGGGTTGTGGTGCTCATCTCACTTTATTGGCAAAGGAGCCGGCGTACAACTTCCGAGTCATGTGGCCAGCATGACCAAGCCACTTCTGGCGAACCAGAGCAGCGCATGGAAACGCCATTTACCTTCCTGCCGGAGCAGTACCTATTTATCTACTTGCACTTTGACGTGCTTTCGAACTGCTAGGTTGGCAGGAGCAGGGACCGAGCAACGGGAGCTCACCCCATCGCGGGGATTCGAACCTCCGACCTTCTGATCGGCAAGCCCTAGGCTCTGTGGTTTAACCCACAGCGCCTCCCGTGTGGTAACTAAAGTGGTACCTCAGGTTAAAAACAGTTTCAGGTTAAGAACGGACCTCCAGAATGAATTAAGTTCTTAACCTAAGGTAGCACTGTAATTCCTTCCCTTTCCCCCCACCTCGCCTGCACCAGCGCATAGCTAAGTTTAACTGTGGCTTAAAGCAACAGGCAATGAAGGCCACTGCACTAAGCATTTATAGGAAAGCAGCTTCTCTGGGAGGAAGTGCCACTTAACTTCTCTGAGCAGACATGCATTGGGGTTGTGGTGCCAATGAAGTTTTGTAAGGAATCAGGTTAAACTGCTTCACAATCTATTTCCTTTACAGATGAACACCATCCGACTGCTGCAACTGGCTGGCCAATTACAGTATATGATACTGGGCTCAGAAGGCTGGTTGTTTGCAGCTGCAGCCCCTCCAGTACAACTCCAATTACACCCAAGAAGAGAAGATCCAAAAGTCTTTGCTTGGGACAGAGAACACATGTAGGCCTCTCCCTCATTTTCTTCTGGCAAAACTCCCATTTGAAAGGAGATCTTCAATAGGCAAAGTTTTCCCTGTCTCTGCATCTGCCTGCTGGAGATAGCTTCACCTGGTGAATTTCTGCCTCCCATGCTACTGTTAAAGGCACAGGGTGGGGAGGGGGGAGAAAAAAGCAATCCTTTGCATTCTTACTTAATTGCTTCTTAATATGTATGTATATTTTTTTTTAATCCCCACTCAGACTTCTTACATTGCAAACAATATTAAATTACAACATCCTATTCTAATAAAACACAGTCATTTAAGCCAGCAGTTTAATAATATGTATCTCGATCTCAATAATATACATCTCAATATATCTCAATTGTCACACATGCCATTGATCTATTAATTATGAACTTTGTTTCCCACTTGTCACTGCGAAAGGTCTTGTGGCAATTAGTCAAGAACGGAGAGCGCCAAAATGACAACAGGCCACAGTGTACCCCATTGTGGCAAAATGTACCCCAGTACATATCAGGAAGGAAGGAGCTGCCCAGGTTCCGCTCTGCTTACCTGAGAAGGTGTCCAGCGCCGTGGGCTGGTACTGGTCTGGGTATCCGTTGGTTGTGTAGCTGACAATGAGGCTGGTCTTGCCGACTGCCCCGTCTCCTATGAGGACACACTTGATGCCCAGCTCGGAGCCGCTGCCTCTGCTGGGGGTGCTGCATCTTCTCAAGGTGGGCGAGTAATCCAGTAGCTCCTGGGGGGGCATCGCTGGAGGAGCGAGAAAGGGGACACTTGGCGTCCCTCTTTTGAAGCAAAAAATGTTGCGATTAGAGATTTAGTTCTTCTGGGCTTAAAAACACCACCGCAACTGCCAAGCAGGAAGAAGTGAGAGCCCAACTCGGGTCAGTCACTCTGTTCCCACGCGCAGTGGTAGTATCTCATTTTCTGGGACTGCATCCCTTCAGGTGTCTTGGGTCTGGAGCAAAAGAGAGTTGCATCCGGGCCGAGTACTCCACCTTTTCACTTTGCATTTAACTCCCGAGACCTGTAATGGATTTTTTTTATTTCTTTAAGCCACCCAGAGCAGCCGTGATTTGCATGGGCCCACCCCCTTTCCCGGTAACCTGATGCTGCCTTATAGGTGCTTTGAGCAAACTCCCAACTCCCAGCCGCCCTTCCTCTTTTTCCCAGCACTTACTGAAGGTGCTGTTTGAGGCAAACTGCTGGACTGAATGACACATGAGGGTAAGGTGGGGTGAAGCGCCGTCTCGCACAACAGACAGTCAGACAAACAAACAAACAAACAAACAAACAAACAAACAGGCGAAACAGTTTTACTACTGTGGCTTCTACCTCCACTGTCTGAAGCAGTATTGTTGTGGTCAGATTCTGTTTACAGGCTTCCCATGGGCATCTGGTTCGCACTCAGCCATGAAGCTCACTGGGTAACGTCTCTCATGGACTCTTAGCCCTCCCTCCCTCACAGGGTTGTTGTGAGGATAAAACAGGGAGAGGGAGAACCAGGTACAAGCAGGGACCACCCCCTCTTGCAAGGAGGCTTTAATCCCCTCCCTGCTAGATTTAGCAGCCAAGAGTCCACCTCCCTGAGCCTTACTAACTGAAACTTATCCAGCAAAACAGGACCACACAATGCTCTGGACACCCCTTGAGATTCATTTGCTATCAAGGTCCTGGCAGATGCAAACATTTTTTTCTCTCACCGACGCTGAGCAGTCTTTCAAAAGGGTGTTTCCAGAGGTAGTGAGACGGGGAGGCAAATGAGATGATTGCATTTCAGAACCCCTCCGCCCTCTTGGCCCAAACAGAAACAGCTATTGATTTATGCTGGGGATTTCTAAAGAGGATCAGGAGTGGTGGCTTTAGTCAACAAGCAGAGCGTAGCAACCTAAAGCAAACGAAGGGGAGCTGTGAGCTCTCCTATATCCTGCAAAGGCAGCATGGCAAGCAAACAGGTCTGACTTTCTGGAAGAGGTGAAATCTCGGGCTCATTTCATGCATATTTTCCTGGAGGAAAACCAGGTGGCCTCTTCCTCTTGCATTTGTTGCTGGGGGCCCTGTGACAAGCGGCATTCACAAAAGCCAGCATCATCATTAGTGGAAGAGGTTACTGAAAGACAATGGATTTAAAAATAGAGCTCTGAAGCTTTAATATTATACATATTTGGGAGTAAGTCCCACTGAACTCTATTACCTCTGAGTGTACAGGCTGTAAGTGACTTATTCCTGTGTGTTGACATTAGCGTCCCCTGCAGCAAATGCAGTCATTGCAATGAACTTGGCAGGCAAGGATTAGGAAAGTGAGAGATGAACACACCCATCCCATAGTGCTCCTTGAGAAAGCTAATTCTCACCCTCCCCCCTTGCCCTTCTTTAGAACAATGGTTGTGGTAGCTTTCACTAAGGATATTGCAACAAAATTTGATCTGTGCATGCTACCTCTTAGCACATCCTCTTCCTCCAAGCTCAGGGCTTATTGGCATGGAATCCATGCAAGACGCAGCTAATCCATACCAGGCAATACATAGAATTGTAGAGTTGGAAGGGACCCTAAGTGTCATCTAGTCCAGCCCCCTCTGCAATTGAAGGAATATGCAGCTGTCTCAAATGGGGATCGAACCTGCAACCGTGGCATTGTTTGCACCATGCTCTAACCAACTGAGCTATCCAGTCCATTCAGTCCAGCTCTGGGTTCCCCATCTGTTTATACTGCAAATGTACCCAGCAAGGGGATCTCATCCAGATGACCAGCGACAATGCCTGATCCACATCCTCTGCAAGAGGGAGGTAGCCATAGGAGCATAAGTGGAGGCTGCTGGATCAGCCCAATGGCCCATCTAGTGTAGCATCCTGTTTTCATATTAATAGTGTCGTTTGGAACTAAACTTAGCAGTAAGGCAAAAAATTTCCCTAGAAGCAGAGCCAGCTCCAGATTGGACAGAGTCTCCTCTGTTGTCACCACTATCTGACTGTGGTTGGCAACACTCAAGAGGCCTGTAGGGTGGCTGGGTTGAGCTACCCTGTTAATTTAAAAGGGTGTCTAGACCCAGCCACTTGGAGCGGCTTAGAGTGCCAGCCAGAAAAAAACCACGACATATAAGTTGGTCCCTGGGGCAGGTATCATCAGTGCTCAAGGATGCCAGGTCCTGCTGGCCCTGCTAGACATTTGCCCCAGGGATATCCCTCCAGATGTTGCTGGACTCCAACTCCCATCAGCCCCAGTCAGCCCAGCCATTGGTCAGGGATGGTGGGAATTGTAGTCCGAGAACTCCATATTGGCCACTTCTGCAGCATTGAGCCTTTCTTGCCACCATTGGCACAACCCAGCTTCCTGCAGCACTCTGTGACTTCTGGCCAGCTGCCTGAGAGTGGCTGCTTGAGTCTTTATTCACATACTTCTTGAAATAATCACTCTTCATTTTGCTGACGGACTCCTGCTTTCTGCCTTAGTTATATGTTTCTGACGACGATTGCCTAGAATGACTTCTTCACCTCTGTGGGAATTGTGCAGTGTCTCAATGATCTTTAATCTGAGCAATTAATTTATTAGAAACAAACAACCCTGCTCCCACAGGTTTCTTTCTCAGGCGTTATCTGGCTCCCAGCATCTAAAAATTACAGGTGCAGTTTCACTTCAACTAAAAAAAAAAAAAAGTAAAAAGCTTTTCAAACAATGGGACCTGACTTCAGCTAAGAATTTTGTTTTTACAACCAGAGCATATCCTCACTCAGGAAAGGTGCACAGCTGATAGCTTTGGAAACTAAGGTCACATCCATGCCACACATTTAAAGCAAATGACTTCCTCCAAAGAACCTTTGGAATTGTAATTTGTTAAGGGTCCTAGGTACTGTAACTCTGTGAGGGGCAAACTGCAATTCCAAGAATCCTCAGAGCAGTACGTAGTTTGTTGGGGGTGTAGCATGGGTGTAGCCAGGATTTTTGTTAGGGGACGGGGGACAAGACTTTTGTGGAGGGGCAAAACTGATGTGATCAGTTAGTTAAGTACGGTATTTCTATTGTTTTACTTGACCTGGGAGGGCAGCTCCCCCTGCCCCCCCTTGGCTACGCCCATGGGGTGTAGGTATTGTAGCTCTGTGAGGGCGAAAACTACAGTTCCCAGCATTCTTTGGGGGAAGCCATGTGCTTTCAATGCACTTTTAGTGCATGGTGTGGCTGTCACCTAAGATTTTGATCCTCCTGTGTACTTTTGTAAGTCCCACTGAATTCTGTGGAATTTCCTTCTGAGTAAACACACACAGGACTGGGCTTTAAAACACTTTTATTCACACTTTTGTACACATTATGGAATCTTTTGGTCAATAGCGGTAAGGGCATATTTAAAGTAGCAATTAAAAAACCCTCTTCTAGTTAATTCCACAGCAACTGTGGAGGCTAACTGGTGTGACCAATCTAATGGTGGCATAAGCTTTCATGGATTTTGTCAGATGCATGAAGCAGTCTCCTCTGCTGGCGGATTGTGTACATAGTTATTTAGTTAACTATGACATTTCTATCACCCCTTTCCTCCAAAGAGCTCAAGATGGTGCACATTGTTCTTCCCTATGTTACCTTCACAACAACCCTGTGAGGTAGGTTAGGCTGAGAGATTGTGACTGGCCCAGCATCACCCAGTGAGCTTCATGGCTGAGTGGGAATTTGAACCCTGCTCTCCTGAGTCCTGGTTCAGTTCTCGAACCACAACACCACACTGGCCCCACATACACATATATGGAACCCGAGAAAAGGTATTGTTTTAGGAACACTGGAGCCGAACAGCTACAAAAAGCATGGGAAAAGAATGTTTGTGGCTTTTGCGACTCTGGAGGCACACAAACTAAAGGGAGGAGGAGCAGGAAAGTGTCTTGTGCTGAGTTACGTACAAGGTCTGCAAGGAAGATAAACCAAAGAAGAAAAACAAAAGGAAGAAGCTTGCAGTCATAACGGGGAATTTCCCCACTGTTCAGCATAAACATAAATCCTTGATAAGACATAAAGGTTTATTGCTTGTTGAGCAGAACGATGCTGCCCTGTTGAATTGACCTTGCCTAGTGTACTGGTAAAGAATGGAGGTGGATATAATGAAGTCAGTTGTGGGGAAATGGAAGGCAGATGAGCACTGGCTGCAGCTGAGCCTGAGGGCTGCCCTTGTCCCCACTATGTCTTGCGACATCACTCAGAGGGGCATCTGGGGGGTAAGGATTCCAAGCTGCTTGTTATTCTTGTTTCAGGGAAAGAGGAGATTGCCACACTGTGTGTGAGAGGAGGGGAAGGCAGGCAGGTCCAGGCCACATTTACACCGTACATTTGAAGTGTTATGATACCACTTTAAACCATCATGGTTTCCCTCAAAGACTTCAGGAAACTGTAGTTTATTACAGGCGCTGAGAGTTGTTTGCTCATATTCCCCTCACAGAGCTACAATTCCCAGAGTGGTTTAACAATCAATCCCTCTTTACAGGGAAGTCTAGGAATTGTAGCTTTGTGAGAGGAAGGAGCCAGGTGTACCTCCTTTGGGAAGGAGCTCTAGAGATATGGGGCCACCACTGAAAAGACCTTGATGGTGGGCCTGCAGACAAGGCCCCCACAACTTACCTTTCTACTGGATAATTAATTGTGTGTTTAGGTGGTGGTTGTGTTTTTTAAAAAATGCTTTACCCCAACCATCCAATACAAAAGCCACAGCTGCCGCCACGATACATTGTATCTCCTATTCCAAATTAAATTTGTTTTTCATTTGTCACACAAAGGAATAATATAAAGATGGTCTTCAAGTAGGCCTCCTTGGAGACTGAAACTTAGGTGCTGCAATTGAGGATTTCTTAGCACAGGTCCCAGCTAGCCTAACCTGACAGACACACAGACAGACACTGGAACAAGCCCCCATTCCCTAAGTTCTCAATGAATGGTGGGTCTCAAAGTGATCTGGCTGAAGTCAACGGAAGTGTTGACATGCTTCAGAATCAGTGTGTGGCTCCTGAAGATTCACAGCTCCTTAAATGGTTTGCTCTGCCACACCCTATGCTTGAAGTAGAAGCAAGCTTACTTGGAATCAGTGGTTTGGATCCAGACTAAGTTAGCTGCACTTTGTTCCCACTGAAAGCTAGTTTGGATCCAACCCAATGGAACTAACTTCCAAATTAGGGAACATAGATTGCATACTGTGTCCCACACACTAATAAAGAGTGAAAGGTATGTGGAGAAAGATTGGGATCCCTGCAGATGTGACTGTAGAGGCAGTGAAGTAAAAGGGATCTGGTGAAACCAAGATAGATCTTTCTGGAGATGAGCTATACACCTCCCTTGCCAATCACCTGCTTAATTATTATCTAATTAGTGCGAGAGCCGGCTAAAGCTGATTCACCAAGCGTCA
Organism: Podarcis melisellensis; assembly: GCF_964234715.1. Taxonomy (NCBI): domain Eukaryota; kingdom Metazoa; phylum Chordata; class Lepidosauria; order Squamata; family Lacertidae; genus Podarcis; species Podarcis melisellensis. The sequence goes on from NC_138528.1 coordinate 42,312,416, forward strand.
CTTTTGACAGCTCATCTCAGTCCACTCGGGGGAAAGCCAACTCCCTAATTTCGACAGTGAAATAAATTTGCAGCATCGCTGCTTAAAATATGATCTTGATGGACATGGTGAGAAAGGCCCAAGGTTTGAACAAGTTAAAGAACACATATATGATTGGCTGCATTATCGTCAGGTAAATGAAACAATTAAAAAAGATTTGAAGGAAAAAGGGTATGTAGAAAAGGAATCAATTTTTCAGAAAGATATAATAAATAATGAATACAAAACTCTGTCAAAAATGTATAAGATATTGCTGGAGTGGCACACTAAGGATGAAGAGGTTAAATCGGTAATGATACAGTGGGCAAAGGATTTTGGGTATAACATTCAATTTGAGGAATGGGAAAAATTGTGGAAAGAAAATATAAAATTTACGGCATGTACACTGCTGAAAGAGAATATAATGAAAATGTTTTATAGATGGTATATGACTCCTGTAAAATTAGCAAAGATGTACAAGGTTGATAACAAATGTTGGAAATGTAAAGATAAAGAAGGGACGTTCTTTCATCAGTGGTGGGAATGTAAAAAAGTTAAAAGTTTCTGGGAAATGATATATAACGAGATGAAAAAAATGTTAAGATATACTTTTGTGAAAAAACCAGAAGATTTTCTTTTAGGGATGATAGGAAAGGATATAAGAAGAAAGGACTTTAAACTTTTCCAATATGCTGTAACGGCAGCCAGAATCCTGTTGGCTCAGAAGTGGAAACAAGAGGAGATACCGACGATAGAAGAATGGAGACTAAAACTGATAGACTATGCTGAACTGGACAAATTAACCGGAAAAATTAGATATACTAAAGACCAAAAGTTCATCGAGGACTGGGGAAAGTTGGTGGATTATCTGAAAAATACATGTGGTATGAACACAACGTTAGTGGGTTTTCAAGAGGCACTGTAAAAATCGAATAAGTATTGTTTATTAAAAACAATGGGATTAAGGAGTAATAATGGCAATATAAAAAAATGGAATGCGTACTAAAGATATAAAAATGGATGACTTTCAGAGACACTGAAGGAAGTTCAAAACAGACACAATTTGTTGTATTCGGGTTAAAATGTATAACTGGTGGAAAATTAATAAAAATTTATTATAAAAAAAAGAGAAAGGCCCAAGGTTAAAATGTAACGGAACAGTAAATAGCGTGAAACTTTGGAAAAACTGTATGCTAGAGTTATGACTGTTAACAAAATGGATGCTGTTGTGTTCTGTTAAAAGGGAATATTTGCCAATTTGCTGGCTGATCCAAGGTCGGTTACTATTCCCAAAGCCCATTGTCACAGTTTTGACTCGAGAATGTGAATGCCATTTACTTATTTATTTAATATAAGAAGTCTGTGGCGTTGAGGTCCTATGTAAATCCCACAATCTGGGGACCACCACAAAAAAGACCCTATCTCTTGTGCTCACCAACAAAATCAATCCTCCAGGTGGGCTCATGGGCAGGGATTCCTCCCCCTGCGAAGGGAGTGCAATGGATTCAAACTCTGAGGCTTTATATAGATCTGCAGTGTATAGCCTGCTCTTATTTAGATTGCCTGCTATGCAAATAAAGCAACGCTGAGCAGAATCAGACTTGAAATGTGCAGAAGGAATAACCTCTACATCACTCTTCAGTGTACTCAAAATGTTGACTACTTAGATCTTTACAAGTTTGCTTATTGAATTAAAGCAACAAGATTTTTTTAATGCTCCAGAAAAAAACAACAACACATATATTAGTCTGATTGCCTTGGTTTGATTCAGATGTAGGCCAGCATTTACCCACCAAACAGGTATTTGTTTGAGTTGTCTTGTTTTTTTTGCTTGATACTTTTCAAATGTGTCTTTTTAAAATTAAATCTTTGTTGCCACCTAGTGGACAAAACTAGCTATGCTGAATCCAGTGACATTCACAAACACGTAAACCCCATTTAACACAGTGGGACTTGCTTCTAAGACTACACAAGCCCATTTCATCAGAGGAACAAAGTACCCATTTAATGGACCGATGTCTACTCAAAGCAGGATGTGATAATCCCAGTTGCAGCACTAGTCTGATATTGGTGGTGACCCTGTGAAAGACCAGATTCCTTTCTTTGTCACAGCTACACAGCAAATGTGTCTTCTTGGACAAACCTTGCTGTGGGCCTGTAGCACAACAGGCACGCCAAAGACTTCTTATGCATGTCTCCTCAGAAATGTGCCCTATTACCTTAAAAAATGCTTAATCCCAGATAAGTGCATTGCAGCCTTAATCCATGGTAGCTCTTTGAGGTGGAAACAATATGATGTGATCTGCAACAAGCTTAAGTTTATAACATCTTAGCCCAGCTATGAGCGACAACATTTATTTATTTAAAATATTTTGTGCTACCTTTGATCAAGAAGTAAATCAGGGTGGAGTACAACATATGTAAGAACAGGACAATACACGAAATATCATACAACAATTAATAAAAATGACCAACACTGTGTATAATACATTTTAAAATGCCATAAAAGTCTTCCAGTGGCATATACAGTAAAACCTTCAACTAAAAGCCAGGGAAAACAGGACTTCCCCAAAAACCTGAAAATGAAGGAGGCAGCCATAATATTTATGAAGGAAATGAAGTGGGCTACTGTCATGGAATTCTACTCAATATTGATCCACAGCAGAACTTCAATGTATAGTTAGCAGAGTAAAAACTTAAACACGTTGCAGGATTCCCAAAAATAGACCAGAGGCAATTGTACAGTACTTCATCCAGCAGAGCTTTACTGCTACTGAAGGCAAGTGAGCATAATGGTAACAAATCCAATACTGTACGTTCAGGATTGGCACTGTCCATAATAAGTCCAGCTGCAGCAGACTTAACTTAAACTTACAATAGCTTATAATAAGTCTAAACCTTTACACTAAGCATACTATGTACAGAACACCACACCAGAAGGAAAAGAGAGAGAAAGAGAAAGTGAAACCCAGGCTCCTTCTGGCCTTACTTTTATAGTCAACGTGACTGAAAAGAAGGCAGAACCAGTTTAAATCAGCTGCACTCAGCTTCTCTGAAGGAATAACCCAAACATCATGAACCTTCTGCTTGTTTCTTTCACACAGAGAAGCTTCCAGAACCCTCTTGAATTAATTAGAAGAGGAAAGATCTCTACACATCAGATCAATATTTTCTGCACTAAGAAATACTAACTGACAGCACCACCACCGAGAAGACCCTACCTCTAGTCACAAGTCTAAATTGATCTTAAAGGTTGACACACAAGTTAGGCTTCCAAAGTCCATTTTAATAATCTGGACTCAAACTATTTATGGACTTAAATGTCAGAACCAGCACTTTGAATTGGCCCTGGAAACACACTGGCAACTAGTGCAACTGATATAGGAGCTGTGTGGTGTGGTTGAACCGTCTCGCCCCAAGAAGGGCTCAAGCAGCCCTATTTTGTATGAGCTGATGTTGCTGAGTAGTCTTCAAAGTCGGCCCCACTAAGAGTATATTACAGTAGGCCAGCATGGATGCAGCTACCACATCCATGACTGAGGCTAAGTCTGTTTTCCCAAGATAGGATTGTAGCTGTCAAGCTAACTGAAGTTGGGGGGAAAGCACTCTTATCTGCCCCCATCTGGGCTTCCAGGCAGCTCCAATTCCAGAAGGATCCCCAACCAACAATTTGGTGCTTTGCATGGGTGTGTGGGTCCAACACCAGATCACTCCATCCAGATCAGTTGATTTCCTCACTCACAGCACCTCCATTTGAAGCACTGGCTGACAGTGAGGCAGCCGATTTTGGAGTAGCAAATTGTTAGCATTTCCCCCCCTAATGCCAGGGAAATGCTTGTGGGATTTCATGAGTCAAAACTGGAGGGGTGAAGCTGTTGCTGCACAGTCTCAGGCAGCAAAATGTCTTCGTCCAGCTCAGAGTGATACTGAACATATTATTCATCTACAGATGTGCCACAGACAAAGCTGTTTATACATTATGCTCTGTCAGTATGAAAGAAGATAAAGCATTTTAATCACCCTGTGCTGCTTCTTTCTCCCCTCAGGCGCTTAGTACCAGCTTACTTGTCTTGTTCTCAAGCCCCTCTTGGGAGCACTGGAGCCAGCTGGGCTTTCAAGTACCGACTTTCCCCAGCGGCTAATTTCAGTCCATGGGAAAAAAATAATGTTACAAATAGGCTTTTAAAAGGAGTTTAGTACTGGGCCTTCCTATTTGATAATTTTTTTTTTTTTAAAGAAACCAGAAGGATGTTCCCTAGCTCCTTCTACCAATGTAAACAACACAATCCTACACATGTATCCAGAAATTCAATGAATTCATTTCAATGAATTGATTTAAATAAAGTTTAGTCCCAGGTAAGTGGATATAGGATTGAAACAAGTTCAGCTGAGCTCAGCAGGGCTTGTCTCTGAGTAGACATTTATGGTGGACTGGATGAGCGCCAATACCCTAGGAAGATGGAAGCACTGCAGGTTGGTAGTTCCTATGTCCGGGAAATTGGCTAGCTCCCCGTTCTGGGTGGGGTGCACTCCCTCAAGTACAGGCTTGGAGTCTGAGGGTGCTCCTAGATCCATCTTTGTCCCTTGAAACTCAGGTGGCCTCAGGGGTTAGGAGTGCCTATTACAGTACCAGCAACATCTGGTACATCAACAATAGCTATTCTTAGACGGGTGGTCATGTATTGGTAACCTCAAGACTCAATTACAGCAATGTGCTCTATGTGGGGCTACACTTGGGCCTGATCCAGAGTCTCCAGCTGATGGAAAACACTGCAGACAATCACCAGCACATTACTCCAGAGCTCAGGGGTCTGCACTGACTGCCCACACACTACCAGCTCAAGGTTCTTGTATGCATTTACAAGGCACTTAACAATTTGGCTCCAGAATACTTCAAGGACATCCAATCCCTTGTATTCATGCCTGATCACTTAAGTCTTCAGGGAGCCACTGTTAGCGATCCCTGTGGCTCTGGTGCACAGCTTGCATCAACCAAGTGCTGTGTGTTCAGTATTGCAGAACTTTTCAAATTCGATTGCACAGTTTAACTGATTTTTATTTTTTGTACTGCATCTTTGTAAACCACATAAGAGACTATTGCAGTTAAGTGATATATTGTTTAAATAAATACATTTTAAAAATCCACCGAACGATTGCAAAAAGGTCCACGTTTGTGCGCCTCGAAACACATTACCGCGGTTTAATAATCTCCTGCCAGCCTTTTTAATGTTTTTTTTTATATTGCAAAACTACCCTGTGATCCTCGGATGAAGGGTAGTACAGAAATTTAATTGATAATAATAATGATAGTAGTAAAGCTAAACGTTCACTCCGCGTCTAACTCAGGCCCTCATGCATAGGGAGAACATTTCATATTTTTCTGGATTTATTACTCTTTCTAAAAACACCCAACTGTCCTAAGCCCTCCCCTCCTGTGCCCAGAGAGTCGGGCGACGCAGGAGAAGCTGCCCACTGAACGCTCTTGCCTGCGCTCCCTTCTCTATGGTCGGGATTTCAACCCGGAAACAGGAAGCGCAGCCTGCGCTCGTGGGTCTCGTCAGCTGATCGGAGCAGGAGGAGGCGGTGGTGGGGGAGAGAGAGGGCCGAGCCGAGCCTCTTGGCGGTCTCTGGGGGCCGGAGCCAAGGAGGTGCTGCGGCAGCGGCTTGGAAGAGCTCTCCGGGGAGGCTGGGCGTGGCGCCTGCCGGAGCAGCCATGGCTTCCATTCTGGACCAGTACGTCGACTCGCTTTCGCACTCGGCTTCCTCGCAGCAGAACCGCGCCAGCCTGGGCATCCCGCACACGGGTAGGAGGACGGGAAGCAGAATCCATTCATTAGTGCACTTGAGTCTCTTCTTTCAAGCAGCGTGTATTTCGGCTCTTTCTGCTTCCTCCTCTCTGCTAGGAGTTGACTGCACATTTCCCCAATGCCCCCTTCCATGGGCGTAGCCAAGGGGGGGGGGCAGGGAGGGGCAGCTGCTGCCCCTCAGAAATAAATAAAAATGCATAGCAAACTGTGGTTCTGCCTCCCCTCCGAAACAAAACAAAAGGCCTGCTCCCCAACAAAAATACGGAATACGCCTATGCGCCCCTCGCTTTTAAGGCCGCTCTTTCCCGAGTAAACAGCCATAGGCTCTATTGAGCGATCTGACTTCTGATCCTTCTGGATCCCACGCCGGTGTGGCAAAACGTTTTCCTGCCTTTCCTTCCCTCCCCACCGCTTCTGCTTCTTTCTCAGTTCACAATGGAGGCAATTTATCTCTTCAAAATGTTTATATCTCACTCTCCTACCTGAGTAGGGGCCTCAGAGAGGTTTATGGCAAATCTAAAACATGATTAGAACTTTGAAATAACCATGTTTGTGTGCCACCACACAAAAATGAAGCAGCAGAAGTAATTGGCAAGCAGTACCATGAACGGCCTATTCTTGCTGTCCGAAGGCATTTGAAGATGTTTATATCTGGAATTTCATAGTCTAGAAGATGCTACTGGGGTAGAAATTCAGTCCTGTGTCACTGTGTGCTAGGATGTACAACAGGATCCTCTGTGCTGGTTGCAACCCACAGGTAGATCTGTGTGGGAAGAGATGGTCCTTCAGACGCTATGGGTAGTCTCAACAGAACAGAAATGATAGTTGAAAAAAGAAGCCCACAGCTGACCTCTTGTTATATTCTGTCATACAATTTTTATTTTTCGTGTCACTCCCATTCGAATGAAAAGCAAACAGAATCTGCGGTTATCTAGATGCCGTCCTATTTTAAGACAGGTTGTGATTTGAGGGTAACCTTAAAGCAGGGTCAAAATATGGAAGACAGCTGCCATAGTGCCGTTCTGTGTTTCAGTTCAGTGCTAATGGAACTTTCCCATCCCAGAATATAGTAAAGGAACTCTTTGGCAAGAACTGAGACAAGTGGAACAGCATAGGTCAATGTTGCAAAGAATGAAGCCGGATGATCTGGAACATTTGCTTTAGTCCGTGTCAGTTCTTCCAAGTACATGTTACTTGTGAACATTTTCCCAGGCTTGTATTGCCGCTTATATAAATTCCTTTGGCATTAGGGTTCTCCGCTCTCTGCCCCCACATTTGCTTCCAATGAATCTGATATTAATTAACTTGGGAAGGGACCCACAACTGCTCATCCCATTTTTGTCATCCACCCTGAGGTGATATGGGCAGATCTTGTTTAAAGGGTTTTCTGGTGTTCTGCAGACTTACAATGAATGTGAGCCTAGGAAAAATGGGCGTCTTTGAAGGGCAGATGTGGTCCAAAAGCTCTGATACTATCTGTTTGCGGCTGATAAAAAATGGCTCCATTTATGGGTTGTTCTATGAGGATGTCACACTATTTTCCAGTTCAGTGGAAAACTATGCTTTTCTCCTTGATCTTGAAAAGAGACATATTTACCTTGGGATGGTTTCAAAAGTTCTTGAAACTACACATTTTTAAGTTTTCCAAACAGAAGGCTGTGTATCTGTGTAGTAAAATAACATCCTTGAATATTTGTATGAATGAAGATTCTGCATCTTTCTGTATTGGCCAGTGCAATTTGCTGTCCACTAACGTTTGCGGACACTAGTGAGATGAAAGCCCCAACAAATGTGGTTAAGTGTGTTTAGTAAAATTGTTTGCAGCTGTCATTAGCGTGTGTGTTGTAACTTCCTGCATTTAACGGAACACTTTTAAAATGGAAAGTGAACCAGAAGGAAAGGGATATATATTTTGGAAAGCACATTAGATTCATTTCCACTTTGAGTCATCATCTTTTATGTATGGTAGCTGTAGATTGAATGAGAGATTATAATGTTACAGCACAATGCTGTGCATGTCTGATTGGAAACATCTTTTAACACTGAGATTCTTATAATAGTCTTTGTTTAACCTACTCCACAGCCTGCTTTTGCATGCATTTTTTTATACATTCATTCATTTTACTTGTATGCCACTTTGCCAAAAAAAACCCAACCATGCTCAAAGTGGCCTTCAACAAATAAAGGGATGCATTTCAAACACACACTACAAAAACAATTTCATATTAACAAAGCAACCATTTCATAACATAGCAAAAAAAGCAATTAAAATAACATATCAAACAACCACATTCCAATACAATAAATATATCAAGATTACTTAAATAACACGCAGCACCCAGCTGTAAAAATATCAAGGGAGCTTCACATTTTCACCGTAGTCCTAGAAGTACCCCTTGCATGATGTTGAATTTTATTTGCAGTGCAAACTTGCTTGCATTATTGCAAACTTTGAAATAACTTTCAGTTATTTGCAAACTTGCAAACTTTGCAAACTTGCTTGCATTATTGCTTGCTGGTCATTCTTTTCTGGTTTATTCATGGCTTATATAATGCAACTGACTCTTCCTAAAGCTCTTTGGTGTTTCTCTGTTCTTTTGGCACACTCTGCTGGCATGAGGATGGGCACTCTGCACATGCCTCAACAGGAATAAATTAATGTTTCTCTTTCTTTTATTTGGCACAAAGGACAGTAGATGCAGTGTATGTAATGGGATCACTTTTCCATGTCTAGTAAGTGCATGGCAGTTGAGGGTTTATACACAGGATTGTGCTGCAGTTTGATTTCAATTTTTAAAAACCTGTTTCCTTCTTTTTTAAGGGTATGTGAATGCTCGCCTAGAAAAAGAGACCCCAATTTTTAACAAACAGAGGATTGATTTCAACCCCCCTGAAAAGATTAATAGCCTGGTTGTCTCTTCAAACCAGCTGTGTATGAGTCTTGGAAAAGACATCATTTTTAGGTATGTGCAATCTTTTGTTATTGTGTTTGAAATTTCATTAGGTGTGGGAAGGATGAAAGAAGAATATGATGCTGAATTCCTCCCTCTTATTATTAATCAATTTATTAGACGCTTTCTACTAAAAAAAATCCCAACCTAAAATTACAAACAATATAAAAATATACATGAATTGAAAGCAGAGATAAAGTCAACCCACAACTGTGTCAGTACTATTCTAAAAGCGACCCACACAACCCCAAGGAAAATACATGTATCATAAGTGGCACAAAGTAAATCCCTTTAAATGTCCAGCAAAACCTAAGGATGTTAACAGTCAGATGTCTGGGAGAAAAGGAGAGTCTTTATCTAGTGCCAAAATGATGTGAATGTCTGTATTTGGTGGACTTCCCACATTCCACAAAATAGGGTCCATAACTGTGAAGGTCCTTTTTCTTGTCACCGCGGAGGCACATGGCAAAGGGCCTCATAGGACAACCTCAGGGTCTGGACCCACTACTTTACACAATCTGTGACTTACTGGGATTCAGTTTTATTTAACTTGCCCTCATTGAGCCCATTATGTTGACCAGACAGTGGTCCAGCCCCTTCACCTGACTCAAGTGACATGGAGAAAAATATCAGAGTGTTGTCAGCATACCGATGACACCTAACTCCCAAATATTTGCTGACCTCTCCCAGCAACTTTATATAGATGTTAGATAGCATGGAGGACAGCACAGAACCCCGCAGTACCTCACAGAGTAATGGCGACAGGGCAGAGCAGAAGTTGCCCAGTGCCATCTTCTGGAACTAATGCTGTAGGTAGGAAGAGAACCACAATAGCACAATGCTCCCATCTCACAGAGGCAGTCTCATAATATACCATGTTGATATCAAAAGCTGTTGAGATATCAACATAATTAATCCAGCATAATTAACATCTAGATGGGGACATCAGGAACAGAACATCAGTCAGGGCAACTGAGGCTGTTCCAGTCCCAAATCCCAGCCTGAATGATAATTCTGCCAAGCAGCAAAGTTTCTGCTAGTCCTACCCAATCCCGCCCCCTAATTTTCAACCATTTGCTTTCTTTCCGCTTTTATGTAGGCTTGACCTGGCCAAGGCAGATGAGCCTAACCAGGTAGAGCTTGGCCGAAAGGATGAAGCCAGAGTTCACAAGCTCTTTTTGGACCACACAGGTGAGGCACTAAGAGGAGCTACAAAGTGCTCTTTGGCATCTTCAGTAAATGCCACAAACATTATTTTATGGGGTTTGTTTGTTTTTTGCATGCAATATGAATTTTTCTGTCTAGAAAAGTCATCCCTAGTTAACCCCATATACAGTATCAACAAAATTTATTTTTCTTCCTTAAGGAATTTGCACATTCATGTGAAAACACACATTTGCAGTAGCCTCTGTTATTCTTTCTTCTTTTACCTACGGTATATTTTGGTCAGACCATCCTGTAAGGGTATTCCTTCAGTATACTTTTTGCTGATTAAATGTGGTCATAGCACAGTGATGATATTCAGACTTGGATGTCCACAAGTCGTTATCTTAAGATTTATCACAGGAGCACTGCAGTTTGTATGCTTTCTGTCTTCTCAAGATAAACTGATCTTTGAGTGAAGCTAGGAATGTTGAAGAATGTGTTTCTGTTAACTGAAATAAGGTAATGTGTTAGCTGATATCTTAATAAGGGTTTTAAAAAATACTCAAATTTGTAGCAAATTTGACATCTACTGACACCAAAAGAAGCCAAATTCTAAGTCACATTTATGCATAATTATGAGTGTTCTCATTTGGATAGAAACAATGAAGGCAAGTAGGAGATTCCTGAAGAATAATCAAGATTTTTTTTTCCGGGTTAGCGCCAACATCTAATGGCGGATCCCCTCCAAGCTCCGGAGGGGATCGGCTCAGTAGGGATCGGGTTCTGCCGCGCCGGCGACGCGGGGACCCTTAAAAACCACAGGCATGAATGCCTGTGGATGTGGTGACTCGGCGGGCACCATTAGCGCCCCCCGACCCGCAAAGGAGCCTTTTTAAAGGCTGCGGAACGGGGGACGGGGAGCGGCGCGGTGCTGAGAGTCTTCTGCTTCCCCTGCTGAGCGAAGCCGCATGCCATGGATGGAGAGCGCTGACTTTTTCCTTTAAACATTCGGACTAAAAGCAACAACCCGTGAGTAACAAGGAAATTGGACTTAAAAGGGAAATTTTTTTCTTTTAAATTCGGTACGATCGGGGGAGGGGTAAAAAGGAGAGGTATTTTGCTATGATCCTCTGTTTTCATCTTTGTTGCGGTTTCCCTTTTTTACTACAGGTTCTCACCTTATCATTGCCTTGAACACCAGTGAGTGCCTCTATTTGAACCGAAGTGCTCAGAAGGTGCGGATCCTGTCACGTTGGAAAGGTCATTTGATTGAAAGTGTGGGCTGGAACAAGTTCCTTGGCTCGGAGATGAACACGGGCCCCATTTTGGTGGGAACATCCCAAGGCCAGATATACGAGGCTGAGGTCTCGGTCAGTGAAGGCAGTCTCTTCGGCACTAACCCTGACCAGTATTTTCGCCAGATCTATAACCTAGAAGAGGAGGCAGGACCTGCCCCAGTCTGCTGCCTCGAGATAGAACGAGGAATTGATGGGAAGTGCTTTATCATTGCCACTACTCGCAAGAGGCTTTTCCAGTTTGTTGGCAAGATTCCAGAGGGATCTGAACAGCAAGCCTTTGGAGCAATATTTAGCATGCCCGCAGATCACCTGCCTGGCTTCCGTGAGTTTCCAGCTAGCCTTGGCTACAGCGAAATTGCATTTTATACTCCTAAGCTTCGCTCCACCCCCAGTGCTTTTGCTTGGATGATGGGCAACGGTGTCCTGTACGGATCGCTGGACTACGGACGTCCCGACTCTATTCTTAGCGATGAGCAGGTCTGGGAATATCCATCTGACGTAGACGCGGTAGCCAACAAGCCCATGAATATAGTGCTCACGCAGTTTCATTTTCTGCTGCTGTTTCCCGACAGAGTGAAGGCTGTGTGTACCCTGAATGGGCAAGTTGTCTTCCAGGATGTGTTCTTGGAAAAGTTTGGCTCGCTGAAGCGTATGATCAAAGACCCCGCGTTTGGGCAAATCTGGATCCACACAGAAAAGGCCGTGTTTCGATACAATGTGCAGCGAGAGTCCCGTGACGTGTGGAAGATGTATACGAACATCAACAAGTTTGATCTGGCTAAAGAGTACTGCAAGGACCGCCCCGAGTGCTTGGATATCGTGCTGGCCAAGGAGGCCGAATATTGCTTCCAGAACAAGAGATACCTGGATAGTGCAAAGTGTTATGCATTGACTCAAAATTACTTTGAGGAGATTGCTCTTAAATTTATCGAAGCCAAGCAGGAAGAAGCGCTGATGGAGTTTCTGATTAAGAAACTGGCTAGCTTGAAGCCTTCGGAAAAGACTCAGACAACCCTGCTGACCACATGGCTGACGGAGCTGTACTTAAACCGCCTAGGAGTCCTGGAAGCAGACGCATCGAAACGGGACCTCTACGAGAAGACCCGGGACAAGTTCCGCAGCTTCTTGGGCAGCCCCAAAAACAAAGACTGCCTGTTCAACAACCGAGCAACCATTCACGAGCTGCTGGCGAGCCACGGGGACACGGAACACATGGTGTACTTTGCCGTCATAATGCATGACTACGAACGGGTGATAGCCCATTACTGCCAACATGAGAATTACAATGAAGCGTTGGAAGTCCTGTCCAAAATCAGGGACGACGTGCTCTTCTACAAGTTTTCTCCGGTCTTGATCCAGCACATCCCCAAGAAGCTGGTGGATGCTTGGATCGAAATGGGGAAGAAGCTGGATGCCAAGAACCTCATCCCTGCCCTTGTCAACTACAGCCAGAGTGGGAGCACCGAACAGATCAACGAAGCCATTCGATACATGGAGTTCTGTGTGAGTGAACTGAAGGAAACTCAGCAGGCCATTCACAATTACCTCTTGTCCCTCTACGCTCTGTGTCGCCCTGACTCGCTGTTGTCATATCTGGAACGCGCTGGAACCTACGCCGACAACATCCACTATGACCTGAAGTACGCACTTCGGCTCTGTGCAGAACACGGCCACCACCGGGCTTGTGTCCATGTGTACAAAGTTATGGAGATGTACGAGGAAGCTGTGGATCTCGCTTTGCAGGTAGGGGAACAATGACCCCGTTCGTTTATGCACTTGAAAATGCATTAGATTTATTTCAAAGCTTGAAAGGATTGTGGAAGTTTTGGTGTAGGCAGAAGACCTGGGAAACACTGTTGTCATATTCATTGACTGGAAAGCAAGAGTCCGTTAGTACAGCGTTGTCTAAGGGAATAATTGCATTGCTGGCTTGGTTGGGTATTCTTTTCAGCAGCAGCTAGCAGTTGTTTGGGGGAAAACTCACAAGAAGTGTATGGTTATTTGTCCCAACACCTGGCATTTTGAGAGATTCTGTTTCTAGACAACATTTCATTTAGGTCTTCTATGTCACCTTCACGTAATTGCTGCTGGGCTGTGTACACTTGGTGTCCGTCTGCTGTTGGAAGGCTCTTAGATCCAGCAGAAACCTCTGTCAGTGGAACAGGGAGTGAAGCCATCTTTGGAAATTCCCCCTCCGCCCAGCATCGCTTTCAATCTGCTCCAGAGGGTTGGGAGACCCTTTGGAATAGCACAGGAAGTAATGTAACAGGGAGGGCAAAATCGCCAAAGATCACCTTGATCTGTGTTCCACTGGTGGAAGACTCCAAGCCTTACATCCGTGGAGAGACATGAGTTTGATATAACCCACTGTCTGTACTTCTTCCATTTTGTTTCCCTCTGACTCCACTGCTTAGAATTCCCTCTCTTGGCCATGTGTATATGAGGCACTTCTTGTGGTTCCCCATGCCCCTAAGGTTCAGTCAGCCTTTATTAGGGACTGAGCCCTTAGCATGGCAGGTCCTGCCCTGTGAAATTCCCTGCCAGTAGAGGCTCAGCAGGAACCATCCCTGTCTTCACTTTCTTTCAGACAAGCCTTTGAAATGTGAATTCTTCAACATGTTCCTCTTCAAGGTGCCATATGATATTGTTCTCGTGGGCAATTAATGAAAGCATCCAGTAACCTCCATTTTGTAAGGAGAGCATCCAAATGGTCTTCTACATTATTAATTCTCTCTATGTTTAATAATAATGTTAATAATGTTAATAATGTTAATAATGTTAATACTTATACCCTGCCCATCTGGTTGGGTTTCCCCAGCCACGTTGGTTAAGAGCAAAAAGTGTGTCCCATGGGGAAATGCAACTCCTTTTGCATTTTTCTGTCTTGTTTCATCTCTGGATAGATGAGTTTTCAAAATGATCCCTGACCACTGAAAGCAGCAACCGAAAACAACATCAAGATTTCATTGGGGGAGACGAGACACATCATCTTCCTCTTGTTACCTTTATTTTTATGTAACTATGTCTGGTTCCTCTTACCAGTGTCTTTCCTTTACCAACCGTGTATTTAGTGACAGGAGCGAGGGGTATAAATGGGGACTAGTTCCTTATCTTTCTTTCCTTCCTGTTTGCTTTGTTCTTCCCAGGTGGATGTAGATATGGCAAAGTCCTGTGCAGACCTCCCTGAAGACGATGAGGAGCTGAGGAAGAAGCTTTGGCTGAAGATCGCGCGACATGTCGTCCAGGAAGAGAAGGATGTCAAGAAGGCCATGGCCTGCCTATCCAGCTGCAACCTGCTGAAGATTGAAGATGTCCTGCCATTCTTTCCAGACTTTGTCACCATCGATCACTTCAAGGAAGCCATCTGCAACTCTCTGGAGGCCTACAACAAGCACATAGAGGAGTTGAAGATGGAGATGGAGGAAGCCACACAGAGTGCCAAAAGGATCCGGGAAGACATTCAGGAAATGAGGAACAAATATGGCTCTGTGGAACCCCAGGAGAAATGTGCGGCGTGTGACTTCCCGCTCCTGAACCGCCCCTTCTACCTCTTCCTCTGTGGGCACATGTTCCACTATGATTGCCTTCTGCAGGCAGTTTATCCAAACTTGCCTGCCTACAAGCAGGCTAAACTGGAAGACCTTCAAAAGAAGCTCTCGGCCACAAGCCAGCCCTCCAAATCCCACCACCGGCCTAAGGACACCGATACTTCTAGCCAAGGAAAGGGACAGTTAAGCCGTGAGCAGATGAAAGCTGACATTGATGATATTGTGGCAGCTGAATGTGTGTATTGTGGAGAGCTGATGATCCGGTCCATTGACAAGCCTTTCATTGATCCACAGAGGTATGAAGAGGAGATGCAGAGCTGGCTGTAAGGCCAACATGTTCCTGCCTGCATTGGAGCATGAAACTGCCTGCAGAGAGAGCATGAGGCTTGGCAGCTAACCACCAGGCACCTTAGGCATGTGGGCTCCATGGGGATTTGAAAAAGTATTACGCGAGTCTCACAATCTGTAAGTTAGTGGGGCAAAGTGGGGTGTCAGTAATGGTCATTGCTACTAAGGCAATTATATTGAAGTTCTACAACGCACTCTTAACAGCTGCCTACACAAGGCTTCTTCAGAGATATCCTTAATATGAATTCTAAATGGATGTTTTTTTTGCTGAGAGGTAACCAAACATTACCGCTTGTGTTACCATATCTGGATTACGCCCATATTTCTATAAAGAATTGGGCCGTGGTGGGGATACACTTGTATTGTTTTCAAATGTGGAGCATCTCCTGCTGTTTTTCTTGGTCACGAGACTGAGATCGTGTTCTGTGTCAGAAATATAAAAGGAGAAAATGTGCATGAAGTCCTGTTCCAGACACACATCCATGTATTAATATGCCAAGCATAGGCAAACTCGGCCCTCCAGATGTTTTGGGACTACAACTCCCATCATCTCTAGCTAACAGGACCAGTGGTCAGGGATGATGGGAATTGTAGTCCTAAAACATCTGGAGGGCCGAGTTTGCCTATTCCTGTAATATGGCATAAAAGCTTCACTTTTATGCAAAGCAATTCCATGTAAAATGCTACATTTTTATTTTTCTCTTTTGAGGTGTTGTTCTTTTCCCCTTTAGTTTTCTGAAAGCTTATGTCAGGTAGCTTGACATCCTGTAAGATTTCTTCATTTTGTTCACAGTATGCAGGAAGAAAATTATGGCACTCTGACTTGATACCATTTGTTCAGATCTAAGATGTTCCATGCTAGTTTTGTTGCCTTTTTATTTTTTACACTCTCTCATTTGAATGTTCACACTGCCCCTAATTATAGCAACACCTGGCCATTCCTGGTATTAACAGCTGTGCACTATTAGCTGCACATTTTTGTGGACTGATATTAAAACATAGAATTGGAAACTTGCATGTCACCAACAGCAAATCCATCCTGAAGCTGGCGCAGAAGAATTCAGGATTCACATCCTTAAATGACCATAGAAAAATGGTGTGGTTGGAACAACTGTTGGATGTAAGGTGAAAGGTATCTTTCCTCCCTCCCTTTTTAAAGACAATAATGATGTGGAATAGACTTTAGGTCACAAGGAAAGCCAGCTAAGGGACCCAAAGTTTAAATCATGTCAGAGGTACTATGTAACTAGAACTACATTTCCTCTTGGTTCTAGTCTCTCTCTCTCTCCCCCCTTTTTACATTCTTTATTATTCTGTAAAATGTGGCAAAATAGAACTACATTTGGGATACAAGGTTTCTAGTTCCTTATGATTTTTCCTGAAAATATCCCAGCTTCTTTATAAAAGCAACCCACAGAACCATCAGACTGTCTGACACAATTATTTTGTGGCGTTATTGCCATAATCATTTTTAGACCGCCCTACTTTAAGAAACCATTCAGCACATAAGAAGGGCGACAATTTGAAGTCTTGTATGACCTACGAAACAAAAGGGATTATATAATGACACAAGTCAGTAGGAAGCCACCACTCCTTCTTTCCAGGTACCATACAAACTGTGACAATCACAAAACAATGATTTTGTTCGTTTTCCCGTTGGTTTAAGATACAAGTAACTGAAATGAAGATATTCCATAATTAAATTCATGCTAAGAAAACCTCCATTTATAAAAGGGTGGAGAAAAACATTCCTCTCTTACCAATACAGTATGGAGGTACGGATACCAAATGATGGAAATGAAGGGGGCTAAATTTGTTACTCAGAATTTGGCTTGTCGTCAGACACTTCAGCATCATCTTCCTTAGCATCTTCTTGCTTAGATTCATCTTTTTCCTTTGCTCCTTTCTTCCCTTTGGCTACCTTTCAGTCCTCTCTCATCATTTGCTCCTTTTTCTTTATCAGGTGCTTCTTTTCGGGGCTTTGACTCTGGTTTAGGTGGGTGGGGGCAGGCTTAGCAGATAATCTAGCCGATCGTCTTAGTGGTGCCTCCATTTCCTCACCTGCAGTTGCCGCCTTTCTTTTGGGCAGAGTTAAATCTTAATAGATGCAACCAAACAGCATGAATGGGGAGCCCAGGATGGGTCTAGGCTGTGACTGATCCACTCACTCTTCGTTCTGGTTATGAATTACCTTTAATAACGAGCAAGGTTATGTCTGAACTAGAGGGTTTCAATGGTGAAGTTGCTTCTAAGGATGTGCCTCAGTTGTTATTTTTTAAATGCACATTAAACTTTTCTGAAATGGTCAGCTGGCTTTTGAGGTTTTTGTTGGATTCTTGGAATATGCGTGTGGCTGCCTGCTTCTGGTGTGATGAGGCTGTGGAGCACCTGAGTGTCTCATTAGTTTCAATTAAAAATATTATGTACTACATGGACACTAAAAGTAATATGCGACACAGAAACAGGAATTGTTCATGGGGAAACTCAAACGTTATTACAAACTTTCTAGAATTGTGTGTAATGATGCTTAGCATTTCATGCTCACCATGTTCATTATCAATATTAAAGATGGATTTCTTGAGGTCAGTGGTAGCCTTCAACATGCCAAATCCAATTTCTATTTGAGTCAGACTTGTGCAATTATGTGCAATCCACACTTACATTTTGCCCTACTCTTTACAGACACAGGTCTGTGCCTTAAAGCAGTGTGTCCAAGCACACACACACACACACACACACACCCTTTTAAAGCTCTGGAGCTTTCTCCACAAAAACCTGCTCTTTAAAGCTGCATCGGAATAAACAGTTATTGGGGATGCATTGCCATCTAGATGTGCTGAGAGCCTAGATTGTCACCATGAAATGCTGGGAGTAAACATCCTGGTGCGTGGCTTCCCTTGGCCTTTTGTTGTTGTTTTTTGGTCAGGGCATAAGCTACAAGATTGTGTCACTAAAACACACACTAATTTTAGTTGGGCTTTTTGAAATCTAGCTATGATTTTGTATTTTGATGTTGTGAATCAATACATAGAAGCCGCCTTAACACTGAGTCAGACCATGGGTCCACCCAGATCAGCATTGCCTGCTCTGGCTGGCAGCAACTCTTCAGGGTTTCAGACAGTCCAAGCCCTACCTGGAGGTGCCATAGATTGAACCTGAAACCTTTCCAGAGATTGAACCTGAAACCTTCAACATGCAAAGCAGATGCTGTGCCATTAAACCGTAACCCGTTTCCACAGCTATAGCCTTTCCTCAAGAACAGCAAAAGGAAGAAAATGAAAGATGATACATGGTACAAATGGTACTTACAGTAATCATGTCAGCTGACATTGTAAGACTGATATATAAACACCCAAAAATATACAGAAGAACCTTGCTGGATCAGGCCAAGGGCCCATCAAGTCCGGCACCCACTTCTTACAGTGGCCAGCCAGATGCCTTTCTCTCTGGATTTTTTGTTTCTTGATAGTGTTTGGACCAAGGAGTGTGGTGGAGTCTCCTTCTTTGGAGGTCTTTAAGCAGAGGCTTGACAACCATATGTCAGGAGTGCTCTGATGGTGTTTCCTGCTTGGCAGGGGGTTGGACTCGATGGCCGTTGTGGTCTCTTCCAACTCTATGATTCTAGGTGCTCTCCTTTTCTGTAATATCTCTGTCATTTGGTGACCAGCAAAGAAACCTCGCACCCCAAAGGAAATTTTGTTACGCAGTTGTTAAAAGTGTTTTTTTTTTAAAGCCACTTTGCTGTTAAGCCAGCTAAACAATAATTGGAAATATATGAAATTCTAATTGTATATAATGTAATTATTGAAAACGTTCTAGTACAAGAATTCATAAATAATAATATTATTATAATTTATTATTTATACCCTGCCCATTTGGCTGGGTTTCCAACCGAATATTAAAAACAATACAGCATCAAACATTAAAAACTTCCCTAAACAGGGCCACCTTCAGTTGTCTTTTAAAAGTAAAATAGTTGCTTATTGCCTTGACATCTGCTGGGAGGGCGTTGCACAGGGCAGGCGCCACTACCGAGAACGCCTTCTGCCTGGTTCCCTGTAACCTCACTTCTCACAGCGAGGGAACCACCAGAAGGCCCTCAGCGCTGGACCTCAGTGTCTGCTCTGGACGTTGGGAGTAATCTGCCACTCATTTTGCGTTTATCCAGAACAACTAGGTTTCTCTACTCCCACCCCCATCTTGTTCTAAAAATGCTAAGCCGAAGTAGGAGTAAAAACTCTGGGACCAGCCACTAGATGCCACTGTTTTCTCAAAGACCGAGAAAAGGGTTTCCTTAAAAACAAATTGATACTGATTATACAGCAGAGGTTTCAGTTGTATGCAAATAATTAATTTCACATGTAAAGTCCTGTGGATTTGTGGATCAATAATTTATTCCAATAGCAACTGGAAGAACAAAGTCTTTTATGCCCACAAGGGTAGCCTTGGCCAAACTAATTTCTCCACATAGCCTATCTCACAGTTATTACATTAGGTTTGAGCCTTGGAGAGATTACTGATGCTGTAAAACTCTGCAACACTGTATAGGTGTGCATCCATTTAAGTGCTTCATAGTTGGTTCGAGATCATGATGGGAAGCAAACAGAACCTGTTGGTCAGTTTGTCTTCTGAGTTCTGCAGTAATATTAATTAATATTAATGGTCACCAGCATATAGATGAGTACATTTTGAAACGCTTCTCTCGCTTCAGCCCATTGCTGCTTCTGATTTCAGACGCTCATTGGATACTGTTGATACCTGAGGAAAGATGCAGGCGCAGCTTATCGGCTCTTGTAGGGTCTTTGCCCATCTTCAGTTACCTTCTACAGAAGCAGCGAACCAAATCTGGCAGTCTCGGCCTCTGAACCTGACCAAGATGATCTGAATAGCGTGTGCCTGCTGGATGAGGTTTGCGCCATCTCTGAAAACACCCTTGCTGCTGAATAGGCTGCCGGTGCCTTGCAAAGCTTGCTACCTGGGTAGGCTTTAAGAGAAGTGTGTAATGTTACACCCTCCTCGTTCCACTGTTGAGGCTGAAAGTGCATATACAATGACCTGCCTCAGCGCAAGGCCTGTTTCTGACCCCACTCTCAGCCCTGCTTCTGCCTGCCAGATGTTACTCCCCGCTTCCTCTTTGTTGCTTCCCCTCCAAAGCAGGCTCGCCGACCGATCACGTCTCCCCCACCCTCAGCATCAACCCTCCTTCTCCGCCCCCCCCCCGGCCCTTCCTCCACTTGCTGCATGGGTAAAGAAATGCCACCACTATCACGTTCCGCTCCGGCATCAATGTTTAATATGGGAAGAGCAGGTGGGGGAGAGAGTGAAACTCGCCGAAATTGGACTTGGGAAGCGGAGAAGAAAAGAAGGAAATAATTCTGAAAGGGGTGTGACTGATAGGGGAGGCCTGCTGGTTTCCTTGTTGGGTGTATTGTCTTTCCATAATGTAGAGGTGAATCGGGGGCTTTATGCACTGACGTAATGAGAATTGTGTCTCCCGGCCTGCAGGTGCCCTTTATTGGTACGGATGTAAAGCTGAGCTGGGCAGGAAGACAGCTTTATGCCCTCCCAACTTTGCTGCCAGATAGCCTCCAGGTCTCATCTGGGTGTCTTTTCCTCCGGGTTGCATTGTTGTTCGCTGCCTAGGATCCATTAGAAGTCAGTGGGCAACATCAGCACTGCATCATGGGGCTTGCGTGGTGGGACTTCCTGGGCCCCTCATCTGTTTCAGAGGGTCCCTCAGCCCTCTAGAGTTTTGGGGGGTTGTGAAAGGGGATCTGTTCTGTCAGCGATGTCAATTCTGCTGGCTGACTGTTGGATTTCATTTCATTTATGTGGCAGGCACATAAATTTGTGTAGATCAGGCATAGGCAAACTCGGCCCTCCAGATGTTTTGGGACTACAACTCCCATCATCCCTGACCACGGGTCCTGTTAGCTACAGATGATGGGCTCCACTGTGTCAGGGGTGGCCAATATGGTACCCTGCTGATGTTGCTGAACTCCATCTCCCATCAGTCCCGTCAATGTAGCCAGTGGCCAGGGATAATGGGAGTTGTAGCCTGTATCTAAAGAACACCAAGTTGAATACCGCTGCATTATTGGTTCACTGTAGTTCACTAGGCTGTCCCTATATGCAGACTATGCAGGAACCGGAATATTGTGCACAGGAAGTGAATTACTAGAGTCCTGATTGCCCAACAAGAAATCAATCAGGAATCACTGCAGGGAATTACTGCAGTTGAAAGAAACTGATGCAGCTGATCTTGGTCCTAGTCATTTTTAGGAAGAATCCTTGTCAGATATACATTTGGATGCAAGACCTTGACTCTGTAGGGTCCTTCTCTTTTCACACCAGTAGCTTTCCTCGTGCCCACTGGTGGGCCTTCTCCACGAGCTTCTACCCTAATTATCAGAGGAGCCCTAATCAATGGGTAATTTGCCAGATGCAGGTTTGTTACCAACAGATGGTACAAAGCATTTGAGGTAATGAGGGAAAGGATAATGTTGACTGATCTGCATAATAATCAGCTTGTGAACAGGTTTCAAATGGTGTTTACCTTTCTAGGGCTTGCACTGTGAGAAAATCTAACACTTCCTTCTCAGGCAAATTTCACCAAAGCAAATTTTGCACAAGAGCGAGAAACTTGTGAAAGGAGTTTGGTGGCAAGTGGAAAACTGATGACAACACACTTAATGTTTAAGAATGGAGGCCACATACTCCTCTGGGATGTTTTGGGGACATCTACTGTCAGCTTCTGTGCCCTGAACAGACAGTTGTCAGCTGGACCTTGGACCTCTCCCATGTTGGGTCTCTCTGGCTCAGGCCTAGAAGAGGGAGAACTCCACAGTTATCCATGCACTACTAACCTCTCAACCAGACTACTGAAATGCTATATACATGGGGCTGCCCTTGAAGACTTTTCAAACATAGCATAGCACAAAAATACTAGGAACAGCTATAAGGAAGCATCTTGCCAGGACTTAAAACTAACCTTGCTGCTTAGTAGGGGCAATTAAAAGCAATTTAGTGGGAGCAATTCATTGTTACCTATATTAACAATGTTCTAAATGTTCTAAATAGTAATAATAGTAAATAATAATAATAATAATAATAATAATAATAATAATAATAATAATAATAATTTATTATTATTTATACCCCGACCATCTAGCTGAGTTTCCCCAGCCACTCTGGGCAGCTCCCAATCAAATGTTAAAAACAGTACAGCATTAAATATTAAAAACTTCCCTGAACAGGGCTGCCTTCAGATGTCTTTTAAAGATAGGATAGCTGCTTATTTCCTTCACATCTGAAGGGAGGGTGTTCCACTCTTGGTTACCTGAAGGCGCACATTATTCAACCCAAAGGCTCCATTATTCACAAAGCTTTCCATGTCCCATCTCCTGCCCCACTATACAAAGGTTAGGTGGATGCCAGGTGATAACTGGAAATGGCTTTGAGGGGCATGGACTCTATCTATGACATGCAGCCCCTTGAGAAACTTACCTGGTGGCCCACCTAGCTGCTCTCTCAATGCCAGGTGAAGACCTAAAAAAAAATGCTCAGATATTTTGGTACCTTATTGAAACAATTTTAGTTGAATGGTATAGCTCTGCTGGATTTTATTTATTTTGTGGCCAGCTACTTTTATTCCCCCGCCCCCACGTAAGGTTATGACTAATTGCATGCTGCCCTGGGAGTTTTATACCAAAAGACTGCCCAGAAATTATCTAACTCAGGAACAAGATTGGAAAGACTCAAAGATGGCACACAGCCGTTGGAAGGCGAGAGAGCAGCTTCAGCTAAAGGCTGTTTGTTTAGTGGATTTTATGCTCATTTCAGCTTAGTCCAAAGCCTTGCCAGTTGTTAGGAATGAAGCTAAATTTAGAAGCAGCTGAGCACCAGCAATAGCTCTTTGCACTTGCTTTCTGCCTGGCACTTGAGCTGGTATTGCCATGCAGCTAAGCAAAGATGCCTTCTGTTATTTATCATGAACTGTAGCTCAGTGCCACTGTATGCCTTACAGCTCAGGAGCAGAGAGCATCTGCTTTGCTTCCAGGTTACCTGGGAGGAAGCCCTGCTGAACTCAATAGGATTTGCTTCTGAGTAGACATGCATAGGATCTCATTGTAAGACAACTGCCAAGCCAGCCTGTTTCAAATGCCTGCCATTTAACTTCACATGTGAAGTAGATTAAAAGAGAGAGAAATGACTTGTCCCAGGCAATACAGTGGTCAAAGTGCCCTTTAATGGGTCTATCAGTGGGTCCTGGTGGGGTTATCAGGCAATGGTTGCAGCAGAACTTCAAGGAGGGATTGTGTAGGCACAATTTTAATTCCTCACAGCATCTTTCCCCACGTTCATCCAAGTACATTGGTACCTTGGGTTACAGACGCTTCAGGTTCCAGACTCCGCTAACCCAGAAATAGTACCTCGGGTTAAGAACTTTGCTTCAGGATGAGAACAGAAATCGTGCAGTGGCAGCAGGAGGCCCCATTAGCTAAAGCGGTACCTCAGGTTAAGAACAGTTTCAGGTTAAGAATGGATCTCCAGAACGAATTAAGTTCTTAACCCGAGGTACCACTGTAGCAATGTTCTAGGGCAGGGCTAGCCAATGTGGCATCCTTCAGATATTGCTGGATGCAAACGCCCATCAACTTTGACCATTGGCTCTGCTGCCTGGGGCTGATGGGACTTGGAGGGCATCATGTTGCCTGTCCCTGTTCCGATGCAACATGGAAGGCGTGGGTGGTGGCTTGACCCAGTTGCCCAACGCTCCTTGGAGCACTGGCCCATATATAAAATATGGAGTTCAAGGGTGCCAGTTGCTGATGCTGGCCCTGAGACAATTCAATTTCAGGGGGCAAAGCAGATGGGGAGGCAGTGACCATGATTTTAGGGAAGGCAGCTCAAACTTTCTTAGGCCTGCAGAACACTTCCAAATCTCAGAAACTGACACGGACAGTATATATAAAAAAAACATTTCCCAGAAGAAAAACTAGTGTTGATCAACTTACTTCCCCTCCAAGCATTAGCAGGCAAAACACCTACAAACCTCAAAACAGATGAAACACAAACCAAAAAGAAGCCCCCCCCCAAAGTACCCCTAGCTAAGCAACCACAAAAGCCCCTCATTGTAAAAAATTAAAAATAAAAGAAAGGAGGGGCTTTGGTGGTTGTTTTCAGGGGGGCTGTGCCATGCTGAGGACCTCCTATTTAAAGCAAAGGAGTGTCAGGGAGAAGGGGTGGTATGCCTTCCCATTTCATCATGTTATGGTAGCCTCTAGTTTGGCCCTAGGTAGAACTTTGAACCTGAGCTTTCCAGATCCATTCCCAGGGTGGGGCTTCTACATTATTAGACACACTAGTGTGTGGCTTAGGCACTATAATTAGGTAGAAGGGGAATGGAAACAAAATCTTTACACAGCATTTAATACAGCATTATGTTCTCTAGCAATGCAAGTCCCCACTGCCACAGTCCTCCTGTCGTGTTTACTCACATGCCATTCCTGTTCAGTAAAGTTTGTTCCCATTGTTTATAAAAAGCTTCCGGTTTTCAGGTTCTGTTCATTTGATGGTTTCCTGTTGACGGCGACTATGGGCCTGGTAAGGATTGGTCTTTTAAATTGCTCCAATGTCAGTGTCTGCTCCTGTGGACAGAGCAGGAGGCTTCAATTATTCAATTATTGGTTGTGTTGTATTATTCCCCCCCCCCCACTCCATTTTTATGTTTGTTTTTAAAAGGTGAAGAGAGGAAATGGGTATTTAAAGCCTTTCCACCTCATGAGAAAATAATATCGAGGCAGTTATGAAGTTATTCAGCATTAATCCACCATTTGTTTAAACAACAGGAGACCGTCAAACAGTTTGGATCTGCAATCAGGAAACTTTTATTTAAAAGGCATGGGAGCCCTGAAAGGCAAAAAGTAAAAATTAAAAAGGCCACCAATCCAATCAGAAATTGAATTGTCTGACTCTGAACTCAGAAAACGCTGGAATGCAACACTTTGCAAATTACTTTGGGCATAAAAAGAATGAACAATCCGGGGGTGGCATTTCCAGAGAAAATAGCTAGTGCAAGCCAGCCAATGATTGTTTCAGGAGCTAGTGAAAGAGAGCTGAGTTCAAATCTCCACCCAGCCATAGTGTTCGCTGGATAACTTTGGACTGATCACCAGCTCCTCGCCCAATTATGTCACAGGGTGGTAAAGGATAAAATGGGGGGAGGAGAGTGCAAGCCACCTGGAACTTCTTGCAGGAAAGGTGAGATAAAACTATAAATAGCCCCCTAGACATTGTACATTGATGATGATATATGAATAAAAAAGCAGACTAGATCCTCACCTGTTAGTTCTCCATCCCAATTGTATCCTCTTTCAGTGGATAATATTATAATTCTACAGTGTGTCACATCAAAGGGCACACCAAGCCTCTGCCTAATCCTTGCTAGAGAGCTTTGAAATAGTAGTTTTCCACTTACAAGTATCTTCCATGTAGGAAGCAGGTAGCAGTAGCTGGACTTTGGCTGTTTGGGAGCCTCCCCAGGCTTTTTCTACCGCAGCTGGAGAACAGCAGCCTGTAAGAGGGGCAAGAAGTGTTGACCAGCTGGCCCCACTAATGAAGAGCAAGAACTTTGCCACGACTGTAGCTGGTTCCCAAAGTGGAAATCTGTTGTTTGGAGACTGCTATTGGCAGTCCGTCGCCACTGCTGAGGCAGCCCTGGTAGGGCATCAATGAAGGGGAAATGTCACTCTGTTGGAGTAAGGCAAGGGCCTGAGCTTGATCCTAGATGAGAGACTGGAGCAGCGTTCTCTCTCTCTCCCTCTCTCTCTCTCCCTCTCTCTCTGTGTGTGTGTGTGTGTGATGATGATGGTAATGATCAGTTGTATTGATTGTGCTTTTATTGGATTTCTCTTTTTGTATTCTTTTGTATCTTTGGCAACCTTTGGACCGTAAGATGGTATACAAATAAATCACAACATATATCCTACAAGTAAACATGTTTGGCTGTCAGAACGGCAGGCTTCTTGTTTCAGTAATACTTCCCTGATCCAGCAAGGATGGTCCATGGCTGGTCAAATCATCTCTTTGATTTCCTGTGTTTCTCAGTGGAGATTAAATGCTCCTGCCTAACTTGAACAACAAAAAACCATCTCCTGTTCCTGTTCTAATCCTGATAAACAGCTTGTGTCTTTATTTAAAAGCCAGAAGCTGTCCCTTTTATTTCATTTATATATATATAATCAAATCATACAAAGTTTAGCCTGGTGGATGATTTCATCTTTTGGTCTTTCTTCTGTGCTGGAGAGAAACTGGACAGTTGTCATACTTGCTAAAACAGTAGTAGGACTGGTAGATTTCACCAGCAATTTATAGCAATTTTGGCTCATTCCTTGGCTCACTATTTCTCATGATTATGGAGCAATATACGATAAAGCAACTAACTACTCTGTCACTTTAATAAATGTCCATTGGATCATGCCCTATTTTGGTGGGGAAATAAGTAGATATACGGGAGGGTAGTCCTGAGGTTAAGCTTGTTTCTGCTTTTCATCGCTATCATAAATTTAAGAGATCTACTGTAGTGAAGTCTAGCCAGTGGCTAAAGTCTTTGGCTTGGATAGTTTTTGTGCAAGTTCAAATCTCATGCTCCAATGGACTGCTGCTGCTGCTGCATGCTAAGTCAACATCACATTACAGGTGTAACTTTCATATAATATTTTGTGCTGTGAACTGCCATGGCAGTATACACATTTAATTACTACTAATAATTATAATATCACTCAAATCAGAACATATTGATGTAGCGTCCATTCACATATTCACTTGCATACTATCAAGTGGATGAGAAATTACTTGATGTACATGGATGTGTGGGCCAGCCCAGGACTATGAAAGACTATGAAAGTGATGGATGCACTTTTGAAACTTTGCAAAACTCTGGAAATTTGGCCCTGTTGACCCTAAAGCTCTTGTCTTAAATTCCAACCTGTTTAATAAAAAGTATTGCTATGTAAATTCCTTCCCAAAATTACCCATTTGTCCACCCACAGGTCTTTCACACAAGGATTTAGCTAAAGATCACCACATCTCTAAGCTTTTTGCATGCTTCTCTTCCAAGGCCCAGAACTGACCAACGCTTCACTGAAATCTAGAAATGTCTTTCCTTTTTAAATCCCCTGAAGATCTGTCCCTTTGGGGCCAAAAGTGGGTTTTTAAATGTATTATTTGAAAAAAAAAATAGGTTGTGGTTAGATTCTCCTTAAAACAACACAACAATAACAACAGCAACAACAACAACCTACCATTGCCAGATTGGCACAGCTAATTTGAGGAGGAAATTACATTTATGACTTTCCCCAGCCAGTGAACCCTGGCTGTAATGCCATTTCGTGCAGTGCAAAAGCAGATGCAACTGAGGCAGCCCGTTTTCCTAATTTCATTTGCAAGGATCAGGACAGAGGCACCGTGCTGGTATCACAGGCTGGGGGCTTGGTGCTAAGGAGCAAAGCCCTGTTGGGCTCCTTTATTGATGCAGTCTATGGCATCGCCCCAAGTGCATGTTGTCCAATGACTTTCAAGGACAAAGCATCTGTTTCCAGCCAAACTGTTATCACAACAGCCTAAGGTGGAAGAGGCCCTCTGTTAAAGATGTGAAAACAACTGTTTAGGTTAAGGTAGCATTTTGCTTCTATTTTCTGACGCAGTGTCAAATTCTGGGGCAGGACTCTGTGTCGCATTTGTATGCTTCAGCAGGCTACACATACGGTTTCCTTTTCTACATAAGTGTTCTAGGTCCCCTGAACACACGTACACATACAGCCACCCACCAATATAGTATGAGAGCCAGTGTGGTGTAGTGGTTAGAGTGCCAGACTATGACATGGGAGAACAGGGTTCGAATCCCCACTTGGCCATGAACCACACCGGGTGACTGAGGGCCAGTTACTACCTCACGGACTAACCTACCTCACAGGGTTGTGGAGGGGATTAAATGAGAGGGAGAACCATGTACACCACCTTGAACTGCTTGGACAAAAAGCGGGGTATAAATGCAACAAAGAAATAAACAAATAAATTATCCGTATTGTTGGGAAATGTGCATGAATATTCTAAGCATGGGATGAGACTGTTTATGTGGACTCCCATGCCATAGAGGAGTTGTTGTTGTTGTTGTTGTTGTTGTTGTTTTCAACTGGAACTTATCAGAACTCTGTTGCCATTGCCATTATAAGAGAACAACTCCCATGCTATGCCTCAGACCTAAAAAGCGATCATAAGAGGTCATGGTGAGTTCTGGCACCTCTTTTTCTTTGTTGTGGTTAATATGTGTATGGGAGAAAGGGGTCCTTGGTTTGATTTTCCCAGATTGAGAGCTTCTCCTGTTGTTCTGCAGCTGTGCCTTGCTAATATCAGATCTTACCCTCTGAATCAGATCTTATCAGGTGCATGGAAAATGTGAACAGAGATTTTTGCTTAACCGAACTTCAGTTCAGTAGGTAAGATCGGATTTCTATGGAGCATACTGAACATTTCTGAAAATACCATAGACATGGTAATAGGCTGATCAGGATTTTGAAAAATGTTATTTTGAATAACTAGGAAGTAAATGGTGTAAATGTGGTCCCTGGTGATGAATTGAGAACTATTTAGGCCCTTGTAGTAAATTTCAAGCCACATGTTAGGAGAAGATCCATGATTTGATCTTCTGGCTTTTTTTTAAGGATGAATGGGTCAGCTGCCTTGACTAGCTTCTGCAATTCTATTTTTCTTTCAAGTTACAAGAAATGAGAACTTTCTGACAGTGAGAGCTGTTTGACAGTGGAACCTCAGAAGGTTGTGGACTCTCCTTCCTTGGAGGTTTTTAAGTAGAGGTTGGATGGCCATCTGCCATGGATGCTTTAGTTGAGATTCTTGCTTTGCAGGGGGTTGGACTAGATGACCCTTGGGGTTCCTTCTAATTCTATGATTGTATGATTCTATATCTAAAGAGTTAGTCTGCATGCTGCAGCCATGCGGTAAAGTACACAAATGTTACAAGCCCGTCAGCATTTTCTGCCTAAAGGGGGGAAGCATAATCAACCTCCAAAATACTATTTCTCTTTCCAAAACTCTATGCCACAGGAGCAGCAAGGATCCTAATTGCTAAAAACTGGAAAAAAGAAACTGTGCCAACAATAAAGGAGTGGCAAGACAAACTGTTAAGAGTATATTGAACTGGCTAGATTAACAGAGGCAATTAAAGATCACACTAGACAAGAGTTTCAAAAAGCATGGGGAAAATGCAGAGAATACTTCACAAAACAGTGCCCTAAAATACATACCTGGACTTGTTTTGATTAATGTCTGCAGGAGACTTTGTGGATATTAAAGTTATAATTAGAAAAATCTTAATAATTATTCATAAAGGAACCAGTTTATAAGAAGTAAATAAGGAGGCCAAATACAGGATAAAGGAAGTCTTTTATTTGGTTGTTTGTATTGTTGTATGTTATGCTCAGTGTATGTTATGTTGACGTTTAATGAGGGTGGATTTGTGTATTGGGGGTGGGGGGGTTTATGTTATGTTGTAAATAAAATTCCAATATTTTTTTTTTAAAAAAAACACCACAACACTCTAAAAAAGACGACTGCCTCCATTGCCCAGGCAAGTGACTATATGGTTGGCGGGCAGGAGAGAGAAGAGTAAACTGTGATGGCCAAGACATAAGCAGCCTGTGGATGTGTCAAGGCTCATGCAATTTTGTCAGCAAAGGCTGCCACAGCTGCCACCAAGCAACATGGGAAAACAGCTTGCCGAGTATAAAGCGAATCAGGGGCTCCAATAGCGACCTTTCCCATTGCTACAGGCTTGTCCTGTTCTTTCATGGCATTTGCGGGTCACCATACAAGGACATTCGAGGCCCAATGGGCTTTTGGCAAACACATCCGTATTGTTCTGTACTTTCACCCTTCTGAAAAGAACTAATCAAGTCCAGATTTAGTTGGAGAAACTCAAGCTGAATGTAACAAACTTGCCTCAACTTTAGTAGTTGGGTCTCCTGGGAATGCAGTTGCTCTTATATGGAAATGAACGGGAAGAAACTCCCGCGATGGAGCCAGAAGAAGGAAGAGTCGCTGCAGTTGCAAGATCAAAATATATCTGTATTGATAGTTAAGGCTCATCCAGACTTCCTTTTGTGCCACATCTCAAGGCACAGGTCCGCACTTTAGAGCACTGGGTCCAAGTGCTTTTTCTTTTTGCCCCAATGCTTCCCCTGGGAAAACCCTCTCCTTACCACTGAAAATAATTCTGTGGAAAACCCAAATTGCTGTTTGTTCTGATTCGGCATTAAAGAGCGGGTTTTCCTGGGGAAAGTGGATGAGAAAGAAAATAGACACAGACCAGGAAAGTGCAGATCTGTGCCTATTGAGTGTGGGGCAAAAGGTAAGTGTTGATAATCCCATAGATAAATAGGTGTGAAACCATCAAACAGCACTTCAGAGGTTTTTTTTCTGGATCCTGGTAGGATGCAGTTAATTACTACTACTACTACTACTACTACTACTACTATTATATTTAACTGTGCTTCACCCTAAGGTCCCAGGGTGAGTTACAACATTAAAATACAATATTATCACTTCTGAATCCACTGCAAATCAGTTCCACTGAGTAACGACTAGCACTCTGGGCAAAAGGAGCAATGTCGTTCCACTCTATTTTTTTTATTTATAATTTTTTATTGGGTTTTTGACAATTTTATACACATATGTCATTCCACTCTAGTTATACTGTTCATAATTTTGTGAACCTCTTTATTATGTCCACCACCACTCCTTGGTCCTCTTTTATCTGAACTGAAAAATTCCCAAAGACTGGGGGTTTCTTTCCAAGTGAAGTTGTTCTGGTCCATTAAGGATTTCAGTTACCCTTTTCTGTAAACTTTCCAATCTGTCAGTGTCATCCTATGCCTTTTTCACTTGGCATAAGTCCCACCATAGGAGCCCACTCCAGGGGGCCGTGGGTGCTTGGGCACCCACAATAATATAGTTGCAGGGACTGGGCACCCACAAAGTCAATGAAAAAAGGCAAGATGGAACTTATCCTCCCATAGCTGTGCTTAGAATTGTAGCTAGGAGTTGATGACTAGCTCAGTTTTGGTTTCTGTAACTTTATTATTTTCCCAATCTTAAATTCTCATCAACATTTTTCTGCATCAGTTTGCAAGTCCTCGTGAAAATATATCAGCATTTTAGTGCACACTTCTAATACACAGGTTTTTGTATGTAATTTTGCCTAATTTGCACATTTTTGTAAACTATCGTCCCTAACTTAATGCACTTTGGAATTTTTGTCACTAATACATAAATTTTAAAGTGGATATATACAAATATATATCCTTTTTTCCACACAATTTGTATCCAGTAAAGTATCTAAGTTGAAATACTTGCTTGTTTAAGAAGATACCATTTGTTTTTGCTTTTGGAAATTTCACTACCAACAGCATTGAAAAGGCTTCTTTCACAATGCCCGTAATATTTTAAAACTTGTCTTCCAGGTGTATAGCTTAAACAAATAAAAACTGTTACCACTACGCTTGACAACTTGCAGCTAAATGTGCGGACTGACTCCATTGTACTTGTTACTTGAAAGTTCTTTCTTTGGACTGATGAATTCTGACGGCTCATTCACATATAAAAGTCCCCATGCAATGCTGCTGAGCAAGTGTGCACGAACCGCTCTCAGCTTAAGGACTGATCATGAGTGAAATGTGGTACTTGATCTCCCTCCATCACTGCCCACTTTTACCACTCCTTGCCAGTTGCTGTTTGTAGGCCCTAAGCCATCTGGAGCAGCAAGTGGTGCTGTTCCCCCAGATGCTTTCGGTTAGTGCAAAAGACAAAGACTTAGACATCTGCTCCTTTTCTTAGGGGTGTAATTACTTAGCCACCATGGCAGCAGCTTATACCCTTCTAATAACCAGCACTAACTTCCCAGCCTGCGCCTCCACCAAGTCATCTCCACACCTTGAGATCTACAAGGGTCTTTCTTCTGAGTCCCTGGTGGTCTTTGCCAAAACTCCAGCGCTATTTGAATTCTGTAGATTTCCACTATCACTTTACCTAAACTGCTACTTTCGACGATTCAGTGTTACATGGACATGATACACCTGAGCTAGAGAAAGGCATCTTTCAGAAGTGGATGGGCACAACTTTATGATTGTGGGCTGTTGTTGTTGTTGTTTTTAAAACACTTCTGCTTGCAAAGTAGTGTTGGCCTGAGGCATCCGTTTTATCAGCTCGGCAAGCCTGGGACACAGAGGGCTTTTCTTCTTAAGCTGACCCAGATGCTAGGGTCAGTGTGCAAGGGCACCCTGAAGGGGACGTGCCAGTTTTTGCCAGCACAGCTGCTCCTTCTTGCTGGCAGCTGGGCTTGAATATTCATGGCAGTAAACGATCACGGCTGGCATTTGTTTGGCACCTCGAGCGGGCAAACTTTTTTGAGGCTCCAAGAACACAGCTCTTGTTCCTTTCAGTATGGTTCTCTCCTTGCATCCCGGCTTTGTTTCAATTTAACACGGTGGCATGAGTAGCCCAATTAGAGGCTGGGGTGAAGCTGACAGCCTGGTTAAGTGTCTGTGAAATTGGCTTTGGAGGACAGATGACCACGTACAGCTATCTTTCACCCCCCACAAGCAGATTTGAAACAAAGAGAAGACAGAAGAGTTTTTTTTAAGGAGTTCTCCCCCCCCCCCAATGATAACAAGTTAGCACATCTCAGCTGTTTGGAAAGCAGGAAGAGTCCTACAGGTATCACCGGTGGGACGCGGGTGGCACTGTGGTCTAAACCACTGAGCCTCTTGGGCTTGCCGATCAGAAGGTCGGTGGTTCGAATCCCCGCAATGGGGTGAGCTCCCATTGCTCTGTCCCAGATCCTGCCAACCTAGCAGTTTGAAAGCACGTCAAAGTGCAAGTAGATAAATAGGTACCGCTGCGGCGGGAAGGTAAATGGCATTTCTGTGCGCTCTGGCTTCCGTCATGGTGTTCCGTTGCGCCAGAAGCGGTTTAGTCATGCTGGCCATATGACCCGGAAAGCTGTCTGTGGATAAACACCAGCTCCCTTGGCCTGAAAGCGAGATGAGCACCCCAATCCCATAGTTGCCTTTGACTGGACTTAACTGTCCAGGGGTCCTTTACCTTACCTTACCTTTACAGGTATCATCACTGAGATGATTAATGATTTCCTGGTGACTGCTGTGAAATATAACGGAATCTGAACACACAAAAAATATGATGTCCATGAAATCAGATCACAAAACACAGTTTTCCCACAGCAAATGCCATGTGTGGAAGCAGCCTAATTCATGTGTTAGGTTGCGGCTAGCCTATGAACTAGATTGTGAAGCCCAACACATTGGCAAGAGAGCAAGAAATGTTATGATTTTCTTTGGAAATCAACACAACAATCATATAAACAAGAGATCACATCATATCTTGGCCGATATAGTGAGGCAACAAATAACAGTTCCAGAAGTTCACAGCACATTTAAAGTCCTGTTTAGTGCATGTTACCGGAAAACATCCTTCCATGCATCTGGGGTGCTTTCCTCTGTGACTCTTGTTCATAAGTTTATGAAAGCTGTCCCACAATACACAGATGGCATTGCTGTGTATACTCACAGCACACAGTGTCCTTACAGTGCATGTTAGCTATTTGGCCAAAGCTATTCCACAGACCCTTTGGCACTAGGACTCAATCAAAAACTTAGCTGTATTTTTATTTTTTCCAAATTTTTCCCACTTCAAATCTAATAGCAACAGAAGGCATGTTAAAAAGGTCTTTGGGTATCAGATTCTCATTTGCACCCACAAATAAAGATAATCACAGGCTCACATGAATCTCCTGCCCAGTGGTTGCAGAAATTTGTTGATGAACACATTGCCAAAATGCCTGTACCGGCAGACACATCTACCACATATGAAAATACCGTATTTTTTGCACCATAACACTCACTTTTTTCCTCCTAAAAAGTAAGGGAAAATGTCTGTGCCTGTTATGGAGGGAATGCCTACGGGTGGCATGCCTACGGATTTTCCTCCTCTAAAAACTATGTGTGTGTTATGGTCGGGTGCGTGCTATAGAGCAAAAAAATACGGTATATCCCATGAGTGTTACAAACTCTCCATCATTCTGGAGAACAGGTCACTGTAATTCTAGATAGTCCATGGGAAGTGAGATACCAATAATAGTTTAATGGAGTTCTCTCTTTTTTATGTGAACACTAATCTTGATTTTATTCTGTGAACTGCCCCAAGGCCTCCAGGTTTAGGGCAGTTCTGTATATAAATTCAACAAACAAACAAACAAACAAACAAACAAACAAACAAACAAACAAACTCACTGGGTTTTTATTCTATACCTTCGCCTACTCTTCCTTAGGCAGTTCCAACTCTAGATTTTCTCCCATATTCCTTTTATTCTCTATCTACTTTCTGTCTGATTGGCTCTCAATGGACACCAAAACCATAATGATTGGACACACCCTCCTTTCCTCTCACTCTTGTTCCCTAAACTAGTACGTGTGCAATTTAGTACAGTGGTACCTCAGGTTAAGTACTTAATTAGTTCCGGAGGTCTGTTCTTAACCTGAAACTGTTCTTAACCTGAAGCACCGGTTTAGCTAATGGGGCCTCCCGCTGCCGCTGCGCCGCCGGAGCACAATTTCTGTTCTCATCCTGAAGCAAAGTTCTTAACCTGAGGTACTATTTCTGGGTTAGCGGAGTCTGTAACCTGCAGCATATGTAACCTGAGGTACCACTGTATACATGTTTGTGCTGCACACCAAGCCAGAGCAACTGAGGAGATGTTCATTAGCAGCTGGGAGCCTTAATTGACTCCTTTCCTCCCATGTAAGTCCCAATGGAGGGTACAATCTTGTTGGCCTTCAGATTTGGCTCTCGCTCTCTGCTCCCTTCTGTACTTCAGCCAGGAATCTGAGGCACACACTCAGCGCTTGTGCCAAAGGGTCCTGTAAATTCCCCAATGCCGTTTCTGGGATAATTGCTGGCCTGACTTTATCTACAAGGCCTGAGGCTTTCATGCACTCTTGCATTTTAGGTCATCCCTGTTCCGATTGTTCATCTTTCCCATCATCTGTATCCAGGAGTAGCAGCAGCAGCAGGGACCTTATGATGGGAAGAAGAGAAACACCTCCAGGCAATTATTTCTATGGAGGAACAGTAGTAACTTTCCTCTACTCTTGCAGAATCCAGTGGTACCACTTTAAATGTGAATACCAAGCGGGAGGAAATCTGATATGGTACTTCCCCTAACTCAGGAGTGAAGAACCCTTTTCACCCCAAGGGCCACATTCTGTTCTGCACAAGCTTCTGGGGGCCACATGTCAGTGCCTGGCTGGGTCTGGGGCAAAAGTGCATGGAGCAGTGAATGTATATAGTTTCTACACACATTTGCAACCCCCTCACTCACTCACCTCACAGAGTGTTTGTTGTGGGGGAGGAAGGGAAAGGAGATTGTTAGCTGCATTGAGACTCCTTCGGGTAGTGATAAAGTGGGATATCAAATCCAAACTCTTCTTCTTCTTCCTCAGGCTGGACAATATCCCCCAAGCACCACTGTCTGGAGCTGGTTGTCCAGGTAAAATCAGAGTCCCTGCAATGCAATGCCCCCAACTCAGCTAGTTGCCCAGAAGGATGCTATGACCAATATTACTGGAAGCCACTGAAAGATCAAGGAGAGTCAACAGGGTCATCTCCCCCATTTATCTCCCAACACGGGTCATACAGGGCAACCAAGGAAGCCTCAATGCTGTTTGAAATGGATCTACTTTCTACTCCAAGAGTACCTGGATCTGTTGGCAACCACTCACTCCCCAGGCCTCTGTCATGAAATTCTACTCAACATTGATCCAGAGCAGATTCCGACGTATAGTTAGCAGAGTAAGATCTTAAACATGTTGCAGGATTCCCAAAAAATAGTCCAGAGGCAATTAATATTCCATCCAGCAGAGCTTTACTGCTACTGAAGGCAAATTAGCATAATGGTCACAAATCCCATACATTCAGGATTGGCACAGTCCATAAGAAGTCCAGTTGCTGTAGACTTAACTGATACTTACAATAACTTATAATAAGTCTAAACCTTAATACTAAGCATACTACAGTATGTACAGAACACCACACCAGAAGGAAAAGAGATAGAAAGAGAAAGTGAAACCCAGGCTCCTTCTGGCCTTACTTTTATAGTCAGCATGACCTAGACTGAAAGAGAGAAGAGAACTAGTTTAAACCAGCTGTACTCAGCTTCTCTGCAGGAATAACCCAAATATCATGAACTTTCTGCTTGGTTCTTTCACACAGAGAAGCTTCCAGAACCCTCTTGAATTAATTAGAAGAGGAAAGATATATGCATATCAGATCAATACTTTCTGTACTAAGAAATGGAAACTGACAGCCTCCCTGTCACAGATTCATTAAAGACAGCTTAAGCAACCCTGATGGAATGGTGCAAAGTGTGGCCTTGTGACCCACAGCATCCTTCAAAAGAACATTTTCTGCCTTCCAGAGTAATATCTGCACTCTGATTTTCTTTCTTCAACTATGTTTCTTTTCCATTTCATCTCTCTCTACTTTCTCAAGCAAGGAAGTAGGGTTGCATAGGCTTTGCCGCCTTCCTCAAACACAATCAGGATCCCTCCACGTTTTTTGGGCACCTGCCACTCTTCCTTCCCCATATCTGGTATTCGCTCTCCAACATCCCAAAGACCTACCACTCTACGGAATGCATTGCTCTTTCTATTTTTGTAATAAATGGCATATTCTTTTTACTCTAAACTCTGGCTTGTTGATTGATTGCTAAATTCCCTCTTCTACAAGTATAATTGGCCCTGTGGCACACTGTGACTCTTAGCTAAGGACCGAAACATGTATTGGTCAAGTGCCATGTGTACATGTACAGATGAGGCTATGCGGTAACAGTTGGGATCCTTCTTGAATTTAATTTTTAATTTCATATATTAGACCACAGGGAGCCCCCACCCCCAAATATGCTTCTGGGATCTCTGTTAATCCTTCCAGTTGCAACCCGGCAGGCTTATCTGGGCAAGGCCTGGGAGACCACAAAGGCCAGGCAGAAATGCAAGGCAGCCTCTTATTTTGAACTAAGCATTGCAGCATAAATATTACCAGAAGACCGTTGGCTCTGTTTCCAAGAATACAAACAATTTACCAGAGAGAAAGCTGAATGAGAGGATCACTGGTTCTTAGCAACACTTCACATTCCAGAAATCCCTGAGTCTAAATCAATAATCTTTACACAGCAAACTGCTGCCCTTCAGTGCAACAAATTGGGAAAGTTTGCTGAGTGGGGCCTTCAGGGAGGGAGGAGAATTGAATGTCGAAAAATAGGAACTGAAGGAAAATTTGGAAGGGGAACACCACTCAAGAGCAGGAGACCCAAAGTCCAGTCCCTGGTGTTTCAAGTTAAAAGCATCTCAAGTAGAAGATAATGACACAGAACTCTACCTCTACCTGACTCCCTGGTGTAGGGTTGCCATATTTAAAAAAGTGAAAATCCGGTCACAAAAGTTGCTGTTACAGCTGCTCTCCAAGGTAGGGCTGCCATACACCCAGATTTTCCTGGACATTTCAGCGATTTCCCCCAGATGCTGTTTATGAGGGCTATGTCCGGAAAATTCTGGACGTTTGGCAACCCTACCCTGGAGACCTGCTGCCAGTCAAAACAGACAAATGCTGATGTAGACAGATCAAAAAATTGACTCAGCATAAGGAAGTTTCATATGATCCTATATAATATGACAATCAAACATACCTTCATGTGAATTCTGGGTGTATCTTTTGGTTTCAATAAAGTTTCAAGGAACTGACCGCAAACGCACCATATATTTAAAGCACTTCACTTACCAAAAGATTCCAGGGAATGGTCGTTTACCCCCACAGAGTTAGAATTCCCAGCATGCTTAGCAAACTACAGTTCCCATTATCCTTTTGGGATCGGGGAGGGGGATGTACTAGATGTATGCTGCACATGCAGAGTCAGTTTGATGCAGCTCCTTGAAACCAGGCGTAGCCAAGACAGTGCCTGCCAGATGTTGTTGGACTTCCACCAGGCCCAGCCACCAATGCCAATGGTCAGAGATGATGGGAACTGTAGTCCAACGACATCTGAAAGGCACCTCAGAGACAGTTTTAGGGTGGTGCAACCAGTCCAGTCACACTGGGCACCATGCTGCAGGGGGTACCAAAACAACGCTGTAGAATAGAACAGGAGAGGCATTGGGGTGCCAAATTTGAGCACCACACAGGGCACCACTGAAATTAGAGAGCCCAAAGTCTGCCACTGTTCCCCAGTCAGGGGTGCTGTAATTCGGGACAGGCAGCTGCAAAACAGCCAACATTTTAAATTTTCCAAGGTGCCCCGTTGCTCTGGGGGCCTCAGCATGCAGAGCACATACGCTGACTTTCAGCGTTTACACAGGATTGCAGTAGTTTGGCAGCTTGGATTCTTTATAGCAAGTGAGTGACTGAATGGCGTTACTTTTAGAGAAAACGACTGGTGTGGAAGCAACCCTAGAATACTACTGCAAACAGCAGGAAGCAATCAAAACTCGGTCGATCTTGGAAGGGAGAGGAGAGAAAGACTCAGCATTCCTTTCCTTTGTTTATGGATACAAAAATTACACAGACCGCTGATGCAAGCGGATATCAGTATCAGAGGAATTCCCCACTTTACTACAAGGTTGTGTCAATTGCAGTGCAGAGATGCTGAGAAAGGATGTCAGGGCCAGCTCTACCATTTGGCAGAATGAAGTAGCTGCCCCAGCTGCTATTGGGGGGCGGCATTAGTGGCAGCTTCCCTCATGAGCCGTATCTCCTGAGTCGTCCCCCAGCCCTTCCCCTCTTGGTGTACTGTGTTGCTTTGCTGGAAGCTCTTAAGCTAGCCTGCTTCCCTCAGGTGCAGCAGAGGATGTTGAAATAAGGTCCAACTGCCAAGCTTGTTGGTTTCTGTGCATGCAAAGCGGGTGACATCTTGCCCTTTGCCTCAGACAACAAAATGTCTTGGCTGGATCCTGAAGCGCATGTATTTCATTTCATTTTTGCCCCTTGCAATCCGAGTATTAACACTCTGAATTTTTCTTATACGCATGTACCCCTTTGTAGTTTTCCCTTTAATAAATGGTTGGTTTGAACAGAGTCATGCAGGCCTCAATGACATTCACACATAATGGAGAAAAAAACATGGAGGGACCTTGGACTCCTTCAGGCTGTTGGTTGTTGTTGTTTTTTTGTTGAGGTATCTATTTGTGTCTTTTTGAGGATGTGTGTCTGTGTTTGTTCTTATATATAAGCATTCTTCTTGCTTTCCACATGCTATATACTTCATATTCTGTTCTTAGGATTTTATTTTAAATAAATTTTCTTCATATATGTTGTTCATTTGTTTTCTTCATTCTTTATCCCCCCCCAAATATAACAAAATACAGATAACAAATAATAATAATAATAATAATAATAATAATAATAATAATAATAATAATAATTGTCAGGGGTTCAGGAGCAGAGGCACAGGGGAAAGAGGAAGCGGAGAGCGAAGGGGAACAATCCGAGGGCAGTGTAGGTGAGGATGACAGTGGGGCAAGAGATTCCATGAGCCTGTCCAGTGATTCGGAAGATTCCCAGAAGGGGGCACCGATAGCCAGAGCAAGGGGGGTCCCGGGAGGGAGGCACCAGAAGCAAGGGACCAGCGGTGATTCCCAAAGCAGCAGCTGGAGATCGGGACCAGTTTCCCCACCAGAGCGTAGCGGGGGGGAAGAGTCCCAGGTGTCAGGACCAGTTTCCCCTCCAGGGGAAAGAGAAGATGAGTCAGGGCTGACCACGCCCCTATCGCTGAGTGAGGGAATAGAGGGGAAGTCAGATCCAGTTAGCCCCACCGAAGGGGGAAGCAGTGAAAGGAGCAGTGTAACGGTCAGGAGGAAGGTTACCGGCTGGGCGCGCGCGCCAAGTTCAAATGCACAGGCGCGCGGGACAGCCGGGAGCGCGGACTGGGAGCCAGGTCCTAAAGCACGCCGGAGGCAGGGGGAAGAATCTGGGGACTCTTCAGCATCAGCATCAGAAGAGTCCAGAAAGGGCAACACCCCAGCGGGCAGAAGGACCCAGAGGAGAAAGGAGCAAAGGAGGAGGTGGAGCAAGGCTAGGGTCTTGAACTGGTGTCTGGGGGGAGGAGATTCAGACGGAGCTTCAGCGGTCTAGGGTTGAGACGTAGAGCTGCGCGCCGCGGCTTTGGAATCGAAACTGAACCTTAATAAAGACTTTTGTATATAACAAGAACTGGCGTTGGTCCTCTGTGAGCTGGGACCTTGGGCAGCTCTGACAATAATAATAACAACAATGCTGAAAAAATCCTGGTGTGTGACATTGATAATTAGAATGTTAATAGCTCTGTAATACAATATAGTGTAGCCCTTTGGATAACATATTGCATTTTGTCTTGTTTTGTATATTGTACTGTTCTGGATTGGAGAATATGGTGCTGTGTCTTTTTCCTTCTAATTTCATCACTGATACCCCTGGCACTGATAGGAAAAACCATTTGACATATTATATCTTAATCCACTATAAAATCAAATATTTGTTCCCATCTTTTATCTACTTATGAAAGCTATTTGTCATTTTGTCCCATTTATACTTTCCAACAATTCTGCTGCTTCTTCTGCATTCTGTATACAGTGGTACCTCGGGTTACATACGCTTCAGGTTACATACGCTTCAGGTTACAGACTCCGCTAACCCAGAAATAGTGCTTCAGGTTAAGAACTTTGCTTCAGGATAATAACAGAAATCATGCGCTGGCAGCGCGGCAGCAGCAGGAGGCCCCATTAGCTAAAGTGATGCTTCAGGTTAAGAACAGTTTCAGGTTAAGAACAGACCTCCGGAATGAATTAAGTACTTAACCCGAGGTACCACTGTATAAATTCTGCATACCTATTCTGCAACAAGTTATTGCCACTGTTATGTACTGAAGTTCTCACTCGGGGCCAGCAGGGAGATACTGTACATAGTTTTCATTCAGGTCCATATATGCAAATAAGGGATTGAAAGTGACGTTCAGTGATTGGATAGTTACAGAAAATGGCCACTGTTGCGTTCTAGTGGAGCTCTATATAAGCAGGCTGGCTGAACCCTTCAGTTCAGTTCTGTTCTGGCCTGTGAATAAACAAGAGCTGTGTGGAGAATCGCTGCGTCGTCTAATATGTTCATCTACAACTTAACAGCCACAATATAATTGCATTAGGGGTGGATTTATACTGGACTGTCAACATATCGTTCCACTGGATTAGTTGTTTTGCGATGCTTCCTCAGTGTTCTTACATCTTTGCGATCTAGAAAGGCACTCCTGCGCTATAGTGCAACAAAGCATGCAGACATAAAATAAACCGGAACATTTGTAGTATAAAAAGTTACAGTATTTCAGCAGGACATGAAGCAGTATGTCTGCCCCAAAGCAGCATTGAAAGTGGGATTGTAGAGACACCATTAAACTATCATGAACGTGCTTAAAAAATGATGTTTAAAGGATTTGTAAACATTTCTGGCTCCCCACCCCCATACACAAAGGTATGAACTTCCTTGCACTATTCCTTCCTTCCCCCTTGTGGAAATTTTTGGGATTCTTAGGAAAGGCTAAGGGGAGTTTTGTCTTCAGCTGCTTCTGTAGAAACGGACTACAGGTTGAATTAAAGATTAACGAACTTTATTCTGACGAAGCCTGGAGGAGTAACACATTTCTCCAGCAAATTCAACCTTCTGACCCAGCTCTTCATGAGCTGGCCTCTTGTTTCTCTGAAAGGGGCCATGAGCCAGATATTTAATTAATAATGTATATATTACAAATTCCATGTAATGGATTCTTAAGAAAAACAGTTCATTTGTTA
The DNA here is from genome assembly GCF_964234715.1 of Podarcis melisellensis. Taxonomy (NCBI): domain Eukaryota; kingdom Metazoa; phylum Chordata; class Lepidosauria; order Squamata; family Lacertidae; genus Podarcis; species Podarcis melisellensis. Next base: position 42,354,483 of record NC_138528.1, read on the forward strand.
GCAAACAGCTAGCAGAGTTTCTCAGAAAAGCATTGGTTTCTCATTTGCTTTTTGCCACCAAAGGCCACAACTGCAAAAAAATATTTTTTGGGTGTGTGTGGTGGTGGGGAGATTCAAGGGCTGGCAGCTCGCTGTATTAGAGACATGATCTCGTTTTTAAATTAATGAGAAGACAATGTAAACGGGAATGCATCTTTTCTCAGCTTGAATTAACTTTATTGACTATGGTATATTAGCTGAGGAGAGCAGGGATGTCTGGCTCCCAAAACACACCCTCCAAGTGTCCCTATTTTCCAGAGACAGTCCTGGAATTACAAAAGCCACCCCAGCTTTAATTTGATCCTGGAGTGTCCCTATTCCCCATGCAAGTGTTGCCACCACTGAGTTCAGGGAGGAGGGTGACCTGGTGCTTGTCCACAGCAACAGTGGTGGCAAGGGAGCATCCCATTGCCTCTCCATGGCCACTGCTGCCAGCCTTCTCCCTTGGGCAGCTTGTAATGGCTGCTGGAGGCCCAGCCCTGTGTAACATGCCAGCTCTGAGGGGCAGGGAGAGGTCAGAGCTACCCTGGGCAGGAAGAAAGAGGCAGCAGAGCAGAGCACAAGGAGTCTTGATTTTTTACTTTTATTTTTTTCAAAAAAAGCGCTTTGTGTGTCCACTTCTAATCCTGCCCCTTTCTAAATTTTATTTATTGGTGTGTGTTTTTCTTTTCTTTTTTGTAAATCAAATTTTCTCTGCAATGTTTGTCTGCGTGTGAGGCGATTCGCCACTTCCGCGCATGTGCGTGACGTCATTTTGAGTGTCTGCACATGTGCGAGCGGCGAAACCTGGAAGTAATGTGCTCCATTACTTCCGGGTTGCCACAGAGCGCAACCTGAAAATACTCCTGAAGCTACTTCAACCCTCGAAGTATGACTGTATAACCATATTTCACTTCTTGTTTTCTTCTAATTGACTTCCTTTGTCCCCAACGCAGATCTACTTTCATATTTAATAAACTGTTTCCTTCTCATTTCATTTTTTTCCCTACTTTTATTTCTATTTTAGACTTTTGTTTTGCAAAAGTTAATCAAAACACGTCCAGGTATTAATTTGAGGGCACTGCTTTTTAAGATAATCTCTATATTTTCCCCATTCCTTTTGAAATTTTTGTTTAGACTCACCCCTAATGGCACCTGTCATTCTAGCCAAACCCAAGGTAATCAAATAATTTTTCTTGCCATTCTTTTTTTGTTGGTGCTGACTCGTTTTTCCAATTTTTGGCAATTGGGATTCTCGCTGCTGATGTTGCATACAGGAATATTTTTGTGTTTTCCCTAGCAATATCTGAATCTAATATTCCCAATAGAAAAGCTTCTGTTTTTTGTTTGTTTGTTTTTTACGAAAGTTTGTTCAAATATTTTCTTCAACTCTTCATATACCAAATCCCAGAAGCTCTTAATTTTATCCACCACATATGTAGTAGCGTCCCCTCTACTTGATTGCACCTCCAACACAATTTAGATTTTGTTTTATACATTTTAAATATTTCGCTTGGTCTTAAATACCAGCTATAAAACAACTTTAACAAATTTTCCTTTATTGCCTCACAAGCTGTAAATCTCCAATTCTCCTTCCATAATTTTCCCCATGATGATAATTGAATAGGTTTGCCTTTGTCCATTGCCCATTTAATCATTACCTCTTTTCATCCTTCGCCTCCCACTCTAGTAAAGTTTCATACGTTTTAGAGATTACCTTTGTCTTATTTTGTAATAAGAAACATTTTCCAGTTATCAACAAGCTAGACCATTTCCTTAATATGTTGCCTGTGTCATATCACGTCCGTTTCTGCCGGCTCACTATTCCTAGCCTTGTTTATTTTACAAGGGTGAATCATGTTTGTATACTGTGCGGATATTGGGCAAGATCCTGCATCTCGTTCACGCTGATGAGAGCATTGCCTCAAGAGCAGGAGCCGATTCAAGTATCTGGGGAAACACACACAAACACAGGGGCATGTACACGCAACACTTTTATGAATTGCAAATGTGTTTTCTCTTGTAGTGATGGAATCAGCAATATGGTTCCCAGATGCTTGACAGGGTTTCCAAGAGAACTAACCTCCAGGCCCAACTAGATGTGACATTAAATGTTCTTTTGCATTTAATATACGCCATTTTAAAAATGCATATAGCTGCCATGGGGAGAGGGGATGAGCAGGAGGTGAACTGTGGTGGGCAGCAATGGAGAGTTTAACACTTTCTCCCCTGGACTACTGTAATATCACATCCCCAACACTCCTGTTTGTCCTGCAAGTAAAGCTTGCAATAGAAGCAGTGGGGGTGATTTTAATTAGGGTTGCAGGAGGAGGAGAGAAAGGGCTAAACTCCCCCTCCCCTCCCTCCTACGCCTGCTGCCATTAACATTTTTTTAAAGCATGTTAAATGGAATTTTGGGTAGGGTGTCCCCAAAGCTATTGCCTCAAAAGAGAACACAAATCACACTCAAAGAAGGACATTGATTTCCTTTTTTAAAAAAATACATTTTTATCAATTTTTTAACATATCATTTACAACAGTCATTTAACATACATTTTTGTCTTATACAATATTTTAGACCTCCATCAACTACCTCTGAAGATTTTCCATTTTTTAATCACGTAATCTGCATTTCTTAATTTCTCTGTTACTTTTAATTATCCTTAACTTATATTCTCTTCATAATCTTCCTTGCAATATTTCACATAATCCTCCTTACAAAACTTCTTGCTTATTCTTTTTAATTACAATTGCTTTTCAAATAATTCAGATATTTACTCCAGTCCTCTAGGAATCTCTGGCCCCGCAGGTTTCAAATCCTTCCTGTCAATTTGTCTAATTCTGCATAGTCCATTAATTTCATTTGCCACTCTTCTTTCATCGGTAATTCTTCTGAGAAGGACATTGATTTCCATGCAACCTGCACATGCACTTTTAGAAACAGTTCCCACAATTTAAAATAGAAATGCAATATATCTTGCCACGGTAGGGAAGACTGTGCCAGGTGACCATTATGAATTTGTGCCTTGTCCAGCTGAAGAAACCTTTAAAAATGGGATCTGGTGTAAGGAAGAACAGATTTCCTATTCACATCAGTCTCATGTGGATACTTGTTTGGACTTCTGGGTGGCTTATTTTGACTTATAGGGTTAATTTCAGACAACTGCACTGATGGCTATTGCATCCTTAATGTGAACCGATGGTGTTGGCTTTCTTTCTTTCTTTCTTTCTTTCTTTCTTTCTTTCTTTCTTTCTTTCTTTCTTTCTTTCTTTCTTTCTTTCTTTCTTTCTACCATTAAAAACCAAGGAGGAGGAAATATGGAAGTGTGCATGCGATTATGCATGTAAAATAATGGTGCAACTCTTACACAGAGAGGCCTTTCCCGCTGCTACACTCCCTTCTTCGCTTCCACGCCTTAACCAGCAACTGCAGTGACAGATCTTCAACCACTAGGTGGTTCTAGTGGTCCAAATTCTGGTCCCTTAAAAGAGGAGCTGCATCGCTTGGGCTTGAGCCCTGCCCCTGCCCTGCCCTGCTGTGTCCCAAGTTCGGGGTCAATATGAATACATAATCAATGTTGTTTGGTTGGGCATTCTGTGGTTTGTATAGGGTGGCTTTCGTTCGTTCTATCCTGGAAAGCGCTCTGCATCGTAGGTGCGACTCATTCCCCGACACTTTCAGGAGCAGCTCTGTGCTACCTGGGAATGTGCATTCCTGTGGTCCTCCAAGCAAGACACTCTCCACCTTTCATCTGAGGCAAGCTGAGTGCAGTTTGCCCCGGTTTGCCAAGGGATGCTCTACTTTGGCTCGGAAAATTGCTGAGTAAGAATGGAAAGAGTCCCAGTTACACACGTGAGCGGATCTTGCTGATTCTGTCTGCAATTTAACATTTGAGCTCCACAGCCTTATCCTACACATGCTTGCTTGGAACTAAGTCCAGCTTTCTCCAAAGGGCTCCCAGGTAAGTGTTCACAGGGCAGCCCCAAAGCACCTCTGGATTTGGTTGGTTTGCAGCGCTTGCCAAAAAGGCCAAGAAGCCTCGGTGACATTGTAGATTCCTCTCTTCCGCAAGAATGATGGAGAAATGTGCAGACAGGGCCCTCTTTAGTGTTATGTTTGTGAGCTGCTTCCCATGACATTTGGAGAGATGCCCCTGACTCAAAGGGTAGAACTTACAATGTTCCTCCTCACCTGCCTTTCAGGGCTGGGGCAACAGTAAGGTGGCTTCTCACTTTATCCAAATAGTATGACGGAAAGCTGCTGTTCTGCTGCAGCTGGGGCAGGGGAAGACTCACCTGCAAAAGATTCCAGGTTTAGTCCCTAGCAGCTTCTCCAGGTAGGTTTAAGAAAACCCCTTCCTGAAATCCTGGAGAGCCACTGCCAATGGCAAAGGACCCCTGGACAGTTAAGTCCAGTCAAAGGCAACTACAGTCATACCTCATGTTACGTTTGCTTCAGGTTGCATCCTGCGGCGACCCAGAAGTACTGGAATGGGTTACTTCTGGGTTTCGCCGCTCACGCAGATGTGCAAAATGACATAACACGCATGCGCAGAAGCGGTGAATCATGACCCGCGCATGTGCAGACACAGGTTCCGTTCTTTTCAGGTTGTGAATGGGCCTCCGGAATGGATGCTGTTCCACTGTATGGGGTTGCGGCGCTCTCTCACTTCAGGCTGAGGAAGCCGGCATTTGTCTGCAGACAGCTTTCCAGGTCATGTGACCAGCATCACTAAACTGCTTCTGGTGCAATGGAGCACTGTGATGGAAGCCAGAGCACATGGAAACGTCGTTTACCTTCCCACTGCAGCGGTACCTATTTATCCACTTGCACTGGTGTGCTTTCGAACTGCCATGCTGCAGAAGCTGGGACAGAGCAACGGGAGCTCACCCCATTGTGATTCGAACCGCTGACCTTCCGATCGGCAAGCCCAAGAGGCTCAGCAGTTTAGATCACAGCACCATCCGCTCGCCTACTGCCAATTGACCAGTGGTACGACTTGGTATAAGGCCACGCAGCAGAGCAAGCCGACCTTCCTGTCTGCTGAGCTGGGCTCCACCCAGCCATGCAGGACTCCATCAGCCTCACTCCAGCCTGGGCCTGTGGAGTGATACTAGCACTGCTCCACTGGTGCAAAGCTTCCCCTTCTGCCTGCCTAATATGCTGGTGGGTGGAAGTGCTGTTCAGGACTTTTGGAAGCAGAGAGGGGGCTGGGGCTGGATCCCATCGGATCCTCAACTGGCCCTGCTGCTGTCACTTGGGAGCCTCAGGTCTGAAAGAGGGCTGGTCGCTGTGTCAGCTCAGGGCTTTTTCTGTAATCACCGGCCGGCCTTTGTGCCCTGGATGCTACCTGTGGCAGGGATACAGATAGATATTTTATTTTTATTTTTATTAAATTCCTATGCCGCCCATCATCAAAAGGCCTCAGGGCTGGTTACAAGATGGAAAAAAAATAAGATAAAAGCACTAATAAAAGAGAAACATCAAAACAACACACACACCCCAACACTTTTTAAAGGCTGTACAATATTTATCAACTCAAGGCCTGGTTGAAGTGAACGCTTTTGCCTGGCGCCAGTGGCGTAGCATGCATTGCCAGCGTCCAGGGAAAGGCAAGGATTGTGCCTCCTAACCTTATTGTTGTGCTGGAGGCAACAGGCAGACTTCCCTCGCTGCACCCCTGTGGGCTGCTCCTCATGGAGGTCTCCTACCTATCACCACATTTACCCTCTCAACTAAGCCAGCTCCCAGTGAGAGCAGCAGCTGGCGCTCCTTGGCAGGCTTGGCGGTGTCCCTGTAGCAGGTCTAGGATGAGGTCGGCAGAGAACAGGCCGAGGCTCCAGGCGCTTCCACGGCTGCCTCTCCTTGGCTGCGCAGCACAAGTGGGCGCTGGTGGGTCCTGGGTAAGCAGGCGGCTCTCATCTCCATGCTCCCACTGCAGGGCATATGTCTCGCCACAAGGCTCTGGGAAATAACCAGTGCAGGCCAAGAAAAGTCCAGGCTCCGGCCGGTGGGAGTTCAATCCAGCAGCAGGTGCCCCTTTGCCAGCCGTGAGGAGGTGCCACCGTCACAGCCCCAAAGGCCTGGCCTGGATGTAGCTCATCTCTCCACTGCTGTGGAGGTTGATAGCCATGTGGCCTTGGCTTTGGGGGTGATGGGTTGCACCCCCTCAGAATTCTGTCCCCAGGGCCACCGCCCCCCACACTACGCCACTGCCTGGCGTCTAAAAATATACAGTGGTACCTTGGTTTACAAACTTAATCCGTTCCAGAAGTCCGTTCTTAAACCAAAGCGTTCTTAAACTAAGGCGTGCTTTCCCATAGCAGCGGGGGACTCAATTTACAAATGGAACACACTCAACAGGAAGCTAAACATGTTCTGCTTCCAAGGCAAAGTTAACAAACCAAAACACCTACTTCTGGGTTTGCAGTGTTCTTAATACAAGTTGTTCATAAACTAAGCTGTTCTTAAACCAAGGGACCACTGTATATAGTAGAACCTCTACTCACAACCACAATCCATTCCGGAGGCCTGTCCGAAGTCGAAACGGGTCGCTGGGAGAGGCGTCGTTGTGGGCAGCATGGGTGATGATGCCCACTTCTGCGCATGTGCGAACGGCGATCACCGCTCCTGCACAGGCACGAACGGTGGCACCCCCCTATTACTTCCGGGTGTGCCACAGACGTTGGGCAAAATGGAAGCGAGCAGAGGCGGATGTAAGAAGAGGTTTGACTGTATAAGGAAGACACCAGATGAACCTCCCTGGGGCGAGCATTGCACAAATGAGGAGCCACCACAGAAAAGGTCTGGACTTCACATGGAGGAGGAACCCAAAGGAGGGTCTCATGGCTTTGCCATTCCATAAAAACCCCACTGGCATAGGGGGAAATTGGGACTGCTTCCTTAAGAAAAGGGCCACCCATCGTGGAAGATTGCCTAGAAGCCCATTTAAAGCTCCATTTCAATAATGTTCTGTATCTTCTCCCCGGTGTCTGGGGTGCTGATAACGCAGATTGTTGTATTTGTCTATAACCACAGTGATGTATATCGCAGCAGTTCAGATTGCCTGTCCCCCACTTGGCTCAGATGGGATATGAAGCGTCGCACTAGCGTGCAGGCAGAGTGGAAAGCTTTCGGGAACTGGATCCAGGTGCACAAAAGGTTAACAGGAGCATCGTGGTGCAAGTCCGCTATGGGAACCTCTGTCCTGATTACGATCTTCCAGCATCCCACCTGGCAGAACCCATCACAAAAGTGATAAAAGAATCTCTCTGTGTCAAAACCTCACAGCCACCCTAAGGACTGTCGCATACAAACACAAGCTGTGCCACTTTTGTTTCTGGCAGCGCCTTCTGTGTTTTTAACAGCTGCACAACAAGAAGAAATTTAGCAACTCACATTTCCACACCGTGGGAAAATTAAGCAGCCATATAGCTGTTGTAGGCACAGGAAACCGTCCTAAAATGTAGCTATATTTTATTCCCTGACAGTATCTTTGAACCTTTAACAGGTGTGTGGCAGGTAGGAATGGAGGAGGAATTTGATTCAGTTTGCATTTAAAGGTGACTCTTCATAATTTGCCCTTTCCAAAGTGATACAGGACCCAGAACACAGCCACCCCTTAAAAATTGCATGTCTCTGAATTCTGCAATGCAGTTATTCAGCCAGTATGAACAAAGATGAGTAGACAAGGGTAAAATGTGCACAGAAATGCATGTATGTATTAGTGAAAACCACATTTATAATGTATTGCATATGGGGAAATTGCTTTGCAAAAAGCAACACCAGGCAAAATTGCATACAAAAATGTGTGTCGATTAAGGGAGATTCACACTAAATGGTTGATGAATTTTCATGACGACTTCAAAATAAATTCACAAACTGATGTGGAAATGCGAAGAAGGGAGCTTAAGAATGTGGAACTGAGAGAAACTAAAATTGACCAATTCACCCAACCGTAGCAGCAGGCAGAAGACCAATAGTAAAGGATAGAGTTTCTGCTTGTTAAAAGTTTCTGCCGGCTCTTTCAAAGATGCAGAGATTCTGATGGAAGAGAAGCTAGGAATCCCGAAGGGAGAAAAGTCCTTATTTCCCCACCCCTTGAGGTTCCTAGAAGCTTGCTTCAAAATGCGTGCGATTATTCTTGAAATCTGCTACACTGTTGTAATTTTTAATGCCCTTTTACAGGAAAGAAAAACACGCACACATCAAATTACAAAGGAAGCACTCTCTCTTCTCAACCTTATATCCTGCAAAGGCAAACTAACTTCACAGAGCTATTTTGCAAATCAGTCCCCTGTGCTGCTGTTTTTTATGCCCACCTTCGAACCTTCATTGTTTTAGCTAGGATTAGGAAGTGGAAGCTCTAGCGCAGCTTGACAATAGCTCTCGTCGCAGCATCTGTAACCTTCCCCCTGCCCCCCCCAAAAAGCCGGATTCAGAGCATTACATGCAACCGGTGCACTAATTATTTGACCCAACGTTTTTGCAAAGCAAAAGGTGTTGCGATGGCACAAATAAGGAGACATCGGATTGGCTTCTTCCCAACCAGAGTCCTGAAACGTCAATTGTGGTTGGCTGAAGTGAGTGGGACAACCTCAGGGCTAAGGGGGGTGGGGGTGGCACTGGACGGGGCACCAGCAACATGAGTCATGTTTCAGTTTCATGCAGTTCTGAACAAAGCAGAAAGGAAGAAATGTTCCACTGGTGAGGAAGTGAGGGACGGAGCAGACTTTGTGATACCATTAGTCTTCATTTCCTGAGGAAACAGTAGGGACTTGGGAGCAGTTAGTCGTCAAAATCCTTTTTGTATTTCAGCCCCTTCGATAGGAAATGGCATTTGGGATTCCCTGGCATGTCCCTAGGGAACGCTCTCCTGGAATTAAACTTATTCATGTCGTTGGGTGGGCTTGCTCTGTGTACATACATTTCAAGGGAACACAGCTTATTCCCTGGTAGAGGTGGTGGTGGTGGGGTGTCATTCCCACATTGTAACTGGGCTGGGCTTTTGGCAATAATTCTGGAGTTATTGCAAAATGCAAGGCAGCTCACAACCTGAATTGAAACAGATACTGCTAAAATAAAATAAATCACCAGTCACAAATATTTATTTACAAAAATCAGATAAGTTACCATGTTAAAAACAGTGCTGCCACTGAATGACTTTCAACCATTTAAAAGAGCAACAAGAGAAGAAAACACAGAACACCCACCATGAAAAGACCCTGCAACTTCAGCTGGTTAGTAGCCAAAGGTGGTGAAAGGAAACTAGAGGAGGCCAGACTAGTAGGCACAATCTAGGAGCAACCACCAAGAAGCCCCTCTCCATGGGCAAAGCCTGGTGTGATGGCGGCCTGGGACTCGGGCTCAGACTCGGAACCAGAGGAGACTCCGTCTGCACCGGATCCTTTGCCTCAGGCATCACCTGAACCAACTCTGGGGCCTGATCCTGAAGAGTCCCAGTCTGCACAGGTTCCCCTGCAACAAACACCAGCTGGGCCAAGTCAGGGGCCTGAGCCTGCCCTGGCTCCAGATGCGGGGATTACCTCATTGCCTTTAGCTTGGGCCATCACTTACAGCTGCTCCACTACAGGTTTGGTCAGGGGAGGCTGAGGTGGCCCCTGAGTCTAGTAACCCACTGACGTCTCCCGAGCTGCAGAGACCAAGGTCTGAGAGAAGGAGGAGGAGTGCTCACCTTTGGGCGAAACAGGGAGGTAAGCTGCCAGGGGATCAGGACCAGCTGCTACCCCAACAAAGATAAAAGGCTGTCAGACCCCACCCCAGGTTGCGGGAGCAACATTGCTGTATGCTAGATCCTGTACCTGTCCTTGCCTGGTTTCCTGCCTTGTGTCCTGCCTCAGCCCTGTTGGACTGACTCCTAGCGGAACCTTTGGATTCTGGACCGGTCCTGGACTGTATTTCACAGGTTATCCCCGGGCCCAGCACACCTGGATTCATGGGGGAAGAACCTCAGTTAGTTAAGTATTTTTATTGATTTACTTTATTTAGGGGGGCAGCTTCTCCCCTGCCCCCCTGGCTATGCCCATGCCCATGCCCAGAGCCGTAGCTAGGTGATCTTGCGCCCCCGGCAGAACCGTCCAGATTGCACCCCCTAGCCATGGACAAATTAGCTCTTCTTTCCGCCTCTCCTCCAACCCCTCCCCATTCAATTCACCCTCTATTAAAACGTTTTCTTATGAGGCAATAATCGGTATTCTTATTTATAGACATATTTATGGACATATTATGACCCGATTTTGCACCCCCCCTGCCTGCACCCCTGGCGGGGGCCCACCTCACCCCCCCTAGCTATGGCCATGCCCACGCCCCTCTCTTGTGACTTTACCAAAGGTTCCTGTGAGGATGATGTGAAGGGCTGTCCCAGGGCCTGAGCAAACCACAAAATGGTGCCCCCCTCCCCACTAGGGAGGAAGGGGTGAGTGAAGATCTACACCAGGAACAAGGGGCTAATGAAGATCGACCTCTGGATCAGCTACCCCTGTGGATCATTCATTTGCATCCTCTTGCCTCATGGGTGGGCCAGCCCTGGTGGTGGGCCCAAGAGAAAGTCCTCACCAGAGGATCTCAGAGATAGAAGGGGAACACAAAGAACCAGATGGTCCTTAGGCTACTTCAGACCCTCATTATTTTGTTTAGGGCTTTGTGAATTAGCAAGTTCCTTGAACCTGGCCCAGGAGCAAATCAGCAACCAGTACAGCACTCTCAGCAGCAGGGTGGCATGCTGCCAATAAAGTAGTACCTCTGGTTAAGAACTTAATTCGTTCTGGAGGTCCGTTCCTAACCTGAAACTGTTCTTAACCTGAAGCACCACTTTAGCTAATGGGGCCTCCTGGTGCTGCTGTGTGATTTCTGTTCTCATCCTGAAGCAAAGTTCTTAACCCGAGGTACTATTTCTGGGTTGGTGGAGTCTGTAACCTGAAGTGTCTGTAACCTGAAGCGTATGTAACCCGAGGTACCAGTGTAATCTGTTTCTGTGAGGAGTCTAGCCACTGCATTCTGCACAAGCCGAAGTTTCTGGACCAGGTACAAGGGCAGTCCCACACAAAGTGTGTTACAGTAATCAACCAAGGTATGGATCACTGTGGTTAGGCCGTCACAGTCCAGGAATGGTCGCAGCTGGCATACTAGCCGGAGACAATAAAAAGCATTTTTGAGCCTCTGGTGACTGAGATGGAACAAGGAGAACTCCCAGACTGCATACCTGCTCCTTCAGAGGGTGTGCCACCCTGTCCAGAACAGGTGGTTGACCTATTTGGAGTCAAGCTCAGTTTATTGACCTAAATACCAACAAGAAAAATAAGGGGCTGAAGGAGTTGGCCATGTTTAGCCCTGAGACTGAGAGGAGATAGGATAGCCATCTTCAAATATCTAAAGGGCTGCCACATGGAAGATGGAGCAAGCTTGTTTTTTCCTGCTCCGGAGAGTAGGACCAATGGATTCAAGTTACAAGAAAGGAGATTCCGACTAAATGTCAGGAAGAACTTTCTGATTGATGGTAAGAGCTGTTAGACAGTGGAACAGACTCCCTCAGAAGGTGGTGGACTCTCCTTCCTTGGAGGTTTATAAACAGAGGTTGGATGGCCATCTGTCATGGATGCTTTAGTTAAGATTCCTGCATTGCAGGGGGTTGGACTAGATGATCCTTGAGGTCCCTGCAAGTCTATAATTCCATAAAATTATTATTATTATTATTATTAATAATAATAATAATTTTTATTATTTGTACCCCGCCCATCTGGCTGGGTTTCACCAGCCACTCTGGGCAGCTTCCAACAAAGATTAAAAATACATTAAAATGTCACACATTAAAAACTTCCCTGAACAGGGCTGCCTTCAGATGTCTTCTAAATGTCAGGTAGTTGTTTATCTCTTTGACATCTGATAGAAGGGCGTTCCACAGGGCGGGTGCCACCACCGAGAAGGCCCTCTGCCTGGTTTCCTGTGACTTGGCTTCTCACAGTGAGGGAACCGCCAGAAGTGAGGGATAGACTTCTTTTTTGTCCTTCGCCCCACAGTGGTTCAGGTAACTTATTGCAAGCGCTGCTTTACTCCCAGCAAAAACAGAACAGAACCAAAAAGGCAACCCATGTACAGAAGGAGCGGACATCTGAAGATCAGCTGCTGAGGATGAACAACAGAGGAAGCCAACCTATTCTTGGCCTGGTTGTGAAGGCTCAGAAACATCTGGCTGGCCGCTGTTGGGGGGAAAGCCCATCTGATCCAACAAGGCAATTGCTGAGCTGTCCTTTCCCGCAGCTGGGAGGAATTGTGGCTATTTTTCTTGCACTGTCATTCATTGCGCTTGGGGGAAGGGATTCTCTTCATGATCATGAGCCACTGAGGCCGAGCATTCAGATCCGGTCCCTCTGTGAATCAGAAGGGGTTGCGACTTCCATGCCACATTTTCCACAGGACAGAACTCTGCCTGGTTGTTGCAATATTTATACTAGCTGCTCATAGCTAGCATACCAACCCAGGCAGAATCCAGGCTTTGCTTATAGGATCAACTTGTTTATGTTTTGTTTCATGGCAGCCCAGTTGAAAGCCGCATTGCACAAACTGCCCCAGCCTCCTGCTCACACTTGCCAGGGAGCTGCCAACATTTCTCAACACAAAACAAGAGGGAGGGAGCACCTACCTTTTAAAGGTCTCCTGCCATGATGCCCTGGGAGCTGAAATGGACATGGGCTGATTTGCCGGTTTGGCTCCCAGGAAGAGCATAGGGTTAAACAGCCAATTTCAGTGCTAATCACAGCAAGACTAGAGGATGTGAGGATGGAAAGAGTGAGACGGACAGTGCCAGCTGCCTGGCAAGAGGGAGCAAAAAGGATGACTGTATTAAGGTGAGACGGTTTTGCGATCGCTTCCTGCTCTGCTTCTGAAATCACACAGGCTCTACACTAGTGGCCAAAATTGTGAAAACCTCTTGGAGAAAGTGTGTTTCCGAGGTTTGATATCTCATTTTTTTCTTATGTGTTTCATGTTTCTTTTTTTATGACTGCTTTTGTAATAAATAACCCTTCACAAAAGTTATTCCATTACATTCTTCTTTAATCAAAACAAAATAAAAAAATTCCTTCCAGTAGCACCTTAAAGACCAACTAAGTTAGTTCTTGGTCTGAGCTTTCGTGTGCATGCACACTTCTTCAGATACACAGATCTGAAGAAGTGTATCTGAAGAAGTGTGCATGCACACGAAAGCTCATACCAAGAACTAACTTAGTTGGTCTTTAAGGTGCTACTGGAAGGAATTTTTTTATTTTGTTTTGACTGTGGCAGACCAACACGGCTACCTATCTGTAACATTCTTCTTTAAATTATCTTTCCATTGATATATAATTTTATGGTGTTACCCCTAAAAAAGTGGTGTTATGAGCCATCAAACCTCGGAAATATACTTCCTCCAAAAGGTTTCCACAATTTTGGCCACTAGTATAGCTGGGACTTGTTGACAGAAGGCAGGAGACCCTACACTGCTCCCAATCACCTTCAGAACAATTTGAGGAAAGCAGAAACAGTCTCAGTGCTAAGCCCACCCGACAGGGGTTAAGGGGTGACCCAGGGGTCCTGAGCTCTTCATCCCTTTTAAAAATTTCTTTAAAATGTTGTTTACAGTGCTTCTGGACATGTTGGAAAGCACAGTGCCAGGGTGACCCCAGCAACTCCCGACCTTAATTTGCAGAGACACCTAGATTTGCATCTGCATATAAAAACCAGGACATGCATATTGTATGCGTCTCTGTCTCAAGAGTCCATGCCCTGAGGCTTCTAATTAGCAGCACTGGGCATTGTGAGAATGGCGTTTAGGGTTCACGTTCTTAAATTTCATGTTCATGCTGAAACACTAGCATGAAAAGTCTGGAAATCTGCATGGCTGGAATTGTTGCACTGCAGAGCATGGGAAGCAAAATCTGTAAGTTGCCAAGGAAGCCTGGGGATCCGAGCTTGGCTCTTTGCTGCTAGGAGACAAGAAGTTTCTAGCCCTCATGAAATGCCTCAAGATACCTTAATTGTTGCTGCTCAATAGTTAAAAAATAACAAATATTGCATTCTGATTTTCAGGTAATTGTTCTCGCTCATCATAGTTTCTAGCAGCTGCCCTGGTAGACTACCAGTCTTTTTAAATAAACATCCACATGCAGAAAATATATACAGAAAATACCTCTTCACAAACATGGAAGCCTATTTATTCTCAGCTTGTTAACAGAAACATTTTATAACATTTCATGTCCATCATTTCCCCTCCAGGGTATTTGAAGCCTCTCGCAAGAAGTTCAACAAGAGGTGCTGAAATCATGGAGGGGTGTGTGTTTCTGTGTCCCTGTCACTGGCACTGATTGGATAGTTCCTGTAACATCACTAAAAAAATAAGATCGAATTTCACCCTCTTTGAAAGGACACAGATTTGTGAACGTGTGTGTGTGTGTGTGTTTATAATTTGTGCAGTAGCTGTATCACACTAATACTAGTAGCTGGGAGTCAATCAGCTTTGTGTAGTAATAGAAACAGGGTAGAACCTTGTAAAATCTTTCTAATTTAGTTAAGCCAGGTAATGTAATGAAAATTTGGACATGAGCTACTTGCATTCCTTGCAAAGTGCAAAACATAAGGTTGGAGGGAGAGGAATCAAGAAAAAAATGTTTGTGAGTTTCTCATACTCTTTCCTGTCTTCAGAAAGTTCAGGTGCCACGAGTAAAAACAAAGGTCATTGTAAATGCCTCTAAGAAGAGTATTTCTAGTAAAATGAAACTTCTGCTGTGCACCTCAGCTGGTTTCATTGTCAGCATCACAAAGGTCAGTAACACTGCAGTCTCCTCAGCAATGTTTGTGTCATACTACTGAGCAAATTCCAAAAGCATTTTATTTGTACACAACTGTCAGCTGAGTGAAAATATAAGACCTGGAAATGGAAAACAGGGAGCAGGGTGAGGATGTATGGGAGAGAAATTTGGTTTGGTTTGCATTTGGAGACCTTCCTAATTCTCCCATGAAACAAAATTTGCATTTCTCTGGAGGGTCTGATGCAGCTTCCCAACCAGAAAACTGGGTTGAAAAATGTCTCCTAAAACTGCAATAAAACTGGATCTATTTCGATGAGGGTTTAGCCCAAGCTGCAGCACAGAAACTGCTTTGGTCGCCCTATAGGATGACCTCTGTCAAGAGAAAGACAGGGGGAAAGTGTCCCTATTAATTCACATTGACCTCTCAACGGTATTTGATACCATCAACCATGGTATCCTTCTGAAGTGGCTGTTCGAGTTAAGGGTGGGTGGCACCGCTGTGTTGTGGTTCCAGTCCTACTTGGATGGTCGTTTCCAGAATGCTCTTCAGCCCTATGGACCCTTCAATGTGGGGTTCCTCAGGGTTCAATTTAATCCCCTATGCTGCTTAACATCTACATGAAACTGCTGAATGGGGTCATCTGGAGTTTTGGAGTATGTTGTATACACTCCAAATACACTGATGACACACAGCTCTGCTTCTCCTTTATATCTGCAGGTGTGGCAATGAATGTGCTGGATTGTTGTCTTGCTGTCTAGTAATGATGAGAGCCAGTAAACTGAAGTTCAGTCCAGATAAGACAGAGGCACTGTTGGTGGGCAGTTCCTTAAATCGGATGGATGCGAGGCTGCTTGCTCTTGATAGTGTTACACTCCCACTTTCTAGAAAAAGAGGTGTCGGAACTCACCACGAACCCCTCCCTTCTTCTCTTATAATGGCAATGGCACCCACTTGAGAGGTGCCGGAACTGAGTTCCAGCAAGTTCCGGCTGAAAACCCCCCTGGATGCATTCTACACAGGGCTGCCTCTGAAGACAGCTCAGAAACTTCACCTGTTGCAGAATTCAGCAGCCAGGTTGCTCACTGGGGCAAGACCAGACACCAATTACCGTATTGGTCCGAATATAAACCACACTTTTTTTCCAGATTCTGACTGTGAAAAGTTAAAGTGTGGCTTATATTTGCGACCTTACAAAAATTGGTTGGGAGCAGGTTTGTCCCTGGATGTTGCCCGGTTTTGGCTGGGATGGCTCCAAGATGGTGGCATGGTGAGGGGATCCCTGAGAGGGAGCCAGAAGGTGGTGAGGAGGAGGAGGGAAGGGAAGAGCATGGATGAGAGAGAGAGAGAGAGAGAGAGAGAGAGAGAGAGAGAGAGAGAGAGAGAGAGAAGGTCTGCTAGCAGGAGGAACAGGAAATACAGCCGGTGTGCTGGGACTGGCGATAGTCCAAGGTGCTGCCTGGCTTTAGCCCGCTGAGGGGCGTATGAGTCCCACCAGCCACTGCCTCTCTCTGCCTGTCCCATCGGTGGGCCCTGGTGGTGTTGACCCTTTGGAAGCGCTGCTGCCCACCACCGCTGCCACCACCAGAGTGAAGGCGCTGCCTCCTTGGCCCTCCTTGGCCCCTGCTCCTCCTTGGTTATTGTCTCCCACCCCCTTTAATTTTAAAGATGTGGCTTATATTTGGGTGCAGCTTATATTCGGGCCAATACAGTAGTTTCCGGGTCCAATTCAAAGTGCAGGTTTTGACCTATAAAGCTTTAAACAGTTCAGCACATTGGACTCCAAATGATGTTCCCAGCTGAGATGAACACACACACACACACAAACACCCTGCTCATGTATACCCTGCTTCTATCCCTCAAAGCAGCTTTGAATTTCAAAATATGATAAAATGTTTTTTAAAAAAATAATATTTATTAACAGTTTAGAGACTACAAAAGAAAGAAAAAGAATTAAACAATACAATACAATACAAAAACAAAGACACTACATAATACTAACACTAAAACATTGAATTAACAAGACAAAACAAAAACAATTTAAAACACATCCAATAATTTCAATATCTTATCTTTCATTCACTTGTTTCAACGACCTCCTCACACCTCCCTTTTTGTGTTCCACTTCAATTAACTGTTTCAGCAACAAAATATGAAACAAAATATGATAAAATGAATACAAGATAATAAAGTCCTGATTGAAATGCACAATTGCAAATCAAAATATTCTGTGTTGCTCCCACTGACCCTGTTACACATGAGAATCAACACACAAAAAGCGAGCGTATATTATGCAAACATTCTGCACAAGCATGACCTAATGGGATCTGCTTTCCACCAGCTAATCATGCCCTGGCACTGGGCGGCAATAAAAGTGATAAATGCCAGCATGATGAGGTCACCAGTTCCCCATGCAACCGCAGAAGAAATTACAGAAAAGAACAATTATTGTGATTAAAGGAAAGATAGCGGATTAATCAGCAATTCATTCCAGCAGACACTCCAAGTGGGAAGGTGACCTCACCGCTGGAGGCAAACTCCTCCTGGCATTCTTTCTGTTGCAGGAAAGGAGAGAGAATTTATTAGCAAGAGGGAAGAGGAAGCAGGAACCTTGCCCGCCTCTCAGGGCTGAATATAGCGTCAGGTAGCACTCGAAGGCTGGTTCTGCAAACAGCTCTAATTAAATAGCAGGTTCTTCTTTCAGTTGTTATTATTCCTATTATTAGTATGTTAAATGAGTGCTGGTTAATTGTGGGGAGGTAACAGTCTACATGCACACCCTCCAACTTGCCACAGAGGAGAATCAGGACACCAAAACAGAACATCCTGGGATCTGTACTTCCAGGAGGTTCTGCTTAAAGCAGGACAGTTGAGGGGCATGCATGTGGTTTACAGCCTGAGACCAGCAAGTTTCATGCAATTGATGTAAGGGGTGACTGGCCTAGAGTACAGAGTGTCTGTCTGCATGCCACCTCCACCACGGTGGCAATTGCAAAGGCACAGCTGATCACTGGTGCATGCCTGCAAACCCCACTTTTGGCAGGGACTACGTGTCCCAACACTCGATGCTCTATCAGGTGTAGGGCAGGCCAAATAGAGAGGCCTAGCAAGCCTAATCTGGCCCATTGGCTGGAGGATCCCAGCCGCCAACAATGGAGTATTGTTGTCCCCCGTTCCTTTCACGAGCAGCTACATCATTAATACTGTTGCAGGCCACCCCAATCTCTGAGCGGTGTGAGATTCTAGGGGTTCCAGGTGCTAACCCAGGGTTCAATTTTCTTGCAATGACAGCGGAGACCATGGTATATTTTAAATCTATGGTTCATTTACACACATATACGACCTGATGGAGTTTTCTTGGCAGGGATGCTGGAGTGGCTTGCCAGTTCCTCCTCCAGGTGGATCACGTTTGGTCAAAACTCTCCACTATGACCTGTCCATCTTGGGTAGCCCTGCACGGCATAGCTCATAGCTTCGCTGAGTTCTTCAAGCCCCTTCGCCACGGCAAGGCAGTGATCCATGAAGGGGACAATATGGTTGGACAGTGTTCTCAAAGCTACCAGCATGAGTTTGACCAAACTGCGGGAGGCAGTGAAGACAGGAGTGCCTGGCGTGCTCTGGTCCATGGGGTCACGAAGAGTCGGACATGACTAAACAACAACAACAACCTGATGGAGGAGCTTGCGGCATTAGCACCCCGAGAAGCTCTTGCTTCTGCCATAGCCAAAGCCTTGGACCACAGCAAAAATCAGACTTGGCTCTGTCTCTCAGCTGCCCAGCCTGCTGCCTGCTTCTAGCTTCTAGCTCTCACACCGCAACTCTGGCTTGTCCTTCTAACTGACAGACAGTTGAGGGAGAGGATTTGTCACCCATTTGTTCTCCGGAACAGAGCTACTTCCTTTGGCTATGGGGCCATGACCAAGAAACATGCCTGGCTATTCCAGCAATTGAATTCTTGTTGGATCCAGGAATTGGAAAGGACATGCAGTGGTATTTTCATGAACAACAAAAAGCGCATTATGAATGTAGTCCTGACGATGTTCTGTTGGCGTTACAGTGCTGTGCACACCCTGGTCTTTGAACAATGAGTCTCTTCAGGTGTTGAAGCACATATCTGAATTGGTTTCCTGCTAACGAGGTCACTAGAGGCATTTCTGTAATATAAGGTTTGTTTACATGTAAGCAAAGCATAACATGGGGTTTTGCAGCATGAACAGCTGTCTACGCTGCTTCCCATCAGATTTCTAGGGGAACCAAAGCGCAGGATTCTAAAAGAGAGGAAGTCGGACTCAGTTCCAGGACTGCCTGTCATCTCTTCTGTTTCACATACACACCCTTTGATGACACAGCCTCCAGTCATAGGAGGCAGAGGGAAGAAGGGCACACTCTCTTTTGTAATACTTGAAGTGTTCCCAGCTATTTAGTTCCTGTGGCAACATACTGTTCTGGTTGACATTACAAAGGGGATACCTAACACATCAGGGCTATTCAGAAAAGACCCTCATGAGTCCAGTCTAGTCATTTCCATCTTCTGAAGACCCTGTTCTTATAAGGATCGAATCCCAGGGCTGGGAGGGATCCAGAGAGGAGATCTGGCCCAATCTCAATGTAATAATAATAATAATAATAATAATTCATAGGTGGTATATAACAAGCTCTAGGGATGTGGGTGGTGCTGTGGGTTAAACCACAGAGCCTAGGACTTGCCAATTAGAAGGTCGGTGGTTCGAATCCCCGCGACGGGGTGAGCTCCTGTTGTTCAGTCCCTGCTCCTGCCAACCTAGCAGTTCTAAAGCACGTCAAAGTGCAAGTAGATAAATAGGTAGCACTCCGGTGGGAAAGTAAACTGTTTCCATGCGCTGCTCTGGTTTGCCAGAATCGGCTTAGTCATGCTGGCCACATGACCTGGAAGCTGTACGCCAGCTCCCTCGGCCAATAAAGCGAGATGAGCGCCGCAACCCTAGTTGGTCACGACTGGACCTAATGGTCAGGGATCCTTTATATAACAAGCTCTAAAAGTGAGACAAGACTCATTTTACTTTGTGGGATCTGGTTTGGGAATTTAAAATGACATGTGCAGACAAGTGTGTGCAGGAAGAGGACTCTTCCACTCAGGAAGGATATTTTTATAAACAGGAAATATACTTTCCTACCAGATTTAATTCAGCGTCTCATCTTGTTTTTAAGGGGAGATGTGTGGTTAAGGAGAAGAAAAGCATACATTCATTTTTGGTATCAATCTGCAGAGTACACTGTGGAAAACGTGCATCATTATCAGCACACTTCTAAAGTCACATTTTCTGGTTTTATTCTTGGCTCTTTGTTTTTGGTGTAGGACTGTAATCTTCAGTGGGATTTCTCCCTGTTTACTTTGATGTCATTCAGATTAGAAACAGACTATTACTTGACAAAAAACAAACAAAACAAATCTCTAATGGTGACAACTTTTCTTCCCTGTAAGTAAACTCATAGAATCATAGAGTTGGAAGGGACACTGAGGATCATTGAGTCCAACCCCCTACAACGCAGGAACATGCAGCTGTCCCATATGGGAATTGAACTTACAACCTTGGCATTATCAGCGCCATGCTCTAACCAACTGAGCTATCCAGGCTGACAATAAGTTTCAGCCAGGCAATTCCTAACTTAAGGCAAGGGGCAATAGCGGCAGCTCTTCTCAGAGACAGCTCCACACAGCCAAGCCATAGAATCATAGAACTGTAGAACTGGTACGGAATTAGTGTTGCTTAGTTTAGGCCTTCTAGAGACTCAGACGAGAAAGCAATTCATAAAATGTAATAGGCTGCGTCACATTAGCCCCAGTGCTAATGCCTAATGCTTGCATAATGCTTGATCAGAAGGTTGTTTATAGACTTATGGAGACATAAGGGAAAGCATGAAACATTACCAGGATTTCAAAGACGGAATTGACAAGTCAATCGAAAAATGGCTTTTTTTGTAAAAGAAAAGCTCTACAACTTTTGTGTCTTCCTTAAAATAGGTAAAAAAATAATAATTGGGGGGGGGTCTTCCTAAAAAAGTTTTTCAGGGTGTCTTGGTTTTTACTTTTTGAAATATGGCAACCCTAGTAATAAAGGCGCATTATCTGCCTCAATTACTCACTAAGGGCTTATCCATGCAGGGGGTTATTGCAGATTTGCTGCTACACATGTGTGAATTTTTTAGGTGGTGTCCACACAATGTCATCATCTTCAGAATTCCAGTCTAAACCTTCTTCAAACTGATATATATATATATATATATATTTGCTTTCGTAGATTTTCACGGGTACAGGAATGCAGGTTTTGGTGTCCTCGGGTGTCTTCCCGTGTAAAAGTTGGGGTGTCTAGGCGACGTTTCGACGAGGTCTCACTCGTCATCTTCAGGCTGGTGCTTTCGGCTTCTTGTTACTGGAACAGAGCAGGATCTCAGTGTTTGAGTTCCTATAAATACTGTTGAGGGGGTGTGGTGTATAGCCTCCAATGTTCTGGGCAGAGAGGAAGTTCCCAGGCTAGTGTGCCTTTTCTTCTTTTGTTCCTTAATTACTTGAGGGATATCTTGGGTGATTTCTTGAGTGATATCCTGAGTACCACTTAGGTGGGTCATTAGGTGTGGATTAGTTGCTAAAGTCTTTGTGTCTTGACCTCTTGAACTTTGTGAAGAGTTTTTCTGAGAAGATGGCTGTACTGCACTTAGTTGTGCTCTGGCTTGGCTTCGTGTATAGGGGCGAGCTGTGGTTTTGTGGCCTGTGTCAGCCAGATCTGTGTAGGGATTGCAGGGGGGTGCAGCATCCGGAGGTGCCACCATGGTTTGGCTACTGGATGGTGTCTGTAATTTATCTGTGGAGAGGGTCTGGGTTTGGGTCTGGTGTGGTTGATTGGTGATGGCGTTCTGTGTGCCTCTGGATCTGGTGTCAGTTTTTGTGGGGAGGGCTAATTTCCAGATGTCTGGCAAGCGGGATGTGTCGTCACGCTTGTTCACACAGAACGCCATCACCAATCAACCACACCAGACCCAAACCCAGACCCTCTCCACAGATAAATTACAGACACCATCCAGTAGCCAAACCATGGTGGCACCTCCGGATGCTGCACCCCCCTGCAATCCCTACACAGATCTGGCTGACACAGGCCACAAAACCACAGCTCGCCCCTATACACGAAGCCAAGCCAGAGCACAACTAAGTGCAGTACAGCCATCTTCTCAGAAAAACTCTTCACAAAGTTCAAGAGGTCAAGACACAAAGACTTTAGCAACTAATCCACACCCAATGACCCACCTAAGTGGTACTCAGGATATCACTCAAGAAATCACCCAAGATATCCCTCAAGTAATTAAGGAACAAAAGAAGAAAAGGCACACTAGCCTGGGAACTTCCTCTCTGCCCAGAACATTGGAGGCTATACACCACACCCCCTCAACAGTATTTATAGGAACTCAAACACTGAGATCCTGCTCTGTTCCAGTAACAAGAAGCCGAAAGCACCAGCCTGAAGATGACGAGTGAGACCTCGTCGAAACGTCGCCTAGACACCCCAACTTTTACACGGGAAGACACCCGAGGACACCAAAACCTCCATATATATATATATATATATATATATATATATATATATATATATACCTTCCACTGATAATCCAATAAGAAGAACGAATCCCATTAAAAATTGCATACAGCACAAGTGTCGATACACTAGAGCACAACATTTTAGTGGGTGTTTTTTTGGCTTTATCCACACTTAACTTTCCTCCACTCTTTCCAGGCACGGTCCACAATTTAAAGTTCCATATCTAAGCGCCACGCCACCCCGAGCTTTCCCCATGAAGATCTGCTCTTTAAAGCTCAATCACAGCAAACATCAATCCATGCAAAATATATATATCCAACTTTTGTGAAAGATTTGGAATGGTACCACAGTACTTTTCATTTATGTCACTCCTTTTCTGTGTGGAGGGAGTGGGGGTTGCTAGGCGTGGTTTGGTACTGCTTCCCTCTGACTGGTTTGAGCTGTCAGTTTGAGACCTCCGTTCAAAAGAAACTTATGGCAGCTACTGGAGGGAGTTAAGGGATAAGTCATAGTGACAGCTATGGGCACTTCAGGAAACCACAGATCCTAGTTCCTATTGTCTAATAGTTTCCAGTCTCCTATACTCCCACAAAATTAGAATTCTGGAGTACTAAGCATCATATAATATAACTATCTGTATGTACAGTGGTACCTCGGATTACATACGCTTCAGGTAACCCAGAAATAGTGCTTCAGGATAAGAACAGAAATCGTGCTCCGGCAGCGCAGCGCTAGCAGGAGGCCCCATTAGCTAAAGTGGTGCTTCAGGTTAAGAACAGTTTCAGGTTAAGAACGGACCTCTGGAACGAATTAAGTACTTAACCTGAGGTACCACTGTATGTATGTAAGCATGCGTGCAATGAAAGGGTTATCCCCATTTGTATGCTCATAACCCCAACATTTACTGGCTGAAGGAACACAAAGGTTTGTATCAGGTGTGACTACAACAATGGATTCCCTACCGCCCCCATTTTCAGCACAACCCGCCATTGGTGTAGAAAGGAAAATGCCATTCTCATTTTCTAATACCAGCAACACGCAAACAAAGGTGCAGGCAATCAGGTACAAATTCACTCATTGAAACATCAAACAGCAACTACGCAGCTGTAAATGTAAAGTGCAAAACGGCCTCAAGAGCTGGAATGGTGGGGAGATCATTTGCCTGTCAGAGGTTTATCCACTACTGAATGCTACTCATACGACTGTTTCTGTTGTTTGGTTGGTTGTTTGGTTGGTGAAATATACTCAGAGTTGAGAGTGGATTTCATGCTCTTTATTCAGCTCATAGTGGTGAGGAGGAATGAAAGTTTCCCCAAAATATCTGCTTTATATACATTATTTACACAATGGGCCCCACATGATTGGCTAATTCCAGAATTCTCCTGTAGGCCAATCAGGTTGTGGATTCACTTCCATCTGGAGCTGGATTGGGTGGCTCCTGCAGACCAATCATACTGCTGCATTGTTCTAGGACCAATCAGGCTGCTGCATTTTGGATCCTATTGTTCTAGGACCAGTCAGACTGCTGCATTTTGGATCCTATTGTTCTAGGACCAATCAGACTGCTGCAGTTTGGATCCTATTCAACTCAGTACATAACAGTTGGTTGGTTGGTTGGTTGCTACTTATGAATTTATTCATCTGAGGTATTCTGGAGGAATCTGCAATGTAATAAAACAAATACAAAACAGCTACATATATTAAAACAGTTAAAATAATTGCATTTAAAAAGCCCCAATTTCACACACACTTTAAAACAACAGCTCATGCTTAAAAATCAATCCAAGTACAATACATACCAATTGGAATAAAGATCTCCACTTGGAAGTCTTGTTGAAAAGGAAGGTCTTTAGCGGGCACCAAAAATACTGAAGAGAAAGTGTCTGTCTGCTACCTTATGTGAGGGTGTTCCAAAGGAGACGTTTGCCGCACCAAAGGCCAGATTCCAAAATAATGCAGAATGGACCGCAGAATGACCTCTCCTGCAGAATGCAATTATTGGTTGCTTATATAAGCTGTAAGAGTGTAGGAGAATAGTTTGCAAACCTGATAGCATAATGCAAGGTGGGGAGAATGCAAATTTCTTTACCTTTCTCACTCTGCACTGCAGAAATAGGACAGAGTCCAGATTTCCCAGCTCTTCCTAACTTGACATTTTGCAGAAGGGGTAGACATTCTATATTTCTGAGTCCTCAAAATTTCCCCATGCATTTGCCTTTGTTTCCGGAAAGTGGCTAACCTCATGTTTATAGCTGCTTTAATCTCGACTGAAGTTTGTCTTTCATAGTAACAGATGATTAGCAGTATGAATGACCTATTTATTTGTTGGTCTGTACACAGATTGTGAGTCATGCTTGCACGTCATATATACAAATGCCCAACTTGATTAGATCAGAACTGTACTGTAAATATTCCTTCCTAGCAAACGCCAATGTGAGGTAGCAGTGACTATTTATTTCCTGAAACTTGCTTTTCTAGTAAAACAGAATCAGTGGGATCCAGATGTTACTATCATAAATTACAGATGTGAAAGATGTCAGATGTTTTCTTTTCTCAAAGCCACTTTTCCAGTTAAAGAGATTTCCCTCCTTTCCTTCACCTGAGTCCATTATCGTATGTGTCACTCATGCTCATTTTGAGAGGATGTGGTGAATGAGATCAACAGCAGTACCACCAATACAAAAGAATTTATCAAACTAGCAAGTTTCAAACTGTCCGCACTATTTGTGTGAGAGAGATATACATCACAACAATTTGGTTTTGTCCAATAAACTATTTCCTGGATGGAAGAGGGAATTTCTCACATATTTTGTAAAGTTTCTCAGAATGTGGAAATATTTTTACTGGAAATGCAAGATGGTGGGGTGTGGGTGCGTGGGTGTGGAACATCAGCTTCCCTACTTTCAGAACTAATGTAAAACCTTTCTTCTTTATTTAGCTGTCAGGCAATAATCCATTCAAACATATCCCTGAGCCAACTGAAGACAGCCCTGTATAGGGAAGTTTTTAGAAGTTTAATGTTTTACTATGTTTTTATATATGTTGGAAGCCACCCAGTGTGGCTGGGGCAACCTAGTCAGTTGGGCGGGGTATAAATAGTGAAATTAAAATTATAAATTATTATTATTATTATTAAATAGAATGTCCCTATTTTCATCAGTATACCTGTGTGGAAAGAACTCTTGTAGTTTAGGAAGAAAGCTGTAGTCATGACGAAGCACTTTTTGCAATATCCCCATTTGGGTTGGAATTGCAGAAGATGTAGTGGGTTCTTTATAAATAACATGCATTGCTAGCTAATACACGGTTCATTATTACTCATCCCAGAGCAGCTATGAATAACAAATGTGCCTCATTAAAGTGGGACTTTATTAGGCCGCTATGTGTCATCAGCCCAAACAAGAGGCTTCAAGGGAGACTAGTGACTCAGAAGACAGATCCAAGGACACCTCTTGAATTCAAGTGGAAATACTGTTACTATGTCGGGAGGTGTCAGGAAGTTTCCCACGACATTTCCTTATTTTCAGGTGATAAAATGTGCACTCAACAATAGGAGCGTCACGTCTTTGTTTATGGCAGAGTCCTCTGTATGGCCAGATTCCCATAAATGAATGAGCGTCAGAATATACAAGAAACATTTCCATTCTGCACACCCATCTCAGGACCAGAATTCCAGGTATTACCGTATATGTCCTTGCACGAATTCTAACATTTACTGGATAAATGGGACCCGGGTGCCAACTCTACAGAGAGAAAACTGAGCAGGAAGTGAAATATATATTATAGCCGTGCATAAAGCAACAGAAACCTATATGGAACTTTCCATATATGGTGCATGGGGAACAAAGAGGTTGAGGTAAAAGTGGTCACATGCAGTCTGAAGGAATAGGCATTACAGTGAACATGGCGATATAACTATACAAGCGTTACAGTGAGGACTATAGCACTGAAGGAATCAGGAAGTAAAGAGAACCAAAGAGAAGCATGTATATGTTATAAAAGACAAAATTGGAGTTATTACTGCCAGCTGTCATAGATATTAAGAGCAGGACCACCAAACCATTAAAGAATTTTCAGTTAAATAGATTTGCACATTATCAAATCATTAGCATAGCATCTGGGGAAGATGTGACTGATGTCTTTTGGAGGTATTTAAATGGAAGCTGTATACAGTGGTACCTTGGTTCCCGAATGCCTCCATTGTCGGATGCTGAAAACCCAGAAATAAATGCTTCTGTTTTCGAACGTTTTTCAGAATCCAAACATGCGACTCAGCTTTGGCTGAGTGCAAGAAGCTCTTGTAACCAATGGGAAGCCATGCCTCAATTTTCGAATGTTTCAGAAGGCGAATGGGCTTCGGGAACGGATTTGAGAACAGAGGTACCACTGTACCTATATGCAGTGCTACATTTCTAGACAAAGAGGTGCCAGAATTCATGATGAACACCTCCTTTGTTCTCTTACAATGGCAATGGCACCCACCTGAGAGGTGCCAGAACTGAGTTCTAGTGAGTTCCGACTGAAATGAAACCCTGCCTATGTGTCAGGGATGCTGTCGTCGTAAGACCCCTGCACTGCAGATCCTGACTGCAGTGGGAATGAACTAGGATAACGCCAAGGTCCCTTTCCAACTCTACAGCTGCATGCACACTATATCTTTAAAGCACATTTCCTCCTCCAAGAACCCTGGGCACAGTAGTGCACCCCTCAAACAGGTACAGTTCCCTGTAACTCTGAACAAACTGCAATGCCGCGACTTCTTGGAAGAGAAGAATGTGCTCCGAATGTGTAGCGCGTACACAGCAACTCTACAATTCCGCTGTGTCAGTGGGTAAAGGAAAGCTTCATGCTTTTCCAAAAAACTGTCAAGCCTTTGTGAGACCCAAGCTCGGTGGAAGCTCGGCTTCATTTCATAGCATCATTCAGAAGAGAAATCAGATCCGTCGCAATCTGCCGAGGACTCGAGGCTTCCAAAATGGCCCTGTGCCAGCTGGGGCATCCTCCCAGCCATGCCGCCCGAGCGCTCCTGTCCTCAGGATGCCTTTTGGCTCAGACTCCAGCAGGAGGAAGAAACGGGCATGCTGCTACACACCCCCGGGAGCTGCCTCGATTGAAACCAGAACCAGTGTAAACATTCTGGCCAACGCAAGTTTGCTCGGAATGCATGGCAGCGCCTGATGGGTTTCCACCCTGCGCGTTCCCACTTGCCCCCTTCAAACTCTTTGTGCGGCTTCCCTTCTTGCTGCTCCCTGCATTATCTGTGCCGGGTTTCTGTCTCTCTGCACTCGCTCCTCTGCAAAGCCCTGCACTTCAGCAGCGTATGCGGCAGGCTCCCTTTCAATTGTGTTTATTTTGGCTCAGCCGAGATGCTGGTGACATTGGAGCAAAGTTCAGGGCATCTCCAGAAAGTGGATTTCTGTAGCTGTTTGTGTTAAAATAACAATGGCGATTCCCACTCAGCATGCCACCCTCCACCCTCTGAACCCTTCTTAAAAGGGCAGAGGAGGAGGGGGAGCTGCTTCCTCTGACCTCTCACCTCTTGGTTCTGAAGTCGTGGCATTCCCATGCTGTCCGCTTGATTACAGTAAGCATGCAATATCTGGAGGCCTCTTTATTGCTTTGAAACAGGAAAGAAAATTATCACGGAACTGGATACCATTCTGTCTTTCACCCCTCCTCTCCTAGAGCTACGGAAATATTCCTGAGATCATGAGTCTCCGACACTATGAATAGCTTGAAGGTAGAGGAGATAAGCTAGACAAAGACTTCTGTTCCTTATCTTGGGGAGTATCTTTGGGGCTTTCCAGGTGAGGGCTTTATTGTACGTCTTGATTGCACCAGGCAGGCATCTTTCCCTGAGCCCACACATTGGATGCGGGAATGGGCAGTAATTTGACGCAGGGGAGGGATGTGGCTCAGTGGTACACAACATGCTTTTCACGAAGGAGGGCCTGAGTTCAAGCCCTGGCATCTCCAGGCTGAGAAAGATGGCGGCAAGGCTGGGGCCCTAAAAGGAAGAGACTCTGGAGAGCTGCTGCAAGACCAGGGTGGAGAATCCTTCTCAGCTTAAGGGTTGCATTCCCTTACTGGCAACTTACCAGGACCAGAGCACAAGAGCACTCTGCCCTCCCTGCATTTTCCAGCAACTGACATTCAGAAGCATTACTGCCTCCAGCTGTGATGGCAGAGCAAAGCCGTCATGCTGTTGAAGGCAAAAGGCTCTTGATTATGATAAGTTTTTGCTAACTTCACTGGTGTTAAGTACCATCTATATATCATTTCCACCAAATTTTCTCTTAATACACTACATGCTGTAAATTTAATTTCTTTTTTCCACAATTTCTCCCAGCCCACCATCATAATATTGTGCCCCACATCCCTAGCTCATTCAATCATTACATTCAATCATTACAGATTTCACTTGTCCCATTCCAGCAATAAATTATACATCTTGGATAAGTTTTTCATTTTTGTATCTAATAATTCCATTTCCAGTTTGGATTTCTCTGTTTAAAAACCAATTTTCTTATCCCTTTTAAACACTTCATTTATTTGGATGTATTGGAACCAATCATCTAATTTATCTTTCAACTGATCATAAGATTTTATTCTAAATTGGTCCCCTACTTCCATCAAAATATCATTATACTTCAACCATGTGGCTTTCATATTCAACCTTTTATGAGTCTTAGCTTCCAATGGTGATATCCACCTGGGTGTTTTCCAGGCTCTTGAAGATCAAAGTGTTATGTGAAATGTGGTCACACAATTGATGTTGAAGCATATTACCTTTTGCCAGTGATGTCACTAGTTATGTGAAACACCTTGCATCTACCGTTTTCTGCATTGTTTCAGAAATCGTTCTTTTTCCTAATGCAAAGTGCCCATGGGTGGGCAGAGGCAAGGCTTGTTTATTGCATTGACCTCTAGAAGGGTGTGCGTTCTGGCAACGTGTCTCTGTGAAGAGAGAGATATCCCCTTCCCACTTGACCCTTTCCCTGCCAGACTCTTCGCTGCTCCAGATCAAACCTTGCCAAAGCAATTCTTGAGTGCCAAGCAGTTTGGCCCACCCAGACTGGGATTTTATGAGGGAATCTCTACCCTTTGCAAAAACTGGAGGTTCGCAGTGCAGGAATCTGGACGTCCACAAGTTGTGAATGATCTCGGTCTTTGGGTGCTCGGCAAGTTATCACACATGCCGTCCTCGACTGGGCAAGTTTGGAAACCATTGCTCTGAAGCTGAATGTGAGGCGCTGCTTTAGGATTTGTGTGCAGCAGGTCCCTTCCCACAAACACCTGAAAATACAAATAGCTCAAAAGAATGTTAGCTGCGAACCAGGCGTGGATTGACATGTACTGGCTTTAAACCACAAAGGAAAAGATCTGGGTCTTTCCAAGTGAGTGTGCTAATAGTGGGGCGTTCCAGTTGCAAGTAGATTAATAACTTCTTCCCATGCAATTGATGTGTGTGTTTCTCTATATACAAACCCCAGAGTGGCCTTGTGTCCTCCTTTATCAAGGACTAGCCTCTATTGGATAGGCTGCCTCGTCCAAGTTTTGTGTAAAGGAAGGGAGATCAGAGGCCTTGAAGACAGACAGCAACAGTTAGCACCTGGTCAGTTACCAGAAGGAGCAGACACATGAATCACCTGATCACAGTCTCCCCTGCTAATGATGATGATGATGATGCACTAATTTGCATAAAATTTCAATGGACTAAATTCTAGGAGGAATTCAAAATCACGTTCTTCTGATCTTTCCATTGGCATTCCTCTCATCCCACCTCATGCTCTCCTGGAGGTTCTCCCAACCTCCATTCCCAGAGACCATTCTGGGATGTGCAGTGGATCCCCTCTTCCTTGCCTGGGCTTCTGCTGATGAGACTCATTAGTTGAGTCCTGCCCAGATTTAGAAATGAAAACATCTACATGCATATAAAAACAAACTCCAAGGACCTTCTGGCGGTTCCCTCACTGCGAGAAGCGAAGTTCAGGGAACCAGGCCTTCTCTGTAGCAGTGCCCACCCTGTGGAACACCTTCCCATCAGATGTCAAAGAAATAAACAACCATCTGACTTTTAGAAGACATCTGAAGGCAGCCCTGTTTAGGGAAGTTTTTAATGTCTGATGTTTTATTGTACTTTTAATATTTTGTTGGAAGCTGCTCAGAGTAGTTGGGGGAACCCAGCCAGATGGGCGGGGATATAAATATATTATTATTATTATTATTATTATTATTATTATTATTATTATTATTATTATCCAAAAAACATGTGCATGCAAATTTTATGCAAATTGGTGTCTTCTTTCTTTTGTGTTGCATTTTCTCTTATTCTCTTTTCTGCTTTGCCAATGCATAAAACTCAGCACCTCTCAAGTATTTTAAACAGCCATATGTTAGTGAGGTACTGGTGTCGAAAAGAGCAACAGAGAAGTGGCATGTTCTGTTTAGTGCCATTTTCTAATGGAAAAGCCCGGCTCATCCATATTTTCTTCCCTGCAGCGCGAGATACGCATAAGGAAGCTTGGATAGCTAAAGAAGCTAAATTCTGGAGCCGTCAGAACATGCTGCAACAGAGTGCCAAACAGAACTGCCACCGTGAACGAGCAAAGTGTCAGGTTGCCTTGTGAGCGTGGGCTTACTTCCCACATCCCTCACCATTGTCTTCCTTGGTGAATTGTTTGCTTTGTCTTTGGCCTTAATGTGCCGTGGCATGTTCCAGCTGAAGAAAGCAAGACCAAGAGCGTGTAGCGGAGACTGACAGGGCTCTGGCAAGTGTGTGACAGAGGCAGGGGCCTGGAGACAGACCCAGGAGAGGGGGCCAGCAATTGATAGGTGCCACTCGCAAGGCAGGAACTAGGGAAGTGGAAGGGTCAGAGCAGACAGAGGTGGGGGCGCAGGACAGGTTGAAAATGGAGGAAGAGGCTGTTCAGGTGAGGTGCAGGCTGGTCAAATCCCTGCTGTCCCCTGCCCCACTGTCTCCTAGAACCAGGAGGGGCTTGCATAGGGAAGCGCAGCAATGACTTCCATGCAGGAGAAGTCTCAGGTTGTGTGCACGTACTCTGTCAGACATAGGTCCATAAGCCGGGGGGTGGGGGTGGCATGGTCTCTCTGTTACTTCCATTGCTCTGCTGGGCATCAACCTGGAAAAAGCCGCACAGGCGTTAGAGAGTGTGTATATCCAGTGCACCATAGAGGTAAGTAAGTGCCTGCTTTTGCCAGTAAAGAATTAACTATCTGCCATTTGCCTTCCTTGGCTGGGTGTACAACATGGCAGGTTCGCCAGGATTTGGAGATCAGGAGTCTGTGGCTTTCAGCCACAAAATACACAATAACCAATTCCTGGAATTGGCCAGGAACCAAACAAACAGCGTCTGCTGGAGAAAAGCTCAGAAAGAGAAACAATTTCTCTCTCTCCTCTCCTTTCTCGTCATGGTATGGATAAGGTAGGGGAACCAAATAGCCTCAGTGGACATAATAGAAGGCTAGAGCAGGGTTCCTCAAACTCGGCCCTCCAGATGTTTTTGGCCTACAACTCCCAAGATCCCTAGCTAGCAGGACCAGTGGTCAGGGATGATGGGAACTGTAGTCTCAAAACATCTGGATGGCCGAGGTTGAGGAAGCCTGGGCTAGAGGATGCCCATTTGATGCCTGTGGCACATGCATAGGAAGACATTCTTTATACAGGCAGCTCCCCATTTGTGAGCAATCGGCATGTGTGTGACCTCTAACGCACGTGCCATTTTGGGCTGTGCAAAAGGGGCGGGGCAGGAACAGAACAGGGCAGGCTTATGTGGTGCCTCAGAATGCAACCCCTGTGTAAATGAGAAGTTCCCTGTACCAGTGCTCCCCCCCCAGGGTGTTCTCAAGGGTACACAGTACCGGCACCTCATTTTTTGTTGTCGTTAAAAAGCGTGGCACTTACTGTAACAACCTCATGGTGAGTACCAGTACCTGTTTTTCTAGAACAGAAGCACTGGCCTGCACTATACAATGGACTCTCAGCTAACATGGGGAGCTACATTCTGGGGATAGTTCACAAAGCCAAAATTGCATATAGTCAAAACACACTCTCCGAAGGGTGCTGAACGTTCTCCTTGCCCCTCTGAATGCTCTCCCATGGTGAGTGCAATGGCAGAATGCAGTAATTAGGCTGCTGAGTGAAATTCTCTACCCTGAGCATGACATCACTCTTGAAAGGATTGCACTGGCTGCCAGTTTGCTACCAAGCCAAATTTAAGAGTTGACATAGAAAACCCAGCAAAAACTTGGAACCTGGATACCTGAAGGGACACCAGCTTCTGTATAGACCAGCCCATATGCTAAGATCCTTGTTGACAATCTGGAGGAGAGCCTTTTTTTGTTGTGATGCCCAGTTTTGGAACCACTTCCTCTCCAAAATAAGGAGAGCATACACTTTGATGTGCTTTCAACACTTGCTAAGGACCCATCTGTTCATCCAGGCATTCGTAGGTTGTTAAGACTGAGCCTGGGTAGTGGAATGTGATGTATTGTGTTGTTGGTTTTTTTGTATTTTTATATGTTGATGTTATTAGCACATTGTATTGTAGGGTTCTGAACCACCCTGGTATTGATGAAGGGTTGTATAGAAATGTTTTCAATTAATGCGCAATGTAGATTTGCCACAGGCTCAGTCTTCTGCCCATTCACATATCTGTCAGGGACTGGCAACATGACCAGCGTGCATTTACACAAGGATGAGGAACTGATTATACACCTACAGCCCATCCATTTTTGTATCTGCCCCACCAACGACTTGCATATGGCCCCTGGAAGGTTGTCCACAAGTGACTGTGGCCCTTGCCTTGCAACTCCCACCATCCTCTACCAGCTTAGTCAAGGATCAGGCAGTCCAGCAATGCCTAGGGAGGAACCAAGGTTGAATAAAGCTGTTCTAAAACCTTCTATATTTTATATGCATTGATAGGGTTTTCTGTAAATTGGTGCCATCTTTTTTTTTCTTCTTTTCTCTTCTTTTACTATAAATAGAAATGCAATACATCTCATCCTAGTGGGGAAGACTGTGACCAGGTGATCTGCTAACTATTGATGTCCAACTTCTAGGCACCTGATCCCCCTCCGTTTTGCGGGATAACCAGCCTCATAGAACCAACATGCTCTTACTAATGCATGAAGAGGTTAAGACCATAGAGTAAGCTGTCCTGCCAGGCTTAGCTTACCTCGGGAGGGACTAGGGAATCAAGCCGCTGTTCCCCTTTAGTCTACCTGAGAAGCTCAGCATGTAAAGGCGTCTGAGCGTATAGTCACGGTTGGGTGCTAGTGCAATCATCCAAAATTACAGAAGCTGCTCTGTGTGCAGCACAGGAATCAGTAAACCCTGTTAGGGTATGAATAGCAACATCCATCCGATGGGACAGCCAGGACTGAGGAAAAATCAGACGGATCTCTGCAATTGTGGCTTGTGTTGTAGAGATTCCTTGCTGAGTATGTGGTCCCATTTCACTAGCTGGGCTTAGGCATCAGCAGTAGAATGTGAGCTGGTGCCCAGCTGCACTGGAGGCTTCTGTCACTTACCTGAGGACCATCCTGTCACTTACCTGAGGACCATTAGTTGCCAGCCACTCACTGCTTACCTTCATGAGAAAAAGTTCTGTTTCATACATGCTGCTACATCCATTTCTTAAGGCTGGAACAGTTGCAAACTGAAATGAGTGAATTATCTGTCAGACCTGGTGTGTGCGTGTGTGGGTGTGTGTGTTGGAAGTGTTTGTTGTGACTGGTTCTAGAGTTTTAGTTGTGTTTCTAAATAACTTTGGGTCACTTTTATTAATAAATCATCATCATTTCAGTTAGCAAAGCTGTAACACTTTACAAAATAAATGGTAGATTATGGAGCATAAGTTTTAAGAGGCTCAAGAACTCTAGATTTAGTCCCTGGCTCTGAAAATAATGATTTCTCTCCCTGCCACCAAACCCAATACTAGATGCACCTTATTTTACAGAATAACATAGTCCCCCATATTCTGAGTGTTTCCATTTGTGTTTTGTCCAATATGAAGAGGAACCCTCCACCTGTGGAAAACAGAGAAAACGCCTGTGGAGAGAAAGGGGGTGGGGTGGACAAAGAGAGATAGAGGATGTGCCTGATGGATAGAATTTCAACATCACACAGTGTTTTATCTTATTCGGCCTTTCTCTGTTGCACATCTATAATACAAAGGATTTGACACCAGGGCATTATCTGGAACTAGAGACACAAAAGGTTGGGGCATCTCGGGTTTCAGGTACAGTCCCAAAGCCTTGGCTCTTGTGGATCACATGCATGTTACATGGTTGACGTGGTGAAACTGCAAGACTTGTGTGCTGGTCTTTAAAAGCACAAGTTTTAAAGGTGACACTCATGCCATGTTGAGTCCTCATTTATTCATGAATTTAAGCATGATAATAATAATTTTAAAAATCCACGCCACTCAATATATGAAGACACTGGGGGGGGGGGTGGAATGCTGTAAGTTAATAGTGTGATGAGCAATCATGTCATCGTTTTTTAAAAAATCAAAAAAATCAGGCACTGATCAACACTGGAACATGCAGGGAAGGGGTTTTAAGCTGTCTCTCCCTGGGCACGAACTCGCCTCTCTACCTGGCAAATATCAGGGGGTAGGGAGTGAACAATAATAGGAGTTCCCCCCCCAAACCTAACTGGCATGACAGGGTGGGAATTTTTACCATGGTAATGACTGGGGAGAGAGGGCTTAAACCTCCCCTTCCCATACACTGCCATTCATAATTGCTCCTCACACCCTCAATTTACAAAATATATATTCGTAAAAGTTTAAAATAAAATTTATAAATATTTATGCCCACAGACCAGTGATTAACATGACCCAAAACAATCTCTCTGACCTGTAGTGTAGCGAACTCTTCAGGATCCCTCAAGGCCACTTTCCAAGTCACATGAGAGCAAACTCACATTTGCCCCTGTATGTTCATACAACAGGGTGCCATAACCATCCAACCCCACCCCTCCTCCATGCCCTGGTGGGCATCCCCTTTTGATATCTTACAGGCTGTTTGAAAACATATGTGAATCTCATATACCCATTGCTACATTATATTTTATTTTAAATGTAATGTGAGAAGCAGCCTTGAGGGAGCTAGGGAGGGCATACTGAAAGGAACCAATATGACAAAATTAATAAAGGATGAATAAGTGACCCACAAGTGGGGCTTTCTGTAATATTCCTGTGTGTGGTTTCTCAAAGACTCAAACCTGGGACTTATGTAACAAGTATGGTCTACTTCTGAGCAACATAAGAAGAACCTACAGGATCAGTTCAGTGGCTCATCAAGTCCAGCATCCTATTCTCACAGCGGCCTAAAATGGGTGCCTAAAAGAAATCAGTAAGCAAGGCAACAAGACTCTCCTGCTCAGGTTTCCATACCCTCCAACATCACTCGGATGAAAATAGGGACATTCTATTCTACACCAGTGTCCCCACCCCTATATGTTGTTGTTGTTGTTTGGTCGTTTAGTCGTGTCCGACTCTTCGTGACCCCATGTACCAGAGCACGCCAGGCACTCCTGTCTTCTACTGCCTCCCGCAGTTTGGTCAGACGTATGTTGGTAGCTTCGAGAACACTGTCCAACCATCTCGTCCTCTGTTATCCCCTTCTTCTTGTGCCCTCAATCTTTCCTAACATCAGGGTCTTTTCCAGGGAGTCTTCTCTTCTCATGAGATGGCCAAAGTATTGGAGCCTCAGCTTCACGATCTGTACTTCCAGTGAGCTCTCAGGGCTGATTTCCTTAAGAATGGAGAGGTTTGATCTTCTTGCAGTCCATGGGACTCTCAAGAGTCTCCTCCAGCACCATAATTCAAAACACCCCTATATATGGGAGAAGGACAGGGCTGGCTGAGCTGCCCCAATGGCTGTTACCCAGAGGAGTATGTAACAGTATCGTACTGGCAAATGTCTTGGTTATATGCGGGAGTCTTCGATGATGTATGATAGAACCGCGAGGCTTCCTTCAGCCTGCCTTGGGCATCAGAGGAGGCACTCTTCCCGGTTGATTACAAGTTGGCACTTCCGAGCCAGAGGCATAGTCTCAATGGTCAATGGCTTGGACTGCCAAAAGGCCCCTGTGCGCCTATATGAGCTGGGCCCCCTTACGCTGTTCCTGCCACCACTATCACTGTAGTCGGGTGTGCTGAGCGGTACCTTCTAGCTGAGCTGAGGAGCACAGTGGCAGCAGCTGGCCCCCTCCCCTCCCTGTGGGTCCCACTGTGCCACTGTGAAGGGGCAGACCTCCTCCTTCTGCTGCTGCCCTTCCCTTTCCCTACTTGCAGAATTTGGGACTCTTCATGACATATTGAAAAGCTGTGATGGATTAAGGGTTTTCATGACAGGCCCGGCATTTTCAGGGTAGTCGGAGGCTTTGTGATCTCCAGCAGGTGGTATTCAGAGGCACAAGTCTGACAAGCCATCAGAGTTAGTAGTGATTGATAGCTCTCTACTCCATGAATTTGTCTAATCCCTTTTTTAAAGCCATCAAAGTTGGTGGCCATCACTGCCTCTTGTGGCCACCACAGTTCCTCTAATTAGTTCTATATTCTCTGACAAAACAATGCTCTGATACGAAAAAAAGTAGGAAAAGGCCTTGAATACAGTCTGTGTTCCAGCTGTGTTGTGTCCTTTGGACAATGTTTGTTATTTTCCAAGTCATCTTAAATAAACAGTCCTTTTCATTTGGCATTTTTCGTCCATGAACATCAGCAAAATTCCCTCTTTATGCAGAAGGGGAGGAAAATACCCAAATAATTACAAGCCCAACTGAAAGAGAGCACCAAGCTGGGCTCCCTGCAATGTCTCTGTAATTCATTAACATTTGATTAGCATAATGAATATTCAGACACATTATTCTCCCATTGTTCCTCTTAACATGATGTGAGAAACACTTTCAAACTTTGCTCCAGGAGAGAAGAGTTCTGATGATCAAAGGAGCCATCTGATTAAGAACCGGGATGGGAAGGAAAGGCTGGCCGGGTGGCAGTGAAGAGGACAGAAATGCTGCAATATCTGTCCCAGCGTGACGTACAAACACCACCCGTGTGCTGTAAGGAAATCTAGATGGATTTTTAAAGAGAGCGAAGACGGACTGCTTTGTGCAGGAAGTGCCGCTTTAATACAAATTGATACGTTAATCCATTTCAATACGGCAGATAAAGTGCATCTATATTACAGGACTGTTTCAGAGGCAGCTGTCAAGCAGCATCTCTGTGGCACAAAGCCAGGTGTAGATGCTCCACTGTTGATCACTTGGAGAATATGAACCTGTCTCCTGCCTCTTGATGTGCCCAGGAGACGGAGCTGGAAGAAGATATGGGGAATTGCTGTTGAAAGCGAGCGGCTTCCAGAATGACAGAAGAACGATGCCAAGACCAAAAAAAATAATTATATATTAAAAAAAACCCTGTCAGTGCTGTCAGACAGGCAGCCCTCTCCCGGAGAACTGCCTAGAGGGGGCCTGCGGCACATATTGCCTTTTGCTGAAATTATGTATTTAGGAAGTCGTTAAGCTCCCTGGAAGGACAGGAGAAGGAAAAAGATGGCGATTTGTGGGTTTTGTGTTAAAAGTCTCTGGCAGTTTCGATAATAATGCTTAGTGTGTATATAATACTTCCGTATTCAAAGTACTTCACATATATTATTTCGGTAATCCTGTAACACACCTGTAATGTGGGCCAATATTATTGGCCTCATGTTGCAAATGGGAAGCTGAGGTGGCATTAATGGTACAGTAGAGCTTTGAACTGAGGAGTTCACAGCTCAAACAGTCTCTCAGCTAGTCTTTGTTCTTCCATCTGTATTTTTTTTTACATCGTTTGGAGATTATATATATATATATATATACATACATACACACACACACATACACTTTAGATGGATTTCTGGGTCTAATTTAAGGGCTTAGTAGTTGTATACAAAGCCTTAAATGGCTTGGAACTCAAGTACCTAAAATAATGTCTTCCCTATTGTTGAGGCCTTGTTGGTGGTGCCACAAGGGGTTGCCTGACTAGCATTGATGCATGGCAGGGCCTTCTCAGTGGCAGCACCCCACTTGTGGAATGCCCTTCCTGGTCAGGTGTTAAGTATGCACAGACAAAGTGGATTAAAAGGCTCTGCCACCCTTGAACAACAAATCCCCTTTAAAAAAAGAACAGGACTTCTTTGCAGTGTGGAAAGTGACAGGGGAATGTGTTCAGAAATGTGATATGAATGAATAACTAAACACCTGCAAGCATATCAGGAGGAATACAGCAGGATGAATGCTCACTGCCATATAACCAACCTTCAAAATCGAAATAGAACAAATGCTCAGTAAAGACCGGATTTCATCTAACCTCCAGCTCAGAATGAATGTTCAATAAATAGGTCATCTGCAACAGTCCTGATGCTTTTAAACATTCCTTAAAAAGAAAAGCAGACCGTCCATTTGAAACATGTGGAGAGGGGAAATGCTAAGCTAGTGTTCAATTCACTGGAATGCACAGCTGTCATTTCAGTTGAAAAGCCAGACTGACGGACATCTCTATGAGTTTTCTTTTTTGTCTGTTTTCAGTCCAAGTGTCTCCTTTTTTTGGAATCTTTGTCCTCTGTGAGGAATAGCTTGAAGTATCTCACTGGCCAGTCATTTCCAACTGCAAATCAAACACTGGGAGAAATTTGTAAACTATTTTTACCTTTTGTGAGAGGACTTATTGGCAGCTGGGGCCAAGGTACAGAGCAACTTATCTTGGGATCTACCCTTTGCCAGGGGCTTCCATTCCCAGAAAATATAATCTATGGCTCTCTCTTAAAGATTAGAGCAGAAAAATCTCCTCCACAAAGAACTATTTAAGCACCAAATAATAACCAAGTGCAATTAAAATTAACGAATGATTAACAGTTCCTAGGATTGACTTATTAGTATCCAGTCCTATACATACTTATCCGGAAGTCTTGCTTAATTTACTGAGAACTTCAAAGTAGACAGTCATCCACAGGATTGCATTGTTTAAACCATGGGTAGGCAAACTAAGGCCCGGGGGCCGGATCCAGCCCAATCGCCTTCTAAATCCGGCCCACGGACGGTCTGGGAATCAGCATGTTTTTACATGAGTAGAATGTGTCCTTTTATTTAAAATGCATCGTGGGTTATTTGTGGGGCCTGCCTATTGTTTTTACATGAGCAGAATGTGTGCTTTTATTTAAAATGCATCTCTGGGTTATTTGTGGGGCATAGGAATTTGTTCATCCCCCCAAAAAAAATAGTCTGGCCCCCCACAAGGTCTGAGGGACAGCGGACTGCCCCCCTGCTGAAAAAGTTTGCTGACCCCTGATTTAAAGGGTCACATTTTGCTCTAGTTCACTTAAAACAACAACTTCCCTGAACCATAGTTCAGATTTAAGCTAGGACCAGCACTAGGTCCAAAAGCCAAGGTGTGTGGAAGATGAGCCATAGAACTTTCTTCAGTGGCCTGGGAGGGTCATTCGTGTAGGCTAGAGCTTTCCAAACTATTCGTGTTGAAGACACACTTTTCAGACATGCATCATTTCGCAACATAGTAATTCAGTTTCACTAGCAAACCGGAGGTTAAACTAACCCCTTTCTAGCCCCGGGAGGAGTGCTGGGTGTGTTTGTGCGACACACCTACACAATGCAGTCGGCACACTAACGTGTCGCGGCACACAGCTTGGAAAGCTCTGGTGTACAGGTATCTAGGAGGTGGAAAGTCATTAATGACTTCACAAGTACAGGTCACAGAAAGACAAAATCCTTGCTACTACACAATGCCTTTTCCCCTGACCTTAACCTAACCTGCAGCGAAAAGCCATGACATTCCTGCAAATCAGCATCCTGTCATGCAATAGCCCTCCACAAGGGGGGCTGTGCGGGATATACACCCAGTGCCTCAGCAGAGTCCAACCTACATCTTAAATCAATAAAGCTGTGGCCGGTTTTTAAATCCTAGAACATTGCCCTGTCCAGTTATTTCACCTTCACAGGCCAGCCTTGCTCCTTGGGGAGAGGTCACTGCGAGTGGGTCTGCAATATGTCCTGTCCTCTGTGCCTCTGAACAAATCTATCGTGTCTTGCCACTCCCTTCAAGGACTGCTGGAGTTCTGACCCTGCTATCCTCCTGGGGGGGCGGGGGGAGGAAATGAAGGCTGCAGCTTATTTGCTGGGAAAGTCTGCGCATGATTTTCTCTTCAGATCAATGAGTAAGCTGGAAAAAGGAGTGGGCAAATTAGCCAATGATGGAGGGCCACTGGGACCCATTGCTAATGTAAACAAGGAAACCACCTGATGTGACTTGGGTCAGATAAGACAGTCGTGACATTAGAAGCAGGTGCTTCCTGTGCAGAGAGGCCTGAGTCCTTTCCAAGTTCTATCTCCAAGTAAAAACAAACCCAGCCAATGCTCAGGGGCAGAGGACCGGCCTACGTGGGCCTGAAGTTTACACTGCGGAGAGGAAACTCTTTCAGGGCGGGACTTGCTGAACTGTGCAAGTAGCTACACCTCTGTATTTTCATTAGCGGACAGCTGTAGCTTCTGGAGAAGCTTCCTTTCATTTCAGCATGTGAGAGACTTGGTGGTTTTGGGGTGTGTTTTTTTTTTACAAGTTTGCATTTAAACACACAAACAATATGTGGCACAAGAGGAACAAAAATTGCTGAATGCTCCCAGCAGCACATAGGGACTTCCATGGGTCAGAGCTATTTTAAAACGCCTGGGGATGTGAGCAGGAAGCTCAAAGGAACTATTTTTTTTCCTTTCTTGGATTTGTCAGAAAGTCGTGGCGGTGTGGTTTTTTTAAATGAGTGTGTTGTGAAGTGCTGACTGTCCCCTGCGGTAGAGCACAGGGAAATGGCTAGTGAGTTCAAATGAAAAGAGACAGGTTCCTTTGGAAGGGGGACAATTCATTCTTAGGGGCTGCATCCAACCAAGTTGTCCTGTTTGTGCAAGGACTTTTTCAAGGACTGTGGAACTTTGCCTTCCTCTACTCGCCCTACTCGCCCTTGGCCCCACTTCCAAGTCTGCTCCAAAGCATTGAGGGACACCCCCCTCTAATACATATTTGAGGCAGCATTCAGAAGAAGAGAGAGGAGAATTTCCATTGCATAAGTGGAAGTACTTCTGCAAATGGGATGAGTTAGTTGATCCTTAGCTTCTTCCTAACAACTTGTTTCTCAATAAACATCTTCAACTGGATGGCAAAGCAACGTTGTCTTAACTGACTGAGGAGGGACCTATCAAGCAACAGTTACTAGTCACTAATGTTTTATATGGGATGTTTTCCCCATGGTTGTTGTTGTTGTTGTTGTTGTTGTTAATAATAATAATAATATATTAAATTTGTATGCCACCCTATACCCGTAGTTCTCAGGGTGGTTCACAATCAACACAAAGTTACAGTATACAAAACCCAAAATACATAATAAAAATGATCAAAACAATTAACAATACTAATGCATACACACTAATAAACAATACACGCCCCAACAAAAGCCCCTGTCAGGGACTGGGCAGAGGAGAAATGGTGGAGACCACCTACCCATCCGGTCCCTTCCAGGGAGGAGGAGGAAGAAGACAGTATAGATTTACAACAGGGGTTTGAGGGAGGTCACAGCTCAGAGGCATATGGGGGGGGGGGAGTTGGGAAATAATGGGAGAGGAGGAGCAGGCAGAACTGAAGCAGCTATTTGTCATTAGAAAGCATTCCAGACCATCTCCCAGAACCCGGCAACCCTTAAAAGTAGGAGAGCAAAGAGCTCAAAAACAGAGGGCACGTAGCAGCACCCATAGAAGTGGTGAATGAGGAAGTGGGAGAGACGGGGGTGGAGAGTCACTCAGGACAACGCCATTATCCAAGAGGCTGGGTTCTATAGCCTCTCTCTGTAGAGACTGAAATAAAAATAGATGGTAAGAAACTTTTCCTTGTCTTTATACTTCCCGAGCAACCAGCTGGGAGCCACTGATATCCCGACAGCCCCTAAACAGCACCCCAGCCCACAAATAGAAATACAAAAATACAAATGAGCATATAACATTTAACAATAATTTAAAGCAACCTCACCCACCCGTCCCCATTAAAACAATAAAAGTATAACAGAATCACAGTAACAGGCCAAAGGAGTAATTTAGGCCAAAGGAGAGGCTCAAATGCTGATGCAGAATTTTAATATACAACCTGGAGAAATCATATTATATAAAGTTTTGTATCTGGGACAGAGATATGTGTTGATTTCTAAATACTGGGAGAGCAGGACTGGCATCAAGGGTTGGCATGGTTGGGCCCACACCCTAGCAGGCATGCCACTAACAAGAGGCCCCTGGACCTGCACATCCACATGTACCCTCCACTTCACTGTTTCAACCTGTTTACCACCTTCCTCTCACTCTGACCCAGAGGGGATGAGTAAGCAAGCAAAGAGCCATGATGTTGCTTCCTTGGCTCCATCTGGCAAGCAAGCACATGGCAGCAATGTTGAGGCAGAAGAGCAATAGCTGAAAGTACAGTGGTACCTCGGGTTAAGAACTTAATTCGTTCCAGAGGTCCGTTCTTAACCTGAAACTGTTCTTAACCTGAGGTACCACTTTAGCTAATGGGGTCTCCCACTGCCGCCATACCGCCATCGTGCAATTTCTGTTCTCATCCTGAAGCAAAGTTCTTATCCCGAGGTACTATTTCTGGGTTAGCGGAGTCTGTAACCTGAAGCGTCTGTAACCTGAAGCGTCTGTAACCCGACGTACCACTGTAATGTTCAGTGGGGTGCAGGCTCACTTACCCTGCCACCCCAGCAAAAAAACCCCCCAAAACTTGA
Source organism: Podarcis melisellensis (assembly GCF_964234715.1). Taxonomy (NCBI): domain Eukaryota; kingdom Metazoa; phylum Chordata; class Lepidosauria; order Squamata; family Lacertidae; genus Podarcis; species Podarcis melisellensis. The sequence goes on from NC_138528.1 coordinate 42,397,719, forward strand.
GCTAGCACTGTCTGATGTTCTGGCTTGCTTTCCCTAAAAAATAAATGCATAACAGTATATATGGAACGCAAAAGTAAAACCCAGAAATTGCAGAGGTTGAAGGAGGAACAGGAAGTGAGGATGAAAAGGCAAAGGGATGTTGTTATAGCAAGGAAAGAACAGTAGGCCCTGTCTGTATGAAGCTATCTTAATGGACACTCCATTAAGTTGGGCATTGCTTCTTTGATTTCACCATGTCACATGCAAAACTGGCAGCTCTGCATCTTCCTTTTTTAAAAAAATAATTTTTATTAACCAACCAATCAAATCAAATCAAATCACATCACATAAATTCCAAATTACAAAGCCGAATTTTAATTTTTTTGTTGGGGGACCCATATTTCAAGATCCGAAATGGAATCCAATCATCTTCTTGCTGCTGCGTTAATATCCACAAATCTGTCCAAATAATATTCATAATTCTATCCAGTCCTATCTTGTTGTTCCCACATCTCCTCTTCTTCATATATTTTTCTTTTTTCTTTGCAATCTCTTCTGATAATCTTCTTAAGCAGGTAAACACCAGTTATAATCCTGTGTGAATTTTTCCGTTCGTCCAATCACCATATCGAGATGGTTTCCATAAATCATCACTTCCATAAATAAAAGCACTCTTTCCATCTTTAATCTTTGCAAATCTGTCGCCTTCTTTAGTCCCTCTGAGGAGGCTCGCCCACAATATGAAAACAGATCCATTCCTCCTCCCAGACATAAGTCTTTCGACAGAACTTGCCAAGATGGCGACGCTATTTTTTACTGCGTCATCCCAAAGCTCTTATACTTTCCACGATCTCCTTAAAACATGCTTTTGGTTAGAAAATTATCTCCACACAGTCTTAAATCATCAGCTTAAGTCGTCTAAACGGCATTTCTGACTTGGGGGGGGGATTCTTGGTTAATCACATAGAGAAAAGAAAGGAAAGTCCCCCCCCCAGCCAGTCCCGTTGCCGACATACTGAGCCTTGGTGTGTCTTCTCATGATATATTCCTGTTTATCCGACCCGTCTTCTTTCTCAGAGATCTCTTCAATTAGCAGTCTTTACTCCCCATTCTTCCTTGAAATATTGCATTAGCTTCCTCCTAATTATTTATTTTGAAGTTGCTGCAGCTAGAGGCGCGAATCAGAGACAGCGTCCAGGAGCGCCGGAGTCCACACAAGGGCTGTCTGCCTAGTGCCCCCACCCCCTCAAGTTCGGGGGTGGTATAGGGCACAGCAGGCAAGGGCAGTCCCCCCCCCACTCGCTTGGGGGGGGGGCCGGGAGGCTGCTTACTCCCATCACAGCCTCTTAATTACCTCGGGTGGGTCAGAGAGATGTTATTGTCGGCCATCTTCCAATGCGCCCCTAGTAGCTCTGCATCTTCCATGTTGATTCTACAATATTCTGTATGCTGCTAAAAGCTAGAAGCATTTACTGGGCCAATGATGGCTCCAGAGGACATGTCTACTATGTTCTTTCAGACATGCAGCTCTCAGTCAATAAAGAAACTAGAACATCACATATACACAGTAGGAAACTAGGAAGCTGCCTATACCAATGCAGTGTGTTAATCCATCTAGCTTGATATTGTCTACCAGCATACTTTCTCACAAGTTAAAAAAGGTAAAGGACCCCTGACAGTTAAGTCCAGTTGCAGATGACTCTGGGGTTGTGGCGCTCATCTCGCTTTACAGGCCAAGGGAGCCGGTGTTTGTCCGCAGACAGTTTTTCTGGGTCATGTGGCCAGCATGACTAAGCTGCTTCTGGTGCAATGGAACACCAAAACCAGAGCAGCGCACAGAAACGCTGTTTACCTTCCCGCAGGAGCGGTTAGTAGTTGTTTATTGATATACAGAGGGATATCCACTTTCCATAATCTTAAATACCTATATCTATGTTATGAACTTTTACTCTGATGCTTCCTCTACAATTTCCAGACTTCCCTCATGTTTAGAAATGTCTGGTTGCAGAACAGAAGTCCTTCTTCCCTCCCCAAATTCTTATTTGGGCTGCTCCAATACCTTATCTCTACCTACTTTTCTTTCTGCCTGCTACTAATGAAGTGCGGTAAGTATCCTTTGCAACGGGACAAAGTTTCCAGGTTCTTTATGAACCTGGCTGAGATGAGAAGCTGTTATTATTGTCAGTGGAGCGGTGTTTTTTCAGTACTACAAGAAGAAAAACAAAACGGAACAATTAGAAAGCTCGGGAGTAATGGAAGGCTCTTAGAGGACATACCAGTCAGGAAGCTACACAAGAACTTTATTGTATCTGAAACAAGATGAGAACAGTAACAGGAAACACCTGACTCCACCCAGATACATCTAAGTCTAGTGTCATCTAGTGACGAAACCATATAATGATACTATCCACACACCTTCCACTTCACTGTATGACCTTCCACCAGGGGTGCCAACTTGAATAAAATACTGGGGGAGCCCAAGTAAGCCCCACCCTGCAGAATCGATCACAAGACGCAGCACATGCACACCATATGAACAGCAATGGCTATCAACTTTGGTTTGGCCCTGCCCCATCAAATATTTTATTTGGGTGTGGCCAAAGGGACCTCAGCCCCTAGGAGTTGACTCCTATGCTGTCAGGGAACTGACATCAGAGCCAGAAGTGGAGGCAGGGCTCCCAAGTGATGCCAGAGAAGGGCCAAGCAGGGAGAGAGGGGACTCATCAGCTGGGGAAGGAAATCAGCGTAACACCAGGGATAAAGGGGGGCGGATGGGGGAATCGGAGAGAGGGCTCCAGGACTCTTCGCTGGAGACCAGCGGGGAGAGCACAGGTCCTCCGCTACCCACACCCACCCTGCGCAGAAGACTTCCGTGCAGGGAAAGTAGGCGTAGACATGGCGTCAAAGAACATCTTTGCTGGAAGAAGTTCAAGAAACGCCCACTGACGGATTCTGCTTGCGACTGAACAGCCACGAAGTGAAGGGCTGTCCAGCCAGGAAAGGTTTAACCAGGCTACCTAGCCAGCAGTGGCGGCAACTTACGCACGAGCAACCCCATATAACCATTACATATGCCTTTCACTAAGAGCTCATCCACACTTCCATTTGGCCTGCCAGTTTCCCCCAAGAAAGCTTGCTCTTTAGCACTGAATTGGAACAAACAGCAATCGGGTTTTCTGCGGATTGCTGTTTGTTCCAATTTAGTGCCAAAGAGTCGGTTTTCCAGGGGAAAGAAGTAAGGCAAAGGCAAAACCACTCAAAGCCATGCTTTCTAGCAATATTGCAAGGTGGAATAACGTAAACTGAAACTGCAACACTCTTCACTCAAGAGCTGGGATAGACAATGTGGTGCCATACTGACAAGGTCAGCTAGAGCTGATGGGAGTTGTAGTCCAACAGTATCTAGAGGGCACCAAGTTGGCTATCTCTGCTCAAGAGGAATGAATGAATCCCAATGTAAAATCATCAGTGGGCATTCTATGCATGTACACTTCGATGTGGGGCTTACCGCCAGGGAAGTGTGCATAATTCATTTATGAATTTTTTGCTTACTGCAAGACACCAGGCTTTTTGTTTCTAATTATACCCTGGGTTTGCAGTGCAGTCTACAAAGTGCCAGTGTACAAAGGAATAGTGATGCTTTGTCTTCATGCTTTGAGGCATCAGTCACTGATACTTTTAACTTAATTTGTCAGATTCTGTGTTCCGCCTTGAATAAGAAAATAAAAATGAGGTTAAAAAAAATCTTGAAGAATGAGTAAATAAGAAACTCCGGGCTCCGTATTTTGTATAACCGTGAGAAGATTAATATTTGTGGCTTCTTATTGCCATAAGCCACTTTGAATTGGGTTAGATAAGATAAGGCAAGGCAGACATTCTTGCAATAAACCGCTTAAATAAATGAAAAGTAGTTTGAGGCCTTTGCATAATTAACACAGTGGCCATGTAAATGACACATTGCTTTAATGAGATGCTATTGAGAGAGGCAGTGTGCCTTGGAGCCATTTTCACTTTTCCTTATGAGCCAGCAAATCAGAAAAGTCAGCTACAATGACTGTGATTTCTGTGCAGCTTAGCAGGTCAAGATTTCTGGAAACAAGCAGAAAGGTCATGGCACTCCAAATAGTGATAGTGGACTTTCTAATCACTACGTGTTTTACTCTCAGTTTTTTCCAATCACTATTAGGGCAGTTAGAGGCAACAGAGGAGACCCTTGTGCCAACAGCCATACAAAAGAGGAACCTTCTCACATTGAACGTAAATAATCTATAGAAAAGACTCTATGATATGGAACAAAAGAAACATGGCACATTCTTTTGTAATCCAAGAAAAACTTTAATAAACATTATTTCCTTCCATTCATTTATTCCTCGTCTTTACCATCATTAATGGTACATGAGCCCTTGTCTCGACATATTTCCAGGCTGCCTTTTAGGGCAAAACCCCCGCAAAGCAACTTACATAAAAGGGCCATAGGATACAATTATTATATTTCAATTAAAAATAATAATTTAAATGAGAGGTCTGGAACAATTCCCAGGCCAGCAACAAACCCTTATAATTAACTAAAACAACTGAAAAACAATTTCAGACTTGCAGAATTATGAAGGCTATATATGAAAATGCAGCCCAAAATAAATGGGGTTTAAAGACCTGTGTACTTATGAGGTCATATGCAAAACACTTGAGAGGGAGTGAGATAAATATGGGACCATGTAGAAAAGGCCTTGCCTCTCACGCCCACCAATCCGATTCATCTTTCAGGTGACCAATAGGGCCTTCATAGCTGATCTCGGTGAGTGCACAGATTTGCATTGGTGGTCTTCAAATACCACCCCACTTTGATTCTGGTCACACTTGAAAATCTTTGAGGGCATCTGCATTTACCGTCACACAACATTTCAAGGGAGCTGATCGTAAAACATGGTTACCTCTGCCCATCTCCTCTTTCTGCAGCTCCCTATCTCCCAAAGAACTGCTCCTCTCAAGTATCTGCAGTTGCTTCCTTTTTCACTTCTTTTCCCGAATGGCAAGTCTATTATTGGAATGTCCAGCTATGGCTCTTATATTGACGTCAGAATTACTCAACGCTTGTTGTCAGGAAGGACTTCATTTGCATCTGAATGGAAAGGCCTTCGAATAGCTCAGAAATAAGGTGTTGCTTGGGGACAATGTCTGGAAAGGTTCTCCAAAGCAAATGTGGGAATGGACATAGTTCGGCTATAAACAGCTCATGTACAAGTATGGAAAAAGTGTGTATGGTGGAAGAACACACCAGAAAGCCAGCTCTGGTCTTTCCTTCTGCACTTCCACACACTCCCCAGCACATTGAACACAGAGCTCTGCTCCAGCTTCCTGCTTGGAAGGAAGGAAGCAGCCAACTTATAAAACCCAACAGGCGGCTTTTGAAAGCACATCTGCAGAAGTATAGATCGAATCCTGGAGCTGGGTGGGAAAGAGCATTGTATCTTGATCTCATTTCTCAGAAGATCAACAGGATTCTTTCTGCAGGCTGCAGTATTTCCACAATCATAAGTAATTCAGGGAAGTAACTCTTACCTCCATAAACTCTTGTTTTTGACCTAAGACTCAGAACTATGAATATTCAGTCTGAATATGAAAATTTAGCACAGCCCTAGTTCCAAGAAAGTGGGTATCGGAGTCCAATGAACACCATGCTAGAAGCCAGGTAGATAGACAACAACAACAACAATTTATTATTTATACCCCACCCATCTGACTGGGTTTCCCCAGCCACTCTGGGTGGCTCTCAAAAGAATATCAAAAACATGTTAAAACATCAAACATTAAAAACTTTCCTAAACAGGGCTGCTGCCTTCGTATGTCTTCTAAATCTCAGGTAGTTGTTTATTTCCTTGACATCTGATGGGAGGACATTCCTCAGGGTGGGCACCACTACCGAGAAGGCCCTCTGCCAGGTTCCCTATAACTTCACTTCTCATAGTGAGGGAACCATCAGAAGGCCTTCGGAGCTGGACCTCAGTGTCCAGGCTGAACGATGGGGGTGGAGATGCTCCTTCATACGGCGTAAGTATTCATACTTATGACAGCTAATGAAGGCATTACTTTCACCCCAGGAATCGGCATGGCTTTGATGAACTCCTCACCTCTTGACCATGCCAAATAGTAGTATTCACTATGTGGGTCAAGGTCATCATACGGTGATCTGTGTCAGTGGTTGGAGGAAATTCAATAACTGATGGTAAGCAACACTAAACATAAAGGCCAATGCTGAATAGCTTGCAGTACGGATAAAGTAATGTTTACACATGTAACTTGCAGTGCTCAGATGTGGTAAAGTCATGGCGTGTCACATTAATCCATAGTTTAAAGCAAGCTATGCTTTCATGTGAATGAGCAGAATGCTACTCAAATGTTCCTGCGGTGCCCCTCCCCCACTCCTGGTGTGAACACGGGTTAAATCACCCATAGCCTACTTTTCATGTCGTCTGAGCCCAGTCCTGTAGTTTGCTTCCTCCAAACATACCACATATAGCAAGCCAAGAAGAAACCTTGGTAACTGCTCATGGTTTGTTTGGAGGAAACAAACAGCACAGCAAGTTAGATTCTGGCTGGTTTTATCCACAGCGCACAGGAGCAGGGGAGGAGCACCATGGTAACTTTGGAGCAGTGTGCATGCATACTGAGGTTGGAGGAAAGAATTAATTTTGTTTACATTTTAATGAGAAACTACCTAATTCACACTTCTCAAACCAAGACACGAACCAGAACACAATTATCCATTAAAATTCACACATCTCCGAATTTTGCGATGCAGTTCTCCAACCACACAAAATGCATTGTTTTTGAAAATAATGTACAAAAGTGCAATGTATTATAAAAGATTACTTGAAAAAAATGTGTATATTATTCAAAACTGCATGCAAAAGGTCTTTATCTGGAAAATTCACACTAAAATACTGTTGAATTTTTATCAGAATTCAAAAAAATGGAAATGTGGAGAACTAAATTTAAAATTGGGGGGAATAGAAACTTGGAGAACAAAAACTGACAGATTTGTCCATTCCTAATCTGCACACTATATATATATATATATATATATATATATATATATATATATATCCCGTAGCACCTTAGAGACCAACTAAGTTTGTTCTTGGAATAAGCTTCTGTGTGCATGCACACTTCTTCAGATACACTGCCTACCTTAATCTGCACACTGTTCACCATAGTTTATTTTCATAGAATTGTAGAGTTGGAAGGGACCACAAGAGTCATCTAGTCCAATTCCCTGCAATGCAAGCATCTTTCACCCAACGCCAGGCTCAAACCCATGACCCTGAGATTAAGAGTCTCATGCTCTACCAACTGAGCTATACCAGCTCTAATATGATGTGTGTTCCAGGCAGTGTCAGGCAAGATGAGGCCAAATTAAGGTGAAGCTCAGAAAGGGTGGAATGGGGGGGTGAAGTTTGTGGTACAGGAAGTGGGGGCAAAGTCCCCTGGCTCTTTAGAGGAAAGGACTGAGCTTACATACAATGTTCTTAAACCACTAAACAAAGACCAACCTAAACAGGCAGGTTTTACAGGAAAAACAAAAAAAAAATTCCTTCCAGTAGCACCTTAAAGACCAACTAAGTTAGTTTTTGGTATGAGCTTTCGTGTGCATGCACACTTCTTCAGATACACTGAAGTGTGTATCTGTGTATCTGATACAGTGTATCTGAAGAAGAAACTGTAGTTTGTTGCAGAGGTGTTTGTTTGTTTGTATTTGATATATTTTTGCCTTGTTGTTCCACTGATAAGGCTCGCAGAGCAGCTTATGTAAAACCAGAATAATCAATAAGAGTTTACAAAACACAAAGCAGAGTGGTCAATCAGCATAAAGAGTGGCAGCATTGCAGGCAAGATCTTTAAGATTCAGCATTAAAATACCTGGGCAAATAAAGAAGTTTCATCTACTGCAAAAAAGAAAATAAAGTTGCCATTAAGGGATCTGCCTAAGTGGGGAGCTAGAACTAAGGAGGTCTAAAAATAATATTTTTAAAAATTGTCCAGTAGCACTTTAGAGACCAACTAAGTTGGTTCTGGGTATAAGCTTGCATGTACATGCACACTTCTTCAAATACACAGAGCAAACTTAGTTGGTCTCTAAGGTGCTACTGGGCAATTTTTTAATTTATTTCGACTGCATCAGACCAACACAGCTAACTACCTGAACCAAGGTCTAGAAATATTACACTTCATTTGCCTCCAAGCCACAATATTTTGTTCCAGAGTAAATACAGTATTTTCTCCCATCCTGCTATTTGTCCTGCAACAGCTAGTAGTAAGCATAGGGACAAATATGGTTGTGCAAAAGTCACAGGCACCTTTTGGACAGTGGCTGCTGGGGACACTGCTTATGACAATTGACACCTACCCATCACACAAGGCAGGAAGCTCCAATGAACTTTGTCATGTTGGCTTCTGATTGCACAGCATCTGTCTGTAAAACACCTGGAGCCTTCAGACAACTGATAAATGCAACCTTTCCTCTTCATCAGAGATTGCAAGGAAGCGTCACCATTTAAATTGCTACTATGAAATATGGGAATCATTCCCGTCAAAGATCATTTCTTTCCCTCATTCTCTGGATTCCGCTGTGCTAAACTCTTGCAAACAAATTTGAAAACCCGATTGTCACCTCATCTGCTTGCCAGACCATCGAGACCCTCGGAAGATGACATAATCACGTCTGTTTTGGGTGGGGTGTGTGGATGGGCATAATCCACAGGTCCTGGAGGAGAAGAAGAAGAATAGTTTGGATTTGATATCCCGCTTTGAGGAGTCTCAAAGCGGCTAACATTCCCCTTTCCCTTCCTCCCCCACAACAAACACTCTGTGAGGTGAGTGGGGCTGAGAGACTTCAAGAAGTGTGACTAGCCCAAGGTCACCCAGCAGCTGCATGTGGAGGAACAGGGAAGCGAACCCGGTTCACCAGATTACGAGACTACTGCTCTTAACCACTACACCACACTGGCTCCCCTGTGTTTCCCCTCTTCTACTCCACTAGTGGAAAGAAGAAGAGGGCTGAATGAGGAGGAGGAAGTGTACAAGTTACGCTTGCTGAAAAACCTGGCTTAAAAAAACCCACGTCTCTCGCTTTTGCTTTTAAAGGTTATCGTAACTCTAGTCCTTCCTTTACACACTTCCCAGCCTTCAAGTTCCCTCAACAATGCAATTAGAGTGGTGAACTGTACTAAGGTCTTGTTTTGTTTCATGCTGTTCCCAGGAGGTGCATGAAACTCTGAGGCTGGCTTCTGTGTTTGTAGTGAACTATGACTCTGTTTACTGGTAAACATTAATCCAACTCTAATTTGGTATGTTGCATGTGCAGCCTTAGAGAAGCTAGAATCACCTTGCTGGTGTCTTTCTGTGCACTAGACTAGATTCCTGGAAGGAACAGGTGAGCAGCTACACCACTATCATGTGCCCTTTGAGGTTATTCAAAGTGACAAGCAAAGGTGACATTGCTGATAGATCACTTTCCACATGCTAGCTCAGGAGTGGGCAGAAGATATGTCAGGATCTAATGCTGAATTGCTGGGTGATTTGCAGAAGATCTGCAAGGGTTTCTGACTCTCAGTTGTTTTAACCATAAAAAGGGCCAATTCCTCATGGAAAGTAAGTTGCTGAAATGACGAAAGGTTTGGGGAAAACCAGGAGTGGATTTTTGCCTGAAAGAACTGCAAGCTCAGCTTCTGATAATGAAAACAAATGCTTGGTCTCAATCATGTGCTCATAGGCAGCATGCTCCTTAAATATACATACTACTTCCTTCAACCCTAAACTGCTGTTTTGTCTTTTGTTGGTAGACCTTGAGGTTCTAGTAATTAGAATCTACTAAAAAAATCCACAACTCCTATTCTAGATTGTATCAGGGCCTTCTCAATGTTATCCCTGAATAGCACCTAGATCCTTTGATAATGCATTATTATTATTATTATTATTATTATTATTATTAGTTATTTAAATTCATTCATTCATTAAATTTGTATGCCATGTTTCCACCCAAAAAAACCAAAGCATGCTCAAAGCGGCTTACAGCAAAAGAAATGGGTGCATTTCAAACAAACACTACCAAAAGAAAATCACTATAACAGAGCAAAACAATAGCAAATTCAATGACCTGGCTCAGCTAGTAGAGCAGGCATAGGCAAACTCAGCTTTCCAGATGTTTTGGGACTACAACTCCCATCATCCCTAGCTAACAGGACCAGTGGTCAGGGATCGTGGGGGTTATAGTCCCAAAACATCTGGAGGGCCGAGTTTGCCTATGCCTGTGATAGAGAATGAAACTCTTAATATCAGAGTGGTGGGTTTGAACCCCACACTGGGCAAAAGATTCCTGTATTGCTGGGGGCTGACCCTCCAACTCTAAAATTCTACAATTCTATGAATATCTAACCACATTCCAATATAAATATAACAAGGTTCCTTAAACAACATGCAGCCTCCAATAGCAAAATCAGCAAGGGAGCTTCACAGCTTCACCTTAGTCCTAGAAACACTCCATGATGTTGCTCACAGCACATGTCCTGCAGAAGCTTCTTATAAGGCTTCCAAGGGCAAGTGAGGAATCACTGGAAACCCCCCTCCCATGATGTCGCTTTGAGTTTGCTTGGCTTTTTTTTTTTTTTAACAATCGAACAGCGTATGAATTTTATGAAATGAATAAAGAAAATAAATATTATATAAGCTTAGATTCTAAGACGTGTGGACAGAGTTCTGTTTGTGGAATGGGAATTCCCCATCTCCTTCCTGCTACAGCCCCTTGAGCCCCTGAAAAGCTGCCCCTGAGGGTTAGAGGACCATCCAAAATGGCATCCAAGGTAGGACAGAATGCTGTAACTGGAGGGGATAAATCTGTGGAAAACATGTCTTCCTCCTTCCCACTCCCTCACATGACCAGAAGTCTCTAGCACTCACAACGAGGGTGACATTGGCCCCAAGCAGCCATTTTTGTTACATGCTTGTACTTTTGCAATATTCCTGAAAATGCAAAAATAAAGATTATTTTTCGAAGGATTGCTTAGTTCTTAAGCAACTGCATGTTCTAGCTGAAGCAGATTTTGCCATCACATTAGAGAATGCCGATATGCAAAATGTGCTTCAGGTTTTGATGGTGTATAAATGTTTTAAATAATAATAAAAAGATGTTTTGGTGCCACATGTGAGCCACTTTCCCAATCTATTTTGCTTTTTTTAATTACCGGTATCTTTGAGAGTTTATCCAAATTTGGAGTCTGGAAGTTCCACTTTGTATAGGCTAAGATTCTAACATTATAACAATGTCTGGGTATGCGTGTTTGTGTCTCATATTGTCAAGACTGTTACTTCCTGCCCCTTTTTTTGTGTCACATCATTTATAATTCCTAGAGATACATGCTGCCACTTTCACAGAGAGATCTTTCCAGAGGTCAGAGGAGAGAAACAGTTAATCCTTTTTCCTTCAGTGCCTACCCTCCCTCTCCCACTTCCCACCCCAACCCTGTGTGAACAGGAAGTTTGAAAAGGAAAAGCTTTCTGAATCCAGCAGCTGGGAATAAAAGAATCCTGGAACTTTATGCTACAGAAGCTCAGAGACAATAACAAAGGTTTCCCCCCCTTCTCTAATTAGTGAGGTTTTGTTGTTTTTAATGTATCTGCAACTAACAAAGAAGCAGGGGAAATCCAGGGGACAAACACCAGAGTTCTAGTACAAATCTGCAAGTTGCTTGAATGAACCTTCCCCAACCCAGTGCCCTCCAGGTGTTTAGGACTACAATTCCCATCAGTCCTGGTCAGTCAGACATGCTAGATGAGAGTTGTGGTCCAAAATATTTAGAGGCTACCAGGTTGGGGAAGGCTGATGTGAACCAGTTCATTTGTACTTTGCCACAATGCAAATCACACAGAAATAACTTCTGCTGAAATCGGTGGGTCAGACTTCCATGCCAAAGTGCTTTGATTTAACGGGAAGTTTCCAAATTTCCCTTTGCATGCACATACTATTAACCAGGGGACGGCAAGGTTTACCTGAGCCAGTTCACTCCCGTGGATTTATGGCGCTGCAGAAGTGAGTCCCCACTCCGCACTGTGTCGGTTTAGCACAGTGCATGGGGACTCGCTGAGCGGACGGCTTGGTTTGGGGGCGGCTCGGGGGCCGTTTAAACGACCCCTGTGGGCCGCTTGTGGCCTGTGGGCCGCAGGTTGCAGACCCCTGCTATTAACGATTCACAGGCCAGCCTAGATGAACAGTCTTGAAATATCAAAGCTGAGTTACCATACGGCAGAGAGTAGCAGGTGGGCAAATCTGATTTAGGTACTTTTCTAATAGAATCATTTGGGATTTTCAGAAAGCAAATTGTGTCATGTACATTCTGAAATTTTGAATGGAATTGCTTTCTTGGCCACAAACTTGTAAATTTGTATAACATGAATGTGGGAGGTTGGAGGTGCTTAAGCTCAGATGTTTATTGTTGGGCACTCCTTGTGCACATTATTATTATTATTATTATTATTATTATTATTATTATTATTATTATCCATAAAAAATCATTGGCATCAAAATGCCAGCCTGTGTTTTTCCCTCATTTAATGCTATACCCTTTCCAGTGGAAATCCTTTTTAAAAAATCATTTTGTGATATCTGAACAACCTGTTTACGATATTAAACACCCACCTATAAGCCCCCTGCCCGGAGGGCGGCAGAATTTAATAATGTAAATATAATTGTGCTGTCTCATTTGAACAACAGGGCAAGAAAAGAAGATATTTAGCCTGAGAGGGCAAGTTCACATCAGTGGATTTAGAGTCCCCACACTTTTTGTTTATTTCTTGCATTTCTATATCACACTTACTGCCAGAGGAACCCAAGGCAAGGTACAATAAAATGTAAAACAAAAAAACCCCACATCATTAAAAAGACACAACAGTAACAGCATACTTCAAAACCCCCTCTTTATCGCTTGCTCTCCGGCAGAGGCCCAACTCTACTTTCGGTGAACAAGTAAGGTTTTGAAAATTAAGATTGCCGTGTCAGGCAAAGCTTTCTTTTTGGCTCATGTGCCTGCCTTTGTACAAAAACAGGATAGATGATGACTGTGCCTCACAAATTTCTTCTCCGGTAACGGCATATGCAGCTTTCGGACAAGCGCAATTGGTCTGGCACAGTTGCTCTCCTCAGTTCTGCTCAACTTCCAGTGTTTATAAATGCTTTGAAGACATGTAGAGTGTTTCCTGTTTGTAGTTTGGAACTTCTGATGCCCGTTCTCTCTCCCCAGCTATTGTTCCAGTGGGAGCTGGGCTCTTGTTGCAATGGAGTGAAATTCACAAGGAGCATATTAAAGCAGCCCTTCATCAGTCCTGAAAAGGAGCCAGGTTAGCGCCTTTAGATGCCTGCTGTTTGAAAATCAGTGATATGTGGAATTCGAGGGATTATAAAACACCACCTTTCCCAGTTTTGCTGCGTCTGAGCATCATTTATTTATTCTGGAGACCTGTTATTTACCTAAAGGGCAGCCAATCAGAGCCCTTAAAGTGGTACAATTTTCAGTCAGTGGAGGGGAAGCAGGGCTGCAGGCAGTGGCGTAGCATGGGGGTGCAGGGGGGGCCGGCCACACCGGGCGCAACATCTGGGAGTTAGGGTTAGGGGGCGCAAATCCACGGGTTAGGGGGTGCAAATTACTTGCCTTGCCCCAGGTGCTGACAACCCACGCTACGCCACTGGCTGCATGTGTCAGCCCCCCAACCCAACAGTCCTGACAATGCCAGAAGCATCTTCACACTTCGCACATTGAGCAGGCTTAGAAGTCTTTCTGTGATCAGTAACTCTGTGTTATCGGGTTCAACAAAGTGCGGACAGGGGTGGAGCAGGCAGGGCCAGTATGGCTTCATGCCATCTACTCATGTTCCCATTCCCTGTTCAGCCATGAATGCCTGTCAGTTGATTCAGATTATATATTTTGTGGGTTGGCAGCAACATTTAGATTTTCTGCCTCAGGCATCAAAGTGTTTTCAGCCAGCCTTGTGTTCATGACCATTGTTTAACAACATCAACACTGTGGCATCTGTGGCACTGAGCCAGCAAAGTTAGCAATGGCAACCACCCGTAGGAAGGTTTGCATTTACATATCAGAATAATATTGCTAGCGGAGACATCTTTACTAATATTCCTTGGTTGTGCATGTCAGTGCACTGTTGAGATGTTGCTTAAAGAAAATTTGCACTATTGGCAGTATAAGGAGTCCTTGCTGAAAATATTTCTTAGGCTTGCTCTCCAAGTTTGCTTTTGGTGTGTCTCTGTTGTTTGTGACTTTCCCGTTGAATGTCCGCCAATAGTTTCCTTCCCTCGTCCTTTTCCATTTGGCAAACTCTGCATTTTTCCTTTCCTTTTTTTTAAAGGAGTCAAAGCCCCCCTGAGTCCTTTTGTTTACTTCCTTGTGTGTGCCTGAACACCACTTGCAAGAAGAAGTGAGGTTTTGCTCTGGGAATAAACACTGCTAGAATAGGTCAGAAAACAAACCAGATTCAGAAAGCGGTCTGAAGGTCTCATATTGGTCTCATCGGAAGGTCTCATATTGAGGCCTCAGAGTTTTCCCCCTGAAACCCCGCTCTTTGAAGCTCAATCGGAGCAAAGTACAATCTGTAGAAAACTTGAATTGATGTTTGTTCCAAATGATCAACAAAGAGCAGATTTTCATGTGGAAAGCTCTGGGACAAACAACAGCAACAACAACAATGCTTGGACAGAGAGCTCTTAAGGGTGGACCTGTGGCTGGAAAAAGTGTGGCAAAAGGTAAATGTGGATAAGCCCCTAGATCTCCCCCCCCCAATTATTTCTGCAGACACCCATGGCCCTCCTAGATATTTTGACAACCGTGGGCTTTGTTTTTGTTTGCCCATATTGCTTTACACTTTTTAATGTACGCCACTCTGCTCTCCTTAGGACGGAATAGCAGGATATAAATTATTTTAAATAAACGGGGAAAGGATTTATGTATTTCCACCAGCTTTAGCACTTCCTGATTTCAGCTGGTACCAGAAGTAGAAGTACTAAAATACTATGAGAAAGCAATAGCATTTATGCAGTAACAATTTGAGCCAAGATAAGGGCAATAAAAGCACAAGTCACCTGTAGGAGAAGATATTCATCACAGCTGCAAGTAGCATAATTTGGAAGCAAGGGAGGAACTACCCTTGGGTGCAAGCTTTTCCTTCCACAAAGTATGTATGTGACCCCCTGATCCCTATCAGGACCCTGGAGTGGGGAGTAGGGAGTCTTTAACCTTCAGGCTTTCTCTGAGGCTATGATCTATACTGGGGGAGTCCACACATTTGCTTTGGGGTGGGAGGAAGTTCCAAAAGAAGTAAACAGAGCTACATGATATTATTTGCTTCACAAGCACTTGCAACAGAAAACAGTATACGAAAGCTCAAAATAAATAAAATGCATGGTTCATGTGGGATCTAAGAGCTGGAAGACCCAAATACAAGACTTCCCTACTGAGCCATAGCTGTGATAATCAACTCAGCCCTAAGGATGGGACATGCATCTTACTGAATCATACCAGCTGGAGAAACATAGGGCCCAATCAAGTGTCCGTGCCTCCATAGTGAAACCAATCTCACCACTTTGTCCCCCTTTCAATGGGATTTAATTGGTAGGAAGTGTGCATAGGATTAGCATAAGAAGCCAAAGCGACTGAGATTAATATTAGTATCAGGACGTGATCCTTCAAGTGGATCTTGAAATGTCACCTATTAAATATTGGCAGGGATCAACCCTGTGCAGCACCATCCAGTTCAATCCAAACTGAAGCAACTGCAGGCCTTTGCCTCATCCTGCCTTTGAGTGCACAGGATCCCAGGAACAGACAATCAGGTGCAATTGCTCAGAGGGATTAGCTTGACGCACTGAACTTTCCCAGCCTCATCAGCAACGACAGGCCATTGACTTCCCCAGTACGTTTCCTCTTATGTTATACATGAGCCAGGTGGGAAGAGTCAACAGTAATGAATTCTCGGATCAATCTCCAAAATTTATTGGGAGGCCTTTGAGCAAATTTGTCAATCAAAGAAACACCCAGGAACAGTTCTCAGCAAAACTGAGCTATTTACAAACCATAAGCCCTTGGTCCAGTATACATCAGCTTGTGAATAACCTCACAGGGAGCATTCCTTCCCACCCTGGTATGCTAGCCTGGGTTCTTCCTCCTCTCCGAGTGCCACTAAGGGGAAGTGTCATAGCTCAGTGACAGAGGATATGCATTGCATGCATACGATCCCAGGTTTATCCCTGGCATTGCAAGATGGGGCCTGGAGACATGAAACCTTGCAAAGCTGCTGCCAGTCAGCGCAAAGGATGTTGAGAGAGATGCAGGGACATTCCTACCATTAGGTAGAGTGAGGCAGCTGCCTCAGGCACACAGGCTGTCTTGCACCCTCTGAACACCTACTCCTGTGTTTCCATAAACTCATCCCCAGAGCGCGCTGCCCTACTTGATAAAAAAACATTGTTCAAAACAGCAGTCTGCACATCCCACTAGGGAAGATAATAACTTGATGAAATTCAAAACAATAACAATTGATTCAGCATTTATTCAAAATCCAATTAAAACTGTTTAGCTTAATTAATTCAACAAAAATGATGAGTTTGATCCAGCGATACCAGCTTGTTCAAGCTACCAGCATCCCTCTGCTACCCGCTTGCCTTTTAGTGCCCCCCTGGGTAATCCCAGAGGGCAGTACCACCCCTCTAAGAACCATTGCTATAAATTAGCCAGGTACCTTCAGGTTTGCTGGAATAAACCATCCTCTTGCTGCTGCAAAAGTAAGCTTCAGCTGCCAGCCCAGTTGGTGGGTAGGGGGCCAGGGACATAATCTTCTACATCACTCATAGCCTTTCTTTAATTACAGGGATGGGGAAGTCTGTGGGCCTGCAGATGCCGTTGGACTACATCTCCCATCAGCTGCAGTCAACACGGGCAGTAGTGAGGCATAATGGGAACTGTAGTCCAGCAACATCTGGAGGTCCATGAGGTCACCATCCCTGTCCTGCTCTTTTATTTGCCACTGCAAATCTATAGCACCGGCAAATGCAATCTCTTTCTTCCCCTTTCACTCGAGGCTTTAAAGCGGCCAGGCCTGGCATCAGTGGCAAGAGGGAGCAACCAGGAGAAAGCAGCCGGTCCGGGAGACGGCAGTGCTGAACTTTGCCCCCTGGCTGCTTGCCCAGATACACAGAGCCTTAGTGTGGTTTGCACCATGCCGTTTGACACTGTTTGACATGGTTTGGTGGCGTTGCTGTTTTACTTTCCTTTTTCATTTATGACTTTCATGTCAGAAAGGAAAAGTGGTTTACATAGCCTAAGGAAGACAGTAAAAGAAATCGGCAACATGCAACACAGTGATATGCACGATTTCTTTGGGCATAAGACTCAGAGGACTTACTCCCCGTGGACGTATGCACAGGTTTGCAGCCTGAACTATGTGAAATATGGACATGCCAACAGGGTGGCCAGATGCAAGAGAGGATGCAGCTCTAGATGTGTAGAAGAAGGACTTTAAGCAGGCGTAGAACCAGATCCCTGTTCTCTTTTGCATCTGGCCACCCTAAAACCAGTTGTGGATCTAACACCCGTTGTTTTTAAATATTGCCTTTATTGCACATAAAACCCCACCATCAGTATCATCTGGAAGAATTAAGACTGATCCTGCCACTGTAATTTATCTCCTGGAGAACGTAAGGCTTGACTTTAATAAGGCAAAACACACACATGCACACACAACCCAAACCTTGCCTTGTATGGCTTCCAAGAATAATTCATGACTCCCACATTCATTGCTTCCACCTTGTTTTAAGTATTATCTTTAGACTTTTCACAAGTTTATCTAAATGAAAATATTTAAAAATATCAGGGTGTTGTTGTTGTTTTTTAATGACAACAGCAGGTAAGTGATCAGGCCTGGGATAATAATTTGTGCTCATTTTTCTATGTATTTTGTGACCGTCTGATCGATATTCTTGACAATGAAATCCTGCAAGGAATTTTAGCGATAAAGCCGTCAGACAGAGAGCGAGAGAAAGATTTAGTATCCCCCTTTATTAATCTTCTCTTGAATTTTATTGGTAGAAGGGAAGAGGCGATAACCTGGGCAGTTATTCAGGCTTCTGTTTGTTTTGCTGTCCAGTTAATCCTTGCATTATCTGAGGCAAGCAAAGCTTCAGTTAGATTAATGAGTCAAACTAAAACAAGCCTGGAGGGTTCCAAGACTGTGATCCCCAATTTAACACTGTGAGATCTGTCAACAAGAACAGGCGCCACCTTCCACCTTTTAAGTGTGGTGTGGTGTGGGGCTTTGTCCCTGTATGCTAGAAAGAAGCCCTTCACAGGGCTTTGCATTTAAAGTACGTTTCGTGAGTGGCGGGAGATGGAAGGGGAGCAGTATGCACAAGGTCAGGGCAGCATTCTTCAGAAACTGCAGGAGGTCACAAAGGTAGCTCAGCTCTTTTTTTTTGAGGATTGGCACTACAGATCCCTGCCATCCACATGTGGAAGGCAATTTACCTGTAGGGGGTGTGCCCACACACCCCTTAATGTTTAAAAAACCTGTGGAGCAAGGGAAGCCAGCAGAGAGACGCAGGCAGAATAAAAAGGCTGGAATGGATCTGGAATGGATTTGTGGTTTCTGCCTGCATCTGTCTCTGGAAGCGGCAGTGGGGTGATTGGCTTCAGTGGCAGCTCTAAGGGAGGAGGAGCGTTATATGTGAAAAACCGGATGAGAGTATAGCTCAGCTATTTGTGTATACAGGTGCCCAGACTGTACACTTGTTGAAGGTAATGTTTGAACACCGTTATAGAAAAGGGAAAAGATGGGTTTTTTCCTCTGCTGTCGTATGCTCTGCTATCAGGCTTAAGTTAAAGGAGGGGAGATTTCTGTGGAATATTAGAAGATTATTTATTAACAGTGAGAGCAGTTCTGCAAAGGACCTGTTACCTAGAAGTTAGGCTCTCCCTTGCTAGAAGTCTGCTGGCAGAGGTTGAGGATGCTCTGTCTTTGAAATTCCTGGAATTGTAAGAAGGCAGGTTCAGTTTCTGCTAAAGGAAAGTGACAATGTTTCGCCTCCAGTGACCTTATTCCAAAGGGAACCAAGCCATGTGCTGTGCTCCTGCAACTCCTTGAAATAAGTGCATGGGTAGAAATCTACCCTTAAAAAATGTTTCTTCTTTTTTTCAAGAGGAGTGACCAAGAAAGGGCAGCAGGAGATTTCTGGGTGAAAACTCTTTAATTAATGCTGGGGCAAAGAAATGGGAACTGGAGCCAGTGCCGGATTTAGGGCAGTGTTGGCAATTCCCCCACATGGATCGCCAAGCCGAGGGGGCGCAAAATAATAATAATATGAAGAATATCCATTTAAAAAGCAACTGTACCAAAATTAATTACTGTGATAATAATAATAATAGTAATAATAATAATAATAATAATAATAATAATAATAATAATTTTTATTTATACCCCGCCCTCCCCAGCCGAAGCCGGGCTCAGGGCGGCTAACAACAATCAAATAATCCAACATTCTAAAAACATTTCATTTTAAAAATTAATTACAATCAAATTGATGGCAACCGGGAAGCAAAATTCTGTGCAGATTGCCAGAGGAGGGAGTCAGGCTGCGCCCTGACCAAAGGCCTGGTGGAACAGCTCTGTCTTGCAGGCCCTGCAGAAAGATGTCAGGTCCCGCAGGGCCCTAGTCTCTAGTGACAGAGCGTTCCACCAGATTGGAGCCGCAGCCGAGAAAGCCCTGGCTCTAGTTGAGGCCAGCCTAACCTCTCTGAGGCCTGGGACCTTCAAGATGTTTTTATTTGCAGACCGTAAGTTCCTCTGTGGGACATACCAGGAGAGGCGGTCCCATAGGTATGAGGGTCCTAGGTCGTATAGGGCTTTAAAGGTTAAAACCAGCACTTTAAACCTGATCCTGTACTCCACCGGGAGCCAGTGCAGCTGGTATAGTACCGGATGAATGTGATCTCGCAGCAAAGACCCCATAAGGAGTCTCGCCGCGGCATTCTGCACCCGCTGGATTTTTTGGTTCAGTCTTAAGGGCAGCCCCACGTAGAGCAAGTGTCCAGTCTGGAGGTGACCGTCGCTTGGATCACAGTGGCTAGGTCAGGGCGAGAGAGATAAGGAGCCAACTGCTTAGCTTGGCGGAGATGAAAAAATGCCACCTTTATTATAGCTGTAATCTGCGCCTCCATAGAGAGGGAGGTATCGAAGATTACACCCAAACTCTTAACGTACGGTGTTGGCACTAATTGCACCCCTGCAAGAGATGGGAGTTGCCCCCCCAATCCCATATCGTCCCGTCCCAGCCAGAGGAACTCTGTCTTCGAAGGATTTAACTTCAACCGGCTCCCACGTAACCATCCAGCCACAGCTTCCAAACATCTAGTCAGTGTGGCTGGGGCCGAGTCAGGTTGGCCATCCATCAACAGATAGAGTTGGGTGTCATTGGCATACTGATGGCAACCCAACCCAAAACTCCGGACAAGCTGGGCGGGGGGGGGGCATAAAGATGTTTAAAAGCATCGGGGAGAGTATCGCACCCTGAGGCACTCCACACACCAAGGAGTGGCGCGATGACAATTCCCCCCCAAGCGCCACCCTCTGTCCCTGGCCAGAGAGAAACGAGCGCAGCCATTGAAGGACTGTGCCCTGGATCCCCACGTCGGCAAGGCGGTGGTTCAGGAGTTTGTGATCGACCATGTCGAAGGCTGCTGACAGGTCTAGAAGAATCAGCAACCCCGACCCGCCTCGATCCAGCTGCCTGCGGAGATCATCTGTTAGGGCGCCTAGAGCCGTCTCAGTCCCATGACCAGCATGGAAGCCGGACTGGAATGGATCCAGAGCCATAAGAACAGGGGAGGGGGATTTTGTCCTCGCTCAGGGTGCAATATTACCCAAGTCTGCCCTTGAAACAGAGTTAGGCCATGTGAAGCAGCACAAATCTTCTATTTACATGTTTGTTTGTGTGTTTGTTTGTGTGTGTGTGTGTGTGTATGTTTTGTAGCAGAAAAGTCACCAGTCACCACACACTCCAACTTCAACTTCCCCAGTTCCAAGACTTTCATGTTTACTAGTCCAATGGCCTCTGCACTGAGTTCCAATAAGAGCATGGGTCGGCAAACTAAGGCCCGGGGGCCGGATCCGGCCCAATCACCTTCTAAATCCAGCCTGTGGATGGTCCAGGAATCAGCGTGTTTTTACATGAGTAGAATGTGTGCTTTTATTTAAAATGCATCTCTGGGTTATTTGTGGGGCATAGGAATTCGTTCATTTCCCCCCCAAAAATATAGTCTGCCCCCCCAAGGTCTGAGGGACAGTGGACCTGCCCCCTGCTGAGAAAGTTGCTGACCCCAGAATAAGAGGGTCCAAAGTGACATCTGTTATTTGTGATTATTTGTGTCCAAGAGCAACTGGACTGGGGCCACCCCGTAATTTCCTTAAGCGGATGAACAGCCATCAGCTGGGACGATCACTGAGTCACCACAAACCTGAAATAAAGAAAGCCCCAGTATCTGTTAATAGGTGGAATCTTAGAACTCTCTGCTATCAGCAAGTGTTATCATCATTTTACAAGTCCTTATCATATACTAGAATTGCTAGAGAATTGATGGGCAGAGGCTAGAATTCTACCATTGTTCCCACCTCCTACCCTTATTATGCCTTTCACATGCTCAGCAGGTATGTCCCTGCCACC
Source organism: Podarcis melisellensis (assembly GCF_964234715.1). Lineage (NCBI taxonomy): Eukaryota > Metazoa > Chordata > Lepidosauria > Squamata > Lacertidae > Podarcis > Podarcis melisellensis. Next base: position 42,419,464 of record NC_138528.1, read on the forward strand.
ATGCCAATATCATGTGTTGTGATGCATTTGACCTAGACACCCCCCCCCCTTTGGGACAACCAAGGGCTCAATCATACTTCCTCTTGTCCCTCTGATTTCCCCCAGGGAGAACCGCTCTTTAGTGCTCAGTCAGAGCAAGCAGCAATTTGGGTTTCCTTCAGATGGACGTTTGTTCTGATTTAGCACCAAAGAGTGGGTTTTCCCTTGGAAAGAAGAAGGGCAAGAGAGAAATTGCTCAGACCTGTGCTTTCTAGGCACAGGACAAGTGGAAGTGTGGATGAACCTTCAGAAACTTCAATTTGTGCTATGTACCTCCTTTCAGATGTGGGGAGATGGAAGTAAACTCAGTTTAGGTTACTTTGCAGTGACTGATAAATGGACTCCAACGAGTGTCCAGAACTATTCAATGGGCTAAACTTTATCCCTCAAGCCCTTCATGATCCAATATCAGATACTCTCACAACATTTGTGTTCTTGCCTCCTCCTTGCTCCATGGGCCTACTCCAATGTTTCTCAGACTGTGAGCACTGCAACCCACTGCCTTTTGGTGGACACTGCAACACTACAAAAGTAATGCTAGACACAGCTTCCACATAGCAGTTTACTGTGGACTGCTCAGGTTTTGCACAGCATCCGCAAGAGGTCATCTTCATCCAGACGTTATCATAAATCCATAATTTGAATTTACTGTTTCTACAGGAAATCTGGTAATTTTTTTTTAAAAAAAGACTTGTAGTCGAAATGAGCATTCTGGTCAATGCAGGTTTTACAAACAGAGGTTGCTTCCAGAGTATCTGTTTATTAGGCATTCATCCTAATTTGTTTGCAGGGAGATGAGGCAACATGCATTTCCCCTCTCACTTTCTTAATTGTGAAAAGTTCAGATTTTTAGGGAAGCGGGTTTGTTGCAAAAGACTTCCAAATCAACTCTAGTTGTGCACGCTGGATTTGTTGGTTAATGTATTTTTTTAAAAAAAAATTCTATGCCATCTATTAAATTGATCTTGGGGCAGTGTACGACAACTCCCGTCTGTTTACTTACCCTGCCAAACCACTTGTTATTGTTAGCCATTAATCCTTGTGATTGCTGGAGCCCACAAGGATTAGGAATGAGGTTTCTACCACTGAAGGGCCTTCCGTGGTTTTCTGCAGCCCTGCACAGACGCACTATGGATCCATGCTTCATTACAATTGTTTAATTGTTGGAAATTGCCTTGGCCCTTGGAGAGACAACCCAGAAGGATAGAATGAAGCTATGTAAAAGTTATTACCGCTTGTCTGCAGCACTATTGACTGTCTGAATATATTGCATTTTCTGCAAGCCATATGGATATTTCTTTGGGACTTGGATATCTTTGGAGCCTTTTACTGAGAAGAAGGTCCATCACTGGGTTCGCTCACCTGTTCTGAGCATCACTGACATAGCATGAATTTATGAATTTATCCCCCAGGCCTAGCTTGGAAGAGAAAAGAAAAGGGAAACAAAGGGGAGGTTAAAGATGGCATGATGCCAACAACTCAGTTGGATGGACCAGTGGTCTGATTCCGTATGAGGTAGCTTCCTGTGTACTTTGGTTTAAATCTGGATTACACTTTCTGTGGCATGCTACTTGAACTATAAAGATAAACTTCCAGGGCCACTTCTAAGCTCTGCTTATGTGCCTTTAACAGCAGCCTGACACAAAGGGGCTAAGCAGGTGAACTGCTGTCAGCATGGATGCTGAAGGTCAGCTGTTGACTAAATCTCCATTAGCTCCACAACAGTAATTTGCAGACAGACTCCACTAAATGGTGCAACATAACCCCGTATTGAAGTCAGCAGCCTTATTGCGCTTCCTGTTCCTCCCCCTCCAAAAAAAACCCCACTATCAAATAAAAGAAATCCGACCCACACAGTCTTTGAAACCTTTCCCACAGGGTAAACAGAGAGGATGCAGCACACCTGCCTTAAGCAAAATAGAATCTAGAGCACAGACAGAACCATGCGCTCCTGGTACATTGGGAGAAGGTTGCCGGGCAACAGCAAGGTGGGGAGGGCACAGGTGGAGGAGAGATCATTAGGATGCTCTTGACCTCTGCAGAGAGGGCTTCAAGACTCATTCAGATGATGCTACATTGGCAAAACATTAATTATTAGCAGCAGGCACAAAAATGAGGCGCAGAGGCAATGTTATGTGCCAGCAGGGGAGAGCATACACATAAACAGAGATCCAGCTATTCCATTATGCTAACAGAAGCCAGTGCAAGGACTCTTTCTAGCACAGTGGGGTTTTCCTCTTCTCCCCAACATCTCCTGCACCTCCCCCAGACTGAAATCCACTCAGAGATATTAAGGGTGGGATTCAGCATCACGCTAAGAAAGTTGTTCTGACAGTGCAAGCCTTCCTGCTTGCCAGACATAACTATCTCCCCTCTTCCCCCCCCCCCACACCCAATGTGTGCTGTTCTGCAGGTTCTCCTGACCAGATTTGGGAGAGTGCGGAGAGAGGAGAAGTCCCATTGTAAGATCCTCCCCCTATTGTGTGGGCAGGTGGTCTCTCCCCCTACCTGGCCTGATCACCTTGGCAACGCTTCCCCAGGCGGGATTGGGCAACTGGCTGAGGTAGGCGGAGACCTCCAGGTATCCCACCTGGGGAAGGCAAAGCCAAGCCTGTGCTAATGGTGCTGCATAGGGTCCAAGGGGCTGCGCGCAACCATGTAAAGGGCGCCCCCCATTTAATGTGGGGAGCGGTCATTGTGATGGCTTCTAACACAACAACTTAACTGAATCTGGCATAGTGAGTTAGCCAGTCTGGTAAAGATATCTTCACGGGTCTCAGTTATGGAAGGACTCTCTTTCCCCAACCGCCACGGCCACTGCCATCCCAGCACACACCTGCTCCCCGTCCCCTCCCTCCCACTCCAGACACTGGCAAATAGGCCCTCTTTTTTGGTCTTCAGAATATGACAATTCTAGCTTACAGCTACAGTTTTATTTCATTCCATTTATCTGTTGAAGGTGTTAGGCCAGTGAAGCCCTGCAAACATGGCATTATGTGTTCATTACAGGACACTGGGACACAAATGTTTATGGGCGGGGGTCATGCTTCTCTTCTGACATTTTGTATTCCGATATCACTGTCCTCAGAAGCCGTTGGATCTGTATCAAAAAAAAAGTTGAGAATAAAGAAAGAAATGAATAGTAAAGAACCAAAAAGATTCTCTCTCTAGTATAGAGGCAGCATTGCCAGGATGCGGAGCCTGCTGCCTGGTGCATGTTTTTCCTTCCTGCTCTCAGTTACCTCAGTCTTCAGGGACAATAATGGCAGGCCAGGCTAGAGGCATTGCCTGAGGCTCTATAGTGCACCTGTCTCAGACACTGAGATGCAATACAGAATGTGTGTGCCTTCCAGTTAGACACATCTAATTCGGTTTTCACACATGCCACAGGAGTGTTCACCGAAGAAATTCAGGTTATAGATCAGAGCCTAGCCAAATGCCACAAAAAAAACACATTCCTGGTATTCGTTTACCTCATGATATGCAGGCTTTTCCTTTATTTGTTTATCCTTCACCGTAAGGGCAGGCTACAACTATATCAAAGAACAATATTAAAAGCATTTTAAACAAGCCAGTCATCACCAAACTGCATTACTGCAGCCATGAGGATGTTATCTGCTGGGATAGCTTGGTTGGTAGAGCATGAAACTCTTCATCTCAGAGTTGTCTGTTTGAGCCCCACGTTGGAGAAAATATTCCTGCATCGATGGGGGTTGGACTAGATGTCCCTTGTGGTCCCTTCCAACTCTACAATTTCTATGGAATACAGTGAAAAGGAGGGAGCCCAGCTGGGTGGTAGAGCACGAGCTTTGCATGTCCCAAATTCAATCCCAGCCGGCTCCACTTGAACAAGTGGCAGGGCTAGAAAGAACTTCCACCTGAGACCCTTGAAAGCCTGTGCTAGTCCAAATAGCATTGTTTCCACCCTCTCTTGGTCTTTACTGTGATCCGTCTATGGCAGAAAGGCTCAGCTACTCTGAGTTAAACAGTAGTGGGGCTGTTTGTGTTTTGCACAGCCCTTTGTGTTTTGCACAGCAGACCAACCACTTGAAGGAGCATGAGATAATTAGTTGTATTGTCTTCCACTCCAGTATATAAACACTTCTGCGACCCAAAACAAATGGTAATTTATTGCAGCTCTCCTGAAGCACAGGTGTGCTGTTTCATTGCCATAGTTGTATAAATTGCTAAAATATTAAAACCCAGATGTCTGCGTCTATTTCGTAACTGGTCAACCTAGGAAATGCCATTGTCAATGCAAGCATTAGCATATGTTAAAAGCTGCTTATTTGCTTATGCTGTCAGCTTGGGGTATGTTGTGGGTGGGAGGAGTGAAAACATGAGTGCTTTGTAAACAACATTTGCAATGAGAGATCCTGTCTTGTTCCTTCACCTTTCAGTATGTCAAAGGTGCAAAGAGAGCGCTTAAACGTGTGCCCAAGCATCCTTTAAAAACTGTCTGTCTATCCATGTACCCCATCCACTCACATAACTAGGTCAAAACACGCCTTACTCTGATATCTCAATTTCTCTTTGTGTGGAAATTGTTTTGTCTTTTACATATTGCAGTAGTCTCTCTCCCTTAGGCATCGCTCCCAAAAGAGGCTGTTGGAGGTAGGGGCAGACCTAGAATAATAAGTTGTTTCAATAGAGGAAAATAGAGCATGTGCTTAAAAGTCTTCCATTAAAAGCATGGCAACAGGCAATGTTCAACGTGTTTATTCAGAAATAAACTCAATGGCACTTACTCCTGAATAGGACAGGCAGAGAAATTAAATTCAGTTTACATTTAAAGCAGAATTTATCAAATTTGCACTCTCCAAAACAATATGCACACTGAAACACAACCATCCTTCACTTATCCAAATTTTGCTACATAGTTCTCCACAGTCCTTTAAAAAAAATGTTTAGGGGTACTCTCATTTTCCTACTCATATTGAAATACTGCCCCTCGATGAGGCCAAACTTAGATTCACAAAATGATGAGGGGTGTGCTTCCCCCTGAATCCCCCCAGAAAAAGCACTGCTTCTCCAACCAATGTTACAAAAATGCATAAATTAGGGAGAAATCATCCTAAAATGAGTATATTAATGAAAATATCAGACAAATGCATTGTATTAGGAGAAAACTGCTTGCAAAAATGTGTAGATTAGTTAAAACTGAATGCAAAAAAAATTGTTTCTTAGGAAGAGAAATCACACTAAAATGCTGAAGAATGTTCATGTTGGGCAAAAGATTCCTGCATTTCAAGAGGTTAGATTAGATGACCGTCAGTGTCCCTTCCAACTCAACAATACTATGATTCTATGATCATCACCATTATTTACTCGCCCTTCACCCTATGTCCCCAGGGTGGCCTACAGCAATTAAAACACAATATTAAATTGGGAACTCTATAGATGACAAAAAGCACACTATATTCCAGCGCAAGTGTCACTTGTCAACTGGAATATTGTGCCCGTGACGCTCATGCAATAACACCGCAAACTGTGTACACGCATGCAAATCAGCCATCCTACGTAGAAATTTTCATTTTATTGTAAAAAGAAATTCTATTTCATGTTGTGGGAAAATGTGATTTCTCCACTATAGAAGTATCCTTAAGGGAAAGATATCAGTTTCTCTGTAACAGCTGAACTTCAACCATCCACTTTTCACGCAAGACTAGATTGCCTGGAAAGACCCAGCAGAGTGATTTTCTGTGGTATTATTTCCTGGACAGGGCTCTATACCAGCCTTGGAATTTCCAGAGTAGAAAAGGGTATTATGACACTATTGTCCACAGCGGCACTAGAGTAGATGTGATAAGGAAGAAGTGGTGCTCCCAGTTATGTGTAGATGGGTACCCACCCCCAGTGTGTCCATTTACCTTCAAGGGAGCAAATTCAGTCCTCCCTTAAAGAGGGCACGTATTGCGGTGAGACTGGAAAACCGACACCCTGTGTTGTGGGTGGGTACGATTGGCCAGCCACAACACCCGATTGGTAGATCCCTCGAAGCTGGGTGCAATCTGACCAATGGTCCAAACAGTTTGAGGGACCTATTTATGCCCGTGCACGTGACCCAGAGCTTCCTCTTTCGGTGCGTGCATTCGGAACACCCTCCCACCTCTCCCTATTTTTAGGGCTTTGCGCTTGACCTTCCTATGCCATCGTGTGTTGTCGTGTGTGGGACAGGGGCACGGCAGGAATTTTCCCACTTGGCTGATTGGGTTTCACCTGCCATGTAGCAAATCGTCACAACTTGTAAGGTTGCAGATAGGCTCTGGTTCAGGTGATAGGGATGGGAGAACGCTCTTGCCATCCCTATGTGAAGGCTATTCTGTTAAAGGAATCCAGGGACTTGATGGTTTGGTCAACCCCTGAGAGGGGGTTGTGCCCGTGCCTGAGTCCAGGGGGACATTTGGGTGGTGGAGTTAGCCCGTTCCCGGCTTACCGCTTATCCAGGTGTTCACCCTTGGCTGACCTATGCTGGAACCCTGAGTCAGCGCTACCTGCATGGCAGGGAGCTAGTCGAACTAGAGCCTATGCAACCAGTCACTTTCTGTAATCAATAAAGTTGTGGCCTAAATTCTGCCAAAAACCAAAACTAAAATTTGAGTCATGTGTGAATTTATTTAGGGGAAAGGTTTCTGGGTCTGAACATACAAATGCTTCATCCAAGATCTAAGCTATCTTTCCAGCAAGACTGTTAAAAATGGTTTTACAGGAATGATGTTTCTTTGTGTTTTATTGTTGCTGACAAAGCAGCCTGCTCTTCAGCACAGTCAAAGAAATGATCTTTCAGGAACTCAAAGATAATGACCCACCAAAAAACAAACAAAAAAGATTTACAACCGAACTAGATATTATGAGTTAGCAAAAGGCATGAGATGACAGCAGAATATTTTCTCCCGGCATGGAAGTGCCACATGCTATGCTAAATATAAATGAATCCCCACAAGCTTCTTCACATAGCATATACCTAAACCAGCCTTTTGTGTCCAATCACAAATCATCATAAAATAAACTGTTCAATGTCCCACAATATTTTTACAAGTTTGCATTTTCCCTAAACCAATCTCTTCTCTTAAGAAACAAAGACAGAAGTGTGTGAGTGTGTGAGAGGTCACCTTCATTCACAACTTATATAGAATCATAGAATCATAGAATTGGAAGAGACCACAAGGGCCATTGAGTCCAACCCCCTGCTAAGCAGGAAACGCCATCAGAGCACTCCTGACATATGGTTGTCAAGCCTCCAAAGAAGGAGACTCCACCACACTCCTTGGCAGCAAATTCCACTGTCGAACAGCTCTTACTGTCAGGAAGTTCTTCCTAATGTTTAGGTGGAATCTTCTTTCTTGTAGTTTGGATCCATTGCTCCGTGTCCGCTTCTCTGGAGCAGCAGAAAACAAGCTTTCTCCCTCCTCTATGTGACATCCTTTTATATATTTGAACATGGCTATCATATCACCCCTTAACCTCCTCTTCTCCAGGCTAAACATGCCCAGCTCCCTTAGCCGTTCCTCATAAGGCATCGTTTCCAGGCCTTTGACCATTTTGGTTGCCCTCCTCTGGACACGTTCCAGTTTGTCAGTGTCCTTCTTGAACTGTGGTGCCCAGAACTGGACACAGTACTCCAGGTGAGGTCTGACCAGAGCAGAATACAGTAGCACTATTACTTCCCTTGATCTAGATGCTATACTCCTATTGATGCTATACTCCTATTGATGTTTTTATGATTTCTGTCCTGGAACAAAAGGGCATTTTAAAAACTTAATGTTGTGACTGTTGGGATAATATTTGAATGACTGTACAGCCAATGATCTGAACAGGGCCTTCTTAAGCATATGCGGTGCCAGGGTGCAAAGATCCACCTGCCCCCCCAGGTTGCCCAGAGTTGTCAACCTTTTTTTAAGGGGGGGACCCCAAAGTTGTTGACCTTTTTTAGGTGGGCGCCTGAGGGGTAGGCAAGCAGAGCCCGGCGCAACAACAGTCGAGCCCAAGGTAGTGGAGGTGGCAACTGAGCAAAGCCGGGGGCCTCGTGTGACCAGCATGCACTGGGCGGCCCCTCAACAGCCCACCAATCCCAGGTGCGTAGGAGGGCGGAACCAGACGGCTGCCTCAGCACCTCGCTTGCCAGCAGCAGAAGAGCTGCGGCGCTCTGATGGGCTCTGCTCTGCTCAGCAGCGGCTGTCAGCTCTTCCCAATCCCCGGACTCCAAATCTTGGCCCCAGATTCTCGGCCTGGTGTCCCTGAGTGCCTGGCGCCCGGTTCCCCCTCACCCCTAGCACCTATGGGTAAGAGGGCCTTGACTCTGAACTCAAGAGTTATTGGCACAAATCCTACAGTATTCCTTTAAGACATCCTTAAAGGATGAGCCTTATACCTCATTGTACTCAACACCACAGATTTGGGCCTCCCTTGCTATTCCTCCAGTATGCATCCTATAATAAAACAGATGTACACATCACAGAGAGCACATCCCCACTAGCAGTTTTCGTTTCAGTTTCAGCTGAGTAATAATGTGCTGTGAGGATTCATTTAACCGGTAATACATCTCATGAAACTTTCCCACTAACTGTGGCAGAAATTGATTGTTGTACAATTCAGGAGTTCCTGACTTCTGGCCATTCTGGGATCTCTGGCCAAAAGTGGCCGTCCATCTCCTTCTCTGCTAGCTAGATATTTTTTGGTAAATAAGGTCAGCATTCTTAGTTGGGAGCAGGAAGTGAAAAATAGCATTTATTCAGTCAATACCTCTCACCAGTGCTATTTTTCCAGAAAGAGTTGCTGGAATTCACTGTAAACGCCTCCCTTGTTCTCTTAGAATGGCGATGGTGCCCACCTGAGAGGTGCCAGAACTGAGTTCCAGCTGGGGGGGAAAGGCCTGCCTTTCACAAAGTGCTCAGGCCAAAGAGTTCAACCATTATGCTATTTTCAGTTTGAAATATCTGCTGTTTAAAGGTTTCTTCTGAAGCAACATCCTTTCCACCCTTGCAACTTCACCTTCCATGTAAACTTTTAATTTTCTTCTTGGTAGAAGAATATATCAAGAAAGTGGGAAGAAAGCGAGAATTTCAGAGCAGATCTGTGATGCCTTTGAGCAATGACAGCTACAACTAGTTAATATTGTTCTCTCTATTCTATTCTCTCTATTCTAACAAAGTCATCAATCATAACTGAGGGAGGGGAATGGTAAAAAAAAACAACAACCAACCCACGATGACTGTTTACTCTGCATCCAGTGTGTTCCCACTGTTTGCTTCAGAAGTAATGCACACTCCACAATCCAGATATATCCTTTTGTTTCTTATGAAATACTGTGTTTTAATGCATTTCCCCACTAAACCAGTTTCAATCCAAATTGAGAAATTGAACGACCCAGCTGCTTTTAAAGCCAATGATGTGTATGCAGCTATTGCCTGTATGCAGCTATTCGTATCTAGCTTGTTCTGAGCAAATGTTTGAGAAGCAAACCTCTGCACCTTCCAAAGCAAACGCAAACCTCCAAAGCACACCTCTGCACCTTCCAGTCTGATTGCCCCCCTTTAAGTTTAGGTTTCACTTCTTCCAGCTTTTGCTTCGTAAGCATCTGAGAGGCCAGCGATAGCTTCCAGTACTGTTAAAAAAACAAAGCCTTGGTTAAAGGGGGTGCTGATAATGCCAAGGTTGCAAGTTCAATCCCCGTATGGGACAGCTGCATATTCCTGCATTGTAGGGGGTTGGACTAGATGATCCTCAGGGTCCTTTCCAAATTAATAATAATAATAATAATAATTTATTTATACCCCGCCCAATGACAGCCGCATTTCCCGATTTGGTGGGGAAGGAGGAGAGTTTTGTAGATCCGAATTGGACAGCTAAGAAATTAAATCCCACCAAACAACACAGAAATGTTCTGAAGGATAAATATTTATCAGGTACTCTTGATATGCTCCCCTTGCAAATGAGCTTGTGAAAACTGCTTGCATTTCCCTATAGTGGAATTGTGGGGTGGGGGTGGGGGTTTGCAACACCTGCTGCTCTCCTATCCAGAGCACCAACTCTGGCAGCTGCAGACTCCGATGCACTGATGATGCCCCAGAATGTCAGGGCTCGAGATGCAACAATTGTAAATCCTTCCAGAGGACAAAGGGAGAAGACGCACGCGTCACGCTCTGCTACCAGATGCAGACAAGCCTTCTTTCCCCTACGGCTTCGCCTCCAGTCTATAGCCTGCTGTCCAGCTCTGACTGCCTCATCCCTTGAGTCCTGGCCTGAGGATGCTAATCCCTCAGCATATGGAATCTGAAACCAGATTGGCTATCCTGACTGATTTCAGGGCTTCCCTGCTCATCAAGGCGTCTGCACTCAGCTAGTCCCATCACTTGGGACCCCGGGGGATTTATTTGGTTATTTTTAACCCCAAAGCAGAATGCTTCCTTTCACAAGCCGTGGGTCAGCACAGAGCGGCCTTCCTAGCTCACTCATTAGGATGCCTGGAGATGGCAGAGAGATGCTTTTGAAGGAAGAGGTATTTGCTGCCCCCCTCCTTTTTGTCCCTTGATGCTGTGCGTTGTTGTCACTGTGATGAATGAGAGACTGGGGTGGAAGCAGCTCTTTACTTCCTAAGCGTGGTTCGAGCCTCCCGGGGGGAGGCGCAAGGGGGGAGTTGCACAAAATACTACAAGGCGGCAGCTGATAAAATGGACACAAATTCAATTAGGGAAATTTAATTTGGACGAAAAGCGGGGAGCAGGCTTGCCAAGGCCATATGGGAAAGCAGTGGTGTTTCCATATAGGGAAGGGGGGGTGGAACCCTTAAGTTAAACAATGAACTCATTGGTCTTCACAATCTTGTAGCCATCCAGGAAGTCCTGAAAGCTGTACTGATTAATTTTATGCACAGCATGGGGAGCAAAGACAACAGCAAAAAAAAACCAGGGTAGATGGTGCGGGACAAGGGAACAGTGGCAAAAAAAGAGATTCTGATTGACCAAATGGAATATGAAAGCTATGCTCAGGAGAAGAATGGAAAATCCGATTCTTTTAAAATTCCTATAATGCAACAAGATAGCTTTGTCTTTCTGGGTTCTTCAATGAGCTACTAGTTGATGCTGAACAATGGGGATTTGTTAACAGCTTCAGAGAAGCTAAAAGAAAAGTTTTAAAGATATTTCTGGCTGGCTAAACTGGTGCAATCTGGGGACTTCCTTTGCACCTGCTTTGCATACCTGTTAATAATAAACAGTTATTACAAAAGCACCACTTTTCTATAATATCTTCTTGTCACAAAGAAATGGATCTTTTTACACTACCTTGGAACTTCCTACCACTCTGTGGCAAAGGGAGTGTGCAGATTATTTTTTACTGTCTTCCTATTATCTCTGGTTAAACACATTTCGCAGTGTTTTGTGATACTTCTGAAACCCGCAAAACCTGTTTTACCAAACTTGGTAGCAGAAGAAAACGAATGAATTATGCCACAAACAAGAAACATACCATCACTCCATCTTTCTCAAGAACTTATTTACACTCTGATCTGTCAATTTAACATCCGACGTTTTATTTGTTTGCTTGCTTTAGAAATATGGCAACAGCATTTCAATCACATAGTTTCAATTCCCATTACACGCTAACGTTAACGTTGCTGGATTTTACTTGCTGGTGCTCATTTCTCCAATGATCTTTCATCACATTTTTATGTGTCTGTATTCGGGTTTAATGTATAAAGATGGAGTTTTGTTGCATGAGTTTTTGTTGATCCTTTTTCCCATGAAAGATAGGAAGGGCATCCCTAATGATAGGAAATCTCCCACCATGCTGCACCAGCTGCCTATTTTAGCTGGTGGGACAGTCTTTCCATTATGCGGTCCTGCTTGCGGACTTCCCATAGGCACCTGGTTGGCAACTGTGAGAACAGGATGCTTTGGTTTGATCCAGCAGGGTTCTCCTTGTGTTCTGGCGTGCTTATCAGTGTTTCCCATATTTTGGTATACTTTTGTTGTTTTTTATTTAGAGTCAGGTCCAATTCCTATAATGCGGCTATTATTACTGTTACTCTCATTGTTACAATGGGCGCACAAATTTTTAATAGGTTTAGCCCACATACAGTGGTACATTGGGTTACAGATGCTTCAGGTTACAGACATTTCAGGTTACAGACTCCGCTAACCCAGAAATAGTACCTCAGGTTAAGAATTTTGCTTCAGGATGAGAACAGAAATTGTGCGGCAGCGGGAGGCCCCATTAGCTAAAGTGGTACCTTAGGTTAAGAACAGCTTCAGGTTAAGAACAGACCTCCAGAACAAATTAAGTTCTTAACCCGAGGTACCACTGTACTATATTATATCTGTATGCCACTATTTTTTCAGAATTGTGTGAGCTTCATTCCAAGGGGCTCATGCTATGGCCTAGCATGCATGGGAGGGGAAATTTTGATCCAGATTTAATAATTACAGAATGCCGCAGTTCCAACAGCTCTCACAGGACGGACCACTGGTATACGATAGGATGACCACCTCAAAAAGTGCCTCCTGGAAATATCCCACCTTCCCTGTGGGTCCAACTTTCTGTTGCTTTCTTGAGGAGGAAGAAATTCTCCAAAGCCTTTAGGAAGCTGTTGCCTCTTACTTTACGGGGTCTCGCCAGGAAGTGTGGCGAGCAGGAAGTTGTGGAGAAAGCCTCGCATTGCTTCCCACCAGCCACACGCCTGGAAATGGCTTGGGAGAGACACAATGGGGCATGAGGTGGTGTTGCTCCTGAGGCATTTCAGGAAGTGTGGCTGGGGAGATACTGCCTCGTGGCACCACCAGTGACATGGAGCTTTACTGATTTAAAATTTAAGAAGCAAGAAGAAAACCCGAATAACCTTGGCCACATGGTAAGGTTTAAAAAAAGGTAAGCAGCAACACCTCGCCAAAAACTTCAGAGAAATTTCTCTCAGGTGAGAACTTCAGGAGCATTACATTTCCCTCCCACCCACTGAAAGACTGAAAAATAAATTTTCAGCGCAGATCTAATAATATTTTACATCTTGATAGCACTTCTGAATATTCAGAGAATCTCACATGTATAATTTAGTTGCAATTCTTATAACACCCATGTAAGATAAGTTAGTATTTCTGTCTCCCATAGTGCAGAAGGGGAGACTGAGACAGAGAGAATGGGTTGCCTAATGTCATATAGTGAGTTCACAGCAGAGGCAAGTTTTAATCTAGGGACCTCCTGATCTGTTGCTCTTTCCTTGAGCTGTCTGTAAAGCTTGGAGATCTCTTCCCTGGGATTAGATGCCCACGGACCCAAGTTTCAAAAACCCCATGCTTTGTCAAGATTCCTTGCTGAAAAATACCCTCTTCTTTTTCTAGGATGACACAGCAAATTCAAATAAGGAAATGTAAAATCCAGTCTTTAAGAATGGCACTGAGTTTCTGTTCTAAGCATATGTCTATTACATAAATTCAGCAAGTGTTCACTTTCAGTTTTAATTCATTTCTTCCCCACTGTTTCTTTGCGTCTCTTCATTTTACTGGATGCAGTGTCACAAACATAAAGCCGGAAACTGAAAGTGAACGTGGAACTTCGCTTTCGTTTAACTGGAACTGACCAATCAAAGAACATAAAAAGTGATCTATTTCCTCTCTTGCATATCACAGTCATTCAGCTAACCAATGCAATCTATGTGTAGCAGCCGCAGTCTATCTACAATGAGATTAAACTCCTGGCGTAACTCAATTCAATGGTCTTTGATCAGTTGCAAACCTAACCAAGGTAAAATTTCCTTATCGATATGGATTTTCCGAGTGCAGACAATAGTCACTTTTCAGTGTTCTGCGAATACTAATCTGCCTCTGCCCAAAATTGCAAAACTGGGCTGAGTACACTTAGTGCAGTGGTTTTCAACCAGTGTGCCGTGGCACCCTGGGGTGTCTTGAATGATGGTCAGTAGGTGCTGCGGGCAAGACTGGCCTCTGTCCTTCTTTCCTTTCTGTCCCTTCTCTGATACCCTTTCATGTCTCTGCCTCCCCAAGGCTTGCACAGCTGTTTGTTGCAGCAGCCCTGGCTACAAGCTCCCCAGGCAAATGGTGCCTCTGGGGCTGGCCAGGGGGTGCTGGTTGCCAGGAGCTGAGGTAGCCTCTGAGTAAGCAAGCAAGTGCGTGAGGAAGCCCAGCCAGCCAGTCCGCCAGCCTTTGCTGTTGGGAATGGACAGATAAGTGGGAGGCTGGGCAGGCAGGCCTTTCCTGTGCTTAATTGTGCAATGCCTGCCTAGGAGCTGAGTGCCCGGTGCTGAAGGAAAGCCTTTCTGCCATGCAGGCCCAGTAGCACCCGCTGCTGCCAATCAATGTAAGGTGCTGGCCTCACGTTCACCTTTGGCCAGTCTCCGTTGGGCCACTGAGGCTGAGAGCATCCTCTTCCCAGGCCCCTGTGGGGCGGCGTGAGGAGGCATTTCTCTTTGGGGCAGGGGGGGGGCAGCTCAGAGACCAGGAGCACACTTTGGAAAAGCACACTGGCCAAAAGGTATCAAGAAATTACACATCTCATTAACTGTTTCTGCTACTGCCACCACATATGAAAGAAAGAAATCACATTAAGGATTTGCACAAATCAAACACTTCCTATACTGTTTTCATAGATGATTGCTATGGTGTTGTTAAGTGCCATTTCATTGACATCTTAAGACATTTTCCTCTAATAATCAAACTAACTGAAAATAGGAAGCTTTTTGAGTATTAAAAATGCCACACATTAGATGTTTCTTCTCAGAAATCTTTTTTTCCTCATTTCACCATATGCAATTTATGTTTATTCATGTTTGTATCCAAAAGGATAGGATGCATTTTTAGACAAGGCAGAGAGAGAGAGATAGTCAAAGTCTGTTCTATTGTTTATTCTTTAAAATTGGTCATTAGTGTTACTAGTTTCAAGTTGCATTTGGGGTGTCTTATTTGAAGGTTTTAAAAGAAGGGTACATTTATGGTGTTATTTCACGCATTGAAATAAATGGATTTAAGTAACCTTAAATGTGGCCAATGGTGGTTATTGCTTCTTATCTACACAATGTTCATAATAATTCAATTTTTGTTTTCTCTCTATATAGTAATGTTTGCAAGAGGCTTGTGTGGGCAAAATAATCATTTTACCAAGATGCCATTGATTGATACATTTCCTTATATTTATCCTATGATTCCAACAAAGTCTTTATGAAAAAGTTGTCATTCCCAAAATTTATTTGCCTTGTTGACTTCTTTATCCATATTAAATCATGTAATGGTACTTTACAGGAAACACTTCCGTATGGTAGGAGTTAATGTGCATCATTTTCTTCTATCCGACCTAACAACTGCATTCATTTTTTTTTAACTTCAACTTTCTTACAATTTTTTGTGTTGTTGTCCCATAATAAATTTATCTATACATTTCTGCCACTTAGGTTATGTGTTGTCCATTATAGTAATGGAAAAATTTTGAAATTAAGCAACAATCCTACCCAGCAGTGAATTTATTCTTCTCCAAAGGTTACAAAAACTAAGCTGGTTTTTAAAAACTGAATTAGGAAACTTCGGACAATGAGCTTGAACTGCACTCTTTCGTCTGTTCTCTGTGTTCCTCTCTGCATGTGACTGTGTCGTCTTGCCATGGAATTTCCATGACAAAAGATTCCATATGCAACATCTGGTGTCATTAAATCATAAAGAATGAAAACAGTTGTTAGGAATATTTCCAGTATTTCCAGTTGCATTTCAGCTGGGACGTAAATGTAATCAAGCATTTAAAACAGCTATCATCTACTCTTGGTTAAGTATGGGGTTGCCCACATTTGAGCATTATTTGAGCTGTTAATCCACTTTCCCCCTATTTGAATTAGAGTAGTCCACAGCCCCATATATCAGAATTTGTATATGAGGAGCAACTTCCACCTTTCCCATTCATACCAGTAGGTGTTTCCTTTTGTGTTTGCCCCTGCCTTCTAATTTGGTGATTCTATTATGCCATTTATGTACTGGCCGGGTATGCATGCAGACCTTGCTTTTTAGAATAATTTCTCCAACCAAGAAGTGTGTAAACACACACAGTCAGGCAATTGCATATTTGCTTGCTGAATTTTCTGGTTTTGTGCAAAGCAGAGGTATCAAAAGAAATATATGGCTCATGCTTGTGCAGTTTTTTGGTTTTGTTCAAATCTGAAGGATCAAACTGTGTGTGTGTGTGTGTGTGTGTGTGTGTGTGTACGCACTAGTGGCCAAAATTGTGGAAGCCTTTTGTAAAAAGTGTATTTCTGAGGTTTGATGGCTCACAACACCACTTTTTGGGGGAGTAATACCATAAAATTATATATCAATGGAAAGATAATATTATGAAGAATGTAATGCAACAAAGTTTGTTCAGTTATCTGTATTCTATCAAAGGTAAAGGTAAAGCTAAATGGACCCCTGACTATTAGGTCCAGTCGAAGACGACTCTGGGGTTGCGGCGCTCATCTGTCTTTATTGGCTGAGGGAGCCGGCGTACAGCTTCCGGGTCATGTGGCCACCATGACTAAGCCACTTCTGTCGAACCAGAGCAGCGCACAGAAACGCTGTTTACCTTCCCACCAGAGTGGTACCTATTTATCTACTTGCACTTTGATGTGCTTTCGAACTGCTAGGTTGGCAGGAGCTGGGACCGAACAACGGGAGCTCACCCCGTCGCGGGGATTCAAACCACGACCTTCTGATCAGCAAGCCCTAGGCTCTGTGGTTTAACCCACAGTGCCACCCGCATCCATTCTATGAAAAGTTATAGCCAAATAACCAGAAAAAGGAAGCACAACTTGCTTAGGTTGATACACAACTTAACTTATGGTCTGTGTGTGTGTGGTTTGGGAGCTGCACAGTCAGGGAAAAAACAGTGCTGTCCAGGGTTGTAAAGACTGCACTCTTCCCACCTTGGATTAAATCTATGCTTCCAGGTGTCATAAGAAAGCTGCAGAGATAGTGCAGGATAGTACGCACCAAGGAAATGATCTCTTTCAGCTTCTGCCTTCTGCAAGAAGGTACAGGGTTATAAAGACTAGGACTAGCCACTTGAGAAACAGTTTTTATCCAAATGCGATTTTGGTTTTAAACACAGTTTAAGGTAGTCTCTGTGGGAGTATATTGTATTTAATTATGAGGTATCAGAGTTTTTAGAGGGTTAACCAGGCTGGGATAGCTGGGATAGCAGGCTTGTTGGTTTTTGAATGTAGATTTTTTCAATTTCGTTGTTCTGTATGGGACAATGACAATAAAGATTATCGTATCGTATTGTATACAATAGCTTTCCTTCATTTGAATGTAGCCAATGAGCATGATTGCCAGTCAGGTGTTATGAGCCTTCCAACCTCAGAAATACACTTTTTCCAAAAGGTTTCTACAATTTTGGCCACTAGTGTACACATATAGGCATTTGCTTGATAATAATACTGTACACCTGTTTAAATGACTACATTGAATCTGGAACTTCAGGCTGAAGGCCAACACAGGGTACCAGGAGTGAAGTACATTGGGTGAAGGATCTCTCCCGTTGTTTTAAACATCCACTTTCCTTGTCACTCTCTCCTGCTTCTCACTTCCATGCCACTGACATTGCTGTTGTGCAACCTGCCTTCTCTTTTGCTCCCCTGCTTCACTCTGACTTCATGCAATACTCCCCCCTCCCCCACTTTACACATCATGTTGAAATAACCCTGGGTGAAAAGGGGAGAAAAGCTACATAAGAAAAGTCCAAAATTCAAAGAGTGGGAAAGAGTGGAAAAGGAAGCAATGACCAAAAATATCCCTGTCATGCCCCAGGAAGGAAGGAAGGGAGACTTTTTATAGCAATGAATGAACAACAAAGAGTCTTGTGGCATCTTGAAGACTAGCATGTATTGTGGCATGAGCTTTCGTAGGTGAATTTCTTCAAGGTGCCATGTGGTTCTTAGTTATTTGTACTCCAACAGACTAACATGGTTATTTTTCTGAATTATTGTTATTATTATTTTACCATTGTTACAAGTATGCCATTCATTTTGCTTTCCTTGGACACCCAACATTCCTACCAAGAAAGCCAATGAGAATAGCAAACGGTCCAATAATGCAGAATCTGCTCTATTATATTTTTGCGTAGATGTTATCCACAACCCATTTGTAAGTCTTCCAGGGTCATCCCCACTGGAATTATAAGGGGCTAATGAGAAAACACCTAGGAAGCGCCCTGGGAGAGAACTTTCAGGTGGCATATTCCTTTTCTTTATTGGTTTCTGACAGGATCCCTGATATATGTCCTTATGCTTCACTCAGTCCAGTTTCCAAGGGAAATTGTAGCCACTAGTTCAGGAACGCAGGTTGTTACTTGTTGTTGCTTTCAGAATACGGAAGCAGCTTCCTGCATCTGTGGTCCCTTGGTACCTACACGCAAGCTTCCTACTCCTTCTCCTTCAATATACACAGATGCCCACTCAAGGTTGTCACTTCCTCCTGTGTGGCCTTTACTCTGCTGAGGTGGTGAATTGATCAAAGGGAAACACCCTGGGAATGACCAGAAGCCAAAGCATGTTTCCCCCCCAGACTTGGGTGACTATGCACTTTGTTTCTGGGAAGTCAGCTGAAGACTTGTGCTCCTTCTTGGCACACAGGACCTGATTCTTCCCCAAACAACCAAACAAATATTTATTCGTAAGTAGTACTATCATAAAACCGCAAATGTGAGTCAATCCTAGCTATAGTTTATATGGATGAAATGTTTGGTCTACTGTTATGTCATGAAAAAGTTCAGTTTGCAGCACACTAGCTTTCAGAAGTAGAGCTGTTCCGCCTGGCTTTCAATTTGAACTTAGCCTGATCTTTTATTCCCCTTCCTTCCCTCCCCCTCCCCTTTTTATGAAGGGGAGGGGGAGCTCTGGGACCCCACAGCTAATTCTCCCCTGGTCTCCTCAGTGGCCCAAATAGGACTAATTTAGCCAGCTAGCCCTGGTGATCATCTAGTGTTTATTGGATGGATTTCCCCCCTAAATTGATTTTTGAATTCTGAATTTATTGTTATTCACATTTTATACTGTACTTTATGCTGTTTTTTGTTGCATCAATTAAGTATCTTAAATTTGTTGTTAGCCGCCCTGAGCCCGGTTTTCTGAACCGGGAAAGGTGGGGTATAAATAAAAAAAGTATTATTATTATTATTATTATTATTATTATTATTATTATAAATGAGCAGCAAATCTTAGCATAATTAATTGTTTAGATCTACAGGACAGATCCCTTCCTGCAACATTTCACCTTCTGCTGCTTCTGTTGCATGTATGCAGATAAGATGAGGAAAATCTCAGTCCCAGCTTTGGTTGTGCTTTTTTCACCACCCTCTTTTTCCTGCCCTAGAATGGCTCTTTCTAGGTGATCCCAGCAGCAAAGTCCAGGCATGCAATGCCCTCTCCTACCGTTCAAGTGTCCCGATTTTCTAGGGAGAGTTCCAGAATTACGAAAGCCATCCTGGCTTCTGATTTGAATGTCCCTATTTCCCCCACCAGTGCTGCCACTACCGAGCTTGGGGAGGAGGATGAACTGACGCTTGTCCCGTGGTGGCAGTAAGGGAGCATCCTGTTGCCTCTCCAAGGCTGCTGTTGTCGGCCGCCTCCTTTGGGCTGCTGCTCATAGCAGCTGCTGGGGAGCAAGACAGAAGAAGGAGAGGCCGCCCCCGCTTAGGCGACACACTAGCTCTGAGGAGCAGGCAGAGGGTCACCCTCAGTGGAAAGAAAGGGGGAGTGGAGCAGAGCGCAAGGAGTCTTGATGTTTTTTAAAAATGCTGTGTGCATCTGTGTGCATCTATCTTGGCCCTTTCTAAAATTTATTTATTGATGTGTGGTTTTTTTGTAAATATACCAAAGAATAAAATAAAATAAAATCAGGATTAAGGTATGGAGTGTGTGTGTGCTGAGTCCTATTGGTGTCATGGTTGTGACACTCACCCTTCTTCTGACAGGAAATCCTCTGCAGAAGGGGACAAAAAATGGAGGGCCAAGGAGGGTCAGTTGGCGGAGAGTGAGAAATGTCCCTATTTTCATCTGAGTAATATTGGAAGGTATGCCCTCTAGAAAACTAGGTGATGAGGAAGGAGCAATACATTGAAAGGCCTACATTGGCTCCCAGTACATTTCCGAGCACAATTCAAAGTGTTGGTGCTGACCTTTAAAGCCCTAAATGGCTTTGGCCCAGTATACCTGAAGGAGCGTCTCCACCCTCATCGTTCTGCCCAGACACTGAGGTCCAGTCCTGAGGGTCTTCTGGCGGTTCCCTCACTGCGAGAAGCAAAGCTACAGGGAACCAGGCAGAGGGCCTTCTCGGTAGTGGCACCCGCCCTGTGGAACGCCCTCCCATCAGATGTCAAAGAGATAAACAACCATCTGACATTTAGAAGACATCTGAAGGCATCTAAATGTCATTTTGTGTGACATTTTAATGTATTTTTAATCTTTGTTGGAAGCCGCCCAGAGGGAAACCCAGCCAGATGGGGTACAAATAATAAATTATTATTATTATTATTATTATTATTATTATTATTATTATTATTATGACACCATGTAAAAATAAGTATTCTTTGTGACCCAATCTTACAATATCATCACAGAAAGTATCATAGATGGCAACTAAAGTCTAAAGTATCATAGATGGCAACTTTACTTCCCTTCCTCCTAGGCTAAAGGGAAGGGGATGGTTTTTCAAAGTTTAGAGACCTGCTATAGGCAGTATCATACTTAAGAGAAAGTATTATAATCTCTTATAATGCATGCCATCAGCTATATGCCAATGTCTACAGTACACACTCAGGGTTCTTGCATCTTGCTAGGGTTGGATGATGTCATATTAAAACATGACTTTATTCACTATCAAACATAAAACTCAACTCAAATGTATCAGTCACTTCTTTAGAAACGAGTGTGGTTTTCATATTCTTAAAGCTTGTAGAGAGGTGGTTACCAGCATTCTTCTTCTAGGCAGCAGACTTGTGGTCACAAAGCGGGAAGGAAGTTTGGAAAGCAGAAAGATTTGTGGAGCCCTGAGTGATAGGAGCTTCCTGTTCATGAGAGAAGGAGCTACAGATTTTTGCTTACACAAATACAACCTAATTGTGCTCTTTCAAGAACTGAATTCACACCATACTTTCTTCCCCAAAGAATCCTGGGAACTGCAGTTTTTAAGGGTGCTGGGAATTATAGTTCTGTGGGGAGTAATCTATGGTTCTCAGGTTTTGGTGGTGGGGAGGTGTGCGCTGTAAATACCGTATATGGTGTGTATTCAGCCCTGATCATTAATTAAAGTGAGCTGGCAATGCATGAGCACTGAGTTACCTATGTAGATTAAACATTCATACATTCATTCATATTTCAGTATACTCTAACCTATGCAAAGAGTGCAGTCCTATGCATGTTTACTCAGAAGTAAGTTCCACTGTGTTCAATGGATCTTGCTCCTAGGAATGTGCGCACCCTAAATTTTCAATATGTCCATGGGTCAGCCCTATCATTAGGCAGCTGATTTGGAGTGCCATGACAGCAAATATTGTTAGTTATTTGATTTATTATTCTAATTCTTTTACTCCCAAAGAGATGTACTTCTGCACTCTTCTGCCTCTGGCGCCAAAATAACCTGGCTAGCCATATTGTATCCCCTGAGCATCAGATAATCAGACAGACAGTTCCTAGGCCACTGTTTCTTTTGATCTGGCTAATAATAATGATATAATCTATGTGCTGAAAGTCCTTTCCTCCCAAGTTAAGAGCTTGCTTAAATAGAAATTCAGAACACTGGTATTTTGTCACTTTGACCATGATCTAGGGCAAGGCTGGGTAGACCATGTCCAGCCAGATGTTGCTATTCTAGGCTTCCTATCACCTCTGACTATTGGCCAAGCTGGCAGGGGCTGATGGGAACAACACCTGGTAGGGTGACCTTTAAGCATTGCCAGAAAAGAGGATATGCATCACCAAGAAGGAAGGAAAACGGAGGACAATCTGCATAAAATTTGCACATGGCAATGTATATGTGTAGACACACATGTAGAAAAAATAATTGCTGTCATTTAAATAGCAATGCAACTCATCTCCCCATAGTGGGGAAGACATCGGGTGACATGTGTGACCGCTCATTCTGCTGACCAGTTTCTGCTACCTGTTGGTGGGCAGCTTCAAGTCTCCTGCTGTCCCTCTTTATGGTTCCTTATCTCTAAACCAGCCCTCAAGGAGAAAACTGTCCCCTGACAGCCCTTCAGAATAGAAGACGGCCTTCTGTAAAGCAGAACACATACAGGTCCCCTTCCTCTTTGTTGTTGTTGGCATCCGTCTGACAACGGAGTGCACCTCCAGGGTTGAAGTCAAACCACTGTGTTAGCAGCACCAAAGTGACCTCCCGGGGCACAAGCCCAAGCAGTATGTATGGAGGTCCTGGACTGCCAGGTGACAGGTCCCATCTCTCGGCTTCGCTGATGTGGTCCAAAGGAAAGTGGAGCAATACATTTGGCACCAGCTTGGCTGCAGGAATTGCTGGAGGAGGTGTACAAGACACCATCCAACTGTCTTAGGGACTCCACTCTGGATTTGTGTGGGGCTCACTCCTTAGCCTTTTCCTCTCCTGAAGATATCCTGCAAGGCAGGGAAGGTTTAGAATCAGAGTTTTCCTTCTCCAGATGCCCCACTTCCCCAGCAGAAGTCCTTTGTCATAAATACATTTCTATTTTTTTCATCAAATTTATATTATTCTTAATTATTAATTTTTGCTCACTTCTGACTTATGCAGCTATTTTAATAACTTAGCCTGATTGCTGGTTATAGTTTCGCATTCATTACCTGTGTATATGCCAAGTGGCACATTATGTACACAGTCATGCATGAGATGACCAGTGAAGACCTCTTGGTTGAAATGCATCTGGTTTTTTAATTTTTTGATTTATGCTATAAATGTTCTTGATCATATGGGTGTCAAGAGTATTTCACTTCATTTCATCTTATTGCGATTTGTTATCCTTGTGCGCTTTGTGTTGCGATACTATTCCTTTGTTCAGCTTTAACTGCTGTACACACTGCTTAACACTTGACAACTTGATGAGTTATTAACTATAAAGAGATGCTAACAGGTTTAAACTAACCACACAATAAGGCATTCGAGTTTAGACAGCCCACAAAAGAATTGCTGCTCCTCAATATTTTCCACCAGGGAGGTTCCTGACTAGAAAGCGAGGTTCTGCAGCAGACAACTGAAACATCAGAAGAGTTTGCCAGTCGACAAAAACGGCCAAAGGGACTTCTCTGGGCCTTGCCTTCCTTTCAACCCCTGGCAGTCCTAAATCCTTATAGCACTCCTTGTCTTTCAAGATATAAGTTCACATAACTTTACAATAAGTCACTTCCTCTTTTCCTTTGTTTACTGTAGGTGGATTCGGTGATTTCCATGTGCATGTGATGCAGCATTTGTCAGAGAAGAGCAACATGTGCAGTAGCCCAACAGCTTCTTTAGCAGGGTTACTGTAGTCCAGCGTCAGGAAGCTTGATCTGTAGGGATAGTTTCACTATTTAATCCACTTGGGGGTGGGAGAGACTGTAGTGCAGGGGTCAGCAACCTAAGGCCCATGGGCCAGAAGCGGCCTGCAGAGGTCGTTTGACCAGCCCATGAGCCGCCCCGAACCAAGCTGTCTGCTTGTGCGCTGTGCTAAACCAGCACAGTGTGGGGACTCGCTTCCACTGCGCCGAAAATCACATCTGTGCAGACGCAGATGCCGAAATTCGCGTCTGTATATGCGCAGATGCCGAAATTCGCGTCTGTATATGCGCAGATGCCGAAATTCGCGCACATGCGCGCGCTCATACACATGCATGATCCAGCCCATGGAGGAATCTCTGCAGGATTGATCCAGCCCCGCTGAGCAGTGGTAGAGCATCTGCTTTCAACATCCCACCGATCAAAAACAGGACATTTTTTTGGTCCGGGCTCTTGCAGGAGTCAGCTGACTCGCACCAGAGTGCTGGGCTGAAAAACGAGACGGTCTAGGATCTGGTCAGAAGCCAGGATGGCTTTTGTAATTCCATGATTTCCCACTGCATTCAGGGCGGTTGAGCGGTATGCATGGTGGAAGCAGGTAGCTGAGGGCCTGACCACCCAGGAACATGCCCCTGCAAGGGACCCAGGGGACGTTGCTGTCACATTTGGAAATCCACTCCACATGGTTTCCCAAACACTTCTAACTTAGTGGATTTGAGATCCGTTCAGAACTCAGGTTTGATTTCGGACTTCATCTCTCTCGCTCTCTGAAGCTCAACCTCGTCAGGCAGCCATGAAGGATTCGGGCAAGCTGTGGTTTAAAGTACTTGTTTGATTCTAAAGTACCTGCAATAAAATTCATGGTTCCATAAGGAATTGGCTTGTGAACGCCTCAAGATAGTCAACAAGGATGTGCTGCGGCTGAAACATCCTGAAATTGATTGCAGCAGGTAGAATATTGCCCTGAAAACTAATTATGTAAACAAGCCAAGCAAGCTGAAAGCTATACTGTCTTTATTATCTTCATTGTGGCGCTTGTGCTGCTGCTGTTGCTGCTCTTTTCTTCTGAAGCTGCTTTCTCTTCTAGGCACAGTGTGAGCACCCCACCTCATACTCCATGACTGGTAATAAGTGAACATCCCTTAGATAACCAGCAGCTGAATGTGTGTTCACATTCCATGGCAACACCTGCCAAGGGAACAAACTGTTAGTTTGTTGCAGCAAAAATAAAAAATGGTATTTTGGCATCTTAAGGCCATCAAAGCCAGCTTTTTTGTGTGTGGCCACTTCAAGCATTTGATCCAGAGGGCTCTGCTGCACAAAAGCATATGCCATAGTTAAATATGTTGAATGTTTAACACGTCATGAGACTGGTTTTTTTTTAATTGAAAAGCATTATTTTGGGTTGTGATACCAAGATTATGTCAGTAATAGCTCATTCAGATACGTAAGTCATTATATGATGATTCATTCACCAAGTTGTAAGCATGCATATGCAAATCCCTAGCTTCAATTCTGTCCCTCCATGTCATGTATTCATTGAGAGGCTGAGGCAATTAATTATTGGTCAGGCCCATCTTAGGGTGGAATTTTTTAATTTTTTTAAAAAAAGATTGATTTTAACATTTCTAAGCTGCATTTCAAGGTAAAAGTAGGTGGTTTACATAAGCATTAAAAACTGGATTGCAAAATAGCTCTTCAATAAATAATAATAATTAAAAACAACAGCTAAAAGTATTGCAGAATCCAGGCTAGTGCTCATATAAAACTATGCAAGGTTGCAGTCCTGTGGCTTTTGAGAGGAGTAATACTGGATCTCTCTGTCCAGAGTTGAATCCCTCCCCCTGCCATCATGAAAACTTTCAACACCCTTTGCCCAATTGATGCTGTAACTCTAAAGTCCATGGGACCAAAAAGGATGTTGGGAGGGGCAGGTCCTAGGGAACCATTTTGGGTTTGGGGGGTTACTGCCTGCACTTTAAATTGCCAAATCAACTGGTTCGATATCAGTGTAACCTGTTCCAAACTCCTGGCCTCAACAGATATCAGACAGTTGCGTTCTGCACCAGCAGAAATTTGCAAACTATATTCAGGTGGTCACACAAACTGAAGTTGTTATATAAATTAGCAGCAGTAATTAGGTGTGTTAGCTTTTTTGCTTCCTTCTTTCCTAGATGAATCGTTTTCATATAATAATTCCTCTCAGCAAGAGAGAAAAACGAAAACCTCAAAGCCTTCAGCTCCTCCCTCCATTACCTCATAAGCAGGGTCTGCTATGTCCCCTGGCTTTTATATCACCCTGCATTTTGTGAGCATCTCGATTCTTTACAAGCGGTGATCCAATCTTAATATTATGCCAGCGCCGTTTGTTTCTTGCGCCAAACAAGAGGCAGCCTCAAATTTATTTCTCAGTGTGAGCCATGTGGGTAATAATGAGACTCTTGTGGGTCTTGTGCCAGGGCTCCTTCCTAAGGGTCTGGTCAGTGCCAAACCCCCAAAGGCATCCATTGCAGCAGGTTAAATGTCTCCATGGAGATTTCAGCTGCTCCTTTCCTCCCCCCACTTTCCTTTTATAGTCCCCCCCTCCCCCCCCCTCGCCCCTGCTTTATTGTAAACAGCATCATGATCTCGGCACACACACTGGCAGAGCTTCTGCCCAGACCAGGTCACCTGCTTTGCTTGAGTTGCCTTGCAGTCCTGCTGTTGCCTGGGAGAGCAGCAATGCCACCCTTTCAAAACAGCCACATATGACAGGCTTGCTGTTGTTGTCGTTTAAATGATTATTCCCCATTCTTTTATCCACCGGGCCTGGGTTTTTCATGGCAGCTGCAGGAGCCAGCCTGCCAACAAGGAGGGATGCCAGGGGAGTATTTTGCAAAAGGAGGTTGGCTCTATATGGACAGAGGCCTTGGGATCTGGCACATTTGCATGCTGCGGAAGGGGGAGCAAGACAAAGGTGTTATCTCACCTCCTATCTCCTGTGGCTAAGCTGCCCTAGCCTCTGACAGGGAAGAGAGAGCATGCAACAGGAGCACAGCAAGGCCTTCTGGGTTTTTCTGCCCAGGTGTTGTCGTCTTCGCGTATTTGTTTTCCCCAGCAAATGGTGGTGGGAAGAAAAATAATTTTTCTTTAAAAATGTGCTTTGTTCTAAACTGCGCTGTTGTCTACACCACAGAGCCTAGGGCTTGCTGATCAGAGGTCGGCGGTTTGAATCTCCGCAACAGGGTGAGCTCCCGTTGCTCGGTCCCTGCTCCTGCCAACCTAGCAGTTTGAAAGCGTGTCAGTAGATAAATAGGTACCGCTCCAGGGGGAAGGTAAACGGCATTTCCGTGCGCTGCTCTGGTCCGCCAGAAGCGGCTTAGTCATGCTGGCCACATGACCCAGAAGCTGTACACCAGCTCCCTCGGCCAGTAAAGCGAGATGAGCACCGCAACCCCAGAGTCGTCCACAACTGGACCTAACGGTTAGGGGTCACTTTACCTTTACCTTTATGTATTAGGGTTGCCAGCCTCCATAAAGGTAAAGGTAAAAGGACCCCTGACCATTAGGTCCAGTCACGGATGACCCTAGGGTTGCGGCGCTCATCTCACTTTATTGGCCAAGGGAGCCAACGTTTGTCCGCAGACACTTTTTCCCGGTCATGTGGCCAGCATGACTAAGCCGCTTCTGGCGAACCAGAGCAGTGCATGGAAACGCTGTTTACCTTCCCGCCAGAGCGGTACCTATTGATCTACTTTCACTTTGATGCGCTTTCGAATTGCTAGGTTGGCAGGAGCAGGGACCGAGCAACAGGAGCTCACCCCGTGGCGGGGATTCGAACCGCTGACCTTCTGATCAGCAAGCCCTAGGCTCTGTAGTTTAACCCACAGCGCCACCCATGTCCCTGCCAGCCTCCATATCCTATAATAAATGACAACTGGCATGTATATTAGGCTGATACTGGTTGCACTTTGGCATATATTAAACACACTTTTTTCTTAACAGGGTTTTGGATGTTCTCATCACAATATTCTAATAGCTCCATGGCTGAGCTCCTGCTTTGTATGAAGAAATGGCCTGGGTCCCATCCTTGGCACCACCAGTTAAAAGGACCTCAGGTGTTAGGTCTGGAGATGACCTTCGCAGACTGAGATCCTGGAGAACTGCTGCTACTACTGATTAGAGCAGATAACACCAGGATCGATACACCAGTGTTCTGGCTTGGTAGAAGGAAGCTTCATAAGTCCACGCATGCATTCAAAATCTGGAAAGATGCAAACACGAACATGAGAGCGAGTTCAAGGCAGTTTTCATTTTCTGAAATTTGAATCACATCGCGAGGGGGCATTCAGGGTTGGCATGGTTGGGCATCGGCAAGGCGCCCCTACAGCAGGGACCTGGCTGCTGCAGGAAGACGGTAGACTCACTGAGGAAGGGCGTCATGGTGTGTGTCTTGCTCAGGAGCTCCCCAATACTTGGAGCTGACCTAGGACTTGTGGGGACAGGGGAGAAATGTAATTTTGTCTGTATTTTAATGAGAAATCATGTAATTCACACTTAGCAACTGAAAGACAGCTATCTTTCAAAGTTCAAATTTCCAAATTTTGCAGTGCAGTTCTCCAACCTATCTATATGTGCAAAATGCCTATATTAAGGTGCAAATGTGCCTTAAAGTGCATACATTGGTGAAAACAGCATACAAAAATGCCATTAAATTAGGGGATAGCTAGCAAAAATCTGTACACGGTATTAGGCAAAACAGCATACAAAAATCTCTTTATTAGGAGAAAGTCACACTAAAATGCTGATGAATTTTTATGAGGGCTGTGGAGAACAAAATTTAAGATTGGAAAAATGCGGAACTTAGAGACAGGTTTTTCCATCCTGACTCTGGAGGGATCTATTCTGAGGAGGAACTCTGTGACAATAGGCTATTTTGTACTGTAAACACTAGTAGTTGCAAATAGGAGAAAAGGACTCTGTTAATCTTCTTTCCCTGCATGTTTAACAACACTCTATCATCATTAATGTCATTTTCCCAGGGAGAAGGAGTGTCATTCCCTGGAGGTTTGACAAGCTAAATCTAAAACCTAAATGTCTCGCATTCTTACTAACGCCACCATTTTTGTGGTAGCCACTCGAGGGGTGACCTCTGGGAAGCGGAATTCATGTTTGCTAAATCTCATTGATCCAAACTCAGCTCCAGGAACAAATCTACCGACTTGCTTGCCCAGGTATACCCCTGCCATATGGACTTCCCAGATTCAATGAAATAATGAGACGTGACAACTAGTATTTGGGTTAAATCAGGTCATGACTTCATTGACTGCAGATGTAAGAGGTTCCAAACTCAGTTCCAGGACCAAATCTACTGACTTCTATCTTGTACAGCCAGCCCTCTGCAGAACCTCAAACAGGATGGTAAGTGAGCTTCATGGCTGTGTAGGGAATTTGAACCTAGGTGTGCCTGGTCCTAACTCAACACAGTAACCATAACACTACAAAGTGGCCAATTTACTGGGGACGTATTCGATGTTTTTCTCCCATTTGAATTGTAGCACATACACAAAACCCAGTCAGAAATTGGTAAAGCCAAACTACGAGAGAAAAACTTTTGCCACTGCTAAGAAGAAAGATTAAAGACTCCGCATATTGTGTTGTTCTGCTCTTAGAATCAACCTGTCCACATTCTGGAATATGTCCTCATTTCCCAGAAGTGAACTAGTGACTTTATGTGCCTAAACTGGTAATTGTTTCTTTGCCTCACCTGCAAAGAGTTCCCCTGGATGTTAAATGAGTGAATCATTTGTTAAAGAACATGCCCAATCTGATTTGAAAGTGCCAGGCTGCTGTTTGTCTTATGGGTGGGATATTTGGCAAAGCAAGATTTGTTAAGAGTGTGTATCTGTGTGTGAGAAAGAGAGAATGCATTTAAAAACAAAGGGCCCCCCTTTAGTGTCTGCTTAACCTTTCGTACTGACTTCTAAGCAAAGCTGCAACAGTTTTTCAAAGATACTCACCACAATTCCAGTCACATAAAACTAACAGCACAATGCAAATAATCTACCTGAATCCTCTATTATCTATTTAATTGAGTTTGCATACCACTTCACCATCAAAACCTCTTAGTGGTTTACATAAAATATATGTTGAAATTACTGGCAAATCTTATGTTAAAAACAAGAGGGCCTTGAACTTGGCATCCGTTTTGCCTGTTTTGAAAGATGACAACATTTGTTCTTGTGAAGTTCCTGGCATTTTCTTTTTTTAAGTTAGGCGTGTGCAGGTACAATTTTGCATGCCCAAAATTGGGGGGAGGGAGTAGTGTGTCCTGCAGAGGTGTCATGGAGAAGGTGACCAGACCTTGTGAAGGGGTGAGAAGCACTCAGAGAGTTGGAACAGAAGGATCTTGGTATTGGCCCTAGTGGGACCCCAAGAATTGTCTGGTGCTAAGGAAGGGCTTGGAGAGCTGGAGGGGTGTGTGTGTGTGTGGAGATTTTGACCATGAGGAGAGACAAGTGAGCTGTTGAAATAATGTCTCAGCTCTGACACTGGACACCCCTAGCTCAATCCCTCCTGCTGAGGAGCTACCTCCTTCGCTTCCTCCTGTCAGCAAAGACTCACCCCCCTGATGCCGACCAGGCTTTATCTCCATCTCTGTCTCCATGGAGATACCAACGAGAACAAACCTCACAGAGACAACCCACCCGAAGGAGGACCGGTTTGCCCAGGCCCCCAACCACTTGTTGCCCCAATAGTTGTGCTGCCCTGCTTTTCAAAAAGAAGATGGAGAGGGTGTCACTTGTTCGATCAATGTCTTAGCTTGCGCTTAGCCATGTATCTTTCTTCAGAACCTTGTAACCCATAGTTTGCTTTATGTGCCGATCTGATCTGAGCATTAAAGCCTTTGGCAGAACTAGAGCCAGGAGTTCGAGTTCTTCATCTTGTGGGGAGGTCCAGGGCATAATGGATGGTAGGAGATGAGCAATTTGAGGGGAGGGAGAGAAAAACAGAGTCCCAGACACTCTGCCCACTGGGGGAGTGATGAGAAGAATATGCGCAGGGTAATATGCCAAACCCCAACACGGAAAAATGTCATTTTTGACCTTTGTTTATGATTTTCGCCGTACAGTATTATCCTGCCAAAAATGAATACCATAAGTTGCCTTGTGATTTCAAGGAATATATGATAATGCGACTACTGGGAAAGAATAAACAGCCTGAGTAACTTGAAGAGACATGAAGCGGTATGAGTTGTTCACAATGGGAAATCCCAGGTTGTTTTTCTCAGGTGCTAAAAGGGTGGGATTTATTCTTCGACACAGAAGATGTAGAACCATCTTCTTCATATAATCCAAATCACTGTAGGATTCATTACAGTTTGATCTCAGGAACTGAAGGAACTTGATTCAGTGATGTTCCTAAAGCTAATCAGGTTTAGATGTGGTCTCCCCAAAGATGTGTGGATTCTGTGGAAGAAAGATGGGATATACAGGTAATTTTTTTAAAAATGGGTTAAGCTGCTTTTGGTTTCTGGGATATCCTATACTGATTCTTGCCTTTAAGTTAGCTCTTTTAGCCTTTGGTCCTGAAAGCGGAGACAGCCTCCTATGCATACGATAACAAAGACACTGAGTTTACATTCAGACAAAAGCAAGAACTCCTGCTACACCGTGTGCTTCCCAGCAACCCCATCAGACGGAAAAGA
Organism: Podarcis melisellensis; assembly: GCF_964234715.1. NCBI lineage: Eukaryota > Metazoa > Chordata > Lepidosauria > Squamata > Lacertidae > Podarcis > Podarcis melisellensis. Next base: position 42,450,676 of record NC_138528.1, read on the forward strand.
AATTTAGATTGGCGTGAATCTCTTTCTCTGTGTAAAAAAGAAGAAACGTCAAACCAAGCTGTCCCAGAAGACCCACTAATTCAGACTTTGCTTCAGAAGAAGAGGAAGTGTGTGCTCTGCTCGCTGGCGGAAGACTTAAGAGGGAGCAGGTGGCACGTGCAAGTCTCTTAAATCCAAGAGCTGGTGCCAAGAAAAACATCTCCCTGTAGCTTCATCCACAGTGTCAGTGGGGCAGGACAACTCCAGTCATTTCCTCTCAACTGATTGGTGAGCAGACAAGTGGGATCGTTTGTTGTACTTGGATCCTGCCTCATGTTCAGCTCTGGATTTTTAGCACCAGACATGGCCCTTCAATTGTCACGTGCTCAGTCAAGGATTCCCAAAGTATGGCCCAGGGAAGGGGAAGAGGACTGCTTGGCACAAGTGTGAAGCATTGGGAAGAGTGATAGATCATGGCTTTTCTTTAACCCCATAAGCCTGGCTGAAAGGCATTGTGGAAAGAAGGGAATCTGAAACAATCCTATCTCTTGTGGAGAGAGTACATTGCTGGGTGGGACTGGAATTTTACAACCACAGAGGTAGAATACTGTGCACTTCACATGCAGCCTGGAGGCTACTTGCACAAATACCTACTCTTCCATTTAGAAATACAGTCATACCTCGGGTTACAGACACTTCAGGCTGCGTGTTTTTGGGTTGCGCACCGCACCGAACCCGGAAGTACCGGAACGGGTTACTTCCGGGTTTCGGCGCTCGCGCATGTGCAGATACACCGAATCGCGACCCGTGCTTGCTCAGACACAGCGCTGCGGGTTGCAAACTCTGCGGTTTGCGAACATGCATCCCGTACAGATCACATTCGCAACCTGAGCGTCCACTGTAGATTTTAATATTTGATTGTATTCATTTTATGGGGCAGAAATTATAAATAATGGCATATTAGTTAGCTCTTACTGTGTGCTTCTAGAAGGACAGTTTAACCACAGTTTAGCATTGCCCCAAACCAGATGCACTGTGGTTCATCTTAACCATGACTTACTGAAACATGGCAGCTTTAAACCATGGGTGTCCCGGTGGCATGGAAACCTATGCAGAAGGACCTCCTCTTCAAACTGTGGAGTACACATGGACACCTAGGAGCAGAGCTCAATGCTGGGGTGGGGCCAGGAACATGGTGCTGTGACCCACTAATTGTGTGATGTGCCTTCAGGCAAGTAATGCATGAAGGGGGACATAGGAAGAAGGCAACCATGTCTTTTCTTGCGAACTATGAGGCTCTGGAGCCAAGAGAGGATTCCCAGGTAAGATCCTCCCTCTATTGTGTGGGCAGGTAATCCCTCCCCTACCTGGCCTGGTCTTCTTGGCAACGCTTCCCCAGGTGGGATTGGACAATTGACTGAGGTAGGCAGAGACCTCCAGGTATCCCACCTGAGGGAAGGCAAAGCCAAGCCTATGCTGATGGAGCCGCTCCAGATCTAGGGGCTGCGCACGTCCACGCAAAGTGCGCCCCCCATTTTAAGCGGGGAGCGGTCATTCTTGCGAGCTATGAGGCCTAGAGTTTCCTGCTCATGCTTTCTCTTGCACCCTCAGATGAGGTTTCAACCAGCAGCCGATTATTCAGGAAGTTGCTTCTACAGTCCTTTTAAGTGGCTCCAGAAAACTGTACAAGATCTAGATCCTCCATATAAATACTTAGATATAGGAAAATAAGAAACATGCTCAAGCACAAGCTCACTATTTTTCCTCATGGCAACGGACTTTAGCTCCAGGCCCCAGCAAATTGAGTTCCCATTCTTGGGTTCTGTCTATGGACTGAGTGTACTTTGCTTCTAGGCTCTTGCTTATGACGAAGCTTTTTAAACCTCAAAATAGTTGGACCTCAGTCATTAATAATCATGAAATTATTAATGGTTTGTCCAAACTGACCCTTATGCTTCTGGAATCTTAAGCAAAAAAAAACTGTTTCTGCCATTTTATTGCTTAACTCAGTGCTTCCCAATTAGTTAAGTATGACGGAGCCCCTGTTTTTCAAAAGACAAGCCATGGACCCACAACTTTTGGGAAAAAAATCGATCACTCTATGGTAGTTTCGTTACCCCTGGGGCGTGCAGACCACCCATTGGGAACCACTGGCTTAGTTCATTAATTTCATACTGGGAACAAAGTTAAAGCAAGATTGGGAACCCCAGGGGCTGAATGCAGCCATCAGAGTCTTGGCACTTCTCCTCACTGGCTCTGTTTCATATCCTTCATGAGTCCTTTTGATTGGCTGAAAGTGTCCTTGAACATTGATCATGCTTCTTACTTGCCTGGAGGGGAGACAGAGAGGAGTGTGAGTGTATGCAGAAAACTAGCCTACTATTTACTTTTGTTGCTCCACCCACTTTTGCCCCTGTCCCCACCCACCACTTGTATGTGGCCCCTGGAAGGTTGCCCAGTAGGGAATGCGGCCCTCTGGATAAAACAAACGAAACACCTTCCTTATCCACAGATTGAAAGGTGTGTGGCGTCAGAGTAGGTGAGCTGCATATTGGGGGTTGTAATTAAAGGCACAAAAAGGAGCTGGGGGTGGAGGAAGTAGATGCCGAGGCTGAAGTGATTGAGTTTTGTTTTCAGTTTGGAGTGAGCCTCTGAGATAAAGAAGCTTCAGTGTTTTTCTCTCTGGTGTTTTCTCTGGGATCCTTACAACGCAGCAAGGTAGCAAAAGGAAACGTTGACTATTGTGCAAATGTGTAGAATTAGAAGGAAGTGGGGGAAAGGAAGAACCTGCATCTCAGTTACTTTTCTTTACACACAATAGGGAGAACTAAATGCAGACAGGGCTCTTAGGAGGACTTGCCCACGTGGAGTTTCCCTCAAAGGCATAAAACAGAGTGGTAAGTGTTTGACTGGGAAAGGCCACAGCAGCAGAGAGAACAGAGAAGATTGACTTCCAGTTTAGGGTGAACGTTTCACTGGTGGAGTGGGCTGTGACTCTTCTTGCCCATCAATAAACATTTCCTGGGTGGCTTACAACAAAAAGTACCGTATTTTTTGCTCTATAAGACTCATTTTTCCCTCCTAAAAAGTAAGGGGAAATGTATGTGCGTCTTATGGAGCGAATGCAGGCTGCGCAGCTATCCCAGAAGCCAGAACAGCAAGAGGGATCACTGCTTTCACTGCGCAGCGATCCCTCTTGCTGTTCTGGCTACTGAGATTCAGAATATTTTTTTTCTTGTTTTCCACCTCCAAAAACTAGGTGTGTCTTGTGGTCTGGTGCGTCTTATAGAGCGAAACATACAGTAAGAACTTGATCTCTAGATTCACCACCCACTCAGCCCTAGTCCAACACACTAAAGTACATCACTCTGATTCTCAATAATATCCCATCAAAGTTCAGTTTTTTAAAAATACTCCCAGATACAAGACAGGTAACACTCAATGTCCTTTCAAAATGTGTTAGGGACGGGAAGGTTAATTGGGTTGTTTTTGTTTTATTATGATTTTGTGTTTTTATATTGTGATTTTATGTTGTAATCGCCCTAAGACCTGTGGGTATAGGGTGGTATACAATTATTATTATTATTATTATTATTATTATTATTATTATTATTAGGTTTTATTACTATGCTAGTCAACGTTTCTTTTTTTCATGGTAAGACTTGAGTGGCCTGATTCCAATTCATTTTGTTGAATCTACAAGATCATAATTATTTTCATTTATAATTGATTATGTGTATAACCAGGACACTAGTACAGAGACATTTGAGACTCAGATGCATTATGCCCTTGAGTAACCGTTTAGTTCAGCTTTTATTCCAAGGAGACCATTGTCTGATTATCACAACTTAACAGGGAGATTTTCACATCACAACCTGCATTGTTCCCATTTTACCCCCTGAAGCCATCAATACATGCTGTAGCAAAAATTTATCACTTGCTCTTCCTCCTTCTCCCCACTCACCCATAGAATTCTACCAGATAAGAAGCCGCAACTGAGTCAAAAACAAGCAGAGACCATTCAATTCAGCTCACGACTCGCACCGGGATGGACATCTTGTTACGATAAATCAATGTAGATTTTCCCCCTCCCCTTCTCGATTCTTAAAAATAATCAGAGCAATAAAAGTGAACCATGTCACCATTCATGCACTTGGGGGGGGGGAGCAGGAATCTTTAATCTGCTTGGGAAAATCTTTTTCTCCCCTAACAGGAAAAAATATTAGTTGTCCCGATAACAAGGAAAACAAAATCAAGCAGAGGGCATTAAGCAACTTCCTGAAATTGAAAGAAGAAAGGGGGGGAGCGAGGCCAACAATATTTCATGTAGTAGATTTACTTTTTAAAATGTGGGGGGCATACACACAGCACAACACAACAGAAGGATGCTTTCAGTTTTTTCCAGGTCGCTTCTGATTTCAGGAACATGAAGAAATATACAAGCTTCAAAGCAGCTGGGCTTGGAAACAGGGGAGGCGGGTGTTTTGCATGTAACTTCGACATGTTTTACAGATCTCTTTTCCCAGGCTTTTTGTGTTTCAAGAGGGGCCCATTACGCCATCAGTAACATCAGGAGGGGCAACTGCATAACAAGCAGTATCCAGTCAGAGCTTTGGGAAAAGCTGAATTCCAGCCTATGGGGAAGGCCCTCTGAGAGCTTTCACAATGTCAAAGAGGAGGCCTGGCACAAGAAGACTGGGGGATGTGGCCATTAGCCATGCCAGATGGAGCTGGTGAGAGGCCCAACAACATCTGGAGATCTGGAGGGTCCCTATCCCTCAATGTAAGGAATTGCACAGCAGACATTTCTCAGCTAACCACTGTCAAAACTTTCATGCAATGCTCTTTGCATTCCAGTTTGTTCTTGGCTATAGCTCATGGAGGGCTCCATGGCATTCCTCAGAGTGCTGTTTTTGTCTGCTGCCACTGCCAGGTCACCCCACCAGAGAGAAGAAGAAGAGGGGGAGGAGGAGGAGGAGGAGTTTGGATTTGATATCCAGCTTTATCACTACTCTAAGGAGTCTCAAAGCGGCTAACAATCTCCTTTCCCTTCCTCCCCCACAACAAACACTCTGTGAGGTGAGTGTGGCTGAGAGACTTCAGAGAAGTGTGACTAGCCCAAGGTCACCCAGCAGCTGCATGTGGAGGAGCAGAGACGCGAACCCTGTTCACCAGATTACGAGTCTAGCGCTCTTAACCACTACACCCACCACTGTAGGAGGGAGCCCACCACTTTGTCAAGGGCCGCCTAAAATCTGGAGCTGGTCCTGAAATAAACACAAGGAATGAAGGTTGCAATGCACTCAAGCGCAATCCCACCGACATCATCAGGTGAAATTGTTACAAATGTGAAGCCGTTTATTGCAACCTAAAGCAGTCTGTGAAATATCCCAAATTATACTTTCATGTCCTGCATGTTCGCCATCCCACCCTGGCACAATGAGTCAAAATTTGTTGACTGAAAGCCACTGTATCCTGAGAGGATACGTGACAATACACAGCATGTAAATTGTCACGCTTTATGATCAGATGCTATTTGTTATTGCTGGTGATGCGCAAAAGAATTCCCAGCAAAAAAATATACAACCGTTTTCGTCTATTTATCTACCCAGGGGATATCCGTGAACAGATAACTTTTCTCATTAAAGGGTTGCTGTTCTTGTTTTTCCCTTTTACTGAGAAGGCATTTGATGATTTGAGTATGATTTATATGCTGTGATTTGTTTATTTTGTAAAATGGTATGTGAATTATTATTGTTGTTGTTATTATTATTATTATTATTATATCAGGTCAATAGTTTATTTAGGTCAGTACATCATTTGCTTTGGCTTATTGGTCTATCATGGCCCTTTGAGCACCCTGACACACAGGAATGTATTGGATGAAACTTCCTGCCAATTGGTAGGAACAGTAGCAGCATGTCAGGAAGGCAGTGTCCCAGTTTCAAAATCCCTCGCAGATGCAAGACCTAAGGTTGCCAGTGATTCGACTGACCTCTGTAGCTGTGCTTTGAACTACAACTTGACATGAAAGCAATTCCCAACATGGCGTTGAGCAGGATTGCTGCTCGTTGCTGCAGATCATGTTAAAGGCACAGTTACAGAGGCCGGCTGAAACATTGGCAATCCTTGCCCAACCAAATGTCAGACCTTGGGCACCACCTGAATTTGGACCAGCTTTTATGTTTTGACCAGTGTGGCATTCATTAGCGAGAGATTAAAGGGGCTTAGATCCAAGCATTCTGCCTTAACTGGCTAGGCTCAGCTGAAAATTCACATGGAGACGTCAACTCCAGAAGGTGCAGCTGCAACCATGCATATTTCACAAAATACAAGCAAAAACGTTTCTGACAGCCACACAAATGCCAACTGGAGTCCTTTTAAAATACCTCCTCTGAATACGGATTATTACAAGATGAGCTTTAAAGGTGTACAGAAGATCTTGCCCTTTTCATATAGCTGTCTGGGAGTGAAGGCTTCAACAAACGCAGCTTTTCTCTCGCTTGGCGAACTGCCCCTGCCAAGATTCCCTCTTCTACCCAACGACTGCCTTTTCATCCTTTCCTTCGCCTCAGGTCACCCTGGTATACAACCCAGCCTCCCATTAGCAACCCAATTCACTTTTCGGCTAATTCAACGTAATGGATATCAATGACTGGTGTCCTCTCTTCTGGACGTCTTGGCGAAACCCACCATTGCTCGCTAATTTATTTTAACGTGATTTGGACTAAGGGGAACCTGGACTCTGCAGAACAAAGATGCCTTTTGAAAAACGGCCTTGTTATTAAATAAATCCCACACTGGCAACATCTATCAGTCTCCAAAGGCAGCTATTTGATTGCTAAGCATGTAATGAGTCCACCACCCAGTCCTGGGTCTTGCGATCTTTCTGTTTTTGCCCCTCCTCCCCTAACAAGAATTTCCATCCCAAGCTCTGTGGTCGACTTCAGTTCCCTCACCACCTGCTTTTCCTTGTTTTCCTAATTACTGAGCAGAGTCAATTCCTAATGAGGCTGCTTGGTTTCCTGTTTTTCCATACTTCTTGAGCCACTTAAAGCATCAGGCCAACATGAAAGGGACCTTTTCTCAACAGATTTGAAATTAATTACCATAACCTTGGTGCTGCTGGTTGCTATGCAAGGACTTTCCACGGCTGCCTTTCTCATTTAACGTTTCCGCGCGAAACAAAACTATGTGTCTCTCCCTCCGTCACCGCCTCCTCCTCCCCAACATTGCTATCCTGAGTTAGGAATTCTGGTTCAGGAAGCAACGAGCTCCAGAAACACTGTGCCGAAGGCCGAGGAGGAAAAGCGGATGATGTCACACAAGGGATTGGGCTCTGAGAAAAAGATGGAGTGCCAAGAAGGAGGGAAACAGTCTGACATCCGTCCTACAAGATGTCAGATAAAAACCTGTGTTGTGAATGGTGCCGGCCAGCTTCCAAAGACCCAGCTTGTGCAAGAATAAGAACCATATTTAAGCCTAGTTTTTTTAAAAAAAAAAATGCACAGCATGTTTACCAATTAGATCAACTAGCTAGAGCGTGGTGCTGATAACGCCAAGGTTGCAGGTTCGATCCCCGTATAGGACAGCTGCATATTCCTGAATTGGAGGGGTTGGACTAGATGATCCTCAGGGTCCTTTCCAACTCTACAGTTTTTTGATTCTATGTCTGCAAATCTCTTGTTTATGTATTTATGCATCTCTCCATACCAGCTAACCACCAAGCATACAGTATTGTATTTCCATGTGCATGTATATGTGAAATTATGCATATGTTTTTTGTGGGGGTGTCTATATATTTGTGACAAGGCCCCTGGCGTGGTTCTAAAATTTGGTTCTGCAGTCTGGCCCCAAATCTAAAGGATGAATTTTCTGACAAGTGCAAAATCCTGGCTGAAGCATCCACAAGCACTATGGGTGGTTTGAGACTAGTGTGGGAGTCAGGCATCAGTGCAGAAATAGATTCCGAAATGTGAGTTTAGATATGTGGGGGGAATCATTTATGCCCATTTAAAAGGGGGGAGGGGAATGGAAACTCAGGAGAAATGCCCAGAAGTCCCTGTTGCAACATTTTGTTGCAGGTCCTATGTGTGTGACTACTTAATAGTTGTGCATCACAATAAACAAACACATTTCAATAACCAGCTTCTGGCTATGTCTCTGTTCTTTAACAAAGTAAAGAAACGTAATTGTCTGAAGGCTGGTACCAAAGTCCCCATCCCACAGTAAGCTTTCATTCCCCATGTCCACCCCTGACACCCTAGGACAAGAGACAGTTTAATCAACAACCAAATTTGCCAAGTATATTGCACTGTTTGTATTATTGCAAACAGAAGAATTACAATCATACCCAAAGCAACCAGTTTCGTTGCTACGCCTCACAAACCCAGCCACCCATCTCTCCTATAATCCGTTCTGGCTCCTTGCAACTCCCATATCATAATCAGGGAGGTTTTATTGACATACAGCAAGCACAGCAAAGCTCCTAGTTCTACAAACCTTACAAAAAGATGCACTTAGGTTTTTCAGAGTCTGCAAATGAAGGCCCCAGAACTGACTCTCTAGTTCTCCACTTCAGCAGCGAAAAAGCCAGCGAGTGCTCTGCATTCCAACCCCACCCAAATCATAAAGCTGAAAAAAACTTCAATGGGATCTAGATTATTATTATGACAGGGTTTTCCTCTCAGGATTCGGCTACTTTCTAAATGGTGGGAAAAGCTGCTTTAAACAGCCTCCAGTCACCACATGACAAAGTGGCCGGCCATTCCTGCAGCCCCTCAAACAGAATAGACGGAATAAGCTATTGTCTGCACTCAGGGCTCAGCTACAACCATGACATTTGATTGGTCCAGGATGTAAAAGAACAAAAAGGTCATTGAATAAAAGAGGAACAATGCTCTTCATGAAACAAATGAGCGCCGACTAATTTATACCCTGTTTGGTTTGGGCAACATATACATTGACATGATGCAATTGGTCACTGAGCTGCCCCTTTCCACAGAAAGTGAGATCAGCAGCTCCTCTAATTATGGGAATTTCCTGCCGCTGGGTTATGCCCACTGTGCTTTCGAGCAGTTTATAGGAGTGCTGCTTTTCACGAGGCACCGTTTGTTCTTGTGCCACGTCCATCAGAATGCAGAGGCTACAAAAACCTGTAAAAAGGTGAGGCATGTGCCCCTGGATGTCACGAAGGTTTGTGACACAGGACACCTCCAGACTGTCACTATTTTGCAGGAGGGATTCGAGAGCATACTAAAATGTTACGTCCATGCTGCTAAAGTGGATTAAAGGGCCTGTTGCCCTCACACAACAAATCCCCTTTAAAAAAAGAATCGGACAGTTGCGGGTTGGAAAATGACAGGCGAACGAATTGAAAAGTGTGGAATAAACTAATGACCAATGAAATGAACACACTTGCAAGCAAATCAGGATGAATGCAGGATGTATGTTCATTGTCATATAACTACCCCATCAACAAATCAGAATGAATGCTAACAAATCAGAAAATCTTCAATAAAAAAACTATTTAAAAATAAACAGGTCCTCTAGAGGCGTTCACAACCTTTACCACAGGTTCAATGACCTAAAACCCTCCACACCTGCTTAAAATATCATGGTTTCGGCAAGCCTAGTCAAACATGAAAAAATTGCATGTGTTTTCTCTCTTTTTAGCCACCATTGATTTTAATAATGTTTTTCAATATTTGTTCCTGTTTTTTTAACCGAGAATTCTAATGTTTTATTATATATTCTGAAAACCACTTGGAGGTTTTCTTGCAATCAAGCAGTATATAAATTCTGTTGAATTAAACAAACAAACAAACAAAACATTGCTGAATTTGCATATCTCGAAAAGAACTCCACGCCTGTAAGTTGACCATGACCATTAGATTGGGCAGAACTCATTCCACAAGCTCTCAACCCTGTTTGCCAAATATCACAAATATGGAGGCCCAGGAACATTTGCATGGGAGAAACAGTGATTTAAGCCCTCATCCAATGCTTTCCCCTACTGACCTCGCCAGACCATTTTTATCCCAGGTGGTTTCATCTCTGCTCTCAGAAGTCACCCAGGGGAAAAAGACGATTCTCCCTTGCAAATGTACCTCTCCACCTTATTCAGCAAGCACACAACTGGAGCACATGTTCATTGGCAAAGCATGCAGTTCCATTCGAAGTTTGCACTGTGCAAATATGCCCACTGCATCCTGTGTCAACCAACACACATGCTCCAAAGGCTGTAATCTGCCTGTCCCTTTTGCCAGTAACAAACCCTTTCAAAGCTGGAAATCTGCAACTTTTAGGGAGTTTTGAATCTACTTTTTTTTTTCTTTTAAGGAAGGACATTTTTTAAGCACGGTATTCTTCCTTCTCAGGAAATACCCTTACACTTTCCTTTAGCTCAAAGGGGAAAGAGACTGAGCACCATCTAATTCACACCCCTTGTTTTCCCTCACTTGTTATTTGTCGTGCAAAAAGAGAGACCTTTATTGCTGCCAAATATCCCATATTTCACGTAGACTAAAATTCCAGCACTTCCCACATCTGTAAGCAGCTAAAGAGGAAGTCTATTTAACGAGTAACCTTGAAATGACACAGTTGCATTCTTAAGAGCTCTCCGTTTTGCCATTCTTAAGTTTGTGCAGAGCTTTACCTTTGCAAGCAGGGCTTTTTTTTCAGCTGGAACGCAGCGGAACTGAGTTCCGGCACCACTTTTTAGCATACCGGCAGCTGTGCAGTATACCGGCACGGCGCCCAGAGCTGTGTGCTGGAGACTTTGGGCTGCATGCTGCTCATGGCTTTGTGTCGGAGGCTGTGGGGCAGCACGTGGGAGTTCCAGCACCTCTTTTTCTAGAAAAAAAGCACTGCTTGTGAGTAATCTTTCTGAATAGCCAGAGCCTCAACAACCGATGGTTTTCCACCTTGGATGTCAACTCCATGGAGGAAAGAACTATGTGCACAATGTGTATACCTTCACACTTGACAATACCACACCTGTCGTTTTTTGGCAAGTAGAAGTAGTAGGAACCTGTAGCCAGTCACAGTTTCCCATCACTGGTATAAGCAACAAAACAGACGTGTGTGTGTCCATGCTTTTCCAGCAGGAAAATACTACTCTTCTTTATTACTGATGACAACACTGCATTGCAAAAACATGTAACACAAAAAACACGTATCACACATTTTTATATGGCATTTAAGAGCATGCACCACAGATTTTTTTTAAAAATACATATTTATTTATTTATTGCATTTATACCCCACTTTTTTCTCCAAAATGTTCAAGACGGTGTACACAGTTCTTCTTCTCATTTAATCCCATGACAACCCTATGAGGTAGGTCAGGCTGAGAGAGAGAGTGATTAGCCTCAGGTCGCCCAGTGAGCTTCAAGCTGGTGGAGTGTGACTAATAGCTAGCAGCCACCAGCCATCGAAAGCTATTGGTGGTCATTTAAGCAAACATATTCTAACCATCAATATCCTTTAAGGAACCACTCTTAGGTGTTAAGCTAAGGTGTTAAGCTTCAAGGGACCTTTAAAGCCCTTTGTGGCTTAAGGCCCTCGTATTTATGGGACCGCCTCTCCTGGTGTGCTCCGCAGAGGACCTTAAGGTCCATGAATAACCATAGTTTAGAGGTCCCGGGCCCTAAGGAAGTCAATCCTCCACCAGGGCCAGGGCCTTTTCAGTCATGGCTCCAACCTGGTGGAATGCTATGTCCCATGAGACTAGGGCCCTGCAGGATTTAACCTCCTTCTGCAGGGCCTGTAAGACAGAGCTATTCCACCTGGGTTTCAATTTGAATTTAGCCTGATCTTTTATTCCCCTCTCTTCCCTCCCCCTCCCCTTTTTATGAAGATTACCCACTCTGGGACCCCACAGCTAATTCTCCCCTGGCCTCCTCGCTGGCCCAAAATAGGACTAATTTAGCTAGCTAGCCTGGTGACCATCTAACGTTTATTGGATGGGTTTTCCCCCAAATAGATTTTTGAACTTTGAATTTATTGTTATTCATGCTTTTATACTATATTTTATGCTGTTTTTTGTTGTATCACAATTAAGTGTTTTAAATTTGCTGTTAGCCACCCTGAGCCCGGTTTTCTGAATCAGGAAGGGTGGGGTATAATTTTCCCCCCTCCTTATTTATTATTATTAAATAAAGGCCTAGGAGAAAGTACCATAATCTCCCTTTTCACAGCCACAAGAAATTCTCCCTAGTGGGGGGGGGGTTGAGAAAAAACCAAGATGTGCATCTTTTTCTTATACTTGTGCAAGCTCTGCCATAACAGAATCCCATTCAATGGAAACACACTGCACAAGAGGGGGAACAGATCATGAAGATGAGCAGAAGGGAAAAGAGAAGCATCGGAAGGAAGCAGCAATTCAGGAAAAGGTGAAAGTAACATTTGAAAGAGGTTAGTAAGACATAGAAGAGAAGGTGGGAAGATAACAGCGGCCACTGGGTAAGATCCAGGAAAGTAATAGGGAAAAACAAGAAAAAAATCTTAGCAAAAAGTAAATAAAGGCAAAAGCAGAATAAGATGGGAGCTACGGTAGCACCTTTCGGTTAGTGACTTTATTTTATTTATACACTTCACTTCCTGCCTTTGACTCTGGAAAATGTCCTACAATTTGTTAATTTGGGGGAAGGGAGAGGGAGGTGATGGCAGAATGTGATTGCAAACGGGATGTAGGCCAACTTTCTGCTTCTCGCTGAGCACAAAACTAGGCTAGTGTCAAAGCAGGTATTTTTAAATATCTCTGCATCTTCCTGTCACCCAGTGTCGGGAAGATGCAGCTATATTTATACTCCCTGCACCAGCTAGAGCAAAGCACCCACAACTGACCATCTTCTTCCTGCAGAGCAGAGGCAATATTTAGCTCTAGAACTACCAGGAGGAAACCGGATCCTTGTTTACTTACACAAAGGCTTGCAATTGGGTGGTATGAAAAATGGCCCAGAGGCAGCAGAGAGATGAGGCCTTAAGAACTCCAGGTCATGTGTTTAAAGATAATTAATGTTGCAATGGGGATAATTCATTCCACAAATAAGAGAATATATTGATATCACCATGTCAAGTGCCAATATGGGAGCAATCCAGAGCTATGCATTTAATCCTGGTTCACAACTGCATGTCTGCCATGGCTCCTAGACAAGGAAGCCTGGGAACTAGGGTGGTAGGAAGGTGTTCTGAGCTCCTTGGAGGAATGGCAGGATAGAAATACAATTCCTATATGACCAAAATGAAATGACGCCTGATCACCCTCACATAGCTATAATTCTTTGGAGGAAGCTATGATATTTTCACTGGTTTCAAATCTGTTAGATCAGGGAGACTTCAGTATTGCAGGATCATCTTTGTCGCCTCCCTCCCTCCCCAGGTCCACCAACAGAAACCAACTGCAAAATGGTGCTTTAGAAAGAGGTGCAGACTCGCACTTCGAGTTAAGGAACAGGATGATTCTGACTGCATCTCACAAGACCTCACAGTCCTTCCATGCAAAACAATCCATTTCTAGTTGTCCCATCATCCCAGATTTCTTGGTTTCGGCAGCCTAATTTTTTTTGGGGGGGGGGGGTTATCACTACTTTAAAACATTTGGTAGACAGAAAACCTTGTTGATCTACTGCAAATCACTTAGATATATATTAGTATATCCTGATCTGCCCACCCCTAATGTATATGAGCCCATAATTTGATTGTGGCAGCCCATGTCAGTAGCTCCCTCCCTTGCTGCAAAGTTTTCTCTTCAGCTTCAGATAAATGCTTTTTTTCATTTGTACAGCAAAGTTGGTTTTGATGCTGTCTTAACACTGAAACACAACCCATTCTGCTGTTTTGTTATTTTCTTACTAGGTTTTATTGTTGAGCAAGATATCAAGCACATTACCTTAAACAAACAAACTTATAAGAACAATTCGTTTTCCAAAATTAGGCAGTAAGTCCATGGCAATAGGTAAGTAAAATCAGCAGCTGGTAACCAGGGTGGTACACTGGAGGGAAACTGTTGGCTTAAGGTGGCTCCCAATTGCAGTGTTTTCTATTGCAGATCTTCACTCTCCAGTTATCTTAGCAGATTGGACAAACCTAATTTACACCTTTGTGACATTAGAGGGGTCCAACGCACCTATCCTTGAGATACTAGGAAAATCCATGCTTTTAAAACATTACATAATGTGTTTGTGAATGCATAGCAAATGTGAATGTATAGAGTGGCATATAGGCTCCATGATTTATAATTAATGATTGAGGATGAATAATAAATAGTAATCCAGTGTCAGGCATTGCAGACAGATGGCAAGCTAACCATTGGAGTTTGCGGTATCTAATAAATTGCTATTCACTTTTTGCCAGTCCTTGCGCTATCCTCTCAGGCTTCCCAATTCTATAATAAAAACTCTCCAACCAGGAAAACTCCAGTAAACCGGAATGGAGCAGACCTCACCATTCTTTTCCACACTCAAGATTAACAGACAATAGCAAAGAAATGGCCTCCTCCAGTGCTGAGTGACATTTCAATTGTTTGTCCTACTTCCAAGTGACTTTGTGCTTAAAAAAATAAAAAGTACCATTGAGTGTGTTTCCACTACTGCCCCATTGGTTCATCTAAACCAGGAAGTACTACAAGTGTAAAATTTGACCATGCTAGTGCCTGGGTTTTGTCCAGCAGTTGATTTCTGAAAAAGAAAAATGCCTGGAAGCAACGGAGAGAATAGCAGTGTGTGCATCCTGAAAGAGACATTTCTTTCTTAATACTTTACATGTTCCAGTGAGTTATGCTCAGGTGACTATGGCTTACATCAAACCTGTGTTACGCCCAATCATGTGAACAATTACATCCTGATACACCCACCAACCCAACAGCCTGCGGTGTTACTTATACAGTGGTACCTCGGGTTAAGTACCTAATTCCTTCCGGAAGTCCGTTCTTAACCTGAAACTGTTCTTAACCTGAAGCACTTTAGCTAATGGGGCCTCCTGCTGCTGCTGCCGCGCCGCCAGAACACAATTTCTCTTCTCATCCTGAAGCAAAGTTCTTAACCCGAGGTACTATTTCTGGGTTAGCGGAGTCTGTAACCTGAAGCGTCTGTAACCTGAAGCGTATGTAACCCGAGGTACCACTGTATACAACCAAATGGAGGCTGCTCCACGAGGGAAGCTTTTCATGCAAAGATGTTCCTGCTCTCTCCCAACTGAATGCAGTCCTCCTGCATTGATGGCATGGATATACATACAAATCTCCTGGTACATGATGAACTGCATGAATGATCACAATAGCAAATGACAACTAAAGTAATAATATTGTATCAGTAAAATAGAACAGGCCATTGTTTATAAATAAATAAACCATCCCATCAACTAATAGTTGTAGTATTGCTGCCCTTCATCCACAGAGCTCAGGGCGGTTCACAACATAAAATTACAACATAAAAAACACAAAATACATAATAAAAATAAGAACAGAAGCAAACCAAAAATCTCCCCTGCCACAACACATTTAAAAGCGCATCGTGTGTCAATCAATCATAGGCCTGGTTAAAGAGGAACCATAGGAGCCAACTCCTAGGAGCCAAGGTCCCATCGGTCCTCCCCAAATATTTGTGATTGATTATGCAGTGTGAGGCTTACCTGGGCCCCCTGAATTCAAGTTGGCACCGTGAAAGGAACGTTTTTGCCTGGCCCCTAAAGGTGTATAATGAAGGCGTCAGTCGGACTGTCCTGGGGAGAGCATTCTACAACTGTGTAGAGTCAATGCTATATAAATGTATGGAACAATAATAATTCCCCCTCCCTCTTTCTCTCGCCCTTCTTTTTATGTATATATATTATTGGTGCATTTATGGCATTTATCTTGCCAAAAGGGCTTACAAGCCATGGTACTGGCGTGATCCATGTCTGCAGGCTCACAATCTAAAAAGACATGATGTGTGAGGGGAAAGGAATGGAAGTGAGGAGGGAAAAGCAAGCTCAAGTCCAAGCACTTCAAGTTACAGCTCTTATAACACATTTATTTAGGTTCTGGCTGTCTTGCCCTTGAAAATGAACAGTTTTTCGCAGAAGCACTTTCCACCTCGCCCCCCACAGCAGATCCAGGAGCAGAGCTGGTGACAATGACCAGGCCAGAAGGTCAAGCCAGGCCCAGGTTCTTTCCAGCAGTATTTCCAAGGGTTTCAACCAGCACGGGCACATAGAAATACACGAAGATCTTTGGAAGCAGCTGCACAGGCAAATACCAGACCCACCTGAGATTCTAATTGCATCAGCAAAAGTTACTTCATTGACTTTGGCACAGTGGCACCTGCTTGTGTCAACCATAAATCTGCCCTCTAAATTTCAGCATTAAATAAGTCTTGGTGGCCCTGCAGCTGCTGTCTCCGTGATTGCCGTGGGTGGTGATGACTAGCCATAAAATGGGGTGCAATAAAAAGCATGCATTGCCACACCCAGCAATGTGTTGATGCTGTCAAGAAATATTAGTCAGTCATCAAAAGGCAGCAGGTTCCCAGACGAACAGTAGGAGATACCTCTTCACACAACAGAAATGAAATGAAATGTTCATGTTCAGAGGCTGCGTACCTCTCTGGTTACCAGATGTTGCAGGCAAACAGTGCAGAAGCCATCAACCCTGGTGCTCTCCAGATGTTTTGGACTACTACTCCTGTCAGCCCTAGCCAGAACAGTCAGGTGCAGTGGCCACAGAAAGCTGGCAGACTCAGGCAGTACACCATGAGAATTAATAATAATAATAATAATAATTTATTATTTATACCCAGCCCATCTGGCTGGGTTTCCCCAGTCACTCTAGGCAGCTTCCAACAAAATAAGTCATTAAAAACTTCCCTCAACAGGGCTGCCTTCAGATGTCTTCTAAAAGTCAGGTAGTTCTTTATTTCCTTGACATCTGATGGGAGGGCATTCCACAGGGCAAGTTCCACAACCAAGAAGGCCCTCTGCCTGGTTCCCTGCAACTTCGCAGTAAGGGAACCACCAGAAGACCCTCGGTGCTGGACCTCAGTGTCCCAGCTTAATGATGAGGGTGGAGATGCTCCTTCAGGTATACTGGGCCAAGGCCATTTAAGGCTTAACCTAAAGAGTCATGGGTTCGAGCCCCACATTGGGCAAAAGATTCCACCATTGCAGGGGGTTGGACTATATGACCGTGGTGGTCCCTTCCCACTCTACAATTCATTGATTCAGTGAATGACACGGGCACACAGGTGACAATGAGAAAGTCAATCAGAATGACCGCAGGGCATTTTTGTTGTTGTTGTTGTTGTTGTTGAAGTCCTGCAGCCAATCAGCCCCAAGAATCCGAAAGGGTGGAGAAAACAAACTCGGCTCATCCACGGGCGTTTTGGCTCGGGGTTCGTTCTTGGCAGGACCAGCCAGGAGCCGTCGGAGGGGGTCATCTGGTCGCCTGGCTCGACTCCCGGTGCTGCGGGAGCAGGAACCGGCGCTGGGAGCAGGGCTGCGTTAGGCGAGACCCAGCAGCAGCAGCAGCAGCAGCCTCTCATTTCCCGGTGATTTTCCAACGCCTCGCCTCCTCTTTTGCTAACTGTCAGATAAAGCGCTGCGCTCTTGGGAGAGAGGCAGGAGCAAGAGCGGCAGGTTTCACGAGGGATGATAGCAGATAACCGGGAGGGCTTGGCGGGGACATAACCCGACGCCAAGAAAGGCGGCCGTGTTGCTTCTCTGCAGCGGGGAACGTCACGAGCACAAGGCCCTGCCTGCGTCTAGCAGGAGCCACTTCGGAAGATAGGCCTTTCTACAGCCAGGTCTGGAGGAGGCTGCACCACATCCGGGAGAAAGCGAGGGCCAGGCCTCTACCACAATCCTCCAAGCCGGATATCTGCTTTTGATCTAGTCCAGAGGTCGGGGTGCAAAAATAACAAGGAGTGCTGGTGCCCAAGCAGTTTCCTTCCCGATGGCGAATGGTTAGGTCTGGGCTCCTTGGGGAGCAAGGGCGGGATATAAATTCAATAAGGAATAAGTCAACAAGTGTGCATTTCGCGCGGGATGAGGTCAGAATCCAGCCTTACAGGGTTGGTGCAATCCGGAGATGTTGTTTGACTACAACTCCCATCATCCCTGGCTCTTGGCCTTGGCAGCTGGGGCTGACGGGAGTTGGAGTCCATCAACACAGAGATGGCTGCTAGTTCCCCTTCCCGCATCTCCATAGGGCTGCCCGTCAGTTTCAAGCACTCAGTTCTCCATTACTTTCCCTGTGCACCAACAAGCGTCGCCTGCGCATTTCTTCACCCCGATCCAGATCAGAACTTTCAAGCAACTTTCAAAGGACAAACCACTGACCCACAGCAGTCTCCATTGCCTCCTTGTCTCGATGGCTGCGATTCCAAACATACCCGACGAAATCCCTTTGACATCCGTGCGATTTTCAGCTCGGTTCTCGGCGTACTTCAGCAGAAAGGGAGTCTCATTGATTTCAATGGGATTTGCCTCCAAGTCAACATGCTTCGGACTGCAGTGGACTCTCCAGTGCAGAGAGGACTGGATTTCGATCTGCGATACAATTCGTATCTCTACTAGGGAGTCTTAGTCAAGCTGCTCTCTCCGTCTCACCCTCCCCCATGTGTAAAATGGAAATGATTAGGGTAGTGCTAACAACCATTAGACTTCAGAAACGGTGTATGCAGCAGTTAGGTAGGCATTCGCCTTCGAAAATCCTTCTCGGTCAGATAAGCCCCAAACTAGGCTACAATCCTGTGCACGCTTAGAAAGAAACTTGGAACTCAATGGGGAGGATCGATCTGCAAGTCTCTCTGTACCACGGAACTTCCAGTCTTCAGGTTTTAGGGGCATTAGTAGTGCTGAGATTATAAAAGGGGGACTCTAATTGATTTACATTTTGCTGCAGCTTGTTCATTTACCGTTCCTATGAAATAGTTTTTACTATCTTGAATGCGTTTGCCCTTACAACAACCCTATGCAGTAATAAAGAAGAGGTGGTTTGCTACTCATTTTGCAGATGGGAATCCAACTGGAATATCTAGACGACGTCATCCCTGGGCCTGCACGCCCAGTAAACTGCTCTCTAGTAGCTGTTGGTTTTCCTCCCCGGCCACCCCATTACCCTTAGTCTTTCATGCCTCACCTCAGTTGCCTGTGAACATCCCATGTGTCAGAATGTTGTTGCCCTGATCTCCTTCGCAAGTAATGGTCCTGTTTCTCAGCGCTTAAAAACAAGTTCCAGGAAAGTCGCTCTCGTGAATGCACACATTGCTCTGCAAAGGGATAATGTTCCCCATACACCGTGATCACCCCTTTTTTTAGCTCACCAATTGGAAGGTAATTCGGGTTCGAGTTAGGGCCTCATCTGCACTATACATTTAAAACAGTATCATACCACTTTAAACTGTCATGGCTCCCCCAAGAATTCTGGGAACTGTAGTTTGTTAAGCTTTAAATGCAGATGAGGCGTTTAGATATTAAATATTCAGCCCTGGAATATTTTTTATTTTCCTGAAAAATACCAAGTCTTTTTGTTTTGTTTTTTTACAAAAGTAATTTTTGTGCATGCACAAGGTGCCTTTTCCTTCCCTGTGATGCATCCTGGCATCTCTCTTAAAAAAATAAAGTGATTAGTTTATTAATTAAAATACACTTGAGGAATAATTTTACCAAAAAATTGGGTCGGGATCTAAAGAACCCTGGGAAATGCTCAGAAAAAGAGCAGCCCGTCAGAATCTAGAAAGAAAGGAGTCGAGGTCAGCTACGTCTCTCCGTGCTCTGCTGGGTGCAAACGGGCAGATTGCAGCGTCTCCTGGTTCTGCTTGTGGGGAGGCGACTGGTAGGTGGGCCCCGAGCTAGCTTGGAGAGGAGAAGAGCTGGCGCTGCTGTGGCATCTGGCCCCAAAGGAAGGAAAGAAAGGAGGAAGGGGGGGGATGATGTCCTGCGAAGCTGTTACATTAAATTGGAAAATCGATTTACTGAATGGCAGGTGTTCGCTACCAAACAGATGGAGAACTTCAAGAAACAAACATGCATTTGTATGGAAAAGAAGCCATCGATTTGGAACCCAGGAGTCAATCGTAATCGTTATACCATTTCCAAAAGGCCCCGTTTTATGAGTTAAACTCTGAATAACAAAAAGAGATGGACGTACCCGGGTTGTAATTGAGCCCAGCCCAAGCACTCGCCCCCACCAGCAAGACATCGCTAGCTGGTTCACTTATTGCCATTTGCCGCTCTGAATTCTGTTTGGGAGGGGTAGGGTTGATAGCAGTGCCGCGTAGGTGGCAAATTCTCTGGGCATGCGCTGTGCCATTTCCATTTTTGTGTGTGCAGCGCCTAGCACACGGAGACGCAAAGTGCAACGAGTACAAGAGCTCCACTTGCTAAACATGTGGTTTCAAAGTTTCCTTGAGGCCAATAAGATTTACCTGGTAGGAAATTCGTTGGGGATTGAGGTCTGCCTTATAAAGAGTTGATTTGAAGCTTGGGATGCAGCGAGTTCAAGTTTCACCACCTCTGCTCTCCATGTGGCGGGGTTAATTCCATGCGGACTAGTGACAATGATATGCGATTGGCTGGAAACGGTTTCCAGTACACACACACGCTGCTGGCAGGTTTATTTTTAAGAGAACCCCTGAAAAGAACGGGCATTCGCTTTATAGATCCTACACAGAATTGCACAACTGCCCGTCAAACCAGGGATTCATGTGCTCTGGGCAAAAAACTCGTCCAACCCCTTTGGAGCGACTTACCAGCCAAACCACAAACGAAGTCTGCGAAACGCCCAGCGTGTTGTAGTGCAGCCGCTTTTTTAAAAGGAACGAAAGCAGCTTCTAATATTATATTGACATGTGGAAATCCCTGAAATCAAATGCGGCTCGATCCGGCAGCAAGATTGCTATTATATGTATTCAGACCCCCAGTAAAACATTTGATCGCCTCTCCGCCCCCCAAAGTTGATGGGCATTGCCATTCAAATAGTGCGCCATGTCATGTGATCGATTATGAGGGGCGGGGCTTACTAGCCCTCCCCCCACCCCGATATATTATTCAAGTGGGCACCCTGCCCTGTATGTCTGTCTTATCACATGGACAACCCAACCCTTGTCCTTCTACAACGGCCGCGCGTGCGTGCCCAAGTAGGACAACCCAGACCACAAGAGCCGCAAGAAAAGACGAGGTCTGGGGCTGCGCCCTCTTCTTAGGGGGCTGCGCCTGCGCCCACCTCCAGCCCCTCCTTCGCCCTGGCGTCCCGCGCTGCCCGATCCCGATCTCCGCCCGGGCTCCAGCGCGCGAAGCAGCGGCCGAGGCGACCCTCGAGGCTCGCCAGTCCGGGCTCGGCGGCGCGGCCCTTGCTGCCTGCAGGCGAGCGGGCTCCTCTCGCGAGTTCCAAGGCAGGCCTGTGCCGTGCGCGTGTATGCGGGTGTGAGAGAGCGCGCGCCTGCCGGGCCCGCTTGCAGCTGCCGGCCGGGGCTGCAGCAGGTGTCCTTTGTGCGCTCCTGCCGGGCCTTGCTGCTGCTGCTGCTGCTCCGGGTGTCTGGAGGCTGCCGGGCTGAGCTGGCGCGGGCCTCGTTGTCCCAGTTGGCACGTGGCGTGCTTGGCTGGCTCGTGGCAGCTCCCCTGGAGCAGATGAGGCACGCGCCGGCCTCATTACAATGAGAATGGAGCCATGTGGCAGCAACAGTTTGCAAATCTCCCCTCCTTCTGTGCGAAGCAGGAAACATTTCCAAACGCTTGTCTCCCCAATCGACCACATTAACACCCCTCGGCGCTCCTCTCTCCAGAGAGAAGGGGGCGGGAGAGCGGGGTGGGCAAGGCTCCTGAGCGGGGGGCAGTTTTGAGGCTGCAGAAAACAAAACCAGCAGGCGCGTGTGTGTGTTTTTCTTCGGGTCCTTTATGACTTAACATCGCGGGATTAAAGGCGCAGTTCTTTTCATCAGAAAGGCGATTTTTAAGGGGGCGGGGATCGGCCGTAAAGGAAACCTGGTCGGGAAATGAGGCTGAAGTCTTGCAGGGGAGGTGCAATGCTTTGACAGGGAAAGGCGCCAAAGAAACAAGGTTGACTACCTGTGTGTTGCAGGGGTGAGAGTGTCAGTCTAATACCTGGGTGACCAGGGTCCAAATTCCTGCTCCACCCTGAAGCTCACTAGGTAGCCTTCGGCCAGTCACTGTCTCTCAGCCTAACCTACCTCACAGGGTTGTTGTTGAGGAGGAGACCCATGCATGGCACCTTGAGCTCCTTGGAGAAGAAGGTGGGATATAAGTGGAATAAATGTGTCAGAGAGTGAGAAAGAATGGGTGGAGAGAGAGAGTGTTAATAATGCGGTTCAAGTCTTTGTTTAATGGGGTGTTTGGTGCTGTATCAAAATTTAATTAATTACAAGTATATCATCTATCCCTCCTTTCCTCCATGGAGCTCAAGAATTGCTTTACAGCAGCCTAACTCAAGCTGCCCTCCGAATGATTTGGACTTGCAATTCCCATTAGCCCTAGCCTGCTTGACAAATGATCAGAGATGATTGGGGTTGTTGCCCAAAACATCTGGAGAGGACCCCGCTGATGGAGATTGATTTGCAGGTGTGTCTGTTGCACCCACCCACCCAAGATTTCCATTATTCCTCTATGACGGGTGAATGACTGAAAAAGTGATATGCCCAAGGCCACCCAGTGAGTCATTGGCTGAGGCTAGCCTTTAGTCCAGCTTTCCCATTCATGGGAGATCTCCATTCATGAGAGCAGCGCTCTGGTTGTAAACGCCCCCTCATCCCAGCTTGAATTCATTTTTGTCCTGAGCTGAATACACTTAACTAACTCACTAGTGCAGACTTTCCCAACCTGGTGCCCAGCAGATATTTTTGACTACAATACACGTGCTGGCAGGGCCTGATGAGATTTGTTGTCGAAAACATCTGCAAGGCACCAGGTTGGGGAAAGGCTGCACTAGGAGAATTTCTTAATACCAGAGAGCCATTTTCTGTATGCAGAAATCTCGACTACCTGCACAGACAGTTTTCTGCCATTCAGCTTGCTGCAGCTCTCCACTGAAGAACTGCAGAAAATGGGTGCTGAGAAAGTAAGCCAGAGCAGGTGGAAGCAGCAGATGTAACTTACAAGAAGAAGCCTTGTTTTTTATTGCAACTCCTCCACCAGGCTGTCATGTGCTGTACCCTTAGAATAATAGAATTACCGGGTTGGGAGGGTCTCTGGAGGGCATGTAGTCTAGCCCCTTGCTCAGTGTAGGATATGTGATGCATGATGAAACCAGCACCTGTGGCAGATGGCAATCTGGTCTCTGCTTAAATACCTCCAGCAAAGGAGAGCCTGCCATATTCTGAGGCAGTCTGTTCCCCTGACAAGCCGCTTTCACTGTTAGGAAGCAGGGGTAGGCAGCGTGGTGCCCTCCAGACGCTGAGGACTACAACTCCCATCGTCCCCAACCATTGGCAATGGTGGCTGCAGCTGATGGGCAGAGTGGTCCAAATCATTTGGAGAACACAGCATTGGCTGCGCCCCTCCAAAAGAAAACGAGAAGGAAGGAAAGAAAGAAGACCTGTTCACACTCTGTTGTCAGGATAAGGTTATGCTTTGAGAAACTTTTGTTCTCATTGGGTGATCTAAAATTTAGAGGAAACGACCGTCCTCACGTTAGTGCCCATTTAATAAATGTGTCTCAAATGGTAGTCCTGATTATGGCACATGCATGTAAATCTATAAGCCACGTCATTTTGATTTAACAGGGCTGTGTTTGGGAAATTTGCTCTCTTCAAAAGAGCAGCAAAAATAGTTGCAGGCAGTTCACAACTTAGGTAGTTTCTACCCCGGTTGGCAGCTGCTCCCCCAGCTCTCAGACTGGCATCTTTTTCAGCCCGCCTCCAATAAATGGAGATGATTGAACTTGTTGTCTTCTGTATGCATAGCTTGTGTGCTGCAGAAATGAAAGTTAAATGAAAGTCCCCTCTGAACAAACAGCCCACAATGGATTAGCCCCAACCTATCAGTACACAGCAGCAAAGGATACACAACAGAGCAGCAAAGGATACACAACAGAGCAGCAAAGGATACACAACAGCAAAGTTCAGGTGGCTGCTTCTCCAACCAATAATGGCAGCAAAAGAGAATGAAGATCAGAAAGTATCTCAACTAAAGATGTGGTAAAGCTAGTGCTGCAGACACTATTTTTATGCTTCTGCACTGATCCAAGTAATTGGCTTGGACTAGCTATGATCAGCACAGAGACTAACAGGCCCCCTGATTCTGCCTGCCTGCCACAGATTGGCATTTCCAGGTGTCCAAACCCCACCACCACCACTTTATAGAAGCAGGCTATTTTTCTTAGGTGGGATCTATTGGCTGTTACTATTTTCCTGCCCCACTCTAAAAGGATTAGGTAGAAATGCTGGGATGCAACTCAGCTGGCATTAAAGCTGATGTGTCTGCATGGAAAAGAGTAGAGGAACCTCCAAGCTTCCTAGACTGTCCTTTTGTGGTATTCCTACACATTTAACCTGTGCCGAGCTTCCTTCAGGCTAGACCTACCCTCTTAGGGCTGTCTTCTTTCCTCCACATAGAGTCGCGGGTGGCGCTGTGGTCTAAACTACTGAGCCTCTTGGGCTTGCCGATTGAAAGGTTGGCGGTTCGAATCCCTGCGGCGGGGTGAGCTCCCGTTGCTCTGTCCCATCCCTTGCCTACCTAGCAGTTCAAAAGCACACCAGTGCAAGTAGTTAAATAGATTCTGCTTCGGCAGGAAGGTAAATGGCATTTTCATGCGCTCTAGCACTCATCACAGTCCTCTTTGCGCCAGAGGTGGTTTAGTCATGCTGACCACATGACCTGGAAAGCTGCCTCGGCCTGAAGTGAGATGAGTGCCGAACCCATAGTCACCTTTGACTGGACTTAACTGTCCAGGAGTCCTTTACCTTTTTTTTATTAACCTTATTTCCTCCTTCCTTTTCCATGCCCCCCTCATAAAAGGAGATGACTATTTTGGATTTTACTCCATCCAAGATTAAGCATAGTTTGTTGCATCTTCCTCTACATAGAACTAGGATCCTTCCTATCAAGTATGTATTTCCTGCAATAAACATTTCTTATTTTTCAAAACCCAGAGTCTCAGTGTGATTATGTCCAGGGTAAAGTGTGCTTCTCCTGCTGGTATTCCTTCAGTATTCAGTTCCGCTTCTATCAGCATTTTAACTCCAAATGCCAACAGGATACGCCTAGAATTGCCTCCTTTTGTGGCCTGATTAACCATCTTGTTACAGACTGAAACTCCTGAGCCTTGTTCTTCCATCATCTGTTCTTGCTGGAGGAGTGTTTTATGATCAGTTGTTAGGTTAACACTTGATATGATTTAGCTACAACTTCTTCCTATGACTCCAAACCATAGAAGATAGCACAACTTGTGTTTCTAGCTCCTTCCCCTGCCATGGGACAACTCTGAAGTATTTCAAAAGCTGTTAGTGGCATGGCCTGGTAGTCTGTTCTTGGAGGCGGATCGTGCCCAAATGTAAGAAGAGCTCTTCTGCGTCAGGCTAAAGGCCCATCTAGTCCAGCATCCAGTTCTCACAAGGAAGTGAGTCCAAGCTTTCTGGAGTCTGGACTGTGGCTGAACCTTTTTGATTAATGTAACCCAGCACCAGCATAGCATCAGTCTCCATTTCATCTTCATCATCTGAAGGCAGCCCTGTTTAGGGAAGCTTTTAATGTATGATGCACTACTGTATTTTAATATTTTGTTGGAAGCTGCCCAGAGTGGCTGGAGAATCCCAGCCAGATGGGCAGGGTATAAATAATTTATTTTTATTATTATTAAACGTATAACACTAAATTGTGTAGATTTTTACAACCACCTCCTTCACCACAAAGTGCAGTGGGAGCACAGGAAATCCACCCAGTAAAATTTGCAACAACTGCTCTGGGGCCCATACAACAACAGATCTTTATATGTGTGCTATGTAAGCACAGGTTGAAATCCAATATGTGAGGTTAAGCTAATTTCATTGGGCTCATCCACATTCCCGCTTGTCCTGTGCCTAGAAAGCACAGATCTAAGCAGTTTCCGCTCTCCTGCCCTGCTCCTTTCCCAGGGAAAACGTTATTTAGCACTAAATCAGAGCAAACGCCAATCCAGAGAAAACTCAAAAGGCTGTTTGCTCCAATGGAGCGCTAAAGAGCGGTTTTCTGTGGGGGAAAGCAGCAGGACAAAAGGGAAGTGTGGATGAGCCCTAAGACTACAGTCTCGAACAAGTTTAACAGGCTGTGTAGATGTTACCATTTGCTGTGGCTCTAGTGCACTCCCACTGCTGGTTTTTGAAACCGAGTCTGTGTGATATTAGCCACAATCCATAGGTATCCTGCAGCTTCTTGAGAAATCTTACTGTCTGATAGGCTTTCCATCAAACCAGCCATCTATCCAATTAGAAAAGCAAGACCCTGGTTATGCTGGTGCATGTACAGTTCAGGCAGCCTTTGCACGTCTGTAGCTGGAGCTCAACATAAGGAAACAAATCAGGTAATGAGCATTGGGTAAAGACATCTCTGGCTCCACTCTGCTGTGAACATCAACACGCATGTGCAGAAAGCCCATCCAACACGGATTGTGCCAACGGATTGTTCAAATGGAAAAACCTAGAATGGGGTTGTTAAAGAAAAACACCAGTTTGGTGTTCCTTTACCAGTTCCTTTACTGACAGGTAGTCCAAAGGATAATGCAGTTCCTCAGCAGTTACATATACAGTAGTTGTAGCACAAAGTCTGTCCCAACAGCTTACAGCAAAAGTAATAAAAAGTCTTTCCTGCAACATATGCTCCTTGCAGCATTCCAGCACAGATTAGGTTCTACCCAAGGCTATAAATGCAAGAGTATTTATACTCTCAAAAGGTGCAGCTTCAGGTGAATTGCAAGCACACCTAAATTAACCCTTGTTTGTCCCTTTTTCTCTGCATGCACAAATCCACATTCACTGACATTAAAAGGTACTTAAAACAAGTTGGGAAGATAAAGCTATGCTGCATTTCAAGCTGCTAAGGTGTACATCACCTTCATCTCCTTTAACTAATTGGGATTTGCTTATTAGTCAACTTTCTTAAGGTTTGCACTGCACAAGGGGATGGAGAACCCTTGGCCCTCCAGGTGTTGTCGGACTTCAACTCCCACCAGCCCCAGCCAGCATGGCTAATTGTCAGGGAGGGTGGGAGTTGTCCTCCAACCAGAGGCGAGACACCCCACCACTATTGCAGGAGATGAAATGCAGGAGAAGCTTCCCATCCTTGCACCATGGCACAAAGGTGTGTGGTAAAGTGTTGTTTTTGGAGGCGGTGGGGGAGACCAACTCAGCTCCTTTCCAAGAGTGCAAGGGTCCCTAGGTACGTCTCTCTGCATCCCACAAATTCTGGAGGATCACATCTGCAGCTGCAGTCCTATACATACCTCCCCAGAAGCAAATCTCAGTGGGACTCCTGAGAAAGTACACATAGCATCAGAGTGTACTGTGTTGGCTCAATGGCATTTCCACCCTTCACATCATGAAGGAACCTTAGCATGAGGGCTTGGAGTCTGGCCTTCTGATCAATAGTCTCAGTATAAGGCAGCTTCTGAGATTTACATAGCTTTGAAGCTAAGGGCCGTAGCCCAGAAGAAGTCTATAATCATGAGTAACTGAAATCCCATTGATTTTAATGGAACATAAGAGTGACTAACTCATAAGAGTGGCTCAGGACTTGTGTCACTGGTACTCAAGTGAGCAGGACTGCAGTCCAAATGGACTATTAGGCCCTTAAGGGAGATGCTGAAGGCTGTTGTGTGAATAAAATAAAACACTAGCAGCCCATTGACTTGCAGATAAGTCCTCCTTCTTTTAATAGGACTTGTCTTCCGTGTAATTACATTTAGGGATCAGGATATAACTAACTAATTGGAATGCTCCCAGTATTTAATGCTGGAAGTGCCAACAATTACAGGAGATGCTCACTGAAGCCAATCACATTGGTCACTAATAGTTTGCAAACAATTCCCTTCAGGTTATATGGATGTTGTGGCAAGAATTCAAGGCATGAAATTGGAAGAGAGAAATGTGAAACACTTCACATATTTATCTTGTGTCTGCTCCATAATGGCTGGCTTCAACAATGAAACTTACCTTTAAATAGATTTCACTGACAATAATAAAAACCAAGAGACTTCACTTTAAAAAAAAAAAATGTATATAAGGGACTTAAACTATTACTTATGTATTTAAAAGATTTTTAATTTTTTTGTACTGGCAAAAACTACAGGCACATGCCTCTTCTAAGGTAGCGCTTGCTGCGAGTCAACCATATGCATAATTCAAAATAATGCTTTCCCCCCTTCAAAACCATTATTTTATTGGAATGCAAATGTATGCATATTTAATTGACTAATCAAGTGATTAAAAGTCATATGATCAGTCTATTGAGATACATTTAACTGGGTGGCCATCGTAGCTCTCGACTCCTTTACTGATTGTGATTGCAGAATCAGGAATATATATATATACACACACACACACACACACACACACACACACACACGATTATTCTGGATGATTTGACGTGGAGAACAAGAGTTTGGTCTTGGATTATGGCAGCGAAACAAACAAAGAAGGGAGGCCCCATACAGGTGCTATCTTGTGGGCTCCCATATGGCGGATAATAAGAAAGTGAAGTATACCAATAATTTTAAACGACGGTCGTTCGAACCTCCCCTCTGCAAACTTCGATCCAGCTGCCCTTCTGCTCCTCATTGCAACTTTTTTTATCTAAATTTTTGGTCAACACAAAGCAGATGGCCCCTTTCGCATTTATTATTTTACCACCGCCTCTTTAATAGCTACAATCACAACGGCACAATAATGCCCTTGACTTTCGAGAAGATTTCACATCTGTTTTGTGCACCATCAGAAAGCGGAGGGATGGTGTTGGGCGACGTGTGCCAGGTCAGGAGTCATTCTGTGGTCGAGGGAAGAAGGAAAGCAGCGAAGGAGGAGAGAGGCCAACTCCGGGCTGAGAAGAAGAAAGAGGCTCGGTTTCACAGGGGCTGGACCCTTGGCCGCCCACATCATAATATTTTGATCGCGGAGGGAAGCTGATGCCCAGAGCGCGCCGATTCGACGTGAAACTCTATCTGCGAAGGTGCTCGCCCAGAGAGAGAGAGAGGATTGCCCTGAGGTTTGGCAGAGCTGTGAAAGAGGAGGAGGAGGAGAGAGAGAGAGAGACCCGCTTGTTCTGGCTTTAACCTACATTGGCTGGGGAAGGAGGAGAAGAATAGAGCGCGTCCATATGGTAGATGCTGCCTGTGGATCTGCAGCCCCAATGCGGTGCCCGGCTCGTGCGCGCTTGTGCCAGATGGCGCCTGGGCCAAGTGGCCAGGCGTGGGGTGGCTCTGGTTAGCCTCATAAACCTCCAGCACAAGTCCC
The DNA here is from genome assembly GCF_964234715.1 of Podarcis melisellensis. Taxonomy (NCBI): domain Eukaryota; kingdom Metazoa; phylum Chordata; class Lepidosauria; order Squamata; family Lacertidae; genus Podarcis; species Podarcis melisellensis. Next base: position 42,480,066 of record NC_138528.1, read on the forward strand.
CAAATCAAAACACACACATACGAACATCTGCTCGGGCCCGCAGTACTCAGCTAGCCTTTCAGCCGCGCATTAAAGAGCCCCACCGCCCTTCTGTTCCCCCGGGGTTAGGCGCTCATTACCATTTACCAAGCACTGATGTTATCTGGCCCCGTGTTTTTATTTAGCGCCCGAGCAGATTTTGGTGGGTTGACAGTTGACGCGCTCGCGGGTGAGGAGGGGACCCTGGCTGCTCAGGGGAGAAGTAGGGACCTCCTGCTCTACCATGCGGACTAGGAAAGAGCACCCATCGCCCTGTGATCCTGACTTGGGAGAGATATCTCCATCCCCGAGACCAGCCGGTGGGCATCGAAGGGGATAGTGTCTTGGGCACCTGTTCCCTGGCACAAGCATGGGGCGCTTTCTCAAACAAGTAGGAAAGGAAAAAGCTCCGGGCGTGGGGTCTTCTCCGGAAAAACTTTGCTCTGCTACACCAAAGCATGACCAGCCTGTAGGTTACACTCCGTTGGAAAGAGCGCGAGAGGGAGACGGTAAATGGAAAGGACCCAGGTGAGTTTTTCCAAGGAAACCCTCTCAAGGTGTCTTCTCGACGAAGGATTAAAAGAGAAAAGGGGACACTGTGCGCGCGTGGGTGGATCCGTGCAAGGGACCCCGAAATCCTCGAGCCAAACACTGGAGGAGATCCTGAGAGAAGCCACACTCGTACAGGGAATCGTGGCTTTTTCTCGCTACAGCGTTGGGTTTTCGTATTAAACCAACAGACGCTCAGCAGTTCATGGGCAGGGCTTTATAAAAGGGGGGGGGAGAGAGAAACTTTCTAGAGTCAAGCAAGATCAGCAGAAGTTTACATCCATTTCGAAACAAGTGATTCCCCCTCCCCTTCCCCCAGGAGCCATCTGGCAGGCACACTTTAAAAACAAAAAACCACCCATCCCTGTTAGTACATCATATCCTAAATCAACATTTTGCTTTGGGTCCTCCTCGGCTTTGTAAGGCAGGCGTTTCTCATGCCGCACACAAACACACAAAAGTTGCTCTTTTGAAAGCAAGTGCATGGGGCGATCCTGTCTGGTTCAGGCAGAAACCCACACCTATGTTTATGCTTTCTCGCCTCAAAATAAAACAAGAGTATTCCCTAAGGGCTGCCTGGGAGACACCCACTGTTTCCCAAAACAACGCACCAACCGGTTATTTCACTTATTTTTTATTTATTTTTTTACAGGTGAAGAGAAGCGCGGACAGGGGCTGGCATAAAGGTGGCAAGACCTCATTATCATACAGCTGAAGGTTTATCTTCTCCCCCCCCTTCCCCTCCCTTTTTAACAAGCTGAAATAAAAGCCACATGAAAGGCCTTCTCTGTGCTTGGCTTTAATGAGGGACACGCGACCCAACAATAAGCACACATTGCAATCAGGCCAAGGGGTTTATTGGCACACACCAGCCTGCAGCCAGGATACAATCTGAGCCGGCGCACCGCTCCGAGGAGGCGGGCAAGCAGGCAGGCTGGCAGGCTGCAAGGCTCTCCATTCACACCACGGGGGGTGTTGCCCTTGGGACAGGGTTGGTACCCAATGCGTGTTCCTCGATGTCACGGAAACTGAACTCTATACAGTTACGATTCTCCTGTTGATGAAAATGACTGCCTCCACCGGTCCTCACCTGAGAGGTGAGAGCAGCTTCGCCTCGTCCAAGGAGAGTCAGCTGGTGGGGTTTGGGGGCGCAAATGGTAGGGCTTTGGGAGCCGCAGGAGGAGCATGGAAGAATATACCAACTTTAGAGCAAAGCCACTTTTATTCGCCTAACTCTGCCCGGAGTCAGCGCAAGGGTTAATACGTCGTCCTGCCCCCTCTCCCCTCTTACGCGTCGGGGCTGCAGATAGAAATAGCCACAGGGTTAGGGCACACAGGTGCCCCTGTGAATCGAAGTGATTTGCCAAACAGCCCGGGGGAAGATGTTTGGAGGGGTGTGGAAATCCGCAGCAAGGTTGGCCTTTCGATTTCTCAAGAACTGGCGTCAGTTCTGGTTTTTTACCTGCTCTCACCTGGGCAGGTAACACTATATGGCCAAACAAGAGTGCGTAGGATGGGGAATCTGTGCTCCCCGAAGTTGTTGGACCCCATCTCCCCTCACCTATAACCATTGGCCATGCTGGCTGGGTCTAGTAGGTGTTGGAAAACATCTGGAAAGCCACAAGTCCCCTAGCGCTTTGGACTCCATTCTCCTTCCTTTAGGAAGCATGCAGCGCCTCGTCTTTTCGAGCCCGAATGAGAAGGGTACTCTCTTCACAAGGCAAAATCTTTCCCCGGTTGCCTGCCTCCTCCTTCCCCTTTGCGAGGGCTCCGTCTCCGGGGCGAGCGCACTAAATCTCTCAACAGATGCTGGAGCATCTTCATAATCAGCTCGGCTCCTTGGTGGTCAGTGTGGAGCAGCAGCAGGGTATTAATTCTGGATCTGCGGGCTCTCCACCACATTGGGTTCCTTCTTCCAGAAAGATAAGGGGGAGGGATCTCCCGAGCCTGACGGACAGTTTACATAATGAGCTTGCGAGGCCAGGAGGCAACTATATAAACAGCGCGAAGGGAAGCCAGCTTTCCACTCACGGAGCGAGCGCAGGAGCAGCAGCTGAGGTCGGGGAAAGGAACGAGCTGCTGCCGCGCCACGCTCACACGCCCCTCCGCCTCTCTCCTCCGGGCTTGGGAGTTTTATAAACGACGGGATTTAACCCTCCGACCACGCCGATGCTTTAAAAAGCAGCCCCACTGGATTATACCTTCCTCTTCGTCTTGGGGAGTACTTGGAAGGGAAGCCTCTGACCTGCATGCCACGACTTGGGAGAGCCAGGCAGCAGCAGCAGCAACAGCGCATCTTTGGACCACCTGAGGAATACGAGCGAGCCTTGGAAGCTCAGCCCGGGAGGAATTAAGCACATCGTAGCGGGAGTATGGCAGCCTTGCGCCTCGTGGGCTTGACATTGGCTGTCGCGGTGACGCTGCAGGTAATGATGTTGGCACAGCCGTCGGGGGAATATATATATATACATTTATATATGTGTGCATGGGGAGTTTTTCATTTTCTTTCTGGAAAGTGTTGGCCCCAAAGGGAACAAGCTCGGGTGTAAGCTCTGCTGTTGTGTGTGTCTCCCCTTTGCGCAGAAGGTCTCCGGCTCGGGCGTCTTCCAGCTGGAGCTGCGGCACTTTGCCAACGGCCAAGGCGCCCTGGCCAGCGGAGAGTCGTGCGGGTCCGGCTGCAGGACCTTCTTCCGCGTGTGCCTGATGCATTACCAGGCGGTGATCTCGCCGGGCGACTGCACCTTCGGCAGCATCGTCACCCCGGTGCTGGGGATCAACTCCTTCGCCATCCGGGAGACCGAGGGCTTCGGCAGCCCCATCAAGTTGCCTTTCAACTTCACGTGGCCGGTGAGAGCTCACCTTCAACAGCCTTGGGAAAGCGGGGCGGGGGCTGAGCGAGGAAGTCGAAATAATAACAATAAAAAAGCAGAGGCCGCCGTGGTTCAGCTGCAGGCTATATAAACAAACCCTGCGCTCGACGTTTTGTTTCCATAACTTGGTGCCATGTAGAAAGCTGCGCTCCAACTGCGGGCGTTGCAAATGCATGTCGGAATAGAACGGCGAGTTGCTCAAGGCGAGTGAAATGTGCACATTTTGAAGCTGGGGGAAAGTTGCTTTCCACGAAGCTGGGGTGGGAAGGGTCGCCTTGGGGAGGCAGGGAGAGGACACTTCTTCCTCGTGCACCCTGGTCAGAGGCGAGAGACGCCTTTTCCCAGGAGATGAAAGCAGTCCTCCGGAGGAAGCTCCATTTCATCGACTCAGACAAAGTAATGCTATCTGCAATTAGATTAATTGAAATGTATATCTACCGCCAGGTAGAGGTTTTCTGGTTTCAACCGATTGTTTTAAATCTCTGAGGCCGACAGTCCCTTTCCGATCACTTATCACTAGAACTCCCCGCTTGTCTTAGGTTCTGTGCCTTCCTCTCACTCCTCCTTTCCATTCACAGGGAACTTTCTCATTGATCATTGAAGCCTGGCATGCTCCCGAAGGTTACAATCCAGCAGGTGAATATGGCCGTTCCTTTCCTACTCACTAGGGGGCGACAGCTTTTCAAAACTTGCAGCCTTATGCAGAAGCTAGCTTAAAAAAACCAACACAAAATAGCTAAGTCTGCCAGCACAGTTATTAAATAGCTTCCACCTAAGCTACATAAATAAATATTGTTTTTACTTATTGCATGTGAGTTCATAAAATATTTTCGATGCTTGCTTTAATTTGCAAGGCAGAGCTGTTCCCAACATCTTGATGGGTTTTGCTTTGATTTTGTCCCCCTACTTAATCTCCACACAATTGCGTTTCCTCCCGTTTATTTTTGGCGTGGGAAAGAAAGGAGCTCTTTGGTGAGAAAACGGCAAGGCTGCCAAAAAGTCCTGACTGCCTTTTCCTGTATTTTACACCTTTTTCAAATTCCGCCCTTTGGAAAAGGAATAATGGCTTTGGGATGTTTTTCTGACATAGAGGAAAAGGATATTTCAACAGCACAAGAGCTCTTACTTTGAAAGGCTTTCTGTAAAGCTTCTCAGGACCACAGCTAACAATAATGGATACTAAAGGCAAAAGAGAACAGTGTTTTTACACTGGTATCGTGACCCCTGACCCCCTAATTACTGCAGCCCAGTGGCTGAGCCCCAAATGTCTCTCTATACTCCTGGCTTATTAATATTTTAATCAACATTATTTGGCACACTACTTGGGCTGAATAATGCAATTTTCTTCCTCAGTTTAATTTCAGTGGTAACATGTTGCCACAAATGCCTTTTGAGGGCCAGGTTGATTCTCTTTATTTGGCATTATTAGGACTTCTTACCTTCAATCCCGCCCCCTAAAACAAAATCCTTCACTGTTTTTAATTATATTGAGCATGTTGCAATGAGCATTGCTACTTAAAAAAATATGAGGGCACCAGCTGATGAAATCTATTGCACAGAGTCTGGGCTTGTATGTTGGGGCTAGAAGATTGATGCTAGACGCCAACGCTAATTACGGTGACACTGGAGAGGAAGCACAAGCTGGCGTGTAATGTGAGAATGTTTTAATAAGGGCATAGTGTGTGGTAGCACTGTGCATGTTAGCATGGGCCAGAAGGACGCTGTGTGGGAATTCTTCCTTGTTGTGAACAGCCAAGGCACATCAGACGAGAGGAGCAGTTAAGTGCCCAGTGTGCTTTATCATAAGGGATGAACTGTGAGCAGAGTTACCACCTGTATCCAGCAGAGCCTCTGTGCCTGAAACAACTGTATTGCAAGGCAGAACTTCAGCAGGTGTAGCATGTCTCCACAGGGAGAATGCCAGGATGGAAAATATTTTACATGTTGGATTTCTGCTTATTATACAGCCATTAAACGGATGCACTGCCACCCCACCCGCTGGGGGGAAAGTGGCAACTAACCTGTGAGGATGCAGTACCACACTATGGGATGGGTTCTGTAAAACAAGAGTGCAAATAGTCCTTTGGGATGTGAGAGAGGATGCAGAGGTGGCATGCAAAGGTTAAAGTATAACAGATGGACTCAAGCTAGAGGACGGTGTGAGATAGGGTGGTGACTGTCAATGCAAAGCTTTTTATTATATTTTAAAGAGATGTGCTTCTGCATGCAATCCAAAACCTTATCACCTGCCTCTATGCTGTTTATTCCCCCCTTTAAGTGGTGAGTGAGTGGCACTCTGCACGTGCCCAGGGGCATTTCTTCACGCATTACAGATTCCGCAGTTGAGTCTGGCGCAAACCAAAGACCTTGTTGGCACAAGGGCCAGAAAGGGAGACGGGTTTCGAGGAAAGTATCCTGTTTCTCCCTCAAGCCCTAACCTAGCTTGTGTCCTTCCCGCCGCAGCAGGATCCAAGCCCCCTGCCCGGAAGTGGCTCATCAGCCAGATGGCGATCCGGCGCTCGCTGGCCGTGGGCGAGGCGTGGCTGCCGGACCAGCAGAGCCACGAGTGGGCCCGCCTCAACTTCTCCTACCGCGTGGTGTGCAACGAGCACTACTACGGCGACAACTGCTCCCGCCTCTGCAAGGACCGCGACGACCTCTTCGGCCACTACGTCTGCAAAGCCGACGGCACCATGGCCTGCCTGCCCGACTGGACGGGGGACTACTGCACCGACGGTGAGCGAGGCCGCCCTAGACCTCCCGCCCCCCAGTTGGCGCGGAAAACGCGCGGGCGGGCGCGCAAACTGCGCCTCGAGGGCAGGGAAAGGCGCGACAGCTCCCCCTGCCGGTTGCGGGCGCCAACAGCTGGCGGAGGGGAGGCGAAGAAAGCAAAGCAACCCCGATTCCCTCCCTAGGGGGACACTGCGCGTGCGCGAGCCCTTAGAGGACGGCGGAGGGGTTGAAAGGGTCGGGCGAGAGGGCTGAGGGGATTTAGAAAAGGAACCTGCGAGGGTCGAGGCAGAGAGAGGGATGGAGACGGGGTTTTGTTTAAACTCATAGGCGGGACGGAATGCGGATGCGTTGCTGTGTCCTTCCAGTTCCAACTGAGAACCAGAAATGTCTCACTGGCCTCCTAACCTCCTTATGAGCGCCTCATAGTTATAACATGGACAGTTATAATATGAGGAAACGGGCGCCAGCGAAAAGGCTTATCTGGAACGGGCCGAATAAGTTCCTTCTTAAAGCATGAAAATAGTAATTTTTTTACAAAAAACACCCACTGCCATATATCCGAGACTAGTTTCTTCTCTCCATCCCTCGAAGTGTATGCACAGAGTTTACAAATGGTTCTCCTAAATTCAGTCTTCAAATGACCGAGCTGCACTACTGGACACCAGTTATTTGATGCAATTGTTTTTGGAATTAATTAATTAATTAATTCTAATTAATACACACACATGTGATTTGAAAGTTTCTATAAGGCTGCAGCCAGGCATTGGTTTTACTGATTCGCATTACTTACTCTCTGGGACCATTTCTTACATTTAGAAGGCCTTTGGCAATTTCCTAGGCTCCATATATTCCGTTGTGCTACCATTTATGGTGGCTGCAGGTGTGCCCATTTTGATTGCAGACCTCCAACTCTAAGCAAGTCAGTAGAGCAAAAATGCCACTCCATTCATTTGTCTGGGTGAGGTAGTGCATGTGCAATAATGGAAATGAATGGGAACCACAGTTGTCTCCACCCCCATTCCCTTGGTATTAAAGAATCGGGGGAATGTAGCTCCCTCATAAATGGTTCCTTTTCTTATTGCACCTGCTCCTGGGGCCACCACACCATTTTCTGCATCTGTGCTTCACATCATTTCCACTCCCCGCTTTGCAACTACTTTCAGTCAGCCAGCTTTAGATGGTGACTGCATCAAATGTCCCCAGTATCTTAGCTTAATGTTCTAGATAACAAGAATTGTAAAAGGTATTCTCAAGTCTAATTTAAAATTTCAAAACACTTCCAGTTGCCAGAGCAGCAGCTTAGTGAATTTCATACTGGCATTTTAACTATGGATTCAGGTACATCCAAGAAGTTTAGAGGTTTTTTATTGCTATAGTTGTGTGTATATCTCACAGCTATCATCAAAACTGATGGCAGTGCAGCTGTAGGAATTCTAAAAATCCAGCCACTTCTTGTTTTCATTGGTCTTAGGGAACCAAGTCGATATTTGTTGACAAAACAAAACAAAAAAACTCCTGGCCTAAAGGAAATTTCTTTAAGAACGGTGCTGGTGCTACAGGTTTCTTCTAGTTCTCTGCCTTTAAAAAGCAAATCAAATGTTGAATTCACAATAATGCATGTAGATTACACTTGTTTTATACATAAAATTGTACATGTTTCCACTTCACATTGATTTACATAATTTTGAGCATGGCATAGAATCTTTGGAACAGAATTTGAATTTTTGTTTAGTTCAAAATACAACTGTAAGCAATTGTGGGCCATTCGCTCCCTGCCTCGGACAGTCACTGCTTCTCAGGATTGTCAATGAGAAAACATGTTGACCATGTTTGCACATCATAATAAACCAGAGTTAATGGTTTACTGGACTCTTTTGGTGCTCCCTGCCAGCGTGCAAGAGGAAACAAAATATTACCCTAGCTTAGCATTATACCCAACCAGGGATCAGGATTTGTTTTGCTGAAACCATGGTCATTAGTTTGGGGGCATGAAATAAGCCACAATCCCTGATTCAAGCATAATGCTAAGCCAGGGATCATGATGGCTTGTTGCCAGATCAGCAGCCCAGATCAGGGTTTACAGTAAACAGTTAACTAATATTTACTGTGATGTGCAAACTAGGCTGCTGTCTTGAGCTTGTTGGATACAAATACAATAATAAATACTTCGAAATGCATTTTTGAAAGTATTAACTCAAACTTTTTTCCTCCCAATGAAACAGCTATCTGTCTAGAAGGGTGTTCAGAGAAAAATGGATTTTGCAGAAAGCCAAGAGAGTGCATGTAAGTAGTTTGCTGGGTTAGATCTCAATGTGATTAACAGTATGAGTCCCACTTCTCTTCCTTCTCCCTTTACTCATTTCAGTGGTCATCACTGATAAAAATCCCCTTTGACTTCAAGTAAGCTCAAAGTATTGTAATAAGTTAATTCAGACATTTCAATTGTTTCTTTTCAGCTGTCGTAGTGGTTGGAAAGGCCGTTACTGTAATGAATGTATCCCTCATGTGGGTTGTCGCCATGGGACCTGTACAAAACCAGGAAAGTGCATATGCGATGAAGGCTGGGGAGGCCTTTTTTGTGATCAAGGTTAGTTGATGTAGTTATAACAAAAATGCATTAATTTTAATGTGAGTGGTTTTTTCTTGCTGATAAATTTCTTATGGAGAAATTTAACATTTTAGGTTGCTGCAAGAAGTCTAACTAATAGACTTTGAATCTGATTGTCTTGGATGATTGTGGCCAAATGTCAACATTTCTCTTAAATTCTTCTCTTTCTGTAAAAGTGGTATATGTTTACAGGAACATTCAAAAGTATTCGCACATATTTTTCTTTTAAGTATATATACTGCTCTTGTCCCTTATAAAAACTGTATATTTTGTGATCTATCATATACAGTACTTAACTGAGGCAGTTTTCTAAACATATGGTATCACAAGCAAACAGAATCTGGCTCTTCCTTATTTTTACTCATGGGAATATTCTTATATGACAAATGCAGAATTTAAAATAAATGGAAATTGGGGGAAATCTCCAGATTCTGTTTCAAGGGACAGGCTTGACCATGCATCTGACATGTTTGCATGATCTCTGATGTAATCTCAGTTGAATAACTATGGTTCTCCAAAGTCATATCTGCACTTTAAACTGGGGTTACAAGTTCTTTTGCTACAATGGAATCCTTATAGGGAATGTAAAGGTAAAGGTACCCCTGCCCGTACGGGCCAGTTGACAGACTCTAGGGTTGTGCGCTCATCTCACTCTATAGGCCGGGAGCCAGTGCTGTCCGCAGACACTTCCAGGTCACGTGGCCAGCGTGACAAGCTGCATCTGGTGAGCCAGCGCAGCACACGGAACGCCGTTTACCTTCCCGCTGGTAAGCGGTCCCTATTTATCTACTTGCACCCGGAGGTGCTTTCCAACTGCTAGGTTGGCAGGCACTGGGACTGAACGACGGGAGCGCACCCCACCGTGGGGATTTGAACCGCCGACCATGCGATCGGCAAGTCCTAGGCGCTGAGGTTTTACCCACAGCGCCACCCGCATCCCGAATAGGGAATATGCAGACATGCAATTATTAAATTTATTAACCACATAGATGGTCAATATATTTCAAGGTAGTTATACCACCTATGTATGATTGAACATCCTAAGAAACATTTCTGAACCTTGTAGAAGAAACTTTGTCTAGAGAAAGCTTACCTAATGAGAATGTTGGAAGTGTATAAACTTAACTAGGATCTTTTTCAACTTGATAAATGCACATTTAAATCCCTTTATTGCTAATAGCTTTAGGCACCTACAAAGACAAGTATTGGCTCCAACGCAGTACACTTATCAGCCCACCCAGATTCAAAGCAAAATCATTCTTATAGCCCTAAGGATGCATATATACAGTAGTTATTGCAGGATAAAAGGGTATTTTAATTGGCCTAGCAGGTGAAATGCTGATTGATCATCTATCATTAAGTAAAGTATGCCATCTTATCTTGGTTATATTCATGATACTAAAAGCTCATAGTAGGCTCCTAAGTCCATTTCCTCCCATGTCGTTTTGATATACCAGGTTATGAACAAAAGTGAGGGCTACCACTTTGTTTTTTGTCTTATTGCATATGGAAAGGTTTTAAACATTACTCATTGTGGCAATGAGAACTACATTGTGGGGAAAGCACTGAGCTTATGCACCCCCCAGGATAAGTTTATTTTAGGCATTCCTAAAAGTCCTCCTGGCTGGGGATACAAATTTCCATTGATTCTATTGAACAATAAATTGAAGGTGTTTTGGTCAATGTCTCTGTTCTGCTACTTCTAATGCCTCATCTTTTTTGTTCTTTGTTAAAATGTAACTATCTCATTGTCATGTTTCTGTCCTTGCAGATCTGAACTACTGCACCCATCACAGACCCTGCAAGAATGGGGCCACCTGCATGAACACTGGCCAGGGAAGTTATACATGTTCCTGCAAAGAGGGTTTTACTGGTGTTGACTGTGAACGGAATATCAGCGAATGTGACAGTAACCCCTGCAAGAATGGAGGCAGTTGCACAGTAAGAACTAATTATATGTTGGGAATTTATTTGTGAAAAGAGAAAAAGCAGCTTTTCCATATTTATTTCTTGTCCTTCCTCTGATGACTTTGGGGTAGTATGCATGAATGTTAACAATACTCCTGTTTGACCAGTAAAGAGGAGGGACTGATTGACTGGTTACAGGTCTGGGGAAGGAGGGTGTACATTGTTAAAATACAGTGCAAACAATAAAAGCAACACATTACAGCAGAAATAAAACAAGAAAACCAACCACAGGCAGATCTTTAAAATTTAAATCAAAAATATCAAAACTATTAAAAGTCCCTAAAAAGCCTGGGAGAATTTTAAAATAGCCTTTGCCTGACACTGAAGGGAATACAGAATATGCTCCAAGTGAGCCTCCCTAGGGAGAACATTCCAGAACCAGGATGCTGTTCCTGTGAAGGCCCTTCCTCCTAGCAGCCTCTTGCTATTTTGAGGGCCTCTGATGATGATTTCAAGGTAGATAGTTGGTGGATACCATCTTGGAGACTCTTCCTGGCCCCTGGGGAAGGAGAAGTTAGCAGGCACTGCAGCATCGGCAAAAAAAGGACGGGGGTAGCGCTGGTGCAGATATGGTGGCACCCCCAGCTATGGCACAGAGGGACCCTGAAGCTCACATAGGGCTTGCACACATACAAAAGCAAAAATATTACTGATCCCCCTGCATAGTCCTGGCCTTCAGTACTATATAAAACACATCTATCTGTTTCACGTACCTTTGAGCTACACAGTTATACTGCAAGTAGTATTTTCAGTCAGTCTTACTTCACTTTGGTAGTATCTGAGTATGTACAGTCCATAGCAGGTTAATAAGTCTTATTCCCTCAGTGCTCTTTTTAGTAACCATCAATAGTTGAGAAGTACATTGTTGGTATGAACTTGTCTCGTCGTAGTGGTATCACTTAATTTATAGTGTGCATTTACTTTTTCATCTGCAAGACCCTTTAGTTGTGTTTTAGCCCTGCTTGGTCCCCCAGTTACTACTTACCTGGAGACCCAATCTGACTCCATTTTAATTTAATTTGTTTTGGGTGCATCTGCTTTCACATCTCTGAAAGTTTATGTCCCTTTGAAATATGGACAGGAAATGTAACTGAAGGCAACTAGTTTGAAGGAGCTAAATTTTATACATTCCTTATTCCCCCCCCCCCACAGGATTTAGGGAAATACTACAAATGCACATGTCCCCCAGGATACGATGGTGTTAACTGTGAGCACAGTGCCTTGACTTGTGTCGATTCTCCATGTTTTAATGGTGGCACCTGCCTCGAAAGAGAAGGAGGAACCAGCTATGCTTGTATTTGTCCTATGGGCTTTACAGGATCCAACTGCGAAAAGAAAGAAGACAGGTGTACCAACAACCCCTGTTCCAATGGTAAGTCCTTTCACCAGAGGAGTTTCATCTTTGGGGACAGACAATAACGAAACTTTAATCTGATTCTGTGTTCCTCCCTTGATCTGTCAGTTTTCTTTTCCTATTATAAGGTATACTTTGTACGGTATATTTTCTACTTACTTGTGAGGTTTATATTGCATGTTACGTGGATTTACATATTTTTTCCTCCACATTTTTTAAAAAAGGATCTTTCCCCCCAGCTCAAAATAACTCTTCCCAAGTTGCTCTTTAATTCACAGGGTGGAGGAGTAGCTTGCAATGTTGTTTATTTATATACATGACCATTTTGTAAGACTATAGTATAGGGGTTCCCAAATAGGTCTGTAGACCACTAGTGGTCCACAAATGTTATTCAGGTGGAACAGTGTGTCTGTAAAAATAGAATTCAAAAGAATACAGCATCTAGCGTAGTGCATTCTAATTGCTACAACTGACAGAAAAATCCATAAGTGCCTCCGAGACCCTCTGCAATTTTCATGAGGTCCATCGGTGGATTTTGGAAGCGACTGATGGACCATCTGACACCTATTTTTGGTTTTCTAAATCTTAGTTCTGTACTGTATCTTTTCTTCTTGCTTTTCTGCAATCTTAGCTGTCACTGGACCTTCTTGTCATCTACATTCCCTCATTTCTGCACCTTCTGTGTCTAGAAAAGTCTCCTTGTGCATCAAGTCCATATTTCCCAATTGATATCTTTTCCCACAACATTTCCCACACACATTCTGAGATGCCTGCTACTTGCTTATGTCCTCCTACTTCATTCTTGATGATTCTGTATCAGGTTATGTCTTCTCCTCAGCTTTGCCCTGTTGGCTGTACTACTACAGGGTGTGTGTTTTAAAAGAGACCCCGTGGAACATGTGTACTCTGTATCCACAGGGCCTCTTTTAAAGGACTCACCCTGTATATTCTAGTGCCTGGGGTAGTCTTGGTCTTTGCTTCTGTGTTCAGTGCAACACACAGCACTCGTTAAATAATAATAAAAAATACATTCCTAATCAACCTTTTTTTTTTTTTTACTATGCTCTTCTCTACAGGTGGGCAATGCTTTGTTTTGGGCCAGCAACACGTGTGTCGCTGTCGTCCTGGTTTCTCCGGTCAGAAATGTGAGATAAACATCAGCAAGTGTTCCAGAAATCCATGCGCCAATGGAGGATCTTGTCATGACCTTGTGACTACACATGATTATACATGTACTTGCTTGCCAGGCTACGCTGGCAAAAACTGTGAAACCAGAACTAGAGATGAGTGTGCCTCTGAGCCCTGCCAGAATGGGGGAACATGCTATGTTGGGCTTTATCCTACTACTTTTGCTTGTCACTGCCCTTCTGGCTTCATGGGCAGCCATTGTGAATTTCCAGTGCGTTCAGTTTCAGAGCCTCCTAAACAGGTTCCTTGGGTGGCCATATCCATGGGAGTCGGGCTAGTGGCTCTTCTCATTTTGTGCTGCATGATAGCTATAGTTATCCGGCAGATGCAGAGACAGCCAGAACAGAATTCAGAAGCCATGAACAACCTGTCTGACTTCCAGAAGGAAAATCTCATCCCAGCCTCTCAACTTAAAAACACCAATAAAAACAAAGACCTTGAAGTAGACTGCGTGCTGGAGAAATCAAACTACAAACTTAAGAATCACACATTGGATTATAACCTGATGAAGGAACTGACGAGTAGAGGGGCTCAGGAGGACAAATATCATAAAAGTGAAAAATGTATAGGAGAGAAATCACCCTTCTGGTTACGCAGGTATGAACACCTTCTAAAGATCTAATTTCTCTGCATTTGTGAACAAGGAAGCCTATGTAGTGCAAAGAACAGGAGTACGGCACAACTCATGTGTTAGATCCTGAAAAGCATGGAAAGTGGATAGCTCTGACATTTTAAATCTCATGCAGAGTACACTTCGCTCACAGCAACAGAGGAGTGTTGACAGTCTATCAAGTTTTGGAAGTATTTTACCTTCCTTAAAACTTAAATGAAATACCGGTAACATTATGGTAAATGCCTTGGCATGACCCATCTTATGGGCAGGTTGCAGTCCACTGATTCAAGGCCAATCCTGTAGCTAGATAGGTGGTAGGACTATGTTGTAACAGATTCCAAGAAACCATTATCTGAGGGCTCGAAAGCAACTATTGTTTGTTCTTAAGTTTATTTTTGGCTTATCACTCATGGTCAGTTGAAAGCAAACAATTCATGGTCTGGGGTTGAATGATGTGATAAGTCATACTATGGCTTGTTTGAGCTACATGGGGCAAGTAGGGAGAAGCCATACAAGGGGTCTACGCAGCAGAGGCACACTCACAATTCAACCATGGTTTAAGGCAAACTGTGTCTTATCATGACATGTGAGGCAGGGCTGCATGCGTTTGTTCCTGTCAAAGTTGTTTACTTCACAAAGACACCTCTACCCAGATGCTTTTTGAACTGCTCACCTAATTTAATTGGTCTTGTGAATGTGAGGAAATGCAGAGAGCCAAAAAGAAAGTGCAGCCAAGTAGTTCCAAATTCTATCTTTTAATGCAGACTTACAGCCTTTACATAAAATATTTAAAATTTTGTGCATCTACCGCACCTAGTAAGTCAAGCTGATTTACTTGGTTCAATAAAACACAATGAATGCTACTTGAAACCAGGCTACTCCCCATATGCAAGTCTCAGCCTGGTCATAGTTATTTGGTCATAGAAGACTGAGGTTGTCATTGGTTGGAAACTGAAATTTTCAATACTTGCTGTCATTCATGGCCTAAGCTACTGTAAAAGATCCTTTCTTCAGTTTTAACACATGAAACGAGAAAATTTTGCTTAGAAATTTTATCATGGTTTTTTGTTTTCAACAGTGAAAAGCCAGAATGTAGAATATCAGCTATATGCTCTCCAAGGGATTCCATGTACCAATCTGTCTTTGTGATAGCAGAGGAGCGAAATGAGTGTGTTATAGCCACAGAGGTATGTATGTTGCCTACATAGATGTTAATTTTTGTTGCCATCCGCTTGTCTCAAGAGACGGCGGAAGAGTGCGCCATTGGGGCTAAAGTCAAACTATTGGAGTGTTACACCGACCACTGTTTTAGTTACTTAAACATTTCTATATTGCCTTTAGCTTCAAAAAGAGCTCTGAAAGCAGTTTATAGCAATAAATATCAATACAAACAAAAATGACATTCAAAACAAAAATTAAACGGAGATAACAACACATATTAAAAGAGGAAAAATGTCTTGACCACCTACCTGACAATAAAGAAGGGGCCAGTGTATTCTTCCTTGGGTGGCAGTTCCACAGTCTGAGTGCCATCACCGAAAAGGCCCTGCCTTGGCTGCAGAACATAGAGCAAAGCCCTGGAAGATGGCCACAACTGACAAGCAGGTTTATGCAGAGAGGGATGATCCTTCAGCTATCCTGCTCCCAAGCTATATTTGTCACCAATAGTCATTAATTTATAGAGCTAAGGTCTCATTTTTTTGTAATAAAAATCTGAAAAGATAGCAATGTAGTTTAAGACTTTCAGGCATCATTTGCATACATCTGGCAAGTAGTGGGTAGTAATGGAACTACCCTATTTCTAGTGTTGCTCCAGATCATTCCTGCAAACAGTACTTAAGAAAATAGAGAAATGAATGGGTTAGTTTCTTCAGGGTTTTTTTGTTTTGTTTTTTTAATGTCTGAATCCCAGAGTAAAGACATTGGCTTAAGCTCTTACTTCTGAAACCAGAATTCTGCATTCTCTAGCACCCCACACCTCCTGAAAACCTGTTTCAAAAAGGCATGGAATGTGGAGCAAAGGGCTACAACAGAAAGGGGATATTGATAAGATTCATGCCAGTCCCCTTGCCCTCACTTGACAGCATCAGGCCAATTATCCTGCTCCCATCTGGTGGCCCCACTGCTCCACAAAGCTCTGCTGCTACTGCTGGGGAATTTGGATTGCAACTTTAATCTGTATTTTGAATAGCACTGCCTGTTTCTAATTTCTCCCCCTCCTATTTGTTTATAAACAGGTATAAGAATGAAGGTCGCTCTGTTTGCACCTCAGTGTTGGAGATGCCACAAGGTGGACATTCCTGCTAATTGTTTACAATTCACAATTGGATCGGACTTGGATTTTTTTAATTATATGCAATTTGCTGCTCTCAGGAGGAGGAGAGGATGGAAGTGGGTGAACTGGACAGACTGTGAATTTAAAGATGCAATAGACCTTTTGCCCCCCTTGTTCCCTTATTTTGAAGTCTGATAGGAGGAATATAATTGACTACAGGGAGGGGAGAGGCAGTGATGGTGTCTTTTACTAGCCTTTGAAATTACTTTGCTGCCAGTTGCTCGTGGACAGTTGTGTGACTTTCCAAAACTTCAATCTTGGAAGGTGCCCGTTGGTGCAAATGTCACTCTGCCATCACAGAATAAACCAGCAATACTGTGAGAAGAATGAATGAAGAAACATGTTTTTCTATGCATATAATGGATACAGAATAAATGAGCTCACCATTTTTTTCTGGATTTGAAAGTGCCTGAAGCATGTTTAAGAATCTAGAGAGCCCAAATCAAGACATACCTGCCTTTTCCCCCTGCAGTACCCTACAGTATTGACAAGGAGTTACTTACTACCAGTACCTCCTGTTGCTTCTCTATTTTACATCCCTTTCCCCCTTCCACGTGTTCCAAACAATGTAAGGGGAGATGGATAATGAGCTGGCATTTCATCTCCTAGGATGATGCTTTGGTGAACTGAGCAGTGAATTGGGATTTGCTCCTATTTCTGAATGACAGAAACATCCATGGACTTAAACAGCAGAGGAGAATCCTGCCGCTGCTGCCTCCTCAGTATGAGGAAACTTAATCCCAGTGCTCGCTGAAAGCCTTACAAGTGCGTTTAAAATCAATCAGCTGTTTTCATGCCCTTTGCACTACTAGTCACCATGAATAGAAGTGTGTTTCTTCTTCATATGCATTAGGTAGGATTTGGAATTTTGTGTTGGATATCTGAATCTGGTGCCACCAATTGCAAATAACCTCCAAGTCTAAACTTGTGGGTCTTTTACAGCCAGGGAAGTGCTTATGAGCCCTGAAGTTTTATTCCTTGCTGCAGAACAACCACCACTATCTACAGCTCTGCTGGACTAAGAAAGACTAAGCTACAAGGGGGACTTATGGAGGGATATCTGTAGGTGAAATCATAAATTTCTTGGTTTGTCCTGCTTCTTCATTCCTTCACACTGCTACAAGGAAAGGAGTAACCTTACGTTTTTTAGTCCAAAGGAGCAGTTCTGAACTGGAAAACTCAGTGCACACAGACTCTCATACATTTACAGCAATAATAATAGACATTTCAGATAGGAAGTGCTGTGATGTTTGTAGTGATAAACATGTACTGTGGGAAAGGGAATATGGCGGAAGCAGAGAGAGGAAGCAAATTTTCATTCAAGGAAGTTGGGATTGTGCTTTCTGTGGTGGAAGAGCAATGTTCCTGACCTTGTAAATCCCAGCATCGGTTTTGTTCACCTCCAGCCTTGAATTGTGCAAGCAAGATTTTGCTAAGAATGTTCACTACTGACCTTTTGGTCTGACTATTCAAGACCGTTATGAAAATGACCTTCAGAAATCAATAATATGGTTTATACTAGTGTCTGTTTGTAGTTATTTTAAAACATAGTATTTCAATAATTTAAAAAGAAAATCAGAAGCACTGAACTTTCTACATTTTGTAACATTATTTTGTATATAATGTATATTTATAATCAAAAACAGAAGTGTAAATATGTTTATTACTTATCATGTTATGTTTTTATGTGATGACAAAGTTTGAATTTTATTTTTTTTTTTCAAATAATGAAAATACTTTCCTGCTACTGCAAAGTTTGGTGTGGTTTCTCATTTTATGACTTGAGTTTCATGATCTTCTAGTGTTTACAGGAAATCTCTTTGTCATAGAGGCTGAGATCTAACAGTAATATAAATTTGTTGCTTGGCATTACATAACATGTGCAAAGTTCACAAAGTTTCTGGTGAATGAATTCAGTTTATTTTTTAGTTGATAAGCTGTAAATGTAAGAATTCTTACATTTTTAATCTAGAAGTGTAATAAAGCCAAGCTTTTTACATAGTCCTTAGAATAAGGACAAAACCCTGGCCTATATTAGTTCTTACACAACAATAGAAATTACATCTGTTGTTCATTCTGGAAAAGGATTCGGGAATAAACTCACTTCTCAACTTTATACTCTATTAATGAGCGACAAAGTTCCTTTGCTGGCTTCTTACCTTTCTCTATTCTAATAGAGTTCAGGATGTATCAGAGCAGCTGTCTCTTCCAAAATGCTTTAAACAGGATGCAAAGTAAATATGATAAAATGTGAGAGAAAACAGAAATTAGAAACTGCATATAAGACGCATAACTAATTGAATTATTTTCAGTGTTAGGTCACAGCATTGTTTATTACAGATCCGGGCACACGTCCAGATTTCTGCTTCCCCAAATAATAATGTATTTAATTATTAAATTTGTATATTTCCTCCCAAAAGAGCGCAGGGCAGTGCAACATCAGTGATAAAACAATACAGTGGAAACATCTTCAAAACATCTAAAAACCTGTAACACAATAACATACCGTACTTCCACAGCTAATAATGTCAAGGTTATTAGGAAAAGTGTTCTTCACCCATCAGGTGCCTGGCTAAACAGGATTGTTTTAAAATTCCTTCTGAAATAGATGCACCTCAGCAGGGAGGGCATTCCCCAAATGGGAACTGCCGTGAGAAGGCCCTATCATGGGTCAGCGTCAACCAAGTAGCACCCTGCACCTTCCACCCTGCACATAAACTGCTTCGGTCCAGTATACCTGAAGTAGCGTCTCCACCCCCATCATTCAGCCCGGACACTGAGGTCCAGCACCGAGGGCCTTCTGCCTGGTTCGCTCACTGTGAGAAGCCAAGTTGCAGGGAACCAGGCAGAGGGCCTTCTCAGTAGTGGTACCCGCCCTGTGGAACACCCTCCTTCCAGATGTCAAAGAGAAGAACAACTACCAGACTTTTAGAAGACATCTGAAGGCAGCCCTCTTTAGGGAAGCTTTTAATGTTTAACAGACTACTGTATTTTAATACTTTGTTGGAAGCCACCCAGAGTGGCTGGGGAAACCCAGCCAGATGGGAGGTGCATAAATAAATTATTATTATTATTATTATTATTATTATTATTATTATTATTATTATTATTTATTATATTTATTACAGGGCTGCCTCTACTGCTTATAGGACTTGATAATCATGCCTTGGCAGAAATGGCAAGGGAAAGTGTCCTGGGGTTTAATGCTGCTGCTGCTGGTGGTTTTAGCTCCCCGTTTCTAGATGTTTCTCAGTAGTAGTAAATAATACAGCATGATCGTCTTCACGCCGATCATGAGTGGCAAAGGCACTGCTAACTTGTTACTCATAAAAATTTCAGGATGTTGGCTAATTAGCGATAGGTTTACGACAGTTTTTACTGCCCTTAAAGTAAGACAAATGTTAAGCATATCTACCTGAGCTGCAGCTCAGTTATGCTGCGGTACTTGAACTGAAGCCCATGAAGCCAATGGAATGGAATGAGTTTAAATCCAAGTATTTTGTTATGTGGGTTGCTGTGCATTGTCTCTTCTCAAACAAAATCTTTCTTCAAAACAACTTGAAATTGCAAACCCAGAGGGTGGAGTTCAACGTCACACTATTAACAAACATTCTCTCTGTGTAAGCATATCAGCTGGCGAAATGGAGTGATCCTCCCCCTGTGTGTTGCTCTGGGGTTCTCCTGACCCCCCCACACCAGAGAAGGGGTGGCAAGGGTGGCAGGATTAAGGTTAGGGCTGTCCTCCGATGGGGTTCATTAGGTGAATCCTGCCTATAATTCATAACACATCATTAAACAAGTCATAACTATTAATGAGCAGTCCTTATTTTGCCCTTATTTTTAATGATACACAGTTTTGTTTACCTTCTTAAAAACTCCGTTTGCCTCTTTTATTCTTTGCTTAGTAAAATCAGCCGAAAATCCTAATCAGTCTCCTTGACTACCATTTGAGGCAAACAATAATAAAGATGGGAGAAGCGAAAAGATCCCTCCCTTCCCCAAACACTCACCCTGCAGAGCAAATTATGAAAAACAAGCCATTGACAAAAAGCAGAGCAGATGCTGCTGATTTGCAGCCCTTCCTTGGCAATGTGAAATAAACCCAACAGATGCTTCTCTTAATTGAACGCACGGATTACATACAGAGAAAGAGAGAGTCCAGCTTCAAACAAAAAACAGCTAAACAACAAAATAGTCAGGGAGCTCTCTCCACGGCTTAGCAAACAGGACGGAGACCCAAATCTGGCTTCTGAGTCTCAAGACAAAGCACAAAATCATATCAAGGAAGGACAGGGCTGAGAACTATGTCCATTGAACCCAGACGAAAAAGGATTTATATGTGAATCTGTATTCTGTGAAACAAACAAGAGCTCCAAAACAAACTATATATACCACTACCAACTAAGCATGAACTCCTAAGGAGATTAAAGAAAAAGAATGTAAAGTATTATTGCTTTAAAGTGAACCATATGAGAGAACCTGTACACATCCAACTGCAGGATGAGACATCCCTGACTTTTCTCCCAAACCTCCAAAGGTTGCTAGTACAGTGGTACCTCAGGTTACAGACTCCGCTAACCCAGAAATAGTACCTCAGGTTCAGGATGAGAACAGAAATTGTGCAGCGGCAGCGGGAGGCCCCATTAGCTAAAGTGGTACCTCAGGTTAAGAACAGTTTCAGGTTAAGAACGGACCTCCAGAACGAATTAAGTTCTTAACCCGAGGTACCACTGTACAGTAAAACCTTCATATGGGATAATTCTTAGCTAAACTGAAGGGACAGCTCAAGGCTTTCTTTCTTTCTTTTAAGTAATCCACAGAAAATGAATTGCAGGATTATTTGGTCATGAGTTGAAGTTCAGGTGAGTGATATATGGCCATAAGTGAAAGGATGTAGGATGGTGTGCATTGTACAATGGCATTGTCTACTGTAGACATGGCCAAACTTGGCCCTCCAGTTGTTTTGGGACTATAGTTCCCATCACCCCTGACCACTGGTCCTGTTAGCTAGGGAAGATGGGAGCTGAAGTCCAAAACAGCTCGAGGGCCAAGTTTGGCCATGTCTGCAGTAGACAATGCCATTGTACAATGGCCATATATCACTCACCTGCTCGTAATCCAAACCCTAGCTCTGAATAAGTGTATAGCTCTTTGCTAAACTCTATTTTCATCGCTGCAGGTTGTTGTTTCATATGCAGCCTTTCTGGAGAGTCTGAGCGGAAAACACTGATGCAAATAAAATATATTTGTCCTGAGAGCTCTTAATTTTATTATGGTTGTATTTGATCAAATTGTACCTAGAGCAGATCCACCGAAATCTATACTCTTAAGTTAGTTATGACCATTGATTTCTTTGCGTTTGATGCAACATTATATAACCTCTCCTCAAACAAATAAAAATGAATGATCAATAAACAGGTCTTCTGGACCACAGGTAAGGAACCATTTTGGCTTTGCAGGCCAGATCCTTATTTGGCCCCACCTCTGCAGGGTGACAAAGATGACAGATGGGCAGGACAACCCAACTAACTGTCAACCCCAGCATGATTACATCAGATGACATCTGGGATAGCTCAGTCGGTATGGCATGAGGGTTGTGGGTTTGATCCCGACCTTGAGCATTTCAGCACTACAAGGGGCTGAACTAGATGACACCCGTGACTCCTTCCAGCTCTACAGTTCTGTGATTCTACTGTGTGGAAATGTGTTGCTCTGCATGTCCATTCCAAGAGGAACTCACGCCTTCATCGCTCCATCCCGACCTTCCCAACAATGTTGCTCAGTTCCCCAGCTTCACTGGTGTCTTTTGTTTTGGTCTTTGCTCTTACAGCGAAAAAGCCACAGGGCGTGGGTCAGGGTTTGTTTCCTAAAACAACCATCTGTTTCTGCTTCTGCCTAAGGCAATTGTGTACACCACACACAAAACATCCCTTTGAACTGATCAATAAAACCAGCCCCTTGAAGTTAGTACTACTCATTTTACCCCATCGATAGGCAGCCCTGGCCAGGAGGGTCTTGTTGTCCACCCACCCACCTTTTGCACGGCAGCACTTCCACATCAATACAGTGAGCGCAACTGAGGTCCACATCAATACCAGGAGTGCAGATAAGTGTTGGACGCTGCTATTAAGTGTTTGTTTAGGTAAGTGGTGACTGTTAAGGATCAACCGCCAACAGAAAATTCCTATCTTGCCCCCTTTTGTCATTGGTAATTGGCAAAATACTTAGAAGGGCCAGCTTTCAAAACCAATACCTCCAAACGCTAGGCCCAAATCAAGTTACACTAGCAAGCCCTGTCCTGGAGGTTTGATCAGTCAGGAATCACAAAGCCACATTTTGCCTCTAAAAGCATCTGTCTCTCTCAAAAAAGATTTCCCCCCATCTCCCAGGGAGCTGAGTGTCAGATAGGCCTGCTGAGGGTATAAGATCCCAGATTACACAGCACACCCACCGAGTCTCCAGACAGAGGAGGAAACATTTCCTCCAAAGAGGAAAGGAACTATAGGCTTCTCCAGACAACCTGTTTATTCAGCATTCAGCCTAAGTTACTTGCACAAAGCTTAGACTATGTCTGGTCTTTACTGAGTGTTTGTTCTGATTTGTTGGGGAAAGGCAGTTGTGTTATGCGACAATGAGCATTCAATTTGCATTCATCCTGATTTGCTTGCATGGTATTTACACATCTTCCCATCACTCATTCATCCATCCCACACTTTTCAATGTATTTTCAAACCACATAAAGTCTGAAGTTTTGTTTTTGTTGGTTTTTTTTTAATGGACCTGTTGTGCTAGGGCAGAAATTTTGTTTCAGATTTAATTTAAGGACCAGTCTTCTACCAGACATGAATTCCGATGTGTATCAGTAACACCAGCTCTCTGTATTTGGAGCTGGGGAGAAATTTGCCTCACAGATCTTAGCACATATCTGTGATATTTTCTCAAGACTACCATTCATTTGCATCTTTATTATTTTAAGTATAATTTTCAAAATAAGGCTAACAAAGGCAGCATTCCACTTTCCACTAGAATTCACATTCCAAGAAGTGTCCATTCATAATTTCTGTACAAACAGAAACAAAAACAAACAAAAGTCTAACAGTGCAATCCTATAGATGTCTGAAGGATTTACTCTTAGATATGTATAGGTATTGGATCACAACGTAAAACATTTATTATGGCGAAAGCATTCAACATTCTTTGCTCTTGAAAACCTCTAGTTTGCTGTTATTTTTTGATTCTGCAACTCTGTATTGCTCCTGTTGCTGACCTGTTTTGCATTTTGTTTTGTTTTTTTGGTGTCTCCTCGTATGTAACAAAAATAATCAATAAAAAGTTTTTGGGGAAAGAAAACCTCTCAGTTAATATCCCCATCCATAACAGGGACTTAGTATGGAATTTTGCAGTATGTTGGCATGGAAATCTAATATTTTAGGTTTATAGGTTAATTTCTAACAAATTATGCTAAGTAAGCATTTTTCTATGTTCTTCCCAGAAAATAAAACACTCAAGCTGAAATAGTTGGAACCAAAACTGCACCTTCTTGGTGGTAGGGAATTCCCCTCCCCCCTTAAGCTTCAACCCAAAGCAAGGAGATCTCATTGTATTATAATCATTGCTTCCTGTTTGTTACCTAGTGACATCATTTCCTGTTTCCTGCCTGATTATATCCTTGCCAACTGTTTTTCTCAAGTATTAACCAACTTCCCACTCTCCCACCCCCTTTCTTGTTAAACAAAAATACCATAATAAATATCTCTGTAACCGGTGGTCCTGACAGAAGAGAGTGCAGCTCCTTCAGTTAACCATTCCATTGCCAGAATGTGTGGCAATCATAAACAAAAGTGGGTTAAACTGTTTACTTTTATTTATGACTGATGGCATGCTAAACTTTGAGAAACATAGTAGGCCGTTGTACACCTTTGTTGCTGGGGCCATAAGTAACACCCTTTAAAAATAGTTTCTGTAAATCAGATTTTAATATATATACTGTAGCATCCACAATTCTTGATAATCATTTTATTAAATAACATTTTATCAGCTCCCGGCTTCTTTCTTGCACCAGCCAAGCACAACAATCTCATTAGTGCTTTTGTATTGTTATTTTTCCTGTGTGCATTAGATAGTGCAGAATTCATTGGCAACTTAGCAAACTGTTTTTAAAAATCATCATAGACATTTCTTCCCCCAGCCTTTCTCCATGGAGCTCAAGCCTGTCTTCACTGGATTATTCCATTTCCTCCCTCATAGCAATTCTATGAAACAAGCAGACTGAGAGGCAGCGACTGCCTCAGGGTCACCCAGTGAACTTCATGCCCAACCAGTAATTTGCACCCAGGTCTCCCTATTGACCGTAAGTTCAGCACATAACTACAGCAACATACATCCTCTTGTGCAATTTGAGAAATACAACTAGCCCACCCACGACGATTGCCCTTTTATCCATATCTACTACTACAAAGGGGGACGCGGGTGGCGCTGTGGGTTAAACCACAGAGCCTAGGGCTTGCCGATCAGAAGGTCGGCAGTTCGAATCCCCACGATGGGGTGAGCTCCCGTCGTTCAGTCTCTGCTCCTGCCAACCTAGCAGTTTGAAAGCATGTCAAAGTGCAAGTAGATAAATAGGTACCGCTCTGGCGGGAAGGTAAACGGTGTTTCCGGGCGCTGCTCTGGTTCGCCAGAAGCGGCTTAGTCATGCTGGCCACGTGACCCGGAAGCTGTATGCCAGCTCCCTCTGCCAATAAAGTGAGATGAGTGCCGCAACCCCAGAGTCGGTCACGACTGGACCTAATGGTCAGGGGTCCCTTTACCTTTACATTACCACTACAAAATGCCATGTGACAACCTTTCCAGTTGTTTAAAAAACGGTGGGAGATCCTACATCGTAGATCTCCCACGTCAAATCTAGCTTGGCCCTAGAAAAGTACTTCAAAGGCTACTGCCGGCTTCCTGCATTTATGTACTTCATTTATCAAATAAACCTGCTTGTGCCAATCCAGTCCGCATAAGCATAGAGGAGAGCGGAGGTTACGTCGTGCTCTAAAGACGCAGGCTGGTTATGAACTTCCTGTTGATTTGAATTCTGAGCTACAAAGCCAAGGAACAACAAGCAACGACAACAACAGACTCGAAGCTGGAAAATCTGTGCACAATGAAATCAATTTACTCTGCAAACGGGAACCAATAGAGGGCGCTCCAAGCACACCTGTGGAATTGCAGAATGCCGCCTTGAACACAACACAGCATTTGTAGACCTGTTGTTATGGTAGAAAAACAAAGGGCATGTGCAGATTTGTGGCCTAAAATGCAGCAAGGTCATTTCCCTCTGCTGCGGTTCAAGTCACATTTTATGCTGCTGTACACACAATTATCTGATTACCCCCCCCAGCTTAAGGGCAGCTTATGTTTTCAAACAGGATGGGAAATGGTTTGAAGGAAAACAGCAATATTTCTCAAGGAACTGCAAGATACCTACAGGTGGTGGCTAATGTTATGTGTACTCGGCTTCAGACACCAGTGGTGGGGGTGTGCTGGAGCTGGCAGGAGCAGTAATGCCACTATTTCAGTGTACAAACTAACAAGGCCAGGAGAGGGGGTGGAGATGGCTTGCCATGCCTATGACAGGTACAAGTGTGACCAACACTCACAGGTGTTTTAAGACTACTATCTTCTTCAGGAACCCATAACACACACAAAAGAGCACATTAGCAGAAGAAGCAGGCCATTGTGCTTGAAGCCAGAAGTGCAATGAACCCACACTGAGCCATAAAACCTGCCTAGCTCAGGCTCAACACATGCATCTTCTAACAGGCACTACTCACCTCTGCATTGTCCACCCACCACAGCCCCATGTGGCTGCATTGCTGGCAATGTTATCAGACAGGGTGAATGTCAGGCTTCAGGGAATAGCATCCCTCCCACAGTGCGCAGTCAAGAATTTGATAAACAAGAAGAGTTGTTACCAAGTCTTTTATTCAATATTCGCAGAGAGGGCCTTTGAAAAGTGCCTCTCTTGCAGTAATGTCTCTCCCCAGTGGTCTTCTTCTTCTTCTTCTTCTTCTTCTTCTTCTTCTTCTTCTTCTTCTTCTTCTTCTTCTTCTTCTCCTCCTCCTCCTTCTTCCTGCTCCTCTCCCAGTATTTCCCAGCTTCTCCACTTTGCAGCCTCTGAACCTTCTGCAAACCACTGTTCTAAATCTATACTGTCTCCCTCTTCTCTGGGAAGTGCAGGAGGAGAGGGAGGTGATCTAGCTCCCGACAGTGAAGTGGCCAAGGCAGCAGCAGAAGCTGAGGGGAAGTGTTAAGAGGACAGAGCTGTGGCGCACATAGACTATACAGAAAACTGCCTGATATTGTGCCCCCTTCCTAACTATTTATTTAAAGCACTTTAAACAGCTTCCTGTAAAGAATCCTGGGAACTGGGACCAGTTCAGGGGAGAAAAACAGATCATCTCTAGCTTCCATAGGGTGCATCAGAAAACCGGGGCTGGCTCAGGGAGGGCAGCATGAGGAGGATGCAACAGCCATGCGCCCTTGGATCCCCTCAAGTTATACGAGGCAATGGCTATTGTGAATGACAACAGAGCCAGTGTGGTGTAGTGGTTAAGAGCGGTAGACTCGTAATCTGGTGAACCGGGTTCGCATCCCCGCTCCTTTACATGCAGCTGCTGGGTGACCTTGGGCTAGTCACACTTCTCTGAAGTCTCTCAGCCCCACTCACCTCACAGAGCGTTTGTTGTGGGGGAGGAAGGGAAAGGAGAATGTTAGCTGCTTTGAGACTCCTTAGGGTAGTGATAAAGCGGGATATCAAATCCAAACTCTTCTTCTTCTTCTTCATTTTATTGTATGTGTTAGTTGTGACTCAGTCGTCACCTGTGTGTCTTCTGTAAGCCTTGCCAACGTGGTGTGCTCTGAATGTTCGGGGCCACAAGTCCCCATCAGCCTCAGCCAGCATGGCTAATGGTGAGGGATCATGGGAGCTGTAGTTCAAAAGATTTGGAAGGCCCCAGGTTGAGAAAGGCTGGCTCTCCCCATGGAAGTTAGAGATGATCTGCTTTTCTCCCCTGAACTGCTCAACCGTTTTGGCTTATTGTGAATCTGAGATCAGGAGTGTTTGGTGCAGAAGGTTTCGTTCTGGAGCTGCTGTGCAGGAAGCTCTGAGCAAGAAAACCGAGGCATCACCATTACAGTTGTTATCTCTTACTCTGTTTTGTTTAAAAAAGGTTTAAAGCTTTATTCTTGTAATGGTGCCAATTCACTGGGTAGCAGCACACTGTCATCAAAGTAATTTAATAACTGCTTTAATGTGGGAAGTTATTACTATCTGGGTTACTATAATTAACTCTTTTTTCACTGGAAGTAACATATAATTGCAAAGAAGTGTATAATTAAGGGCACAGGTGCTTGTGAGAGGGACTCTCACAAAACACACAAAACAAGGCTGGAAGAGAGAAGTGCTTGTCTGCAGACAAAGTGATCCCTTTATTCTTAAACAGTCACAATGCATCTTCTGCCTGAATCCAGAAATACAGACTGAAGAAAGGAAATGATTTATCAGGAAATTGGTGCATGCCCATAAGCAAGACAGCCAGTATTCTTTGAAATGGTTTGATCTAGTTGTTCAGATGCATATTTAATCCTGCTAAGCTACTTCACCCAGAAATATCCTGTGGCCATGCATTCCATAGGCTTGCTCAAGCTTGCTCAAAGGCAACATCCTCTGACGTTTATCAGCACTGTTGCCTTTGCTTCCAGCTGAATGGTACTGCTTCTCTCCCCATTGAATATGCTTAATATTGTTGTGCACAACACACCCCACTCTCAGTGCAGTGAGAAATTCAAGGGGTGCTTTGCGCTTGGTTTCTTTGGTACGGAGGTTACCAGAGCCTGTGGTGTCTTTGTGATGTATAGTTTTATTTACCACACACACACAGCATAAGATGAAAGGGTTCCCAGCATTAGCAACCCAACAGATTTTGCTCCCCCATGAGATTCCTAGGGGGCTTCACAAGGTCATTGCTGTGGTTTCAGCAGAGAACAAGGCAAGCCTCTGCATTTCCCATCTCCAGAGGAGAGCATAGCAGGCTGTTCTCCTACACCTGCTTTGACATGGCCTCTGGCTAGGTGAGAGGGAATGGCTTGCTCCCTGCTTCTGGAAGCAGAACTAGCCAGTCCTTCCTATGGCCACACACCTGTACTTGGCCAACTCTTTAGTCATGTAAAAATATACTTAGCAGATGTGGCTAAAGGTCATTAACTTCACAAAGAGACTGGTTTTGCAACTTCAGCTTTTCCTTCTACAGTACTACAGAATCTCTAATTACAAATGTAAAGCCATAGGTCTGGATGAGTCATAAATAAAACACCCAGACTTTTAAACTTTTTTTTTTTTTAGGATGGCACCCAGACAAAAAATATTTAACACCCCACGCTTTTAAATAAATAAATAAATAAATAAATAAATCAGAATTTAATTTTAAATTTCAGAATTAAAAAAAACAAATCAGAAGAAACAAGGGGAAATGTAAAGCAGAAAGCTGACTGGGCCAGATTAAATGACTATATCCAAGTCTGATAGAAGGAATCCCCAAGTTCCATTGCTACTAAGTCTCTGCTGTGCAATAAGGGTAACACTCATGTCACTACAGCCATTTTTAAAATATACATTATGACTTACTAGCACTGTGCCACTTGGGTACTTTCATTTCCTTCTTGGCACATTCCAGTAACTTAACCTTTGCATAATTACTTAGTACGGCAATTACATGCTTAATTTGTGACTTCAGTGTTCCAATTATGAAACAATTGCCCAATCTTTCCCTCTCTCTGGTATTCTGTGATAGTACTAACCACCCCATATCAGTGTACGCCCAGACTTACAACCACAGAATTGTAGAATAAATGTGTCTACAAACACACACACACACACACACACACACACACACACACACACACACACACACACAGCTAAATAAATGATGATGGTACTACTACTACTACTACTACTACTAATAATAATAATAATAATAATCTTCCTTCAACTTAACCTACCTTGCAAGGCCAGAATTAGGAGAGAATGTCTATACACTGCGCTGAGCTCCTTTGGAAGGGCAGAATAAAAAATAAAAATAAATGGAGGCTAATGCCGTAATTACAGAGTGATTCAGAAAGATTCAGGGCAGATAAAATAAAGCACTTCCTCACACAGTACATAGTTAAACTATGGAACTCACTTCCACAGGAGGAAGTGAGGGCCGCCAACTTGGATGGATTTAAAAGAGGATTAGACAAATTCATGGAGGACAAGGCTATCAATGGCTACTAGCTTGGATGGCTATGTTCTGCCTCCACAACTGGAATATCAGTTGCTAGAAATACCAGTTGCTAGAAACCACAGGAAGGGAGAGTACTTTCCTGCCTGGGTCCTGCTTGTGGGTTTCCCACAGGCATTTGGTTGGCCACTGTGAGAACAGAATTTCCCCAACCACTCTGGGTGGCTTCCAACAGAATATTAAAATACAATAGTGCATCAAACATTAAAAGATTCCCTGAACAGGGCTGCCTTCAGATATCTTCTAAAAGTCTGGTAGTTGTTTTTTCCTTGACATCTGGAAGGAGGGTGTTCCACAGGGCGGGTGCCACTATCGAGAAGGCCGTCTGCCTGGTTCCCTGTAACTTGGCTTCTCGCAGTGAGGGAACCGCCAGAAGGCCCTTGGCGCTGGACCTCAGTGTCTGGGCAGAACGATGGGGGTAGAGACGCTCTTTCAGGTATACTGGACTGAGGCCATTTAGGGCTTTAAAGGTCAGCACCAACACTTTGAATTGCTCTCAGAAACATACTGGGAGCCAATGTAGGTATTTCAACACCAGTGTTATGTGGTCTTGGCGGCTTCCCCCAGGTCAACAGTCTAGCTGCCGCATTCTGGATTAGTTGTAGTTTCTGGGTCACCTTCAAAGGTAGCCCCACATAGAGCGCATTGCAGTAGTCCAAGCGAGAGATAACTAGAGCATGCACCACTCTGGTGAGAAAAGTCCGCGGGCAGGTAGGGTCTCAGCCTGCATACCAGATGGAGCAGGTAAACAGCTGCCCTGGACACAGAATTCACCTGTGCCTCCATTGACTCCCATGCTGCACACCTGGTCCTTCAGGGGCACAGTTACCCCATTCTTATGTTCTTATGATAATATGGTCAAGTGGGAAGTAGTCTGATGATTCTCACGAGAAGAGTTATGAGTAACACATCTACTACTCAGCTCCAGTTCCCACAAAAGCATACTGTGTCAAGGATAATTGACATTTAATCCCTGGTAATCTGCAACAAATCAAAATGTTGCTTGGTGGATTTTAGGTAGATATCAGAGGTTTTATCCACCTTCCATTGATAACAGAGCTGGAATGAGAAGGGCTATTTAATCCATCTTGCCATGTGTCCGACCCATCTCTATGAAAAGTGCCAAGCAGAAGCTACAAGACAGGAGTCTGCTTAGATAGGGCAGCCCTGGGACCTCATGATGGATAAAGTGATATAAATTTAAAATGCACATGTTCAAGTCTAGTGTGAACTAGAACAAACAGAGATCAAACCCACCCTTGAAAACTGAAGGCACACTGCGGGTCATGTGGCTCTCAGGCACTCTCTTACAAGCAAACTGCAAGTATTACTGTGCTTTTGAAGCTCGCAGAACAATGGGTACAATGGGGCCAGATGCTGGAGACAGGGAGACCAAATGACAAGCCTCTTGCTTGCTTGAAAAGCAACATGCAAGAGTTTACCTCTGTTCCACAAATGCCCGGCAGCTTTACAAAACTTGTGACTGTCCCAATACTCCTCCCTTGACGGTCTTCTTGGGAAGCCATGTTGTCTCTAAGTCACCACTGATGCTTCACTTCCAAGGTCACAGCATCCATCAGAGGAACTGGCTGATGCATCAGTCTGATTCTGGGATGTGCTTTTTATGTAACATGAGAGGAGGTTATGCCCCAAAGCAAGCGAAGCCAACTAGTTGGAACCAAGCCAGAGATGCTTCCGTTGGCCGCAAGGACCATCTCAATGACTCTTTCACCTGAAATTATCACCTTACTATTTATGTCACTGGGACTGTTTCTGAGGTGAACCCTGACTCATAAAAAGATGATCTTCCCCCTCAGGGGCTATGCTTCCCTTTCTCTCCAGGTATGCACCCTGTGATGAACATTATGTAATAATTATGCTTAATAATCTATGTCACGCTCACAAAATGACTCCTCTTTCTCTACATGAGCAACTACTTATCAGTTCCTTTACTGTTCACATACATTTACCTCCACAGAAACAGTTCCTAGACAATCTCCACTTTCCATGATGATGTAATAGCAATGTATTGCCTTTGGGGAGCTGAAACTTAAATCACACATTTCTGGTAGCAAATTGCTTTACTAGTGAAAATTAGATGACTCTCAGATCTGATGATACCTGAGACCTTGATGATGCAGTGGTCATAGTGGTAATGTTTAAGTGGTTCATAAGTGCTTGAAGAAGGGGAAGTAATTGTAATTTGGAACTGCTTAAGAGAATGAGCTGTGGGCCACAAGGTCCCTGGTTAACATTTTACCACAGCCATGAAAGTCCAGAGTGGCTTTTAGATAGGGCACTCTCTCTCTAAGTGTCCACTGCCTATATCTGCATTTTAAGATAACAACAGTAGCCAACTTCACTGGGTTGTTTTGGGAATTAGTGAGCTGACAGACGCTAGCTGCTATTTATTTATTTAAAACGTTTCTATACCACCTTCATCAAAACCAATTTCCAGGACAGTGTTCAACAAGACAAGCAATGAATTAATTTGAAACACTGCTGTACAGTACAATAAAACACAAATGTTTGTAGCCATAGTAAACGAGAACAGGTCAAAAATTACAAAGCACCCTGGGGAATTAAAATGCCTGGGTAAATAATGATGTCTTAACCTGGTGCCAAAAAGATTGTAAAGATTATACCACTTTAGGGAAGATATAACAAAGCCAGGGTGTCAGTCCTGAAAAAGCCTTCTCTCTCTGCAGTTACATAATGCCCTTCTAAGAGGGAAGGCTACATCATTACTAAACATCAATACCGCTGACAAATCACAAGGTGACATCAAGGATGACTATTTGTGGCTGGGTTTCTCACTAGGAGTGCTGAGATGTCCTCAGAAAAGGTACCCAGCAGAGAGAGCAGATAAGTGCTTGCCAGCTGGAGAGGCCCAGTGCACAACTGACATCAACAATGCTTAACATCTTGCTTATTTCGCTCCCCCTCTGGCTGTGTACACACTGCCATTTACTCTGGCTCCAGTCCGCTCCTGCTGTCTGTTTTTGAATTCATGTACACACAAACTTGCCCAGGATTCAGAGCCATCTCATGGTTTCTGGAAAAAGACTGTGTTCTGATGTAGTTTCCTTCAAGCCAGTTTCAGGCCAACTTGAGCATGGTATGCTTATTCAACTGACACTGAATCCCAGGTCGAAACAAAATAAAAAAATTCCTTCCAGTAGCACCTTAGAGACCAACTAAGGCTCTAAGGTGCTACTGGAAGGATTTTTATTATTATTATTTTATTTAAATTTATTATTATTATTATTTTGTTTCGGCTATGGCAGACCAACACGGCTACCTACCTGTAATTGAATCCCAGGTGTGTACAATTGCACAACCCTCCATTCTGTCCAGATTATCGGGGGGAGGGGATTATCAGGGGGTGGAGACAAGGGCAGGGAAACCAACAAGGCATTTCCATTGGGTGATGAAATGGGCAAATAGCAGGTGATTTCAATACACCTCAACCCATGCTGAGGGGTATAGTGATGGGCAAATCAGACTTGAAATGCAGCAAGAAAAAACCTCAGCGCATTTTAAACCGGTAATGTCTACACAGCCAGCCTCTCCTTCCCTCTTAAGGCTGAATACACACCATACATTTGAAGCATTTATAAAGCACATTTCTCCCTGCGCCCGAAGAATAATCCTGTGAAGTGTAGTTTGCTAAGGGTGCTGGGAATTGTAGCTCTGCAAAGGAGAGCACACTTCAAAGTGTTGGTGCTGACCTTTAAAGCCCTAAACGGCCTCTGCCCTGTATACCTGAAGGAGCGTTTCCACCCCCATCGTTCAGCCTGGACACTGAGATTCAGCGCCAAGGGCCTTCTGGCAGTTCCCTCATTGCGAGAAGTGAGGTTACAGGGAACCAGACAGAGAGCCTTCTCGGTAGTGGCAGCCGCCCTGTGGAACACCCTCCCTTCAGATGTGAAGGAAATAAGCAGCTATCTTCTCTTTAAAAGACATCTGAAGCAGCCCTGTTTAGGGATGTTTTTAATATTTAATGCTGTATTGTTTTTAACACTCGATTGGAAGCCGCCCAGAGTGGCTGGGGAAACTCAGCCAGATGGGCGGGGTATAAATAATAAATTATATTATTATTATTACTATTATTATAAGTTACAGTTGCTGGATTCTTGTGGGGGGATGTCTTAAATGCATGCTGTGTACACAGCCTAAACAGTTGTTCTGAGGGAAAAGAATTATCAAAGCAAAAGAATGGCTTTGCCACAAAGATCAGGAAGTGAGAAAAAAGGGTTATTTACTTAGCAGTAAGCTATGAGTAACTGAAGGCTGGAACTGGTTTCAAAACAGCCTGCTACAGCAGCTGAGAAAGAGGGAACATCCATTATCACCCTGCGGGGAGGTGGAGTCCTGGAAAAACTGAGTGTACATCGGATTGAAGCAGCTCCTGAGGAGCAGAAGGTTGGCTCAGCTGGATTCGGAGCAGGGCACTTTTGGGTCCTAAAACTGCCAGGGCCTGCAGCATGATGCAATCCTGACACTGCTGTGTCACCTGCACCCAGTGAAGAGCACAATCATACTACGCTCAGAAAACACATGCCAGAAGGATGGTTATATAATGCCATGACTATTCTTCGTTCATGTTGTGACTCTTATATTCCATTATGAGGTGTACAGCTACTTTAGCCAAGATCTTCCAACATGTGAGTCTGATGGTGGAGTGCGGGGTAGGGGTTGCCAGCTGTCCAGGAAAGCAACAACAAAAGCAGCCTGCCCTCCTCTTGGCCTTAAACAGAGGTGCAGAAAACAGCAGGAAAGATTTTAGCAACAGGGAGAAGAAGTGGGCAGTTTCATAGCCAATGCATGAGGGGAGAATGGGGCCAAATCTGCCCCAACCTCCATTTGAAGAGCCTTGCATGCAGACTGTACTGCTCTGCTCTGTATCTCAATATTAAGGGTGGCGGTAGGGAGGCACAAATGGGATGCGGGTGGCACTGTGGGTTATAACCACAGAGCCTGGGACTTGCCGATCAGAAGGTTGGCGGTTCGAATCCCCGTGAGGGGTGAGCTCCCGTTGCTCGGTCCCTGCTCCTGCCAACCCAGCAGTTCGAAAGCACATCAAAGTGCAAGTAGATAAATAGGTACCACTTGGGCGGGAAGGTAAACAGCGTTTCCGTGCACTGCTCTGGTTTGCCAGAAGCGGCTTAGTCATGCTGGCCACATGACCTGGAAGCTGTACGCCGGCTCCCTCGGCCAATAAAGTGAGATTAGCTCCGCAACCCCAGAGTCGGTCATGACTGAACCTAATGGTCAGGGGTCCCTTTACCTTTACCTTTAGGGAGGCACAAAGCTGTTGGGTGGGTTCACCTTCCCTTGCATGTTAGCCACATATTAGTCCAAATACCTCCACTTTTGGAGGCTGTGTGCTGCTGAATGCCAGTTGCTAGAAACCGCAAGAGGGAAGAGTGCTGTCAAGCTCAGGTCCTGCTTGCATGCTTCCTTTGCTCATCGCATGGTTGGCCACTGAGAGAACAGGATGCTGGACTCGATGGGCAGCATCCAGCAGGCTCTTCTCTTAGGTTCTCCTCCCTGGGAAGCAAGCCTAGGCAGTTTGTATGGAGGTCCTGGACTGCCCAGATGACAAGATTCCCTTCTCAGCCTTGCTGATGTGGTCCAAAGGTGAGCAGAGTAATACTTTTGCACTAGCTTGGCTGCAGGAGTCCAACCGTCTTAGGGACTCCACTACCGTTTTGTGTAGGGTCTACTCCTTAGCCTTAGCAAGGCAGTGCAGATTTAGGATCAGAGTTTTCCATCTCCTAGAAGGCTACCTTCCCATCCTGCATGCATATCACAGTATAGATAGGACAAGCACATGCTTAGCCACAGTTGGCACACTGGTTATGTCCACTAACATTTTTCCTGGGGAGTTGGATTGCAGAGCTCAGTTTCTTTGGAGCCACTTACTCTAGAGCGCCACACCTTAATACAGGTTTTAGGAGGTGCTCTTGCCCTGTACAAAACACCCAGGTGGACACATCTAGATTTCATCATGCTCCCTCTCATGTACTTTAGTACACAACCCAAAGTTCTGGTGGCAATAATATTTGAAAAGGCAGTTTCCT
Organism: Podarcis melisellensis; assembly: GCF_964234715.1. NCBI lineage: Eukaryota > Metazoa > Chordata > Lepidosauria > Squamata > Lacertidae > Podarcis > Podarcis melisellensis. The sequence continues at coordinate 42,515,713 of NC_138528.1, forward strand.
TTATTCCAGGACACTCTGGTACCAACAGATTGTGTGACTCTCGTTGCTTCTGCAATCGTCCTTGGTGTCTGGGCAACTGTGCAGTGGGCCAATTTATGCAGAAGCCTCTGGTGCTGAAATTGGATCTCCAATCTCTAAGACCAGTGTCAGGTTTCTGTGGGCAAGAGGCAGTCAAGGATTTGCCCCTGGGTAAGAGATCTGCTCCTCCTCTTTGCCCTACCTTTTGCTAATTCTCACAGTCCTTAATTAACCTTTCCCATTGAGGACCAGTGATCAAGCAAGAACAGAAGTGAAGCAAACCCTCACATAGGATAGGAACCTCAGCCTGAAGGCAGTGAAATGCTGTCTCCAAGCTTTTTATTCCTCTCCTGGTAAAACGGCATTGTTTGTGATGCTTTCACAAGAAACCTGCTCAGACAGCAGAAGGGAGAGAGATCCAATCGGGGTACTAAATCGTGGCCCTTCAGACATCCATGGACTACTGCCCAACCTTGCCAGATGCTGGGAACACCCCTGCCAATCCATGAAGCATGATGCAAAGGCTCAGTCCTGGGAATGAGTTGTCCAGGGTGATCTTGTTGCTCCATTAGCTCAATTCAACCATCTGGAAAAAAAAGGGAACAAGCTCTGCTAGTTCATCATGTAATTAGGAATCCTTTTCCTGAGTTTTATTCATTTGGGGAAGCACAGAAAATTGGGAAGCCAGGGCTCTGCCTCTGAGGTCATGCTCCCCAAACAGGCCAAAATGCAGCAAGGGCTTATTTTCATGGTACATAATATTTCAGATAGGTGCCAATGCTGGCCATGTTTGTGCTGCTGTTAGTTGGTTAGTATTCTCATCCTCCAAGAAGCATAGGGCTCTGCCAGAAGTCCTGTTTACTGAACGTTTGTGCTTATTTGCTTACACAAAGCTTACGCCATGTCCAGTCTATTGAACATATGACAATGAGCATTCATTTCAATGTACTTGCACTGTATTTCTACATGTTCCTATAAATCATTTGTTTATCCCACACCTTTCAGGAGATTGGCTTGTCACTTTCCAAACCACAAAAAACCATTTATTTATTCATTTTAAAAGTGGATTTGTTGTGCTAGGGCCCACTTTAATTGCACAAACTTACATTTCCGGGATACACTTGGATCCCTCCTGCAAACTAGTGACATTCTGGAGACACTGACAGTGTGGGAGGAGTTAGTTTGTTTCTCACAATGATGTTGTGAATATTAATCTGGGAGGATAGTGAGTGGCCCAAGTGTAGCACCCTGCTTGTGGTTAACGCTTAGCTGGAATGAAATATTCAATGCAGCAATAGAGAAATTAAAACAATAATTTATTTGTCAGACAAATAAATGAGAGACACAGTGGTATATGATTACCAAAGCTCTGCCCACTCCAGCCCTGATGGTCAGCACTTATATTTCCTCAGCTCAGCCCCCTTGCTTCTCCTTTGGCTGCCTCTGTCCAATCAGCCTGGTTGAAATTCCTATTGGCTGTTTGCTAGAACCAATCATAAAAGATACACCCATTTCCTATTACCTTTTATGGGAGACAAAGAGCTATATTTCCTTCTATCTATAAATGGCAAATAAGTAGTCATATATCTTACATTTGCCTCAACAAGGCATCTTAATTACCAGCTCACCTCTTGCCCTCCTTGCCCTCCAAAACAGATGGTTAATGGTTTTAAATTTTTATTTTAAACAGATGTCAGAGATCTTGGGTTTACATTCTCACACATCATCAATGAAAGATCTCCTTCTTTGGAGGTCTTTAAGCAGAGGCCTGACAACCATATGTCAGGAGTGCTCTGATGGTGTTTCCTGCTTGGCAGGGGGTTGGACTCGATGGCCCTTGTGGTCTCTTCCAACTATATGATTCTATGATTCTATGAAATAAGAATCTAACATAAGAATCTAACATTTCTTACTTTCTAAATCCTTTGCATAATTACATTTAAGCCAATATATTTCATACATAACATATATAGATTTTAGAAGCAAAGGCCTTTTCTAAGTAAAAGGGAACTTAGTAAAAACATTTTCCCAAAAGCAAACCCCCTTTTCCTGGCCAACTGCTTTTTCCATTAGCTCTTGCCGTTTAACCTGTGGCTCAAGTCTCTAATGGAAGACACATGGTATTTTATTTTGTTAAACAATGAGTGCTTTTGCAGCTTGATTGTATTCTGTAGGGTCAGTAACCTAGTAACCTTTGCTCTCAGCCTGTAATTCCCTTTTTACAACTTTGAGAATTTTGGCTCCTACTATAAATCAAGGGGGCCCTTATCCAGGAAGATAAACATATGCCAACCCAGCTGGTCTTCTGCCTGGCATAAAAACATCTTTAAGCTTATTTTTAAAATGCAGGCCTTGATCAGATGCCTCATTAGGTCATTCTGTGAGCATTATGGGTAAAGAGAGATTTTCACCCTCCTCTCCCTGATCCGGCACCCAATTCTGTAGGATGCCAGCAAAAACAAAAATCTCTGACATACCATGCTGACAACTTCCTCTTTCAAGAAGTGTAAAATGTTGAGGGGGATCTGCTGTCTTTGATTCAACCTTAACCAGGAGGGCACAGTTATCTAGCAATGTAGCATGAACTTTGGGGAAAGTAATGCTGGAATTCATGATCTTCTGGAAAAGTAAATGTGAGCAAAGTCCAACACGTACCTTGGATTTCCAGAAAGTAGTAATGGCACTGGTAACTGAGCTAGAAGAGAGTAGGATAGTGGTAACCAAGCTAAACTGAATATCTTAAGTTACAGATAGGTAGCCGTGTTGGTCTGCCATAGTCAAAACAAAAAAATTCCTTCCAGTAGCACCTTAAAGACCAACTAAGTTAGTTCTTGGTATGAGCTTTCGTGTGCATGCACACTTCTTCAGATACACTTTGCTCCAGATGCCAACTTTGCTGCCACATACACCCGGACAACACCATTACTGGCCCCAACAACATCACACATACCATCTCGGGACTATTTAATTGCTCATCGTCTAACATTGTGTATGCCATCAAATGCCAACAGTGTCCTTCAGCTCTCTATATTGGACAAACAGGCCAAACCTTACGCCAAAGAATAAACGGACATAAATCTGACATCAGGAATCACAAGACAGAGAAACCAGTAGGAGAACACTTCAATCTCCCAGGACATTCTATACAAGATCTCAAAGTAGCTGTTTTACTACAAAGGAATTTCAGGAATAGACTGGAAAGAGAAGCTGCTGAATTGCAACTTATTACCAAACTTAAAACCATGGAGAGACCTGGTCTGAACAAAGACATTGGATTCTTATCTCATTATACATGACAAAGCCATTTTTCACCTTCTCACCCCTTGCTTTTTCCTGTAAGACCTATTGCAGTTGTTAAGAGTCGTCAACAGGCTCATCACAGCTATCTGCCAATCACCCATTCCCACCACCCTTCTGAGTAATACCCCTCCCCACCTTCTCACTATATAGAAGGGTCTGGTAACTTCTGTTTCAGTGTATCTGAAGAAGTGTGCATGCACACGAAAGCTCATACCAAGAACTAACTTAGTTGGTCTTTAAGGTGCTACTGGAAGGAATTTTTTTGAATATCTTAAATCAAGGATACCTAATGTAGTGTCCTCCAGGTGAGGCTGGACTACAACTCCCATCATCTCTGACCATTGGTAATGCTGCCTAGAGCTGGCAGGAGCTGCTGAGACACTCTCTGCAAAATACGATGCATCTAAGCATCTATTTCAGGGCAGTATAATATCATGTTAGGCAGGCTTGTAAAAAGCCACTCACCCACTTGCCTGTGGCTTCAGGTGACCAGACAAGGAAGCTTTTTAAAATTAGTTTGTTCTTTATTTAACTTTCTGAACACATGCCAACAATTGCTAACAGGCATGTGTCAGCAAGCAGTCTAGACAAAATGTTGTGGCCTGGTAGCATCTGAAGACACGCAAAGGCATATGTAAGGACAGGCAACTGGCAGCCCAGGGGTTAAAACTGGCTAGTTTCCATTTGAAGGCATGATAATATCCCTCATTCCATTTTATCCACCGCAACTGCTTTTTCCCATGCAAGAGAAGATGCAAGCAAGGAGCTCTCTAGCCCAGGGGTCAGGAAACTTTTTCAGCAGGGGCCGGTCCACTGTCCCTCAGACCTTGTGGGGGGCCGGACTATATTTTTTTTTGGGGGGATGAACAAATTCCTATGCCTCACAAATAACCCAGAGATGCATTTTAAATAAAAAGGCACATTCTACTCATGTAAAAACACACTGATTCCTGGACTGTCCACAGGCTGGATTTAGAAGGCGATTGGGCCTGATCCAGCCCCCAGGCCTTAGTTTGCCTACCCATGCTCCAGCCCATATCTCTGATACAAAGAGCAAGTGAGAATATGGCCAAGCCCTCACCTTCTTGTGCGCATAGCCATTGAATGAGGATGAGCTCACACATTGCACTCACAGTACTGTTGCCTCTGCAAAACCACTCCCCGCCGTGATCTCCAATACTACATGGAAAGTGGACCCAAGCGCCAGCCACAGAGGTGCCTCTGACGTCTGTGTCTCACTTTCCAATTAGGCCTCTTTCAAGTTGGAAAGGATCCACATGATACCTGTTTCTACATGTTACAAAGCAATCTGGAAACTCATGATGGATTGCAGAGCTGATGTATAGGCTGCACACGAAGAGCTTGTTCAAGCCTCCTCCTCCTTTCCTCAGAATGTGAACAACAACACTTAGAGTCCTCTGCTTATTCTCCTCACTTGCTGCCTCCCATACAGAAACCAGGACACAGGCTGATGGGTTGAGAGGAGGAAAAGCAGAGCCTCTGTCCCACATTGGAAAGCCCTCTCCCTGGCCTCAGCTCATGCAAAAGTGAGTCAATGCGCAATGGAGCTAAATTTGCTAGCCTCCAGCCCCTTCTGAACAAAAAAATGCTGCCCCTGACAGACCCTCCAATTACCCCTCTTTTCCAGGGATGCCTATAATTTAGAGAAGCTGGCCAGCTTTCTGATTTGATCCCGGAATGTCCCACTTTTCCTTAGGATCAGAGGGGGGCGACATTTGGCATTCCACCTGCCCACGACTCCCAAACCTATCCTGAGCCGTTGGGGGAAGGGGGGAGCTGCGCCACTTTGCCGGCAGCATTCCCCCCTTCCCCCTTTGTTTTGACAGCTGGGGGAGGCTTGGGTGTCGTGGGCGGGTGGGGCACTGAATGTCCACCATCGGCAGCTCGCTCCGCCCTCATGTGCGGCTCACTCCGCCCCTGGCTGCAGGGCGAGCGCGCCGCTCTGTGCACCCGAACGGCTGTCCTGTGCCTGGGAGGGCACCCTCTGCTGCCTGTGTCCCTTGGGAGCACGCCCACCCTGGGCAGTGCAGGCATATGCTCTGCCGCTGCTTAAAGGTAAAGGTAAAGGTAAAGGACCCCTGACCATTAGGTCCAAACACGGACAACTCTGGGGTTGCGGCACTCATCTCGCTTTACTGGCTGAGGGAGCCGGCGTACAGCTTCCGGGTCATGTGGCCAGCATGACTAAGCTGCTTCTGGCAAACCAGAGCAGCGCACATTTACCTTCCCGTCGGAGTGGTACCTATTTATCTACTTGCACCTTGACGTGCTTTCGAACTGCTAGGTTGGCAGGAGCAGGGAGTGAGCAACGGGAGCTCACCCTGTCTTGGGGATTCGAACCACCGACCTTCTGATCAGCAAGCCCTAGGCTCTGTGGTTTAACCCACAGCGCTACCCGTGTCTTAGAATGTCCCTATTTTCACTGGAGAAATGTTGGAAGGTATGGAGTTATCCAACCCCCGAACTATCTGAAGGCAATCCTGTACAGGGAAGATTTTTAATGTTTAATGTTTAATTATGTTTTTATATATGTTGGAAGCTGCCTAGAGTGGCTGGGGCAACCTAGTAAGATGTGTGGGTTATCAATAGTAAAATTATCATTATAGAATGGGGTGTCCCTGTTTTCATCGGAGAAATGTTGGAGGGTATGCCCTGATCAAAGCTACTTGGCATCCCCGGGCCCCAGAATTACATATGTACTTTATTACGCTGTCCTTTGGAAGGGAGGCCATGACAGGCAGAAAACAAAATCATTCCCATTTATACTGTGGTTCTGGGTTCAGTGGTACCTCAGGCTAAGTACTTAATTCGTTCTGGAGGTCTGTTCTTAACCTGAAACTGTTCTTAACCTGAAGCACCACTTTAGCTAATGGGGCTTACTGCTGCTGCTGCACGATTTCTGTTCTCATCCTGAAGCAAAGTTCTCAACCCGAGGTAATATTTCTGGGTTAGCAGAGTCTGTAACCTGAAGTGTATGTAACATGAAGCGTATGTAACCTGAGGTACCACTGTACTTCCATACGTAACTTTTATATTACTATCTGTATTGTGTGTTCAGTGTTTTGTTTTAGGCTCCACACATCTTTACCGTTTTACTATTCAAGTTTATTTCCCTCATCATCCTCTTTTTTCTCATACTGTACTGATGGGCAGTGGCTCTCTGGAGTTTCAGGCAGGAAGTGTTTCACAGCAATACCTGGAAACACACCTTTGTTGTGGGTCCTCCTCACCTCCTTGCAAGCGGTGGGGAGGGGCGGGGGAAGGTGACTGTTGCAACAGGAAAATAAACATCTGCCTTGCTTTGTCTGGTTCCATCCATTCTTAGGGGAATCCCTTGATGGGAGCTGGGCTGTAAAAGCCGACCCCAAACTTTTCGTATAACAATTATAATAGTGTGGAAGGTGCACTGCAGTTCCACAACCAAAAAGATTGCTGGGGCAAGGGGAATGGCAAATGCAAGTCTCTGCGCACTGCACTAAACCGGCACAGCACAGCACCAGGACTCACTTTCGTGGCACCGGAAATCACGTCTGCGTGGATGCAGACGCCAAAAATCGCACCCACCTGCAATCCAACCCACAGAGGGGGCTCCGCGGCAGTGAACCAGCCCAGGCAAGATAAGCTTTGCCGACCCCTGGGGTAAACCAAGGAGTGCACAGAGGCTGCGATGCCTAGCCGGCCATGCCTGTGATCATGGCTATACAGTAGTACCTTGGTTCTCAAACGCCTTGGTACTCAAACGCCTTGGTTTCCAAATGCCAAAAACCTGGAAGTAAGTGTTCCGGTTTTCAAACTTTTTTGGACACTGAATGTCCGATGCAGCTGTTGGGCGCCAATCAGAAGCTGTGGCTTGGTTTTCAAACATTTCGGAAGTCAAACGGACTTCCGGAATGGATCAAGTTTGGTGCTTTTGTTTTTGCTATTTATTTTGCGGTTTTGTTTTTGAGGCTTTTTTTGTTAATTTGTTTTAGTGACTGTGTGGAACCCAGTTCAGCTACTGATTGATGGATGGATGGATTGTGTGACTGCAGAGATGGATAAAAGCCCCCCATCCAAACAATGACTGTCATCAGTGCAGGTAAGAAAAAAAGTAATTTTAATTTTTATCATCTACAATACTGTCTTATTTATTTTATAGTACAGTACATTGATTCTTGCTTTCATTTTATGTATCAATGGTCTCATTAGATAGTAAAATTCATGTTAAATTGCTGTTTTTGGGGTTGTCTTTAAAAGTCTGGAACGGATTAATCCATTCTGCATTACTTTCTATGGGAAAGTGCCCCTTGGTTTTGGAATGCTTTGGTTTTGAAATGGACTTCCGGAACGGATTAAGTCTGAGAACCAAGGTGCCACTGTAAATCATTCTGAGTCATGAATTTCAGCTCACTATAAAGAGTTTCGATTCACAAACTAGAAAGAAAAAATGGTGCTGTTTGTTTTCTTAAGCTTATGGACAAGCTTTCTTTCTCTCAGGCTTTCTGCACATGGCTTCAGTTTTATTTATGTTTCATTCTGAAACCTTATCTTGCGCTTCAGATGAATGACTCAGGTCCATCAAACATCACAAGAACAGACTGGCTGGTGCTTACCTTCCATGATCTACAAAAGAAATGGGCATTTCCCTTCGCAGGAACTCATGTGTCAAAGATGTTAGCCTGTCGGGTTTGGATAATATGACATTGCTGAGAGAAGCTGGTTTATCTTAGTGCTGTGTCAGAAGTTAGCTGGCTCATTAAAGGTAGTCTGGCTCGTTAAAAGAAACAAATAGTGAAACTAGAGTAGAAAAGGTCACAAAAACAGGAATAGTCACCTTGTTTGTAACCTTCAGAGGCAAAGCTGACAACATATTAATTCATGAATCAAGAGACTTTCAAGTCACATCTGCACCAAACATTTAAAGCACTTCTATATCACTTTAACTGGCATGGCTTCCCCCAAAGAATCCTGGGAAATGTCATTTGTTAAGGTTGCTAAGATTCATTTTCTGCATGAGGTTGTTGTTGTTATTAATATTATTATTTTATTTATACCCTGCCCATCTGGCTGGCTTTCCCCAGTCACTCTTCCAGCAAAATATAAAAACGTAATAAATTTATGGGGAGAGGTAATCTCCCCATAAAATTCTATACCAGCCAGGCAGCAGAAACTTCTCACCCCTTCCTTTGGTCCATGGCTGGTAAAGAACAGATGTGATCCTTGAAATAGCTGAGGGGCAAAAGCGGGAGGGAGGCTCCTGTTGGAGCTTGTGAGCTACCCAACCATTGAAGCTCTGGGGTTTAAATACAGTTTGGGACTAATGAAACTCCAAGGAGAGGGAAAAGCTTCCAGGATGAGCAAATACTGTATAACACCTTTATTCCTCTGTACCGCAGTTGATTACCTGCAAGTTCTCCATATGTTTACTGAGATAAATTTGAGGTTGAAAGGACACGGCCCGTTTCTCTGCATGTTTCCTGAATCATGAGCTTACCTTTGGAAGAAGGAGCCATTTCTCCCTTTCCCCGCCCTGAATAATTGGTCCTAGTCTAGGGCAATTAATCTCCTCAGTCCAGTAGTTACTTGCAGGCAAATGGGTGCTATTTAGAGAAAGTGAACTCCCTCAATTTTTTGGCTAGCCTATTAGTTGTGGGCCTTCCACACACCTGAACAATCTTATGTGCTAGATATGCATGCCAAAGGCACAGGTAGCTTTCTTTTTAAAAAGCAACAACAATGTAGAGCAGAGGTTTTCAACCATTATGCTGTGGCATCCTGAGGTGCCTTGAATGATGGTCAGGGTATGGTTACCAGACGTCCCCATTTCCTGGGGACAGTCCCTGGATTTACAAATCTGCCCCCAGACAAAATCCGTCCCCGGAATGTCCCCGGATTTCATTTAATGTCCCCGGATTTATATTTTAAGTGTTGTAGATTTATTAGTAGGGAATGAATGTTGCATGATTGGTTCAACAGCAGAAGGCACATCATATGGGGACTTCCGGTGAGGCAAAATGGCGGGCGCCACGGTAGCGAGCAGCTCCTGAAGCCAGCCAGAGCCAACTGCGCTACCAGGCTGGCTCTGGGCTGCTGAGACTGCTGCTGCTGCTGAGGGGGAACCGGGGACGCCCAGAGCGTCAACTGAGGGAACCGCTGACACACACATCTCGCGACCCAAATCGAGCCGGGAATGAGAGTGGCCAGCCACCTGGCCGACTGCTCAACGGCGCTCCAAGGCCAGGAAAACCCTGGAGCTGATGCAGGGAGAAAGGGGAGAGAAGAAGGAGAAGGAAAAGAGAGAAAGAGGAAGGAGAAAAAAGAGGGGAGCCCCAACCTTGCCACGCTGCCGCTGCTGACAAGAGGTAGGAGGGCACTGGGAGGGCAAGGACACGTGGCCAAACCCAGGTCCAACCCGAGCCTACTCCACGTTGGCTAGCACTCCAAGAGAGCAGGCTGGGACCCAGAGGAAGGCTGCGTGACAGAGGAGACCACAGAAGAGAAGATATTACTATTACTTCTTCTTTCTTTCTTTCTTTTTTAAAAACAACTTTTTTCCTCTCTTTTCAAAAGAAGGGAAAAAAGTGTCCCCGGATTCTTTGAAAAAAATCTGGTAACCTTAGGTCAGGGGTGCCGCGGCAACACTGGCCTCAGTCCCTCTTTCCTTCCCTCCCTCCTCTGATGCCCTCTCACATCTCTGCCTCCCTAAGGCTTGTTTGTTGCAGCAGTCCTGCTCCTGCCACTGCTGCCTCCCAAGGTTAAGTGCTGGCCTTATATTCACCTTTTGCCAGTCTCCATTGTGCCACTATGGCTGAGGGCATCCTCTGCCCTGTGGGGCAGTGCGAGGAGCCACTGTTGGGATTAGTAACTCAGAGAAGGTTTGGGAACCTTCAAGCTTCCAAGAGGTCCAGGAGTTAACCTCAAAGGATGCAGAGCCAAGGCTAAAAGCCATGAAGGCTGAACTTGGTTCCTTAGAAAGGAACAAGACCTGGGAGCTGGTTCCAATAGTACCAGGGATGAATTTGGCATATAACTAGTATACATCATTAATAATCGAATTGTAGAATTGTAGAGTTGGAAGGGAGCCCAGGGGTCATCTAGTCCAACCCCCTGAAATGCTGGAATCATGATCATATTCATAAATCTGGGCATCTATTTGGACATATAAAATGCTTACATATATGCCTGTCTTTTAAGTCAGCAGTGATGGATTATTTTTATTGTTAATGTGAGCTGACTTTGTTGTTTGTTTGTTTGTTTGTTATATTTGCATAACAAGGAAAAGGGGAAGGAGAAATTTCATCTAAGCAGCCATGCGATTGCTGCAAGTTTCTACCCAATCCTTAAAACCAAACCCTTTCTGAGACATATGGAAGATTTGTTAAAATAGCAGCTTGAATCTATCCTATGTAAATATAATCTGTTTATATGAAAAACATTGCTGTTATTAAAAAACAACAACCAGCTAGTTTGATTTATTATACATGGGTTCACTCTAACTCCATAGGTTCATGCAGTTGCCCAACAAACTGCACAAACCGGAATCCTATGAAAGGAAGTGGTTTTCCACCAAGTCTTGATAGTTAACTAGAAAGAATAAACGTCAAGCAGAAAGCTGACGCAAGACAGGCCAAACTGAGCTGAGTTTGCATTGCACTGCCAGTTGTTACCTCGCTGTCAGTGTTCTCTGAACAGTACGATCTCTCCATGCCTCTGGTTTATCTATATAAGTTTCTTAGCTGGTCACTGTCCAGCAATCTCCAGCACAGGAACATCCTCAGCTTGCTTCTAGATGTATGATGTCTGTAGCAATCTCCAGCACAGGAACATCCTCAGCTTGCTTCTAGATGTATGATGTCTGTAGTGAAGATAATTACTTTTGTTACAGTCCGTTCTGATGCATCACCCCAGCTCTGTAAGTAGCCTTCTTGCTTGGCTGTGATTCACCCTTGTCAGAAAGAAGCCTAATCCATACCTGTGCATATGCCTCAGTCACCTGAGACTAACACACTGAATGTTCACCCTGGAGGGATAATTTGTTTACTAAATATGAGCCAGTAATTCCACTCCTCCACTATAGCCTGGCGAGGAACAGTTTCTCACAGCAAAATTCTAATCTAGCCTGACTGGGATGCAGGTCTTGCAAAGCACCATGTCTGTTGCTGACTCTGCATACCAGAATCACAAGTACTTGAGCCAGCCTGGATTTGTTTTCATCCAATGATATAAAACATGGGTAGACAAACTAAGGCCCAGGAGCTGGAGCCGGCCCAATAGCCTTCTAAATCCAGCCCACAGACGGTCCGGGAATCAGCGTGTTTTTACATGAGTAGAATGTGCCCTTTTATTAAAAATGCATCTCTAGGTTATTTGTGGGGCCTCCCTGGTGTTTTTACATGAGTAGAATGTGTGCTTTTATTTAAAATGCACCTCTGGGTTATAGGCATAGGAATTCGTTCATTTCTTTTTTTTTCAAAATATAGTCCGGCCCCCCACAAGGTCTGAGGGACAGTGGACCAACCCCTTGCTGGAAAAGTTTGCTGACACGTGTGTAATGGTTATATGGGGTTGCTCGTGCGTAGGTTGCCGCCACTCCTGGCTAGGTGGCCTGGTTAAACCTTTCCTGGCTGGACAGCCCCTCACTTCGTGGCTGTTCAGTCGCTGGCAGAATCCGACAGTGGGCGTTTCTTAACCCTTTTCCAACATAAAAGTTGTTTGACGCCCAGTCTCTTCCTACTCTCCCTGCGCGGAAGTCTTCTGCGCAGGGAGGGCGTGGGTAGCGGAGGACCTGTGCTCTCCCCACTGGTGTCCAGTGAAGAGTCTCTGAGCCTGCTCTCTGCTTCCCCCATTGGCCCCCCTCCATCCCTGGTGTTGCGCTGATTTTCTTCCCCAACAGGAGACCTGCCTGTCTCCCTACTTGGCCCCTCTCCAACATCGTCGTGGAGCCTCGCCTCCTCCTCTTGTTCCGATGGCAGTTCCCTGACACTGTAATACAAAAGTTTGGGACATTTTGCCCCCTGAGCAGTTGACAACTGAATTCCAAACTAGGAAGTGGTTATGAGGGACAGTGGGTCTCAAAGTTTTCCCATTCAGCTTTCATTGTCACAGGATCTTTCTACAGGGCTTTTTCATATACAAATTACACTTTTATCTTCACATCAACCTCTGTGAAGTAGATTAAACTGAGGGAGAATTTATGTCATGTCACCCATAAAGATACATGGCCGGGCAGGACTCTGAATGCAGGTATTAGCATTTCGGCATTTGCAACATGCTGTCCCCTCAGAAATGGAAATACAGGTTCTGAAGCCATGGGTTTGAAGTTAAATAAGTGATGGACTAAGTGTTCATGTGAACATTTAAATTGAGTATCACTTTCAGTAAATAGAAGCATTAAATTCCCCCCCCCCAAATGATTCTGAAGTCACATTTTAAAGCAAAGTACACAAACCTTGAAAAGCTATTGCAAATTCTCTCTGTGGTGCAACAAGAATGGGCCCAGTCAGCTCTGTACCTTGTCCGAGGGCTGCTACAGAGGTTAACACTCATAATATAAGCAAGGTGCTTGAGATGCACCACTTAAATGTTTGACCTAGTAGGGTTAGGAAAGTCTAGTCAGTGAGCAGTTCAGCCTCTGCCTCTTCGTATCTTTCTTCCTCTGCCTGCCTAAATTGGAGAATTTGGGGCCACACCCAACACGTCACTGCCTGTTGTCTTTGAACCCACAGGGACTCTTGAGTCTTGCATGATCTATTTAGGTTACCAGGTGCTTCATGCCTCATCATTAGATATACGGGCACTCACAATGCAGACCTTTCTCTTCCCTTGATTATTATCTCCAGACCACTATCTTTAAAGGCTGTTATAGATTTCTCAGACCAATCTTTACTCTTGATGCCGAACCAATGTTTGAATTACAGGCTGGGCAGAGGAGGGCCAGCCTACTTTTCATTTGTGACAGTCTCCTTAACCACAGTTTCTGAAGGCAACATGGAAACTATGGTTTCATTAAAATGGATGGGAGGAGTCAGGCAGTAGGGCTTATTGATGTATCCCCATGCCCAATAATTCAAGCACTGAGCTGCACATTGCCATTGAGATGGCTAATACCTTGACACCATTGTCAGAGCAAATTGAAACCACATCCTGTGCCTGGCCCACTCACTTCATCTCACATCCACTGCATTGTTATCCATGCATCCGGCAACCCTTGCAGAAACTGGTGAGCAAACAATTTTATTCATTCATTTTGGTCAAGTGACTAAAAGCAAGGTCAGATTCTTGCAATCGTTTTGTATTATCCCCATGCATTTTCTGCATCCCACCCCTAAATCCTAGCTAGTAGTAGCAGGGCTTTTTGCAGCCGGAACTCGCCGGAACTCAGTTACGGCACCTCTCAGGTGGGTGGCATTGCAAGAGAACAAAGGAGGCGTTTGTGGTGAATTACAGCATCTCTTTTTCTAGAAAAATAGCACTGGCAAGTAGTTCCATCTTACCACTGTCTGCTGAGGTGGCACAACCCTTCAGGAAGCCATGAGGACCAGATCTCAGCACAGATACCCCCCACAGCAGCTGCTACTAGCACCTCTGACTGTTATGCTGGCATCAAGCAACAGTTCGGCAACTGATGATGACACAGAATAGAGAGCAGATGGTGACACGAGACACAGGCCTGGTTCTAGGTTATGAGAAGCCCTCAGCAAAATACCTTTGGTGGGCTCCCTATTCTTCTTCTCAGCAGGACTAATGCTCCCCTTCGTGGTGCCCACAGGGAGAGAGAGAGAGAGAGTGACTGGGTGGAAGTGACAGTTGCTCCTGCAAAAATCTCTTCACTGTGCTAAGAACATAAGATCAGGCCAAAGACCCACCAAGTCCAGCATCCTGTTCTCACAGAGGTCTATGGAAAGTCTCAAAGCAGGACCTGAGTGCAACAGCACTCTCCCCACTCATGCTCCTCAGCAACTGACATCCAGGAATGTTGATGTTCTGCCTCCAAAGGTGGAGGTACAACTTACATAGCCACCATGGCTAGTAGCCCAATCCTTCTCATCCAGGGTGAATGTCAAACAGCACAGGGCAGCCTCTACCACCTGCAGTGGTGGTTTTGCCACCTCAGCGTCCAAGGGGAAATCCAAGCCAGTAGGCCCTCCACGTGGGCTCTGGGGCCTCAGCAACTGCCTGGCCATGCTAAGCCAACACCCATCCTGCTCTTGCGCTTAAGCCAAACAACCTCTAAGGTGCCCATGGTTCTCCTGCATGTGGGTTTCTTGTTAGCTGGAGAATATAGATCGTCCTATGAGAAGGAGGATTTATGAAGATGCCTGTTGGGAAGTGGGGGCGGGGGCTAGCCTGTTTGTTTGTTTTTTTGTCCTGAGTGAAGCCTCCAGACAGGCACCATTGAGCACCCCAGCCTGTGTGTGTGTGTGTGTGTGTACGTAAATGCGCATGAGATGTGCCTTTGACCCGGGCTGGTATATTTCAACATAGGGTTGGTATATTTCAAAAAGTAGAATTCCCGACCCCCCAAATTGGATGAGCTCTTTTTGGGAACAAACCCAAATTGTTGTGTTTTTTGGGGGGGGGGGATTTTAAGCTTTTTGAGCTGTCTCCGATGCTTTTTCTATCGTGTTGCCATACATCCAGGTTTTCCCCTGACATTTGCCAATTTGGCAAAATCCCCACCACCACCATTTTTACAACAAAAAGCCAGGCCTAAATAATGCCTTGTTTCACCCCGCCATCTGCCAGAAACCACCACAAGGAGCAGACCCCTTTACTACCTATTGACATCAGCTGCTTTTACCATAGTAATCTACCCCAGAATACTATGGCATGGTAGAGTTGGGAAGCCCATCTAGTCCAGCACGGGCAATATGCCAGAGTTGGAGGAAAGGGTGCCTCTTTTTCTTTGTATCCTGTATTGCTCGTTTTTATTTCGATATTTAAAACAACCAGTGGTACAGTCCCCTCTCTGCACATCCTTTAGAGGTGCCGATATGATTTCATGGTACCCTCCCGCCAAGGGGGGGGAGGGGTCCTGCCGATCAGCACTGCTAGGCAGAGATCAATATGTACTGTATTCTATATCACGTGCAGCGCATAAACTGGGGGGGCAAACTACTGCCCCAAAATGCCCTCGGCAGCCGATGCACAGACTTGCACCCCGTTAGGGCCACCCGCCAAAGCAGGTTTCTCCCCGCTGACCCCGATCCTCCGCCCCGCAGCCGAGCCGAAAGGACCGCCTGATGCAATCACCTGCCTCCTTTGCTCGAAAGCTTCCAGCCGAGTTGCATCATCCCGGCTTGATGCAGCGGGCGGCGGGGGGAACCCAATCGGCGCGCGCGCTCCGCCCGTGACCGACAGCTCCCTCTGAGCAATCCAGATTCCAGAGAGGCGGGACAACGCGCGGCTACCGTGACGCCGGAGGCGCTGATTGGAGAGCGGCTGCGCGAGCCGCCAGAATTCCATGACAGCTGGGTGGGGCTTGCCCGGCGAGCTGGTATTTAAAGAGGCTGGAGATGCAGTAGGCGCACAGTTAATCGTGGAAGCGTCTGCTTTGCTCTTGCCTCCTCGCCGCCAGCCACCGTGCCAAGCATTTGCCACCTTCTCTCCCGGGCAGCCTCCTTCCCCGGAGCGCAGGTCCAGCGCTGCCGCTTCCAAGGCGCAGGCTGCTTCCCGGGTTGCTCGCGCGGGGCCATGAAGCGGGATCCGCTGCCGCTGCACCCGCAGCATCCTCCTCCTCCTCCTCCCAGCGGAGGGGAGCGCCCCCTTGGGCGGCCGCAGCAGGAGGAAGACCTGGCCGCCGCGGAAGG
Source organism: Podarcis melisellensis (assembly GCF_964234715.1). NCBI lineage: Eukaryota > Metazoa > Chordata > Lepidosauria > Squamata > Lacertidae > Podarcis > Podarcis melisellensis. The sequence continues at coordinate 42,531,840 of NC_138528.1, forward strand.
CGGGCCGCCCAAATCCCCGCTGTGGGTCTTCGGCTACGGCTCGCTGGTGTGGAGACCCGATTTCGAGTTCACGTCGCGCAAAGTGGGCTTCATCCGCGGCTACACCCGCCGCTTCTGGCAAGGAGACACCTTCCACCGAGGCAGCGAGAAGATGGTGAGAGGGGGCGCCCCTTTACTTGGGGGGCGGAGATCGGGGCGGGGGTGATGTATGGGCGCCTCTCTGTCCTGGGTCTCTCGGGATGGGGGTGATGGGTGGGCGCCTCTCTGTCCTGGGTCTCTCTCGGGATGGGGGTGATGGGTGGGCGCCTCTCTGTCCTGGGTCTCTCTCGAGGCGGGGGTGGGAGTGATGGATGGGCGCCTCTCTATCCTGGGTCTCTTTCGGGAAGAATGCCTGTGGGTGGCGACCCGGGTGGTGGTCCAGGTTTGGAAGGGATGGCTTATAAGCAGCATTTGCTGCTGAGGGAGCTGGTTTGAAGAGGGGTTGCAGATCCGCACGACCCCTTTTGCCCTTGGCTTGGCATTGCCCGTGTGCTGGCTGGAGAGCAGCTTGTGCCTCCTGTGTGGTTGGCCTGCAGTGCTGGCACCGTGCGGGTCTCCTTGTGGAGCATCCTTGGGTGTGGCGGTGCTTCGCTTGCGCTTTCCGGGTGGATATCTGATACTGTATGTTAACTCTGACTTTCCTCTCCCTCCCTTTCCTCTCCTGTTTAGCCTGGTAGAGTGGTTACCCTCCAAGAGGATTATGAGGTAAGTTATTTATGCCTACATCTTTATCCAGTTCATTCAATACACCTGTAAAGCAAGTCTTAGTCTGGGCTCTTCTGGGCATAATCCAGAACAGTTCTAAGAGTTCACCACCTCCCCTTTAGTTCCTGCACAGAGGGGGAAGGGGAGGTTCGTCACAGTGCTGCAGCTAGACATGTAGCATTTGTTGTTTCTATGGCTTTAGGAGGATGCCCAAAATGCCTCAAGGAACATTAGGCGGTTGGGATAGTGGGATGCTGTGTATATAGTAAGGGACCATGAACATGGGCTTATCTTCAGGTGATGAGAGAAAGCTGAGATAATATTTGAGACATCCTACAAGATAAATAGTTGCTGAAAAATATTTGGTATGTGGTTGAGTCAATGGTGCCATGTCCTTCCGGGAGCCTCTGTAAGAGCCGATTGGATTAATCACTTAGTGGGTAGGCTGGAGTGGAAGCAATAGTGAGTGTTTTTATAATTTAGTGGTCTCTTGACTTCTCCAGCCTGCCTCAAAGACCTTTAAAATGAGATTGGACTTGGCAGCAAGCTGTATGTTATGCATAGCTGGACAGGAGATGAGCAAATGCAAAATTGCTTCAGTTGGTAAGGAGTGTGGTGACTGCTCTGTGAGCAAGTCTTAGTATTTATTTGTGTTACCAAGACATGTAGTAAAATGAGCAGAAAATTGTCAAAAATGTATTTGTGTGGAAATTAAAGTCTGTCGTTTATTATACAGTCATAGACCCACTGAAAGTTTAAGACTGAGACATAATAGAGGAGCAAAACGCAGCTGATCAGATGCATTTTGGACCAATCTGTAGCCTTTCTGAGAACAATGACCTTGCTTCTGCATGAGTCTTCAGAATAAAAATGTAAAAGCGATGGACAAGGTGATCAGAAAATCTATCTGGGCTCTCCTTTCATGTCACAAAAGGAGTTGTCGAAACAAGGATAATCGTGCTTTCTTTTGAAGAGACATTTATCCATCCCTGACCAGTGCTTTTAGGAGCCTTGTGTGACCTAGTTAACAGGTTTACGTAAAAAACAGGAGTTTCATCAGCTTCCAGGATATAATAATGCATATTATTCTGTTTCTGCCTCTGTCACAGCAAGTAATCCTTGTCAATTTTTTATTCATTGCAGGGTTGCACATGGGGTGTTGCCTATGAACTCCGTGGTGATCAAATTGCTGCTTCGCTCAAATATTTAAATATGCGGGAAGCTGTGCTTGGAGGCTATGACACCAAGCTGGTGAAGTTCTACCCCCAGGATAAAGAGACTGATGAGCCTATCCTAGCCCTGGTTTACATTGCAACCCCGCAGAATCCCTCCTACCTTGGTCCAGCATCTGAAGAGGACATTGCAGCTCAAATAATAGTTTCCAGCGGTCGTTCTGGCCACAATATAGAATACCTGCTGCGGTTGGCAGACTTCATGCGCTACTTTTGCCCTCAGGTAGAAGATGAGCACTTGTTCTCAATTGAGGAGGCTCTGATCTCCATCCTGCCCTACATATACCAACCTGAGGAGTCTTCAGTGGAAGAATGAATGTGACTCTGCCCTCCAGAGGGGCTGAAGTATACCTTTTTGACCAAGAACAGGAGCAAACACAACAGACACACTTTTTAATACAACTAAAAGTCAGATTAATAAAGCCAATGGGTGAAGCAGTTTTAAGAGGGGAGGGATACTTCTTGTCACTGGACTGGCAGTGGAAACTGGAGAGAGCCTCCATCATTGCAGGACGAGAAGCTGCCTGAAAAATGCTCTGGAAGGCTCCAATCCTATGCATGCTAATCTGGGAGCAAGTCCTATTGCATTTGCTGAGGCTTACTTCTGAGTAGATTTGCAAACGTGGTTTGAGGAAGCCAAACAGTGTTCCTTTTTCATCGTCAAAGGGAAGGGCCGGAAGCTGCAATGTGCTTTTCTTAAAAGTGTTTCTGAAACACCCCTGCCCCAAATCACCCTAAGCAGGGACTTGGCAGCAGTGTTGAAATGCTGTGAGCTTTGCTCTACCTCACAAACTGGCAGAAGAGCCACAAATGTGTGGCACAGAGTGTCTTCTAGGTCAAAGGAGTCGGCCTCTTTCTCCAGCTTGACCTTCACTAGTACGCCCAGGGTTGAGTGCAATATGAACTTGTATCACCTTCTGTAGGCTCAAATGGGGCCAAATTTGCTTTCGACTTGTCTTAAGTGAACAGTTAATGCACTACTTTTTTATATATAACTTGAAGATGTATTTATTGTAATGAATATAATATATATATATTTCTTGAAGGGAAAGTGTCCAAGTTGTTTGCTCGTCTCCTAGTAAATGCCCTGCAGGGCAGGGAATGCTGCAAGTTTGTGTGATGGGGTCATGCCTTCTGGTTTCAGAACCATTTTAGGTACAAGAGTTTCCAGTCTTAGTTGGCAGCCACAAGCCTGCTCCATTGAGGCAGCATTCTGAAAATAGTTCAGCTATGTGCCACCTGATGTACAATATTACTGTCTTCCTTCTGTAAATACTACATCTGTCTCCTTTCTGCTTATGTGACTGCAAGATGTAAGCACCAAAAACTCTGTCATTTATATCCAATTTTCACTACATTCTGATTCATCAAACAGCTCTCCCCCCCTCTCCCCCAATATCTAAGCTTTGTAAAAGCACAAGACATTAATGTCTCTGGATTCATTAGGCATGAACATAAAAGGCCTGTGCTGAGTAGTCTAGAGCAGTGTTTCCCAACCTTGGGCCTCCAGCTGTTTTTTTGGACTACAACTCCCATCATCCCTCGCTAGCAAGACCAGTGGTCAAGGATGATGGGAATTGTAGTCCAAAAACAGTTGGAGGCCCAAGGTTGGGGAACACTGGTCTAGAGCACTGGTGGGGGATCTGTGAGCCATTCAGATGCTGTTGGACTCCCAACTCTCATCTGCTCTAACAATCAGGGATGAGGGAAGCTGGAGTCCAGCAACAGGTGAGGACCACTGGCTCGCCAGCCCTGATGATTGGACAAGGTAAGGTAAGCTACGCTGGCTGTAGTTCCCTGTTCCAATGACATTCTGTGAGAGATACTGCTGCTCTTGCTCTTTTGTTAACACAGCTTTGGACATTGTGTTCCAAGAGGAGAAGAGCCCAATACTTGACTTCTCGCTGCTGTTTGTGTACATAAGGAGGAACTGTGTGTGCCTCTTGTGCCCAGACATAAACCAAACTGACATTATAGTTAACATCAATTAGAGAAGGGAAACTTTATTGGTCTTACCTTGGATTTATTGGTCTTTGCCATGGGATTTCTTGCAAAAGGTATATGGAGAGACCTGGGTAACTACCCATCTGCAAAGCTGTTGTTCCTTCACCAACAGCCAGTTGCTTGGGGTCATCTGAAATGATTTGCTCGGTCAGCGTTTTTTTCTGCAGCACATCTGTCATAAGCACTACATAACGGGATGCATGATGTATGGGTTGATGTGGCCCACAGATCTCCCACCCCAAGGGTCTTGAATCAAGATGGCATCCTTGTCCCTTTCAAATTCCATTTCTAAAACTTGCAATGGACAGGATGTGCATGGTGCCTCTGCAACCCCTCCATGTGGACATAATGCAACACCAGAGGGTTTATCATCTTTCACACCCACCACTGGCAGCTGAATGTCTCTCCCATAAGGCACAAGTGACTTGTCATTTGGAAACTTATTTTCTGCGCTTGAGAGCAGCAGAGGCACCATAAAAGCGCAATGCTACTGAGCAACCTTCTGCTCCTACCCAGTTCAGACAGTAGTGGTAACTGCTGAAGTCCCACACCTTAGTGGTTTTCTTGAATGAAAGCAGGTGCTAGACTGAATCTCCTCCTGCATTCTAGAAGCGTTCAGTTCCTGCTTCTGGTGCATTGGCAGGGATTAAACTTGCTTGGAACCAGAAGGCCTTTTTATCTGAGAGGCAGCAGCTCATACTGGCTAATGCCCAATTTTGTTTGGCCACAATTAATGTTCACTAGATGAAGCTGGAAGCCTTCTGCCATGGGAGTATTTCTCTCTGCATATTTCAGTGGAGAAATTTGAATATCCTGGGAAACAAAAGTGCTGTGTTTGGCCTTTAACTGTAGTTTTGTCTCCCACTATCACGCTGCAAGAATGCCTATGAAAATAATTTTTAGAGTTTAGACTGTGGCTGCAAAAGTGGCATAAGCACCTATTCCCATCACATTGCTGGTGCTGAAAACTCATGCACCTCATACTGACATTGAGTTGTGGGGCAGGGACTTTAGATAGACACACAAAAACAATTTTAAGCCAGGGCTGGGAAAGATGTGGCTCTCTAGATCAGTGTTTCCCAACCTTGGGCCTCCAGCTGTTTTTGAACTACAATTCCTATCATCCCTGACCACTGGTCTTGCTAGCTAGGGATGGTGGGAGTTGTAGGCCAAAAACATCTGGAGGCCCAAGGTTGGGAAACACTGCTCTAGATGGTGTATCCTCATTTCCCATCAGCCCCAGCCAGCATTGCTGTGGGGAGCTGTAGCCTATCAACATCTATAGTTTCCCCACACCTAGTCAAAACACTTCTAGATGTGGAGTGTATCCCTGTTGTATAGCATGGAAACACAGGAGCCATCACTATTAGGCCCACGACCCTCTGGCCCATGGCCAAGCCTCAGAACATTCCACCTCTACTGCTGGATGCTCTACTTTGTTCCTGTCACCTGTCCACTTGCCCTCTCTAAACATGCTGTCACTGAGAAGAGGAGATCTTCTTCCATTTAGCTTCTTCCATTTAGCTTCATCTTTCCCTTTGGGCAGCTGTCTGGATGGGTCCCAGAGGGAGAAGGCAAGTGAATGGGCAGCAGTGAAGAGGGAAGCTCCTCAAAAAAAGGCTCCCACTGTGGGCATTTTGTTCAAGCACCCCCTAAAAAAACACAACCCAGAGCAGTTATGGAGCTCCACGATAGTGACAGAGGTCACCCACAACATGCTCACCATTGGCAAACAAGCACATTTTTGTTTTCTGGTGGTGACTGTTGCTGCCCAGCTCAGGTGCTCTGAGAAGGACATGCAGTCTCCTCTGTTGTCACAATGAGTCTCTGAGCATCTCTGGAGCTGCAAAATAGCTTGCTGCTTTCAGAGTGTTTCCAAAGTTCTTGTGGCAGCAGGGATGACCCTTGCTCCCCACTCCAGAATCCAGATCAGAAGGACCTGGGTGTTCACACTGGCCCTCCGGCGTTTGCAGAGCATCTCCCAAGTGATGTGATGCCGCAGAGAAAAAGACCTTTGAAAGAGGGGCTTGGTGGGCGTTGGAGGCTGTGCATTCCTAATCTTGAGTGCACAAATCTGCATCTCCTCTTAACAGCGTGATGTTGTTTTCTAAGCAGGAGAACGGCTGTGGAATAACCACATTACACAAATACTCTGGGCAGAGTCTTGTGAACCAGATTAAGTTCTGGAAGGTTCTCTTATCAAGCTGTTTTTGGCATGGTAGAAAAATGCCTCCAAGGGCAAGAGTTGTATCTGAAGTGCAGAAACACAATTCTCTCCCTGCAAGGATGCCAATAAAGGCTCAAGGGAGGAAACAAGGGAGCTGCTTGCCTTTCCACTTCCAAGAAACAGTTATGAAAGAACCGGGGAGGCTGCCTTGTCCTGCATTCACTGCTTGGGCTAAGAGGAAGGAATCTGTTCTTCCACGAGTGACAGAAGCAGGAGACACAGACGCCGAAACGCAACTGCTTATTTTATCTTTCTAGGTTTAACTCAAAAGGGGTCCTCAAGGCAGCACTCACATTAACCACTCTCTTTCTTAAAAGTGCACATAAACCATTCTCTAAAAATCAGCCCATAACAAAATAATTACCAAGATCATTCCAGGGTTGCAAATGCCTGCCAAAACAGATAATGAAATAAACTTCAGGACTGTATAATGGAATGGCTTCTCTCTCTCTCTCTCTCTCTCCTGACATACTAATTGCTTCTCATCAAGAGGTAATTAAATATGCCTCTTGGTAACATTTGGGCCTTAAGCAGGCAATATTACCTTGCTTACTTTTCACCATAGAACAGGATGAGAGTGAGGAAAAGCACAGGAATTACAAGGCAAAATATAGTCACAAGGTGTGAAGATCTTTTGATGAAGGGCAGTATAAAAATAAAATAAAATAAAATAAATAAAATAAAATAAAATAAATAGGAGCACATTCTGGAATTAAGTCTTCTCCAGGACTTGGAAAATACTGGCAAACTAGTTAGCCAATGCAGCAATCTGTGAACAGATTTTTCCAGTTCTTTATTTGTGTCAGAGCTGGAGACAAACAAACTTGTAGAGTAATTTGACCTCCGGATATAGGGCAGTATATAAATAATAATAATAATAATAATAATAATAATAATAATAATAATAATAATTAATAATAATAATAGGATCACAGGGGCACACAAAGGGGCTGAGTCCCTTTGGAGAATAGAACACACAGCGAAGACTGTGGTGCTTTAAGAAATAGGGTTTATTCTCCTATTTATACCCTAAGTCTGCATGGAGGTTGTCCAGATCTTACAGCATGCACATTGTCTTGTTAACGACCCTCAATGACTCTCTAATATTCCCTTAATAGCTCTAGCTTGGCCAGGCTACCCAATAATTCCTTTGCACCTTACATTTCTCCCATCCCACCCCCCAAATAATCACAATCCTAGAATTTATCAATATCTATGTTTATCCTGTGGGATGTGGGTGGTGGTGTCGGTTAAACCACAGAGCCTAGGGCTTGCTGATCAGAAGGTCGGCGGTTTGAATCCCTGTGATGGGGTGAGCTCCCGTTGCTCGGTCCCTGCTCCTGCCAACCTAGCAGTTCAAAAACACATCAAAGTTCCAGTAGATAAATAGGTACCACTCTGGCGGGAAGGTAAACAGTGTTTCCATGTGCTGCTCTGGTTCACCAGAAGCAGCTTAGTCATGCTGGCCACATGACCTGGAAGCTGTATGCCAGCTCCCTCGGCCAGTAAAGCAAGATGAATGCTGCAACCCCAGAGTCGTCCACGATTGGACCTAATGGTCAGGGATACCTTTATGTTTATCCTAAGTCTACAACAAAATTAAATGATTCAGCACACCACAACCCCCCCCCGGCCCCCATTTTCTATGGAGATTGTCCTACAGTGACTTCTGTTGCTCTCTCTGCCTTCTATAGCGATGTGAAGAACATACAGTATTTGTCTCTTAGCACAGGCAGGAGAAGCACTGAAAGATTGTTTCGACTGGGTTTTTTAAAATGATTTTTAGCTGATTTTCAATATATTGCAAATGTCAGCATGGCGCACAAAATATGCATTTAAAAACAAATACTATTATGAAACATAACCATGAACTGTGGTTAAGACATTGTTACAGGTATTTAATATGCAAATAGTTTCTCCTGTTATTTTGTAACAGCACATATATGCAGAGGTGGTTGGTTTCCAAAGTGGAACAACGGCCATGCAAGAAGTGGAACTAATTTTTCAGTGCCCTGACATTAAAACAAACACAAAAACCCTTCCAGGAAGTAGAAAATTAGCACAGCAGGGTGTAGTCTGGGCTTCAGATTCTTTCCCTGATTTACGAGTTTCATACCAGGGGAAACTTTCAAAAAATGGTTTTGCCCACCTGTAGTCTGAAGTATGCAATCCATTCTCTTGCCTCGTACTGATATATATGCATAAAGTCCAGGACAAGCTTGAGCCAATCTCTGTCATTTAATCTTTTCCTCTGCTGCAAGGGAGCAATTTAGGTGGCTGTAGACTGCCCTTTGGATTCATGACCATTTTTAAGTGTGCAAAACTGGGGGTGGGGGAGAGATGGGGACACAAAACTAGACATGTTTCAGTGTTTCAACACACTACAAGTTTGCTTTGGCACAAATAAAGTACTGGAAATATCTGCTCAGTCACCACTATGAGATCATATTTATGCCTTTGTTTTTGAATTTGTGTTTTTGTGTTTGTATGTTTTGCTATTAAAGACTCCCTTTGCAAAAGGGAGGGTATATCAATAAGTTACTGCAGTCTCTTATACTAATGAGGAGGTGGTAACTAAGGGACCCACCAGAGGTCCTTTTTGTTGTGCATTCACTGTTATTTATGCTCATGATTTCTGCTCAATATTGTGTATGTGTGTGCAAATGTTTCAGGGGGACATACTGCCCCATAGCTTACTGCTGAAATCCTGTAACTTTTCATACCACATTGCTCCAGCAAGAGTGTTCTTCCAGACAGCAAAAATAAGGTACTGTTTAGGAAGCATCACCAAAGTAATAAAGTGATGTGCAGACAATCCGGTATAAATCCACTGCTACTGCATTATTATTATTGTCTCAATAACATGTTGCAGACCCTGACCATTAAGTCCAGTCACGGACGACTCTGGGGTTGCGGCACTCATCTCGCTTTACTGGCCAAGGGAGCTGGCGTTTGTCCGCAGACAGTTTTCCGGGTCATGTGGCCAGCATGACTAAGCCACTTCTGGCGAACCAAAACAGTGCATGGAAACGCCATTTACCTTCCTGCTGGAGCGGTACCTATTTCTCTACTTGCACTTTGATGTGCTTTCAAACTGCTAGGTTGGCAGGAGCAAGGACCGAGCAACGGGAGCTCACCGAACCACTGACCTTCTGATTGGCAACCCCTAGGCTCTGTGGTTTAGAACACAGCGCCACCCGCATCCATAATATGTTGCAGAACCCACCTGCAAAAAACCAGAAACAAAACTGTTAGGATCTGGAGAGATCCTAACAGTTATGATGGGTCACAGACTCAATTACAAGTTGGTAAGATTGTTGAGTTGCAGCTCTTAAGAAGACACCTGTAGCTTTATGCCCACAGAAATGCAGAACGAGAGGTTGCAGCCAAATGCATTATCCCCAGACAACTGTCAGTCAGCCTCAAATGTCCTGCCCATGAGAAGGGTTCACCCGCTTTTTTAGTTGTTCACCTGAGGAGAGGGTGAAATGTATGGCCGATGCTAACCGTTGATATGGAGGAGGATGGTGTAAATGCTTGAGACCCAAGTGTCAAGAGCAGAGAAGAAGTCCAGGGAGAGCTAAAGACCATTTTCTTCCCAATTACAGAAGGCTGCCACAAAGAAACAAGATAGGAAGTATTTACTAGAGCCACCAAGGCTCTGAAACAGTAAGACCAATATTGCAGTAAAGTTGATGTAGCTGGGATAACAGGAAATACTTTTGAACCATCCAGTTGGGTGAGGATATAAATAGCCCAGGGAAGTGATGGAAATAAAAGGAGACTTATTTATTGGGAATGTTTAAAGCCTAGGACTCCTGCTGTAACAGGATTCTTTCCAACTCCAATTATTCCAGTTTCAGCAGACATAGTTTTTTTTTCAACAATTGACGTGCAGTGGAAGCGAACAGAAGAAGCTGTTTCTGCCAGAAGTCTCCCATTTGGAAAAGGAAAAATCTGTCTAGATTTTCCCACATAGCGGGACAGTACAAACACAAAACATACAAATGGAAAGGCACTCAGCTCTCTGCACCTATGAAATAGGTACTGTACTTGAAAGAAGGAACTGATGAGCTCTAGTCCTCCATTTTAAAATATCAAGCTTCAGTCACTGTTGCCCTTCTGTAATAGTTCTCTGTATCTTACCTGGATAGTTCAGGTATGTTTTTTGCACACTTATCACCAGAATTACAGAGGACTTGCCCCATACTATATTCCTGGAAGAGGAGCAGATAACTGGATCTGTCAAACAGTTAACGCTATTGACTACACAACAAGTTCTTCTTAAATCTCCTCCCAGCCTCTCACTCAACTATGCTGGCTAGCACTGGCAGTGTGTTGTTTTGCAGCTGGATTTATAGTTGGCATTTCACTCAAATGAACTTCTAATCTTGCCAGTTGGAAGACAGATACTGGTTTTGGTTCAGTTACCCCCAAGTGTTTAAGGGATGTGGGAGAGGAGTGAGAATAGTTCAGTCGGTTGCCATGGCAGTCCACCTCAACCTGTAGAGTCATGCTGACAAAACCATTTGCTCCATTGCCTCTTCCATATTAACACTGTGTTATGCACCCCACAAACCCAATAGCTCTTTTTGACCTAGTTTCTCACTACAGGCAAAGGGCCAGGTCTACCAAGGGGTAGAGAGGGGCAGCTGGAAGGACTTCAAATTGTTGGTTATTTAATTTATTATTGTTGCATTTTTACTATGCAAATATGCATACTGCATTTTATTGCTGTGATAGAAACAGAGATATACAGAGGTGGGGACTCAAAATACTGCTAAATAAGAAGAGGGGCATAAGAGCTACAGATATGAGTTTAAGCCATGCAAAGGCAGAAAAAATAGCAAGATATAGCAAGTGGAGCAGTTAGGGTGAACTGGAAGCAACGAAAGGAGCAGATTTCTTGAGTGTCACCAGGCCTGAGTGTGTTGGGCCAGATCTTCATCTCCCCACCCCTTTGGGGCAAAAATTGACAGGGGGCGGGGCTGCCCAGCTGTCAAGAACCTGACATCACTATGGCAACAGATGGTGCTGTGCTTTGAAGTCCCAGTTTTCCAAACGCCTCTTTGCAAGCAGCTTTGTGTTGCTCTTTAAACCTCTGAAACTCAGAGCAGTGCAAGGCTGTTTGCAAAAAGCTTTCTAACACTAATTCTCAGAGGTTCAAGGAGAAGCGCTGGGGCCAAGAAGCAGGTTTCATTAAACAGCAAATGCTTTCCCTACTGGAGCAAGGCATGATCCCACCACCTATCAGCTGAAAGGAGTACACTTTACTCCAGCAAATGAATGATCACTAACACAACTCACCTTAAAATCCCAATTGGTCCTTTGAAACCCTGCCTTTACTTGCCCCACGCCTGAGGTTTAAAGGTGGGTGGTCATGGCGCAGTACGGTCACCACCTCTGATGGGGGCTGGAGCACAGCACCCTGGCTACACCTGCTGCACTCTGTTCTGTTGGTTAAGTGGCAAGGAACAGCATGAAAATCAGTGACAGCCATGTTCAAAAGCCTTAGACTGGAACTTCCTGTCCTCCTCGCCGATGTGGGCTGCAGGTTGTAATTCTCTGCAAATACTATACAAATGGGTGGATGGATCAGCTGAGGTCACAGGCCTTGCAGAGGCCAGGTGTGCAGCAGAGAGAGAGACACACCCATAGCTCAGGGCATTTTGCTAGCCGCAGTGGAATAGCAAATGGCAGCCCTCCCTAAGTCTAGGTGCACAGAGCCCAAGGCTGGCCAAGTTATTATGGCACTAGGTACAGAAAACCCCCAAAGTGCCTGTCCCTTGTAATAAAAATACAAGAATAAACTACTAACAATTTTCTGCCTTTCTTGACACTGAAGAATCAGCTGCATCTGAAGCAACCAACTCACTCGGCCTAATCGCTGGGTTGGCCCTGTGACATGTCCTCAGAAGCACACTGAGCATAACTTGCACAGTTCATGCAGCATCAGTTTTTAATGTCTGATGTTTTATTATGCTTTTATATGTGCTGGAAGCCGCCCAGAGTGGCTGGGGAAACCTAGCCAGATGGGCAGGGTATGATAACTACTAATACTACTAATACTACTAATACTACTACTATGCTAGCTGGGGCTGATAGGAATTGTAGCCCAAAACACCCAGAGAGGGCAATGCTGGTGAAAGCTGGTTTAAAGGGATTTGAGGACAACTTCACTGCAAGCAGATGTACAGCCAAGTATTTTCCACCTGCTGCATCTAGGCAATACTATGTCTCTTTTCAGCAGAATTTTGTGAGAAGTCAGGGCTATTCAGTGTAAGACACTCAGGAAATTTGACAAACTGTCACCCCAGTCCCATACTGGTTTTGTGTTTTCTTCAGCTCCCTTTTCATCTCTTCCACTTGCTTCTTGTCCACTCTGCCAAGGGAATGGTTGCTGTGTTTATACTCTGCAGTTCCTAAAAAGTACTGCCAGTACCTTGAACTCTGGAGAACTAGAATAAAGGTCAGGAGAACTCTACAACACAGAGATGTTGTTAACTAAGAGTCTATGACTTTCTTCTGAGGACACAGAGACATGGCACTTCTTCCCGTTTTCTTCAATTTATTCATCTTTTCTTGTCTAAAGAGAACCGACGCTTTTCATGAGCACAGTGGCATTAAAGACTACTGGTCAGCAAATGGATTGTGTCAGAAAACACAAACAGCTGATTTTTTAAGAATCCCCTGCTCAAAAATGTCTAAAGGATATTTGCTAAGGATGGCTAAAGGGTTTTTTTTGGGGGGGGGAATGGAAGAGCAGGAAACAAAGTCTCCCACGGAAATATATCAGCACTTAGGAGGGCAGCTAGATTTTTTGCTTCAATACCAAGGGGTGAAGGAGTTTACTTGTGAAATCTCTTTACCCCATAGATGCCTGCTTGACCACTTCGATCTGCGGACAATGCCCTGTTACAAGAGGAATACTCTGCAAAGAGCTCTTTGCTCCAGGGGTTCTTAGATTAATAAGCATGTTTATTTGGACTGAGAGGTGGTGACTTCAAGCCTTAAGCCTTTTATAATGAGCCTTCTTTGCAGTGCTCAAGTAAGTTAGGGCTCATTTCATCTGTAAAAGCAACCATGTGATCATAATACCTTTACTCTCACAACATCATCAGTCTCACAGTTAAATACCAGTATGTCTGTGAAGCCAAGTATTTTCACCATGCGTTGACCAGCACTGGATACATCAACAGCAAAAAGAGTAGGGTCTCTTTGCATATATGGAACACTTGGATTCTCATAGCTGAAATTTGTCAATTCTTGACGGCCAGCTGCTGAACATATGAACTCCATTTTATTGAAAAGAATTGTGTCCCTGGGCTATACGGAAGTACTGTACTATCAGTGGGAGAAATCTATGGCGGCTCCTTTACATGATAAGAGGATCATCATCACCTGGTGCTGCAGTCAAACTAAAACACACAAACGGAGGAGCCTTAAGGGTGCAGTCCAGATCCTGTTGTGGATAAAAATAAATAGGAGCTTTGTCATTAGTATTTGTTTTCTTTATGAAAGTATTTATATACCGCCCCCTTGCAAAACATTAGTGCAGTGTACAGCAACATAAAAACATTTAAAAGCAATACAAAGCATTCATTAAAATGAATGGCTACTCAAGGGATATTTAAACAACTGCATAAGCCTCTCGGGTGAGGGTCCTCAATAAATGCCCCAAAGTCAAAAGAAAGGATGGCTGCCCAAACTCTGCTGGAAGAGTGTTCTACAGCCAGAGGGGTAGTGTGGAGGGGGCTCAGGGGGGACATAGCCCTGGGCGTAAGATTTTTAGGGGGCATGAATCAGGTGCTCCCATGCAGGGATCCCCACCCCACCTTGCCTGCTGCTGGGGATCTTTGGGTCACAGAGCCCAGCCTGGTTTTGTATCCATGTCCCTGGTCCCCTTGTGGAATGGGCGCCTGGTCAGTGTTATGTACTGAAGTTCTCACCCTGGGCCAGCAGGGGGATACTATAGAGAGTTATGCAAATAAGGGATCGAAAGTGACGTTCAGTGATTGGATAGCTTTAGAAAATTGTTACAGTTACATTGTACTGGAGCTCTATATAAGCAGGCTGACTGAACCCTTCAGTTCAGCTCTGTCCTGGCCTGCGAATAAACAAGAGCTGTTTGAAGAATCGCTGTGTCGTCTGATATGTTCACCCACAACTTAACAGTCAGCATTGGGGGGATTCCCCCGCCAAGGGCCATGTCAACCAGCTAGGCTCCTCCCTGCATGGGTGGGCCAATGGCACAGTGCGGCCCCACTTGGCTCCGGTGGAGAGGGCTGGGCTGGTGCATGGGCTCTGTGAATCCTCCATGCCCAATGCATGTGGGTTCTGTTTATCCTTTTTGCCCTGCCCCCGTCTGGCACATGCATGTGCATGCACTCTAAGCGCTGGCAGACAACACAATGCCACTGTCTACAGCAGGCTTCCTCAACTTTGGCCCTCCATATGTTTTTGGCCTACGACTCCCATGATCACTAGCTAGCAGGACCAATGGTCAGGGATGATGGGAATTGTAGTCTCAAAAACATGTGGAGGGCTGAAGTTGAGGAAGCCTGGTCTACAGCATAGGACTGGTGCCACTAAATGCCTGGTTTCTGGTTGAGGCAAGCTGGACCTCTGTAACATGGCAGAAGGGACGATCTCAGTGGGCTAGGTTATAAGGACTCAGGTCTGGACCCCAGTTGGTCAGGGCTTTGTATATCAACACAAGAGCCTTGAACCTGGCCTGACAGGATACGGGCAGCCAGGGCATATGTTTTAGCAGAGATGTCACATGATGCCAGCTCTCTGGTTTCATTCTGCACCAACTGGAGCTTCTGGATCAGGCCCAGGGGCAGCCTCGCATACAAAAATCCAGTGTTCAGGTTACCAATGCAGAGACTACAGTGGCCAAGTTATCACGAGCCAGATATGGACATAGCTGGCATACCAGACGAAGCTAGTAAAAGGCACTTCTAGTTACCGAGGTCACATTTCATTAGCTGGGCTTCCAAAGACAAAGATGTATCCAGGAGTACCCTCAAGCTGTGCACCTGTTCCTTCAGAGGAAGTGCAACCCCATCCAGAATAGGCAACTGGCTTCCAGGTATAGGAACCACCACCTTCTAATCCAGTTTATTGGCCCTCATCCAGTGCATTTTAATGGCGAAATGCAACAGTCTTATAAACAAATGCATTAAAGTTACTTTTTTTTTTTAATGGTCAAACTGTTTTTCCACACTGCCTTAAGTGAAAGAGAACACAAACACAGGCTATTGGGCCTCTTAGGAGGCTAATAAAAAAATTCCTCACCATCCCTGAACATTAGCCATACTGCCTGGCATTGATAGGAGTTGTGGGCCTTCAGATGTCCCTGGAGTACAAGTTCCCCTCCCTATCTTACAACTACAGTGGTACCTCGGGTTAAGAACTAAATTCGTTCTGGAGGTCTGTTCTTAATCTGAGGTACCACTTTAGCTAATGGGGCCTCCCACTGCCACAACGCGATTTCTGTTCCCATCCTGAGGTAAAGTTCTTAACCTGAGGTACTATTTCTGGATTAGCGGAGTCTGTAACCTGAAGCATCTGTAACCTGAGGTACCACTGTATTGCAAAATGCCTGTATGCCCAGTGCTAACGTCCTTTCTTTTCTAACTAGTGTCAGGGATACCTAAGTGATTGTACAGAAGGGTAGCTTGGGCAAGGCAGCCTGAGAATGAACTTTTCACACTTTCCAAGAGGACTGTTTTCCCCCTCTCCCTTTTCAAACTTCAGCTTTAAATCATGTTTAGGTGTGTTTATGTTGCCTCTCCTCGGTCCCAGATATTAATTGCTTGCCGGCCTTCCCAGACCTTTGTGTTTACACTTTTTGGTTCTTCAACACTAACCAACAGGCACTGGAGGTATCTTGGGAATCGCAGCCAAAATTGTGCTAAAGGTCAGAGAAGCTCAGGCCGGGTGTTTACAGGGAGCTTCCCAAGGATTCTTTCAGGTCACTGAGGCAGAGACTTTGCTGACTGGGGTGACGGAGGCCAAAGCCCTGCTTGTTTAATAGCATCCTTTTCGTGCCCAGCGAATGGGTGCAAAGATTTATTTCACAGTGTGTGCTTATGATGTAGCCACTGGCTTCCCAACTATTTTATTTACTTCCTGGCTACAGTCATCCTCCTTCGTGCCTTTTCTGCACCTTCTTTTAGACACAGAGCCTCTTCTATCACAGGCAACACTCTGGACAATAAATTTAGATGCTTTAAACCTGGCAGGTGCACTGAAGAGGCCATCTCCTCTGTCACTGTCCATCTAGCGATACCCAGCAGGGGCACACAAAAATGTGGCAGGTTAAACTGAGAGAATATAGTCCTTTAAATATCCTGCTCACAAGCTATTTGGGGCTTGAAAGGTTAAGACTATCACCTTGGACTGAGCTCAGAAGTACCCTGGAAACCAGTGAAAATATTTTGGAACAGGTTTAGGGTCATCAAAAGAGATTCCAGCCAACTGTCTGGCTGTTGAATTCTGAATAAATTGAAATTTCCATACCATCTTCAAGGGAAGCTCTACATATAATGTATTACAGTGGTCTAACACGGATGTTATGAGACTGTGGACAATTGTAACAAAGTCATGCCTGCATGCAGTCATAGCTTGTAAACTTGCCTAAACTAATAGAAAGCTTTTCCCTTAAGAGGAATCACAACCCCATACAGAGATATCAGCTCCCTATGTATGCAACGGTGGCAGCGAGAATGCTACTAGCCCAGAGATGGAAGGAAGAAGTACCAACAAAAGAAGAAGGGCAGATGAAACTGATGGGGTCTGCAGAGATGGCAAAATTGACGGGGAAGATCCAAAACCAGGAAGATCAAGTATTTTCTAAAGACTGGAGTAAATTTGTAATTTATTTAAAAGACCACTGTGAACAGTTAAAATCTTTGGCAGGGATGCAATGACACTTGTAATATGGAATTCTTTGTGATAATTATGGTTATTTAACAGATGGATAATGGTAAAGATGCAGCAAAAATCTAATCTTAAACATGAAACCCATGGAGAAAGGGAAAGAGGTCCCAAGGTTCAAAAGTACCTTGTACTTTAATGTTTGAAATGGCTATGTTAAAATGTATAAAATTATGGGGGACGACGACAATAAACAAATTATATATAAAAAGGAGATATCACCTTCCAAAATTACTGAACTACTAGGTAACTCCAACTAACAATCTTATCTGGATTAAAATTTAGGTTACTATCCAGCTCGTTATTGATTATAGGCACAAGTTCAACACCCCCACTGTCTCACCCATGAGGCAGAGAGAATTGAATGTCATCAATATACTGAAGACACCTCACTCTGAAGCTCCAGAAAACTTCATCCAGTAGTTTCATGTTGATATTGAGTGTCAGGGAGAAAGATTAAGCCCTGTGAACACTATAGCACAAATGTCTTGATACTAAATTCAGATTTCAGCACCGCCCTCTGGAATAAACTCACTAAGTTGGAGCAGAACCACCACAAAATGGTGCTCCCTGCCTCCATCATGATGCAGAAGGATACATTGACCACTGAAAACTGGATAGCTCAGTTGGTTAAGAGTGTGGTGGCGGCAATTCCAAGGTTGCAGGTTTGCTCCAGATATGGGATAGCTGCATATTCCTGCATTGCAGGGAGTTGGACTAGATGACTCTCTGGGCCCTTCCAGCTCTACAGTTCTATGATTCTATGAAGCTGCTCAGAAATCCAGGAGAACCAGCAAAGTTGCACTCCTTTTGTTGCTCTGACTTCTCAGGTCATCCATCAGGGTAACAAACCCAAGACTGAATCTGGATTTAAATGAGTTTAGGTGACTAGTTTCATCCAACAGTCTCTGGAGCTGTATGGCCAAAATTCATTCCAGTATTTTGCCCAAGAAGGTGAGATTTGAAACTGGCTAATATTTGTTATAATCATCTAAGTTTGGGGCAGGCATTTTAAGGAGTGGGCAGCTGACCACTTCAGCTTTGAAGACTGCCAGGACCACTTCCTCTTGCAGCAAGGCATCAGTTACAGCTGCTCAACCCTTGGGGGTACAAAGTTTGAGTGGGCATCTGGTAAGACATACCCTCACCAAGTACCCAGTCCACCAGGCTGTAGCAAGTTGGAACAGATGTCAGCAAAACATTTAGCAAACAAGTCAGGGCAAGACTTGAGAGTTGCCTATGTTTTCTTTACTATTGCCACGACCACAGAGCAGGCTCTAATATGGGCCTGAGCTGAGTCATCTACTCGGCTGCTTGATTATCTGAAGCTTCTCACTAAAACAGGAAGCCAAAGAGAAGGTGGGAAAAGGTGTTCAAGAGCAATGGTGCCAACAGGCTGAGTCATCTGCTTATTCCATAGAACTGCTAGGACTTTGACACAGATGCCAGTCATGTCAACAGAAAACTCCCCAAGAGCTGTCCAGAAACTTTCTGGTTGTGGTGGTGGCACTTTCTCCACCCCTGCAAAGGGGAAAACCACCTGCCAGCTTCAACCCCACTAGAAAGTGATTTGCCATTGACAAAGGAAACACAATAAATCTCTCTACCCCCGGGTTGTCATATTAATTGTCCCAGCATCAAACACCACACCCAATGTCTGCTACATGGATCACACTGATGGCATGCTGAAATATCCCCATGGTTGACATAACAAGAGCCATTCAGTCATGAATCAGTACTGATAGGGTAGCTCCGCTCGGATGCTGGGCTTCCCCGGTACCAATAGCCAGAAGAATTTTACTACCAAATCTTACAGTAGATCTGCATCTTCACCAGCTCAAGTAGGAAGATTGTTGGACACTAGGGTGGACTGTGCACTGAGAGAAACCTTGCTCGTCTACGCTGAACATTTGCCAAGTCTCTAGACCAGGGGGATGGAACTGTGGCCCTGCAAGTGTTGTTGGAATACATATTCCATAATCTCTGACTGCTGGCTGGGAATGACGGACGTGGAATCCAATAACATCTCAAGGTCAAAGTGTGGTCCTGTCCTATCCCTCCACTCTAGACTCAGGCTCTGCCAAGCCAGACACACCAAGTTGATTCACTCTCCCAAGCCTTCTAATCTAATGGCCAGAACATTCACCCAGATTTAGGTGCTATAAGCCTGGTTAGGCTCCTGAGAATATCACAAGTGAGAAACTTTTATCATCCAGGGTTAAATCCCAGGTGCCTGAGAATTATCAGGAACTGAGAATTGCTCTTCCTCTCTCTTATGCCCAAGCTTCTTGCCTGTCTTACCTTCTCATGCCTGTTTGTGACTCTCTGCCTCCTCTCTAATTCTGTTGGTTTAAACTGAGGTTTTCTGCCATCATGTATCATGTGAGAAAGTGCCTCCTCTGGGGTTTTAGAGGAAAAGGGACATGTGAATGTACCATCTCCCCCTCAGCAATATTCTCTCAATTTAGATTATTTCTATTATCAGAACTCAGCTGATGAGAAATGCAACTGGGCAGCAGTGGAGATATAGAAACTGCGATATTGATCATTAAACCAAGTTTTCAAAGAAACTTTATGAATGAAAGCCTAGAACAGATTTTTTAAAAAAGCTTCTCTACTAATACATCATTACTATAAATGCCTCTAACAAACATTAACGTACTAGGTTGCCAAATGCAAAAGTTGGCCCTGGTGCCTTTGCTGGTGAGGATTGCCAACTTACCAAAAACATGTTTAAAGATACACGAGTCATTTTAATTGTGACAGGAATCCACCATGCAGGTTTCACACCCTTTTTGTCCTTCCCCTGCTTTGTCTGAGTGTGGCAGCCCTGAGTTTAAGTAATAGGTCTGCTGTTGCTATGTCTAGCTTGGCCCCCATGCGCTATTTGGAGTGAAGCCTAACTCCCACAAGCAGAATGCAATGCTGCCGTGCAAACAAGGGATTCAAAAAGCAGAGGAACCAAAATAATGGCACGACTAAGGGGATTAAAAGAATTAAAATGTTTATAGCAGGTAATGATGACTAAATATAGCTGCGGTAATTGCCCACAAACTAAACACCAGAAGCAGCATGGATTTAAGGGCAGCTCAAGAAGTCAATATATTATTTATAAACCAGATATCTATAATTATCCATTGCACAGGGCTGTCGGGAGCCGGGCTTGCTGTGGGCAAAACACTTTTAGAAGCTGCTCCAAGTGCAAATCGGAAAAGACATTATAACTCCACAGAATAAACTAAGCCACGGAGCAATATGGGACCCAGCCACTTTATCTGAAAAAGCACTGAGGAGCTACCACAGGAAATGAATGAAAAGAAACACATTAATCCTACTGAAAGCTGTTTTAAGGCCATCAGAGCAGAACAAGCCTATTCATATGCAATGTTTTTTTAAGGTGTACTCCTTAAAATTGTACAGCATGAACAATAATCTTAAGTTTCAAAATATATATGTATCATGTTGCCTGAATTGGCTAGTTCTTTGTTGTGTGAAAGCTCAGTGGCAAACCCAGGTTTCTGTCAGGGCAATCCTTGAAACAACCGACAGACAAAAGGTCTCTTCTAACTTGAATTTCAAAGGCTCACTTATCATCCTATACAGTGGTACCTCAGGTTACAGACACTTCAGTTTACAGACTCCACTAACCCAGAAATAGTACCTCGGGTTAAGAACTTTGCTTCAGGATAAGAACAGAAATCGTGTAGCGGCAGCGCGGTGGCAGCGGGAGGCCCCATTAGCTAAAGTGGTACCTCAGGTTAAGAACAGTTTCAGGGTAAGAATGGACCTCCAGAACGAATTAAGTTTTTAACCCGAGGTACCACTGTATATTTGTCAAATGTATTTTGGGTAAATTATGACTGGAGTACTGAAGACTGAGCTAGTGGTGATCTTTCACTGATGATCTCAAGTGACCCACCCCTGCGGCTTCATTTTGCTGCCCACTTTCCCTCAGATTAAGCGCACGGCATCTCCCCCCCCCAACTGTGGGAAATGATTACAGGTGGAGAAGGTGGCCAGATCTTTGGGCCCCAACTGTTCTGAGGCACACAGCTATTGGTCAAGGCAAAATAAAAGGAAGGGAAGTAGATTTAAGCAGAAGGGGTTCAGAAGGTGGAGAATGGCAGATCAGTGCCTTCTTAAGTGTGACTATAGGCCTTTTTTGGACCTAACAAAAACAGGTGGAGGTGGGGTAGCCTGAGAAGAACCTGAGGCTCCCAAGAGAAAGATGCTGCTTTAACCAGGAAACGCAGGTGATTGTTGCACAAGGCACTGGGCTGTTTGTCTTCGCTGACCAGAGAACAAGAAGCCTTGCCGTTTTGTCACAGGTAACAGGCGTGAGGAATTGAGGGTGTGTCTGTCCATGGGCATTCCATTTAATTTATTAGTCGGCACCCGTCATCAACCCACAAGTGGATAATTGCCATCATGTGTCAGGTTTCCCATCATCTTAAAGCAATTATAGACGTAGCCATCTGAACAGTCACCGCATTAACACTCTGTGGTCCCTTAGAAAGACGTAATTTAAAGGTATTCTGAGACACGCCAAAGTGACAGCTGCTAATTTAAGTGGCAATTGGGCCTAGAGATTATACATTTTAAATACAAATGGGGTAACATAAATGAGGTAACGTGCATAAAAAGAGGTACATGTGATGCACACATCTGTTTTCCACCAGGAAACACCGAGGTAGCATTTCATTCATGTTTTTTCCAGGAGACAGAGAACAACAAGCTGAAGCAGGTCAGCAGAGAATATAAACCGCAGCAGCTATGCCATCCTCCACAAAATTCTTACAGATGGAGAAGATAGCCAGATTATTATTTTCCTACTCCTTGTGGTAGCCACTCCTTGCTACTGTTCCTAAAATGACAAACAGAGCAGTCCTATTTGTGTCCACTCAGAAGTCAGTCACATACGTTTTAAATGGAGCTCACTCCCAGATAAATGTGAATAGGAATGTAACCTAAGGCTATGTATCACCTTCTGTACACTTCATTGGGAGTAATCCCCCTTAAACTAGTGGGACTTCTCAGTAAATGTACCTCAGATCCAGGTATAAGACACGTCAATTTCTGATATTGTGCTTACCTTTAAAGTTCTAAATGGCTTGAGATCTGAGTTAACCCAAGAACTGCCATCTTCTACAGGACCCTGCCCACGTGCTACAATCACTAGGGAGGCTTGAGTAGCACCATAGTATATTTGTGGTATCAAGCAAATAACTTTTTATTTCCTCCAACTCTCCAGCAAGTCATTTAAGATGACTCTACTGATATGATCCTTCTGTTGGCTTTTATTGTTCTGGCTGACGCCGGGTTTTATTTTGCATTTCATATGTGATAACAGTTTTTGTTAACTGAAAGCTTGTCTATACACCTTTTGATTAAATAATTAAAAACAAAATGAACTTCTATAGTCAGGGAGGAGACCTCAGAGTTGTTTGTTGTGGTACTTTTTAAGTTTCTGTTTCAATTTAATTGGGCAGCTCAGGTACCGAAGTAAGATGCACATATCTTCACATTCAAGAGAAAAACAAGTGTATGATTCTAGATTCTCAACGTTCCCAAGTCTTTCTTTTGCAAAGATAAGGAAATAAGGCCTTTCCTTATCACAGTAGAAGACACAGAAGTGACTTACACAGAAAATAGCCTTCAAACAACAGTAAATTGGAAGTACTATACCCTATTCCTGCTGCATAGGCAGCTATGCAACGTAATGCCATACTTCTGCTAAGCAGAACTGGATGAGACCTGAAAGTTGTTATAACAGTTCCAAAGGTGTCTCATGAGTAGCTTGTTACCTATAAATATCCACATAGGTCAATGGAGGTTCATTTAAGGTTAACACACTGCAGAACTTTCCAGACTTTTCATGTTGGTGGCACACTTTATAGACATGCATCATTTTGCGACACAGTAATTCAGTTTTACAGTGGTACTTCGGGTTACAGATGCTTCAGGTTACAGACTCCACTAACCCAGAAATAGTACCTCAGGTTAAGAACTTTGGTTCAGGATGAGAACAGAAATCTCGCTGCGACGGCGAGTCGGCAGCGGGAGGCCCCATTAGCTAAAGTGGTACCTCAGGTTAGGAACAGTTTCAGGTTAAGAATGGACCTCCAGAACGAATTAACTTCTTAACCTGAGGTAACACTGTATTAGCAAACTGGAGGTGAAACTAACCCCTTTCCAGTCCCAGGAGGAGCATGGGGAGCATTCACATGACACACCTACACACTGCAGCCAACACACTAGCATGTGTGGAAAGCTCTGATGTACTGGAAAGCCATACAATTCACAGGGTTCTCACAACCGAAGGGAGGATGCAAATTTTGCTAAAAACCTTCCATTTCCAGCATTACAGATAGAACAGACATCAAGGCACTTATACTAAAATATATTTGCACAATCTGAGGAAATGCAATGGAAGAATGGAAGTTTCTCCCCAGAGGTGCCAGAAATGGCAGAAGGATGATGGCTGCTTTATGGAACCATGTGGAGTATTTTTCAAGATTGTATTTATTGCAGTTCTATCCCACACCTTTTCTGTGGAACTCGGGGTGGTATGCCTCATTCTCTCCCAATCACTTCTACTTGCACGACAACTCCGTGAGGCAGGTGTGGCTGAGAGACAAGACCACGGTTGCTCAGTGAGCTTCACGGCTAAGTGGAGAGTTGAACCTGGGTCTTCATGGTCCTGTCTGGACACTCCAACCACACACTTGCATTTCTGAGTGCTGCAGATACGGTATATGTTTGTCATGGAGCCCCACCAGAGGCGTGGAGGCCATCAAGCTGTTGCTACACTGGGACTGGGAAGTTGCTAAGAGCTTTTCAGTGTTTTGTTAAATACACGGCACTGTCTGTGACGTGCACTGCTGTAGAAAGCAAACACCAGACAAAATGCATTAAAGCAAAAGAAATGTTTGCAGTCTAAATGTAAATTGGGTGCAAGGATATCAGCCGTATAAAATGAACTGGAAATTACAGAGTTTCTAGGAGGAAAGCCGTATCAGTTTAAACATTCATTCATTTATACCCTACCTTTTCCCTGATTGAACTCAAGGCTAAAAACAGAAAAAACAATAATTAAAAACAGTTAAAACAGCTGCACCCATATCTGGACAGGGATAGCCTAAATTCTGTTGTTAACACTCTGGTAATCTCTAGGTTAGACTACTGCAACACATTATACATAGGGCGGCCTCTAAAGATGGTTTGGAAACTTCAGCTGAAGAATTCATAGTATCATAGAACTGTAGAGATGGAAGACCGCAAAGGTGATCTACTCCAACCGCCTGTGATGCAGAAATCTTTTTGTCCAACATGGGCTCGAACCCATAACCCTGAGATTAAGAGTTTCATGCTCTACAGACTGAGCTATTGCAGTTTGCTCACCGGGGCAACAGTGGCCAGGTTGCTCACTGTTGAGCGTATTACACTGAGTTTGGTTTCACCTTCTGGGTTTATGTTGAATGTGCTAAAGGTAGCCCCTATTTTTCAAGCAATTTTTTTGCTTTCTTTGCAAACTATAGCATCGTATGGCAAACATCCTTCCTGTTTGCATCCTAGAGCAAACAGAATCAGCACTCACCATTGAGAAAAATTGGACTGATAGTACTCCAATATTAAAAGCCATTGACACCAGACAACCTGCCCTTCTCTTTGCCATCTTGATTCTATTTGCAGCGATACAAAACATCCCGTGCCCCCACCTTGACTTAGGGATACTCTGGCAAATTTTGAGCATTGCTGCTATAAGCAATCTAATAGGTTGCTTGCAGTGTATTTGCAAAGAAGCAGGATATTTGCCCACAGTATCCTGTTTGCGTCTTATTTATCAAGAGCCTTTGCAGCATCTTGGAATGTCTAAGCATAACATTCATATTACAAAAACATTTTACTCACAATAGCTCAAAGCAAGTGGCTTGTCGTATACATAACTTTCTAACAGCTGTGGCTTTGTTAGCAAGGTGCATTCCTTGAATAATGCTTTTGGGGAAGTAGGAAGAGAAGGATGGGACAAGAAAGATTTAGAAATGATTCATTCTCGCAGGTACATTAAGTACCAATCTCTTACATTGTAAATTTCCCATGGGAGGAAATTTTTAGCCTGGCTCCTTCCTGCTATGGTCCCTCATGCCTCCTGCAACCTTTGCAATGGAAGGTTGTGGGAATGACCATAAAAATGAGTAGCAACAAAAAGTGCTTAGTCTCCCCACCCACTAAAAGACCCATGCAACGGCTGTTCTCAGTTTTAACATAGGCAGCAATTAGAGCTGGAAAATAAAACAGGGATGGGCAGTTTTGACTCTCCAACAGCTCCAACTCCAAGCAGCCCCAGCTGGGATGATGGAAGGTATACCCCAAAAACATCTGAAGGGCCACAGGACCACAATCCATGATGTAAAATGAAGTACAAAAGGAATAATTCTGGATGCGGCAGCAGAAAAATAGAGAAGTTTCAAGTAGTACTACAGTGGTACTTCGGGTTAAGTACTTAATTCGTTCTGGAGGTCCGTTCTTAACCTGAAACTGTTCTTAACCTGAAGCACCACTTTAGCTAATGGGGCCTCCTGCTGCTGCCGGAGCACAATTTCTGTTCTCATCCTGAAGCAAAGTTCTTAACCCAAGGTACTATTTCTGTGTTAGTGGAGTCTGTAACCTGAAGCGTATGTAACCCGAGGTACCATTGTCTAGCCATGGCTATCCTTTGGAGAGAGTAGGAGTATAGGTTTTGGGACAACAGTAATTACTGAAGGCAGGCGGTCAAGGAGGGGGCGTCCCTTGAAATATGTCACATGAGAAAGTAAGCAAAGGTCAGAGACAGTATTAAACACAGCATGGGTTGCCCAGCAGGTGTCAAGTGAAGTTAAGGCTAAGAGATTAAGAGACTCTCAAGTGAAATCCACTTAAAGATCTTATTCAGCATTTAGCAAAGAGATAATGAGCTTTAAACCCTTGAATAGCTTACTAGGAAAGCAACAAGTGAAAAGGATCTAGGATTCTGAAGCTGAAGCAGAGGCTGAAAAATCTAATGAGGGGCCAAACTGTACATGTTATACTAACTATGGATCCGTGCCTTTGAGTGTGTTCCTCTCCCACCCCACGAATTGCCAGTGAGTCCTTGACCATCTAAGATTGCAACTCAAGTGTAGGGGCAGGTGACTTTAATCCTACAGCCCAACTGTGGTCCTGCTTTAAACTGGGACCCCATCCACCTGCAATTTACAATTGATAAAAACTGTCCCATTCCCTACAGCTGAGCTCTTCTCCTGCATGCAAATTGCAGGGATGATGCTGACCCCCTTCCCACAATTGCAATTTATGTGCCCCTTCCCCTCACTTAAAAGCACAGATATGTAGCTAATATGTCCTCAGATTTGCAGAAAGAGTTCCTGACAAGGGTGGGTGGGGTGGTTCCTTAGTCAATTCAGAAGGTCTGGCAATCCTACCTTACGGGCCCTTCACACACATACTAAAGCCCTATGGAGAACTGGAGGGGGGCAAAAACCAAGATAACAAGAAAGCTTCACTGTAGAGATTTAAACTCAGAATCAGAATAAATCAATCCAGTTAGCAGCTGTCCATGTGGAAGAAAACACAATCCTTTAGCTACACTTGAGGAATCAACAAAAATAATCTTATAAAACAGGAAAGAGTGAAATATTTCCCCATTTCTAATCCTGACAGAAAAGTTTAGAGATATTCCTTTGGCACAGTACTGTTGCCTCATCTGTCTGGGCTACTTTGCTTCCCTTCATTCACACCCCCATGATAAAAAGATATGCTGCCTCGGCTGTGGCCCCTCTCACCAGATCATTTTAGCATTCATGCAGCTTATTTTTTTGGTACGTCTAATTCTCATGATTCATCCTCCCCTCCCCCCAAAATGCTGCACACAACTCTTTTCGAAAGCTGAGCTCCTCAAAATGTTGTTTTTTACTTTAAGTATATCCAAAGCGAAGCAAGACTCACACAAGAGTATTAAAAGCTCTGCCTCATATGATGACCAGTACAGCTTATGTGAGTTTTAGAAGTCTACATAAACACATAGGCAAAACAAACTTAGAAAGTTTGATGTAAGAAGAGAAGGTGGTGAAGAAAAAACAGAAAGGGTGCAACGTTTTGTAATGGTCTTCTTAGCACTTTGCTAGCCCCACTCTTTGTTCGTGTAAGTCAGGGGTAGGAAACCTCTGGCCAACCCCATCGCAAGGCCATTTTGGCTCATCCAAAAGAGGTTTACAGGCACTGCTGTTTGGTGCCACCTGCAAAACTCTGTGCAAAGCATTTTAAAAGACCCAACTATCTTCTGATAAGCCTTTTTATCTAGCAAATGTATAGTTTGTGGGAAGCAGCAAACTGACAGTTAACCACCAGGAAGGAATCAGGGTATATCTACACACCAAATGGAATGACAAACCTGGCAAAGAGGGAACTAAATCAATATTTTTGGTGTATGAAATAATGACTCCTTATTTTGCTAAAAATAAAAATGAGACTACACAACTGAACTTATACTTACTAATAATCAATATAAAACAACCACACTTGTACATTACCGTTTTTCTTAGCACAGAAAGGAAAGTTCAAACATTATAGATCCTTTTGCTGTTCATAGCATGGGATCATGTTGCTCTCACAAATCACTGTCAGCTGCCAGGCTTGCAAAGATGTACCCACAGCTACCAAATAACGCAGGAAATATACCATGATACTGTGGGCCCAGTTTGGTATTTAAACAAGGTGGGAGAAGAGGATGCAGGGGAGGTATTTAATCTACCACACCTACAATGAGCAGTGCTATTCATATAACAAAAATTCACACCACCATACAGAACAGTATGACAACATTTGCTAACATCTGTACCCCCACCACCCCCGATGCACATTGCAGCGCTATCAGAAACAGGGAAACCTCATACTGGATGCAAGAACAGGGTGAGAAAAGAAAATCACTTGTATTTTAGCCACTGATTTATCAGTCAGATGCCTCCAAGACTGTAGTGGCAAGAAGCCTTCTGCAATCCCCTGTGCACAGTCTGTGTATCCTGCTGCATGTAGTTATTTCTTAGACATAGGCATATGCAAAATAATTAGAAAATGAAGCACTTCAGCACATACCTTGTTTCACCAAACTTCGTCATGGAACAATAAACCACAGAGACGGAATTTACATAAAATTATCTCACTCCATTTTATTTAAGATTCTTTTCTCCAGTTAGTAAAAGAAAGATGTGTCTCTTTTTATACATATGTACAAGTTCAGTTATAAAAATAGACAGCACATTCAAAGAGGAAAAAAAGGCTTGGCATTTTCTGATTCCCTCTAAACACTGTATATACACATGTGAATCTGAGCGGGGTGGGGTAAAATCTTCATGATTTAACTTAAATATCCCCTCCCCACCCAATTATTCCCTCCAAATCTGTTTTTTTTTAAATAAAAAAAAACAATTTAACTGAACTTATTTCTGCTATTTTCAGGTGTGCAAATTAAAGGCAGAGTCAACAGGAAGCACTTGCTCTACACTGTGGGACACCAGGCAAGGTGCATGAGACTGAAAAATCCTTTGCTGCCTTAGCTAAGATCTTCACCTCGTAACCTGGTTCTCCCTTGAAAGATGAAAATGCCCAGAAAGAAAATCCATTTAATGTAAATGTGAAGGCAGGAGAACTGCCTCCCTCCTTCATCTCAGTGCAATGCAGACAGAATATATATATTTATATTTATATATATATATATATATATATATATCATGCCAAAAGCAGATGGTTCTTGTGCATTCAGAATAGAATACCACAACAAAGAGTTGCACTTAATGGCGTTGCTGCTCTCTAACAACTTTCACTAGCTTCACAGAGCTTTGCTACAGTGCTGGATTCATCACAGTGGAGCAATCCAAACCTGCTGGGTGTGGACACTGCTGACAAATGAGTCTTGCTAAAGAAAAGGAACACAGTGAATGGATGGCTTGGAATGAAAGACATAGTTTTAGCTGAGGACTGTATGGATCGGGAAAATGGAAGCATTCCCCGATGCGCATCCTTTGCGGTATGGCCAACAGTGGTACCTAAAACATGTTTTTAAAAAACTCTTCTATGGCACAATGAGATGAAAACCAGGGACAATTCCCCACTACTCGAATTTCTTCTTGTAATCGCACACAAAATGGCTTTGTAATCTAAAACATTGAAGAGTCCCACATAAGCCAAATCCAAGAAATTGTACTGAAAACCCAATGCTATGAAAGTAAATGTATCCGAGCCTGGGTTTTGCAATGCTAATTGGCAATTTGAAACTTCCTTCTGCTCTGTGAGGAAGAGGCAGCAACATCATTCTCAAAAGCTCTAATCTGTCCTATTGTCATTTAGCCAACCAAGCAGTACTCTAGTAGTTCAGAAGCATGATACTGACAAAAGCCCCTTTCTAGGACGCAGTGCAAAACTCCTCTCTCCTTTCCCCTAGAGTCTATTCTTCATTGCATCCACCATTCATACGCATTAGAACCACCAAGATGTTTGTCCACAGCTCCCTTAAAAACAGGCGCACTGGCCAGAAGGCTCCTCTGAATCTGCGGGGCACCCCCTCCCAAGTTTAGTTGCTGATCTCCTTCTTATAAGAATGGAGTTGAAT
Source organism: Podarcis melisellensis (assembly GCF_964234715.1). Taxonomy (NCBI): domain Eukaryota; kingdom Metazoa; phylum Chordata; class Lepidosauria; order Squamata; family Lacertidae; genus Podarcis; species Podarcis melisellensis. Next base: position 42,561,631 of record NC_138528.1, read on the forward strand.
TCCGTATGAAACCTGAAAGACGAGGGGGGCAAAGGGCGCTGGTGTGAGTACAAATGAAGGGGGAGGAGATCTCGCAGCCAGTCTCATGTGGAAGCCGGATCCTTTCCCTGCATGATTTGTAGGATGCCAGAAAGAAGCCTAATGGAAAAGTTAAGCTCAAGCATCCCAAGTCTCTGTCCCTCCTCATCCCAAATCTGCAAAGACAGCAAATGCGGGCTACACACGGAAGTGCACGCAGAGTACCTCTTGCCCCAGTAGTGCAGTTGTCTTCTCCTCAAGCCCACATGGAAACAAGGCATCATCTGTAAACACCCTTTTGCTGGTAGGCGTGGGCGGGCTGCTTAGGAAGCCGCTATGGAGACACACAGGTTCCAGGGTTTCAGAATTACTATCGCCCACCTGAAGTGTGGGCTCCTTTGTATTGTTTTCGGATTGAGGTTTCTGGTGCCAAGGAACCTGTCAGGTTTAAGGGTTTGGAGGTTCCACAAATGCTGTTTCCTTTACTCAAGGGGGAAGTGGCGCTTGACTGTCCAAAGTCTGAAAGTCCAGCAGGTCGGATGAGAGGAGTCTGAAGAGGGCTGCCTGAAGACATACCTAGCGACAAAAAGCAAAATTCTTCCTCAATGGGCCACACCCAGACTATAGCTTTTTAACTGCATACAAAATTAAAACTGCAGGATTAAGATTAACCAAGAGCTTTACTGACAACTTTAGCCAAGAATTTTTTTTTTAGTATCTTGCCCTTTTACCCCAAGGATACCCAAGGCAGTGAGTATCAAAATCTAAGCCCATTCATTACAGTGGATAGAAAGCTGTCAAAGAAAAGGAAAACATTCTATTTTTTGTACGAGTATTTAGTACTGAGGCTTAATCTGACCAATCATAATTGGATTTTGTGATAAAGAGACTTATTAGGCTAATTAGTCCCCAGAAAGCGAGTGAACCTTTTAATTACGTATAAACATACTGATAGGAGCAAAAATGTGGACTTGAGCCGACAACAGTTCTACCTAACTGCTTATCTTTCAGGGACTAGAAATGAACTTTTATACCATCATATGCGCTGGAACTTCAACATGCCTGGATTTCAAGTGGAGACTTAGATATCCTACAAGGATATCTTCAGGTGTCCTTAAGGACGGCTGAAGGCCTGGTGTCAAAGCATAAAGGGTGTTCAACGCCGCACACAGCCTCCTACCTTTAGACACGTTGTACCCATACGCTGCATATGCGGCTGCTGAGGCGGCGGCTGCTCCTGCTTTGGCACCTGCCATGGCAGCTGCACTTCCGGCTGTGGATTTCCGGCTCCGGCCTTTCCCTGTGCTTTTTGACCCGCCATTTCCACCTTTGGGACGGCCTCGGCTTCTACCTGAATGACCTCGTCCTGTGATGGGCATATCCTGTATTGAAATTCCTTAACAAAACCAATGAAGAAAGAACATTTAGTGATGTGTAACAAATAGTGACTGTATAATTAAATATAATTTAGTAAAGGAGACCAAAATGTTTTGCCTTCATAAACCCCCATCCCCTTTCAAGGAAGTTACCTCATTCTTCAAGGCAGATAATATTCTGTCACAAACAGCAGAGATATTTAGAAAAGTGACTTTGGGCAACAGTCGCCTGCTACCTGAGCCTTGTACGATCGAGTAAGACTACCTCCACTATGACAATCCAATGCTTGTCCAAAAACTAAACTTGTTTGATACATTTAAAAAGACATGCTTGGGGATTAAAATGTATGTCCTTGCTGAATCCATTGTAATTGCTAATCTCATACTGATAAATATATTGTAAAATATTTTACATCAACGTTTTATGATCTACCCAAGTCTACTTGAAGCAATTCAGATTTGTGCCTTAGGAAATGAATTTGTATACAGTGGTACATCTGGATGCGAACAGGATCTGTTCCGGTGCCCCGTTCGCATCCTGAGTAGAACGTAGCACACGACTGCGTGTGTCGCCGCTTCCACGCATTCGAATGACGTCATTTTGAGCATCTGCATTAGCGGCAAAACCGGGAAGTAACGCGCTCTGTTACTTCTGGGTCGCTGCGGAGCGCAACCCAAAAATGCTTAACCTGAAGCTACTTCAACCCGAGGTATGACTGTATAAGCATTTAGCTTACTCTGCTTGATACTTCATCGTTTTAAAAAACATAGCTTAATCTTCCATCAAAGGGAACTAGTTCAATAAAATCATGCACTTACTCAAGTCTATACTATTCTAGCGACTTTTGAAAGCCTTTCTTAGGAAGCAACAACAATGACCTTCCAAATCAATTAAACAAGAACTGCAATTCTTTTTAATTTGGGGTGCCTCATAAGTTTGGTGACAGAGCTCAGAGATACAATGTTTTAGAAATGTTATCTTGTATCTTATACAAGGTCAAAGCTGAACTGCCCTAAATGGCTTCGGCCCAGTATACCTGAAGGAGCGTCTCCACCCCCATTGTTCTGCCCAGATACTGAGGTCCAGCTCTGAGGGCCTTCTGACAGTTCCCTCACTGTGAGAAGCAAAGCTACAGGGAACCAGGGCGCCCGCCCTGTGGAACGCCCTCCCATCAGATGTCAAGGAAATAAACAACCACCTGACTTTTAAAAAATATCTGAAGGCAGCCCTGTTTAGGAAAGTTTTTAATGTTTGATGTATTTATCGTTTTTAATATTATGTTGGGAGCTGCCCAGAGTGGCTGGGGAAACCTAGACAGATGGGTGGGGTATAAATAATAAATTATATTATTATTATAACTGAGGGATGGGGAGTGGGAAAGGCAGTGGTACGCAATGTTCTAACCCAATGGTTCCCAATTAGGTAAGTATTGTGGGCCCCCTACTTTTGTAAATTTTGATATCTCTATGGTAGTTTTTGCCATGGACACCCTGGATGGGTTACACAGACATCCTGGGGTTCACAGATGACCAATTGGGAATCACTGTTCTAAACTGTAAAGCTGATGGCCTGATCCCATAAACCAGTAACATTAGTCAGCTTTGTGGAACTACAGCAACTCCACCCATTACCTGGAACTTGCACTGCTGATAGCTACCATATTTACTTGAGTCTAATGCACCATTGAATCTAATGCACACCTCAATTTTCAGAACCTTGAAACCCAAAAAAGTATTTGCTGGCAAATGTAAATGTGCCATCGAATCTTAATGAGCACCTTAATTTTCGCAACGTAATTTGGCCAAAAAAGGTGAGCATTAGATTCGAGTAAATACGGTAATTAATAGAGCCCCCTTTTCAAGCCGGTAATTTTAGGAAACAGTTGTAACTATTCATACTTGGACAGAATGGAATTAAGAGAACTGCAATTTGTCTGCATTCTGCAATGGCAACTCAGCCAAATGAGTCAGGGAGAAGGATCGAGACCCCCATTTCCCTTCTGGTCACTTTTCTTTTCAATGCCTCCTGCGAGAGACAATGCTGCAGTCAAGAACTAAAAGGGAAGGCAGACCAGTTGAAGGTGTTTCAAAATTTATTTTTCTACTACATATATCTCTAAGCAAGAAACCTCTCAAATACAGTAATGAAAAGAAGTTTGGCAGTGCTGATATGGGTATAGGCCAGTATTATCCTCCTCCTAAACTGTAAGGCAAATGGGGTGCTGAAAAAGACAGGAGTTGCCTAAACCCATCCACTTAAATTTACGGCCGAGTTGAGATTTGAAACAGGAGCCAACTTCATACTTTTGTCCTTACTCCAACTTAGGAAGCTTATTTAGAATCAAAAGAATTAAGCGGTGAATGATCAAGCACATCAGATTTCACCTGAGCTAACAAATCTGAAGGAGACATTATTTGCTAGATTAACTCCAGTCCTGCCCGTAAGCAAATCCAGTGCTCAGAAGCACAGCCATATACAGAGTTCACATTATGCTCCTTATGCGCCATGTTTAAAGACAAATACTAACCATTCATGTTGTCAGACACTGAGCCCGTGATGGAAGCAGGAGAGTTAGTAGCTCTTGACTGAGGCGCTGAAGATGCTGGATCATCCACAATCACCAGCATGTCATTGCTGCTCTCGTCAGGTGGGATGGATTCCATGTGCAACTCACTGTTGATGGAAATCTAGATCATATAAAAATAAAAGTCTGTAAATTCACATTACATCCTGTTATCATGTTATATACCCTTTAAGCTATGCTTTTGGATTAAGCCTGCATGCTGAAATCAGTGCGCTATAGAACTAAAAAAATGCAAGACTATAAAAACTGCTAGAAGCCTTGGAGAATGAAAGGATCCTACTTTGTCTTCTACAAAATATGTTGCTGCCTCCCTCACCTATCACAAATGGGACCCATCACCAAGAAGAACCTCTTTCCACCTGCCATTCACCTATTATTGAGTGTGGGCACTCAGAAGCAGCCCTATGATGCGGATCCTAAATTTTGAGTTGGCTCAAACGGGACAACTTTTAGGGACCATGGTCCCAAGTTATTTCAAGTTAAAGCCAGAACTTTGAACTGAGCCTGGAAATGTATGAGAAGTCAGTGCAAGTTACTTTAAAATAGATATCAGATATATGGTCAGAATGGCAAACGGCAATCTGATGTCTGCCGTGCTAACCTGGAAGTTTCTAAAGATTGGAAAAGTGTTGTAAAGCTATCTCCATCCACAGCTGGTGTACACTGCGATAATCTCATTGCCATGTATGAAGCAGCCCAATGGTGTTGGTAAAGAAATTCCTACCTCACTGAAAGGGCTGGGCATGGCAGAGTCGACACTAACAAATGACTCATCCCCGTCAGCTGAGAGGTTGGAATTATCTGCAGATGGAACAAACGGGATCACCAGATTCATGCCTTCTTTCCTTTTCCTCCCGTCTAACTCGTCTTCCTTCTTCTTCTGCAATCAAATTAAGGAAACAACCATCAAAAGGGCTGGAAAACACGGGAAAGTGGCTAAAAGCAGACCCTTTACTGAACTTTGCAATGCAGTTCTCCAACCAAAAAAATTAACAAAAATGTGTTTTAGTCGGAAGTGTGCTTAAAAACGCATATATTAGTGAAAATAACATGCAAAATGCATTATATTAGGAACAACTGTTTGCAAAAATGTGCATATTAGAACTGTATAAATAATGAAAATTTAAGTTATCTACCAGTAATAAAACTGTTTGAGGATAACAGCAACATTTTCAATGCCGGTTTAAGAAACATTGCTATCCAAAGTAATCTGTAATCTCCATTATTATTATTTCAGGAAAATTCATTTCAGACAGCAAAAATTATATTTATTGAGAATTTTCATTCTCTTCAGAAGTGAGCTACAATCAAATAAGAATGACTAGAGTCCCACTTTAAATCTGAATTAACCCTATATGTGGAAAAGCAAATATAAAGCAAAAGACAGAAGAACATCATTCTTAAAAACAGAGACATATCCATATCCATTGGAGAATTTGCATCACTTGCTCTCCCAGGAAGATTGAACCTCCTTGATCAGGAAGGCACTAAAATTAACCTGAGCGGGACAGGTGGCCTTACTGCTCCTGAAGGCAATAATAAAAAAAATCATTTAAAGCAATAATGTAACAAAATAACAGGAGTGTTATTTGAAGTACCTTTTCAGCATATTTTTCCCTCTTTCGTTTACGCTCTTTCACACGATTTGTCTCCTCCTGCTGCCGCTTCTCCTCCTGACGCTGGCGCACTACCAGTTAAAAAATAAAGTCAGAAACCATTATTTACCAGAAGAACTGCAAAATTCTTGCAAAACACAAGAGCCCAGTTGAACGCAATTGGAATAGGCCTATGTTGGTCCTTTAACCTCCTTTAGTCCCAACAATGTAACTTCATCCATTCTCATGGTTCCATTCTCCGTTCCCTCAAAAAAGTCTATCAGACCCAAATCCAAGAATGGTATCCAACAAAGTAGTTCCATTAGCACAACTATTTCTGATTGTACAATGGAACTTCCCCTTCCACTCATCTTTCTTGGACACACCATGTCCTCCCCAAATCTGCTTCAGAGAGTTGGAGGAACACTCTCTGGAACAGTCAAAAAGAGAAGCCAGCATTTTTGCTTTTAAATAGGAGCGTGACTGTGAGATTCTTAAGCTTTTAGTTTTGTAAAACAGCACTCTGCAGCAAAAATGCAGTCAAATGTCTCAACTCCCTTTAATCTGGATACTGAATGCATCTATTTAAGGGTGGATCCAGATTAAATAGTTGTGCTTAGCTCCCACTGAAATAAATGGGAAACGATCAAGACATGACTTTCTGTTTGCACTTATTTCAATGGGACATAAGCACTTAGCTTCTTCATCGACCTCATTTTATAGTTATTGATACAAATAAATTAGCAAACAAAAACACAGGCCCACAGTGGGAGCTGGTGAAGTATATGACAGAGGTAGGAGTATGGACTTGCACATACATTTTTTCTCAAGTTCTTCATCATCCAGAAGCAGACTAACCACCTCCTTGGGTTTCAAGGTGTCGGGTTTGAAATTGCCACCTGAAATCACCATCCTTTGAATCTATGGAAAAGAAAGAATGCATCTGAAATTTTCTTCTCAGATTATTTAATGCCAGAGACAATCAAGATAAAGTGGAGGCACTTTATCTAATATCTATTAGATTAAATGTGCGAGAAATATTTTTTTTAAGTCTGAACTTTGAAAGTTGTTTAAAAATGGCAATGTTATTTTGTAATTCTAATCCCAAGAGGCACTCCATGGCACAAAAATGTAAGTGTGTACCCTAAAGTGGTAGGGGACGCAGGTGGCGCTGTGGGTTAAAGCCTCAGCGCCTAGGACTTGCCGATCGAAAGGTCGGCAGTTCGAATCCCTGCGGCGGGGTGCGCTCCCGCTGCTCGGTCCCAGCGCCTGCCAACCTAGCAGTTCGAAAGTACCTCCGGGTGCAAGTAGATAAATAGGGACCGCTTACCAGCGGGAAGGTAAACGGCGTTTCCGTGTGTGGCTCTGGCTCACCAGAGCAGCGATGTCACACTGGCCACGTGACCCGGAAGTGTCTTCGGACAGCGCTGGCCCCTGGCCTCTTAAGTGAGATGGGCGCACAACCCCAGAGTCTTTGAAGACTGGCCCGTACGGGCAGGGGTACCTTTACCTTTTTACCCTAAAGTGGTAAGAACTTTGGTGCTATGTACAATTTACCCATTACTGCCGAGTGCTACACTTCATTACAGGCATATAAAGGTAATCATTTCCCATTAGGTGGTATTATCTTTGCCGAAGATTAATGTCTGATTTCTCATCAATCACAGCTCAATTTCCTTGCTATCCCTTCTACACCACATTATTCCATATTTTGTTACCCTTACCTCACTTTTCTCCTTGGCCCTCTGCAAGATGCGTTCCTCTATGGTGCCTTTACAAATCAACCGGTACACAGTGACCTGTTTGGTCTGACCCAGCCTGTGAGCTCGATCCATGGCCTGCTGATCTACGGTTGGATTCCAATCACTATCGTAGAAAATTACCTGTCAGGGCATTTTTTTGAGGGGAAAAGGTTACAAATACAAAACTGATTCTATGGTCACCACCCAAAGTTTGTACTGCACTTTAAAATGATAGTAAACAGCTTTGCCTTCAGAATGATAACATCTTAGTGATTTTTTTTGGGTCAATCCAGATACAAGTCCAGTTCTGTATAAGACCATAATTATTTAAAGGCTGCTTTACACATTACTATTACTAACATGGAGATCAACTTCATGCAGCAAAAAGCATGTGCACAATTCACATCTGAAATGGGGTGCAAATTATTTGTTTTTCCAGGTTTAGATTACTGGCCAGTCATAACACTTCATGAATTATGTGAGGTTGTTTTCTTTTCTTTTGCTACACTATAATTGTCTTCATACTGGAAAAAACACAATGCAAGAAGCAGCCATCATATTCAGATTTAGGAAAGCAAAGGTAGTGAAACTATATTATATCAAATAATTCTGTACTACCAGGAATATCCAAGCTCTGTTAATTAATCAGACTATAGTAGCTTTATGCTTTTTTGACATATCAAATATCCTGTTTTAGTGCTTCTTCCTTTCTGCTGAGTACAAACGATCCTGGAATAGCCCACAGTGTTAAGAAAACATTTTTAAACCAAGCTGTTTACTCACCGTATCAGCAGCTGTAAGGTTAATGCCTAAGCCACCAGCTCTTGTGCTTAACAGGAACACAAAGATATCATTTCTACAGAGAGAGATAGAAAGAACAAAAGCAACCATTGCAGTTGTGTTGCAACATAAACATTACTTACGACAATAATTAGTATTACCAGGAGGGTTTTGACTTTTGCAATCAAAGACAGAATCACTTCACCCAACAGTTTATTATTATAATACCAGCATATCTGCCTTGATTTCTAATATTGATTTTATGCTACAGGACTTGTTGCACTGTGGAACTGTGGCTTTTTGATCTGGCTAAATCTTTAATGATGGGAAAGAACTCAATGCTGAAATACCACCACAAATTTCATCGCATGAAATTACAACACAAAACTCCCATGATTTTCCGAGTTAATGGGGGTGGCAAATTAATTTTGTTAATTTTGGAAACCGGCATCAAACTTTCATTAGATTCCACTAGATTTCCAGAAGTGGCTGTTTACAATGTGTAAAAGATAACAAAAACCACAGAAACTGCAGGGTTAGGAAATGTCAGGAAAAAGTACCGTTGGTACTCACTTGAAATGTGTTTCTAAGGAAATGAAGAACCAACACAGCCCTAGTGTTTAAGTGAAATACTAAGGGTGATTCTTTGGACCCTCATGGGAGGAATTCATTGCAAGTGCCAGACGGAACAATCCATGTTCTCCTCCCCTTGTGTGCTGATCTAGGGGGTTCTCCCAACCCCACAAGATCCAATTTTGGGGGAGTGAGGGGGTGAAGACTCATTGGGCAAGAAGCCCTTGGTTCAGCCTTCAGCTGCCAAAAGTAAGTGGTTGCATCCCACCCACAGTTTAGATGCTGAAGAACGACAGTGTAAGTACAGTTTGTCATAAGCTGGGATCCAATGGGTTGACTGTGCAGTTTCACTTACAAAGGTTACCTGGCTCTTCCTTTCCATCACCCCTTGGCATAAGCATATTCCTACAAGAAGAATGGAGGGGTCCCAACACTAACCATATTCCACAGGAGGACAGAGGAGCCTGTGTACCTGGTGACTTGGAAACTACTTAACAGAACCCTGTCGCTATAACTCAACAGAAAAAGCAAAGGGAAAAACATACCTGTTCTGAAAGTCAGCTACCATATCTCTTCTTTCAGAGATTTTTGAAGACCCATCTAAGCGCATATATGTATGCTTCCTGTAAACCATGTACTCCTACAAGAAACCCAGAACAAAATCTCAACATTTTTTATCTAGATTTTCAACAGAACAAACAATTATAATTGTTTTGAACATCACAGTGCCATGCAATATTGTGCAAGCTTCCAATATGCCAGAAGGTTACTAATGTAATTTTAAAAGCAAAATAATCTGTTTGCACCATGCAGTGCTGCAAAAACATACTAATCCTGAACCTGTTGAATTAAAACCTGATTATTAAAAAAAGACTGAGGTGCTCAGGAAGCCTGTGTCATGTAGGTACTTCATTGCTCACCATTCAGTTAATATTCATTTACTGGGCAAATTACCAAGCGATGTTCAGTCCTTTGTTCGCACCATGTACTTAACTATTTCTAACCTCCACAGCCATTGTTATAATCTAAAATCCATAAACAGTTTCAGGCCTCTTTAAGTTTAATTTGTATTTCAATGTGCTCAAAATTATATCCAAGACGGTAGATTTTTGTTATTAATTCACAAGCTCATCTCACTCCTTTTACTGTACATTATTCTGTACATGAATTAATCTCTAAATTAAATTTGATTTTAATGTATGCATGTACTTTATTCTCTCTCTCTCTCTCTCTCTCTCACACACACACACACACACACACACACAAACAAACAAACAAACACACGTGAGCAACAGCAATGAAAGAAGCCTGAGGGGGACTAAGGAGTACAGGAGCACATAGTTCTTTGCACCTTTCTAGGTTCAGAATAATATATGAACATTTGCTTGGTTTACAAAACATACAATACACAAAGTTTAATATTTTTGGTGCTGAATTTATTTTCAATTAATGTATATAAAACTCTGACAACAGACTTGTTTCTGGGGGGAAAGTGCAATCAATAAACAAGCTTTGGTATAGCTCAAGGTCATAATGCTGTTGTTGTTAACTGCAAATATCAGGGTTCATATCTCCACTCAGCCATCAAGCTCACTGTGTGATCTACAGCCAGTCACAGTCTCTCAGCCTAACCAACTTTCATGGGGTTGTTGCACGAATAAACAGGAAGGGGGAGAAACAGGTGCAGCACCTTAACTTCATTGATGGAAAGGTGTAATACAATTAAATAATTTTTTAAAAGGTTTCACTGGGATCAAAGGAGTTGGGTGACTCAGTGGTCTCATTTGAAGATAAAACCAAACCACGTTTGTTTAGCTAAACTGTAGCTTGTTTGCTGCACTGTATCCAGTACTGTAGTTCTTGTTTTTCCCCATCCATAAAAATAGATCTTTGAAAATGAGGACAGCCTGCCAAGTGCAGACAGAGTAAGGGAATAGGTGTTGTGTTTTATATTGTTTAACTGAGGTATGGTATAAATATTGAGCATGCTAAAAGGTAAAGGTAAAGGACCCATGACAGTTAAGTCCAGTCGCAGACAACTCTGGGGTTGCGGCGCTCATCTCACTTTACAGGCCGAAGGAGCCGGTGTTTGTCCGCAGACAGTTTTTCCAGGTCATGTGGCCAGCATGACTAAGCCGCTTCTGGTGAAACCAGAGCAGCGCACGGAAACGCCGTTTACCTTCCCGCTGGAGCGGTACCTATTTATCTACTTGCACTTTTTGGCGTGCTTTCAAACTGCTAGGTTGGCAGGAGATGGGACCGAGCAACAGGAGCTCACCCCGTCGCGGGGATTCAAACCGCCGACCTTCTGATCAGCAAGCCAAGAGGCTCAGTGGTTTAGACCACAGCGCCACCCACGTCCCTCCATTGAGCATGCTGCGTGAATGCAAAAGAACAGTAGTGTTCTTGCTGTCCATCTTTTTGAATTATTAAAAAATATATATGAAATATAAAGAATATTCTTTCAGGCCTTGTGCATGAAAAAATGTTGCAACCACAAACAAAAAATAAGGATAAAAAACCAAGTTCCTATTTAGAAATCAAAGAAGAAAATATTAAACTGCAATCAATGCTTAGTTCCTGGAAGGATACTATGACCTCAGTAGAGTTCATCTCCCACCAGAGTGGCTTCCACTGAGGAAAGGGGTGGTATATTAGAATCTGTCTCAAATAGGTTAAGTATGTTTGCATGGATTAAGGAGGAAGAACTGAGCTAAGGCTTAATGAATCATGGTAGCTCTTCTTGCTAATATAGACCAAGACAGTTAGAATGGTAAAACATAATTATTTAATGACAACTACGGTATTTGGGATGTTAATAACAGCATAATAATTACAGTGGAAGATTCAAGAGTTTTTGCAAGAAAGTCTTTCAAATAGTTAACAGCACACACTTTGTTGACTCTTTTTTATCTTTGTAGCTTTTGTAAAAGTAAAAAAGATACTGCTAATCCTAGAGGGATAGTTATATTAAAACCTCTTGAATATCCTCCCATTAAGCCTGCTCAGCTGACACTGTCAGCATGACACTAGGAGTACTAATCCTTGAAAATAATGAAATCAGTCCTTGGTAGAGTGTGCTGGTTTACTGAGGCAACAGATAAAATAAGTAACTTCATTTCTTCCTTCCTTTGGTCCACTGCAAATGACAGGGACTTTACAATAGGAAAAAAATATACACCATCCAATAGTAATTATTCAAAACCAAGAGCAACCAAGCAATTGATTTAGAGCCTGGTCCAGTAATTCTACTGAACTATGATTCTGTAAGTGGTCCACTTGGTCAGTCTGAAATTGACATGGTTATGCTGGTGCAGCTAAGCATCTAGGACTTCACTTGGACAGCAACACAGAATGGCATGACTGCAATGGGCCAGATCTTACATAACTTAGGGACAGAGCAGAGAGTGGGGGAAAGTATGCATGATTCTCTGTAAATGTATGTCCTGGTCCAGCATGCTGCTGAGCTAGCAAAAGCATGCAATCCACACAGCCTCTCCCTTCCTTAAAAGATTTTATTTATGTCAAATACTATATTTCCTTAGCCATTAGCTTCAGTTTCTCCTTCATGCAGGGTAAATTAATCCTACCTCCAACAAGTCAATCATCCGTGTCATCTGAGAGTAGATCAGGACTCTGTGTCCTTGAGATTTCAATCTTGTCAACAAAACATCAAGGGCATAAAGTTTTCCACTGTCTGTGATCAGACTCTCTTTGTCTAAACGGAAGGAAGGGGGGAAAATATTTATTTATTTATTTAACTTGTATACCGCCCTATACTCAGCCTCAGGGTGGTTCACAGGATAAAAATCACAATATAAAAACACAAATTACATAATCAAAATAAAAAAGAGAACATTGAGAACAATGTGGGGGCATTATTTTTGGGTGGGGGTGCAGCAGGGAGAAGGCTTATTTCTCCCTAAGTGCTATAACCCCTAACACAAAATGCCCCTGCATTACAATTAAGATCCAAAGGCCTGGGTGAATAAGAATGATTCTGCCTGGCACCTAAAAACAGTTAGTGATGATGCCGCCAGATGGTGATTGTAACCCGCCATGAGATCTTATGGTGAAGGATAGGCTAGAAATCAACCAATCACATAGAGGAAACTCGTTCCACCACCACTTCCCAATAGAATGTATGAAATCAGAATGGATAAATTAGTTACTTAACAGTCTTTTAAACTACTTTACAACAGGCGACCCAAGTTCACCAGGAACCAAATAACAGGAAAAAGAGTTAAAAAACAACAAAACGCAAGTATTTTTAATTCTTGCATTTTTCTTTAATATCACATTTCGCCTGCACTAGTTAAATTATTTTTCAACTTTGAATAAATCCTGCCACCTAACGTTGAAAAGAATACCACGAATAAACAATATTTAACTTTTTTCATTTGACTGCACTCTGCTCCTTTACCATCTCTAGGGGAAATAAACAGAACAAAAGAATCATTTGTTAAATAACACCCAAGATCCGATTCTACTCTGAAGATAAGATTTTCACATTTGGTTCAATGGGTTGTATTGAATGGTATCACTCAGAATGGGGAAGGAAACAGTTTCTACTGATTCTCCTGCAGCTCCCCCTCCCCAATCTGCTCTAGAAGACTGGGGGGCCTTTTGAGCAGAATTTGGGGTTCAAGGGGGCAGAGGAGGATGCAGCCTTGCTGTCAGTTATGCAACACCATTGGATAAAATCTAACAAACATAAAGGGTTAGATGGGAAAAGCTGTCTATTTCTGGCGCAAAATTGTGTTGTCAGGTTATAAATCAAATGGGCCTCCTTTCATTTAAGAGAATTATTACTTTTAATCAGACTTATCTAGACTTGGCTGGGGAATGAGAAGATGCTATGATGTTACTGTCTGGGGAAGAAACATGTCTGGTCAAAATGACAGCTTAACAGAACCCCAATTATACAGTCCCCTCTCCTTCGGAGCCTGACTTAATCTTAGTTCCCTCTAGGGAATTAGAAAATGCACCTCTGCTGGTGTAAAAATAAGAGTGAGAAGGACCAAATCATAGTTTCCAGCCACTGCCTCCCTCCTCTAGAAGGCTGCAGGGCATAAAGGGGTCAGTGCAGAGCTAGCTAGCACTCACAGTAAACAACCAGCAAAGTTGGTGCTTTTTATCAATGCAAAAAGGACTCAGACACTTCCTGCCATTTAATCTAAGATCATTTCTCTTTCAAAGAACAGGAAAGGCCTCCAGAGATTCCCACAGTGATCGCAACTACAACAGTCTGAGAGAGGAGGGCAGAGTTAACTGAAGTAGCAGCTGTTTTGCTGTTCACTGCAACTTTGGAGCCTGAAAACCAACCTTGTATCGAATTGCTCCTTGAGTTTAATTCACTTGCTCAAACAAGCTTCATCTTATCTATTATTTACTGTATTTTTATCCTGTTTTTCAGACAATTGTAATCTTGGCAAAGCAGCTCACATCAGTTAAAGAGAAAAGAGCGACAGGCCTTGGTGTTCTTACATTCCCATTAAAAAAACCCCAGTGAATAACTCTGGAAGTACTATAAATATTTCAACATATTCCACATTAATAGGGGTGTTAGGTACGTTTTTGATTGGACACCTCAGGTAAAGGTTGTAAAACAGGCAAACTTGCAATTAAAATGCATGAAGCTGACGGCTGCAAGATCAGAGGCCCAAAATTTATGTGACAATGAACTGATGGGTCAACGTACAAAGTACAGTCGTATCTTGGATCCTGAACGCCTTGCAAACCGGGAAGCGAGTATTCCGGTTTGCGAACGTTCCTTGGGACCTGAACACCCAGAGCAGCTTATAATTGGGTGCAGGGAGCTCCTGCAGCCAATCGGAAGCTGCGTCTTGGTTGTCAAACATTTTTGGAAGTCAAACGGACTTCCAGAACAGATTCCGTTCAACAACCAAGGTACGACTGTAAATTTAGTTTTGTGAGCTGACATACCAAAGAGGTTGAGAATGAATGGTTTGAACAACCTAGCTTTAATAACTGTTTTGAAGCTTATCATATACTTAATGTTAACCACGTTGCTCCTTCTGTAAAGTACTTGCTCAATATCTTTGTTTCTTAGCCTCCTCACTGGTTTTGACAGGAACCAGAAAATAGGGACAGCTGGGATATATGGGAGTGGATGAAAAAGGTAAAGGAAGAAGATCAGTTTGAAAATGCCAGACTAAACTAGTGAGTTGCGGATTTGGTCCAGATACCCAGAATGCTGCAGAGACGAGAATCACAGAATCAGAGTTGAAAGGGACCCTGAGGGTGATCTAGTCCAACGCCCTGCCTATGTCAGCACAAGAAAGCTATCAAATAGGCTCAATTAGGTAACCACTGATCGTTCTCTCACACACCCAACTTTCCTACAAGTTTATTGCAGGAAGATTTCCC
This sequence comes from Podarcis melisellensis, assembly GCF_964234715.1. Classification (NCBI taxonomy): domain Eukaryota; kingdom Metazoa; phylum Chordata; class Lepidosauria; order Squamata; family Lacertidae; genus Podarcis; species Podarcis melisellensis. The sequence continues at coordinate 42,576,690 of NC_138528.1, forward strand.
AAAAGGAAGTATGAATTATTTCCCAGTTTGTCGTCATGTAATGCATGGGTAGAACATACTAGCATACGTAGATAAGCAAAGTAATATAATCCACTTTGTTATTAAACTATGCAGTTATAGAGCTGTTGCCTACCTGGTATCCTGATGAAAGACCAGCCGTTTTGAGGTCTGACCCCTAATAATCCCCCTGGAAATTCCGGAAAGAACTGAGAGCACCGTTTTAGCCAGCCAGCTGCTAGTTCAGGCGCTCCATGCAATACACATTGCTTTGCTTCAAGGCTTCCTCCGTCTTTAAGTGCTCTGCGCTCATATTCTGCACTCCGATCATTGCAGTAGAAATCCCGTGGCACAGCTGTTACCTGTGGATTAAAAGGGTATAATTATACTGAAGAGATAATGAAAATATTGGCTGAGATTAAATATCAGTAATAAGTGAGGTTCCTTTAGCTATATAGTACTGATTCAAAAACGGTTACAAAACTACCCGATCACTCTTATCTTTCAAGATGACTTGTAACAGTGGCAGATGTCAGCTTAACACTTCTGAAACCTTAGCACCCAATTAGACAGACAAAATTCAGAAGTTATGTGGTTCCTGCCTACAGGGATTCAAATCTATCAAAGTTCAAAGGATATAGGAAAGGACTTGAGAAGGGGAAAGGATAGATGGCAAACCAAAGTGTAGTAAAGAAGGAGGAAACACAAGGCTTGATGAAGGAGAGGGAGATGACTTCATATCATATGCAACAGAAAAAGGGAATGGCATGGCATAAGGCTTGAGGCGAAGGTAGCTTTAAAATGCCAATCACTGTGCTCATCCTCTCTTTACTGGAGAACCTCACTGGGTATGCTTTGGTTGCTCTGTACTTCTGGATCATCCTTTAAGAATTATGTAACGGACTTGAGATTTTGATTTACTCTAGCCTGTTTATACAGTGAAACCACTAGTCAGAATCAATACAGCATGAATTTCACTGATTTAGCATGCAGGAACACACGCTATGTAAATGCTATCTGAACTGACTCAAAAATGCAATAGAATCAGAAAAAAATGAATTAGCTGGTTTTGAGATTAAACTGCACTTTACTACGAAATAAATAAAAAAACAGTCCAGTAGCACCTTAAGAGACCAACTAAGTTTGTTCTTTACTACAGCAGCCTTCTATTTGTCTATTTTTAATAGCACAACAGACCAGACCAGTTCCTCAGGTACTTGACAATTGGCAAGAGACATGGTAATTGTGGAATGCTCATTTAGTGTCAAGTGTGTCTTCTATCTATCTGGCATCTATGCAAGGCCTTCATACATCTGGTAGTGTCAGCCGTAAGATAAAAGCTGCCTATAAAAATCCTCTTTCCTATTCCTTCTGCAAAGAAGGAATGATCTCTTCTTGAAACTTGATTGCACTTGTGTCTCTGGGAATCAACTGCAGTGATTGTGAGGCTACTCTTCTACACTAGATGTGCAAATGGCATTGGACCTTTAAGCCATCTGAGTGTAGACATTTCGCACAAGGCCCCTACATTAGCATCACAGTATGTGGGCTTCAATTGTGAAAGTCAGGTTTTTTTAACACAGCGCTTTCTTTAAACTCAACGCAGTTCTGAGCTATCCAAACGCAAAATTCCATTTCCGTATTTAGAACACTGAGGTCTTCAGTTTATCTTCCTTTGCATGTCACCTTCCCTACTGTCAGCTTCAATATAAATTACCCAGTCAAACAGTGCTGCCAACACAGGAATCTAATCTTTATACCAAAGTAGCTATCTTGGACCATCTCCATCATTTTTAATCTTTGCTGCTATCTGGATGGAGTAGAATGTTAGCCAAACAGCTGTTTCTTCCATGGCTGAATAGCTGAATAGTCTCAAGATAAGGAGTCTGTTCCAGCAGACAAGGTTGCCTTTTGTAAAAAGCTATAGTACTCTCTTATCTCTCCTCAACAGGCTAAAATGCAAGTCCATGGTGCCATCCTGTACAGCAAATACGTGCTCTCAAATACATTTTCACAGCTAAGCAGTGAAAGCCAAATCAACAACAAGGTAGATACTAGACTCGGTGAGAAAGACAGGGACTGCTGTATAAGCCATAATCATAAGTTACAAACTCTGGTTATCCATCTGCACAGTAGCTGTTCCGGAACATCTGTCATCTAGAGAATTATTCAACAAAATGCAACGACAGTGAAAAAATTATCTTGTATATATGGCAGATTTTTTTTTGCCATCTACCTTTTCACATGCAGTCCCTTGCACTATCTTATCTGCTGGTTGGAGGGTCCATCAACCCTTCGCAGCAGATTTTCAAGGGACATGGGGAGACTGACAAAAATACCACCCCCCATTTCCACTGGTGGGAGCATTAATAGAACTCTGTTTATGGTATACTCCTGTCAGCTGAGTCTCAGTTAGGATCTAAGCCAATGTTCTTAACAGTAAAAGATAAAAGAGCACTATTAGGTCTGTAATTTATCTCATATGTCTACAAGCATCTTATCAAAGATATTGGGGTACTAAGAATAATTGATCACAGTTGTTCTTTTAGGACAAATAAAAATAAATTGTCCATCAAGATCTTAACTCCTCCTTTCTATGAAAAAGACAGACACATCCAACTGTGATATCTTTAAAATCAGAACTTATAAAAGAGCATGTGAGGTGTGGGAGACAGGGTAAAAAGTAGCCTAAGGCACATACACATAGCACCAAATCATGTATTGTATACAGTTTTGAAGGGAAATGGTGTGGCAAGATGTACAATGCAACATAGTTGAGACAACGAAAAATCATCCGAAGTCACTTATGGAACACAAGGGTAGAGATTTGGGTGGGGGGCTTAGTTAAAACACACAGATTGACTCATGTCTGTATAGCAAGTGTGGGGGACAGTTGCCTCCCAGATGTTGCTGAACTACAACTCCTATCACCTTGGCCACTGCCCATGCTTGCTGATGGGAGTTATAGTTCAGCAAGTCTGCAGGGTCAAAGATTTCTCAGCCCTGTTGTAGAGGGACACAAGTGCACACTGCGGAAAGGGGCAGCAATTTAAAAAGTAGCTTTTATCAAAGAAACTGAATGCAACTACAGCAACTTATTTTGGGGGAGTTAACTAACTAGTTGCCAGCTATGAAAAGCCACAGCTAAGCACTCAACACTTTTTCTAGCAGGATATACAATGCTGCACTGCCATCTTCAGACAAGAGATGGGAAATGAAAAGAGCAAGGTTTAATATACGGAGTCAATACCATCTTTTTCTGACTGACTCATTCACTAAAGAGGGGGGAAATTATGTGCACTGCTTTACATGGAAATGTTTCCATCTCATATTTTCCCTTCTATTACCCATTAGATACAACAGAAGCAAAGTATAAAATATCATGGGCTGATACAGGGCTGCAAAAAATTCCTACAGGATAAAAGGCACCTCCTGTAACACAGACACAAGGGGAAGATTAGAAGCATGTTTCCAACTTTAAACTAACCAGAGTTCCTAATTACATCAGAATTTGGGGAGACTCTTAGTTTGAAATTCTGGTTTGTTCAAACAAGCCAGGATTAAGCCATGGTTTATTATCCTGGCTCGTTCAGATGTTAAAGGAACTTTGGTTAGCACATCTGCTAACCAAGTTCTGATCTTCTTGCAGCCATGCCAGAATACTAGAAGGGAAGGTCTTTTATTTGTGTGCACATAACACAAAACTAGGGACACGGGTGGCACTGTGGTCTAAACCACTGAGCCTCTTGGGCTTGCCGATCAGATGGGGTGAGCTCCCGCTGCTCGGTCCCAGCTCCTGCCAACCTAGCAGTTTGAAAGCACGCCAAAAATGTGCAAGTAGATAAATAGGTACCACTCCAGCGGGAAGGTAAACAGCGTTTCCATGTGCTGCTCTGGTTTCAGAAGCGGCTTGGTCATGCTGGCCACATGACCTGGAAAAACGCCGGCTCCCTTGGCCTGTAAAGCGAGATGAGCACCGCAACCCCAGAGTCGTCCATGACTGGACTTAACTGTCAGGGGTCCTTTACCTTTACCACAAAAATATTTCAGAATTGGGCTAACAACATACTGTATATCCCAGGATCATGAGGATAGTAAAATAAGTCATTTTGTATAGAGAACTCTCATGGTATTATTGAAGAATCATTAAAGAGATGATGGGAAGCATATAAAAATTTAGAGCCTAATTTTATATTGCGGCAGGAGTTAAGATCATATTTTGCACTTCCAGATTTGCAGCCATTGATGATACTAATCAGTGCTGTAGAAAAACTGCTGACAGTAGTTCCTAAACTCCCCCCTCCATCGGAAAGGAATTTGCAGACCAGTTTGAGAACCTTTACTACAATTAATGCTCAATAGGCTAAATCTTGGAAGGCATGTGGTGAAGAGTTCAGTAAGGTGGCTCTTATATTTCATTCCTCATATGTCAGCATGAAGGTAGCCATATCTTATTCAGACAATGCACAAATATGTGTTATTACTAAAACAAGTACAGATCACGAATGGAATGGAACATTTGGGAGGCTTTTGAGATAAGGGTTTTATGCTCCTTGCCTGCTTTTATATGATTATTGCTTCATCATACACTGCAGTATTTATTGCCCTGCTCTTGCTTTCAAATAATTAGCAGACATTATGCTGAGGAGTGTAAGTTAAGGTCAAGCAGATGCCTTCACTGGTGGCAGGTATCTCGCTAGACAATCCTCAAACACATTCAGGGTGGGGAGGGTTTTCTGGTAGCAGATGGTTAGCTGTATTTCTGGAGTCACATCTCGTTTATTATGGCCTTTCGTATTATGTTAACAAACAGTGCTTGCAAGAAGCCAAACACTCTCCAAGTTTATTGACTCATAAAAATTAAAGTGAATATGCAAGACATGCTCCCCTCTGCCATTTTACTAGGATGTGATCCCTCCACCAAAAATTAATAATTTATATTTCATGGAGTTTGTATGAAGTGCTGAGCACTAGAAATCTGGTATCCTGAAGGGCCAATTCTGCAGCAACAAGTCATTTCTTCTGCAATCCTGTATAAGCTAAATTCTTATGGACTATTAAATACGTTTGAGTTTCTCAGTAGCCTAAGAAATGTAAATGCAGGTCAACAGTTCAGTAACTGAGTTAACTTTAAAAACAAAAGTAGAGAGGGAGAGGAGACTGAGATCAGGAAAGGCTAGGAGGGTCTAAGACAGGATCTCTGTCTCAGTGTTGAGCAGCTATCACATAATACTGTGCTCATTACTTTATTTTATTTACTGTAGCGCAATACACATTGGTTCACCTGGGGGGGGGGGGAGTCTCAATTGCTACTGAAGCCCTGTGAAGAATGTTACTGTTGATGGGAAAGGATTGAATCTGCCCATTTTGCTCCAAGAGACACCTGTGTGTTGCAGTGTCAATCTATATGCTTAGGCTTGACCAGTGCAATCTGTGCATTACAAAATTTGAGTGTACAGATTGCATGGATCAGCCATACAAACATGATGGCCAACATATACACATCAGGCAAGGCAGATGTAAAATCATTCTCTTCATCAAATGTGGTATTTCCAGTGGACTTGAGTTCCTACGGTTAAGCAAAACTAGAATCACTGTTAATGAAATACAAATACAATAAGACACAAACTAAGTGCTCTCTGGAAATATCTGGGAACTGGAAAACGTAATCAGAAGAGGGTAGAAAGGACTTCTTTTTTAAAAGACTTACCCTTGGGCTCACTACAGACAGGAAGGACGGCAGCTCTGTGATTTGACAACACTGTTTCCATGAGGTAGCTGGTCGTTGATGGATGATGAAATCAGAGTAGCCAATTACTGCTTTACAGTGGCCCGTGAACACAAGGTTCTAAAAATTGATGAAATTAAAAATGTTTTGCGAAGTTTTTGAAGAGTTTTTTTCATAGCAGTTGTATCCTAATATCATAAAGGATACAAATGAACAATTCCCAAATATTTAATTTGAAATATGGACCTTTTTTCTGAGAAGACATTCTGAGGCCACTACCACCACTGCTTAATTTTTTCTTCAGCTTTTACAACTACATTGGGCAGAATTACAACATGCAATACTACTAAGGAATGATTTCTACTAGAAAAGAGATCAATTTACATATCCTGTCCTCAGTGTTTAGTTCTGAAAGTTCTAATCTTTAGCCAAAGTACTAGGAGAAATATTTTATGTGTATACAAGCAAGACTCAACTAACGTTGGGGTTATGTTCTGGGGACAGCACCTAAAGCCAAAACCACATATAGTTGTGTTTGATGGCACAATGTTTGCCCCCCTCGGACGTCCACCCCCTTTTTAATTTTTGCTAAGTGTGTAAAGTGGAATGCATGTAAGTTGTGAGTTACCTGTATACAGTAGTACCTTGTTTGTGGCCAGGATCCGTTCCAGAGCCCCGGACGCTAGCTGAAAAGGACACAGGGCAAAGCGCCGCATCTGCACACACACACGGAGCAGTTTGTGCTTCTGCGCATGCGCGAAGCATGATTTAACAATTCTGCGCATGCGTGAGTGGCAAACCTGGAAGTAACCCGTTCCGGTACTTCCGGGTTTGCCACAGACGTTCGCTGGAATGGATGCCAGATGAGGCAGACGTTCGCATAGGTATTACTGTATACAAACATGTAAAACACAGACACTAAGTCCTTATAGCTCTCATGCAATCTGGTTTTCATGATTGGCCATGGGAATATGTGAGATCGCCAGTGGTTGTGAGCAAGAGAGACGAGCCTGCTGAATCAGGTCAACGGTCCTCTAGTTCAGAAGCTGACTAGACGCCTTTTGTAGTCCTGCAAGCTACAATCCAGCTACAAGCACAACTGCACTCTGCCCAGCTGTATTCAGAGGCATAACGCCTGCAGGGCGCATATGGAAGCTGCAGTTGCATACAGTGGTGCCTCGCAAGACGAAAATAATCCGTTCCGCGAGTCTCTTCGTCTAGCGGTTTTTTCGTCTTGCGAAGCAACCCTATTAGCGGCTTAGCGGATTAGCGCTATTAGCGGTTTAGCAGCTATTAAAGGCTTAGCGGCTTAAAGGCTATTAGCGGCTTAGAAAAAGGGCGGGAGCGAAAAAATCGCAAGACTCGCAAGACGTTTTCGTCTTGTGAAGCAAGCCCATTGGGAAATTCGTCTTGCGAAGCGCATCGAAAAACGGAAAATCCTTTCATCTAGCGGGTTTTTCGTCTTGCGAGGCATTCCGTCTTGCGGGGCACCACTGTAAACTGCTTCTATGCAGAGATATATATGTAGACGTTTTTTAAAACTGCAAGGACCAACTCTTTGTAATTAAAGGTTCTCTCATTCATCCTGGTCAAGCTAACAGTACCTGAAGTACACTGGAAACCTGTTCAAGTTTCCTTTATGCATTATTCACTCTAGTCACTAAATTTAGACGAAAAACAAGTCACACAATGTCCTCCTTGTAATGTAATGCTAAACCTTGGGCTCACACTCTCCCCAAGTCTTTGGTGGAGTCATGAGGAGAAATAAGCTTTTGTTTCTGCTTAAGATGAACTGCCATTCCAACCTAGACAAACTGTAGTCTATCTTAACTACAGTTAAGTTGAAACAGGCCCATTTCGAACCATAACTTTTGAAGTTGGCTTGCTTCAACTAACCACAGTTAATATCAACCAATGTTTAGGGTTTGGTTAGAAGAATAAACTACAGTTAACATAAAACAGAAGCTTTAGATCTCCTTCTTGCAGTCCCTGGCTGGAGGGGGAGAAAGAAGGGAAGAGCACAAAAGTCTGAGGTGCACTGTAGTAATATTAAACCCCCGTTTAGCATTGCATCTGAATGCAGCCACTAACTATTGCTAATCTTTGTTGTAAAAGGAGCACCAGTCAGTAGTTTAACGATTCAAACACTATGTACATAGAATAATGATCTTCCAAAGATGTGTCATACGAACCTAACAAAACAGGGACTAAATGGTCTGGTGGGCTACTGGAATATGAGACACAGTAATTTTACAAACGGTTGGTCCAGAAAGATACACTTCAAAAGCCAAAATGGTTGCTCTTAGCTTGGTTTTGACCCCTTCTCTTCACAAGCTCTACCATGCAAAAAACCATACAGGCTTTAGGGATTACAATTGCCAGATCCTGCAAAAGTGGGACTGTTAGTGATCCCTTTTCTACCATTAAATGCTGGAGCGAGAAGGAAGTCATTACAGCATATGGTATAGGGATATCATTTCCAACCTGTGACATAAAGTTAGTTATTACCCCTTTCTTTAACAGTCTGAGATTACATTTATTATTTAAAGTGACAGTGGGTGGGGGCAGTTATAGCACAACCTTTTCCCCTAACTGGATGAACAGAAAGCATAGACCATCTTTTATCTGCATATGCTAATTGAGCATCCCTACATTACAGGTTTCTATTATTCTTTTTATGCAAGGTCTTTCTGCCCCTAATGCAAAGTTGGCATGGGGACAAGGGTTCAAATTCATTCAAAACCAAAACATTTGAACAAAAGGATTGCCTGGTGCAGAATCTTATTTTATTGTAATGCCAAATGGTTAACACAGGTTATGTGTGGGTGGGCTGGAAATGCTTTTCCAGCTTAAAAATATTTTTAGATACTTAATACTATTATTTGCTGCTGCAGGTTTAACACTGATGCGTCTTACCACTTTCAATGGTTCTAATTTTTCCACACCGAGAAGCTTCAATATTGGGTAGGATGTAAATAACGTGATTAAGTAACTAAATTGCCTAGAGTATACACAACCCTGACCACATTATTCCACTCCAAGATATATATCTCTCTCTCTCATCTATTTCTTTCTTTCTTGCTTGCTTTCTGTACAATTTCATTTAACTCAAGCAGTTTGACTTGCATACAGCTGAAAGTATTGCTTACCTGCAGCAAAGTGCAGCTGTGCAAGTTGGGGGAGGAGAGTGGAAAATCGACATCCAGCAGGAAATCTTTATTCTTCAGACGCCGGGTCTTATGCTGGTCATCTTCCTCTGGTTCCCTCCAGAAACGAAAGTGGTGGAGCCTGTAGGCGGCTTTCAGAGACAGGAAAAGAGCTAACCATCTGAAAGAAATCACAGTAGACATTCTTATTCATACCTCTGCGAATGAGAACTTAAATACAGGCATACCTCATTTTTTTGTGTCTCACAGATATTGCTCCTTGCGAGGACGCGTGTGCAGCTGCAGGCAGCCCGGCTGCTTCCAGGGAAGGGAAGCTCACCACCCCCCCCTCTTCTGGCCATGGAAGTGGAACTGGTTAGGGCTGGAGACAGGTTTGTCCCCTCCTCTCTTGCAGCCAGGGGGCCCCTGGCTTAACAGACTACAGTATAGTGTACACATAGTGCACACATTTTATATAACAACAGCAATGGATTGCTTCCCTTGTTGTTGTTGTTATCACTATGACCATTTTTAATGCCTGATTATAGGTTTTGTAATTGTCCAGTATTCCAACATGGAATATATATAGCTATCAGCTGTAAACATTTTGCAATGACAGATACATGCACCCATTTTTCCAGCCTATTTATATGCAAGTGATTTTTGAAAGAACCCCCCGCCCCAGTCATTGTTTTAAGATTCAAACAGTATTGCTCACCTGGCTAGATGTCCCTGATGCATGAGGTTAGCAATCTCTGCTGGAGAAACATCAATAAACCGTAGGAAAGAGAAACAACTCTCTTCTTCAGCACCTATAAAAGTGACACAGCTTGGAATAAGCATCTGCTACAGGAAACAACAGACATAATACAGTGCTGAAAAATGCAGATTCCATCTTCTTAGTACCAAGCTACAAAAGTACCATTATACTGGGTGCTAATATGTTCTAAATTGAAGTACAGTTGTACCTTGGATCCCAAATGCCTTGCAAGTCGAATGTTTTGGCTCCCAAACACCACAAACCCTTAAGTGAGTGTTCTGGTCTGTGAACGTTCTTTGGAACCCGAATGTCCAACATGACTTCTGCTTGGCTACAGGAGCTTCCTGCAGCCAACTGGAAGCTGCGCCTTGGTTTCTGAACGTTTTGGAAGTCAAACGGACTTCCAGAATGGATTCCGCTCGACTTCCGAGGTACGACTGTAGTATGTTCAGTTCTGAACAGACTAGTTTAAGATCAATCTCATTAAATGAGAAGAATTAAAAAAAAACAGAGCTCTGAAAAATGAAGTATTTGCAAGATAAACCAATAGAAGGAAAAGCTCTTGGGGGAAGCAGTGATAGCATACACCAATAGATTTAAGAAGACAGCAGGGGGTCAGACTAGAAGTCCCTTTAGGGCTCTACAATTGCTCTACAATTCTAAGGTGAGTTCAAAGGTGAACGATTGTTCATTTATTGAGGAGAGGGTGATAAAGAATTCATCTACAGAAAAGAAATTTGGGTTAAGCATTAAGAACACCGAAGTGTAAAACAGTTCAGGAACGGAATAATCAATCTAGAAGGCACTGCCTTCCTTGGAACTTCAATTAAAATAAAAATTCTAATCCTAGTGCCAATAAAATGTCTTCCTTCACATAACGAAAAGAGCTAACTTCACCCTTATGTTTTTCAACCTACCTCTCCTATGGAAGAGAGACTGCTGGATGTGGTCTGGAGCAAAAGGAGAAAGTAAAAACTGCAACCACCTATAAATTGGCAGAAGAATAAAAATGGGACAATTTAAACATATATTAATTAACTCCTGTTCAATGTTTTGTTTCTTTTGTATGCTACCCTTCCTCTAAGGAGCTCAGAACATTGTTTTTGCCTAACAATGCTGTGAGGGAGATTAAGCTTCTATTCAGTCACAACAGCTAAAATCCACGAGTTCTCAATTGTTTTCCAAAGGCTACAATCACTCTACCAGGGAAGATCCCAAAATGGCTTCAAAAAGTACAAAGAAACCTCCTCCATGTTGCCCAGAGAAAGGACTTCCTCCTTTGTTTTGAAGCCATTTTTTAGTCTTCCCTGGTGCATTTGTGACTTATTATTTCTCTACATCCCATTAACCATAGCTGTGAGTAGCTGATTTTTCACAAAGGAATTGGTTGGAATGGTCCCTACATATTTTGCTCTGTATCTCTCAGTCTACAGGGTCTTCAGACTTGCTTTTAAAAAAGGAAACAAAAAAATGAAAGGGTAGAATCTGGATCCCCTGCTGGCTCCGGGCCCAGTATAGTAGGTTCACCTGTATCTTCCCTCTTGGCAGGTCTGCCAACATTGCTTACCTGTCCCGTGAGTGGTTAAACACCCTGATTTGCCCATGGCGGTAGAGAAACTTTGAAATCTGGTATGGCTTTACTGAAATGTGAAATGGAGACCAAGTTTCTTGTCGTTCAAAGAGTTCTGGGTGATTGCAGACCTATAAAGAAAATTTAAGTCATCAGAAACTGCAGAGGAGTTTCTACACAACAACCTGTGTATTAATTCTTCATAATAGCTGGAAAAAACCTGGACAAATTGTGAAGCATGTCCTTAATAGGACTACTTGATTAAAAGTGGTTTGAACATCATAATTTTAAAAGTTAGGCTAGGCACATGTGAAATCTAGGCAATATAACTGTGTTCTCGATTGCCCATCCTGCTTTCTTTCCAAAGGATTCACTCTTCCCAGCACAAATTAATTTGTATTGTGTGAAATGGCTAGAACTCCAGCTGTGACCTATTAGCTGCAGCATACAGTCACAACTAAAGACTGACTGCAACTTGTTCAGTGTTGCACTTGAATGTAATGGAACGTAGGTATCTGGTCATTTTTGCTGAAGTGATCATCAGACAACCATATCAGTGTAACCAGTGTTCACAAATCTCACCTTCCGGAACTGCATGACTAGATTCATGAGGCTACTGGTAGTGTTCTGTGCTTGCTGGGTTGTACCCATGGAGGACTGCAAAAGGTCATCAATAGAAATTTTGTTCTTCAAAGCCTGGTACAGTAATTTTTGCCGGCTGGTTTGCTGGCAATACATAAGGATCTCAATCTTAAAGAGAAAGAAATTGAAGCATATTAAACTGTTATTGAGAGAAGCCAGTAGCAGAGCCAGGTTCAACCCATACACAATCCATGAATGACTGTAGTGGATAGGGCATTCACAGCCAGCACAACCTGATTAAAATTAAAAGAAGGCCCTCCTTGATAAAAAATATTTTTAAAGAGTCCACAAGACAGAGAATGTAGAGATGGGGCTTGCTAGATTTCCCCTGGGAGGGAACAGCATGGATGAGGTGGCAGGTACTTTCAAAACTGAAATCCAGAAGCAGGGAAATAAAACAGAGAGGCAGGAAATGGAAACTAAGCCAACAAATGTTATTTGTGAGATATCATGATGCATTATAGTCAATGTTATGGAATAGGCATAATTGTGTGGACTGAAAAATGCTAAGAGTAGCTGCATGACAGAGCATCAGCCTAGATACTCTGGGTATGATAATGCAAAGTCTTCTTTGGACTTTTAAGTCTGATTTTGCAACATTTGATTGTTGCGCTGAACTGCTGCTCATTGCAAATAAAAAGCAAAACCAAAATCCACTCCTACAATTACTACAAAAAAACCCCCTAGGTTTCACTACTTTCAGTTTCATTTCATCGTATCTCATAACTGCTAGCAGTGACCAGTTTATAAAACTGAAGTGATGCAGCCAAGGTCTTGGATCTGAGAATGAGCACATTCTGATAATTGACAAAAAGGTTTGGATACACAAGCTGCAAATGCAGCATCTGTTCATTAACTGACTTTGCTTTGTAAAGACTGTGCAGCTTTAAGGATTTTTATGGTCATATTTTATATGAATGTACAAGTTTTGAGAGAAGATGACAATACCAATAGACTGTCCTGGCAGAAGTTCAATAACTATTCGAAAGGGAGAGGCCTTTTGAATTCTGATTTAAGGGAGAACACGAACACTGTAAATTAAAGCCTTAAAAAATGGAAACAACAAACATGAGGAAAAAAAGAATTTAATTATGTTTGGCACCTTATCTGACAGCTCGTTTTCCACATCTTTTTTGATTCTCCTCAACATGAAAGGCTTCAGGATCATGTGCAAGCGAGAAAGCTGATCTGAAATTTGATGAGATTAACCAACGATTAAAAACTTGTCAGTTTGCATTTCTTAGTACAGAAAGTGTGGATCTGATGTGTAGAGATCTTTCCTATTCTAATTCATTCAAGAGGGTTCTGGAAGCTTCTCTGTGTGAAATAAACAAGCAAAAGGTTCATGATGTTTGGGCTATTCCTTCAGAGAAGCTGAGTACAGCTGGTTGTGTTATCTCTTCTGTCAAGGTCATGCTATGATAATAGGCTAGAAGGAGTCTGGGTCTCTCTCTTTTCTATCTCTTTCCTTCTGGTGTGCTGCTCTGTACAAAGCATGCTTAATGTTAAGATTTAGTCTTATTATAAGTTATTGTAAGTTTCAGTTAAGTCTACTGCAAGTGGACTTCATATGGACAGTGCCAATCCTGAATGTATTGGATTTGTGACCATTATGCTCATTTGCCTTCAGTAGCAGTAAAGCTCTGCTGGATGAAATATTAGAAGAAGAGTTTGGATTTGATATCCCACTTTATCACTACCCAAAGGAGTCTCAAAGCAGCTAACATTCTCCTTTCCCTTCCTCCCCCACAACAAACACTCTGTGGGGTGAGTGAGGCTGAGAGACTTCAAAGAAGTGTGACTGGCCCAAGGTCACCCAGGAGCTGCATGTGGAGGAGCGGAGATGTGAACCCAGTTCACCAGATTACGAGTCTACCGCTCTTAACCACTACACCACACTGGCTTTATTAATTGCCTCTGGTCTATTTTTGGCGAATCCTGCAATGTGTTTAAGTTTTCAGTCTGCTAACTATACAGTAGTACCTTGGAAGTCAAACAGAATCCATTCAAGAAGTCCGTTTGACTTCCAAAATGTTTGAAAACCAAATTGAGGCTTCTGATTGGCTGCATCAGGAGCTGCGGAAGCCCCGTCGGACGTTTGGGTTCCAAAAGAACCTTTGCAAACTGGAGCAATCACTTCCAGGTATGCGGGATTTGGGAGCCAAAATGTCTGAGTTCCAAGGCGTTTGCGATCCAAGGTACAACTGCACATTAGAATTCTGCTCTGGATCGATATTGAGTAGAATTCATGACAAAACTAGGTTCTACTATTTTGGTTGTCATTTAGCCAGATTTAACAGTTGTGCCAGCAGTGACCAGCTCATAAAACTGAAGTGATGCAATCTATGTCTGGAAACTACTAATAAGCACTGACAATTTAAGTTTTGAAAATAACATGAAGTCGTCATAATTAGTAGTTGCAAAGAACCTTATCCTCCATAAATGTGTCTAATCCCCTTTGAAAGGTATCCAATTTGGTGTCCATCACTAGATCTTGTAGGATTGAATAGGAAGTATTTCACTATCCCAAATCTCAGAACCTGCAGTATTCTCCTTCCCTATGTGAAAAACTGCTACTGCTGCTCTTTCCAAAAACTCATCTGTAGTCTTATCTCAGCTTCCACAAGAACAATCCTTAGCAGCACATATTAAGTCTATCTGAAAGTAGAGTTAAAAAGCAATTAAGGAACAGTTAACAATTCATTTTGGTCACTGCGGGCAGTTCTGCTCAAGCTGCAGAATTCTCATGCAGAAAAGACAGATTCCTGCACAATACTCACTCTCATCAATGGCCGATTTGTTCTCCGCATGGCTTTCGATATCTTTAGAAAACCATTCATTGAATTCCTCGTGCGAGTCAAACAGTGTTGGCATAATGAAATGAAGCAAAGCCCAGAGCTGCAACATAAGAGCAAAAGTAAGTACTAGAAGTTAGCCCACCAAGTAAGTAAATTATAGAGTCTTGCCAGTAACCCTGTCGCCACTTAAAAGGAAGCCTTTCAATAACTATGACAGAGAAGCCCCTCTCCACATCTGATAGTAGGGTGAAACAGGTCTTTCCCTTTTCTAGTTCCAAACACAATCACTAGGATAAAGCTATGGGCACAGAGTGAACTCCAAAAAGAGAGGTAGGCAAGAGTGAAACTATGCAGATAGCACTAAAATAATTCTGTTTTCTATGAAAGGTGTCTCAGAGACACACGTCTGTGTCACTAGCAAGCTTCTCTGCTAGGAGACGAGAACATGGTGCTGTAAATAAAGAAGCAAGACACAGAATAACAATCTTCCAGATACATAAAGAAAAGTGCCCTGACTGTGATTCAAATGCAGAATAAAGCTCTTCTGCCAATTCTCCCACCCTTCATAGTAAATTTTCAGTAGATGTATGAAGGGTGACTGGGTGCCTATTTGCACTTCAGTAATAGCATCCCTTGCTGCCTCATTCATAGTGGGTGCCCCCTTCTGGGACCCTGAAGAATAAGAAAGGGAGAGAGCAGGCCATGTGCAACTAACCCAGCAGTGTAACAACTAAGATTTTGCATCTATTAGAACTGTAAGGATAAAAAATATCATCTGTGACCAGGGAGTGTACCATAAGGTGAAGCAGGGGCCATTTACACAGCTATTCAAGGGGTTTCTGCTGAACAGTTAAACTATCAATATCTGTGCAGCACCAATCAAAATTTAAGCAACTTCATTATCCTAGTCAATCAGCTTATGCAGATGTTCAAAGTCCATAAGAAATTGTGAAAACACAGAATCATTCATTTATTCTTTGAAAAACCTATTAACCGGTCTATTACGCATCTTTAACACTTGATATGGGATATAATACTTCCGTTCATTTGATCCATGGTTATTGTTATGGTACAGTGTCCAGAAACATGGGAATGATATGGGCAAACATATGTGGAATTCTACTAGAAAAGTTCCACTGCCAAAAAGGAGAAGCTAGCTTTTAAACAGAAAATAATAGAGCTGTTGCAGTCCAAGCAACAAATGAAACTTCAGCCTGTTTGGAGTTTCCTCCCAAAGCAATCGAATTCCATGTTTAGATACTGATCAGAATATCTTTGTTTATAAATTAATCTAGAATAGTGTGAACTGGAGGGAGTCATGCATACCTCAGCCATGGTGTTTTGGATGGGTGTCCCAGTCAGCAACAGTCTATTTCGGCACTGGAACTGAAGCAGAATTTTCCAACGAACGCTGAAATACCAATGTTATTTTAATTAATAGAATTTAGCTATGATAAAAAGTGGCAAGAAAGAACATTATTGTATAAGATATCTTCTAGGAAAGAGAAAAGACTACATACAATTTTCTTATCATGTTAAGTCCCTACATTCCATTTCTTTCCTGAAGTTATTCTAGAGATGCAGCATAAGGTAGACCATATGTTGTGATATAAACAAATGATGTCAAACATTACTGAGCCATAAATACATCTGGCCACTAGCTTCAGTCGTGACCCGCAGTCTGCAGTGGTGCTGCCATTGAAGATGGTGCAGAGGCTGCAGCTAGTGAAGAACGTGGCTGATGGCTGGCTGGCGAAGCAGCCTATGAGATCAAGCATTGCTGCTTCTGAAAGCACTGCACTGGCTGCCAGTGAACTACCAGGCACAATTTGAAGTGTTAGTACTAGCATACAAATCCCTAACAGATTGCCTTCCCCAATACAACCATCTCAGACTCTATTGAGTGGCAGGTGAGGCCACAACTCGGTTGGAGCTAACACAGGATAGGGCTTTCTCAGTGGTGGTTCCCCATTTATGGAATGCTTCCTCTGAAGAGGTAGGTCTGTCTCCCTCATTACTTTCAGAAGGAATTTATAAACAATCCTGCTTACCCAGGCATTTAATGGCAAATAGATAATGTCCCTGGCAACATTGAAATCATTGGCTGAGATCATGTTTTTAACCATCTTTAAATATGTTTTTTGTTAGCTATGTGTTTCCCAACCTGAGCTCCTTTGGAAGGCAGGTTGGGATATGAACTGAATTAATGAAATAAATATAATAATAATACCCAGGGATTGTACAATGTGCTACAGAGGACTCAAAGGGAAACATCTCCTCTGGGGAGCCGGGCTTACTGCATTACAGGTTCAGTCAAAGTTTATAGTCTTGGATCTAGTGCTTGCAGGGACAGCGTCTTCTATGGCTGCTTCAGCAAGACTTTGAGAGCTCTCCAAGGTCCTGCAGGTACCATGGATTCCTGATGTAGACGATTGCCTTGGGACGCTGCCAGGTTTTTCACAGGAAAAGGACAGCCTTCCATTCAAGTAGGTTAACACAACCCCAAGAATTTCAAGGAGGTGGGTGCTACCAATCAATTCCAACTCAATAACTTGTTAAGAAAGATTTTGGGAAGACATTCTTGCATCCTGCTGAAAAAGTGAATTTTCCAGTCACAAACTGCCCAGATTCCTTTGGGATGATAAAGTATGGGCACCTTGATTTATGTATCAAAATTTATATACTGCTTGATTGTATTTGGGTTTTTTTTAAATAACCTTCTAAGCTATCACAACAGTGTATATCTAAACTAGGTCATGGCAGCTTGATCAGAGATGGAAAAATTTGTAAGAAAAGAACTACAATATTAAGCATTTTAAGATAGCATAAATCTGTTACAGCCGTGTTTCCTATTCTATCACTGCCCAAAAAGACTCAGGTTTTTTTTCCTTTCTTACCTAGAGCTACTCTTCAGTGCCTGTGCCTCATCTAGCACCATGTACTGCCACTTAACCCGTTGAAAATACTTCACATCTTGGACTACAAGCTGATAACTGGTGATCACGACATGGAAAGGAGCATCCTGAGTATACAAAGTCTTCTGCAATTATGAAAACATATTTTAGTTATATAAACTGAGTTGACTCGTCAGTAATACTAAGGAAAAATATCTGTATTCAGGAACTCACACATTACATTCCCCATCTTTTTCCATATTCAATGCCTGAGTTGGGGGGGGGGATCCACATACCACATTAAGAAGATTGTTGGTACTCTCCCTTTAAAGTATACCTCCAATTTCCTAATTGGAAGGTCCTGTATCATAATGATTTACACCACGACATGTGGTTCTACCACTCAGGAAGCAATCTGCTTGCTATAGTCAGACTTCCACCTCCATTGTTCTAAGAATCAGAGCCAACAGATTCTTTCATAAGAAGAGTTCAAATGTTGGAGCAAGGAAGGGAGATTCCCAGAAGTTCAGAACAGAAGCACACAAGGAAAGGGAGAGTAAGCATAGATGCTGCAACTGGGCAAGAGAAATAAAGGATATATAACGTGGACTAGTGAAAACTGGGACTTAAGTAGAAGAAGAATTTGGATTTGATATCCCGCTTTATCACTCCCCTAAGGAGTCTCAAAGCGGCTAACATTCTCCTTTCCCTTCCTCCCCCACAACAAACACTCTGTGAGGTGCGTGAGGCTGAGAGACTTCAGAGAATTGTGACTAGCCCAAGGTCACCCAGCAGATGCATGTGGAGGAGTGGAGACGCGAACCCGGTTCACCAGATTACGAATCCACTGCTCTTAACCACTACACTAAGAAGGTTGTACAATATGTGATTTAGAAGAAACACAGAGGTTAGGTATCATAGGGAAGATGAATATTAAACTAAAACTGAAAATGGGAACAGCATAATGGATATGTTTATCATTTGTCCTTTGGGAATATATCTTCATAGGCTATTGTAAATGAACAAGAACCAGAAAGGCTTTTAAAATAAGTTAAGACGTACCTGACTCCAGAATTTCCTGATCACTTTTCGGTCATGGGGATTTCCCCAGTAAGGCAGCACCTAGGATGGACACATAAACAAATGTCAAGAAAGTGCTTTTTAACAAATCTGAAGAGAAATGGGGCTATTTCATATTTCTGCCCTATGCAAAATCCAATAAAGCATTATTTTTCATGAAGGCAGGCTGAAATCAGAGTGCAATTCATAGCGTAAAAGAAAAATGCAACAATATTTCTAAAAGCACAGATCCTATTTGTAAGAAATTGCTGAACAAGAATAGAAAGTTGATTGCAGCATCAATTTCTCTTTCAAATGTAATACATTTAATGCTACGCTGCCATCTGCTGATAAAGCTAGGAACAGCATAAACAAATTATGAGTATGTATGCACAGTATAGGGACACAGGTGGCGCTGTGGGTTAAAGCCTCAGCGCCTAGGACTTGCTGATCGAAAGGTCGGCGGTTCGAATCCCTGCTGCGGGGTGCGCTCCCGCTGCTCGGTCCCAGCGCCTGCCAACCTAGCAGTTTGAAAGCACCTCCGGGTGCAAGTAGATAAATAGGGACCGCTTACCAGCGGGAAGGTAAACGGCGTTTCCGTGTGCGGCTCTGGCTCGCCAGAGCAGCGATGTCACGCTGGCCATGTGACCCGGAAGTGTCTCCGGACAGCACTGGCCCCTGGCCTCTTAAGTGAGATGGGCGCACAACCCCAGAGTCTGTCAAGACTGGCCCGTACGGGCAGGGGTACCTTTACCTTTACCTATGCACAGTATAGTTTCTCTAGGGTGCTTTTCACTTTATGCAACAACCACATGAAAAGTGTTTTTTTGTGATAAATATGTAAAGTGTGAAATAAAGACATACAGTCCCCAAACAGACATTGTACACATACCAAGGAGTTGCACTCCTCTGGTTGTTGTCTGCATCTTGCTTAGGGACATGTTCTCTTCCCTCCACACTTTACATGCAGTGTGAAACAGCTTCAAATAATAATAATAATAATAATAATAATAATAATAATAATAATAATAATAATAATTTATTTATACCCCAGCTATCTGGGCGGCTCCCAACTGAATATTAAAAACAAGATAAAACATCTAGGAGGACTTGTGGGCACTGGGGTGATGGGGCAATCCTCTCAGTGTACTAAGACCCCAAAAATGTTATTCACCAGAAATTTAGAAAACTATTAGGAAATTACAGCTAAAAAGCCCGGTGAGAAGAGGGGAGAGAATGAACCCACATGCTTATTACACCCTATCAATTTTCAGTCTAAGCATATAATAGAACAGGAAGTTAACTGTGGAATCATTTCAAGAATGCTTGTTACCTTAAACCTAGGAACAAATCTGGCAAACTCCTGATGCCAGTTGTTTAGGGTGGAAGCCGGTGAAATAATTAAAAAGGGTCCCCAGATGTTCTCTCTCTGGAAGAGGAAAGAGAACTTAACTGAATGAAGCAATATCCGAAACAACATTAAAATGAAATATTGTGTATAAAGAAAATATATAGGCTATGAGGAAATTACGTAGAAAAATATATACAAAGCTCAGTTAAGATAATGGAGCAGTGGGGCTGTAGATCAGGAGGGGGTTAACAAGGAACACAGAAAACGTGCAGCTATATAAGTCCTGGAAAGGCACTTAAGAATAGCAAAGCAGGTCAATTTGGGTGATGTATGGACTGAAAATAAATGTCAATGCAGAAATGTGTAAGCTAAGGTCCATTTAAACCACATATTAAGTATGGGGGTTGTAAAAGACAAAGAATCCACCTACCTCAGCCAGATGTGCTAACAAGGCAATACTCTGCACTGTTTTACCCAACCCCATTTCGTCTGCCAGGATTCCATTGATGCCCTGCAAGAGTTACAGCCACTTTACAAGTCTAGTCTGAGCAAGACAGACTAAAATGCCCAAGAGACAGCTAGAAAATCAGTAAATTACTTGAGCCCGCTATCCTCCCTCAAACATCAGATGCCACTTGCAAGCTCCATAATATCTGATAATCTGTGAGGTTACCCCTGATACCATATCTTGAGCTGTCCTCATAAAGGATTTTTAAATTACAAGACTATGAGCCCAGTTCATCTATTGGCAATGCATCCCTTTCCTTGGAGCTATACCAAGAAGGAACTCGGCTCAAAGAAATAGCTGCAAGTAACAATCGCATACCTGCTCATAAAGGTTGGCCAGCCAGTTCATGCCTTTCAGCTGGTAACCTTTCAGTTTACCATTGAAAATGGTAGGCTGTGGAATGTCCTCTCCTGCCCGGATAGATGGGTTGGCAAGGCTGTAACTTTCTCCAAAGCCGCTGCCAGATCTGTTGGCAGCCCGAAGGGCTGCTGCCCGACTTTCCTTAGCATCTTCATCAAATGACCGTGTCTAAACAAGGAGAAGTGTGGGGGGGAAAGGTTATAACCCATGAAAACTTAGTGGAACACCATTACCAGTGGACAAACCTCAGTAGTTTCTGTTAGGATATTTCCGTTCCACCTTAAGAGAGAGCAGGCTTGTGAGTCACAGAGTCTGCGCATGTCCTGTTTCTCAGGATGCTTAAGTTTGCTATTGCTTTCGTTTTCTCTCTCTGCGCCAGAACACAATAGCAGTCGGTCATGTTTTTCTTTGTTCTGACCAACGCTGAATAAACATTCTAAATAATACTCTCCTGAGTGCAACTTTTGCTGTGTGAATTCTGCTGATAGAGCGTGCACCAGCCCAGGAATGTGGCAATCAGTTTCTGAGGCTTGGTGCAGCTAATTGCTGATACTGCGTGACTACGGGACATCAACAGATCGTCCGGAGACGACGTGGAAGGCAGTGATGGCCTTTGTCTCCCTGGCAGTATCCCAACAGTTTCTACATGAGTAGAATCAGGGTTAACAAACTCATTGTAGTAATATTTCCCTTTCACTTGCTCATGCTTTAAAATCAGCAGAAGCCAGCTTTCTCATAGTTTCTATAGACACAAAATTCCAAATTAGCAGATTTATGGTGCCCAGACTAAACCTAGTAATATATAAGGCAAGCTTAAGTGTCCCATTCCTGTCCCAGGCACTCCAGAACACTTTACTCCATTGTTCTTTCCGAGTACTTACCTGGGCCTGATGAATCCGATAGGCATCTTCGGCATTCTTCAGGGCCTTAGCCTTGTAGTAGTTACTATCTGAAAATACCACCAAATTTGGAAAAAGAAAAAAGTCCACATGGATTAATCTCCAGCCTTCATAGATAGGCCAAACAACACACATATCCAAAAGCCTGCAATACAGCAATGAATTGCATGATTCACCTAAATCATGTTCAGTTCACCTCCTTACCATAATCCTCCTGGGTAATGTTGACTACGACTCCTCCACCAATATCAATCTGCCTCTGGATAGAACTGTCTTCAAGTTTCCTCAAGATTTCCTCCTGGATTCCATCATGTCCTATATCACGTTTGCGGCTCATGAAGTGGGCATACAGCTCAGTCTGCGTAATCAGGAAGTTAAGTTTTCTCTGCTGCCGTTTAGCCTACAATAAGTTACGGAAGGACACAAGAAATCACAAAAGTGCTCACTTTGGCAGGATGTATACCAAAGTAACCTCAAAAGAAATTAAAACAATACACGTAATTTTGATGACTGTAAACATATTGAAGACTTAATTATATCCTTGTACCATTTTAATATCAAAGTGATGAGAATCACCCTATCACTGCAAAAACATTTGTTCTTTCTTGCTAACCTTGAGATGAAACCTTATGAAAAGGCACCATATGTTTATAAGGTAAAGTAGACCTTGGCCGGATTATACAAAATTAAAACAGAAAATAGAGCTTAGACGGCAACAAAAACAAAAGACATTTTCAGCTGAAAAGAAACACAGCCAGGCCTTTCTTTAGTGGCTTGCATATTGACACAGTAAAAGATTACTGTTCAGGGCATGTAAAGAGATCTTATTTCTCAACTAAAGGAAACCAGCACCCTAGCACAGAAAATTGTGCTATGCAGGCCAAAGGACACCTGGCTTATCACATGCACTTAAAAAGTAGCACTCAGATCTGCACCACCAATGTATCCAGAAACATTAAAAGTATTTCCCCGAGGTCAAGGGTGAGGAAAGGTTGGCCCACCAGTTGCTTTTGGATGAGTTGGAGATCAAGAACACCTGGACAGCCACAGGTAATCTAAAAGTAACAGTGTGAGGAGCATGGCATTTTTTTTTAGCTGGGAATTTTAAAAAAGCAGTTAGATCACAATCATAAAAAGAAATAAAAATTGGAGCGCAGTGTGTTTGCTTCTCTTGACATACAGAGCACTGCAATGACTGCAGCTTATATCTCGGTTCTGCTGCCTAAATTTTCCTCTATCTGTGATATAGTCTCACCTCTCTCATCTCCTCATCCAGTTTGCGCTGCTCCAGTGCCTCCTTCTCGGCTCTTTTGCGGTGTTCTTTCTCCACTTTCTCGTATTTCTTCCAGTAAAGAAGCATCTCCTTCGTAAGGCGGCGTGCCCTCGGTAGAGTCTCCTTGCAGTTCTTTTGGGCTTGCATAGCTGCTCGCCGCACCTCTCTCATACACTGGTGAGCCAGCTACCAAGGGAAAGGTAGGAAAGATGGAATTTGAAGGCTGCTTGGAAATGGCAGCTAATTCAAAATACTGCTACAAAGATAGCAAACTGAGACTGAGCATTAAGAGTCATATTATGCCTGTGCTTCATCAACTTCACTGGCACCAGGTTAGCTTACAGGGCAAATGCAAAGTGCTAGCTTTGACCTATAAAACTTTTCACAGCTTGGAACCAGTATATCAAAAATATTGCCTGTCTCCACACAATCAAGATGTCTTTTTATGGGTTCCCCTGTGATCTGAGGTGCAACAGGTGGTTATGGGGGAAAGGGTTTTGTTTTTTGTTCTTTTAGTAATGGCACAAAACTGTGGAATGCTCTCCAGAAGGATTGCCTAGTGCCTATGTTGATGGCATTTTGGGGCCAGACAACCCCCTTTTAATTTTTCCAACATCTTTACTTCAATTGCTTTATCTGCTTCTTTTGGTCTTTAAAGGTTTTATGTTTCTAATGATTTGGGTTGTATTTCTGATTTAGTATTGTAAGCCCCTGGCAATTTGAATGATGGCATATAAACTCCTTTAATACAAAAACAGAATAATATAGATTGAAAGGTTTCACATAAAGTAAAATTCCATCTTGTATTAAAATGATGTATGATGCATCTTACCTTTCGACTGTTGCTTAAAAACAGGTTTCGGGCAGAAACTTTTTGTTTGTATGCCTAAAAAAAAGAAAGAGTTAAAGAAATCATTGCTTGCTCACATTCTTAAAAAGTAATTTTACTGTTTCCAAATATATTTGAATTACAAAATCGAAGTGTGAGTTGTATAGACAGCTGACTATTATAAAAAATGATCAAGCTATAGGGCATGCTACAGCTAATTAAAACACAAATAAACATCCCCCCCCCCCGAAAAGCTATGATCAATCTCACCAAGGAAGTATGTCGTTTGCCTTTAATTCCTGAAAACAATTTTTCCTCCTATAGTAAAATGACTAAGTTTCACTCTACACTTGTTACTCTCTTTCTTTTAACTACATAGGTGGTGGATGACCCTTGCTCCAAAAAGCGTGGTCGAAATTAAAGGGTTTAGGAACTCAGACCGGACCAAATTTCATAAAATTATACACAGACTTTGCTAAAACAAAACTCTACAAGAGAGAAAAACTCCAAATAATTACACACGATTAAAATAGCTCAGAAGATAAGAAAACAACAAACACTAGCTTATCCAGCTAATTAACAAACACTTGCACTGAAATCTCAGTAGGCTGGGCAATGGAACAAGTTGCTGTCAAAAGCCCAAATAGACGCTGACCTCGGCCTGGCTGGCTGCCGAGAGCTCCCACCAATCCAGGTTTTATGGGAACATAGACCATGGGCGTTCACCTCTTCCACCCAATTACCTTGTGACACCAGCCTTGTAAGCTCATTATTTCTGAGATTCTAGCCCATTCCCATAAACCAGTCCACAACATGGACAATTATTTCTTCTCTACATCAACTCATAGTTATATCACATCAAAGATATTCAATTTTACATGCGCTCCCCCTCCCTTTCACTCTTTTTGCCATATTGGTTTACTGCTTATTTCTAGGCAAGCAAAAGGTTGCTTATTTAAATCAAAACCAGAAAAGTAATTGTAAAAAGTAAATACACCCTAAAAGCAGACGGCTATAAGCCAATATTGCCAACCCTGCAATTGACCAATAATAAAATATTAGCCTGGCCTTCTACCTTACCTTATTCTGCATTCCTGCATTTGCTGACTCTCTGCCAGCCAAACGTATTTATTTCACTCTTTTTTACTGACAAAGCTCACCTTTGGCAACTCCTTTTTAGCAATGCTCAGCCATACTTTGCGCCGGCGAGCATTCAACTGTTCAACGGATAAATGCTTTTTCTTGGACCCTGGTGGAGGGGTATCATGAGAGAACTTGGCAAAAACTTTGGTCTGGTGGTGATGGCGCCGTGGAGACTCCTCAGACGAGAGTTCTTCATCCCGTCTCTTCTTTTTTTTCACCTTTTTCAACTTAGCTTCATGAGAACAGAAGGCCACATGATTAGTCTACCCCTCAACAAACTGAGGCCTCTATTATTCATTTATGATTTTTTTGCTCTATTCCTTCCAATAACAGATAGCAAGAGGACTGCTTTGAAACCTGCTCTTGATCCTATGTATAACGTCTGCTAATTCTTCTCTGCAGTTAAATCACGTGAAGGCTTAATTACTGAGGCTGAACAATCCTCACTTCATTTTTATACAGAAATATCTTGTGAGAACAAAATAACTTTTCCTCTCTCAAATGAAATTCTATTCACAAACATTAAAGAAGATAAACACAATGAAGAAGTCAAATTGAGCTGTGACAAAGATTTGGCAAAGATGCATCAAGATGTTACATATACCTGGATAATTAACTAGAACATGAATGCAAGTCTGTGAAATAAGTATAGTATAGTACACTGGGGGAGGATGAATGAAAGAAAAAAACAAAAGTTTAGAAGCCCAGTAGGAAAGGAAGTCTACCCTTATCAAATCTTAAGAAAGTATATCAATACAATGCCTACCTTTTAATTTTTTTTCCTCTTTGAACTTCTTTTTCTTGGGTCCTATGAGATGGCGCTGTTGTTCATAGTAAGGATCATACGTGGAGAGCAAACCTGCGCTGTAATACTGGTACTGCTGTAACTGAAGTAGACTTCAATTGTTATAAATATGTATTTTACTTAAGAAACGCTTGAAGGAACACAGCTGAGCTAGAAAATTCGCAGTATGAAAAAGAAAGCTGTGTTCTTTTGTATGTCATACTAAGAAGCTGGGATGAGCAAAATAATGACCCCATGCATCTTTGCAAGCCAGCAATGTTTTCACTGCTCTAAAAACAAAGACTAACTGGATGAAAAGCCTGGTTTTTGTACTGAAGGGCACAGGTTAGCAAAGCTCCTCTCTAAAATTGTTGGCAAAGGACAAATGACGCTCTAGAATTTTACCTCTTTATCCTTGCTGTATTTACTTCGATGCAGTTTCTTGTACTTGTGCAGTCGCAGCATATTGTGAAGTTCTTCCCTAGATAGAGTAAAGTCATCCCCTTCTTCCCCATCCTCATCAGTTGCTGACTCACTGTCACTGGAGTCATCACTCAGGAGAATGCTCTGCCAAAATCGAGAGGATTTTAGGTCAGTAAGAGCGAGCAAGATGACCAGATTAGTGTACAATAATTCCTTTAAAATGCCTGCCTCTTTAGGACTGCTAGGTTATGAAAAAAACAAGTAACACCTTCTACAGACCATCCTAAGCCCTTTAATATTTCCTAACATATCTTCCCACTACCTCACCTGCTTGCAATCCTAAGAAACTTTTATTATAGTAATAAGAAAAAATAGTATACATTCTCAATGTGCGCCAAGATTTTGAAACTCCCATGTCAGGATTCCCTATCTCCACCCTGCCCAACTCATTCAGAGATTCTTTTAATGCCTTTTTCATCACTCTAGGGCAACTGACCAGGTAAATAATGCTACAATACTAAGCAAGCAACTGCACACATATCAGGGATTGTAATGTAGGATTAACAAAATTAATTCCTCTCGATTCCATGAAGCCAAGAAGTTTTAACAGATGGTGAGATGCTCTGACAGCTTCACTGTTTTTAGAAAGCTTTCTGATTTCTGTAACTACATCATAAAATAATGCAACAGAAGTATCAATGTAAACACATTTGGATTTCAGAATAATAAAATCCCCACCTTTAGCCACTTTCTGCTTTTCTTCAATTTGGAAAAATTGTATAGATTCCCTTTTTCTGCTTTTGGCTCTGTTTAAACAACACAATAAGATAAAAAATTGTATTATTCACATGAGTCAACAGATTTAGCTGGAGAAAGCATTTATCCCTGCCCTAAGTACAAAAAATACATATGAAGAGATAACAAAGGCTATTAGCTTTCATCTATTTGAAAGTGGATAGTTTAAATTCTGCATTTGGCAAGCATATTGGTCCTTGTCCCAAACACATGTCTACTGTCAAAGGCCAGTTTACTCATCCAATGCAAACTAAAATTAATTGTAAAGCACATTTACCAGATTGCAATACTCCATTGAGCGAATGTGTGTTTAACATTCCAGAACTTCCTGCTCCGGATGACTCCCCAAGCAAGGAGCTTGTAGGTTCTTCTTTAACTTGTATCAAGGGACCCCCAGGCTGAGGAAGCAGAGGATTGTCATCCAATCCATCGTCACTTTCATCACTACAATAAAGTTTAAAATAATAGTTATCACAGCGAAAAGGAATAAACCACACTCCATCTCAGCAAATGCTCATTTTGCTCCATCCCCAACACTGGATATATTTGTAATTATATTATGAACAAGATTAAGCCATTTATAATTTCACATATGAAAAAAGAGTACAATTTAAAATTCTAACTAAATTAAACATGATACATTTCATGCTCTTAAAGTATTGTAGGAAATTCAGGTTTTATAAGGAAGTTAAGCATGTTTCAGTTTTGCACAATATTTCCTTTTCCTCCCAAAAGGAAACCTTTTGCTTCCATGGCTTCAAAATTTTCAGAAATTTTACATAAACCACTCATATGTGAAAACTAATTATAAATTTGGTTGCATATATTTTTTAAAAAAACACCTGGAAAGCTCCTTTTCATAAAATAAAGTCAGAATTCAAGCCATGGTTCATAGCATCCGACACACTTAAGATGAAAACAATAAGATGCCTCTTTTCTACGTGTTCCCAATTCGAAGTAAGGTAAAACTTTTAGTACCTGGATACATTCCTGTTGAAGATAGCGGAAGTCTGACGTAAAAAATGATCCAACCGCAGAGCTTTCTCCAGATATCGCAAATAGAGGGGCGTTGCCAGCTCTGTGCAGTTGCCATCCTCTCTTGCACCCAGCTCTGAGGCCATAGAACAAGCCTCTCCTCATGCAAAGTTGCCTCCTAACGCACAGCTGTTCCAAAACAGAATGTAACTATTTAGCATAATCATATCTATTTGAAGTCCATGTTTTTTAAAAATGTTGTTGTTGTGAATTCAATTTCTATACTGCCCTTCATCCAAGGATGACAGGGTGGTTTACAATATATATAAAAAGTAATAAATTCACAGGATCCTGTTTCTTTTCATGGGGATTTTTTTATTGCGGCTTATATTGGCTTGACCTGTAATGCTTGTCAATGCATGTGCTTGGAAGATCAGGTTGCTCATGTCCTATTTAATTCTATACCAATAGTCATTGTGGAATTACATTTTCAAAGTTTGTTCCCATGACTGTCAAACTAGGTAACAGAACAAAATTAAACATCATGTGATAAAAAAATGTTCAAATGGTTTCACTTGTCTTATCAAATTTTATCAGCAGGGATCATAATTCAGGTTGCAAAAAAAATATATATTGTTTTTTATTTGGCCTTGCATTTATCCCCCTGGCAAAGAGATGAGAAAGACCTGCCCTGAAACTGAGGAATATTGGTGGTTTTCTAATAGCATCCTTGGGAACCCAAGGGGCTTCTTGGAAGGGTTTGTCAAGGAGAAGTAGCAAAAGGAGGTTTGCCCAACCCTGTTGCTCTTCCCCTGCAATGTACAGCTGCAGGAAAGAGATAGGTGTATCCTAGTTTATAAACTCAGTTCATATGAGGCAACTGTGAGGCCAAAGAGACCAAGCCGACACATTGCGTGAACTAAACATGCACTCTAGAAAAATGCTGGAGAATCCCTCAGAGGGGTCCATCGCAAACAAGTCAACGAGGAAATTGTTCCACTGACTTTTAAAAGATCATCTATCTGACGTGATATGAGAGCTCTTTATTCTAGAATCTAATATAAGTAGTTCATTGACAGGGATACATAATAGCACAAGTGATACAGAAATAATGTAGGAAAATGTGAATTGGCTTGCTATACATCTAGTGTTCCAAGACCATGTAAGCCACTACAACAGTTGCATAATGCAGCATACAAGCTCACATATCTCAACAGTTCTCGTGATATTTATTTATTTAACAGAACTTATGCTAGTTCTTCTTGCATTTGCCAGCAGATAACACAATACAGATGTCACAACTTATTTATGACATTAACACTGAAGTTCAGAAATTGCAGACTGCTGACTTCACCGCTCTCAGAATATATAGGTAATCGCAAAAGTAAACACGTTTCAATATTATTTTATTATTTATTAATTAACTAACTTTTTCTGCCGTTTAATGTAATAAAAGACTCTAAGTAGTTTACATCAAAACAATATGCATCTGCATTATCCAAATAAAACTGAAGAGTTTTTATTTTACCTAAATGTTACCAGAGCATAGACAACAGACGTGAAGCTATCTCCATCCAGATAGGGGAGCAGCTGGGCCACTATCCAAAGATGATGAAGGCACTCTGTGCCATTGAGGCCACCTGAGCCTCAAGCAACAGCAAAGACTCCAAGCTACTTACCTGCTCCTTCAGAGGGAGTGCAACCCCATCAGGAGCAGGCAACCTCTCACCCATCCGGTCTAAGCAATCGCCCACTAACAGTGCCTCAGTCATATCAGGATTGAGCTTCAGTTCTTTGGCTCTCATCCCATCCATTCTTGAGGCAAGCCAACAATCCAGCACATCCAATGCCACACATGCAGATGTAAAGGAGAAGTAGAGCTGTGTTTCATCAGCATATTGCTGACAGTGTATTCTAAAACTCTGGGTGAACCCACTCAGCAGTTTCATGTAGACATTAAACATCATAGAGGGAGAAAATCAACCCTGTGGAACCCCACACTGAAGGCTCCATGGGGCCGCAGAGCACACCCCAAACATCACCAAAGTAGGACCGCAACCACTGCAAAGTGGTGCCACCCCACCCCACACTCCACACGTATACCATGGTTGATTGTATCAAAAGCCACTGAGAGGTCGAGGAGAATTAACAAGAAAGTATTTTCCCTGTCTTTCTTTTGACGGAGGTCGTCATACAAGGTGACCAAAACAGTTTCTGTGCGAAAACTGGGCCTAAACCCTGACTGAAATGAATCTAGAGTGCCTGGTTCCGGTCCGTGACCACCAGCTCAAAACCCTATAATAATGACTGGAAATAATGACCTTGGTTCCCAAAAGGTTTAGTTGTCAAACAAATTGGCTCCCAAATGCCGCAAACCCGCAAGTGTGTGTTCTGGTTTGTGAAAGTTTTTCAGAAGCCAAACGTCTGACATGTTTTCCACTTGAGTGCAGGAAGCTCCTGCAGCCAACCAGAAGCCGTGCCTTGTTTTTCGAATGGTTTCGGGAGTCAAATGGACTCCTGGAACAGATTAAGTTTGAGAACCAAGGTGCCACTGTATTATACTTAGGAGGTGTGGGGTGAGGATTTGCTGTGCAGAAAGGAGGAGTTCTATCAGCTAGGAATTCCCAAATGCAAGTAAGCAGGCGCTTACCAGACAATGAAATGCAAAAGATCACTTTGCTTGTGAACTAGAGGCGCTCTGCTCTAACTACTGCTAACTAAACATTCGTGATTCCTTTTTTTCCTTTCCAGAATCTGTGCTCTGGCACATGACCTGCACAATAACAAGTTCCACCACAACTCCTTGCAAAGGGTGAATACTATATGACTGACATTAACTTTCCCTAATAGCTGACTCTTCTAATGGAGATATCAGGGGAACCAAACGCAGGAAAAAAGCAGAGAGCCTGATAAACAGTAGCTGGGAAGATGTTTCTTCCCCTCCATTCCACCACAGTCACATAGATCTGTGGATGAAGACTTGTTGATGGTGCCACATGGCCTTGTGGTAAACCATGCTTTTAGTACAGTGGTACCTCAGGTTACATACGCTTCAGGTTACATACGCTTCAGGTTACACACTCCGCTAACCCAGAAATAGTGCTTCAGGTTAAGAACTTTGCTTCAGGATGAGAACAGAAATCGGGCTCTGGCGGCGCAGCAGCAGCAGGAGGCCCCATTAGCTAAAGTGGTGCTTCAGGTTAAGAAGAGTTTCAGGTTAAGATCGGACCTCCGGAATTAAGTATTTAACCCGAGGTACCACTGTATTGTGTCACCAGTTCTCTAGTATTCTTAGAAGGGAAGCAATCCTCAATCAACACTGTTATGTTCTCAACATCCATGGGAAACTTTACTTTTCTCCCAAGCCTTGTCAAATTGGTCTATTTCATTTCTACCATTTTAAAATTCATGTTGATTTTTATATTTTAAAACTGCTTTTGTATTAAGTATTTTATTCTATTTTTGAATACTCCAAATATATACTCTGAATATAGTGTAATAAATTATTTTAAATAGATAGTGTTTTGAGCCCAGCACATTTCAAATATCAACCCTTCTGCAGGAACACTATGCAATATTAAACTATACTAAAAACTCCTATCAGATCCCGACACTATGGGCAATGCTCAGGCCAGGGATAGTGAGAGTTGCAGTCCAGCAACATCTGGAGGGCACTGGGTTGTGGAAGGCTCTTATGACCCTTTTATATAAAAAATAATAAAAATAAAACTAATCAGGGGCACCCCAGCAGGAAAGAGAGCAACTAAATGATGGTTGTCTCTCTCAATAGCGAGCTTATCTACCTATAATGAGCACTTAGGCAAAGGTACTATTATGCAACTGCGGATTATCGTTCTGTATACTGCCCACTCCCATACAGAACAGACCATAAGCAAATCTTGCAGAACAACCAGCAGCAAACATTTGCACATCCAGCTGTTCTTATGTGGGGTTGCCATCTTTTCATCTAGCAGGGCTGCTATAAGTTCAATTTTGTTTGACAGACAAATTATGTGCAACCAAACTTTGCATGGGGATACAGTGATGGGTGCAGGTGCTATTCCGCTGCCAGGAGCCCTGCTAGAAGAGGTGGTTGGCAACTCTACTCATCTTGCTTTTAAAACTCACTTTAGCACTGATATTGCGCAATGCAACTTTGTCTCACCTGTTCCTATAAGGGCAAGCAAAGAAAGCACCCCACATTTGTTGATAATTTCAACAGCTTTAATAGTGAGATCCCACAACAGAAGGAAAAGTGGTGCTAGTTAACAGCTGTGTGGTCAATATACCTGTAACCTCTTACCCATGTAGGACTCGCCTTTTCCGCTCTGGAACACCTCAGCTGTGCATTGCGTAGATTGGCAGGCTTCCCGCCACTCTTTTTTGTAGGAATGGGGGCTTCCTTGGCCACACAACAGCTGAGCCAGAAGAGGCAGGAACGTAGAAGCCACAATTTCTGGCTTGGCTACCAAAGGCACCCAACACAGACAGTGTGAATCCCTGACAATCTCAGGTGTGCCTGTGTTGACAGGCTCCTCCCAGCCTCCTGCACAGGGAGACTGTGTACGGGTTCAAACCTGGGACCTCATATATGCAAAACAAGTTGGCCTGCAGAGCAAAAGCTTTAAATAAATCCTCCCTAGTCCTAGTTTATATCTGCCAGGGCTGTCGGATGACAAATGTTCCATCCTAGGTTTTTCTCCAGTTGATGTTTGATTTAGGGAGCTGCTCTACTGAGTGTGAAGTGTGGCATGTTATCTCTATCTTTTTTTGCTTCCAAGACTACTGGCTGCTTAGCTAGGCAGCCAAAATGTGTGTTTTGCCTTGTGTGAGTTAAATAAATCCCTAGGCTAGGAGTTGAACTGCTATCCCTTATTTCCCATTTTTATTATCTTTCCTACTGGCCTACCAGGGAGCTCATAAGGTTGCTCCCCGGGAGTTTGTTGTGGCTACCGTGCTTGCTTGTTTGTCCACTGGCTAGCTGCTCCCTCTTGGTATCATTCCCTTTATCATAGCCTACTGGGCCTTGAATTCCTCTCCTGGGAAACCCAAAGATTTGGGTTTGGGTGAGCTAAGATTCAGAGGTTATGTTGTGATTACTATAAATTAATGTTTTCATTAACTTGCAGCTGATTATTTATATCTTGTACACAATGATTTTATAGTCATTTGTATGTAACCATCCTAGGATTGTCAAACTTCAGGGCAGGTGTAGAAGTTGAGTGAATACATCACATAGTATCTTCCAAATGAGCTAAAGATATGCTTGGGTGTTGCAACTTGCAGCATCCATACTTACTATTCTTTTTTTAAACTTCATAGAGTGACCCAAGGCAACTTACATTAAAAAAAATAAGAACAACCAAAAATACACCTATGAAATTGGAAGGCCTGGCCCACTAAATAAAGCCAGAATGGCACCCTTCAAGTAAAGGGCCAAAAGCCCAGGCAACATTTCCTGTGTTCCCCTATGCCCTTGCCTGATGAAAGTGTGACTATTTGTAGGCTGCCCTTGCTTGTGATATAAGAGGACACAAACTTCAGGAGTGCATAGGTACTGGTGACAACTGCTGGACTATGCTGGCTGCAGGATGGTAGCGTGAACTACTAAGGGCACTAGCGTGTCTCTGTGACTGCCAGATTGGTGTGTGAGGCAGGGTGGCAGCAGAGATGCGTGTCTGCCACCACAGTAAGTGGGTTGGTTTCTTCCAATGCTGGCTACTGTGCAGTGTGCAGGCATCATTAACACATGATGCTGTGATTTGTGGGTGTAAGCAGTGTTGCCAGGGATGCTGTGGGGGAGTCCGTCAGTGTTGTTATATTCTTCTTTAAAGTTGCATAATTTTGCTGTTGACTTTGCTGCTAGGAGTGTAAGAGATCCCAACTGCATTAAGCTACTATTACATTGACATCAGTCGCATTGACATAGCAGTACCATTGGATTACACTGTTAGTCAAACTGTGACTTTTGTTGCATTCTCACATAATGGCAGGTGAAGAGAAAACAACAGAGTACAGTACGTGATCCCTCACAAACCCATATAACCGTCAGTTCTGGGTTGTGGACTATGCCACATCTAAAATCTGCACAAGCTTCTAATCAGATATTTGTACAAGACTTCTCCAAAAAGACTATTTGGAATTTAGTACTTTCGGAGAGATCTGCAATACTAAAATGCCTGTATGCCACTGGTTCAGGATAGCAAATCAGTAATCTCAAATGGACAACATGTTCTTGAAAAAAGTGTTCAGGCTCTAGCCCAATAAAGGCATTATTAACTTGGTAAGTTTGTAGAAAAACCTTTTTCAAGAATAGTTAAAGAATTACTATATAACGGCGAAGATTGAAATCAACATGGGAGTCCGGACAAGAACATACAAAAACCTACCTACCACAGAAAGAAATGAGCAAACTGATAATGGATGACTTTTCAGCAGCTTAACACATTATTATAGGTGAAAAACTACTTTAATTCTGAGAGAAGAGCTGCTGTGTAACAAATCCACAAGTGTTTGTTGTAAGTACCATTGTATGCAGTAAACTTTGCTGTTGTGTGGTAGAAAACACAGCCAAGGGTTGACAACTAGTGATATACACATCTGTCACACAGACCATTGACCCTTATACAAAACTAGTGCATAGGTCGCTTCACAGCCAATACATGACATTTGTGGTTTTGCTTCGCTGGGTCAGTTGCTTCTGTGCTTAACTGGAACAGAATTGTCTTAGGTTTACTGTGCGGGGTTCCACTAAAGCAAAAGCATTTTTACCACCAGATTATGGAAATAAATCAATCCTAATTTAATATTCTTCTGTACTTTACTTTTTTCTTTAAATTTTGCATCAGTTTCAGTAAGCAGAAAAACTAAAATTGATTAAAGTTGAGTTTCATTTTGATTTGAATCTGGCTATCTAAAGTCAAAGAACAACATATTCATGGTTGCTAAACAACAGAGTAGAAAAAAATTGCTAGGAAATCTATTGATTTGGAAAGGAAGTTCAAGTTTCACCTTTTTCAAAGACTTATGTGAAAGGATAAAACTATACTGAGGTTATACTGCTATGAACACTTACTTTGGTGTTTATTAAACTTGGTGGGGCTTACTTTCAGTTAAAAGATGGGTAGGATCTGGCCATACATTTCCATTACTCATCTGTGAAATGGTAATACTAGCAACCAACTACAGAACTGTTTTGAAGGCAAAAGTATACTTTGCAAATCTGAAGTACTATACTAAGTAAATGTTTAGCAATGATAAGTTTTAACCAATGCCACATGTTCTTTCTCATTCTAATTTTTCAAGTAGCAGTACAAGATATTCTAGTTGAACAACTGCTTTTGGCTTCTATAATTAAGATGTTAACAACATAACATTTCTAATCCCGGAGCACTAAAAAGCATGAAGAAAAACAACCAAGCTCCAGTCAAAACAGCCCCATGTTGGTTTTGATGCAGCAGAGCAGAGGTGGCTAACTTATGAATGGCCCTCCAGATACTGCTGAACTACATGTCCCATTATCATTGACCATTGGCCATGATGGCTGAGGATGATGGGAGTTGCAGTTCAACAACATTTAAAGAGCTGCAGATTAGCTACCCTTGCAGTAGAGGAACCAATTTAGCTGCTCTGAATCAAACAATTTATATCCAAAATTTGGAAATGATACACTATGATGGTCTAATTACAAGCAGACAATCACACCCCTTAGTACACCAATAAGTACAGTCAAACCTTGGCTGTTGAACATTATCGGTTGCAGAAGCCTGTTGGGCTTCTGAAATGTTCAGCAACCAAGGCGAGACTTCTGATTGGTTGCAAGAGCTTCTTGCACTCAAGCAGAAGCCACGTAGGACGTTTGGCTTCCAAAAGCTATTAAAAAACCAGAGCATTTACTTCTGGGTTTTTGGCGTTTGGGAGCCGAAATGTTCGAAAACGGAGCCATTCAACAAGCGAGGTTTGACTGTACTGGTATTTACCTCTCCTCTGTCAAAACACTACATTTACCCAAGAAACCTTGCAGGAGATTGCATAGAAGTCAAGATTAAGATGTGTACTGAAGTCTTTTAAATAACAGAAACACTCACTCCTATTAGTAGTATATATGGAACACAGGCATACTGACCTGTCACAAATACACTCGTGAAAGGTAGGTTTGCTTGCAACCAGGGGGCAAAGGAAGTGATAGTCATCATGTTATGCTACAAGCTAGCCAGACCTTCCAGTTTAAACATGCAACAGCACAATCTTAACCAACAGCCCTCCATGATTGCCATTCTAGTTACCGAGGACAGCCCAGCAGCCAAACGTTTTGGAGTGTGATCAGGTTGCACTATATGCATCCCAGATCAAACTACCAAATCACACTTACCATGTGACCAGTAAGTCATTTACAGCTTTTGAGCACGTGTTCTACATAATCCATGCGAACAGAAATTTTCAGATTAAAATTGCGAAACCGATATGCACTTTTATTTTCTGTTTTACGCTTGACGCTCAAGTATGCTGGGGTCTTGGGATCTGCAAGCACGATCCTGAACCCCACAAACCATACCAAAATAAAACCGAATAAAGAGTCGAACCGCCCGTTCCAATGGTTAACAGACCGCATAGGAAGCAGAGCGGTTGGCAATCCTATAGGCTAAACCGGGACGCTGCTTAAGGCGGGGCTGTCAAGCCCATACGCTGAGCTCCCGTTTCCTCGTCCGCCGCCTTCATGCAAAGCGCGGGGCGCGCACGTGGGCTGGGTGCGACCGACACACCCTCACCCCGGCGCCGCACGCTGCCGAGGGGCGGCACAGGCCCCGCCAAGGGCGCCTTCCCTCCTTCCGCGCGAGCGTTTTGCGGGCGAGGGGAGGTTGCCGGGGTCCCGCCCCCTCCGCAGTGGGGGGCGCGCGTGTGCCTGCTCTCCCTCCCTCCGTCCCAGAGGAGCGGCAGGGCCTGTCGCTTTAAGAGAAGGCCCGGCTGCCGGGGCCGCTGCGGAGGGAGCGGGAAGGAGGGGTTGGGTTCGGGGGGGAAGCCGGAACCTGGCCTAGCGGGTCCCTCCGGCGCTGCCCCCTGCCTCGGCCCGGGAGCCCCGGCGTCTTACCTGGTGCGTGGCCCGGCTTGGGCCGGCGGTGGCTTGCGAGCTGCCCGCCCCGCTCTCTGGCGCCGGCCTCTCGCCCCGCGCTGCGCTGGCGCTGCCTGTGCCCTGCCGCGGTGCCTCTCGGCTTCTGCCTCGCCAAGATGGCGGCCGCGCTATTGCTGCTGAGGAGGCGGCGGCTGCGGGCGCTGGGACGGCGGCGGCGGCCACTTTCGCTCACTGAGAGGAGAGGAGCAGGGACACGGGGAGCCATGGCGGGGGGGAGGAGAGGCGCCATGGCCAGGCCAGAACAATCGAACTCGGCACCCCTAGCTGGCCCTCGGAGCCCCCACCTAGAAATACTCGGCGGCGTGCTTCGCCGCAACCGCCACACTGTCCCCGAGCCCACATCCCGTGCTCTTCCCCCCACATAGAACCCACAAGGACCCCTGTAGCATCGATTCGTTCATCGTTCGACTGGTTGAGTCTGGCGGTGACGGAAATTACCGAACGCTTTCGGCCGAAGAGACTGGCGTGAGTTAGCAATTCTCGCGCGAGGCGCCAGCTAAAGGTTCGCGAGGGTAAGATTCCAACGGGAGCTCCTTGGAAGTGACGTAGCGTTTGGCTAACCTTGCTCCTGTGTTTAGGGGTGGGGCTGTGCAGACCTTGGTAGGCCTGCGATCAACTGAGAGCCTTCCTTTTGATTGAAAGTATTTTCACATGCAGTAATCGAATTCTCTCTGTTCGCAGTTCGTCTCCACGCGGTTTCTCCAGCATGCTTTTGCCACGGCTGTTTTTTATTAAAGCCCGAAAGACGGCACATAAATCTCTTACAGTGAATGAAATAAGATTGAGAACTGGATCCCTTTAATCAAAGGCCCCATGCATTAATTTGATATAACCTGGTATCAATTTCTCTTTCAATTCACCTCCCCACCCCGCGCACATTTCTTGTCTTACCACTTCAGTATTACTGTAAAAGGTTTGCCACTGTGGAAAATAATTGAGCTATTTTTGTAACTGCCTTGCAAGGAAAATTGTGATAGCTCTAAGGTGCTGCAGTGTATTTTGTTCTTGCAATGTATTTGTTTTGGTAAAAGGTTATAAATTATATGTAACACTGTATGTGTGCATGTATATATATCTGGCCAGGACTTTCCTACTTATATCTCTAAAACATAAGGACACATTTTAGACAAAATTTAAGTTTTTTCGTGCTGCATATTTACAACTGGAAAGATGGACACCAACTTGAAAGGGCAGATTAACCTCATCCATAGATCTGACTATTCCTAGTTGTGATGACTATAAGCTGCTACTGAATACCAGGTACCAGAGAATAGCTGGTTATGTTGAGACTGCTCAAAGGTCACAGTAAGTTTTATGGCTGAGTGGTGATTTTAACGCAGGTCCTAGTCCATGTAATATTCCTGCACTTTATTCAGCGTTCTGGAGGGAAAGATGTAGAAATGAATACACTGAGCCAGGGGCATAATCTTTTCCAGTAGGTCTGGAAAGTTATGGAATCCTTTTCTTTCCTTGTTAACAGTCCTGTGTGACACCTTTTAAGTCTAACCAGGCTGCAATCCTGTTCATACTTACCAGGGAG
Source organism: Podarcis melisellensis (assembly GCF_964234715.1). NCBI lineage: Eukaryota > Metazoa > Chordata > Lepidosauria > Squamata > Lacertidae > Podarcis > Podarcis melisellensis. The sequence continues at coordinate 42,615,294 of NC_138528.1, forward strand.
TGATCCACATGGAATTCAGTGGGGCTTAGTTCTGAGTAATCTAGTATTTGTTGTATGAATCCACCCCTTCTGAGCCATAATAAGACACTTAGGTGCCAGGTATTAATACAATTGCAGTGTTCAAGTGGCCATAGAACTTTCCTCCCCAGAAGAAGGGTTTGGGAGAGCAGGGAACCCTTCTTAAAACTAGGCTATTTTTTTCCATTTAGTTAGGTGCTATCTATAGAACAGCAATTCCTAAAGTGTCCACAGTATAATGGAGGGGGAAGAACTTGGCCACACACCTTAGACTTCTTAATTGCCCCACCAAGTCTAGTGGACACCAGCCACCCGTGAATGGGATAAGGAAGCTTTTGCTCTCAATAGTGGAGAAATAGACCAGTAAGTATGTGGAAAAATAGGATGGTAGGCTAAATAGACCTTTGGTCTGATTCAGCAGGGCTCCTTTTAAGTTGTTATTCTACTTATATCTGAGGAATTGTATTTTCAGGCAGCTAAAGGGGTAATCTAGGCCGCAGTGTCCAAATCCATCAGGCGGGGGGTGGGGGGACTTAGTATAGTGGTACCTCGGGTTACATATGCTTCAGGTTACATACGCTTCAGGTTACAGACTCCGCTAACCCAGAAATATTACATCGGGTTAAGAACTTTGCTTCAGGATGAGAACAGAAATTATGCAGTGGCAGCAGGAGGCCACATTAGCTAAAGTGGTGCTTCAGGTTAAGAACAGTTTCAGGTTAAGAAGAGACCTCCAGAATTAAATTCTTAACCTGAGGTACCACTGCTGGACGTAGCTGCGAAGCATTAAGTCTGTAGTGCGTGAAAGTGAATGGGGTGGTGCTAAGTTGGTTGCCTATTCCTCAAGGCCTGTATACAGTGCAGGGGCCACCTGTTTGAAGGATGATTGCTGGATTCCATTTTGAAGCTCTAAAAGATGTTGCTCTGTGCAGATACAGGACCTATATACGTGAATGCAAAAAGACCACAAAGAAGAAACACAACTTTTATTTTAGAGAAAAACATTCCAACTGCCTTGTGAAGAGTTTTCTTGGGAAAACCATCTACCAAAAAACCCAGCATATTAGGTTTATATCTGAAATGTACACACTTGCATTTTAAGAAACATCTGTTCAAATTACAACAAACAATATACAGCTTTGCCCTTCTATTTTGAAAATGAACAACTCATACCTATTTTTAAATAAGCATGCTTAGGATCCTTTCCTTGCAGTTCTGCTGCTGTAATGCTGCCCAACTAAAGGCCTTTTACCATGTAATTGTTTTCCCCACAAAAAAACGAAGCCAGGACAGATCGTGATGAGTGCTCACTGGAAAGACAGATCGTGAAGCTTAGACTCCAATACTTTGGCCACTTCATGAGAAGAGAAGACTCCCTGGAAAAGACCCTGATGTTGGGAAAGATGGAGGGCACAAGGAGAAGGGGATGACAGAGGACGAGATGGTTGGACAGTGTTCTCGAAGCTACCAGCATGGGTTTGACCAAACTGTGGAAGCAGTGGAAGACAGGAGTGCCTGACGTGCTCTGGTCCATGGGGTCACAAAGAGTCGGACACAACTAAACGACTGAACAACAACAACAACCTTTTGAAACCTAGAACAGTTATACAGTACTGCATCACATGTCCAATTGATAATTGAACTTCGGAGTAAACATGGGTAGGATTGAGCTGCTATAACTTTCTATATTGCTCCAGGGTGAATTTTGTGATCCAGAATGGAAAACCTGTTCCAAAGATATTACTGCAAATACTGTATTGGGGAGCAGTGGGGAACAGCTAACAATTCTGCAGATGATTTGTGTTTCTATGTTGATGGGTGTGGTTTTTTTGAAATCATCATGAAAGGGTTGGGGACTCCTTCCCCCTTTGTCATGAAGTTAACAATACAGGAAGCACATACATGAACTTTAGGTTTAGTTGGATAATTGGAACATTCAAATAGAATGAAAATCAATGGTTCTTTGGAATAATCTGGAAAAAATACTGGACTCAAGACTACAGTGGGAGAATTAACACCAGTAACATCAATTTTGTTTATAGGAGCAGGAAACTGCCATACAACGTGAAGGGTTTTGTGTCCAGCTGCCTCCAGAATTTGCTCCATTAATGGAAGTCTTCCAATAACGAATTTGAAAAGGAAACAATTTCTGCTCCTTGCCTCCAGGGCTTGGGGCTGGCAGCCCCAAGGCAAGACAAAGTGAACCACCAAATCACTTCCCCCTATTCTTCTGTCTTGTGGGAACCTGGAGACCGTAATCAGGAGTTGTTTGAGAAGAGGGATTTCTACTCATGGCAGCATTAGACAGAGTTTGGCTAGATTGCTTTACAGCTTGAAATGGGATCCTAGAATTGTTTGCTTTTGGAGGTGAAAGGGCAGAAACAGATTTGTTGTCTTCATTCTTGCCTTCTGTCAACAATTCCTTTATTTCCTCTTCTAAAGTCAAATCTACCTTTGTTTGTGGTTTGAACCGTGGAGATGGTTTTCTTCCTTTCACCTCAGATGCTCCCGGTACTGATTTACAGGAAACGGGAAGTCTTGCTTCTGTTTCAGATTCAACATTACTCGCACCAACTGTTGCCCATTGATTATTACAATGATTTGCCTGCCAGTCTTCTTTTTCAGAGTTGTCCTGATCATCTTGACCCAAGAGGTGGAGAGGACTGGTAGTTTTAGGGGATACTACCCTACTAGAAAGAATTAAGCCAGTACTCTCTCTCTGGTTTTCTTTCACCTTTGCTACCCTTCTTCCCATAGTTTCTAATTGCTTTCTGATGAGGAGACCTTCCTCATTCAGCTGGAAGTTCTGCATTGCCCTCTTTCTTCGTTCCTTGTAAAAATCTGCCAGTTGTCTAAGCTCTTGTGGTAGCTCCATACAGGATATCTAATTAAAAATCACATGCATGTAGATCAGAACTGTAGTATACTTTTTATTACGGTTTCAAGAATAGTTAAATCTACAGATGGAGCTAAAACACTGAAAGGCTCAATACATTCTACTCCAGCTGTGTTAGATCCCTGCCAATGAGGGGCCTGAAAATCCCCACCCTGAAGCAACCCATTTAAATGGCTATCTGCTGCCTAACACTGGCAGGCACTTACTTATGCCTCTGTTGTGATAAATCCCTACCATCGCCAATGCTGTGCCTCTCAGCTGACACAAACACTGCACCTCCTAACCCCAACACTAGTGTGTGTGTGTTAGCATTTCACTCTTATTTCTGCAAGTAATATTTACTCTTGCATGGTACCCGCTGTGATGAAGGGAACTGGATCCCCTGACCTTGGGAGGGGAACCAGCTCAACTTTTTCAAGGCTCACTCCCCTCTGGGCAGGGTGTGGGTGTGTGTTGGCTCTTTGTGGTCACATTCCTCAGGTCCTTTAAATACCCATTTTCCATATGAAGAGAACTGGCAGGAGATATAATACAATCAAACGCAATACTAAGGATCTGGTATTAAAAGAGGTGTGTCTGGGTGATAAGAGCATTGGTTTTGCATGCAAAAAGTCACATCTTCAATTCCTGGCATCTCCAGGTAAAGCTAGAAAAGATTCCTGCTTGAAAGCCTGGAAAACCACTGCCAGTCAGTGTAGACAACACTGAAGTTATTTGACTGGATTTAGATTGCTCTTTCCACTGAGGCTAGGCAGACACCAATGATGGGTGGTTTCACTAGCATCAACTAAACCAGGGGTCGGAAACCTAAGGCCCATGGGCCACAAGCGGCCCATGGGGGTTGTTTAACCGGCTCATGCCCCCCCCCGCCACCTGCCTGAGGACTCCTGCCACCTGCTCGGTCAGCTCCCATGCACCGCGCTAAACCGGTGCTGAGCAGAGTGGGGACCACCTTCCACAATGCTGGCCGGCTTCCCATTGGCTGGCTCCTGCAGCCAATGGGAAGCTGCGCATACCTGCGTGCCAGAAGGAGCGTCAGAAATAGTGTTTGCGCATGCGTGCGTGCACACACTCTGGCCCACCGTGGTGTCTGTGGGACCGTGAACCAGCCCAAGCCACACAAAAATTGCCAACCCCTGAACTAAACACTATTCACTCAGGCGTTCTCTGACTAGCGCTGGTTCCTGTTGCATTTAGTTATGATGGTGTTACAAACAATTCCAATTAATTTTTTGTGATTTATAATGTGAATTGCTTTGGAATCTCCTGGAAAATGAAAGCAGAACAGGATTCAAACAAACAAACAAACAAACAAACAAACAAGTATCAAACCTCAGTAATGTGCAGTTCTGAAATCTAAAAGCAAGACTGGCAGCAATAAGGAAGTTGAAAGTTATTGAAGTTTCACTTACCTCTGTGCTCCCCAGTGGATCTGCAGATCCTTCCCGAAAGGCATTTAGATATCCATCCACCAAGGTTGTTAAGTCAGACATGATTTCATCGAGTAGCAACATGCGGAGAGGGAGGAGGTATGCTGCCTCCAGAGCCAACACTTTCAGCAATGCAGGTGGAAGGGGTCGCACAAACCATATCTCGGGGTTTTCCTACATACCCCAAATGTAAAATGAAAAAAATAATACTAACACTTCCCAAACTGGAGTTCAAAATGCAATTGCTGGTATAACTTATTGGCTTAGATTTTCTCAGGGGTGCCCAAACCTTTTTTTAAAGAGGGCCAGATTTGATGAAGTGAACATGCGTGAGGGCCAACCAGAATTGTTGAGCTTTTTTTAGGAGATAAACTGCCGCAAGGGCCAGATTAAACCAACCAGCGGGCCAGATTAGGCCGCCAATATGGACTTTGGACATGCCTGGCTGTGCATCAGGAAGCACTGGGCTGAATTTTGCCTCTCCTATGAACTCACCACGTGACTTTAGGTTAGCAATTTACTCTCAGCTGCAGCCCTCCATCTCCTGTATGAGAATACCGGCCTACTTTACAGAATTACCAAGACAGTATTGAGGATTGGTCATATATACTATGTAAATGCTAAGTATTATAACCACGCTAAACAAACATGATTCATATTAGCAATATCAGATTTTTTAAAAAACCAAACAAAGTTTACTCAGATGTAATCGCTAATAAATTCAGTAAGACGAACTCCCAGGTAAGAACACACAAATACCTAGTATTCTGCACCCGATAGAATCTTGCATCTTTCATACCAAGCCTCTATTAACCATTTGTAAACTTTGGTTTCTTGTTTCCCCGTTGCTTCTATCCTTTACCTGTTTCTCTTTCTATAATATTCCCTTCTTAGACCTTCATCTTCCTTCCACTCCTGAGATTTCCCTAGGCTTTCCCTGTACCCCTTTTCCTGCCAAGAACATGTTTATAGAGAACTACTTGCTTCTGGACTCCTTGATAACACCTTTGCATTCCAAGTGTTTTCAGAACCATCTCCTGCCCTATGTAGAAAAGTGGGCTTTTATTCCTCCTAAAAACAGAGAGATCTTAAGTTGCTTAAACCCACTGACTACTCCCAAGTATGACTTAGGTAGTTGGATAGTATGCACAGGTCACAATACTGACCCTTGGGAACCCCACTTCTCACATCTCTCCATTATGAGAACAATCAATTTATTTGTATTCTCTGCTTCCTGTCATTTAACCAGCTAGTGCATGGGTAGGCAACTAAGGCCCAAGGGCCGGATCTGGATCGCCTTCTAAATTCGGCCCACGGATGGTCCGGGAATCAGCGTGTTTTTACATGAGTAGAATGTATTGTTTTATTTTAAATGCATCTCTGGGTTATTTGTGGGGCATAGGAATTGATTCATTAATTTTTTCAGAATATACTCTGGCCCCCCACAAGGTCTGAGGGACAGTGGAGAGGCCCACTGCTGAAAAGGTTTGCTGACCCCTGAGCTAGTGGGTCCATAAGAGAACTCTTAATCCATGGCTTTTAAGTTTATCTTTGAAGAAACTGTGTTAATTCTACTTAAGCAAGAGTCTTATACAGTTGTTACTTTTTTCTTTAGGAATGCTTTCCACCAATTTACCTGGAAAAGATGTTAAGCTATATGGCATGTAATTTCCCATATTCCTTTTTATAGCAGATATATCGTTGGCCATTTTCCAGGCCTCTAGTACTGATATTGGGGGCAAGTTACTTTTTCTTTTTATAAGAACAACTATTTCACATTTGCGTTATTTTAAGAACTCACCAGTGAATACCCCCTGGACCCAGTGATTCTATGAAGTTACAAGAAAGGAGACTCCAACTAAACATCAATAACTTTCTGACAGTAAGAGCTGTCTGATAGTGGAATGGACTCCCTCAGAAAGTGGACTTTCCTTCCTTGGAAGTTTTTAAGCAGAGGTTGGATGGCCATTTGTCAGGTATTCTTTAGTTGAGATTCCTGGACTATAGGGGGTTGGACTAGATGACCCTGAGAGACCCTTCCAACTCTACGATTTTATGATTCTACTGTTTGCAGTACCCTGTCCTGTGCCAGCAACCAAACTACAGTGGTACCTCGGGTTACAGATGCTTCAGGTTACATACACTTCAGGTTACAGACTCTGCTAACCCAGAAATATTACCTCGGGTTAAGAACTTTGCTTCAGGATAAGAACAGAAATCATGCTCCGGTGGTGTGGCGGCAGCAGGAGGCCCCATTAGCTAAAGTGGTGCTTCAGATTAAGAACCTCTGGAACGAATTAAGTACTTAACCCGAGGTACCAGTGTAATGAACAAATACGGAGTATACCTTCTCTTTGACAAGGTTTGCATAATTGCCATAAAAGTAGCTTCTAAAGGACCATAACCATAGCTAATAACATATATTCTGGCTACACCAGAACAGATTTTCCAGAAAAGGATGGGATGGCTCCATCCCACTTACCTCAATCACACGCTGCCTTTGTTCCATGAAAGAGATGCATCTGTAGGGCATCCCCAAGTACTGCATTAAGCAGTCTTGTAGAGAGCTGATACGGTGAGGAAGGAAGCCACCTGTTTCTACTGAGAATTGCAAGACATCAGCAACCTATGAAAGGAAGCAGAGGGACCCACACTTTACTAGCTAACAGCATAATAACTCTACAGAACATCCACTGCCTAAACCCTTATATTCAAGATCGGTCACTGAGACTTTCTCCAGGAGGGTTGTTGGCGAGGTTCATCTGGCAGGAACAAGAACGCGAGCCTTCAGTGTCATTGGCCCAGTCCTGTGGAATGCTCTGCCAATGAAGATTCAGCAGGGGTCTTTTGTTTCAACCTTTAAATGCCTGCAGAAAACTTTTCTTTGCTGTCAGGCTTATGCAGGCAACTAAGAAAGCATAAGGGACGTGGGTGGCACTGTGGGTTAAACCACAGAGCTTAGGACTTGCCGATCAGAAGGTCAGCAGTTTGAATCCCTGCGACGGAGTGAGCTCCCATTGCTCAGTCCCTGCTCCTGCCAACCTAGCAGTTCGAAAACACAAAGTGCAAGTAGATAAATAGGTACCGCTCTGGCGGGAAGGTAAACGGGGTTTCCATGTGCTGCTCTGATTCACCAGAAGCGGCTTAGTCATGCTGGCCACGTGACCTGGAAGCTATCTGCGGACAAACGCCGGCTCCCTCGGCCTATAGAGCAAGATGAGTGCTGCAACCCCAGAGTCGGCCACGACTGGACCTAATGGTCAGGGGTCCCTTTACCTTTACCTTAAGAAAGCATCTTTCCATAATAGCTAACTGATTGCTGATTTTTTACATGTTTTTATTACATATATTATTGTAAACCACTTTGATATTTCTTGTGATATAGCAGGATATAATTAATCAAGCAGACTTCAGATATCAAATTCATTTCTTTTCTGGATTCTGTAAAATATTGTACACATGAAACTGAAGACAAACATCCTTGAAGTAAGTTATTTCTTTATGAAGATGATGGTAATGATGATGAAGAAGAAGAGTTCGGATTTGAAACCCAACTTTATCACTACCCTAAGGAGTCTCAAAGCAGCTAACAATCTCCTTTTCCTTCCTCCCCCACAACAAACACTCTGTGAGGTGAGTGGGGCTGAGAGACTTCAGAGAAGTGTGACTAGCCCAAGGTCACCCAGCAGCTGCATGTGAAGGTGCGGGGAATTGAACCGGTGGCTCTTCTGTCCCAACCACTTATTTCTTTACCATGTCTACTCAGAAATAAGTCCTACTGAATTTAGCTATACTTACTTGTTTTTGAAAAGATGACAATTTACACCATAAAACAATAAAATGTAATTAAAAACTCAGTATCATATAACAATTTGCATCTCAGAGGAGAATAAAATGGGGGGAGAGAAGAAGCACATATGCCAAGTTTAGCTCCTTGGAGGAAAGGCGAGATATAAAATGTAATAACAAGTCATGAAAACAAACAATAAATACGCAGCACTGAGAAGTGTGTTGAAAAATCTAGTTAGAGAACAAGTAACTAACAAGGTACCTGTGTATCAAAGACATTGGAGAGCATAACTCCATACTGGTGAGAAAGACAATCTGAAAGCCACCGGCAGTCATGGATAACCTAAAGAAAATAAGGAAGAGGTACTGTAGTAGTTGGCGAAATAAAAGTAATATATAAATAAATGCAATTTGATGTTGCCATGTTTACGTTATTTCACATTTTCTCTACATAGGTTCTCAGATGCCCTGTGCTAGACAAATATTTACTTTCAAAATGTTCTGATCTTCCAGTATCATTTGGAGTCCATTCTTGAACACTCGAGCTCCCAGCAGGAAAACATCAAACAAGAAAACCTTGCTCTTTGTTGCAATCTATAATAAATATACAGGACAGAAACAAAAATTATATGTACCTGTTTTACTTAAATATTAGCATTAAAATATTTTCATAATATGAATCTTATTGTCCTAACAGAATATCTCTCTCTCTCTCTCTCTCTCTCTCTCTCTCTCTCTCTCTCTCTCTCTCTCTCTCTCTCTCACACACACACACACACACACACACACACACCTGAGACAACACACACACACCTGAGACAAAAGACAAGACATATGATCTGCTCTGAGTGAAGGTAAGAACATAACTGTCGCTTCAAGGGAAGAAAGCCAAAATACTTCCTTCCAGAATGCATTCCTGCCTTCAAGCAGTAGGGGAAGCAAATCTACTTAGAGGGTTTGTTCTTCTGAACTGCTTAGAACAGGGGTCAGCAATTTTTTTCAGCAGGGGGCAGTCCACTGTCCCTCAAACCTTGTGGGGGACCGGACTATATTTTGGAAGGGAAAAAAATGAATTCCTATGCACCACAAATAACCCAGAGATGCATTTTAAATAAAAGCACACATTCTACTTATGCAAAAACACCAGGCAAGCCCCACAAATAACCCAGAGATGCATTTTAAATAAAAGAACATTCCACTCATGTAAAAACACGCTGATTCCTGAACTGTCCGTGGGCCGGATTTAGAAGGCGATTGGGCCGGATCCGGCCCACAGACCTTAGTTTGCCTACCCATGGCTGAGAAGGTCCCAAAGGACTCTAGAGTGCCCCAGGAATATACTGTATTTGTGTATGTTAACAAAGGGCTACATAACAACACAATAAAGAAAAAGGGGAGTTATACTGAAGACCCCAGATACAGTATAGCATATTCTTTGTTCCTCTTAGGTATCTCTTGGTTATAAGAAGACCACTGATTAAGAAACACAAAATCAAAAGTTTCGGCCCAAAGGTTCCAAATAGCAATGTTAAGTGCTTGTAAAATATTCCTTCTTACCTGTAACCAAGAGAGTTTTCCATGGCGACACAAATTGACACCCTCTGCTGCTACACTACAAACATTCTGCTTTTTGATGTGTACCATCTAGTGAAAAGGGGAGAAACTACTAGGTAAAGGAGAGTGAAGAAGACAGGTCAGAAAACATGATGCCTCATTTGTGACAAACATAAAATTCACACCCAGCATACATCGGAGGTAGTGAGAAACAAGGGATAATCAGCAAAGTGTAAAGATAAAAATAACCCAGGGTTTCCATTCCTTGAGCATTACTAGCGTTTATTCAGACAGTGCCAATAAATACAAAGTTTTAGGTGTAAGACATTCTACAGCCTAACAAAAGTTTCCCACCTAGATGGTGTTTACTATGTTATTTTCTCATGTAACAATATACCCTTTGTACTGTGGTTACTCCAAGGTGGTATGTTAAGATGCTGTTCTTTCATCTATGGGAAAATTATACAATTAAAGTAATCCACTAAAAATTATTAAACTCAATTTAGAATTGGTAATAAAATTTTAGATTTTTGACACCTCTCTCTCTCTCTCTCTCTCACACACACACACTCCTGCAAGAGCCGCCAACAACAAGCCTGAACAAGTGATTAAGAGTTGTACTTTTGATTTATGGCCAGATTTTCCAACAGTTTATACTGATGTATTCAAGCACCTCACATTCTAAGTGCCAACCAACATGGTCATTCAAGGCATATATCAGAACACTGTAGCCATTGACCAGGACAAGTTACAGGAAGCCTGTTGCAAAAATTTCAATGGCTACTGGTGAAATTTCCAGGCATTGATTCAGTGTTGGTTATAACATACAAAGTCCAACACAACTTTGGGTCTGATTATCAGAAATACTGCATTCCATCAAATGAGCCTGCCTGTGTTTCAAGATTCTCAGGAGAGGCTCTCCTTTTCCCTCTCAACATTTGAAGCATGTAGGAGATCAAGAAAGGAGAGAAATTCTGAAACTGCTTTTCAGAGAATCTCTGAAACTGCTTTTCAGAGAATCTCTGAGGATCTTCTTGAATGACCTTCTTCTGGCCAGACAGGCAAAGATGCTTTTATCCAAGCACAATCTGACTTTCTCATAGAATCAGAGTTGGAAGTGACCTTGAGAATCATCTAGTCCAACCCCCTGAAATGCATGAATATGCAGCTGTCCCTTATGGGGATCAAACCTGCAACCTTGGCATTATCAGCACCGTGTTCTAACAAACTGAGCTAATCACTGTAAATATTGCAATTTGTTCAACTGGCTGTTGTTCTTATTGATTTATGTTTTACATACCTCTTTTCTGATTTGATTATTATTTTGGATTTTACTGTTGCTCACTGCTATATCATTTAGTGGAAAAATTGGAAACAAATTTAACAAATGATGAATTCTAAACTTTCAGATTTATATTAGATTTATACCACTTGGTGATTAGTCAGAGTTTTCAATGAACCTTGGGAAAAGTAGTGTGGTGCTAGGTATTCCATTATAAATCCTTGGCCAAACTACAATTTCCCAGAACAGCAACAGACGGCAATCCCCCTAACCCCTAAAACAAAACAAACACCCTTAAGTAAAAGTAACAATATTATACTCACTGCAGAACCAAATTGCTTCTGAAATTGATCAACAACAACATATTCTATGTCCTCCCCTTTGTCTTGATCTGCAGTTAAAAAGATACCATACTAAACATTTTCTCTTGCCTATGCTCACAGTATATGTTTGTAAAATATGTATTCAAAAATACACTATGCTTTCTCCTTTACAAAAAAGGTAAGCTGTGATCAGACATGAAACAATACTTAGAAAACAGATAAAATACATTGATTAACTCAGTAACCCTTTCTTCAAAACATGCTTGTTAACAGCAAGTTACACATAAATCTCTTAAAAAGCAGGTTGTTTCTGGATCCCCTTTTGTCAAGACACAACTGTAATTAAAAGGCCTTTTTTTCTTACTGCTCCATGACATGAATAGAACGATATAAAGTGATACAGTTTCCAAATGAAGCATTTGAAGCCTAGGAAATAAAAGCTAAGGCTTTCAGTATTACAGCGACCATATTATTTTTACATTCCATATAATTTCCAGTTGAATACAGAGTCAGTCCTAGGAATTCTCTTCCACCCAAGCAATTACAGCACTAACTACAAATACTCCATTTTGCCCATTACCTTATCCACAGCTGTAAATAAACTACTGCACTGGATTTCTGGGCTGAATTGCTTGCTGAATACACCAAGGGCTGATTAACCTTCCACATGGCTTAGGTTGAAAAAGTGCCTGGGCAAGCAGACAGGAGATGGGTAGAGGTATGCCCAGAAGAGGGCATTTTCTGTGGTAGCCCCTACCAAGGGTCAGCAAACGTTTTCAGCCGGGGGGCGGTCCACTGTCCCTCAGACCTTGTGGAGGGCCAGACTATATTTGGGGGGGGGACTGAACAAATTCCTGTGGCCCCACAAATAACCCAGAGATGCATTTTAAATAAAAGGACACATTCTACTCATGTAAAAACATGCTGATTCCCGGACCGTCCGTGGGCCAGATTTAGAAGGTGATTGGGCCTGATTCGGCCCCCGGGCCTTAGTTTGCCTACCCATGCCCTAAGCTATGGAACGTCCTACCCACAGACCTGCATCTGGCACCTTCATTGTACAACTTTCAGAGAAGGTTGAAGACACACCTCTTTACCCTGGGCTATTAATATATTATGTTTTTAGGACCCTAAAAACATTGTTTTTATAGTTGAAAGTTGTTTTTACTGCTGTAATCTGCCCTGGGACTTTAATGTGAAGTGTGGGGAGCATATAAACAAACAAATAGAGCCCCAAGTTGATGGCATAAAAATTATGGGATATATGATTTGCTGCTTGGATATTAGGCTGAATTTCTGGTAGCTACCTGAAAAGTTGTACCTGAAGTTACCCAGGTTGAGCTGATGAGTGTCCTGAGAAAGAGAATCAGGATTCTGTGTGATCTGCTTCTGTGGTTCTCCTTTGTCCGCTGGAGACACTTGGGTAGATGGAGCTTCCCTGTGCAACACATCATTAAGGGTACCCTGATCAATTGTCATGATCAGCTACGGTAAAATTGTGGACAGACTTTATATTACATTTTAACTAATGTAAACATAAAAACTAAACATAAAAACATAAAAAGTAGTAGGCTTCTGGACTGCTTTAATTTGCTGAATCAGTATACATATAAGATTTTCCACCTAACTTATCCTAATATCCACCTAATATCCAAGTTCACCAGTGAGCCTTGATGATAAAACTCTTCATATGTACCTGGTAGGAGTTGTCTTTCCTTCTGCAGCATGTTGTTCCGAGTCATCAATTAATTCCACTGAAACATGAATATACAGCTCCAATTACAGATTTTGCCTTCATTGAGGAACTACACAATACCTAGAAAGTTGAAGATAGGCCAAAAACTCTACTGGCAAATGAAGAATGCAATCATGACTCCCAAGAAGAAAGGGAGCTACCAAGATTGGAATGTGCTGGAAAAGAGGCGCTCATTCTACAGGACAATATGCATAGCATGACTCTTAAGAGGGTTAAATTAAATGCAAACATGTCATGGAAATAGGATAGAAGTTACACTCGCCTATACTACAGAAACTCTCCAAAAACCACTTTGGCTCGATTGACAAAAGCAGCTAGTATTACACTACTATTATGCTCTCCACAACAGGCTGCCTATTCAGGATCTGAAAACAAGGTCCTTGAGAAGGTAGAATGGGAAGTGCGCAAGGATTTGAGAATGAAACAGGGAAGGGGCCAGGGGGAGAGAAAGGAAACAGGGCTCACTGAATTGAGAAAGGCTGCAGAATATGCAGCCCCTAAGACTCTGCTGGGCGGCCCATTCATTTGATACAACCCTACCTAAGTTTTCCTCCCATACCCCAAATTTGGTTTGAATCTTACCAATGAAGGGCAAGTTTGAAAATGTTATGAAGGATTTCTAGTATGTCCCTAAATGACAATTGCAAATTCCATGCATACATTTTAAATTTTGTTAGAATTAGCAAAAGTTAGAATTAATGAAGGTTTGACTAAACTGTGCCAAACATGGACATTCCTAGACTTGGCCTATGCTCAGAGGGCCAGACCGACCTGGTAAGGCAGGCTGAGTGCAGCCATTAATAAATAGAGCAGAATCATTCCCATGACAAAAGGCGAGACATTCAGCAGCAGACAAGGGCGTGAAAGGTTGCAAGGGTAACAGGTGTGTGATGCCTCCACAGGAATAAAAGTGTCCTTTTAAACAGAGGATTTGAGGTAAGGCTTAAAAGGTGTACATTTCAAAGAGAGGAGGGCAAAAGCTTCTGAAAATGTCTGTTCTACAGGTTTACAATATGACCTTCAAATGCTTTCATGTCAACCCTTCCTCCATTTAGTTTTCAGAGCTTTTACTAAATGCTATTATTGAGCTTATGGGACGCAGGTGGCGCTGTGGGTTAAAGCCTCAGCGCCTAGGACTTGCCGATCGAAAGGTCGGCGGTTCGAATCCCTGCGGCGGGGTGCGCTCCCGCTGCTCGGTCCCAGCGCCTGCCAACCTAGCAGTTCGAAAGCACCTCCGGGTGCAAGTAGATAAATAGGGACCGCTTACCAGCGGGAAGGTAAACGGCGTTTCCGTGTGCGGCTCTGGCTCGCCAGAGCAGCGATGTCACGCTGGCCACGTGACCCGGAAGTGTCTCCGGACAGCGCTGGCCCCTGGCCTCTTAAGTGAGATGGGCGCACAACCCCAGAGTCTGTCAAGACTGGCCCGTATGGGCAGGGGTACCTTTACCTTTTACCTTTATTATTGAGCTTTGCCTGTAATAATTCTATCAGTATCTGTGTAGGGTAAGTCATTATTATTACAACCATATTGCAAACAGAAGACTTACTATATAATCCAGTTTACTCAAAAGTAAATCCCATTCTGTTCAAGGGGGCTTACTCCAAGGAGAGAGGTTTGCAGCCTAAGATTGCAAGCAGTTTGGAACAGGCAAGCTCTGAGCAAGCTATTTCCTAATTTACAACTTGATATCTTAGCGGCCACCAATTCATTGTTACAGAGGAGAGTCTGCTGGAACTAACAAAGAAGAGTTTTTCCACTTGCTTTCCCCACTCTTCCTGCAAGGGGTATTGTTTTTGCTGTTGTTTGGATGCTTTGTATTTTATTGTTAGGCATTGTTTCAGTGTTTATTAACGTGATATGTTTGTTTGCTCTATTAATAGTACTGTGGCTTTTTGTTTAAACTGTGTTGTGTTTTTTAAGTGTTAATGCATCATCTTGAAATGTTGTTATATTTTATTCTATATGTTATGAGCTGCTGTTCTACCATAGCAAAGAGACATACAAATATACTGATGTTGATGATTCTAATTATAGTGATCACAAACATGAACTATCCATGATTTAATGCTTAAATCATTCCACTATCTACTGTACTGCCATCAAAGCTTCAGAGCATACGTGAGCATGTATTGACTTTAAGGATATGCAAAGACAACATTAATGTACACTTGACTTCTAGCTTTTCATGGAACATGCATTTTTGTAAAATGTTGGAATTAACTTGTGTAATGTGTTGAAATGTGAGATCTTTATTACAGCTTTTCCACAGCATTTTATGAATCCTGCGGTATTACTCACTGTAATAAAATTGCACATATATTTGTCAGTTTCACTGAACTGGATGTAGGCAGATGGGCATAGTCAAGGGGGGGGGCAAATCAAGTAAAACAATAGAAATACTTAAACTGACCAATCACATTGGTTTTGCCCTCCCCACAAAAGTCCTGCCCCCCCCAACAAAAATCCTGGCTATGTTCATGCATAGGCATCCTTGGGTAGGGAACCTCATTTGAAAAGGGGTGGGACAAAAAGAACTGTCAGCTGGCATTAAACTCAACCAAGAATTTCTGAGTATAACTAAATATATATATATTCTCACCATTGACAATTTCATGGCCAAAGAACATCTTTACTCCTGGTACGTATCTGCCACTTTCCAAGTTCTTAACTGAAGTAAACAAAATACAGCAAGGTAAGTGTCATACCCTTTAACCAAAGCAAAAAGGATTTAGGAAAGTTTTTAATATTTGATATTTTATTCTGTTTTTAATCTGTTGGGAGCCACCCAGAGTGGCTGGGGAAACCCAGTCGGATGGGCGGAGTATAAATAATAAATAATTATTATAATTATTAAGAATCGAGATATAAAGCATCACTGGTGAACATAGCAGAGTGGAATTCTGTGAAAATCACCCAACTGTCTTGTAACCTTTGAATAGTTTGCTCACTGTATAGTTTACTTCTTCATAATTTGGTGTGCACCATACTTTTAGTATAGCTAATGTACAGTACATTGAGGATTTTTTAAATTGTGTGCATCAATCCTATTTTCTTGTAGCACTATACTGAGCTAATCTGTTTTATGATATTTCTTTACTGTCCTGTTTAAAATGGTGCAGTTTAAAAGCCAAGTACTGTATGTATATTTATATTATTTTTTGCCTGCCCTTCATTCCAAAGGATCTCAGAGAAGAGTATGAATTAAAATGTATTCCACATAAATCATAATAAAATAAAGACACATTAAAAACAACAGGAGGAACTAAACCAAGGGAGCAGAACCTCGGGTCTCCAGGTTCCCTCACTATGAGAAGTGAAGTTACAGGGAACCAGGCAGGGCCCCTGCCCTGTGGAATGCCCTCCAATCAGATATCAAGGAAATAAACAACTATCTGACTTTTAGAAGATATCTGAAGGCAGCCCTGTATAGGGAAGTTTTTTTTAATGTTCTGTGATTGGGGCAACCCAGTCAGATGGGCAGCACATAAATAATAAAATTATTATCATCATCAATGAAATCAGTGTGGCCTAACACTCTATGTAGATGTTTGCAGCTTCAGGGCTTCAGATTGCAACCTACACACCAAATGAGCTAGAGTAGTCATATTTATTCCAATAGACAAGAATGTGATTAAGTGATTCTTCCAGAGCAATCTACATTTTTGTCAGGAGGCGGCCTTCTTTGGAAGCTGTTCTTAGACTGTTTTCACTGTCTAAGGTTTGTGGGTGACCACCAGAAAACAGCCTTTTCTGTTGTTGTTGTTTAGTCGTTTAGTCGTGTCCGACTCTTCGTGACCCCATGGACCAGAGAACGCCAGGCACCTCTGTCCTCCACTGCCTCCCACAGTTTGGACAAACTCATGCTGGTAACCTCATGCTGGCACCTTTTCTGTGGTGCCTCCTAAATTATGGAACTTCCTCCTAAATAATGTTTGCCAAGCATCTTATTATCTTTTAGGCACCTGGCAAGGCCTATCCTATTTTAATGGCATTTAGTTTAGTTATGCTTTCGGTTCTTTCTGTCCTGTTCAACTTAATCTTCTTGGCTAATCTATATTTTTGTTTTATTTGCTTTTTATTTTTATTTTTTTTTCCTTTTTCATAGTGTTAGCTGCTTTGTAAGTTCAGGAACGAGGCAGGACAGAAATCTAGACAATAAAAAGTTGTTTGTTCCTTGAAAAAGTGAATATGAGGGATCCGGACTGCTTTGTGAAGAATCAAATTCTTAGAATATTTATCCTTTTTAGCATAATAAAATGCTAGAAACCACTTAGGGTTTCTTACAATCAGGTGGTATATAGATTTTGTTAAACAAACAAATGAATAAATTAATGCCAAAAAACATAATGTTCTGCTGTAACTGGTACAGAAAATGCAGCTGATGTCTGCACATGTAACTGTGAGAGATGATTCTACCCTATCAGTTGCTTAAGGTACTGCTTTGGAATTCATCAAAGGACGCCAGCTATTGAGAAATTTATACAGCACAGCTGAGATTAGTCCTTTTTGGCTGTATAAAATATGGATATATTTAATGCCTTCTACGCCAACACTGTTGAAATTCTCTTGCATGTGATAAAAGTTGAACAAACACCTGCATTTCATCCAAGTAAATCATCTTAAAAGCATATGCATTCCAGTGTTCTTCCAATTAATTTAGTAGGGCAACTTTAAAAAGATTAACTTGCAGACAGCTGCTAAGGAATTTTCAGTACAGTAAATGAAATCTTGTTATTATATTGTATATTTAGCATTAAGTAAACAACTCTGGAAATCTAATCAATCTCTTTGAGATGCCACATAATAGATCCATGTGCAGTGCTAGAAGCAGATTTTGAGGAAAGCGGGTAGCTACTGCCAAAAGCATTTCTGTGATAATAGGTAAAGGATCCCTGGAGGGTTAAGTCCAGTCAAAGGCGACTATGGGGTGCAGCGCTCATCTCACTTTCAGGCTGAGGGAGCCAGCCTTTGTACACAGACAGCTTTCCAGGTCATGTGGCCAGCATGACTAAACCATTTCTGGTGCAATGGAACACTGTGATGGAAACCAGAGCACATGGAAACACTGTTTACCTTCCCACTGCAGTGGTACCTATTTATCTATTTGCACTGGTGTGCTTTCAAACTCCTAGGTTGGCAGGAGCTGGGACAGAGTAACAGGAACTCACTCCGTCACGGGGATTCGAACCACCAACCTTCTGATTGGCAAGCCCAAGAAGCTCAGTGGTTTAGACCACAGCTCCACCTGTGTCCAGGGAAGACAATGGAATTATTTGTGATTATGGAATGTTGCTAATATCTTTATGTGCCCCCTTGCCCAGAGTTTTGGGCTGGGTTGTCATCAATATGCTGATGGCACCCAGCTTTATCTGTTGATGGATGGCTGCCCTGACTCGGCCCCGGACACACTGACCAGATGCTTGGAAGCTGTGGCTGGATGGCTGCGTGGGATCTGGTTGAAGTTAAATCCTTCAAAGACAGAGGTCCTCTGGCTGGGTCGGGACGACATGGGGTTGGGGGGCCAACTCCCACCTCTTGCAGGGGCTCAGTTAGTGCCAGCGCCTTCTGTCAAGAGCTTGGGTGTAACCTTCGATGCCTCCCTTTCCATGGAGGCACAGGTTGCAGCCACAGCAAAGGTGGCATTTTTGCATCTCCGCCTTATCAAGCAGTTGGTCCCTTACCTTTCTCGCCCTGATCTGGCCACAGTGATCCATGCAACAGTCACCTCCAGGCTTGATTATTGTAACTCGCTCTACGCGGGGCTGCCCATGAAGCTGATCCAAACACTCCAGCGGGTGCAGAATGCCGTGGCGAGGATCCTTTACCAGCTGCACTGGCTCCCAGTGGAGTACAGGGTCAAGTTTAAGGTGCTGGTTTGGACCTTTAAAGCCCTATGTAGCCTAGGACCCTCGTACCTACGTGACCGCCTCTCCTGGTATGCCCCGCGGAGGACCTTAAGGTCCACAAATAACAACACTTTGGAGGTCCCAAGCCGCAAGGTGGTTAGATTTGTCGCAACTAGGGCCAGGGCCTTTTTAGTACTGGCCCCGACTTGGTGGAACGCTCTTTCATAAAAGACTAGGGCCCTGTGGGATTTGACATCTTTCCACAGGGCCTGCAAGACAGAGCTGTTCCGCCTGGCCTTTGGTTTGGACTTAGTCTGACCATTATGTTTCCCTCCTCTCCCCTTATGGTTTTGATTTATGGGCTACTATTAAAATGAGGCTGCATTTTAAATTGTATTTTCACCCATATTTTAATAAACTGGTTTTTGGGGGTTTTCTTTCGTCGTCCCCCCCCCAAATTTTGTTTTATTGTAATTTTATTGGTGTTAGCTGCCCTGAGCCTGGCTCTGACTGGGGAGGGCAGGGTATAAATTAAAAAAAAATGCTGATTGGTGCAACTAGAATACTAGAAAGGCACCATGATTATACTCAGGTTGTAAAATCAGGAATGCTTTTGACTGAGAAGTTTCCAATGTCTTCTATAACTGATCGCTGTGTTAGCTTGTTGCAAAAGAACAACACAGCTTTCTATCTGGCATTTCCAGATGGGTGTTGATTTAGGAAGCTAAATCCCCTAAACCATGGTGCTTGGGTACCAGCAACTAAGAATACAACCTACCTCCTGCTCATCCAGGATCAAATATTTGCAGTAATAGGAAATGACAGCAAATACCACTGAAGGCAGAAGAGAGGAATGCTGTTCTGCTACTCCGTCTGCCAGGAATACACCTCAAGCACTGAGTAATCCAGTACATTCCTTGATTCTAGAGATTCTTGGAATTTGGGCTATTTATGAAATTAGGCTGCACCCTTATTTGGTCATACATCAAATTACCTCAATGGGGCCTACCTTTGAGTAAATTTTAAAAGGATTATGCTGCATTTTACATGCTCATATAGGGTAACTGTGGGACGTGGGTGGCACTGTGATCTAAACCACTGAGCATCTTGGGGTTGCCGATTGGAAGGTTGGAGGTTTGAATCTGCTCATGTCCTAGCTTCTGCCAACCTAGCAGTTTGAAAGCACACTAGTGCAAGTAAATAAATAGGTACTTCTGCGACGGGAAGGTAAATGGCATTTATGTGCACTCTGGCACTCATCAGTGTTCGATTGTGCCAGAAGCGATTTAGTCGTGCTAGCCACATGACCTGGAAAGCTGACTGTGGACAAACGCTGGCTCCCCCAGCCTGAAGCGAGATGAGCACCGCAATCCCATAGTCACCTTTGACTGGACTTAACTGTCCGGGGTCCTTTACCTTTTTATAGGGAACAACTATCAGTGAAATACTACCAATATACTTGTTCTTTTATTTGGATTTTTCCATGTGCATGTAACATCAAACATCCACATACCTTAAATAACCATCACCTAGATAACCTAAGGAAGAACAGCAAGAGCTGTATGGGCTAGTATTTCATACAGTCCTGGAACACAGGAGCAATTATATTTAGCACCCCTTGTAACCCTTTTGCTTTTAACATTTCAAATTGTGTAGGTAAGAATTCCAAGGATATTCAATACAGAAATTTATTTTGACTATTACACCCAAATACTAACATTGACAGATGGCTGTATTGAAAAGGGATGGCCAACTGGTGGCCTGCGAGCCAGATCTAAAAATTGGAAACGTCGGGGTGAAGAGTGGAGAGATGCCCATAGACTGACGTAAGGAAAATGATCAGTTTTCAAAAGTTCTGAGAGACAGGGATATAGCGATTTTTGTAAATTTTGAGTATAATAACTCATTGTGTGACAGCTATTTAGAGGCTTTATAATATAAGGCTTTATCATTTGATAAGCATTAGAGAGACCAACATACACTTCTAATCCATAGACCATTGCTTCTAGAAAATTCAAGGCTCTCCCCTAATAATAGTTGAAAAAACAGTTTCCAATAGAAATTATTTAGTTCAAAACAAATGTAGAACCTCTGTTCAGAAAGATGCTTCGGCTGGAATCCACATGTTGCAGCACCCCTTGGAATGTGCCACATTTCAGTGTGATCTTCACAGTTTTCCTCAGGATTTCATGAAGGAAGTGGTAATTGCTGCTAGGATCCATTATGTTTTTTATCCTTCAAGGAATCTGGTGCTCAGCCTAAATAAGAAACTAAACAGAAAAGCTTTCTGTTAAGTTATCATTAGTACTATTATAAAAATTATTCTACAGTTAACAGGGACACTAAAGATAAACTGCGTAAGGTAAACAAGGACGGCAGCAAGAAAAATATTTCAATTACTGTACTTTTCCGTGTATAAAACTAGGGTTTTTTTTAACTAAAAAATAATCTTAAAAACGGGGAGTAGTCTTATACATGGGGGCAATCTCCCCCCATTTTCTTAATTTTGAGTCCCCAAAAACAGGGGGCGTCTTATACATGGGGGCGTGTTATACACAGAAAAATATGGTAATATGGAATAGGGTATCATAAAAATCCAGGCCAAGAAATTTCCTATAAAGTGACATTGCAGAGCGCAGATTGCACAGTAAAAAATTAAATGTAAAAAGGCTCGTCAAACAAGTGGCTAATGTTGCAGAAAAAGTCAAACAATTCAAGACTACTCCAGTGTGATCAGAAAGAAAACATTAAGGCTGCAATCCTAATCCCACTTACCTGGAAGTAAACCCCACTGATGTTAATAGGACCTACTTAAAAGTAGACATAGTTAGTTCTGTTAGTCATAAAATCCAGCTGTTTTGGATATTTGCAATTTGTAGTAATAACAGTTCAGCATGCAATTCTACATACTGGAAACTGCAATCAGCTAGCACATTTAGTGGGCTATGGAAACAATTTGAGCAAACTAAAATTGAGCAAATTTGTATCTTTAATACACCTGCTCTAAAGGTGGATTAAGGTGATTTCATGTAAATGCTGTTATTTAATACACTTCATCTTGGCACTAGCCAACTCTATGTGTTATCCCTTGATATTGGAGAGTAAAATATGATAAGCTTTATCCTCCATACAGCTTGAAGCCACCACTAAATATAATTTTAAAGGGAGAAACTATTTGAAACCTTTTGTCCAGGGGTCAGCCAAACAAAACTACAGCATATTTTTAAAATGGAAAGAGGTATTTATGCACAGCTGCAGCGTTTTAATGTGTGGGAACTACCAAGTCTGCCCATTTAAAAGAATCAAATGCTTATCACACCACTTTTCATTATCCAGAGATCAGTTCCCACCACTATCACTGAAGTTTTGTGCATATGTAATTAAAGTTTTGCTTACTTTTTGCAGTTTAAGGCAAAAACAAAGAGCAGCATTATCAGTCACTGGAGCCCCCAGGTAGGCCTGCAAGGAATTTGTGACTTTGAAGAATGTATTTGAAAAGTTTGTTATTCCATTAAAACCTGTTTTGTAAGTAATGACACACCCTATTTCAGAATACAGAGACACTGTTTTCTATTTTGGGGTCTGGCAAATCGCTGAGGAAGAATAATCTTATAAGATTGCCACTTTGATACCAGCAATTGGTCTATTACGTATAGAATTTGAAGGAAGAATTCAAAGGCAGGAAGATAAAAGCAAACTGAGGAAATTACTGACACGCTGCTTACATATAAAATGCATACATACATAGTTTTTACAACTCCTTAAACTTACATTTTGCTGAACTTGAAATATGCTTTAGGCACTCATTTCATCTCATTTTATCAATACACATAGCATCAAGGTATAAAATGACATCCATATTAGATTTTAATTCTAAAAATAAATTTAAGACAAACTAGTGCCACAAGGATTATAAACCAGCTCTTGAGTGTCACAGTTTTTGAAACTTTATCACAATAAGGTATGAAAAGGAAGTGGGAGGAAGACACATTAGCTTGTCCAAAATCTAGAAAACTGCAGGTTTAAAGAAATTAAGGTGGAAGAGTGTGCCATACCGATCTAAGTTTTTCTGACAAATTCAAGTCTATAATTTTTTTTACTAAAATGTGCTTTTAGCCCACTCTTCCAGGGCAAGCTACAATAAAACAGCATGAAAGATAAAATAGTCCAATAATAAATACCAAGGCATTAAGATGTATGTGAAATTCTTGGCCGTATTCAGCACAACTTCAGAACAATCCCAAACAGATTTACTCAAAAATGAGGGCTATTAAGTTCAATAAGAATTGCTTTCTATATATTGATAAGATTGCAATCTTATACGTCTATTCAAAAGTAAACCATATAGAGTTAAATAGGAACTTACTCCCAAACAAGTGGGGATAGGACCACAGCCTTGGTAGCCAAATGCAAGTGATCTGGCCCGCAGAGAAACCATGAAACCACACCCAACATAGAAACCAAGAAAACTGTGAGATTATAGGAACCTGCTGCTCTGCATTCACCACACAAATATAGCAGACTTTTTGCAAGATAACCAGAATTCTCCCTTCTCTGCAGGCTTCCAGCAAGCTTTTAAATACCGTACTCTTGAAGCCGAGCTTTTTGTAGTCTTATTTACAAAAAGGTGCCTTAGAAGTGAGCCATGATGGTGTAACAGGTTGCTTCCTCTGCCTTTGATCTTATTAAAAGTAGCTGCACCTCATAAAGAAACTGATGTGAAAGGATTGCCCCTTCAGTCAGGTGATTAACAATTTTGACAATGGGCATTGTTGACTATCAACACCAAGATTAGAATAGCCACTATTTATTACGTTTTGTCTGAGAACTCTTGTGCATTTCCCTGAAACAAAACACTGTCAGCAGAGGAAAAAGAGCTTAAGTTACATATTGTTGGGAACCGCCCCGAGATCTATTGGGTATAGGGCGGTATACAAATGTAATGAATAATAAAATAAAATAAAAATATACACTACAGCTAAGAGGCAGCTTCCTCTCGCCTAGGAAAGCTGAGGCCATTTTGAAAACCAGCAACGTAAAATTATTTCACAGCTCCTCCACTCACGAGGACTTCCTGGACTTCACATAGAAATGAATGCATGACTAGCTTAAAGACCGCGAAGCCTGCGCAACCACTAGGAGGGCGTAAGCGCCAGACTACAATTCCCACAGTCCTTTGCGCCTCGCCAGACTGGAAAGTAAATAATAATTGGGGAGGGGGGAACCCGCTACCTTTCAACACTTTCGAGGCTAACCAGCATAGAATGGTGTAATATTTTTTTAATGCCTATGCCAAGTTTATCAAATACAAGGTAGTTATAACCGCCGTTGTGGACTGGAGCTGGTATTTTTCCCCACAGAGAACGATTAGAAACCGCCCACGGTGACGTCAGAATCAGACCGATCAGGGCAACCGAGAAGGCAGGAGGGTCGTTCTGCGCAGGCGTAACGCGCGGTAGGCGGGGCTACCGTGGTCTCCCTCGAACTGCCGGGAGCGGGGCGGGGGCGGAGCTCGCGGCGGCGATAAGAGGAGGGGCGGCGCTCTGGCCCTCTGTGTCCCTCGCAATCTCGGTCGCTGGCGCAGCGTCTGCGCGGCTGATTGGCTGGCCGACTCGCCGCACGGAGGACCGCCGGCCTTAGGCCAAGAGCAGTCCCTCTGGTGCTTCGTCGAGGCGGTTGTCCGGCCGTGAGGCAGCAGCCGCGATGGGCTCCCGGGCTTCCACGCTGCTTCGGGACGAGGAGATTGAGGAGATCAAGAAGGAGACAGGCTGTGAGTACCGAGAGAAGCAGCTGGAGACCGGGGGCGCTGGGCTGGCCTTGCTTTCTGCGGCCGAAAACCATTCACGGTCTCGTAACGCGAGGCGGGCGGGCGAGCCACCTGCGGTTTTTCGCCGAAAGTGTTCGGGCTGAGGGAAGAGGCGTCGCTACTTGTCAACCGCCATTCCTCGCCGATATACCTGGGAGCCTTTTCGGCGGCATTGGGTGACCCTAGACTGAGGCGCCTGTGGCTTGGCCTGAGGCGGGGTCGCCCGCAGCTTGGGAGCTGTGTGGGGAAAGAAAAGGAACTTCGGCAGGTGCCGCTTATCCTGTCACAGGACTCGGGAGTGAGAAGTGGCACCTGCCGACCTTCCTCCTCCTGCGCACCTCGTAAAAGCACAGGAGCCCCACATTCTGTTGCCTCTGGTCACCACCTTTTGCCGCGTGACGAGAAAGGTCATGTTCCCAAAGGCGTGTCTCTTTCCTCTTCGAATTGCCCCGTTGCCAAATTCTTCGCTGTTCTGGTACAAGGTATGCTGCGTGAGGCGCAGCCTATAGTTACCGACCTGATAAACTTGGCACATACCGGTAGGCGTCGATACTATTC
Source organism: Podarcis melisellensis (assembly GCF_964234715.1). Taxonomy (NCBI): domain Eukaryota; kingdom Metazoa; phylum Chordata; class Lepidosauria; order Squamata; family Lacertidae; genus Podarcis; species Podarcis melisellensis. Next base: position 42,640,553 of record NC_138528.1, read on the forward strand.
AGACCGAATACACATCTTGTGTGTGTGGTAGCCTTCTGTAAGAAAAGAGAGGGGTTTTTTTTTTTTACGTCTGACTACTGTGAGTTGCCCTCTCCTTGATGAATCGGCAACATCTGAACTTTCGAAATGGTTGCAACATTAGTTTGCTATGTGCTGTTTTAAAGTCAAATGCTCAACCTGACAGTGGGTCGGATGAGCATTTTTATCCTACTTTATCCTGCCTTAGTGATTTTTAAAATCACTATTCTGCTTAATTTGCCCCATATAATTATGGTGAGTGTAAAGCCCTTGTAGGAGCTCTTTCCATGTGAGTTGTAGCAGAGTAGAGAAGGGAACATAACTCTATACAGGCCCTCTTAATTACAAGTGCTACGCTTGTTTCTGAGGTAAGCGTTCAGGACAAGTGCTAGCTTAAATCAAGCCTCTTTGTGTTGTGAATGCTCCAACCTGTATCAAAAGTGTTACTTGCTGCATTCTAGATTTTCTTTCAAAGTGTTGAAGGTGCCCCTCCTGCAATTCTATGAATCTAAGTGCCATGCACATTGGTGGCACATTATTTATGTATAGATTGATAATGCATTTCCTCTTGACATGCACTGGAGCATTCAAAGGACTAGTTAACATTTTTTATTTCATTTTAAAATTCCTTTCCATGAGACACCCTGAAGCAATTGTGTAAGCAGTTCTGATAGTCTTTAGCACAACTTTATTTAGGGCACTTTTGATGTAAAACATATTACAGCCTTTATCTTATTACAAAGATGAACACCCACATGATATTGTTGGAATTCTCATTTTAGAGCTTGTTTTCTGAGGCTCAGATAGCAACTTGCCTAAGGCCTCTTGATGGCTCCATGGCTTAGTAATGTACATCTCCCATAGCCAAACAGAACGTTATCTAGTGGGCAAAAATGTAATAGAAAACAAATGTACTATTGGGTTATAGCTACAGCTAGTTACAGATGACTATTATTTTTCCAACCCCAGTTCTGTATTAGTGAATTCCATCTACTGTTTTGACTAGTAGCAAATGACAATATATCCATCTACAGATATTTGATTCTTAGTATGTAGCATGTAGTTAGTTCGCGTGAAAAAATAGGAAACGTGAAAGTACAAAAGTTCAGTCAGGACATTCCATTTTCTAAATTGCCAACATGCAGTTCCTGGTAGTGCCAGGTGATCTGTGGATTACTGCCTTATTGCATGATTAATCTCACCTTTTTCAATTGTTTAACTGCAATAAAAGAAGCTAATAATACATTAAATTATTTCCAATAATTACTTTGTGTATGTAACCAATTACTGTATCTACCATAGGGATATAGCATGTCTATACAGATAGGCTTACTGAGAGCAACACAGTAAGGAGGAATTCTAGAGGAAACTAAGCAAAAGCTACAGTCACTAACTATTGCTGCTTATGATACATTCTATATTACACAGTTTAATGCTCTAGTAGCTACTGATTTTTTTATTACTGGTTCAATGGTACAAACTTGGCACTAAGAAAAACAAATTCAATTAGCTTTTGTCATCATAGTGCTATCAGTTTAATACAGGGGTTGGCAACCTTTTTTAGCCGTGAGCCAGTCCACCGTCCCTCAGACCATGTGGTGGCCCGAACTATTTTTTTTTGGGGGGGGGGAGGAAATGAACAAATTCCTATGCCCCACAAATAACTCAGAGATGCATTTTAAATAAAAGCACACATTCTACTCACGTAAAAACACGCTGATTCCCGGACCATCCGCAGGCCGGATTGAGAAGGCAATTGGACCTTAGGTTGGGCCCAAGGACCTTAGGTTGCCTACCCCTAGGTTAATACTACTATTCTGAGTAGTGCTTTATTCTCGGAAAGCTAAATTTTATGTTATGCAATTATTTGACCCTTAATAAATAGAATTATTAGCGGGAGCATAAGGTGTATAGAAGCAGCCCAATGGTTTATATTCAGTAGTGGTTTGGGGCTAGCAAAAAGCATCCCTGCTTTTTACATTTTCTTGTTGGATGTGTGTATGTGGCTTATGGTAAAAGAAACTAGCACAACATTCTCAGATCAGCATAGTTTTGAGAAAGATGTTAGCAGCAGCAACAATATTATATGGACATCACATACACATTTACTTGTATATTAGTATGAAATGCGAAGGCTTTTAAAAATGAGCCAAAATAGTAAATTTGCTGGCAAGAAGCAGAAACAGTACCTGAAGAATACTGTTTATTCAGCAAATGCCTGGATCACTAAACATTTCAGAAAAGATCAGAAGACTGGAATTGAGACATCAACTGAATAATCTGAATCAAAATTGGAAATTATGTAGCACCTTTTTAGCCAACTATAGAGGAATAAGCCATCATAGAAGATGATCTTGGCAGCCTGTCAGAGCAGCAATTTCTACAAAAGTGTGCATTCCAACTACTATTGCTGTGAAACAGTTTCTAAGGATAGCTTATGTCTATCATATGCTTATGTTCCTAGTTTTAATGAAAGGGCAGTTATGTGAGGTGCTGACTGGGAGTCATTCATCCTTAACACCTGCAGTTCCTAATGCCAGCTACAGATGTGTGTCTTGCTATGGGACATTTTCATGTACTTGCTAAGATACACAATGACTGCAGAGACTACAGCAAAGTGTATTATGTTAATTGTGTGCTTTTCAAAGTCAGGCTTTGGCATTGGCTGAATTTGATATTTATTTATTTTTTGAGATTAGGCCCTTGCTGTAGTTGAGATCACACTTCATGAAGACTGCAGACAAGTTATGGTCTTGGCAAGGCTACACATAAATACATTATAAATCAGAAACTTTAATGTGCATATAAATGTTTCTATTTTATGCTTTATTCAGTGATTCTATTTTGCATTGTAAGCAAGATTCATTACAAAAAACAACATTGTTAACAAATTCATTGTGCACAAGCAGTTGTTTGGACTACAGTCTACTTTAGCAAATACAGCATCTAATGGAAAAGTCCATGGAAGCTTATGCTACAAGTCCTTAAGGTGCCACAACAGTCTTCATCCCAAGAGACTAGCATAGCTATTGCTCTGGCAAGAGAAATTAGAGATGGCAATCTCATTACATATAATTTATGCAAAATATTATGTTTTTGTTTTGGTGAAGTACACGTTTCAGTTAATAATCCCACTACTGTCTCAAGGCTTATTTAAGAAACAGATCAGGTAGCTGTTTATCATAATTGTCAAATAAATGGGGTCAATCCAGAGAGCCAGTGTGGTGTAGTGGTTAAGAGTGATAGTCTCGTAATCTGGGGAACCGGGTTCGTGTCCCCGCTCCTCCACATGCAGCTGCTGGGTGACCTTGGGCTAGTCACACTTCTTTGAAGTCTCTCAGCCCCACTCACCTCACAGAGTGTTTGTTGTGGGGGAGGAAGGGAATAATAATAATAATAATAATAATTTATTATTTATACCCCGCCCATCTGGCTGAGTTTCCCCAGCCACTCTGGGCGGCTCCCAATCAAGTGTTAAAAACAGTACAGCGTTACATATTAAAAACTTCCCTGAACAGGGCTGCCTTAAGATGTCTTCTGAATGTCAGGTAGTTGTTTATCTCTGTGACATCTGATGGGAGGGCATTCCACAGGGCGGACGCCACTACCGAGAAGGCCCTCTGTCTGGTTCCCTGGGAAAGGAGAATGTTAGCCGCTTTGAGACTCCTTCGGGTAGTGATAAAGCGGGATATCAAATCCAAACTCTTCTCTTCTTCTTTTACCTTTGTGCCCATGGATAGGTATTTGATCAGTTGAATGCCTCTGCTAATGGAAGAAAGCTGGTTGCTTGCTGCAGCCCCCAGTGTCCCCCAAAATTGGCTCTAGGGTTTGGGGATCCTTTTGAAAAGGGTAGACGATTGGGGGACTGTCTGGGAAAGTCCACATTGGGATTCATTCCACTTCCATTAACAGTGGTATTCACTGAATCAAAAGCCTGAGTGCAAGGCCACCAGTTAGATCCTACTCTTATTAATTACACCATCAGTTTTTGTAATAAGAGTTTTCGCAAGCACATCTCAATGTCAGAAACCCCCAACTTGCTGTCAAACACTTAATTAAATGTGGCATACATACTGTGTGTCAGAATGTCCCATGTCCGTTAACTTATAAAGAAGAGTCTAAATATGTGGCTTTGCATATAATTACAAAAAACATGTATGACAAAACTATGAATACCACGTGTAATATTAAAATGGTTCTTTCAGCTATTTGGCAAATAGGCCACTGCACTTGGACTTTGAAATGCAAATTACATGGTGGTGATTGTTAGTCAGACAAGAACAATATCCTTTTATGTGTATCAATAATTGCAGGCGTCTAAACATTTTTTTAAACTTTCTGCCTGGAATGTTTGCATTTCATAACACTTTTTCAGATGTTTCCTTAGTTAATATCAAGAGATAAAGACAAACCTAGTCTTGTAAGCTTAGCTGCTTAAAGTTTCAGACACACTCTTGTTTTAAAGTTACAGTTTGCTGGGGAATAATGCAAATGGACCCTGCAAATTTACTCATCAAAATTAAAAATACCTATTTCAGGGAGAGCTTTGTAGCCCTAGAGATCTACCGTGGCAACTTAAAAGGCTATTGGTAGGGAGGAGAGGATGTGTCATATTTTCATTGAATCCTGGCATCTACAATATTTTTTGCTAGGTAAATCTAGTCACTGAAACCAGTATGATAGATCAGAAAATTGTTTAGAATACTGTATTTGTATTCTTTTATCAGAGCCCTGGGGAACAGCTTTTAAAAGAGAGATCTAGTTGATTCATGTTCTGTTGGTTTAACAAGGTTGTTCCTTCCTCCATTTAGCATGCTTTAAAACCATTTGGAATTGCTTTAATGGATTTTTTTGCAGGGTTGGCAGCTGAGTGGTTTAAACTTTAAACTACTTTCAGCTCGAAATGAAACTAGATTATCCAGAGGCTGAGGTAGCCTAGGGCTCCAGAACTGTCTGAATTTAAAGAGAGACTAGGAACAGGCTTCCCTCTTAGCCAAGTCAGTGGACTAGTTAGTATTTCAGCCTTGTAGTTGGCCTTTGCCTGGTTGCCATAGGTAACAAGGAATTGGTTGCAAACAAGTGTATGGAATCCATCCTGGTGAGCTGGTGAAGGAAGGACAGATTGTCCATTTGATTTCTGTGCAGGTCACAGAAAAAGTGAAGCACTTTCATCTACAACTAACAAGAAAATGTGGTAGTCTGATGGGAGAGGAAAATATATCTGTTCCTCGCCTGCAGGCCTGCTGTATTTGTAAGCTATAGGCCACTAGACATCAGTGGGCAGGCAACCTTGGAAATGTTTTGTGGACTTTCTTGCAAGGCTGTAATAAACTTACCTATGTCATACCTCTTCTTAAGACATATCTGTTCAGTGAAATGTTTTACCCAGTGCTATTTTTCTAGAAAGAGGTGCCGGAACTCACCATGAATGGCTCCCTCGATGTCTTAGAATGGCAATGGCGTCCATCTGAGAGGTGGCGGAACTAAATTGCAGCGAGTTCCAGCTGAAAAAAAGCCCTGGTTTTACTAATAAAGGAGTGAAATGTTTTACCAATAGAGGGGTAATAGGACTTAAAATCTGAATGGAGGTCATTTTAAAATGTAAACATCCAGCAAAATCAATGTCCTGACCCCTGAAATGTAATTAAATTACTCTTACTCTGTATTAAGTAGTGTGGATTAATTGATTTTAAAATGTTGCTGTTCAATTGTAAATTTTAATTTATTTTTGCTTCAGTTTCCCACAGTCAGATTACTCGTCTGTACAGTCGGTTTACCAGCCTAGACAAAGGAGAGAATGGCACTCTTAGGTAGGTACTCTTTAGCAAACTTCATTGTATTGACTCACTGCTTTTGCTTAGTGCCTTACAGTATTGACTTGCTCACTGCTTCTGCCCAGTTTCCCTTGATTTACCCCCTCTAGCTGCAGCCTTCTTCCTCCTGTTCCATGCATTTCCTGAGAGTCCTCTGATCCCCAGAAGGCTATTTGGGACACACATTGGGATGCAGTGGGGGAGGGAGGAACCAGAGAATTCCTGTTGTTTGAGTGTATTGGGTGCAACCCATAATCCCTGTTCAGGTTTTATGCTTCATGCAGTTACAATCATGTGATGGACAATGGGGCTGCACTTACTGGCCCAGCTCTCGCTGTTGCATTACTTGCCAGTTCAGCCCCCCTGCCCTGTATATGTTGGGAGGAAGGTCTACTTCATACATAGACTTTCCCCTTTGCAATCCCAAACCCTGGGTTCTAAATTGTGTAAGGAGCCTTTGTACAAGGGTCCCATGTTCAACGCCCCCTTCCTCCAAAATGCATGTCTGAAGCTGTGTTTTAAGGAACAAAAGAGCGGGGCCAGTAATACATAGTCGAATTTAGAACACCAAGCCTTCTCATAATCATATACATAATTGGGCAATATTAGTGGAGATGAGAAATGAGCTGCATACGTAACAATACACATCACAGTAGAAGGACTGTACAGCATTTCCTTTAAAAACTTTCCCCTGCATTTCAGCAAAGCTTTCAAGGCAGCACCATTTAAAAGGTGCTGAGGAGCAGAATTGAGAACAGCAAAGCAGCTGTTATTGTTAAAATTTGTATACCGCCCTATACCTGTAGATCTCAGGGTGGTTCACAACATAAAATTACAATATAAAAAACAAAATACATGATGAAAATAAGAACAAAAATAAACCTCCGCTTCCATATGGGAGAACATTTATTCCTTTTCCCACCCTCAATAAATCATTTTCCAAATTTGTAAGAAACACATATCTGGCCTACAGAGCATATAAAAACAAGAAGGAATCATGTGACACCATCAAGGCTTAACAGTTTTATTGTGGTATAAGTTTTTATAGACAAGAGCCCACTTCATTGTGCCTTAATAATGAATCTTCTAATCTTTAAGGTACTACAGTACTTCTGAGTTTTACTTAAACTGTTTCAGCTTAGAATACAGGGTAGATCATTTTTGTTACCTCCTGCCAAGTTGTCTTCCCTATATTTTGAGCCAAAACAGTTTAAGCAAGAGAAAAGATCATAAATTCATGTTAAGTATGGACGTGCAAAATTTCTAGTGAGTTGGTTAATTTGGGAGTGGCTGTAGGAATAAAAATTCAAATTGCAGTGTGGCTTTTAATCCCTGACTGATTTCAGGGCAGACTGCTATTTCTCAAACTTATGGACTCTCCAGAATGGCTAAAATGCCATCCTTATAGCCTATACCATATTGATGTAGATATTAATGTCAAAACAAAGTGTTCTTTTTAAACTGAAACCCACTATGTATATTTATATAAATATATATTTTATATTTACATTTATATCCTGCCTGTCTGCTGTCATGGAATCAAAGGCAGTGTATATGTGGTTCTTGGGCAATTACACATCTAGGCACTGATCAGACCCAGTTCTCACGCCAGCATGCTGACAAATCCTCCCTTAAATCCAACAAAATATATGGCTCCTGTAGTTGGAGTTAATCACTTGCCCTAAACAAGAGAGGATTATGAAGTGAAGAGGATTTGGAAGTAGATACAATCTTAGGAGCAACTTAGTACAGAAAAGTCTAGAAACAATAACTTTTAGTATTTAAAAAACCTCTTTGTAAATAGATTGTAATGCTGATCACAGTATTAACCATATACTTTTATGTCACTTGAGCAAGGCAGGACAACTCATTACTTCATAAACTTGACTTTTTGTCACTTTCTCTTATGATGAAACGTTTGAATAAGTATTGATGGTACTGTAAAGTAAGATGGAAGAGTCAAACTGAAATAAAAATGAAGCAGTAGTACAAACATGAGCTAGTTCTGTGGTGCAGTCTCTCTGTTCAGACATTACAGAAAGTGGAAGTGTTGCTGAAGGCATGCCCCACTCTATAAATATGCTGCAATATGTGTAAAGTATATGGTTTGGCAGAGCAACTTATTGAGTAGATGATGTTTGGATTTCTGTGATTCAGAATAAGCACAATGAAAACATGTAAGTAGGCTTCAAAAATACATTAATTCATGGGAGATCCTGTTGGATAGTGTTCTATGGCATGTGAACAGAAGAAAATATTTCCTGTAAGTTCCAGTCTAAGCCAGGTGAAGTGGGTTTTGCTTTTAAAAAAAAAGCACAAAAAAGCTTGCTTTTCAGTATTCATTTACTTTTATGATGTGTGTAGTGTTTTCCAGTTAGTGTTCTTACTTGGATAATGTCCCCTTCATAATCGCAGTGGCTGGTAGGAATGACAGTAATAGATTTTAAATTCAGTAGTTACAGTTGGTTAATGTTTAACCTTAAGGTAAGCCATAAAATATAGAAATTAGAAGCTGATGCATTCAGATTTCAGAAACTGAATCTTTACAAACAAGGAGGGTATGTTTTAGAACACTGGAGAGTCTGACACATACATGTAACAGGAGATTTGCTGCTTTTCATATATCTGTCACACTGTTTGGACCCAAGGGGAGGTGGAGTACTTGGGGTGGGGGGCAAGTTAACTTTTCCCCCACTGCAATTTCTCCAGTTTAAATGTTTCATTGGAAATTGCTGTTTTTCCCCTTCTGGGCAAATAGCAGTTTAAAGTTGAGTGCTGTTTAAATCAGGAAAATGGCACAAGGTAAAATTATTATTTAATAACAACACTTCTCCCAGCACACCAGTCCCTATCCAAATTATTTCACACCCCCAGTTGCCTTTAATATGAGAGAGAAGTGAAAAATCTTATTCAGATTTCCTGGGTCACATCTGGTTTGGTTCAAAGTCACTAGACTTGCTTGGCTCTTACCAACTGCAAACAGAATCACCTTACTTGATTCTTTAAAAACTAAACAAAAAAACCCAGCCTCAAAGGTTGTATCAGGCTTAAATTTTCTGAAGTGCAGAGGTTGCCAATTAGCTAAATACTGTACTGCAGACACATGTTTTTTAAAAGCTAAGCCATGGACTCCCTACTTTTGAATATTTTCATATCTCTATGGTAGTTTTTGTTATGTCAGTAGTACAACGGACCCCCTGGGTGGGATACATGGCCCCCCGGGGTCTGCAAACCACTAATTGGGAGCCACTGGCATAGTGAATTTGGATATTCTATACCTTATGTATAGGTGGAAACAATTTTTGGGATATGCTAATTCATAGTGGCTGAGGCAGAAGCAGAGATGATATTCTCTCTGCCCCATTGCTTTTTACTATCCTCTGAGGCTGTCTGTAAACAAGACTTTACAGATTTTAGAAAGGCCTCAAGGGCCATTAGCATTGAATTTTCCCACTGGGTCACTCCTGAATGAACAGTGGTGTGAACAGTGGACTTGCTACTCCATTCTTCCCAAGGAACTATGCATCTGCTTTGGAAGAGTTATTTTCCTTAGCTAATAATTCCCTGTTGCAAATTGGAACTGGCAACTATGGCTGCATAAAGAACAATTGCTATGTGAACTGGGAAATAGAATTTATTTTATTGAAATATAAGGTGAAAGAGCCATTTGACAGTGCTAGATGTACATGGAAGATGATGCTTAAGAGGTTAGTATTCCATGAAATCAAGGCTGTAGCTGGAGTCAGATTGATTCAAGCCTACTGTAGGACCAACACACCAGATTCTGCATATATTCTATTGTTGAGGGGTTTCTCCTTTGAGTTTTATGGACAAAAAATACTTCAGAGACTTCTGTCACATTCCAGAGGCCATTCATGGTGTTAGCATTCTTAAAATGAGGGGATTCTAGTGATCTCTTTCTACACTGCAAGCTTTGATACAAAGTGGTACATATAGGAAATGTATTGCTTTTAATTCAACCCACTATTTCAGCAATCCTTGATTATAGTTTTTGAACCATGGAGTACAAAAGTGTACCATAGACAAATCATAGTGAATCAAAGGGTAATTATGAAGGGCATCACATCAGGTGGGTTGACTCAAGCAAAAGAAAAAATACATAATACTTCCAAACAATAAATAGTGTCCAGGTACTATGATTGCCTAAAGAACACTATCATGGCTAAATAATGAATCTAAGTAGTTTAAACTCCTATTAGATGCTGAATATATCCAGCAAGTAAGTACAAATGGATATATTTATTTTATTGTTGCATACTGCAGATACTGAGAAATCATAAGTAGGATAGAGTATCCAGTGCATGTTGACTGGGAAGCAAGTCCCATAGTAGTGCATAGGATATGGTCTTAGTTGCTAGATAGATGTGGAATGATGTAAACTTGGGAGGAGAAGTGTGATCTTAAATAAACCATACACCTACTTTTATATCATCATGACAGCTAAGATTAACTAAGAGCAATGCTTTGACCATGTCATCTGTGTGCCAAATCCAAACAAAGATACATAAAGTCATTCTTGCTGACTGCTTCCCATGTCCTTGAGAGCAGATGAACCTTCACCTAGATCTATCAGAGTAAGCCTGAGCACTTTCAGAACAGCTGTAAAAAGTTCCTCTTCTGGCTGACATTCAGCAGCCAAGGTTAAGCTGGTGTCAGATAAATTACCCAAACAAAATAAATTAACTATTGCTTGCCCTGGTTACCCGCCTCAGGAATTAAACTCATATACATTTGGATATACATAACACAGCACTGAGTGGCAGCCTTTTTTCAGGACGGTTATATATAGCTGTACAGGGACGCACGCGGGTGATGCTGTGGTCTAACTACTGAGCCTCTTGGGCTTGCCAGTTGGAAGGTTGGTGGTTCGAATCCACTCAGCGGTGGTGAGTAGGGCTGGGTGATAGCTGGTTTTCAACATCATGGTAATATCATCAGCTAAATATCATGATATCTTGATATATCATATGTATCTGTGGTGGCGGAGAGCCTTGCTGGGCCTCCCCACAGGGGCAGAAGGTATCACCATACCTCCTTGCAGCAGTGGAGGGTGTGCCACGCTTCCCCACAGTAGCAGAAGGTCCCGTCGTACCTCCCCATGACATCTGCTTCCCCACTCAAAGGTCTAAGTGGAATCTCTGCATGCATAAGCCCCACTGATTTCAACTAAAGTAGCTACTACTTTCCTTGGAGAAAGCCCCATTGAATCCAATAGGGCTTGCATGTGAGTAGACACACATTTGCTTTCACTACTTACTGAAAAACACCCTCCCCATCATTCTCATACAGTACCCAATCTCCCATTTCAGCATAAGACAGCCAGCTAAATCTTCTCCCTTCCATTCTCCCCAAAAGCCCTCATCCCACCAATCTTTCCCTTTTTATCAAAGCAAGGTAGGGAGGGAAAGCAAGCAAAAAGATAGTCTCCTTTAAATTATAAAAAAACCACCCTTCCTTTTTAATATGGAGGAAAGCTATTTAGGGAGAACTAACAACATAAACACCACCAGAAAAGAAAGAAAAAAACTGTTCCCCCCCTTTTTTCACTGGTTAGGGAAGGAAGAAAAGTGCTTACCAGTTATTTGTTTACTTTGCCTCTTTGATTGTCTAGCCGTGGGGTGTCCCTCTAGGCTTTGCATAATTAGCTGACCTCTAAGTGGAAAGATACAGGTGAAGCTGGTTTGTGCAGGGCTTTTGGTCATTTCTTATCGGAGGAGGGAGAGCAAACAAAGCTGAAGACACTTGCAAATTATCTGCAAAGTATTGTTCAGTTGCTCTGTTCCAGCTTCTGCCAACCTAGCACTTCGAAAGCACACTAGTGCAAGTAGATAAATAGGTACCGCTGTGGCACAAAGGTAAACAATGTTTCTGTGTGCTTTTGCTTCCGTCATGGTGTTTCGTTGCACCAGAAATGGTTTAGTCATGTTGGCCACATGACCCTGAAAGCTGTCGGTGGACAAACGCTGGATTCCTCAGCCTGAAGCGAGATGAGCGCCACACCCCATAGTTGCCTTTGACTGGACTTAACTGTCCAGGGGTCCTTTACCTTCTTTTTAAAAAATCTATATAGCTGTACATTAATACTACACAACTGGGATTTTTCTATTGGTGATAGGTGTTATGAACTGAAAATATAAAAGTACGCAGCACAAAACTCATTTTCTTGATCTGAGGTTTACTATTTCCAGCTTAACATACTGGATCTTTACTTTTTTTAAAAAAAAAAAACCTTAAAAAACCCCTCATAGCTGTTGTGTGATATCTGAACCATAAATTTCAATCAGCCCTATTATAAAAAATGAATATTTAACATGGGTGTTCAGAGATCTTATTCTATTAAAGGATTGATGTAGATTTCATTGAAATTGTAGTCGTGAAGATTTCCAACGCATTCCAGAACTTGCCATCAACCCACTGGGGGACCGGATTATCAATGCCTTTTTTCCAGAAGGGTAAGTTGCACAGTGTTTCTTCATAATAAGTTGCTTGGTGTGAAGTGCTCCTAGGACTAATTTAAGATGTGGATTCTTATATTCTATTCTTGACACCGTAAAACAATGTGCTGGACTTCAGATACAATATTGGGGACTGGAGCATCAGCTACTAACTATTCAAAGTAAAGCTTTATTAATATTAGGTATTTGTTAGACGCTTTAGTTCTGTTTATATTCTGCCACATTTATCAAATGGCACCAAAAATATCTACTTCACTTCCCAAATTCCCTTCACTAGCTGAGAAGTAAAACCTTGACTACCTTTCAGTTGATGCTCTAAGCAGGGGTCTGAAATTTTTGGCCAGTTGTAATTGCCAGGATCCTTCCCCCTGCTGAGTGGGTGGAGGCAAGCACCTCTGCTCAGTAATAAAGAAGTTCCATCAACCTTTCTCTCCTACATCAACAAGAGGTAGGGAGAGCACATTTCAAAGAAGCACAGAGCCCCAAGGCTACAACATCAGCCAATTTTTCAGAAGGAAAAACATAGTTAAGTTTGGAGCAGCAAATTGCACTGAGACTTTGAATAGCAGCATATCTCCAAATGCCTGTGTGAACAGGTGAGTGAGTACCTGGTGCCAGAAGCCCAATACTGCCTCCAGGGGGAGAGAACTTCTCAGTTGAGGAGCCACAACAGAGAGAATTCTATCCCATGTCAATGTACAACTGCCAACAAGAACCAGCAGAAATAGTAAGAAGCACTTCCCCTGCTAATCTAAGGATCTGGGATGGTTGGTACTTGTTGAAGGCTGACTAATTTTTATAGTTTAAGTTATAGTTTTGAGATGGTAGTTCAATAACGTTCAGTTAAACAGCAAAATAAAATAACAGCTGAGAAGAGAGACCAAAACAGTGTACATGGAACAATTATAGAAAAATAACAGCAAAATATGAAACTGCATTCTCCAAACTCTGGTAAATTTGCTTGGATATTCTTGTTTGAAGTATATTGCTTGTTGGATTATGATTGTGTGTATCTTCTCTGGTTTAGAGAAGACCAGGTGAATTTTCGTGGATTCATGAGGACTTTGGCACACTTCCGACCCATTGAGGATAATGAGAAAAGCAAAGACCAGAATGGGCCAGAACCACTTAATAGTCGGAGCAACAAGTTGTACTGTAAGACATTTTTAATTGGACATCTGTTCAGGCTAATTGTACTGCTTTGTATTCTTCTTTGTAATCCTGCAGCTTGGAATCTGTTCTTCTTTTAAATTTAGTTTAAATCTGGATACAAATCTTATGGAACCAAAAGTAGAAAGTTATTTAAGTGAAAGTGGACTTTTGTCACTTTTGCTGGCTGTTGCTGATGGGAGTTGTAGCCCAGCCATCCAATGGAATTTCCATTTTATTTCCTCCTCCCAAAATCTACTCTGGATGGTCCCTCAATACCGCCCCCCCAGCTGTTTTTGAGGATGCACAGGGACAGGAGAGGAACAGGAAATTCCATTGCGTGCCTGGAAGTCTGTTGTGTGCATGGTGCTACAGTGTTGGGTACAGCCATTTATTTCTGTCCTAATGTAACAAAGCCTATAACCAAGCCTAAGTACATGGTACTGAAATAATTGTATTTGGAAAATGCTGTGCACATTGATGGTGCTGCTTTAAATGAATCATTGTAATATATCTTCCATGACCTCACATTTTACTTTATAATATTCTTAGATTTACATAAGATACTCAACAAATCTTAAATTATTGGTAAAACTGTAGAAGCAGGCTGACTTTTCATGACTCCTGGTAAATATAGGCATTCTATATAAGCATTCTATAAATTACTGCCTGATAGGAAAAAGAAATCTGTTTAATGTCCTAGCATGTATCAGTAACTGGTCAAAGAAAAAGAAAAGCCCAAGAATTTAAGCATAACTATTTTGGAACAGCAAAATTTCCTTTCTTGGGCATTTAGTGTGAACCTGAAAATGTCTTCTCCAGTCAGTGAAATGAGTCCATTATGTTCCCTCTATACTCCTAAGATAGGCCTTTGGTCAGATGCAGCACAGTTACTCTCCTATTCTTAAAAATGATCACCTCAAGGAACAGTCAAGTTTTAACTGATTGGTGTCTTTGTGGTTGCCAGTAGTCAATGACTATTAAGAATAAGGGAAGAGTGTTTGTAGTATGGGGGCACACATTGCTCTGGGTCTACAGTGGTTCGATAATGTATTCTGTATATGGCAGCAGTGGGAAAGAAAGCGGGGATTTTTAGTACAGGCACTTCCCCATTTGCACATGATCATGTGTGCGACTGCTGACACACTCATGCCTTTTTTGGGACCCAAGGGCGTGGAGCAGGCTGGAACATACTTGCATGTGTCCCAGAGCAGACCCCCTGCGTAAGCAGGGATTCCCCTATATATCACTTTTTCCCCTTATCCAGAAATTCCCTACCAAAATGCGACAGTTTTACTTTTTATTTTCTTTTGTATTTTTACTCAACATTCTGCCATTTATGGCAGTTCCTAAGCAACACGACTGGTTCAACAATCTGTGGCTTTTTAATGTGTTCGTAGGAAGGGGTTATTGGTTTTTGTTCTTCATAGAATCATAGTCATACAGTCCAATATTTAGCCCAGTGTGGGGCTCAGACCCATGACCCTGAGATGAAGGGTCTCATGCTCTGTGGACTGAGCTGTGTAGAAGAGGGTATTATGTTATGTGTTTTGATTTTGTAAACTACCCTGTGAAGGGCAGTATATAAATAAATAACCTTGAATTTATTTCCTCTAGTTGCTTTTCGGCTATATGATCTAGATAAAGATGACAAGATTTCTCGAGAGGAGCTGCTTCAGGTATGTTTAGCTTTTGTAGCCCATAAATTAATGCAAATTTTTCGGATGACTGTCTTATTTAGCCTTTAAGGTAAAGTCTGGTTGAATGAGAATACCAAATTATTATAATACATAGGCATTACATAACAATATAACTATAGTAGCAGCAGAGGTAAGAAAAGACTTTGTGAATCTCTCCCCTCCATTTTAAATCCCCACACCCACACAGATACTGCTCAATCTTTAATCTCCTCTTGTCTGCCTAGGCTGTGTGACACTCTTCCATGCTGGGGACAGGATTGTGTAGCCAGTGCAGGATTAAACCCTGTTCAGTAGTGATGTCAGCTCATGGACAAATGGGTGTGCTTTTGGAAAAACAGCTTGGCGGTTCAAATTGGCACACAGGCCAAACATTCCTCACCTAATGTATGTCATGAGGCTAAACTCTCCTTGCTATAACAATAAAAAATATACTCTGGTTCAAAACCAGCAGCCAGCCCCAATCCTATAAAGCTGTGCTCTTGGTGGTGGGGAAAGGTATTCTGTGAACCCCAAACACTGCTACAAATGCTGAAGCCCAGAACAGCCCAGAAATAACCTGTGAAGTATCTTGTAGCACTGGAAAAAGTACTTAAAGGTTTGCACACCATGGTATGCCATAGTTACAAACTGTTAGGGCTTATCATGAAGCTCTTCTGGTTGTTCTAGAGAGAACTAGCCCACAAGTACTGGTTTGCACACAAAGCTAAGCTAGTAGTGTGGTTTGTTTGACAAACTGAGGAGCAAGGTGGGCATGATTTGAGCATTTCACACCAATGTGCTGCTCATTCAAAGAAATGCCATACTTGGTTTGTGTAACAATGGCTTACTGTATTATTTTATACTTTCTGGATGTCCCATAATCATATTATATAAATAGTTGTGTTCTGTGTTATAAATCAAGCACTGCTAGGGGTTGTATCTCTTTGCTTTCCAGTGTATTTCTTATCAATAAAAAAATTTGGTGTGGCGTGAGCAAATTTTTACTCTAAAAGGGTGGCTCAGAGAAAAAAGCGGAGAACTTTCTGAAAATTGTTAACTTGCTGGTCTGAGAATTCTTGAGATGAAGTTGTATTTTTAAGTGATGCACTTGACGTTATTCAATGAACCTGGACTGATCTCCTTATTTCTAGAAAGTTTCCCTAAACTGCCTCAATATATTTTATTTGAGGCAGTGTAGTAAATGGTGGTTTGTGCCACAAGTCAAGGTGTATAGTACCTAGTAGCCAAGGACAGCTAAGGTATTTTGGCACCTGAATCAGGAAATGTCCCAAGCACCTCTCCTTGGGAGCAATAATTGCTGCTGTTTTGTGATATTTAAAACCAGCTGCCTGATTGGCCTGGTCCTGAAACTTCACTTGGTTGACTTAAAATAATAGCTTTACTTGTCTGGTGCCTTCTTAGCACTTACAGCATATTCTTTGTTAAACACTAACATTGCATTCTTTTGGGGTTTCTGTCTACTGCAGGTTTTGCGGATGATGGTTGGCGTAAACATCTCGGATGAACAGTTGGGCAGCATTGCTGACAGAACAATCCAGGAGGCTGATCAAGATGGTGACAGTGCAATCTCCTTTGCAGAGTTTGTTAAGGTCAGGAAACAATGTTTATTATGGCAAACCTAATTAAGTGCTAGGATTTCCGAATCAGATGTGCAGTCAAATGAATAGGAGGCTTATGTGCATAATTTCTTCAGATATTTTGCTATTTCCCATATCTGAACATAAATTGGCAGAGGTGTGCTCTTCAGCTTCATAACAATTGCACTTTATCTTAATTGCTTAAATGATTCTTGTTAGACTCGTTAGTTTTTCTAAATATTTTTAGTGTGTGACAGTTTTGCATGCTGTTCCAAGGCATGGTCTGTGGGTACATGATACAGGAGCCTTTCTTGAAATTAAGCTAGATTTAGTTTGGTCAGTGCTTTGATAGACTGCCCAGGGATCATCTTGAATTCCATAAATGCAATTAAATACACTCCAAATGCAAGTGTTGCTAAGTACAGCTTTCATTTTCCATAAAATATATTACTGATGACCTCTAGGTCAAGATCTACAAAAAATAGTTCTGCAGCGCAAGAGGACATGCAGTAGGAAAGCTGACTAGAATGGCTTCCTAAGACAAGACTATAGTCTAAATGTTGAGATAAAATTTGATTCCTGTGACAAATGGTTAACAATTCTACTTTTTTGCAGGTTTTGGAGAAGGTGGATGTAGAGCAAAAAATGAGCATTCGATTTCTTCACTGATGGATCAAGGCCCATTCCTTGTTGTCCTGATATTTAAGGAATATAGTTTGTTTTACCCTCTCCTGAGCATTCCTGCTGGTGCGTGTGAGGTACATCTCCAAACCCCCCTCAGTTTGTTCCATCGATGTGAACATTCCTTCTGCATCAGAACAAAGGAACGTGGCTGCAGTGCAGCTTGGAATGGAACCTTGAAATGGCCTTTTCCTCACACTTCTCTTTGCTTTGCTTTCTTGTTATAAATTATTTCTCCCCATGTTACTATAATCTTCTACCATTTTATGAACTATGACAACAAAAATCTGACTTGGTAGTATTTGTATTCTCTCTTCGGTTTGTCTGGTTAACAAACTGTTTTCTTCTGTCCTTGGTTTTGTTTAAATATAGATGTTTGCCACTCTTAACTTCACAAAGTAATGCAAGGCCAATGGTTTTGTTTTCGGAATTAAGGCTTCGGAGCTTCGTCTTGCAAGTGTGTCAAATGTTACGAATTTGTCCACAGATGTGGGATGTCTGCCAAGAGAGTAACTTGCAGTTCTGAAAACATAGTAATTGGGTACTTGAGTGAAACTATTTCATAGCAAGCTGTTTCTTAACTGGAAAAAGTTGATTGCCTCTCTGCTGCCCACCCCCTGCCACCAGCTTTGTTTATGTAGACTATTTTGATTTGCAGTATACTTAAATTACTCAAATTTCTTTCTTGTTCTTTTATTGTTTTTCAGTGAATGTTTGCAATGCATAATTTTTGTTGCACAGCTTATAGTGGAAGGCTTTTCATACCAATTATGCCAACTGGACCTTTCGTCTCCAACATGCATGTCAAAAGTTCAGATTTGAGTAGTACTGTGTCCCTACAAATTATGTGGGAACACTATTGGTTTTAGGAAAATTCTTAGCACATGTGTCAGGGTTTCTGGGAGAGAGGAGGAGATGACAGAGGAGACGGAGAGCGAGTGGGAGGAGGGGCAGAAGGATGAGGAAGAAGATGACGGAATTCTGAGGGAATCCACGAGTCTGAGCAGCGAGTCAGAGGATTCTCAAAAGGGGGTTACCTTAATCAAGCAAAGGGGAGGAGAAGGGAGAAGCGGAGAGGAGCCCAGTGGAAGACAGAGGAAGCAAGAGACGTCTCAGCCGGAACGGAGTAAAGGGGGTGGAGTCGTCAGCCTCTCGGAGGGAGCAGGATTAGGAGAGAACAGAGAGAGGGGGTTGGAGCAGGGTGTTCAGCCGGAAAGGGTGGAGAGCAGAGCAGGGGGTGGTGTAGCGGTCGAAAGAAAGGTCAGCAGCAACGTACGCGCGCCAAGTTCAAACGTAGAGGCGCGCGGAAGTGGAGAGAGCTCAGGGGAGGAGCCCGGCCCTAAAGCCAGAAAGAGGGGGGAAGAGGCGGCAGAGGATTCAGCCTCAGGCGAGTCACGGAGAGAGGGAACCCAGGGGGGCAGGAAGACCCTGCGGAAAAGAAAGGAGAGGAAAAGGTGGTCTAGAGCCAGGCTATTAAGTTGGTGCGGAAGAGGGGAGGAGTCAGAGGGGACTTCAGCGGTCTAACGTGGCAGACGTACGGCCACAATGCTGAACTGTATGAGAAGCAGAAATCTTCAATAAACTTTTCCTGTAAATAAGCTGCAACGGAGTGAGGTCTCTTGTGAGCTGGGACCAGACCTGGGTGGCCGTGACAACATGTGTACCTTTATTACTTCAGATTATATTTTGAAAGTTTTATTTTAACCATACACAAGGATCATTGTGAATTTTGATGTAAGCAGTACAATACAGAACTGAGGGCTCAAAAGCCATGAATATGATGATCTTTTCAGGCTGGATTGTCTTTGCTGTTAGTAAACAATATTGTTGCACTGATTATCAATGAACTTTGACAACCGTTTTTAACTGTGCAGTGTTGGCTTCCCAGATGCAGAAAAATACTTTGTGTAAAAATCAGTGTTCAAATGCTCCTGACCCCTGCTATATGTCAGCATTTCTATAAGTATTGAGTGCAAGTTAATCTAGTTTACTTAAATGCGACACAATTCAATGATCCTTAAGAATTGCACACTATTTTACATTTAAAAAACTGCAGAAGAAAATCTATTCCTTCTTCAGACAAATTATAAAGATGGGAACAAGATTAAAGGGTGATTGCTTACAAACACTTTAGAATTTTCGATCACAATGTAAACATAGGAATTTTATAAAGAGAAGGAAAATGAAAGTAACACCAAGTTGTTAGATTTATTGTTTGAAATGTGCTTATTTGAAAATAAGCAATCTTCCTTTGGCTATAGCGGTAATCCACAGGTGTGCCTTGTCAGATCTATTATATTCATCAACTATCCATGAATAAAATCCTTCAACATACTGTGTTCTGTGAATGAATGGAGGTTTTAAATAACACAAGGTGCCTGTAGAATGCTACAGCTGAAAGACTTTATTTTCTCATATACTAATCTAGTTTTTAAGAGATTGGGTGACATCCAGTGCTGTCAACCCACTTGCACAACATACACCTGCTAGCACAACAGGACTTGTCTTTTTTGTCCCTGCTCAAAAGAAAGGAAAACGAAACAAAAAACCTGCTCTGCGGGCTCCTGCAACCTTTAAAAGATTTCGGAGAGCAAAGAGAAACCCAGCTGCATAAGCAGATGTTTGCTCATGCAACTTTGGATCTCACCTCTTGTTTTCATTACTCAGGTTTTAAATTGCTTTGAATTTTCAGCCTGCAGGCATTTAGAATGTTTTACAAGCAATATATATCAACTGGAATTTCCTGCTTTCTCTTAGGCCAGGAGAGTGTGGTCCTATTGCCCTTATATCTGTGGTTTAGCTATTTATCAGTTTAATGGTGGGAATAAATAGGAGTTTCCTGCCTTTTACTCAGAATATGTTAAGACAGAACAGATTTTAAAACTTCAAATAAAATTAGAAATAACAGGGGGAATGGAGATGAAATACATGCCAGGTAATGTGTATTCTTAACTCTTGTTAGTCCAGCTGTGCATTTTAACTCGTATAAACTTCTCAACTTGATGGGTTCTGCTTAGGTTTCAGTACAGTAGCTGTAGCTGTACAATTCACTGTAGAGTGTAGAAACCTGAAGACTCATTTAACATGTTCCTAACTAAGGGACTAAAGGTTGATTCTCCTGTTACGGTGGATGCAAATTCCCCTTAGTCTACAAAAAAGAATACATAAAGCACTGTAAAAAGTCTAATATCAATATGGAGTTACTGCAACTATTCATTTCCTGGCATGTCTTGTCAGAAAAACAACACTCAAGCCATTATTGTTATATATGTTAGTATTAATCTATATATTAAAAGTATATACAGTGGTACCTCGGGTTAAGTTCTTAATTCATTCCGGAGGTCCGTAATTAACCTGAAACTGTTCTTAACCTGAAGCACCACTTTAGCTAATGCGGCCTCCTGCTGCTGCCGCACCGCCGGAGCACAATTTCTGTTCTCAACCTGAAGCAAAGTTCTTAACCTAAAGCACTATTTCTGGGTTAGCGGAGTATGTAACCTGAAGCGTACGTAACCTGAAGCGTACGTAACCTGAGGTACCACTGTAATTGTAAATGTGAAGCTTCCCTAATAGTAATTTCAGTTTGCCTTGATCCCAGCCCTAAAAGAGTACCGTAAGTTAATTGAAATGATGGATCCAACTCAAGATTATGATGAATGTTGGTTATCACCCATACACAAAATACGAATGCATAACATGACATACCTTTTGGTGTGCTATGTTATCCAAACATAATAAACCTGCTAAATTAGTACTGACTCAGTTGGCAGAGCACAAGACTCTTAATCTCAGGGTTGTGGGTTTGAGCGCCACATTGGGGGAAAATATTCCTGCATTACAGGGCTCAGACTAGATGACCCTCGTGGTCCCTTCCAACTTGACAGTTCTATGATTCTGTGACTAGGAGACAACAGAAAATTGTCCCATATAGCAAACAACCTCTTCTGTTATGGTGCAACAACCAGTATCTTAAACCTTGTTCAGGTCTCTGGATAGCTTCCTACAGGATATTCCCCCTAAAGCATAGTCACTGTACCCACACCATTATGAAACTAAGCTTTTAGGGTGCTATCATAGAGCTCCAAAATAGGACTTCAGAATTTTTATAGTGCCCCCCCCGAAAATTACTGTCAGATCATACCTGTACCCACTGATCACACCAGGAAAAAAAGGGAGAGCTAACAATTCACAGCGCCACCTAGGAGCAAAACTGGAGAAT
Organism: Podarcis melisellensis; assembly: GCF_964234715.1. NCBI lineage: Eukaryota > Metazoa > Chordata > Lepidosauria > Squamata > Lacertidae > Podarcis > Podarcis melisellensis. The sequence continues at coordinate 42,662,186 of NC_138528.1, forward strand.
CTGACGTACAGATCCCATGTGAATATGTATGATTCCTACACAAGTTATTGATGGTGGTGGGTGACAAATCCCTTCTGAAAATCCAGAGGGTTTCTTTTTGACATCTATTTTTGCACAATGGTGGAACGAGGAAGTGCAAGATTCGGTCTGTGGAGAAAAGTGTGATCTGAGTTTTGATGAGGATTTTGGTCTACATTTTCTGTGCAGTTGTTCCAACTGGGTTTCAAGATACCATTCCCAACCTGCCAGAGCAAAACGCTAAGCGGTCTTATTTCTACTGAGGAAGCTCTTTCCTAAGTAGAGCTGGCGTGAATGTACCACCCTTTATAGTATAATGCTTATTCTCCCTGGTTTAATTTGCAGGACACCCAGAACTTAAAGCTGAGAGAACTGTCTAGCTTGTAAGTGGCAGGGCTAACCCAAGACTTTTGGCAAACCACAAAATGGCACCCTCCCTCCCTGCCGGTGAAGAAGGGGTGAGTGAAGATCTAGACCAGAAACGGAAGGAATCTGCCTGCCTGTCTCTGTGCCTGAGGCGGTTGCAGCACCTTGCCTTGTGGGTGGGGGGCCCGGTGTGTTTAGGATTGAAGCCCGGTTATAGTTCCCTATCGGCCCATCAAGAAAGATCGCCTATTGTTCACTGAAAGATCCAGCTCTACATTCCCCATTCAAGTTGGACGCGCTCACTTGAGCAAATTAGTGGCAGCAGGCACGAGCATCCTACTGAGCGAGGAGGAGGAGGAGCAGCTGCGGGGGGAAATGTAACAGAATAAACAAAAGTACAATTTCCAATTTGCGCATTCCCGCCACAGCGCACAACCCCTTCCTTCCTTTAGGAGGCGTCCTGAACGACTGAGTACACCGAACGCCTAACACCCGCCTCCCGACCGTCCCCACTTCTTCAACGCGGCGATAGCACTCGCGAGGAGGAAGGCGTATACCACATCGCGGTTGGCCAATCGCCTCTCCGTGTCCAGCCGTTTGGGGGCAGGCTACCCAATGGCAGCCTAAAGCGGAGAAGTGAGTGACAGGAGAGCGGCCCACTCGGTGGGACCCGCGTTCTGTAGAACGGCCGCTGCGTCGCCCTGCGCCGGCCTCCCATTGGGCGCTCGAAGTAAGGAGGGGAAGATGGCGGAGTGAGGGGGAAGGAAGGAGAGCGCCGTGGGCTGCGGCCCTGGGGCCTTAACTGAGGTAAGGCATGGCGGGCTCAGGGGCTTCCGTGGGGAAGGTTCGTGGGCACGAGGGCCCGCTGGACAGAAAAAACCAACCTGGAGCCTGGAGCTCACTTGGCGAAGCCCGTCCGTTGAGCCGGCCGGAACCTGCTCTCTCTTTACGTGCCCGTCCCGGTTCTGTGCCGCTGGAGAGAGACAAGTTCTGGTGTCCGGAGCTTATTCTTATTACCTCAGTTCTGGCCTTTTACCTCATAAGGGGCCTCCTTCCTCCTCCTCGTCCGGGGTTTGTGAGGGTGGAAGCAGCTCGCTTTTCTCTGCCTCCAGAGCCGCAAACTTGTAAGCGGGTCTGCCTGGAACAAGGGAGTCGGGAATCGCTGCGTGGCCTCGGTGGCCAAGCCAGGGCGATCTCCTCCTTTCCCCTTTTCCCTGCCTCCCCAAAGCTGGCAGGGAGCGAGGGCTTGCTGGTGAGGCCCTGCACGGGCGAGGTGCTCCAGGCACCCGGCGCTGTGCAGCGGCCGAGAAAGAGAGAGACAAGGCACACCGCCTCTCTAGTTCTCGAGCGGGTGGGGTTGGCGAGGCATTGCTGCGGGTACTTGGGCCTCGTTGGGTGTCCCAGTGGCGAAACCATCTCCTGCCTTCTTTCCAGTGTTGAGAAGTGGGTTGGGGGTCGGTGCGCATTTTCCAGGGGGGTCCTCTGTAGCTCCTGTGTTTTTCGAGGGAAGGCTGGAGTTCGTCGTTACTGCGCAGGGCCGATTATGTGTCCCCTTTTCTTCCTTGAGCTGACAGGGGTGCCAACTTGAATAAAATATCGTGGGGACCAGGTAAGCCCCGCCCCACATAATCGATCACATGACGCATTTCCCACACGCTATTTGAATGCTGATGCCCATCAACTTTGTGGGGGCCCCGACCCCTCAAATATTTTATTATGGGGTCCAAAGCCCCCAGAAGTTGGCTCCTGTGAGAGCTGTATCTCTTGTTGATTCAACTCCCATTTTCCCTTGTCTTGCACGTCACAGCTTTCATGTTGTGTGTATCAGAAATAGAGCAAGCCATATGTTTTTGTGGGGATTAGGAAGGCTTCACCTGTCCTGTTTCCATACTCGTATAAGTGGACATATTTATTTCCATTATTATTTACTTTTTCTGTGAATTTTGCTTTTTTAAAAAGAAAAACAACCCTGGGTCTTATTTGCTTCTTACAGTTCTGTTTTTAATCAGTAACACATAGAAGCAAGAGTGACAGATCAGCTGTTTTCTTAAAGAAGTCAAGAAATAGGAGCCCATCTGCAATGAAGTAATAAATTATGACTAGCTTTGGAAAAAACATTGAAACATACACTGTGAACAAGCTGGCAGATCTCGTGTAAAATTACTGGTGAGCTTCAGCAGATGGCTGGAGTGCATTCTGAATGCATTAATTTGTATGCACTGTATTCTTTGCTATATAGACAAAGAGCAGCTGCATCTTATTGAAGTAGATACTGCAGAAATATTTTTTTTTTAATTGCATACTTAGGAGATTCTATTTATACAGCTGCCAAAATGTCTTTGAATGGAAAAGAGACAGATGTGAAGAAATGGAGGTCTAATTCAAACTGCCCCAAGTAAGGGTCTATCATTTTTGGCGAGCTTTACTGGCAGAGTCAAAAAATGTAGTTGCCAGCCCCCTTCTTTATGAGCCAAGCCCCTTTCAAGCCTTTCCCAAGGGAAGAACTAGTGGAAAGAATGCCAGGTTGCTGTCACTGCTTGAAAATGTCCCAAACCTTCAAGCAACAAATCAAGCACCCTCCCAAGGGAAGGGCCTGAGGGTAATGTGGCCAAGGCATGCAAGCCTTTCACACAGTGGTGCACAACGTACTCCGCCTGCCTTTCCCAAGAGAAGGGTGGATAGGGAGAGTAGCCAGTTGGGTGCCACTGTTTGAAGGTCCCCCAAGTGCCTTCAGGCCAGTGGCGTAGCTAGCCACTTGAGCGCCGTGCATAGCGGGGCAGGGTGAGCAGGGCACAAAGCCAGAATCCCAGCGCCTGAGGTGTTACGTTCTGCTCAGGCGTCCTGCAGGCCCGCGTTGCTCTTTCAAGCAGCGCAGAGCCTGCAGGAAGTCTGCCCAATGCTTCCCCCTCAGCTGGAGGGTAATTGAGAGGGAGGCGGTAGGCAGAGGCCAGTCCCACAGTGCTTTTTGGGGCGTCACAGTGTCTGCAGGCGCCCAAGACACCATGGCTCAGGTGTGCTGTGGGCCTGGCACCACTCGTGGGGCCAGCTTGTGCCAGTTGCATCCTTCTCAGTTGCCCTCCTGCGGCTGTGGGGGATGCAGCAGCATGGCGCCCTGCAAGCACAGCCCTGGTCCGCACTGCGCTCTGGGGTGCCTGGATTTGGGTGTCACCTTGGGCTCCAGCACTCAACACAAATACACACCCCAGAGCCAGTGTGGTGTAGTGGTTAAGAGCGGTAGTCTCGTAATCTGGGGAACCGGGTTCGCGTCTCCGCTCCTCCACATGCAGCTGCTGGGTGACCTTGGGCCAGTCACACTTCTTTGTAGTCTCTCAGCCCCACTCACCTCACAGAGTGTTTGTTGTGGGGGAGGAAGGGAAAGGAGAATGTTAGCCACTTTGAGACTCCTTAAAGTGAGTGAAAGGTGGGATATCAAATCCAAACTCTTCTGGCAAGGACACTGGGAAATACATGGAAAAGATGAAAGCACTAAAAACTGTTAACACCTGGGTATTAGTGATATAGACATTTCCCCTGGAAAAAATTAATTCCAGCTTTGAAACTGCCTTATTTGATAGATAATTGTTAATTCATTTTATAAAGCAAAGCAATGCATTTTTATGGCCTTTCTGACACTAATGGGACTAAAATTCTAAAACTGCTGATCTCTTCCAAAGTCTATCTCCATCTTCTTGTCATCTTTGCTGGCATGACACAGACACCATTTTGCAGAGTTGGTGGTTGCTGTCTTGAGATTGGGCCTTGATCCAAGGCAATGGGATATTACAATATATATATATATATATATATATATATAGTCCAGTGGCACCTTAGAGACTAACTGAGTTTGTTCTTGGTATAAGCTTTCATGTGCATGCACACTTCTGGATATATGGACTTTGTTCTGAAACCGTATGCCATCAGTGCTCCTAGCTACATAAGTGACACCACAAACTTTCTGAGGGAAATACAATCTTTGAACAGGTATCTGAAGAAGTGTGCATGCACATGAAAGCTTATACCAAGAACAAACTTAGTTGGTCTCTAAGGTGCTACTGGACAATTTATATATATATATTTTGAGTGCGTCAGACCAACACAGCTACCTACCTGAATCTAGAAGAATGGAGTATTACGTTGTACTGATATTGCAGCCATTGCACTTGAGTCTCAGCGGTGCTGTTCCATTATTAGATCTTGCTTTAAATTAGATGAAGTACAGAAATTTCAATTCCTATAACAGCCCTTTACTGTTGAGTACTGCCAAAGTGCCTGTTATAAGTAATTACATTTTACTATCATTCACTTCATTGGTTTTATTTACTATTTTAAGAAAGCAGAATGAAACTGCTTGGTACTAGAATCATTATAGCTGCTGACTAAACTGTGTCCTATTCCCCTCCTCTGCTCAGTGCAAAGTGATTATTTTAAAACATAGCTTCCAGTTTATATTTTGCTGAATGGAGTAGGGAGATAGAGCTTCAGATTCTTTTTTGGCCTTAGTCTTATTGATGACAAAATTCTGTAAATGAAGAACCACTGTTCTGGGAAATTGATTTGCATCACAAAATAGTCCTGGGCACCCCCTTCCTCCAAGCTTTACATAATGCCATGTTAGCATCACGATAATGTATTAATACATTAAACATTTCAGTGTTGCTGTTCAGGGTGAAGGGGATTTATATTATTAATTGGGTGAGTAGACGGCCTGCTTTGTGAATGTAGCAGTGATTTCAAAAACACAAACCTATTTTTAAATCTTGCATTACAGTTTCAATCCCTTGACTTGCATTTTCACCTTCCACGGGTTTTCATGTGAGTTGGGTATAATTCCATCATGTCACTGGAAAATCTTGCATTATTTTGTTAAGAAAATACTCTCAGATATGTGGAGAGGTGACTAGAACTGAAAGTAGTATGTATAGCAGCCAAGTTCTCCCACTCTCCCCTTCCTACTTTCTTATTAGTTAAGTAGCTCAGCATTTCAGTTACTGTAATTTATCATGAGAATTGTCAGAGAATTTAAATATACTTAAAAAATTTCTTGAGTAGTTAATGCGGTTTGATTTTTAAAATGAAATTTCAGAATGCAAGATGCTATGAGAATTTAAATACCATCTTAAATGGCTAGAAATTTCTAAAGGTACTCACACTTCTTTGCCTTTAAAAATATTGTGTATTGCAGAAAGTGAATAAGCACCAGAATGCTGCTGTTTGCGTGTACCGGGTATATGTGTGTGTTTAATTGCTCACAGGTGATCCATCATTCTACTGCTAGACTTGTCAGCTTTGCATTCTTAAGACCCGAGTGTAGTCCTTCCCTTTGAAATTTAATTAGAAACTGCAGATTTTCTGATCTTCTCTATTTGAAACACTCCATTCTTTCCCCGAGAATTGCATATTACTTGATTAGATAGTAATTGGAGGGAAATGTAACCCTTTGTGCTTCTTTAGTTATGACTGCACTGTTATAAGCTGTTGAAGAAATGCAGAGGCTCTGAATGAAAAATGCATTCATTTGTGTATTGCATTTCTGACTGCTCAGTGAAGGCTAGGCAAATATGATTTTGATGAATTATACCCTGATGTTAAATGCATTGACTTGAAGATAAGAGCTCTTTTATGCTTTACACAGCCCGCTACCACTGTATGGAGCAATAAAGACAAGGTCCAAAGAAGGAATTGTAACTCCAGGAAGGCAAAATCAATTGGTAGCTCCTGTGCACATGTCCCCAAGCGTTTGGGATTCGCCTGTACCTTTCAGATGTTGTACATTTCAGAAGTGGTGTGTATACTTGTTGGGTTTTAGAGACTGTTGTAAATCATGGTTTGCCACTAATCATGATTAGAAGCTTCTAGTTGTGTCACATTTGCCAGGGGCAGGATGAGAACAGGAGTGTGCAAGTCAGCTTCTTGTGGCATAGTTAGCATTGCATCTACGTAATCCCATTGATTACAATGAGCACTTCTATTTATTCCTTAAGACAAACTTTATGAGATAATTCATGCCTCATCTTGAAAGGACATTGTCTGTTATACTAGCAGGCTGTGCATTGTCATCATGATTTATGCGGGTTCTGGCACCTCTTTGGTGCGTTCTGGCACCTCTGTAGCATTGCAGCACAGGGGCACGCTGCTCAGGGCTGCGCGCCAGAGGCTGCGGGTGGCACTGCACTCCATGTTGAGCAACTGAGGCTGTGAGTGGCACAGTCATAGGCGCCGACTCCATGGGGCCTGAGGGGGCCCGAGCCCCCTCAAAAAATCGTTTGGGGGGGCTCAGCCCCCCCAATAATTTAAGAAAATTTGTCCCGGTGCGCGGACTTTCCCCTCTCTCTTCTTTTGCCCCGCGGATGGATAGGAAGGAAGGGATGAGGCTGCGCGCTCCCCAGCCCAGGCTCCTTGCGATGCTTCACGCCCCGGCAAGCTGCACCCTCTCGGCGGCACGCTGCAGGGGCTTCCCCAATCCCGTCCGGGCACTAAGAGCAGGAAGTCGCCCTGCCGGCTCGGAGGAGGCAGCCCAGAAACGGGGCGGGAGAGCAGGACGCCGCCCCGCGCCGCCGAGAGGGTGCAGCTTGCCGGGGCTTGAAGCCTTGCTGAAATTTAAGATTGGTCAGAAATTTCTGAAATTTGGTTCAATTAAGGTAAAATTTCTGTGCTAAATTTTCTACTGGCATAAAAAATTGTCTTGATTTTATTATGAACATAATGATCAAGTTTTATAAAGCCACTTGTCTTGGCCACAGAGCTGCTTCCATTGCAATATAATAATGTTTGTATGTTTAACGCACAAGAAAATGTGGAAGTGAAGCTAAGTCCAAAATTACAGCTATTCTTAATGCAAATAGAAAGTTATAGGACAGCATTAAGTCTTACCCATATATCATTGAAAGTATAAGAGGATGGTGTGGAGTTCACCGGTTTAATTAGTAAAAGCGAACCCTCAGCCTTATTCAAAGTAAGCTTAAATTAGCTATTTCACTTATTAATCAAAGTGCTATTACTGTGCGACAGCAATATTTTATGTTTTATTCTTTTAATGATAGTTTAGGATTTATTTAAATATCATTTCAGTCTTTTCAGAGCTATATATTCACTGCTCTGTAATAGTCTATAAGCATAATTGTTACTGTAAATTAAATTAGCTTTTTACGAAAATACCATGCGTGTTTATGTTTTGTTTCTTTTTTCAAAGCCAAAAAGTGTTTCAGGCTTGTCGAGTTTCTTGGAGTGTGGAGTTATAGAGAGTTGAGTTTTCGGGGTTCCAATGTTGATCATATGACTCTAAAATACTTTTTAAAAACTTTAACTCACTAATTTTCATCTAAAATTTAGAAAACTTCCCGGGGCAGGACCCCAGTATGGGCCCCCCCAATATTTTTTATAAGTCGGCGCCCGTGGGCACAGTCTCTAGCGCAGTGGCAGTGCGGTGAGCGGGCAAAGAAGAGAGCCCCCCCAATGGTCACCAACTTTGGCTGGGCACTCCCCTAAGAAAGGCTCAGCAAGTTCCGGCACCTCTTTTCCTAGAAGAAAAGCCCTGGGTGGAGACTTTTTTCAATACTAGGAAACCCAGTATCTTAGGATAAGAAGAGGAACATGTGATACATTTTTTTCCTGTGGCCTGAATTTGAGTTTCTTTCCTGTTGTGTGCCATAGGTCCATGCATGCACCATCTTGATTGGCAGTCAGAATAAGAAAATTATCAGAAAGCTAAAGGCAAGAGTTCCTGGTGATAAAGAGTTTCTGCAGCCATAAAGCAAAAGGTAAGTGTTGGTTTAACCCTTCTTTGGATAATATGAAAGCCGTTTGCGGCCTACCATCCTAGGAATAGTGTTTATGTTATACATTAAGTCTGCAACTTACACACATTTAACTAGTGTGCATTAAGCTTTACCATTTGGCAAAATAATAAAAATAAGTAAAAGGAGATGCACATCCAAGAAAAGAGACTTTGGCAATTGCACCCAATGTGTTTTGACTATACATGGTTTTGGCTTTAGGCACAATTCCTGGAACATAACCCCCAGGTAAGTTGCGGGCTTACTGTTCTTGGTTCAGATGAGAGCATACCATTTGGAGTTTTTACTAAGAAACTTAGTAGTTTTGCTGACAACTCCCTTCTCATGCAGTTCTAAAACCAATAACTATAAATAACCCCTTCCAGAATAAAAACACCACCCATGAAAGTTAGCTTTTTATGATATTGCTTGACTGATGTATGATTTTTAAAAGCTCTCAATCTTTTCTTACACAGGAGAAAACATTCTTGTGGTTGCAGTCAAAGAATCAGGAGTCAGAAAATTACAGTAGTCTTATGCAACAGTAAGTAAATATGGAAAGGTGGTGTTAAACTGAATTGACAGAAATTATTTCAGGTCCTTGGATAGAAATCTATAAATGTATAAAGTTGGATAAAAGTATCTGGGTGTTTTCCACTACCCACTTGAAAGCTTTTTTCCAGCCGAGGAGAAGTGGAGTCTTGGATGTGTTTACACTGCCCTGCTCGGTTACCTAAGCGGGCTTGGCAACATCTCCAAATTCACTTCCTGCCAGCTGGACTACAGGTTGACAGTTATCACTCTCTCTCACTAGATGAATGCATGGGAGAATGGCAACCCACATATTCTTTTTCTTTTTTCTTCCATCAGTCTGCCTTTCTGTGCTCCCCCCTTTCTCCATCTTAGCAGGATGAGCCTGCCAACCCTCTCTGGAGTCATCCAACAAGGGGGGAAGGAAGCTGGGTCTCCCATTTCCTCTCATGACACAGTCTAAGTGTGCTGTATTGAAATTAAAACTGCTCACAGTTTCTGTTTATTCTCTGAAGTTTTCTTCCTCTGGCAATCTTTTTATTCCATTGCAATATTCGAATTAATTATCATTTATCCCTGAAATAGGCTTATTTCATACATCTTGAATGATGTACCAGGTAGACTTCTAGCACTGCTCATAATGGTATATAGCATTGGCCACAGCAATCAGGATCTGTTCTTGGTGTGTGAAACCTGAGGGGTCCCAGATAAGAACTGCTTGGAATACCGGGGGGGAGGAGTCACAGGCACTGTAATTCACCTGTAAAACAATTCCTCCAAATCTTTAAAAGTTCTAAGGTTCCCATAAAATGTATATGTGAAGTCAGTTTCAACTTAATTTAGAGTGAAATTACTTTCTCTTTTAATTAGCTAATTTGTGTGTGTATGTTTCCAGGTCCTTTCCTGTCGACCCAACACAGGCTGCTAAAGGAGCTTTGACGGCTTCTGGTGAAGAAAACTCCTTCTTTTATCTCCATGAGGGAAATGAAGAAGCACTGCTTATTTTCTGCTCCACTCCTTAACATGAATTGGAGATGTAAAGCCTGTATTATAGAAAAAATACTACTGTCCTTGCAGAGCAACGGAAATTAATGGCTGACATTTCACTGAAACATGCAAACTTTTTGTTCAGAGTTTTTGCACTCTATAAATGATTTTGCATATAGATAGAGGCATAACCCTAATTTGATTGGCATTTCCCCCCTTTCAAACTACCTTGGTAAAAGAACTGCCTACTCTCAACATAGCATTTAGAGAAGTGAGCAAATTGATATATCCTTGGAACTTGTTACACAAACCTTTAAAGAAAAGATTGTGCAGAAATAAAAGGATATATAGGTGTACTTAAAATAACTTCTTAAAAAAAAAAAAACAGCTTGTGAAATTGCCCTGTTGGGATTTTTCTCCTTTTAAAAGGAGCCAATTTATAGGTGTCCATCTTGATGCCATTATGTGAAGCAGTTGAAGCACAGTAGCATTTAGTAATTTTGTTCACTGTTTTGAGTAGACTATTAAAAAACAAAACTTGCATATATAAATTTACATAATTGCTGGAAAGGAGAGGTGATCCTGTGAGTTGCTGCTTTTCTAGCAAGATCCTTCCCAAGGGGTTGAAATCTTGAAACCAAACCCAGGAGCAATGGGTTTTACATGGTATCCTCAGTCTTCCTAGGGAATTCAGCAACAAAAGGAATAATACCTTTCTCCAAGCTTTTACCCAAAGGCACCAACTGATAGTGTAAAATATATGTGAAATTTCCCACCAGTTGGATGAACAAAGACAACACATGCTCAGAAAGGGCTTCTTCACTAATTCTGTGGGTCACTGAAAGTTAAGGTGGAAATTCTGTTTCTAACATGTTTACAAAAGATGCTTTGTCTCAATTGCACATGATTCATGTAGGACATTTTCTTTAGCATGGAATAATAGCTGATTTATTAGCCACACCTTGCAAGGGTAGATTGATTCCTGGTTTTAGAAAAGTCTCCCCTGCTTCCTTACGCTGAAGCCCTCAGCACTGCACCTTCAGCCTTACTGAAAATGTGAGTTTAAAATCTGCCAATGGCTTCAAAATATTTTCAGTCTGGGTAAAAAAATGGGAGTGCATGTTATAATGGTCAGTCTTGGTTATCAACATTTTTAGTGCTACTTGATGTCTGGTGTGAGGTAGCAATGGCAATATTTCCTGAGATGGAAAACAGCGGCTGTTTGGGGTATTTAATAGTTTTGAAAGGAGCATCCCAAGCTAAATACTGGTATTTGCTCATCACTTAATCTTATGTTCCTTTTATATAATAAAAGATTCACATCAATACTTAGGAAAGCTTATTCAGATGCTTTCCTTAATTCAAATCAGTTTTTTAAAAATGGAATGTTTAATTGAAGATTATCAAACAGGTAAATGTTTATAACTGCTAAACATAACCAGATTTATGACTTGGGTCAGCTTGCTGGGGGGAAATTGTCATGGTTGTCATTTAGATTGGCTTTGAAGTATACTTAAATCCTAATTCAAATAGAAGTCCAGAAATAAAATTAGTTGGATTTCCTTCTAGGTTCTTCTGAACAGGAATTCCTGTTTAATTTATTGGGATTTTAGATATAGGGTTAGGCTTCTTAGTGAAACATTCTCTCATTCTGGAACTGAAAATTCAGAAGACATCAAGTGTAGTGATGATTTGCTTCTATGTCGGTAGACTTTATGTTGTCTTCCCTACGTACTTCTCTCAGATTTAATTTGTACAAGAGTATGCTGGCACAGAGTGAAAATGTTTAGTTTCCCTAAATTGTCAGGATAGATATAAGAGAAAGTGGCCATATCAGTTGCACAAAATTCCAGCAAAGAACAACTCCCCCATCCCCTTTCCCTCTAGATCCCCTGACTACATGAGGACTCAGTTTAAAATCTTGGAGAAATGAGTGCTGTACATGGCCCAAGAAACCCGTTTGTAGAACTTCTCCTGTAGCATCTTAAAAGTACTGTGTCAAGGCAATACTGCCTTAATTTTTTTATTTTACATTTTGATCTGCATCTGTTTATGTTGGCAGGAAATCTTTCCCTTATGAAAAACAAATACCGGGCATGTGCAATAGTATAATATATACATATAAATATATTTTAATACTTGTGGACAAAATGTTACAAGTTGTTTGAGAACAACAAAATCACCAATGTCTTCCATTTTGAGATGTGTATAGTTCCATAAGCATTAGTGCTTTGTAGCAAAACTGTAGTGCCATGTTAGGATCAGTGCATGAGCCTAGTAGTACTTTTTTTACAATTTCAGAGTGACAAATTAACAAGGCTGATGGTGTAATTCATAAGAAACTGACAAGATTATGGTCATGGTCTAAGGATGCAGTGTCCTTTCTAGGCAATGATAGCATATATTGGTGAATAAAATCAGTAGCATGAGGAGTGCATGGATCTTGAATCTGTAAGCAGGTAGAAGTGCACCTCAAGGAAACTACAATTGAAACAGTCTTTAACAAATCCTTTTTTGAGCAAATAATATTTTGCTGCAATGGGAAAATTCACTGATCTCTTGGACTAAGAAGTTTCACAGATTTAAGTGTGCATAAGGCTAATCTTTGCCACAACATGTTCTCATAAAATGTCCCTTCATATATGACTGTTCTCCATTCAGAAGAGCCTATAAACTTTTACTCAGTTACCCACTAGTTGCATATTTGCTCATAAGTACCCTTATGTTAATGCAGCACATCATCTATCAAGTTGAAAAAATGACTAAATTACAAATAATAACACTGCTACTGCTATTCAAGATTGGTAGTATTCATTTTTGAAATCAAATGATTCTCATTTTTCTACTTCCATAGAAAGCACCTGAAGGAGTTTGCTGTTTAAATTTTTTAAAAATCATTGCAGTACAACTATTTGGGTCACTAAGATGTCTCCCTGCTTATATTATCAATTTTCTTTTAGTTCAAATAAGTGAGATCAGCAATTCAGGCACCTGATTTTTCTGTGCAGATCCTGTAGTCTGGACTGCTGTGATTCTGTTTTTAGAAAACAACTACTTGTAGCTTAAAGAGGATACTGCATCTTTTTCTTGGTCTTGTCTGTAAATGGCCACCTTGGTGAGGAAAAAAATATTTCTGGTTTTGGTTTACCATTGGCTAAAAATTCATAGGAAACATTTAATTAACCACAAAACAAGAGATCTATGTTTAAAGGTCTCTGCCTATTCTCCCTTGAAATTTGGGAAGGTGGGTTGTTTACAAATGAGCAGTGAGGACCTGAGCTCAGCCAAGGTTCTGTTGGAAAGAAATGTATCTGTCCCATTGAATGAAATAGTTTTTAGTGCTTGGGAGAATCAATTGATGGAAAAATACCTCTGAAACTGGAATGCAAAATAGCACAGTATGTAGGGGGAAAGAATCCCTGATGCAAATAAAGCCATAAGATGACTTAATCAATAGAACTTTAGTAGCAATAACTGTTTGCATGTAATAGGAACTACTTGCATTAGCAAGTATTGTATAGTAGAATAAATGGTACTAACCAAATAGGTTTGTGGTGCTCTGTGTTGCAGGGAATTGCCTGACATGATGAGTTTCTCTTTAAAATGTTAGGAAATTCCTTAAAGGAAGTTGGCACTTGAATGCTTTATTGAGGAGCCTGTTTAAAACTCCTGCATAGCTCCCCCCCCCATTGATGCAACTAGGGCAGAAACTTGTTGTGGTCATGGGCTAACGATGCAGTGTGCATGAGAAAGTGGATGAACCCCTGTCCTCCTTGTCAATAGATAGCATGTAGTTGAACTTCTGGTGTGAAAGGGAACTCTTCAGAGACTGTGAACAGGGCCAGGTTCAACCTAAACATGCAATTTAGATTTGATTGTGGAAACTTGTTGCCATTACCTAAAGCTGGTTAGATGTGTCAAATTTTTGAGGAATGTTGGCAAGGTACAAAGCATCTTAGCACCTAGCAAGTGTTGTGTCTCCTGAAAATGTTATTTTTCTCTTTAAAAAACCTTTTAAAAACTTGTGCGCCTGTTACGTGGTTTCACTCTTAATTATAAAAGCTACTTTTGAGTTTGGAAGCTTCTATTCTAGATGGGTATGCCTGGCAATCTTTTACCCTCACCACTCTATAATAGAGTGCAGTTCATACCTCTTTAAAATGCAGCTTGCACTAACCTAGTATGCATGTAAGACCATGTAAACTGTAAGCCTAATATGTAACTCTGCCTTAAACAGGATTCAGCTGAAGTAGAACAGATTCATCTACAAGGTTGGGATGTATGCTTGAAGGCTTTACCTTTATTGTTTTCCTTAATTGCAAGGAGTTATATCCCAGCTGGTGTGTGTCTGCCAATAGAAGGCTTTTGAATAGGGATCAAGGCTATTTTGGGTAGTTCCCCTCCCCTCAACAGCTGCCCATACTGTTCCAAAGGGCCCACCAATTCTCCAGGTCAGATTTGAGTGGGAAGGAGGAATCACTGAAGAGTGCCTCAACCCTTTTTCCACTGATGGCTCCACTGTACTAAAGAGCCTTCCATAAGCAGAATATGGCCAGAGGGTAGCCAGTATCTATCATCAGTCTGATTAACACAGCCACCTGTTCAAGTGGATGGAAGAAGCCCATATTTTAAAAGTAGAATTGATATATATTCTGTACAGAACGACCCCTATATATTCATACTGTAATATGAGCTTTACTAATGGTTTCCAAAATAATGTTTGAAATCTGAATCAAGGAGACTGTCCTTTATATGTGAAAAAATAGTCAACAAAAACCTGTGATTATTTTGTTCACATCACAAAATATACAAGGCACTTTTTACTGTTTTCAAACAAACATGATTCTAGGGCTAAGGAAATTTGCACTTTGTTAACCATTCTGAGCAAACTGGCAGAATCTGAAAGGCATATCACGGCTATGCCACCAGTAGGACTTGCTTTGCTCTAAATTTATTTTGAGTTGCTGGTTTGCAGATACTTTTCAATTTGCAAAACTGGTGCTTGACTGACATAGTGCTGCTGCTACCCAATTTAATAATGAACTTTTTAGCTTGGTATCTGGATGAGTGTGAGAGCTTCATACATGCAGGATTTGCTGTTGTGGTGCTTAGTCAGAAACATTTAGGATGTGGTTAACTGTTTGAAGATGCTTGGCTATCTTGCATAACCTCATAATGGAGAGCTTTGCTGCCTAGATCTATAGAAATGAGGGGTTCTGTTACTCTCCAAAGCAGCCTTTGCCAGCCTGTTGCCCTCCAGATGCTTTGTGCTGTAGGTCCCATCAACCCCAGCAGCACATCCAAAACAACTGGAGGACACCTGTGAGAGGCAGCTTCAACAAATTGCACTTAAGCAGTTTGCACCTCAGTAGCTGTGGTATTTAAACTCCTGAAGGTTTAGCACTGAAATTTGTTTCCATAAGCAGTTAATGAGGGGAAAGATCTTTCTATGAAGTGGCTCTTCATGGCACATAAGCAGCACTTGGGGTATACGTGTGGTTCCCCCACCACCACCTCGCCTTCCATTTATTCTCTTAACAGCCTTTATTATTCTATCAGTGGAGAACAGGATTTCATTCTAAGTATATTAGTGCCATTCTTTATGAATGGTTGCAGGGGGCTCTTTTTAATAGTCTTTCTCTATTCTACATGTGCACTAGTTTTTACGATAAAATCCCCCTTACTTGACTTCTCCCTTTTAGACCTTTTATTCTTGCTTTGCACTTTGAAGAACAGTAATTATTGAGCAGTAGAAGTCCAAGCACAATACATGGGTGCCAATAAATGTGTTTTCCAAACAGGCTTCTGGGATATAGATGGTAAGTTTGCAAGTGGTAGCGTTGGATCTTTGCAACAGGATTTGGAGGCCTAAGCTGAACTGAATTTTTGTACCACGCTTTATTAAGTACTTGAAGATTGAGGGTGGGGGTGGAGGAAGGACAAGGAGTTTATGCCCTCACCCTGTACACATAAAGGCAATGAGTTCTCCCTGCCCTGAAATGTAGAGGAATGGTCAGCTAAGTGGTGCTCCCCAAAGACTGCAGGAATCAAAGCTTAGTACGGTCTCTGCTGAACAAAGAACTCATTTGTATGAAAGGACTCTTATGACAGGAATGTGGAAAACAAAATACTAGAGAATGAGAATATGTCCTGTGATGGGGCAGGGGAGAATGCCCCAAGGTGAAGATTTCCTACATAACTAGATGAGAAGAAAGCAGGCTTAGAGCTGGAAATTGGTTCTATCTGGGGGGGGGTGAAAGCATTCAAGTTTGATCACTTGCTAGTTGGTTTTAGATGGAATTGTCAACTTTCCCTAATTACAGCACAATGAACATTCCACAGAGTTTAGCATCTAAATAGTTGCAACTTATCTGTCCTCTGCCATCTTTGACAAACCCTTGGAAGGCAGATGAGGTTGTGAAACTCAAGTATGGAAAACATACATGGAAAATTGACAATGGCACAAGCACATAGGCTCACAAACCAAGTCTTTTATAGAGGTAGTATTCTAATTATGCATGATTAAGATGTCTAGTGTTATAGTTATTACCAGTAAATTGATATATGCATTTATACATAATGAAGCAATAGGAACTAATATACCAATAGCTTGAACTTACTGCTTTGATTCTCAGATTTTGATTTTAGAGAACATTCTGTCTCTTTAAAGGAGGCAGAATGTACAAATAAGAGAAGCATGACACCAAAACTGTGTATTTGAAAGAAAAATTAGCAGAATGAGCCCTTTTGACCTCTTACCAGGTTCATTGTGTTCCCTTGAGCCTACATAATATGAGCATGGTTGGTGGTAAGATGGGTTTCTTGGCTGCGGCAATTGTACAAATAAAAAAGGTGCAGAGTTTCAGAGTACAGAGAAGGCACTAGATGAACCCCAAATAGGGCAATAGCAAAACGTTGTATGTAGTAGGAATTTTCAGGTAACAAGAAGGAAGGAACCTGGATCACAACCTGTTGGCTGCAAATAAATGAGAATTTAGGTGGATGAAATCATTAAGCAGTCCTTACTCTTCAGGTATTGAGTTTAAATGACAGGTTCTCCTCGCCAGGTATCTCTCACCTTGTTAGGCAGCTATACCAAGATGAACTGGTTTCAGACCAGCATTAATACACCTTACAATAACTAATCTGAAAATGGCAAAGTTTTGCTTTAGACACAATGCAAGTTCAAGCTTGCTAAGTAGGAGTGGAGCTTGCTAACTAGATTCAAGAGAGTAAATGGCACCCCCATAAAAATTATTGGTTTAGTTACAAAAAAGTAAAAAGTGGGTGCATTTAATGGTAGAATATATATGCCGAATACATATTAAATATTAAGTAGAGGATGGTAGAAGCATAGCCCTTGGACTAGAAAATTATTTTCCTAATGTGAAGGTGCTGCTTAAAATAAACACTGAGTTTAAAGTTCCTTAACTAGATTATGGCTATACTAGTTTCTGCAGAGCAAGTTCCAAATACTTCTTCATATCAAAGTTTGCTTTCTCATAGATCTGAAAAAGGATTTGTTATGGCAAATCTGCATTTTATGTTAGTGGTTATTTTCCCAATCATTTATTTTAAGCTTGTTATAGAGGCCATATTTTTTACATTGCCAGTCTTGGTAATTAGTAGCTGCCAAATAGATGTAAGAATATTGGAGACGTGAGTGAAGGCTTTTAATGACATCAGTTTGACTTCCCCTTTGAGTTCATGTTAACATGAAAAGACTCCATAGTATTGTATCATTGAATTGTTTTCCCCAAACTCTGTCCCTCTTGTAGGTTGTGATTTAGGTCTCTGCTAATTAATTTCTTCTTTCAGAGCAAAAGAAAAGATTGTCTCTGCAAATGCATAGGATAACTGATCATAATAAAAGGATTGTGAAAGCTAGAGTCTGGGGAAATGTACAGAAACATTGTATAAATTTTAGAAGTAGGCTTACATTTTGTTAACTCACTTGAACAAGCAGAACAGACAAGGAAGGTATATGCCACTGCAAACTATTTACTCCCATTGCACAATTATGTAACAAATACCACAAATCTACCCCTGTATATAACTGAAGATTTCCAAAAGGCAGCTTGCTTTTATATCTATGCATCTTTTGGGGAGGGAAAGAGGGTGTTAAAATTATTATTTTGACACTGTAAACAATAATTGTTCAAAACTGAACCTGGAAACTCTGCACCTGTATACAATTTTTTAGCAATAAAGCAGCATGGGCTGAGAATGCACTTAAAATGCCATTGTGTCATTTCTTCTAGGACGAACTCTTGAAACGATAGAAATGTAGGTTCACATATTTCAGTTTGCCTTCATTGTGGAGCAGATGTTTAATCATTGCAAGCTTATATGATTGCTGTGAAACCCCAGCAGCTTTTTAGCACATCTGAGCCACTTCATACTCTCATGTATTTCTCAACAATTATGTCATCGGTTGCCATGTGTTTTGCAGTGCCTCTTCTCTCTCCTCTTCCCAATACAGTGGTACCTCAGGTTACATACGCTTCAGGTTACAGACTCCGCTAACCCAGAAATATTACCTTGAGTTAAGAAATTTGCTTCAGGATGAGAACCGAAATTGTGCTCTGGTGGCGCAGCAGGGGACGCCATTAGCTAAAGTGGTGCTTCAGGTTAAGAACGGACCTCTGTAACAAGTAAGGTACTTAACCGAGGTACCATTGTACAGGGCTTTAAGTTTTTTTCTGAAAACTTATCAGGTGGTGAAATGAATAGGAAAGCAGCGCCATCAAACATAAGCTAACCGGTCAGTCCATTCTGTCAAATTTGTGTCTACACCATTTAAACAGCACTGGAATGCACATTCTTACATTGGACTTGAAATTGTTTTTATTGTTAAATTGCTTTGAGATGTTTCATAGGAAGCAATTCATAAAGTTAATAAGAGATACAGATATGTAGGCTGCCTCACATCTGTACAAGTTTCCTAACCTATGCTCCATCTTTGGTAGTTTAGGCAGCATTTTAAAAACCCTGTTAGCATAGAATTCAACTGGTGTTACAGTTAAGAGTTCAAATTTGATGAAATTTTGATAGTTTTTAAATTGACACTTTTAGTTTACACAACAGGTTATTGGGTAGACTGAACTGTCTCAAGCCAAATTTAAAATAAAATGCAGAATTGAAAGCCAACAAAACTGAACAAGCTGTACATTTCCTCTAAAGAGAGGCTGCAAATGCATTCACTGTATAGTTTAGGATAGTATTAACAGATGCAACAATTCCAAAAAAAATCCAGGCAGAACTATGTGTGCACATATAAAAATATAGCAGTTCATATGCTTTGTGTAATCCATTTGCCAGTCCAAGACACACTGCCATTTTCAAATACTGTACAACCAAAACAGTGGTTGTGTGAAGACAAGTTATAACCTCATGTTCATCACAGCCAAATGCAGATATATGACTGCAGAAATTCTACCAGTTAGTTGTTCAACTTCTTCCTTGTTCCCCCAGATGCTTGGCCATGTAGTCTTACTTTGTAGACCTGCTTTTCAGACATCAACTTCTGCTGGTTTCTTTCTTCGAGTTTCTCAATCAACCGTTCTATCCGTATGTGCGCCAAAACAAGGCTCTCCTTTAACTACAAAAAATAATAATCGCCAAGCTTAGATAAAACGAAGTGATCCAGAAAACCAATTATATCAGCCAAATCTTTGTCAGTGAGGGAAAAAAATGTCCAATATTTTAAGTCCAGCGACACACCTTGTAACTATGCATTTGAGAGGCATCTCTATTAAAGGTGTGGGAGAAAACCAACATTGCACCAAGGCTATTCTGTCAGGTCAAGCATTTGGGCTTGCTAGATGAATCAATCCCCTTTACCTGTTTCAGGTGTTCTCTCAGCCAAACATCCCCTTGACCCAATTATAGAGGGCACAGGGGAAGGAGGGGGGAACCCCAGTTCACAAGCAGAAGACCTTGTTCAGGGTATCTCATGTATCTTGGGAAAGTGACTAGGGCAGCTGAGCGCTCCTTCATGATAACTCTCCAAACTTGATTGGCATGAACCCAGCATGCTGACAACCAATATTTCAAAAACCGTGTAAGACAGTTTGTCATGTGCAAATTTGGTTCCACTTGCTCCTCACCTTTTAGCCCACCTCACTGGCCTCAGATGAAAGCCAGTACTGTCAGCTGTGTAGTCTGACATCTAATAATACTTGGGAAGAATTAAACTCAGATTGGTCCCCTATGGCCTACCATAGCTGTTTGCTAGCATGGCCAAGGGTTGCTCATCCCTGATTTAAACAGTTCTACTTGATCTAAAGAAATGATGAAGCTGTACAGGGCCTGTTCCAAACCTCCCCAAGCTGCACAGGATCCACTGCGGCAGCTATTTCATTTGGCATTTGGGTAATGGCAGAAGCCTCAGAATATGTGAGAGGAGTCCACAATGCAGTTCCTACCAGAACTGGGGCAACATTAATGCAGGAAGAAGCCGTGCTGTGGACTCCTCTTTTATAGCACAGGAATTCTCCTGTTTCCTCGAGTGGCACAGGAAAGTCAAGCTGGAACAGCTCCTATTTGTCTCAGATAAAGTGAGGACACACACACTGAATATCGTATTAGTAAGAGTATACCATATTTGCCTTTGGCATTCAGCTGCCAAATGTGTTCATGTGCTCTTTGGTTTAAATGAGCAAAGGACTGCATTAAGTTCAGTTTTATGGACTGCTTGTTTTGAAAAGCTTGTTTATGAAAACAGGATGCTGTAGTTAGTTTCCAGAAAATATTTATAATTTAAACTGAAAAATGTTAATATTTACTAGTTTAAAGTATAAATGTTTTCTGGAAACTAACTAGAGCATCCTATTTTCATACAACCATGTGCTTGAAAGAACAACCGGTGTTGGCTAAGTGTGCCTGGGAGCTATTTTTTCTATTTCACAGACTTGGAGGGTTGCCTTTCATTTGCCAAGCCTCAAAACAGTTTGTGCCCATTATTATTACTAGAAAAGAGCATATGTTTCTATGTTCCATAAATGTCTGAAAGACTGCTCTGACTACTCCTTTTAAACCTCAGTCTAGTATATTGTGCAACAGTCTGTAAGAAAAACCCAGGTTTAAATTCTGCCCTGTCAAAGACTATCAGCACAATTCTATCAATGTCTGCTCATAAGTAAGTCATATTGAATCAGTGAATTCAGTGGGCCATATACTCCCAGGTGAATGGGGTTAGGATAGCAGCCTAAAAAAAGTTCACTAGACGCTCTCTGTTACAAGGGTTGCAAAGCTGATAAGAGCACTTAACATGTTTTGTAATGGTCCATATTTTTGTACATTTAGTCACATTTTTATCTGCCCAGTTCTCCTGTGAGAAGGGGAAAACAGTAGTTAACAAACACAAAAACAGAAGAACACTTACTTTCTGTACTTGTTCCTTTAGGCTCACAGGAGGACAGGTCATCTTTGAGGCTTCAATTGTCGTTTTAGTTTTTAACAAGTAACTGAAAAATAGGTTAAAAGACAATACATTTTGAAATTAGCTGCTCAGTCATAGGAATGTATGAATAAAGGAGAAGATAAACATAATTTATATTGCAATTTTTCAGAATATTGTGTTCACTTTTTTCAACATTTTATGTCTACTCCAGCAAGAGAAATCTAAATATTCAAAAATGAAGATTATGAAGAATAACCATTTAATAGTATTTTGCCAACATCCTGATTTCACTGATTATATCCTAACTTGTGATATAATTTCCTGAAATTAATAGGTTTCCACAATCTCATACTGCAGTACATTTCAGATTCGTAACAATGTATTTTGAAGGACCTAATTATTCAATATACAACACTTATTTTATTTTCAAGAAAATAACTTCTCGCCTCTCCTGTCCCTTCCTCAAGTAGGCTAAACTTTTGTGGTCATAGATCACTTCTATTTTATAGCCATTTTAAGCCCTTTCACACAGCATATTCAAAGGTCAATACCTTATCATGAAGTAATACTTAAGCAGCCAATCCACTGTCATCCACTGAAAAGCATCGTCTTGAGCTGTGACATTACGGTTTCTCATTCACAAGTCAAAACACAAGACTGCATGATCATTGTTTAGTGTAATAGCAAGGCTATTCAAATCCCAGGTCAGCCATGAAGCTCACTGGGTGACTTTGGACCTGTACTTCCCACTAACCATATAATGCTGGGCTGTTGGGAATCTAAACTGGAAGGGAAGCAGTCCCCTGAGCTCTTTGTAGAGGTGATGGGATAAAAAGGTGGTGGTGGTGGGACAATTAAGTGAAGTCACCCTTAAGATCAAGAAAATATGAATGGTACTTTCCAGTGGCTAATTGAATAAATCTCCTAAACTTGTATCCCACTGGAAAATTAGTTTCAGATCAGCTCTCATAACAGCAAGGTGTTACTATTGGAATAGTTATTTTCAGTTGTATAAACGCCTGCTTCTACCCAAACATTAGCTACATGTTGTGCTGCTGTAACTACCACAGCATAGTGTCTACAAATGATGCCATCAGCCAGTATCTCTTTTGGAAAAGCCTTTTTTAATCTTTTGCATGCCTTTTTATGAAACCTTCATGTATAAACTTATACAGGATGTCTTGTATGTGTCAGTTTGTTACCCTTTGTTTTACTGGAGTTTGTCCGCATGACTTAACCATCTGATCAGTTCAATATGCATCTGGATACTAACCATATGATGTTGTCCTTCAAAAGGCAAAAGAAGCCTCGCAGGTGAGCCAGAGGTTTTGAACAATAGAGTCTGAAACCTACTCCCGCTTTACATTCTCGACAGTACAACATGTTGTAGGTGCTGGGGGGGAAAGACCAGGTGTGAAGTCAGCATTCCATAATCTGCTTTATGACCAAACTAGGGGCTTCAGCCACCATAAGAAACATTTTTGGAATTTGCCCTAGAAAATCCAGAATTATTCAGTTATAAAAACCAAATTTAAAGTACAGCAACTTTTTAGAAGTATGCATCTTTCCATTAGTAGATAGCAGGCATAGGCAAACTCGGCCCTCCAGATGTTTTTTGGGACTACAATTCCCATCATCCCTGACCACTGGTCCTGCTAGCTAGGGATCATGGGAGTTGTAGGCCAAAAACATCTGGAGGGCCGAGTTTGCCTATACCTGGTATATAGCTTCCAAGTTTACAGGGGAGAGGGTGTTGCAAAAGCCTGTATGAACATATTCCTAGTGATAAGAATGCAGCATGGTTTCTTTACTACAGAATATGCATCCTTAAACATCCCAAATATTTACAAAGAAGTCCTATGAGGGCAGTGGTGGGAGAATCCAAGGTGGATGAAAAACCAAATCAAAAGCTCTGTGGAGCTGGTAGGGCACAAAATTGGGGTGGGGAACAAGGAGGGATGTTTCCGAATTTCTTCTTTCACTGGTTCCCATAACATCTTATTGTTTCCACAGTCAGAAAGCTAGAGAAGGCAGAAACACTTCTCTGCCCAGATCATTCTCTATACTCTTCCAGGACCCCAGGATACCTGCCCTAGGAAACAAAGGAAAGAAGAGATGCAAAAAGAGCCATTTCTCGGAGACAAAGGATGCTCACTGGGAATGAAATAAACATTTACTTAAGCCAGGCATTTTATTTTTAAAAGTACTAAAAAAAAAGTCTGGCAAATAAAGCATTATTTATTTCATTAGCCACCTTCCCCAAGTCACATGCAAATAGAACAAAAAGGTGGCATATGGTTCCAAGATATTCTTGCTCTTCTAAGCATCTGATGTAGTTAATTTTAATTAAATAAACAACTCACCATCCATTGAGGTCTCCCTCAATGCAGACCATCAATTTATCTTCCACTACAACATCATTTGTAACCTCTGAAAAGAGAAGCAGACCTTTTACAGATTGAATAAAGCTAAGAATTCATCAATACATTACATTCAAACACTTTATTTCATTTAATACTTATTCAGGGACCTGTTAATACACCTGTAAATTATTCAAATAGATCTCATAGAAACAAGACTATCTTCATGCTTGAAAAATAAGAGACATCTACTGCTAGAATCACTGCAACATGCACTTTAGGTTTAATATATATTATTACAGGCATATTTAAATTACTGAAGCATTTTACACAAGCTAAGATCTAAATTTAAAATGTCACTTTCAGAAATTATAGTAGAAAAGGGACTCTCACTGAAGATTGCAAAAGTGGATTCCTGTTATGATAGAAATTAATGCTGTACTTTGGAATTCACACCATTATTTACAACATGGCTTGATGTTGATTTATTTAACATTCATTAAGATTAACCAGTTTATTGGTTTGGAAATGAAAGCTTCTGAACTCCTCATGGCTATGCCACATGAGGGGAAGAGGCGGGAATCATCCCAACAGAAGGCTCTCCACAGCTTATTCACATCACACTAAACTGGTTTAGTGTGTGAATGTGGCCTTCTCAGCCTCAGAATGGTTGTGGGAATAAGGGCAAGTGGAGTGTCATATATGGCCTGCGGTCCACATTCATGCTTGCCCAACCCCTGTAGGGTGTCTGTCTGTCTGTCTGTCTTTCTCTCTCTATATATATCTCTACTGATGCCAATACTGGCAAGGTCTCATGGGACTACATCATTTTTGTTTTTTAAATGTATTTTTATCGCTTCTATTTCTTATGCATTACATTTCAGTTTGAATTACAAGAAAATACAACATAAGAAATGAAAGCAATCAAAATCAAACAGCACCTGGCAGAAGACATAACAGAAATCATGAGCCACGACCACCAACATTTTTCAAGTGGCGGGGGCGGATTGAGACCATCGGCTCAAATCTTTTAAATTCCATGTTTTGAGCTTCGCACGACCCCTACACGAATGTAACAGGCGTAATGATAACCCGTGTACATTGCCACGTGCGAAAACAATCCTGCGTGTATTTATTTGAACATTTGTGCAGCCTGATTGATGAAGAGCCCGGTGTAGCTCGAAAGTTCGCGCCTTTTCTTTTCCTAAAGAAAAGAAAGCGCCCTTCCCTTTTCGCTCCGAGGCTGCCAACCCAACACTCAAAAGAGTGCGACCCACTCACTGAAGCAAACGAGAAGGCGGAGCTTCTCCTCCTGGGCGCAGAGATGCAGCGAGTCGCCCAGCACCGAGCGGCAACCGCGGCACTGGTAGAGCACGCAGTCCTCCAGCCTGAGACTCCGGGAGCCCGGAACCCGCTCCCCGGGGTTCTCCGGAGGCTTTGCGCTTTGCTGACCATGGCGGCAGCTCTTCGTCCCGGGTTCCGCCCGATCCACTCTGATCACGCCTCCCAGTCGGGGCTCCTGGAAGAAAAGCTCCAGCTGCCGCCGCACGGCCATGTTGCTTCCCGCCAACTTTTCAAACCTAGTCCCCACCTCCTGGGGCGCCTATTGGGGCAGTCCCTCATGACGCTGGCAGGCCTTCCCCCTCCGATTGGGTGCCGCTCTTACTCCTCAAGCTTTCCCCAACCAATCGCGTTTTCCACCCAAAGGGCGCTTTTGTTTTACCTCGGAGCGTGTGGAGAGCCGGAGAAGCCTTCGCGCCTTTTCGAAACAAGGAAACGAAACGGTGGTGTTTGTTTTTTTTTTAAATTATTTATTTATTTATCCGGGGTTCCTATTGGCTAGGAGCCTCCTTCGAGCACCACCCACTTTCGCTTGCGGCTCGACCAATGAGACGGCGCGAGAGGTGATTTCGAAGGCAGCGCGGCGGGGAGGAAAGGCGGCGAGCGCTGAGCGGGCGGGTTTGAAGTGCGGCGGTTGGAACGGTCGGTTGGATAGAGGCGAGCATGGAGGCTCCTTCCGCGCAGCAGCTGGAGGCGCTCAAGTACGGCGAGCTGAGGCGCCTGGCCAAGAGCGCGGGGCTGAAGGCCAACCTCAAGGTGCGGGGGCTGCGCGCAGTGAAGCGGCGTTGGGGCTGGGGAGGGGCGACTGGGTGCGGGCGAGGCGAAACGTGAGAGGGCCGTTTTGCGGAACGAGAGTCGTTTTCGGCCCTCAACCATATGGCCGCCGTTCTTCAGCCGTCTAACTTGCCTTGTGAGCCTCAGAGGAGCTCGCGCGCCCAGGACGAGCTAATTAACTTGACACAAGCTATAGCTTAGGGCGCCACTCTCTTGGGCCCCTCCCTAAAAAAAAATTAAAGGAAAAAAACTTGGATTTCCAAAATATAAGATAAGAAACCAAATAAAATAAAACCTACATACAGCAACAGTGTTTTGTGTTGTGTATGGACCAATTAGGTTCCTAAATTACCATATAGCATATATTCAACATAAAAAACAGCTACAATTTGTTGTTGAGAAAGGACAGCTGGACATATAAAGGGCCCCATTACCTTCAGTTGCTTAGGACCTCATCAAACCTCACTCTGGCCCTGCAAACACTAGTGGCCAAAATTGGGGAAAGTGTATTTCTGAGGTTTGATCGCTCATAACACCACCTTTTTTTTTGGAGCAATACCATAAAATTATGTATCAATGGAAAGATAATTTAATGAAGAATATAATGCAACAAAGTTTGTTCAGTTATCTGTATTCTATCAATACAATTCTATCAGCAGAAACGTTAAATCGCCACCCGCGTGTGTACCAACGTGGCGCTGCAGGTTGCGAAAGTGCCTCCCGCATGGATTGCATTCGCTACCTGAGGTTCCACTGTACATCAGAGACGCTAGTCCATATGAACTGTGCCCACTCAAGTTGCCTAGTCAATTTGAAACGGGCGCCCTACTCAAAACAATTATGCCAGAGGGCGATCTTTTCTAGATTGCTTTCCTGTGATGCATTTAACTGGCCGCAAACAAACACCAACTGGCACCAGCTTTGTAGCGAGTGCTTCTAGATGGCTTTATTGTGGGATCAGGGCTTACCCATTGCACCCCTTTGTATACAAATTGGGTTTGGCTTTTGCTGTCCAACTTCCCAAGGATATTCAAGTGCCCTGAGTCCATGATGGGTCAGAGAAGAATAGCCCACATACTTTCCATCAAGTTCTGCCTGCTGGTGTGAACAGCAAGTGGTGGAACAGCAGTGAATGTTATCACTACAAATACAGTGTATGGAAGCTAATGTGCCAAAGACACAGAATAATCTGGTCTGAATGACTTCTTTGTGATATTAAATATCCTTTCCTAGGAGCACCCAGTATGTTCCTCTTTCTCAAATACAGGGTCCCCAATTCTGTTAGCTGAACCATATAGCTGTGAAAGACTATGCAACCTATTTCTATACCTTATGTTTTGCCAACTTGAAAAGACTGCCCATTCTATCTATCTATCATGACTTGTCTATTTAATTTAAAGTGACATATAATGGTGTATTCTCTAATTTTATATGAAAAAACCTGGTGAAATGAAACCTTGTGTACACTGATCTCACATTATGCTGTAACTGTTTTGTAGGCAGACAAATTGTTACATTTGTTGAAGCAGCACTTCCTTGCATCAGTAAAGGAAAATGGAAGTATGGTAAGCACAAAATATATTTTGCCTATCAATTTCTGTGTTTTTCATTGCCTTTAAAACACCCTGCTCACTTGTTAATTATGCATATGCTGGCACAGAAGTGATTCTCACCTGATTTTTATCAGAATTATTCTTGGGGTATAAACTGTAAGCCATTTTCTGAAATCACCAAATAAGCGATTGAGTTTTGGCTAGGTGGGAAAATCTCCCCATGTTGCTTCTTCAATGTTTACAAATAATTTGGAAATAAGAATGATGTGGTCCAATTTACTTGGTACAGGTAAACAAAAGAGACTTATCTACAGATACAGATGAGCTAGACAGCAGTCAAAGGCTTGTAAACGAGTCCATGGTGACTAAAAGGCGTAGAAAACAGAAATATGATGATGCACAGGGCAACCCAGAAGGAAAAACAGAACTTCCAGAGAAAGAGGTGACTTTATGTATCATTGAGTCTTTGTATTGTAAATATTTACCTGCTGCTTTTGGAAGTTTATGTTGGTATTTTGTGCTTTTGAAAAGCGTTTTATATGAAAAGGCTATAGTGCTTTATGCGATGATCAAAAGGTAACAAAATTTACGAGTTGTGTGTAGTATGTCCTTCAAAAAGGTGTCAAGAAATGTCTGATCCTGAAGCCTGTATAAATTAAGTTATGAATAAGTTACTTTGTAACATTCTTAGTTATTGGGTGCAAAGAACTATCCAGTGTACTCTCCAGCTTTTGAAATCCATGTTCTGATCATCCTATCTTTTGCCTGTATATTTACAAGCATGCATTGAAGCCCTAAGGCTTTCTTTTACTGTTCTACTGTAGCAGAAAAGCAAAATGCTTATTTACAAGTTTATTTTTTTGAACTTCAGATTCTGACAGAGGTGACAGAAAGTGAAGAGGCCCAGGAAGTTGACTCTAGAAAAACGCTGAAGACCAGTCAAAACAAGTGTCTGCTGAACAGTGGAACTGTAGAAAATTTAGCAGATAACTCAGATACTGAAGATCAACAAAAAGAGGAAAAAACCAGAAGAAAAGGAGGTAAAGTAACTTGTACTTTTAAGTAAAATGCTTGTTTTGTACTAGTTCAATACAGTGTGGGGGGCAAGCTATTGTCTATATTTTCACACTCAGTAAAATCTAGGATTCTTGGGAGCTGAACAATAGTTTGTAGACAGTAAGATTCAGGAGCAGCAGTGTGCAGTCTCATGAAGGGTCTAATGTGAGAGGACCTTTAATGTACCACTTTTACTTTCCTCTTTGTCATCAGCATGCTCAACAAAATCGCCATTGCACAAAGTCATTAGTAGAAAGCCTTAGCAAACATTACACTCATATGAAAGATTATCTTACGGAAACTTGAATAGCTAAATTTGTTCTGCTTAACTTAAGAAATTTGAAAATATTAAGAACAGTTTGAAATTGTAGCACTATTGTTACCAAATAATTTTCAAGTTTTCTCCCATATCTGTTTCCATCAGGTAGGATTCTTGTGGATCCTGTCTCTGAAAAGAAACCTGGGAGAAAAAGATTTGCTTCTACCACTCCAAGTAAGTAGCATTAATACAGCTGACCTGCAATAGAAGGATAAAATATTAACCTATTTGTACATGAATCTAAATGTTTAAATGCGCAGGTGCTGTTTTTATCCTTCGCTTTGTCATTTGTTTGGCTGTTAAATCACACTGAGGTGCTTATTTTAAAAAATATGTGGGAAAGATTTTTATGGAAGAATTTTGCAGCAAATCTTCAGAGCCACTGATATGGTAACTAGCAACTATCCTCAGCTTGCAGTTGAATTCCTTGTCTTGACTACTGAAAAGTATCTTATGTGACACCTTGATGCTTGCTATTTCTGTTTTGCCTTCTGTGTAACAGTTCAGATGGAACTCACACAATTCCATGTATGTGGGATTTCTTTGTGCAAAGGATTTTAACCAGAACAAAACATCTTTTGAAGGGCATTTGAAGGCTGATATGTAGAGGAGCATGGGGAGACTTGGAAGTAAATTTAAAGCTTCATACTAATGAGTACAATAATAATAATAATAATAATAATAATAATAAACTTTTCTTTTTTATGTATTAGTATTCTGCTTATATTTCATATGTACTAGCTCATTTTCTTGAGTTGCATCTTAAAATAACCATGCTTTCTTACTCTGATAAGCTGTAATAAATGTGCAAATATTTCCAAGTTTCCCCATGCTCACAGGTAACTGTCCATGAAGACACTAATATCTGGTACAAATCCAACTGATTAATACATGCTTCCATGACATTACATGCAGATAACCTGTAGTTACTGGCATGTTAGAGAGGGAAATGTGGGGAAACTGTCAAACTCATACTTCTAGAACATTGCTGTGAAAAAGCAAAATTCAAGTTTTGACATCTGAAAACATTTGGAGATTACATTTTTACTTACCCAATTAACAGTTCTCTTAAGCTACTGTTTGTTGTATACTGTACCAAAAGTTAGAGGCACGAATTATATTCTATGCTGCAAACATACCGTATTTTTCGCACCATAGGGCGCACCTAGTTTTTAGATGGTGAAATCAATAAAAACAATCCCCCCTCCAGCCCCAAAGAGCAGCGTACAGGCTGCGCACAACCTCTCCCTGCCGGAGGGGTTGCGCGCGTCACTGGAACAAGCCAATGCAGCGAGCGGGATCCATCCCACTCGCTGCCTTGGCTTCCTCTTTAGCCCCGTGCAATTTCTTCCTGCCGGGAGAGGCTGCATGGAGCTAAAGAAGCCATAGCCCCGTGCAGCCTCTCCCTGCCAGAGGGGTTGCGCGCGGGTATGGCAGAAGCCTGCATTCGCTCCATAGGACGCACACACATTTCCCCTCAGTTTTTGGAGGGGGAAAAACTGCGTCCAATGGAGCGAAAAGTATGGTAAATGAGAAATCAAAGCTCTTCAGCATTTGTGGTAGACTTGTTCTTAAAAATATTAGTCTGATTTATCAGCATGAATAACAATAAGGAAGATTCATGAATCTGATATTTTTACTGACATTCATGAAGCTAAAAAATAGGTGTCAAAACCTTGGGTGATAACGGAAGAAGGAATGGTTTGTGGAAATACTGAACGAAAGAGACTTTACAACTAAAAATGGGAGAATAAATTTAATAAGGGTACAATTACAGATAATTAACACAATGCTAAAGAACTAGAGGAGGAAGATAGCGGTCACTTTATTTTTTTTTAAATGGCAACTTTATTTCGGGAGCAACAAAGCACCTATTCAAAACAAATGTCTGTTTGTGTATTGAATCCACTATAGAAATTCAGCAGTAAATCTTGTTATACATATTTGTATCCAGTGCTGCACAAGTGGAGTTGCACTCAGACAATGATATTTCCCCTTCCTCCTTCTCTGTTCATCCACAGAATCTTCTCTGGAGCAGATGTTCTGGGTATGTGGGGTGGGGCTATATGGGGCAGGAGAAAAGCAAGTTATTGTGCAAATGGAACAGCAATGTTGGACACAACCTTGTAAAGTTACTGGTTGCAAATAGAATAACAATCCTTGCCTCCCAACTGCAGCAGTCTGCTGCATTTCTCTGCTGGGTGCAGATAAGGGAACTGAGTGCTCCCATTTCTCTTCTAGCACACTCACCTGCATGATTCTTGCTGATTTATAGGGGGCTGCAAACTAGCAATTAAATATGTGTGCTTTTAAAGAAAAATATTGGTAACAATGTTCTTTTTAATTCTGAAGACTTTAAGAAAATTCACGAGGCTCAGTTCAAGAAAATGCAATCTATTGATGAATACATTGAAAGGAAAAATAAAATGATTCGCAACTTCAGCAATTCAGTTAATGAGGTCAAGGTAAGGATTAACTTTCTCCACCCCAACCTATATGCAGAGTATTTAGAATGAAACCTGCATTCACTCATAGTAATTAGAGTCCATGTCATAAATTTAGCCCTCCTTTCTTCCAAAGACCATCTCACCAATGACAGCTTTTTCAGTCCCTGTGTACTGTCAAGTTCTTTCATACAATGTATTCTGACCCACAGAATAGCTTGGCCCAGTCCTAACTGACCTGCATTCTCCATACCTTTCTTTTGCTTTTTCCATTTTTCTTTTGTTGTTGTTTTGTTAGAGCCTCCTTAATCTTCAGGGGACATTCTTACCAGGGTTGAAACCAACTTGTCCTCATAAGTCTTGACTCTTTAAACATTTGTATTTTATGATCACCAGGCATTTCAGCATTATGACTACAGGACTATTAAAGTATTCTGCACCCCTACTCACTCCCCTCACCAACCCCACAATCACTCCAGCATCAACATCCTAGAGCTCCTTCCCACCCCATGCAGTGAAAAAGCTCACTTTTCATATCTCCAACCCCATTCAGGATAGAAGTCACTTCTATTCTGCAACCCTGCTTTGCACCGGTTTTCGCATTCACCCCCACGTCCATGCAGCCTCTTCCCTACTTTTTTATGCACCCTCCCTGCACACAGACCCACCTACATTCTCTTCCCAAACATTGCAACTACTAATTACTCTTGCTGTCTCCCAAATTATGAAGCCACCATCCCCTCCTATTCAGCAGCCCCTTTTGTGCCCCTACTTTTTTGCAGCCCCTTTTGCACCAGTTTTACCATCACCCTTTACCTTCCTCCCCTTTCCTTTTCTCAACTCCTGCTTGCACACAGACCATGCTTCAATGAACAACATTGCATGAAGGTACTATGGAATATTTGAGGGCTCCACATCCATCCTCTATCTTTCTCATATTAGGCAGCTGAAGAATGGAAGAAGGAGAGATTGAGTACACCATGAAGCAAGGGACACTGACCTATTCCCCTTCATTTCCCTCAGTGCTCCTTCCTCCACAGCACTGCAAATGCCCCATTTAAATCCATCCACTTTCATCTACTCCCCAATTCCTCCTCTTCAGCCTTTCCCCCCCTCTGCCACTAGAGCCCTAAAATTGTGTTTCTCTCACAGTTACCTTTCTTTCTATTCCCCTCATTCCTCCAAATGCCACCTTCACCCCCACCCAATCCCACCTGCCCCTTCCTCTGGTTTTGTGTTTATCACTTGGTTTAACTTTGTAAAGCACTAAAATATCCTAATGGACTGAAAGTGCACAGAAGTATTGACAAATTATACATTAAAGCAATCATATTTTGAGGTTCATATACTGATTTCAGCGGTTTTTCATCTCCTGTTATAGTAGCTTTTCTAATGCCTGCATAGGGCTCAGCCAGACAGCAATAGGCAGTCTGTGCTTATGTCAATTTTTGTGGGATTTCTTATTTTGGCTAAAGCAAGCCATATTTGCTTTTAATTTGCCAATGTGTTCATCTTGGGGAACTAGAATAACACCCATAGAAATGATACAGTTTATCTTCAAATGTTTGCAGATGCTGGCTCAGAAGACATCTCAAAACAGTAGTTCCAAGGTGAGAATAAATTATTGGTTTTCAGTTTACCTTAAAACTTTGATGATCCGTGACTTACTCCAAATCACCATGCAGACTTGAAAATATGCTAATATCCCTCATATTTGCAGAAGCGTTCCAGTTCCAGAGGGTTTTTATTAAGCCCTTATCCTCAAAGGAATAAGCAGTCTGCTGTGTGTACTCCTGTAAACTTGCGACACTCACCACGCAATTCTTCTGGCACTGCAAACAAAAGCATTTTATCTCAAAAATCAATATTCAGCTCAACCTGCCTCTCTACTACCAAGATGAATGTCAGGTAAAGACACTATAAGTAGCAACAGCTAATAAAATAATGTTAGTATTGTGAGATTGTGACATTTATAGAATGCTACACAGTTGAAGCATGTGTATATTTAATTACAAGAATGGATGAAGGGTTGATATACACATCTAATAAACAAAAATAAACACTACTTTAAAAGATTGCGGGGGGTTAGTAGTTCGGGCTCTGTTGCATGTTTTCAGTGTTTATTTGGAAGAAAATTGATTTAAGGAATAGCTGAAATTCAACCATTAAATACTGAAAATAACTGTTTTGCTCAGATTCTCTACATCTACAAAGGATAACGAGCACAAGCGCTCCCTTACCAAGACACCATCTAGAAAAACTCCTTTCCCCAACGTTGGTACCCCAGCCAGCCAGGAGAGCAATAAGTCAATAACTATGACAAATTCCAAAGGAAGTGCAACAAAGCATCAATCAGCAGAAATCCCAACAAACTCTGGTAACTGATGAACTTAATTTGCAAATAAACACAATGGCAATTGTCTATACTTGATTCTACAAGGACGAGGTAATTCTTGCAGTGTAGGCATCTGGTGCAGAATCTGTGGGCTATTGTTGCATAGTCAGGATTGGGTTCTCTCTCCTCAGTGTCTAAGGCACTGAAATAACTCTACACTGATGGAGTGGGCAACAAGAAGGAAAAAATTAATTCAGCATGAAAAGCTGGAACAGCATTGCCCTCCAATATGCATTCCAGTGTGTTATAAGTAAACTGTCTCTGGAGACTGAGGTCTTTCCTCATTTCTTCCTTGATTTGTCTCTTGAAGCCCCATGTGGTGTCCTGTCTCGTCACTCTTCACCCCCTGTGAACCATATTCTTAATGGAAATTTTCTTTCCTTTAATAAGCGCTTGTCTAATTGAAAGGCATTCATGCTCCTTTGGAATAAAGGCAGTTTTATAGTGTAACTATATTTGTAACTTATTTGTTCAGTACATTAGATGACTGAAAAACTCAAGCCAACTTTTTAGTTTAAAAAAGAGCAACTTCATCTTTTTAACCTTTTGCTTTTGCTCTGGGGAGTTCAGTATTTAGTCTAATTACTACTAGAATCCAAATGGAAGTGTAAGGGTAATTGGTTTTTCATCAAATTTACAGCTCAGTCAAACTTCTATACACTTTCAAGCAGCAAACAGTTTAGCTGGTATCATTTGCTAAGTTTTACCTGCCCGTCACTAGTGTTCATATGCCGTCTTCTTTTAATAGCTGTTACGCCTTTCAAGTTTGAAGCCACCAGCGCAAAGAAACCAGTATTTGATCTACAAGCAAGTCTGTCAAGACCTCTTGGCTATCAGCCACACAAAGGTATTGAAAATTGGCATGCCAATATAGTTGCAAAATGTGTGTTTTCCTAAAATGACCCCAACTTTCAGTGTACATAGAATCATAAATTTGTAGAGCTGAAATACAGCACAGGGTCATCTCATCCAACCCCCTGCAATGTAGGAATCCTTTGCCAAACATGAGCCTTGAACCTACGTCCCTGGGATTAAGAGTCTTGTGTTCTACCGACTGAGATCATACCACTTGGATCGATAAATTTTATGTACATCATTTAGAAATCTTACTGAATTTGTCTTTTCTAAATCATATTGAAATGAGTTCATTCTTGATTTGTGAAGGCTATGATGCAGACCTTTAGACAAAGTAGAAAGCACTACCAATCCTAGGGATTTTTGCCTGTTACATACAGAGGTAGGGAAAGTGCATTTCTGTCTAGTTCTGTTAACTGCAAAGGATAGCAAGTAAAATAACCCATCTTGCAGCTTTTCTTGAATTCCTATAACAATTATGCTTTACTGTATTAGTACTGTTCGCTAGTTTCTCACAGAAGACATACAGTAGTTGTGTGAGTAAGACCCACTACTGATAGGCTTGAAAAAAGTTACCTGATCTAATCATTCCTTGATCATAAAATTCCATGTGTTCAAGCTTAAGTAGGTCAGCACTGATTTCTAGATGAATTTTGCCTTTCCAGAGTGATAATATACTGCAAGTAGTAAGTGCTAATGTGCAGACTGAAATTGGAATATACTTAATTATCTTCAAGTTCACGCAAACAATTTGTGCTATATACAAAAGCTAAATCTTGGCATATTTTCCTTCTATGTAAATATAGGAAAACTGAAACCTTGGGGCAATTCAAAGGAGAATCTCCAGTCTCCATGTTCACACAAGAGAAATTATAAACAGCCACTTCTTCAGACTAGGCAAGTATATGACTTAAGGCTGCCATAAAGTCTACCATAAGCTGTTTTCAGATGTTGTGACCACTCTCATAAGTTTACCTCACTTCACTTCACTCCACTCACATGTGTATGCTTTGGAAATCATAAAAGAGCTCAAACAGTGGACCAATCCTAGTATGGGCCACCTTACCTACCCTCTAGTAGCAATGTTGGTGGCCCCATGCCATCCAGTGAGGTCTCCTATAGTCAAAGTAAGGATTTGATAGTTCTGCAATAAGACTGCTGTGTATAGAAGTGATCAAGCAAGCAGTGTGACACCTGCGGGCCATACACATTGCAAGCGAAAAGGGTTTTGTGCATATACTAACATACTTGGCAAAGTATTTTTATATTGTGGGTGGATGTTATGTATTACTTTATTTAAAATATTGCCTAACACAAGTATGTGCCTAACATACGGTATGTGTAGAAATTCTCCCCATGAGACGGGATACTGAGCCACTCAAGATCTCCCTCTCCCATGGATGACCTCCCATGCATGCCTTCTCACCCTCACAAAATATGCAGGGAGGGAGGTCTGGCCACCTTTCATAGGCTTTCAACGTAGGAAGCTCATCTGAAGCCACTTGATAGAAAACATTGAAAGCCCTAACAAAAGCAAAGGGAAGAACTTGATTTTCACATGAAAATAGGTGATATACTTTTAAGTTTTAATTGTGCGAAGCATAAAAGACAGCGACAGGTCCTCAGGCACCCTTAGGTTGGAGATACAAATAATGAAAAGTGGTCCCCCATTAAGTAAGGGTTCCCCCTGAAGTGTACTCTTGGGTTGAGAGCTGAAACATCCACCCCCCCCCCCCAGTACTTCTGTCATTCTGCAACATGAGGTTTGGGGCCAGCAGTACAGCTTGGGGATAGGGAAAAGGGAAGTTTAAAATAAACCATAAGGTGTGTTGTTCATGGTGGGGAGCCCGCCCTGTGAAATGCCCTCCCATCAGATGTCAAGGAAATAAGCAACTATCCTATTTTTAAAAGACGCCTGAAGGCAGCAGGCCTGTTTAGGGAAGTTTTTAATATTTAATGCTGTATTGTTTTTAATACTCGATTGGGAGCCGCCCAAAGTGGCTGGGGAAACTCAGCCAGATGGGCAGGGTATAAATAATAAATAAATTACTATTATTATTATTATTTATTATTATTTATTATTATTAATTATATTACACACTCAATTTAAACTTGCTTTAGGGATGAAGGAAGGCTAAGTACTTCTGTCCTTGCAGGCCCCTGACTAATACTGGCCCTTTAAATAGATCAAACTGTCTTCAGTTTTCAAGCCTCCCATTATGCTACAAATAATCTTAAGTGGCAGCTGAAGCTACTTATCAATATTAAAAATCTTGTATATAATTTATGCAATTTAAACCCAGATCTGGATTGAAACCTTTCTCCAGTATATCCAGTATTATTCTCAGAGCAGTCATTCAGAAATACAAATACTTGACTTCTAGGCTGAGCTAGGAAGTAGATATGGAAAGCAGAGAAGTAACTACAGCAATTTCTTATTTGCCTATCTTATGGATGGGGTCATACTTATTTTCCCAAATATTCTCAAAGACAACTTACCGTATTTTTCGCCCTATAGTACACACTTTTCCCCCTCCAAAAATGAAGGGGAAATGTGTGTGCGTCCTATGGGGCGAATGCAGGCTTCAGGAAGCTATCCGCAAGCCTGGGGAGCCAGCGGGAGTTCCCGCCGGGCTCCCTAGGCTTGCGGATAGCAGCCTGCATCCCGAAACACGGGGCGCAAAGCGGAGCGCACCCCGGGCTTTGCGTAGCTCTCCGCAAGCCATGGGAGCCTTGCGCGACTTCGTGCTGCGCTCCCACGGCTTGTAGAGAGCTGCCTGCATCCTGAAGCCTGCGGTGCGTTGAGCTTCAAGCTTTGCACAGCTCTCCGCAAGCCATGGGACCCTGGCGCAACTTTGCGGAGAGCTGCCTGTTCTGGGTTCGGGGGAAGCTCGGGAAATGATTTTCCTCCCCTCCAAAAAAAATCCTAGGTGCTCCCTATGGGCCGGTGCGCCCTATGGGGCGAAAAATACGGTAATTATTTCACATATGACTGGAATTCAACCATGCAACTTTATAGTTGAGTATGGTTCCCCCCTGAAAATGTAATGCCTCCTTCCAGATGTAAAAATGGATGCAGCAACAAAAGAACACTGAGCTGTTTGTCTTTACAGTGGTACCTTGGGTTAAGAAATTCGTTCTGGAGGTCTGTTCTTAACCTGAAAGTGTTCTTAACCTAAAGCACCACTTTAGCTGATGGGGCCTCCTCCTGTTGCTGTGTTGCCACTGCACCATTTCGGTTCTCATCCTGAAGCAAAGTTCTGAACCTAAGGTACTATTTCTGGGTTAGCGGAGCCTGTAACCTGAAGCGTATGTAACCCAAGGTACCACTGTATTGGCTTTGTGTACTTGTTAGCACTGGTGCATGAGTTAATCTAATATGGTATGTTTTGCTTACAGAGAAGAGAGGAGGGAAAGGCATGTCCAGGAAAGAAAACAGAGAAAAGACGAAGTGCTTAGATCCCGGAGAGGATTAACTGTTACTTAAGGCCAACTCAAAAATGACTTTGTAAATAGCATTTTAATGCAAAACATTTTCTTTCCTGTAAATACATTTACTTATTTCCTATGCAGTTATATTTTTAAGTCAATCTGTTGTCTTGTACTGAAGTAGCTTCATCTAATGAGAAAATATAGGCCACTGGTGTCAGCTAATTCAGTTTTAACTATCTGAAAAGGGGTTGTTAACAGCTTCAAACCTGCAACTAGTAATACTTAACTTCTTTTGTGAATGTCTTCTCTAGATTCACTTACTATCTTCTGGAATAGCTGAAAACTAAAAAATTATTCCAGCTGTGGACCAAAAAAAGTGTATTGTATAAGATAAAAGGAACAAAATTAAGTTTTAGATGAATTTAATTGAGTGTTTTTATATAACTTTGTTTTACTAATTTCATTAAAGCAATATTGTTGACAGTATGTTTTGCAACTTGGATAAAAGTTAATTTTAAATCAGTGAACACTATTACACAGCTCTGCCACTAGAGCTATTCTCTACTGCTGTAGGTGCTCTGAACCTGTTAGCAACAATAAGGGTTCATACGGTGGTTAGTTGTATATTCTCTACAGCAAAAGTTGCAAACCTTTTCAGGTCCATGAGCATCTTTTAATTTTTGAGTCTGCTTCTCTGACTCTGTTTATTTTCCAGCTGCAGACCGGGGAAA
The DNA here is from genome assembly GCF_964234715.1 of Podarcis melisellensis. Classification (NCBI taxonomy): domain Eukaryota; kingdom Metazoa; phylum Chordata; class Lepidosauria; order Squamata; family Lacertidae; genus Podarcis; species Podarcis melisellensis. The sequence continues at coordinate 42,700,524 of NC_138528.1, forward strand.
GGTTTCAAATACTACACTTTTCAGATGGCTGAGGATGCATTTCCAAGTGCTATGAGGTTTCTAGTTCTGCCTGACTGGGGTCACTACTCGCTTCCCTGCCACTGGCAGCCATCTAGTCTTCTGTGTCTACATTTGTGAGACATTACAGAATTAATGCCTATTCAACTGCTGAAGCTTTTTCTGGTAGGAGAGTACTGCAGCAGGTGCCAGTAAGAGTAGGGTCCACAGCTGGTCCCACCCATCTGAGTAGCTTTGATACATCCCATCCAAGGATCCCCTCCCCTCTGCAGGGAAAATGTGACATTGGACCTCCTATAAAGGTCTATTTCATGTAGGGGCAGGTTGGACCCTATCCGCCCTAGGTTAGTTTGGGTCACTGGCTGTAGGTTGGACAAATTTATATATTTTTTAGTATTCTCTCAAATTGAGTACCCTCTAGTTCAGTTCAATTTTGCACTGGTTTTATACTGGACGCTCTTCCTCAAGTCTTGTTTTGCACTTTGTCAGCTGGCGCGTTGTGTCTATGAGCTGCAGTCCTTTTCTCCAAGGTTAACATCTTTTCTTCCAAGCTGTATGACCTTGTCTAATTCACATATTTTGCCTGTGGAGCAAATTGGAGGGACAACCCATCTGAGGATCCACTCCATCCCTCATGGGAGGTCCAATGTCACATTTTCAATTGAATACAGGAATTCTTAAATAATGAATTTGGGAATTTTCTGACTTTCTGCATGAAAAAGTAGTATTGTACTGGTGCCTGATCAAGACCACATAAGCTTAATCTACGTCCTGGCTGGTGATCAGTTAGGGGTGGGAATACATTTCATCACCAAGTCTGTCTCCACCCCCTTCAAGCGTATACTTTAGTTCAGTGTTTCCCAACCTTTTTTGGGCAAAGGCACACTTGTTTCATGAAAAAAATCTCGAGGCACACCACCATTAGAAAATGTTTAAAAAATTAACTCTGTGCCTATATTGACTATATATAAAGTAACTCTCTTTAATAGGCATCAAATAAACACAAAGAAAGTACCGTATTTTTCGCCCCATAGGACGCACTTTTTCCCCTCCAAAAATAAAGGGGAAATGTGTGTGCGTCCTATGGGGCGAATGCAGGCTTTCTCTGAAGCCTGGAGAGCAAGAGGCATCGGTGCGCACCGACCCCTCTCGCTCTCCAGGCTTCAGGAAGCTGTCCGCAAGCCTTGCGCGCCGGGCAGGAGCTCCCGCCCAGCGCGCAAGGCTTGGGGCGGCAGCCTGTTGCCCGAAGCACAGGGAGCCCTCCGGAGGGTGCCCCGTGCTTCGGGCGAGTGTCTGCAAGCCTTGCACGCCCAGCAGGAGCTCCCGCCAGGCGCGCGAGGCTTGGGGCGGCAGCCTGTTGCCCAAAGCACAGGGAGCCCTCCGGAGGGCTCCCCGTGCTTCGCGCGAGTGTTTGCAAGCCTTGCGCCCGGCAGGAGCTCCTGCCGGGCGCGCGAGGCTTGGGGCGGCAGCCTGTTGCCCGAAGCACACGGAGCCCTCCCGAGGGTGCCCCGTGCTTCGGCGAGTGTCTGCAAGCCTTGCGCGCCCGGCAGCAGCTCCCGCCAGGCGCGCAAGGCTTGGGGTGGCATCTGTTGCCCGAAGCACACGGAGGCCTCCGGAGGGTGCCCCGTGCTTCGGGCGAGTGTCTGCAACCCTGCGCACCCGGCAGGAGCTCCTGCCAGGCGCGCAAGGCTTGGGGCGGCAGCCTGTTGCCCGAAGCACAGGGAGCCCTCCGGAGGGCTCCCCGTGCTTCGGGCGAGTGTCTGCAAGCCTTGCGCGCCCGGCAGGAGCTCCCGCCAGGCGCGCAAGGCTTGGGGCGGCAGCCTGTTGCCCGAAGCACAGGGAGCCCTCCGGAGGGCTCCCCGTGCTTCGGCCGAGTGTCTGCAAGCCTTGTGCGCCCGGCAGGAGCTCCCGCCAGGCGCGCAAGGCTTGGGGCGGCAGCCTGTTGCCCGAAGCACAGGGAGCCCTCCGGAGGGCTCCCCGTGCTTCGGGCGAGTGTCTGCAAGCCTTGCGCGCCCGGCAGGAGCTCCCGCTGGGCGCGCGAGGCTTGGGGCGGCAGCCTGTTGCCCGAAGCACGCGGAGCCCTCCGAAGGGCGCCCCGTGCTCCGCGCTGCCAGCTGCCGCCCGCAAGCCTTGCGCTCCCGGGGGGAGATCCCCCGGTGCGCAAGACTTGCCAACACCAGCGCCGAGCGGCGATGGGATTTGGGAGGGAGCTCGCTCGCCGCCCCGCATGTGCTCGCCGCCGCCGCCCCGCCTCTCGCCGGCGGACTCCCCCGCCTCCCTCCCACGGCACACCAGGCAACGTCTCGCGGCACACTAGTGTGCCGCGGAACACCGGTTGGGAAACACTGCTTTAGTTTTAATCAAAGACACTGGAGGATGAGCAGACACAATACATATTTATTTTCTAAATTTATATCCCATTCACTGCAAAACAGCACCCTGGAAGGATCACAACATGCATTACATAAAAAACTACTAAAGCATGTTCTTCCACCTGTCCTAAATGTCTTCGGTCAAGGCTGATCTTCAAAAGTTGCAGAAATTTTTTTTCACCTTGCTCCAAAATTAATTGATGTTGGTACCAGCCTGCAGGGAAGTGTGTTCCTTCTATGGGGTACCACCACCACCAAGAAAGCCTTACTCAGAGGCCCAGGCATCTAGAACTCATCATGATTTGAGCAAAAAGGCTTTTTTTTTTTAATATAAATTTTTATTACGATTTTCACAAATTTTTAGAATAATACACAAAACATAAAACATAGAAAAAACATACAACACGTATAATTTCAGATCTTAATTTCTTATAACTTACTTTCCCGACTTCCTCATGCCTCCCCTTTCTGTATTCTCATGTCTAATTAATTGGTCAGCAAATCCTTCCCTTATTTTCAATTTAGTTTTGTTAACCCTCATTTTCTTTAATCATAACCATTGTTGCTATTTAACCCCTAACTTTCTCATCCAGCATCAATCTAACATTCGCTAATTTTTGAATATTTCTTTAGATAGTCTTTAAATTTTTTCCAATCCTCTTCCGCCGTTTCTCTTCCCTGGTCTCGGATTCTGCTTGTCATCTCCGCCAAAGTCATATAGTCCATTGAGCAAAAAGGCTTTAGTCACAGGCAGGACATAGTAGACACAAGAAGGGTTGAAGGAATAGCCCCTAGTGGTATTGTCCTTCCATTTGATTGATAGCAGGTCACACTTCCCTGTTTCCTACTCCATCATGAAGAGTTCTGATAACAAAGATTCTTCCCACCTAAACAGAATGGAAGAGGATCGCTTTCTGCTATTGCATGTGTAGCTTGTTTTGCAAGCCTCTTCCAATGAAGGGCTTCTAAATGGGACAGATTAAGGTCAGAAAGGAATCTCTTACTCCCTCCAAATGGAATTGCAACTAATCTCTGCACACTAGTGGCTTTGGTCACAGCATTGATTGCATTTTTGATTGGGACCCGTTTCTAACAAGCTTTGGCATGTCTGCAAATTAGCTCATCCTACCCGTGATGGCTGGTAGCTACAAAAAACAGTCACAAAGAATGCAGTAGCCAGAAATGAGTTTAGGGTAGAAATTTATTAGGTAGCCCAACACACAAGCCCCCAAAGCCTTCTACATCACTCATTGGTTAGCTATTTGTTTCCCATAAAATACTTGCCTCTTTTTCTTCAAGTGAAATGGATATTTCAATGTAATTTTAGACCTTTAGCCTGTTGACTTTATTCCAACTTAGTAAACCATTAGAATCATCCAGTCACCTAACCCTGAAAGCCACTAACTTTCAGCTACTACTGTTTTTCCATATGCTATTTTAGCAGGCCAAGGTTTTTCCCCTCCCCCTGCTGTTTGCAAATTTTGTGTAAGGGGGGGGGAGGGATGGTGGAAGTTTCCAGTTTCAGATGAATAGCAGTCCTCCAAATGTTCAGTAAGTTCTACTTCTTGGGATTCTTGGGATTTCTTTCATATAGCTCATAGGCAGTTTCCTCTGAATGGGCTGCATCACAGAACAATCCAATGAAGTCAATCTCCAGCTGAAATGGACCGTTTACTTGGTCAGCTATAGTGAATCCTAAGGTACTGATCTGTTTAAAAACAACAACAATGCATAATTTGTAACGGCATTTTCCAAATTATTCCTTGAATTAACATAGACATGTGGAGGCCATAACGCTTCTCTACAAGGATTCATTCATATTTTTTAATGGTCACTGATTGTCAGCTTATAAACACCTCAGAAAACTGGTCTTGGTTTATTGGTAACTAGAAGGTATACAAATGTATGGCAAATAGCTTTGGCTGAGAAGCTAACAGGTTAGAAACGGGACAATTTCAATACAGACTGGTATTGCTTCATTGCACACATCAACAGTCACTAAAACTACAACAAACTCCAAGCCAAACCCTACGTTTGGTCCTCCAGCTTTGCCTTCTCTTCTGATTCTACAGCAGAGGTTCCAACAGGAAAGAAGGACCCATATGAGAAGAGTTCCTCTTATCACATACTCTAGTTCAGGTTCAGCCCTCCTGGGACTTTTCAATCTCTCTGGTTCTGCTATAGGCCTTCACTGGGAAGGTACTTAAAGGACTTGGCACTGGTCAGCACATAAGCTCCCTGCACTTTTTCTTGGAGAGCAACAGGGCAGCTCTACAAGTTAGCCAAGAGCTAAGCGCAGGTTTCAAACATGGAATTTGTATAAAGCACTGAAAGCTATTGCCATTTGTCTCTGTAGAGCAGGGGTGTTCTGCAGTTCAAAAGTTCTTTGCAGTTCACAATTAGTCTAAAGAGGATGGGGTATGGAGGGAAATTCCAAAAGAGCACCATCAGCATACAATTTGCGGACTTGTTTCATTGGACCATATAGTTAAAATCTTGCACTTTCAAGTAGCAGATTTACGTGCAAGAATATTTACCTTATCTAACCAGAGTGCATGTTGGTTATCCTGGATTCTCCCCCGGCTTGTAAAAAAGAACTTGGAAAACGGAATCTGCCAATAAGAAATTATTTGTTATTATTGTTTATTAAATTTATATACTGCTCTTCACAAGATCTCAGGGCTGTTCACAGAATACAAGTAAATAATTAAAACAACAGCAATAACCTCCTCCTCCCTTTAGTCAGAAGCAAGCATATTTTAAGTAACTGGTAGCAAGTGCCTTCATGCAGCTCATAATTTCATATTGCGATTTTCATAGTGGTGCTGGCTCTGAATACAAAGCAGGTGTGTGTGTGTGCTCACATTGGGATGGCTATGTAGCTAAGTTTTTTCCTACCCATTACTATTTATAATCCACACTTGTGGATAATGCAGCATTCTCTCAACTGATTAGAACTGAAAGCACAGTTATGTACAAGAACAGGAAGATCTTTAAAAGAACAAAATAAGGTATGGGGAAGCTAGAATGAAGGATTGGTCAAGCTATCTGTTTAGGGGGAATTACCACAGGTAAATGGAAATCTGCATGACAAAGACACATATTAACACCTGATATTTTCAACACTCTATATAAACTCAACAGAATAATGCTGCATTCATGATTGGTGTTCAGTAGTAGCAGAATACTTTTCAATAAAGCTTCGTTTTTTAAAACCATATTACTATTAACAATGCAAGAACTGTTATAGTTTCACAATGCTTAGCCTGCAAATCAGGAGAGAAATAACTGAAAGTGTTACTGCAATTTCATCCTAAGCAATAATTCTGAAAATACAACTCCATGTGACCACAGTCACTCCTGTGCCAAATACGTATCTCCCAAAATAGCCTTGTCAGTAGTTTGCTGAAGTCTGCAAAGAAGATACAATTGTGTACAGGCTATCTATATGCTTAATTAGCTATTATTATTTTAAAAATTTGTAAGGTAAAGGTACCCCTGATCATTAGGTCCAGTCGCGGACGACTGAGGTTGCGCGTTCATCTCACTCTATAGGCTGAGGGAGCTGGCGTTTGTCCGCAGACACCTTCCAGGTCATGACTAAGCCAGAGAACCAGAGCAGCGCATGGAAACGCCATTTACCTTCCCGCCAGAGCGGTACCTATTTATCTACTTGTACTTTTGGTATGCTTTCAAACTGCTAGGGTGGCAGAAGCTGGGATCAAGCAACGGGAGCTCACCCTGTCGCGCGGATTTGAACCGCCGACCTTCTGATTGGCAAGCCCTAGGCTCTGTGGTTTAGACCACAGCGCCACCCACATGTGTAGACTGCCCTTAATCCATACAGGTACTAGGGCATGATACAAATAGGTATAAACAAACTTAAGCATACCACAAAACCAGAAAACATCGTAAAACAGTAAGAAGTAACCAAAAACAGTAAGAGAAGACTAAAATGCCAACATTAAAATACCTAGCTAAATAGATATAGACCTGCTGCAAAAATGAATGGAAACTACAGGAAACCAGTTCTTTCAGGGTGGGTGCAACCTCATGTAAAATTATACACCTAATTCCTGGACACAAACCAGCTACCTACAGAACCTCCATCTTGTCAGGTTTCCGCCTCATTTACTGGCCCTCATCCAGCCGACTACCAAATCCAGGCACTAGCTCAGCACCTTGACTAGCCGCCCTCACAACTCTGAGTTTATTTACCTAGAAACTGTGTCCATTTATCTTCAGCAGCCTTCTGTGGGTTTCCACTTATCTCTCAAATGCTTAAAACTTTTAAGCCTGAAACCGGTGTGGAAGTACCCATAAAATCATTCTGTTTTTCACTTTTATAATTATTCCTTCTACATGTTTAAGTTTGTAAAGCCTAAAAACATCCATTTGGACTTATTTTCTATGCCCTACATATTATTTGATTTAAATAAATAGTTTGTCAGCTTACATTTCCTTTAAACTACAGAAGAGGGACAGATGGGACTGTAGGACCTCTTTATCAGGTCAGCTGAGAGACCAGCTCCCTCAACTATCATTGTTTACAACCATTCTACCAGACTATATAAGTGGGAAAGATGGAACTGCAGGATCGTTTCCATAGGTTTTGGTGAAAAAACTGGAACTTTTGGCTTTTCCTCTTTACATCTTTCCATTCCAGCTGATCCCTACAAGAACTCTATAGCCTGAGCTTGCTTTCCCGCTTTTTATTCCTTTTCCTTTTGTGTTGCCTCTTGGATTGTGAACATACCTGTAACTCAATCTGGGAACCTTTTTTTGCCTGAATAGTGGGATAAAATGTTTTTAATTTATAGCCCATGTCTATTGAATTTTGGACAACTATTACTGGTAAGCCAGAGGTCCTTCAGTTGCTTATTTTCCACATGACAAGTAATACATTTTTTACACACCTATGGAAATACTCATTGTATTACCTTGATTTCCTCCCAATACGGGCCCCCACGTGTGAACATGAAGTAATTATAGATGTCATCCTTCTGATGAGAGAAGTATGGGTCTGTATAGATGTTTACCATCCAGGGTCTACCATCACCACGAACACGCAGGACCAGGGTATTGAAATTTGACCAATCATAAGGCTTCTTTCGATCAAAAGCCACCTACCAAAATACAAGATATTGCTCTAAGCCAGAGTTTTCCAAACTTCTCATGTTGGTGACACATTTTTCAGACATGCATCATTTCTTGACATAAAAAATCAGTTTTACTAGCTAACTAACCCATTCCCAGCCCCAGGCGGAGCTTGGGGAGAATTTTTGCAAGACACATCTGTACACTGCAGCCAACTAACTGACTAACATGTCTCAATGTACAATTTGAAAAGCTCTGTTCTAAGCCTTCCGCTGAGTCAAACTTGACTTCCCCATCCCAACTAAGCTGCTTCAGTGCACTCTGAACATGTTTACACACTTTTATTGTACTGTTAATGAACTTTAGTTTTTCCAGGAAGTTAAATAAATATATACAATTTTACCAGATTTTGGAAGATTACATTACAAACTCACATTTAAGACCATGTTTTAAAGTATTTACATTTAGTTTTATTTAAGAAGCACATAATTACAAATTAGTAGGTAAAGGCTTTGAGGAAATCATGCTTTGTGCCTTATGCTTTACTCATTATCCATGTAATTTGCGTGACTGAATAACATGCCTCAAACATAATATTCTTTTTCAAAAAGTGATAAAAAATAAGCTGGAGTAGAACTTGGTCAAAAACTGAGTCACATGTCTTAACATAGAACTCAAAAGACATATCTTTAAAATGGCATGTTTGTATACTGTATTCACCTTCTCACAGTTGTGGCAGCAGGAAGAGTATTTGGTCGATTACACAATGCTGAGCATGCTCTATAAATCAAGGTCAGTACAATTTTAATATATCTGTACATTAAGCAAACACTGTTGCACACAGACCAGCAACAAATGTATCTCAGATTTATACCCTCCTCCCCTTATACCAGTGGTGTCCAGACTTTTTTCAGAGAGGGCCAGATTTGATGAAGTGAAGGGCCGTGAGGTTTTTTTAGGGTTGAAGCTTTTTTTTTAAAGGATTTTTACCCCAGGAAATAAACTGCCACAAAGGCCAGATTAAACCCCTGAAACGGACTTTGGACTTGCCTGCCTTATACAGTTGTCCGTTCCGACTTTCGTTCCGACGTTCAGAAACCAAGGCATGGCTTCCAATTGGCTGCAAGAAGCTCCTGCAACCAATCGGAAGCTGCAGAAGCCGTGTCAGATGTTCGGGTTCCAAAGAACATTCACAAACCGGAACACTCACTTCCGGGTTTGTGGCATTTGGGAGCCAAAACGGTGGACTCACAAAGCGTTTGGGATCCAAGGTACAACTGCACTGTATACAACAGTAATGTTTTATATCAAATATAACTGATCTGTAGAAAGGACTTTATGATCTGAAAATAGAGACAATGTATGTACAGTCATACCTCGGGATAAATGTGCTTCAAGTTAAGTATTTTTGGGTTGCGCTCCGCGGCGACCCACAAGTAACAGAGAGCATTACTTCTGGGTTTCACTGCACGTTCATGCGCAGACGTCACATGCATGTGCGGAGAAACGCAACCTGCGCACGCGCAGGTGCGAATTGCGTTCGCTTCAGGATGCGAACAAGGCTGTGGAACGGATCCCGTTCGTATCCCAAGGTACCACTGTACTTTTGTAACACACACACACACACACTCTCTATATATATAAAGAGCTTTCATCACTAAAAGCTAATTCCACTCCTGCTTACATAGTGCTCCTAGTTTGAAGCAAAATGACTATTACTATACTATATACTCACCAGTCGAGGTTTCGATCTCATGGAGCAGTAACCACTGTACCTGGTCTCACCATCACGAGGTACTGTAGTATTAATGTTCCCATACAACAGGGCAGACTGGTTATTCTTGCCCAGCTGCATATAGATTTCACTTTTCCCTCCAATTTCAACATCAGATGAGATTACCCATTTATCCAAGTCTTCTTGACTACGAAACTCCCAAGCCACTCTTGTCTGTTCCAGCATGTATTGCTTTAGTGGACGTCCCTCAGGTCCTTTCACATGATCAGTTACTTCTTTCACTAATCGTCCAAAATGTGTCTTGATTCCTTCCACTCCCTTCTGAAAGCTGAAGTCTATTTTCTTCCAAGGTGGGGTTTTGTCAGGAGGTGTCCCTGGTCTCCTGTAGCTACTGTACCATTTTAGATTGCAACTATCAACAAGAGGTCTAAACAAGGGACACAAGCAATTTTGCCAATGACATTTCTTTAGAAGACAGGCAGCATCCAAAATCTTGAGGGATGCAGCCATAATAATATTCACAGAAAACTAGAATCTTTTGCTTTCCAACAAACTTTTATTTTAAAAAAATAGTGCTTTCAATCCCCGATTAATGTTGTTTGCTTCCATCTGCAACAAAAGGAAATGAAATATTTTTTGAGCAAACATGTTGGCTTAATTTATTTTCCAAAGCTACAGTACTAAGATTTGGGTATGTGCTTAACTTTATTACCTTAAGTGGAATTATTGGCACAGAGTCTGAGGATAATCCCTGCCTCATAAATAAGAAACAGGTATCACATTGCCCTAGTTCAATATTATTATTTTTTAAAATTGAGTGTAATAAGTATATTGTATCCAATTAGAAGCAGACTGTTTTTCTCTTTAAATGCAAATAAGGGAGTGCACACCCATCTGCACACGCATACTCTTAGCACCATGGAAAGCGTTTTTGAAATGTACTCCAGAGCTGCCGAAAAAGCAGAGATGACAATGGCAGTCATGCCCATTCAACAAAAACTCTTGGTTTAGGAATAAGCTCTTTAGGTGGCCTTAAGAAAGACATTAACAGCTCATCCTCCATGTGCAATATGGGAATATTAGCCTATTTTCCGTGGTTGTTGTAGGTGATGCTGAAATAGCGAACATGAAGTACTTTGAAAACTCAAAAGGTATCACTACTAAATCCTAATCATATGGAAAATTAGTTTATAATCTTAAAATTTTGACAGAACAGTTTTAGCTTCTGCACCATCTAGTCACCATCTAGTTCATTATTTATTGTTGGCTTTTTCACTGTATCTTGTAAGTTTAAAAAGATTACTTTTAGTAATAAAGAGCAGACTAGAAATGTTTTAAATAAATGACAACTTTAGGAAAACTTGAATCTGAGGAAACAACTTAGTTCTAACTGGAAATACCAAATGAAAAACTATGGAAAAACTATGTTCACCCAAGAACATCCTTCACATTTACAAATTGAGAAAAGAAGTCGATCAGTAAGTCTTCTGAAACTGTGAATAAATAACACACTAGACGTGGCATGTGAATATAAATAAAAGAAGAGGCAAACGTTAAGTACAGCGCTATCACTACGCAGCTATATCCAGACTATCAACGGTATTAAGAGAGAATTCTTCCTCACATCGACAGTTTCCGTGCATATTAACCAACAGACGACAACGGACGCCAGCAGTACTCGCCACACCACCCTTAGAGCCTATGTACCCTAACCTAAGGTTTTAATGCTGCCTGGTTTAGCTGAATAGTTGTGCCCTGTTTCTAAAATGAGAGGCGCCAGGGCATAAGGCTGCGCGAATCGGACGCCCTTTCGTCTGCTAGTCCTGGAGTTTCCTGAGCTAAACCACCCGGGAAATGTAGCGGAACATTTAGCAAGGAAAGCCCACCGTTCTTGCATGCAGGCAAAAACGGCCACAGTCTCACATCCCCGCTTCACGCTCACAGTAAGACCCTCACCTGCCTTCTGCGATGCCTCCACGCTCCGCCAGTCCGCCGCCGAAAGCCGTCCGTATGACCCCCGAGACCGAGTGCAGCTGGCTCCGCTCTCCAAGGAAACAAGAGCCTCACACTCAAGGTTCCGCGCTGCCCACGGGAGAGTTCCTGGCCAAGCGCCCCCGGAACAAAAGCTCTCCCTCCTTCGGCTAAGAATTAGCCCAGAGACGTTATCGGCCCCCTGAGAAGGACGAGGGACACTGTTGCGTTACTCTCCTCACTTCGCTATAAGGAACGGTCGCAAATCAGTCTCATGTAGGCCTACGAAGTACAACAGGCTTCAGGAAGTCCCAGTAGGCCAAAACCTAGAAACGGCCCTTTAAGGAGAGCCCGGCTCATAGAATGCTTTTACAGTACGACTGAGGGCTCGTTTATTCCCAAAATGCTGCTTTCATTTCTTCAGGGGAAACAAGACCCAGCGCACTCCCTGCCGCCCCCCCCCTCTCGCCCGCGCGCCTCTTCCTTGCAGCGCCATCTTCGAGGGCCAGGGGCCGGACCCAACTGACGCGGGACCGCCTCTTTGTTCCACCACAACGCCCGCCCCCTCCCTCCCCGTTCCGACTGGCCACTGGCCCGCCGCTCCTCGGCCCCGCCCCCATTCGGCGCCAGGCCCTTCGCCCCGCCCCGGAAGGCGGGGCGTCGCATGGCGCATGCTCGGTGCCCTTTGTGTCCCGGGCTCGCTAGCTGGCGGGCGAGCGGCTGGCTCGGCAAAGGCCCGGCCGCTCCGAGTGTCTTGCCGCTCGCGCCTGCGGGGCCCGCCGTGAGGAGCAGCAGCAGCGGCGGCGGCGGCAGTAGCAGCGGAGCGCCGCCATGGTGAAGAAGCGGAAAGGCCGGGTCCTCGTTGACTCCGACACGGAGGACAGCGGCAGCGAGGAGAACCTGGACCAGGTGGGTGAGCCGAGCTGGGCCCAGGGCTTCTCTCCGCGCCCGCCGCCGCCGCCGGGCTCGCTCTCCGTGGGCGGCTGAGGGGAGCCTTCGGGTCTCCGTCCCTCAGCGTCTGCGGGTGCGTCGGCTTCGGCACCTCGGGGAGGGGCAGAGCGGGGCTGGCGTGTGGGGGGCGATGGCGGGAGGACTCTGGGCACCAAACGTGGGTGAGGAGGAGGCGCAAGGGGGGCGTGGAGCTGGTGGGTGCAAGGAGGCTCCCTCGGAAGCAGGCAGTTCGCTGAGGTGCCCTGGAGGGGGAAATAATCTCTTAAGGGTAAGGGGTTTTGTTGTTTTCCTCGTCAGTGACGGGACGGACCTCTCCGCCAGGTGATGGGATGGGCGGGCAACGATGCATCTTCTGCCTGTAGCTCGGGGGCGACTAGGCTTTGGTCCCCCCGGTGTTGCTGAATTCCCGTCAACCCCAGCCAGCGGTCAGGGGCAGTGAGGGTTTTAGTCCAGCATCATCTGGGACTAGCCATTGGCTAACCACCCCCTACTATAGGTTGGACTCTCACTTAAATAGGACTCCTTTGAAACTCAATGGTGCGTGATGTTTTGAGGGATAGGGAATAGGTAGCCTGGTTTCTGGACCTTTTGCAACAAATCCGTCTTAGTTTGTGTTTCCTGTCGCTGAGAAAAGTCTCCCCCTGCAATGTCCGAGGTTCCCAAAGTGAGTGGTTTAGTTCTGACATGCAGGCTGGGCGGATGGGGAATTCTGCATAAGGTCTCTCTTAACTTTCCAAGCTTCACAGTCTTCTGTGTTTCATGTTCAGGCTTCCACAGCAAGATCCCTTTTGCCAGATTCTCTCCTTTCTGTGTCTCTTATAATTTTACTAGTCCCCCCACCCCTCTTTGGATACTTTAGCTCTGCTAATAAACATAATATCCGTTTTCTCTGGCTTTTGGCAGGGTGCAATCATTTCTGCTTGGTTTAGAGTGCTGGGGTCTGTCTTCCTCTCTAGAGGTTTCTGGAACCTGAACATTTAATGTCTCTCTTGTATGTGTCTTGGTGTATGCAAAGTGCATGGATTGTGAAAAACAAGCACACCAATTTGGTCAGTAGGGCAGTAGTTTCAGCATCAAAGCTGCAAATTCCATTTTCTGTAAAAGGCAGACCAAAAATTGAACAGGGTACAGAAGAGGAGGACACACCCAGTCTTTTTGTTTCTATCTTCTATTAATAATAAATAAAAGGGGTGTTCTGTTGCTCTTGAGCCCCTGCTTGGAAAGATCCTTTCGTGACCTGCACTCAGATCAGAGCCATAGAATTAGACTCAGAGACTCATGTGGGCATTTCCAGCTTGCGTGAACTCTGTGCAAGGTTCAGCCACTCAGGATACAAGCCCTAGTTTGGGGCCTATTCTGTCCCAAAGAATCATAGTTCTCAGATCTCCTGGTTTATAGTTGGTTGGCATTGATTTGTCACAGGAGACAATGAAGGAGTGTATCTATGAGTGTGAAGTCAAACTGTTGGAGCGTTACAACACTTGCTGTGACTATAGAGATCAATATGGGAGAGAGATGTTTCATTGTAGCTGGGGCAGTTGAAGGCACCCAGTTGTGCTTCTCTCTGGTGTTTCTTCTCTCTGTGCTCCTCCCAGCTGTCATCCTTCCTCTGGTCACTGCTGTGGATACACAAACTGACTGTCTGTCACCAGGCACTGCAGTCATCTGCGAGGGATTCCCATGTGGTGGGGTTGATGTTGCCAGTCTTCATGTTTTGGTTGCAGACATCTTTGTAATGCAGAGTTGGTCTGCCAATGGGCCTAGTGTTTGAAGCCAGCTCCTCATAGAACACATCCTTGGGGATCCTGCCATCTTCTATTCTGCGGACAAGCCAAAATAGGTGTCGCTGAGACAGCAGTGTGAACATGCTTGGAAAAACACATCTTTGAAACTGTCCTGCCATGTGATGCCCAAAATCTTCTTGATTGTGTTAAGGATCTCCTCTTCCAAGGTTCATCACACCATCCAAGCCACTTGTGCCTCCAGTTGCACAACTGGTAGTTAAACAGCAACAGCTCTAAGAATTCAAATTACTAGGTGGTGGACTGGTTCATACTGTCAAAGCCTTCTATCAGTCCTCCCTAAACAATATGTAGGAGATACTATGGGTGTTCTGTAGGTGGTGAAAATGCCAATGGATCCAACCCAACAATGCCTAGGTACTAGACCGTTTTCCATTCCAGAAACTACCACTACAGTCGTACCTCGGGTTACAGACACTTCAGGTTACAGATGCGTCAGGTTACAAACTCCGCTAACCCAGAAATAGCATAATAACTGACGACGACGACAACAACAGCAACACAGTTTAAAAGGCCATTGATTGGCTAAAGAAACAAAGAGATGGGAGAAGAGGAAGGTCTTTACCTGGCACCTCAAAAATATGTAACAGAGACGCCAGGTGAGCCTCCCTGGGGAGAGCATTTCACATGCCCATTCTTGTGTTGCCGCCTTCCAGACACCTCATGGAGGAGCCTCACGAAGAAGAGCCTCAGATGATGAGCGCAGGGTCCGAATCAGTTCATATGACAAGAGGCGGTCTTGAGGTATTGCAGTCCTGAGCTGTATAAGGCTTTATAGATCAAAACCAGCACTTTGAGGCAGATGAAGATGATGGATTTTGCAGAACTGGCAAAGCTGACAGGAAAAATCTGAAACCAGCATGATCAAGTATTCCAAAAGGACTGGAGTAAATTTATACGATATTTGAAAGATTATTGTAAGCAATTAACATCACTAGCAGTGTTGCATGAAGACTTGTAATGAGAAATTGTCTACCTTTCTATATTTTTATTTAAATTTTGAGTCATTTCATACTGAGTACAATTAGAATTGGAAAATGTACAAACTGCAATGATATAAAAGTTAATTTTGATAGTCATGAGGCAGGAGGGAAGGAGGTCGATGGCTCTAAGAGCCAGGGTGGTAAAGTGGATAATAATAATGATATGAATGTATATAATTAAATGGAAAATAAGTAAAAATTATAGATATAGATACATACACACACACCCCAGCACTTTGAATTGGACCAGGAAACTAATTAGTAGTACAGTCGGGCAGGATCAGTTTAATATGCTCAAACTGTCTTGCCCCAGTGAGCAACCAAGCCACTGAATTCTGCACCAACTTAAGTTTCTGAACCATCTTCAGAGGCAGCTCCATGTATAGCATGTTGCAGTAATCTAATTTAGAGGTTACCAGAGTATAGATGACAGAAGTTAGGCTATCCCTGTCCAGATAGGGGTGTAGCTGGGCCACCAGCCAAAGCTGATGGAAGGCAACTGTGCAGAAGGGTTGTTCTTATATACAATTGTGCAGTTTCCCGCAGTGGTTTCATGTCCTTCTGAACATGTCTTTCTTTGTCTCCATTTCTGTTCTTGTTGGAGTACTCGTTTAAATGTTTTTCCCCTCTAGTGATAACTACCATGGTCAAACAGTTGATAGGGGCATTTAACTTCTTCTGATTTGGGCCTTGCCATCTACCACAAGAAGATTTACTTAACCCCTTTACTGCATCAGAAGAGCACTTCACAGTAAACCCAACTTTCCATTTTTGGCCATTAACAATTGGAGAATACTGTAGTACAATGGTACCTTGGTACTCAAACGGCTTGCCTCCTGAACAAACCGGCTTTGGTTTACAAACGTTTTTCGGAAGCTGAACGTCTGACATGGCTTCTGCAGCTTCCGACTGAGTGCAGGAAGCTCCTTCAGCCAATCAGAAGCCGTGCCTTGGTTTTCAAACTGTTTCAGGAGTCGAACAGACTCCCAGGATGGATTAAGTTGGAGAACCAAGGTACCACTATATGAGTAGAGTGTTTACACCTTACATGATTACTGAAGCTGTGTGCTAAGTAATACCTCTGTTAAGTTGCTTCAAAACTCGCAGCCTACTTGAACAGATATCGCCACGGACATCTGAATTAACACTATGTAAAGCACTCATTGTAGGGACGCGGGTGGCGCTGTGGGTTAAAGCCTCAGTGCCTAGGGCTTGCCGATCAAAAGGTCGGTGGTTCGAATCCCCGCGGCGGGGTGCGCTCCCGTTGCTCGGTCCCAGCGCCTGCCAACCTAGCAGTTCGAAAGCACCCTTGGGTGCAAGTAGATAAATAGGGACCGCTTTCTAGCGGGAAGGTAAACGGCGTTTCCGTGTGCAGCTCTGGCTCGCCAGAGCAGCGATGTCACGCTGGCCACGTGACCCGGAAGTGTCTTCGGACAGCGCTGGCCCCTGGCCTCTTGAGTGAGATGGGCGCACAACCCCAGAGTCTGGCAAGACTGGCCCGTACGGGCAGGGGTACCTTTACCTTTACCTTTAAAGCACTCATTCTTGAATTCATTGGAAATGTACCCTAGGTGTATACACTTAAGCTCTTTGCTTAAACCCAAATAGTTAATATTAGGATTATAGGTGGCTTAGGAAGCTGGAAAGGTAGAAATCAATGTACATTCTTAATGAAAATGTGGCCTTTATGGTACTGTAAATATTAATATCAGGTTTGCTGGTGAAGGTGTAAAGTTGAGACACATAGTTTTTAATAGAGATGCACATTTGGAAATACATTTGGGTGCCTTGTGCCAATTTGTAAACAAAACTGCACAGATGTTGTCGTCTTTGTTGTAATGCAGTCATCTGATTAGCCATGGAAAGGAATAGCTAAGGTGAGAAAATGGAGAGGAGGCAAAGATTGGATATCTGGAAGTAGGAGAGGAGAACCTAGTAGACTGAAAACTACTACTATTATTACTACTACTACTACTACTAATAATAATAATAATAATACAACCTTTTTTTGCATAGGGACTGATTTTGAACCTGATACCTGTGAGCATATTTTCCATCAATTACTCCTTCCTTGAAAAACTGTGTCCCTGAAAAACTGTTCCAGAGGGTTGGAGCATCTCCCCTTCCTCTTCTCCTTTGGAATTGTCTGGTGGCTCTCAGTCCCTTCCATAAACAGAAGGAGCCCTTCTATTTATAGAAGGAATGTTGTGGATCCAATATACTGATTTTAACATCTCTAGGAACCTGTAACTAGTGAGGAAACATTTGATATGGTTATAAAAGAAAACCAGAATTTGGTGAGAAAGATCAAACACCCAATAAATATTGCTTGATTTTGGTAATCAACATTTCTGGGCTTATTCATCTGCTTTTCTGTATAGATAGTACTGCTTTTTAGCATTTTTGTTATATACAACAGTGCTTAAGCATTTTTGCTGTCCAGTGACTGCTCATTTGTGCACCAAGCCCTACATGGCAATAAGCATATAGTTTGGGTGCTTTTTATTCAAATTTAAATAGCAATTGTGGGGGTGGGGTGGATTGGAGTTGTAGTGGGGGGGTATATTTTTCAACATATTCCTGTGGTACAATCCTGCTGAAAACCCCCTTCTCTGGCTGCTGTTTACATCTGGTGGGAAGCTGCCATTGGCATCAATATGTAGTCTGACAGCTGTTACTTTGAAAACAACAGCATGCAACACCATGTGCTTCTGGTTTTCTTTCAGAGGAAAGGGGGATATTTTATTTATTCATTGAGAAGCTCTCTTCTCCATGCCAAAATTATCACTGTGCTGTTTATGTTTGGGAAAATGTGTATGCAAATAAAGGATTGTGATGTTAACCTTCCAAATGCTTAATTAATATAAGCCAATGTATCAGATTTTGAGGTTAGTTTCTGCTTGTAGCTTAAATCTAGCATTTCAAAGAGAAATTATGATTTTACTACCAAGTGCTAGAATTTTGTGGGTAATGATGAAACTTCAATATTACCTCACTTCCATTTTGCTCGCTTC
The DNA here is from genome assembly GCF_964234715.1 of Podarcis melisellensis. NCBI lineage: Eukaryota > Metazoa > Chordata > Lepidosauria > Squamata > Lacertidae > Podarcis > Podarcis melisellensis. Next base: position 42,718,467 of record NC_138528.1, read on the forward strand.
TATAGTTGCTTGGAAACTGTGGGTCTTTCTAAACTATAATAATTCACAGTACAATAGACCAATATTAGCCAGAAGAAAATGTGAAGCATCTTTCCTTAGCAGGGGAAATGCCAAATCCTTATGAAGAATTTTCTTTCTTGCATATTAGCACAGTCTTACTAAGACAGTGGTCCAGTTAAGATATTTTGCTACCTGGTTTTTCATACCATGGTTTAGCAATTGGGAGCACACCACAGCATTGCAGACTTATTTGCCCACTCCCACCTACATTCTTCCTCCCTCGCACCCTCGTAAGTGTTTACAATGGTTTGCCCAGAATAATTTGTTTGAGAGCAATTAATGGTTAATGGTGATTGTAGTTCAGAGGTCACAGAAAACTCTTTAAGTTATCACTAACTAGGAAAGGGAGGGGGAGAAAGTGTATGAGCCCAGGAAAGGGGGACAATCAAGCCTGCAAGGGAGTTCTGATCACCAAATAAAGTTTGATTATCACATAGCATGACATCTGAACCAAGATAAGATAAAAACATCTTGAAGATCCCAGGCCACAGAGAGGTTAGGCTGGCCTCAACTAGAGCCAGGGCTTTTTCGGCTGCGGCTCCAACCTGGTGGAACGCTCTGTCACAAGAGACAAGGGCCCTGCAAGATTTGACATCTTTCCGCAGGGCCTGCAAGACAGAGCTGTTCCGCCAGCCTTTGGTCAGGGCGCAGCCTGACTCCCTCCTTTGGCAATCTTTACAAAACTTTAGTTTATGGTTGCCATCAATTTTGATTTTAATTTATTTTTATAATGTTTTTATAATGTTGCACTACTTTAGTGTTGTTAGCCGCCCTGAGCCCGGCTTCGGCTGGGGAGGGCGGGATATAAATAAAAATTATTATTATTATTATTATTATTATTATGATGGTTAGCCTGGAGAGAGCTAAACCATGAGCCTGGGTTTGCATGACACGCTAAACCAAACCAGGGCTTAGCTCAGCATAGCATCAGAATGACCAGGAAGGAGCAAAGCTGCCTGTCTCATCTCCTAGAGCCCAAACACCTATGTGAAGTAGGCCATTGGGATATGTAGAATTCTGTAGAGATCTGTATAGCTTTTTGACTGTTGAAGTTACATGTATCAAGCGCTCCCATGTAGTAAGTTGTTACTTAGGGGAGCACTCCAATAAGCAAATGTACTAATGTGACTCATGGGTGTGCTTTAAAATGTCTAAGGCAGGGTGGTCCAACACACTGCCTGAGGACTGAATGTGGCCCCTGATACCTTTTTAGGTAGCTCTTGGCAACACTTTATGCCCCCCATAGCCCTCGCACTGCCTTTCCAAAGCCAGGTAAGCTGGGTTTTCGGAAATAAGTATGAGGGCTCTGACAGGGTCCTAGAGTCCTCCGTCCTCCTTTCCAAAGCCTTGTTAGCACTTTCCTAGCTTTGGAAAGGGCTCTAGGACCCTGCCAGATCCTTGCACTTCCTTCCCAAAGCCAGGCACCCCCATGACAAGGCTGAGTGTGGTCTGCAGGTTCCATGTCAAAGTATTCTAGTAGCCCATTTGGTATGAATTGGACCACCCTGGTCTAAGGACTTGGATTCATGTGTAATATATTTTGTAATGGGTGCACCTGTTTGCATTTATTATATTGGCTTTTTATGTATTAAAAGTGGAAAGCAACAATTCTGTCAAATTGAAAGTCAAATGCATACACTTAAATTCGCCAAATAACCCAGAGCCACAAATGGAGCACAGCGTGCTTCTTAAAAACTTTTCTGAAATAACATTTTTACACATTTCCTAGAAGTTTGTACGGTCGGGCACCTGTGGAAGGAGTTCAGAGGAGCTGGGTTGCAAAAGAGAAAGCCCTGCTTGTATGCATGCGAAGTTTGTTTTTTAATGTTTTGTATAGCGGATTACACCATGTGATAACACTGGTACTTTAAGGGACAGCATATTTGACGAGTTGATGGAGAAGTGTTGTGGTGAAAATTGTGTCTCTAATAGGGCTAGAGTCTTTTCATTTTAAAGGTAACAGTATATTTATTCTCCTACCAGGAGCTTTTATCACTTGCCAAACGGAAACGTGGTGACTCTGAGGAAAAAGAAGCACCTGCTAGTAAGCCTACAGCATCTTCAGATTCTGAGACTTCAGACAGCGATGTAGAGGTAAGCTTTTCTACAAGAATAAGTGGATTGCATCAGATCAGTGTGGATTCTGCAATATAAATCAGTATTATAATCTGGGCTTCTCTTGTAGTTTGTCCTATCTCCTGTAAAATTAATTTGATTGTTTGGGAAAGCCTCAGCCTTGCCACATGATTCTCTTCATTTCTCCTGTGATACAGTGGACAGTCGGAGGTTCTAAAAACAAGAAGAAAGTGAAAACTGGGAAAGCAGAGAAAAAAGGAGCCATGAAGAAACAGATGAACAAAGCAGCCTCATCAGGCAGTTCTGATAAAGAAAGCTCAGCAGAGAGCTCAGCACCTGAAGAGGGTAAGAGGATGCACCATGTCAGTAATGTGGGTGGTTTTCAGTAGGCACTCATTTTCTGTTGGGCTTAGATTGTTTTTCCAGGTCAGATTATTTTTATATTTGCAGTAGGCTATGCTGAAGTACTAAAAGCATATGTAAATCACCAGTGTGCTTGTTTAATGTTTCCTATCACTCTAGATATTTAGATGTAAAGGGCAAGAAAGGGACAATGGTTTAAGCCTTCCGTAATAAGATACGTGTAATTTTATTTTCCTGGTCTGTTCTAGTCATTTCTTCCTCCCTCTACAAATCTAGTGTGGGATTCATCTAATGCAGGCAATAGGCAAACTCGGCCTTCCAGATGTTTTGGGACTGCAACTCCCATAATCACTGGTCACTGGTCCTGTTAGCTAGGGATGGTGGGAGTTGTAGTCCCAAAAGAAGAGGAGGAGGAGGAGTTTGGATTTGATATCCTGCTTTATCACTACCCGAAGGAGTCTCAAAGCGGCTAACAATCTCCTTTCCCTTCCTCCCTCACAACAAACGCTCTGTGAGGTGAGTGGGGCTGAGAGACTTCAGAGAAGTGTGACTAGCCCAAGGTCACCCAGCAGATGCATGTGGAGAAGCAGAGACGTGAACCCAGTTCACCAGATTACGAGTCTACCACTCTTAACCACTACACCACACTGGCTCTGGAGGGTCGAGTTTGCCTATGCCTGATCTAAGGAGTCTCATTAGCGGAAGCCCTGTGCAAGTATTGGGAGAACCTCCAGAACAGTGTGCAGAGGGGGGCAATATTAAATTCCTCCCCTAGTGTCTTGGACCATTCTTGTGATTGTCTGAGCTATATGCTAATAGTATTCAGCTGCTTGCTATTGTGTATGAGGCCGCTCCTTTATTCTTTGCACTGGAGGTGAGAAATCTGTGGTCCTTCAGGTCTTGTTGGACTCCCATCAGCTTCACATAGCATGATTAATGGTAAGAGTTGACAAGTTTTTCTTTCCCTTAAGGAATGTGTTTCATTTACCATTGCTGTAGCCTGCTTTGAACCCTTGGAGTAAAACGAATAATACATCTGAATGTGGCTTTGGTATTCTCAGTATTGTAATCTTTCTGACATTCTTAGACCTCTGGGCTGTACCTGTACTTTTTGCCTAAAAGTAACTTTCTTTTACAATCCTGCAACTCCATCCTATGCAGAGGCCCACATACTCTATTAATTTTACTTTATTAAGGAGTAACAAAAGTTATAATAATGTGTATGTATTTTCTCCTGCCATAGTCAAGGTTTGTTAGTGATACTTTCTACTTTCTCACAGGCATGTGTGTATTTTAGTGCCACCAGTGTACATGGCATGCTCCAAAGTAGTAAAGGAAAAGACAGGTACCTGCCTGAGGAGCTTAGAATACAAAGTTAGATGGTGATGGGGAGAAGGGGAAGCAATAGTAACAAGGAATGTATGCAAGCAAACGACCTTGGTCTTTATCTGGAGTTCTGCAGTTGACTCAGCAGAGTGGATTCTTTCTGTTTTGTTTCAGGTGAAGTATCTGACTCTGAAAGCAATAGCTCTTGTTCCAGCTCAGACTCTGATTCATCTTCAGAAGATGAGTTCACTGATGGCTATGGGGAGGACCTCATGGGTGATGAAGAGGACAGAGCTCGGCTAGAACAGATGACAGAAAAGGAGAGGGAGCAGGAGTTGTTTAATCGGATAGAGAAGAGAGAGGTTCTAAAGAGGAGGTGAGGTTTATGATTAAAGGCTAACTTAAATAACAATTTCAGTGCCCTCTACATATGCAACTCACACCCTCATGTCCATAATTCTAGTAAACTTGCCAGTTTTCATTTTGGTCAATGTCTACTTGTGCTCAGTATTGGTAGGATACCTGCATATCATTTCCCAGCTGGTTTGGTTTAAAAAAAAAAGATAGAAATGAGTTAATGCAGATTACAAAATTACCTTTTGCAGTGTGCAAAAAATTGTCAGAATGTGTTGTTTTTGTTTCCTACCTATATTAGATATAGATACACACTACAAACGCATATACATATAAAAACACAAACAAATAGTGTCATACCACCAGATCTCCAACCTACTGAAAATTAAATACAGGAAGATGATAGAAAAAAATTACACTTCCCTCAATAAAAGTGCTTTTCAATTCTATTTCAAATAATTATATTTAAATGCATTTAGAGAGAATCTGCTTTTGCTAGGAAAAGTAGAAAACGAATTCTACCTGTTTCAGGCCCAACTTCTGACTCTCGAACTGCTAGGAAAAATCAAATAGTCATTTTCTGTAGTTTGCACAGCATAAGTCCTGCACAGCATAGGTCCTGCCAGGTTGTTCTTACAGTCTAGTATGGAACCGAACAGCATGGAGAGTTTCAGTTGCAGCATGTGATGAAATCATTTGCAGAATTTCATTTGCAGCTGTTCGGATTTCAGTTTCAAGCAAAATCCTGGTCAGATAAAGCTTGCAATTTCTAGGCATAACCAAGCAACTTTTGTTCTCACCTTTCTAAATCTGACTACAGGACTGAGCTTCTCATGTATACAGTTCAAATTTAGTAGGTTCTGAACATAACTTGGTTGTTAGTTTGGTGGATGGCTCTGTACATCTATCTGAACCCTTCCCACTGTCCTAGAGTAGTCATGCTTTAAAGTGATCAATCCCATCAACTCAAACACTTAGGCTCACCTGCCAGCTTCTAGATCTGGTATTTTGCTTTGAAACTGAGCAACAAGTCACCTGATATTGCCAGTAATTTGCCTAGTCTGTAACAGTAATGGGTGGACATGTTTTTCACCCACCTTTAGTGTAACTATTATTACAGTCTATTCCTACTTATAATTCTCTTGCTTTAGAGCAGGGTTGGGAAGCCACTATTCAGATTCATCCCATAACTGGAGCTGGGAGAGATGCTAAAAAAAAGTGGTGATAAAAAAAAGTTTGTTGAAAGAGACAAAAGATATGTCCCTCTGCATCCAGCTCCTGCCTCACCCACTTTTGGGCTTTAGTAACTGCCATCTCTAGCCCCACTCACCCCCCAATCTATGCTGCTGTCCCCCAGGAAATGGGATTGTTGGCATACAGAAATGGCTTCCCATCCCTTTTTCATCTATTGTAATATTTCATCCTCCCTTGACTTCTAATGATGTGTGAAAGCAACTGCAGGTTCTTACTCATTTTTCCCTTGTTTTGAGCCCAGGTTTGAAATAAAAAAGAAATTAAAGACAGCAAAAAAGAAAGAAAAGAAAGAGAAAAAGAAGAAGCAAGAAGAAGAGCAGGAGAAGAAAAAACTCACCCAGATCCAGGAATCCCAGGTAAGAACAGAGCAAGCTCACTTTACCAGGTGATGACAAATGCCTAAAACCAGGTGTTTGTGGTGTGAAATTACTCAGATGTTTGTGATGTGAAATCACTCAGATGTTTGTGATGTGAAATCACTTAGATTCCAGTTCATCATGCACCTTCATCCTAACCAAACCAGATTAAATAATGGTCTCAATGAAAACTGAACAGGAGCAATGTATTTTTGTCTTGTCTTCCATTATTCTTTATATAGGTAGCAGTCCTTTGGTAAACAATTTCTAGGAAGTATCTGTGTTGTAATGTAGCAAAAAGAAGACTCTTATGGCACTATAAAGGCTAACAGATTTATAATCAATAAATCTGAGGTGCCACTGGACTCCATTTTTGGAAAATCATGCAATCACTTTCTGTTATGCCAATGTGACCAATAACAGAGCTACAGTAGCTTTTCTGCACTTCTGGATGACATATTTGCATGCAGAAATGGTCTGTTTTGATGCCCTCTTCTTCAGATAAGTTAATGAAGTGGTGCAGTATAAAACCTTTTTTAGAATAAATTCCAGGCCAGCTTTAAATGGTCATTACAAACCAAATTTTGCAAATAACCCAGAAGACTTCAAAACATTGTAAAGAGAAGTGATGTGGATGAAAGTGTATGTAAGTGTAGTTATTTTGGGGCATGCGCTCTAAGTAGCTATTATAAAGGTTGCTGTGTGTTTCCATAGGTAATGTCACACAATAAAGAGCGACGGTCAAAGCGAGATGAAAAATTGGATAAGAAATCCCAAGCCATGGAAGAACTGAAAGCAGAAAGGGAGAAAAGGAAGAACAGAACAGGTTAGTTCAAAAGCCCATGAAAAGGATCAATTGTGGAGTACATTTCCAGTTAAAGAATGTGGGTGCTCCTTGATGCCCAGGGACTACACCCTTTACAGAGCCTTGATTTCGTTTAACTAACTGTGGAGGGAGGCACAGTTCATTGCTACCACATTCCCACAAATTTCCTGATTACTTTTTATTCAGTGACTTTACATGCCTTTAAGGGCTGTTAACTTGTATGTTCATAGTAAGTGATAGACTTATGCCCTCAATATCAGGCATAGGCAAACTCGGCCCTCCAGATGTTTTGGGACTACAGCTCCCATCATCCCTAGCTAACAGGACCAGTGGTCAGGGATGATGGGAGTTGTAGTCCCAAAACATCTGTAGGGCCAAGTTTGCCTATGCCTGCTCAATATGAACTAAAAGGCTTCTCCAGTGCTCACTACCAAAGCACCCTGATAATGTAGGGACTAGGCACAAGCTACGCAAAAGTTTTATTCTTTCCTGAATGTCATTGGCTGGGGATACTGATATTTCTGTTAAGATTTAATTTGTGTTTTTCCTGACGGGATGGTCAGGAAATACAAGAAGCTGCCTTTTATGGAGTCATACTACTGATCCATCAAGCCCAGTATCTTCTATATTGGCAGCTTTCAATGGTTTCAGACAAGGGTCTCTCCCAGTCATGCCTGGAGATGGTGGGAATTGAACCTGGGGCCTGTGTGGGTTTTTTACTAGAACTAAAGAGCACGAGCCTTAAGAATTAAAAGATTCAGAGCCCAGGAATATTGGGTATCAGAGCCGAACAGACGTCATAGTCCTTCTACTTTTTGCCTCATAACTTTCTTTAGTTTATCAGGCAAATTCAGATTGGGCGTGTGGAATCATTTCCTTGCTACTTTTGTTATAAGATTGAGAATCAGAAACCTTTCTTGAGCTGATGCAAATCTTCCAGAGATCAATCTTCTGCCCACTCTTGCATTAGAGCATCTGATTTTGTGAGCTTCCTGCACTTTAAAACGATATCCCAAAAAGGAAGCAATGTTCATTCTTTAACATGGCTATAGCCCTTAATTAACTCCTTTTCCCTTAACTCACAACCAAGATGTTGGGGTTTTTATGCATCAGTGACACACACAGTGGAAGTAGACTATTTGACAGTTAATCAGGCTACTCTTTTCAAAACACTTTACTTGGAATTACTTGTATGTGCTATTGATTTGCAGACTTCTAATGTTAACATTTAGGGAAAAGCTTATTTTTATTTTATTTCCTCTTACAGCTTCATCTAATAACCATGATATAAATGTAAATGCAAATGACAACTGTTATCCATCTTGTATTGTCCCCAGCAGCTAAGTTTTTAAAAGGGAGTGGGTACAAAACAAATGTTCTTTGTTGATGTTTTGTCTTGCAGCTAATGCTAGAGGAATCATATGTGGGCAGTTCTTTGGATTTAATGGACACCAGTAAATGTATTTCTTTAGCATTTACAAGTGAACATTATACACCTGTGTTGCTTTGAACAGCAGTATGTCCTAATAACAGCTCCTTAATAGTGTCCCGTCAGAAGGTGCACAGATGGCAATATATCTACCATCTGTGCTCTGGTATCCACCAGAGCTCAGAGTGTGAACACATTTTACTAATTCAGAATATATAAAGAGACATGCAAGTTGCCAGTGCACATAAACTAATTTTTGTATGATTGTGTTGAAGAGCTTCCCATGTAAATCTAACATGTAATTTATTTCTAAGGGTTATATCCAAGATACATAATGAAGTAAGATGTGGTAGATGAATAGCAATCTCCTTTACTCAAATGCAGTAATCGGTAAAGCTTAATTTGAGCCAAAAAGAATTCAGCCATGCTTAGCCCTGGAACTCAGCTTGGGGGGAAAAAATGTGCACAGGGCTAACAGCATGGGCTCCCTTGAGGCAATACCTGGTTGGAGCCTTACTTATTTTAACTAAAGGAGTCTCTGGTCAAGGAAACTGAACAGAAGATAATTATGTCATTTTCCCTTTTTAGCTGAGTTGCTTTTAAAGAAGCAGCCATTAAAAACGAGTGAAGTTTACTCAGATGATGAAGAGGAAGAAGAAGACGATAAATCTAGTGAGAAAACTGATCGTTCATCCAGATCTTCATCTTCGGATGAGGAGGAAGAGTAAGTACTGAAGTACTGCTTGAGGGCAGTGAATAAAGCTTTATACCTTTCATAGTATTCTGTGTGGGCTATGTTTGTTTTCATCTTATGAGAGAGGCAGTGTGCTGTAGTAGGACTGGGGAAGCCCACTTTTGATATTTAAGGAACACTGGGTAACCTTTGGCCATTCACTACCTGTCAGCCCAATCTGCCTCACAAGATCGTTGTGGGGATCAAATGGAAGACAGGAGAACCATTTGCACCACCTTGAACCCTTTAGCGTACAGGTGAGATAACTGGCTTTCACTTGCTTGCTTTCCCAATAATAAACTCCCCCCGTCCATTTTTAAAGAACCAGTTAAAATACTTTACTGCAAGGGCTTTGCTGAAGTTTTGTTTAAAGTGAAGGGTTCCACCACTATAAAAATAAAAATTGAGAACCATTGTGTTAATGTGTGGATTTTGTTACGTGAGTGTGGCACTCTCATTCTGTTTGAATATTTCCTCCTGTGTCATTCTAGGAAAGAAGAAATCCCTCCTAAATCACAGCCAGTGTCCTTGCCTGAAGAACTGAATCGGGTTCGATTATCTCGACACAAACTAGAGCGATGGTGTCACATGCCTTTCTTTGCCAAGACGGTCACTGGCTGCTTTGTGCGCATCGGCATAGGAAACCACAATAGCAAACCAGTTTACAGAGTGAGTATATCCTTGATCAAACCCAAATCCTGTTGACACCAGAAGCAGCACGACACTGTACAAATATATGGTGACGGGAAAGCGGGTAATTACACAACACAATATTAGTTATGAAGCCCTTTTACTTATCCCACCTTGCTGTCCTCTTTTTCTTAATAAATACCAAGATCTATAGAATCCCTTGTTTAACCAGTGGAACGGACAACACAACAGAATGCATTCCCTGCTGCAGCTCTCTGTGCACCCCAGAATCTGTTTCAAAAGGTTGGAAGACCCTCCGGAGCAGATGAGGGGAGGTACCAAGGGAGTACAGCAGTGAGAAGAGGAAGGGGAATTTCTCTTGTAGAATTAGAAGTCCACTGTTGTGAAATTAGCTGCCACCTGTTATGTTGGGTCCAAATTTAACCATCTGCCAACAGAAGGTTTTTGATTCCGCAGAGGAATGCAGCTGATAACAATGAAAATGAGTATTATTGCATACCCCTGGTGCTCTGGAGCATCCTCTGACCTGCTGAGGGAAAGGGGATTTAGCAAAAGTCCTCATCTCTGTTTCATTGCTGGGAGAATCTTCTGAGCAGAACTTCTAAGGCAGCCTTTCTCAACCTGTGGGTCCCCAGATGTTGTTGAACCACAACTCCCATCACCCCTAGCTAGCAAGGCCAGAGCTCAGGGATGATGGGAGTTGTAGTCCAACAACATCTGGGGACCCACAGGTTGAGAACCGCTGTTCTAAGGGAATACGCGCACCACTAGGAACAATTCTTGATCCGAGCCGTTGCAATTTAAATGTTGCCATTATACTTTGTTTATGAGATAAGGCCTTATTGCTTCAGAAACAAAGAACACCATTACAGATGTGCCAGTAGGCATGGCATTTTGTTCCAGCTCCATCTAGACACTCCTTCTTAAGTCTGCCTCCTCTTGACTCCTTTCCCCCTCCATGGAAGTACTCATCCTTTTTCACTTTATCTTTATTTATATAGGTGGCAGAAATAACAGGTGTTGTAGAAACTGCAAAGGTTTATCAGCTTGGAGGTACCAGGACAAACAAAGGGTTGCAGTTAAGGTAAGACCTGCTCCATCATTTTGAGAGCGTGGTATATGAGAGGTGAATTCCAAAATGCTTCTATCCTTGAGTAGTAGGAAGCTGATAAATTTCTGTCAGGGTATTGAGCACAGAGGAGTTTATCCAACAAAGTTGTTCCATTTGCACAAGGACTTCCTCATGCGCAACAGAATTCACAGGACGCTCCCACTGAAGGACTGGAGGGGAGGCAATTTTTGCCTATTCCTTCTTTCCCCTGTGCTCTTTGAAATACTTCTCCAGAGGCTTCAGGGACCCTCAAAGAGTGTGGGAGGTGGCTTGAGGAGCAAAAGGGAAATCTATGAAAATTGCTTCCTCCATCAGGACCTTCTCCTTGATTTCAGGCCTTCCCAATATTTTCCTTAGAGATATGAAAAAAATGGAGCGTCCAAACAAATATTTGAGTGAAACTGAGTGAATGTATGCTATGTTATTCCTACTAACATTCCCCCTTCACTGTTTCCTGCAAATTTATAATGTGTCTTCCTGTAGCAAAGTTAGAGTTAGCGTAACATAGTCACTATACAAAGGTATACTTAGTAGCCAGGTATAAATGCACTTTATATCTGTCTCCTGCTGCCCTGCCCTTGGGAAGGTGCTGTGGAATGATGGCTCCTTTTTTCCTTCTCTGTACAGGCATGGCAGTGACCAGCGTGTGTTCCGCTTAGAATTTGTCTCCAATCAAGAATTCACAGAGAGCGAGTTCATGAAGTGGAAGGAAGCTGTAAGTATTTCCATTTTTCCAAACAGGAGTGTTGAATGGTGAATGAAGTACTCTGACACTATTTCTCTTAACATCTAGATGTTTTCTGCCGGGATGCAGCTACCAACACTAGATGAGATAAACAAGAAGGACATGTCTATCAAAGAAGCCCTCAACTATAAATTCAATGACCAGGACATTGAGGAGGTAAATGAAGAAAATGTACTTTTGAGCTGAACCCATACAATTGAAGGTTCACAATGGAAAGGTAGGTGAGCTCTTAGATGTTCTCAGGTGCCAGATTCTAGTTCTGTAAAGATAAGATGGGTTAGACTTCCTGTTCGTGTTGGGAAAGACATCGTATTGGAAAAGACTGTTTATATTGGGAATGGGAAACCTGTGGCCACCCAGATTTTGTTGGACTCGCATCAGCCCAAAGCAGCAGCACCAGTGGTCAGGGATGATGAGAGTTGTAGCCCAAAAATGTCTGGAGGTCTATGGATTCCCTATCTCTGGTTCTTATCCTATTTTAGTGTTGTTGGCATATCACAGTTGCTCTACTTACTTCAGATTTGCAAAAGTTAGATCACAGCAGAAGTAGGACTTGTATTCTATTGTGAGTAAGGCACTAAAGACTAGGTTTGTAAGGGAGGAGGAGAGATGGGTTGTTGTTTTTTAGCATCTGCCCACAGGAGAAATTAGCTGGGCTCTGCAGTACTTACCGTATTTTTTGCTCTATAAGACACACTTTTTCCCTCCTAAAAAGTAAGGGGAAATGTGTGTGCATCTTATGGAGCGAATGCAGGCTGCGCAGCTATCCCAGAAGCCAGAACAGTGAGAGCGATCACTGTGCAGCGCTCCCTCTTGCTGTTCTAGCGTCTGGCTTAGCCCCGTGCAGCCTCTTCTGGGCAGGGGGAGCCTTCATCCCGCTGCCCTGAAGAGGCTGCACGCGGCTAAGCCAGAAGCTAGAGCAGTGAGAGGGAGTGCCACACAGTGATCCCTCTTGCTGTTCTGGCTTCTGGGATTCAGAATATTTTTTTTCTTGTTTTCCTCCTCCAAAAACTATGGTCAGGTGCGTCTTATAGAGCGAAAAATACGGTGCCACCTGTAATCATGTAACAACAAAGATAGACTGCAGTTACTCTTGATAGATTATTGTGGGCTAGTGGACATGCAGCCAGTGTGTTAACATGATGGAATAAATTTTAAGATGCTTCTTTACTGTTCTTGTACCATGTAAATACAGGCTAGGAACAAAAATTTCAGCAGGCCACAAAGTGAGTGATGTAGGACCTTAGCCTAGCTTGTCAGTGCTTGAATAGAGTGAGCCAGAGCAGCTTTTTCATAACTAACCATCAGTTAGCCCACCTTTCATAATGTCCCCCCCCCCTCCCCTTGTGCATTTGTAGATTGTAAAAGAGAAAGAAAGGTTCCGGAAAGCACCACCAAACTATGCCATGAAGAAAACACAGCTACTAAAAGAAAAGGTAAAATATGGTGACACTGGGAAATGCCCCCTAAAATAATTTATTTCAAGATTAAGGCTGCCTTTTTCAATATATATTTCAGTAATATTGCTTAACTTGCTTCCCGAGGGGGGGGAACCAGTACCCCCTTTATTGCTGAGAATCCTTTGTAAAGATTGACACAACTTGTTCAAATTTGATAAGTGCACTAACTTTTGCTTCTCTTGCCTTGAGTCAGATCCCTGTTGATCCTGAAGTATAATATGTTATTAAGAAAGAAAGCACATAACCAGTTGAACTAACAACATAATAACCTCATGGTTTTTAATCAGTTCACATAGCTGATGCTACAACAGTGGTTCATTCCTAACAAATAATTATTTTTATTAAAGGCCATGGCAGAAGACATGGGAGATCAGGACAGAGCAAAACAGATTCAAGACCAGCTTAATGAGTTAGAGGAGAGAGCAGAGGCCTTGGATCGCCAGCGAACGAAAAATATTTCAGCCATCAGGTTGGTACCTAATATTTAATAATAGACAAGGGAACAGAAAACCAACAGTACTGCTTTTGTGACCAGTATTGGTCACTGCTGTTATTTCAGAGTGATCTTGTTAATTTTCCATCTGGACAGAATCCACCACTTTTCAGGGTTCAGAATTTATCTCTCATTTCAAAAAGAAATAGAAAATGACTTCTAGAAAAATAGCTTGTTGAGACCCTGAATTTCAGAGTTCCTTTCTAATACATGAGGTAAGTGAAATACATACACCTTTTCTTTTCCTTTCGTTTTGCAGTTACATCAATCAGAGGAATAGAGAATGGAACATTGTGGAATCTGAAAAGGCTCTAGTGGTGAGTGATGTTGATAGTGCAAAGAAGGCAAAATATATTGTCTTGGGAAAGATGGCTCTCTGAACTCTCTGCTGCTTTTTACAACGACGTATAATTTTCTGGACAGCCTTACCATATTGCCATTTAGTATCAAGCAATAACATGCAACTATACTTGAGTGGCACTGTTGTGATAAAGTAACTTAAAGCCTGCCTGCTGAAAAGGTCCAGTCCATTTATCAAAGCAGGAGCATGAGAAAAATAGCATTTGCTGGAGGCTGACTTTCCCTGTCTGGGATGATGAAAGGGCTACAGCGACCACTGGCTTTTAATGCCACTATATAACTGTGGTTTGAAACTGTCTCAACCAGGAAAGCTTTATGATTGTTAAGAGCCTAGGGTAGGGGAAAACCTATTGATAGAAGACAAGGGAAATGTTTAGCACTCTAGTTTGTAGTCACACCCTCCATAGACATGTTTTCTCACCCTTTCCAATCCTGTCTTGCATATGTACGCATATATGGTAAATGAGGAAGAAAATGTTTCTCCCAAAATACTCACTTGGGACTCCTACATATGGAAGGTGTCTTCCACTTGTTCTTAAACCTTCCATTTGTGAATTGCTCAAGCATTATCGGCACCTGCAGTCCTACTTTAGCTTTCTGATAAGTTGAGGGGTGGACAAATTGTTCTCATTATGAACCTAAGAGGAGCCCTGCTGGATCTGACTAAAGGCCCACCTAGTCCAGTATCCTGTTTTGTAGCAGCCAAAAACATGCCTGTGGGTTCCCCACAAGCAGGACACAGGGACAATAGCCCTCTCCTTGTTTCCGAGGAGCTGCATTTGGAGATATGCTGGGGAAAGCATAAGGCAAAAACAGGACTGCATATTTCATATTTCTCTCTACAGGCTGAAAGCCACAGTATGAAAAACCAACAGATGGATCCCTTTACTCGGCGGCAGTGTAAGCCCACAATAGTCTCCAACGTAAGTAAAGTGCAGAGAATTGACAGCAATCGGGAGCAGGGCAAGCTATTCACATATGGAGGTGTGTGTGGAGGGGGAGAGAGAGAGGGTATCTAGATGTGGCAACGTAAGGTGTGGATCACTGAAAATGTATCTAGAAGAAGGCAGCACTGTAGTCTACTGCCCACTGCACAGGAGAACAGTATATTCCTTTCCTGTTTCAGCAGAGTGCTGTATTGGGGTGCAAATCCCATTTTTATAGCTGAAGCAGAGTATTTCTGTGATGCATGGAAAATCACTGAAACCATTTGGAAAGTTAGTTGTATACATTTCTAACTATACGTTTATTGAGTTGTGGAATATGGGTACATGGGATATATTAAGGGTTGGGATTCAGCTAATGAGTCCTCTCAGTGGAAGCCCCGCTCAGAGACTTCCACTTGTACAATGGGGTTTCCCCCTCCCTCCGCACACACCCTACCCCCTAAAATTGGTTTGGGGAGGTCAGGGAAACCCCCCCATAACAGTGTTGAGGAATGAGGTTTGTTCCATTCTACAAGCTAAAATGCTTGTGCTGATTAGAAGAGTATTACCTTTAATTCCTCCCTTTATATACATACATGTTTCTGTATGAAGAGAGAAATGTTAACCTACAAATGGTCAAGTCCATTGTTCAACCTGACATTAAATTTCTTCCTTTGTCACAGTCTAGAGATCCTGCTGTCCAAGCTGCTATTCTTGCCCAACTTAATGCAAAATACGGATCAGGTGTATTGCCAGATGCTCCAAAGGACATGAGCAAGGCAAGTTCCCTCAACTTTTTGCTGTTGCATATGCTTCTATCATGTAATCCTTACTTTTGGAATTGCCACCATGTGAAAGATTCACATTTTAAACCTCAAGCTGCGTCTAAGAATAGAATGGGGTCTACAATGGGACCTTTCAGACACTATAGCCAATAAAGCATGGTTGGGTAAGCTTCTGTGTTACTTGATATTAAAAGATGTCTCTTGTTTCAGAGTCAGGGAAAAGACAAAGATATGAATTCAAAAACTGCCAGTGACCTCTCAGAGGATCTCTTCAAAGTGCATGATTTTGATGTGAAGATTGATCTCCAGGTTCCCAGCTCAGGTAGGTGTGCCTGTCCCTCCGGGAATGTAATGTAAAGGTGGTAGAAAAGGGAAAGAGTTTTAGGAGCCACCTTGCAAAATAATAATAATAGCCGGGTGGTTTTTCAAAAATCCAAAGCATGCGAATGGAAAATACACAAATTTTGTGCATCCCGGCAGAAACTACGAGCAGCCATAACTTTGAAAAAGTGAACTTCTGTTAGTAGAGCTGTTCTTTTTCTGGTTAATGTAGCTTAAAGAACCAGAAACTTCAAAAAGTGCAGCTTCTATTTAGACTGAGGAGCTGGTTTAAAGTTGAGAGAAGCCACCATTGGTTTGGTGTCACCACTGCCCTCATAGATCCTGCTGGATTTACTGCTTTCTTTTGCCACTGCATCTGAGGAGGGGTCTGCTGTACTGTAGGAACTGGAAGTTTCTTAGGTCTGTCTTCTGCTCAGTGTCTCGGGGGCAGGCAGAACTTTTTTTTTTTAACTTACGTTACACTGCTGGCACCACATTAATAATCATGCTTATCTGCTGCAGAAAGCTTGCAGAGTTAATGCACCTTGCTGAGTTACACACCTAGTATGTGTGCCTTATTTCCCAACAGAGTCCAAAACACTGGCTATCACCTCCAAGGCTCCCCCAGCAAAAGATGGCGCCCCCCGGCGATCACTGAACCTGGAGGACTACAAGAAAAGGCGGGGGCTTATTTGAGCAAACCCCACTCTCTGCTGCTTCTGATCCTGCATGCTACATGATACCCCGCCCTTTATTTTCTTCCCTCCCTCTTCAGTTTGCCCTTCGGGGTTGGAGCAGCAACAGAGCTGGGAAGAGACTCTTTAAAATTGCCAGCCATCTGTAATATAAATCATTGACTCTTTACTGTATAGACCTCCATTTCTCGCCCTTTTCTGCCACCCACAAATATGGATCCATGCTATTTTTAGTTTTGTTTTGTTTGTTAATACAGCTATTTGGAGTTGGCTGTATGTATTCAGTGTTAACCTGGAGTCTGGATTTCTGCAGGAATCTGTTGGTGGCGGAAGCAGTGTTAGCACTTGGCTGTCTCAACCACCACAAGCAAGGAAAATTAAACCGTGGCACAAGACCTCTTGTGAAGGTCGCCTGCACTTTTTTCCTCGTCTTCTCTCCCCTTGCTCCTAGCCGTGGAGAAGGGTATATTTTACGAACTGGTTTAGGTTGAAAGTGTACATTTTTGTGGGGGTGGGTGGGTTGTGTGAATTTTTTCCAGATAGTTTTTTTAAAAAATCGATTTTCACCTGCAGTAAATTTGTATCTGTCATGGTTCTTTAAATCTTTCTCGAATTTTTACCAGCTACATTTGAGCATCCAAAACTGCAGGGGCAATTTAATAAATGTGATTTTATTTTATTATATTATTGTTTTTTACAAACAGGGAGCCTGGCTGACAATAGCTGTGTAACTTCACACTGTTCCTTCACACAGACTTAGAAAAACCCCATCCCTCATCTTCCCCCCAGTCACTGTCTTTGTAAAGCAGTAGTACATGTGCCCTTGAATTTCCTGCTACAGGTAGGTGGGGCAGTTTTATTGTTCCTGGCTGCTACTTGGATCTCTTCCCCACCCACCCCAAAAATCCCACAACAAACCATGTAACCTTTCGATCTTTCATTTTGCACCCTTACCAAATTGCCTTTTATAGCCAGAAGTATTTTTTTCATTTGCCTCCCGTTTTTATTTTATTTTATATTTTAATCTTGTTCTGCAGAATGGAAAGCGTGCAGTAAAAAATTGAAAATATAAGAGGGCAGTTAATTTGACCTATATGTAACTGGTACAACGTGTGCAGCTGAACTCCAGCACAAGGATTGTATGTATGGAATGTCTGAATAGGAAAAAGATGACTGCTTGATAATCACTCAGGTGTAAAGATCGAAGTGTAAATAAATGACATTTTATCAAAGAGCTCTTCAAAATGAACTACCATGGATTATACTGAACTAAGACTGTGCATACATTGATGAACGTTAGTGATCTGTCGGATCATGCCAGTGCCAGTGCTGGAAAAGTGCCCTAAATAAGGATACTTTCCTGAAGCTGGATTAAAAGGAGAAATCCAACACACGTGAAGCATTCTTAAGCAGGCCCAGAAAATGTTTGCTCACATCAGAATAGAAGTTTGAGTCTTGTGGCTGTGATCTGGGGAATCCTTATTGATGCTTTAATCTATTTCTTCTTTGATTCCTTATTTAAGATTAGGGAGACACACACCTGTGTAAAACCTGATGAAATGAAGAGGAGGAACACACAGTCCTCCTCCCGAAGTGGTTCTCGTCAAGTTGTGTAAACTTAGTGACTTTATTTACTACATAGTCCATAGCTTCGCAGACTATTGTGTAAATATGTAATCATTCTGTTTTTCTGCCTTTTTTCTAGCTACTTTTCTCAAGCGCTTGTGGACTCTTTTATTGACATACATGCTTCTAACTTTTTTTTTTTTAGTGGATTTCTAGAATCTGCCAATGTTTGGGGAGCCATCATGATATGCTATGTAGATATGCATCTCTATCACTCGGATTTCTTTGTCAGCAACATTATCCGTAGTAGCCAGTCTCCCTGATACCAACATTTCTGATATAGAGAGATAGTAAGTCCAAAACTCTTTAACAGAGTTCTGATTGCCCACCAATATTTGCAAAGCTATGGCATAGGAGCAAGGAAAGAGCCGGCAAATGTTAAACTAATGTTCTTATGATCCCTCCTAATTATCATGGCAGTCTGCAGCCGAAATGCACTTCCTGACGTTGGGCTTCATAATCAGAGTACGGAAGGCCTCCCTAAGTTGTAAATAATGCATCAGTTTATCCTTTCCAATTGGGTTACAGGAGTTGATCAAATAAAACACTGTGGAACTTTTAGGACACAAGTGAATGAGGTCGCCATCCTCATGTATCCCCTCCTTACCAAACTTAGAAGAGGTTCTCCTTTCACACAGGTAATGGACGATTCCTTGTCACCTTGTGTTTTTTTCACTTGAGAATAATGCATTGAGGGAGTAATATTTTTTCTGGGATAGCTGTGGAACTAATTGTGTATGAAGGTGTAATGTTTTCTCCTCTTTTAAGTGCATGTGACAGTGAGTGGCGACAACACAGGCTCATTGGGAGGGATGGGTTTATTTGCTTTAATTCATTGTCTCGGCAGCATTCGTTACAAATGTATAGACTTCTATAAATAAACTTTGGTTGGTTTTAATAAAGCTGCTCTTGTTTCATCCTTTGCTGTAAGGTACTCGGCAGACCTTGAGCAACACAGCTCAGGAGTCCAGACTAGTCATATAGTTACCGCAAAGCTTTTCAAATCCACTTTGAGCTTTGTCTCCGGTTGAGTATAAAATAAATCATTGTACTACTTCTGAGGTTATTTTGACAGAGAGCAGTTAAGATTAGATGGAAAGGCTTGCTTGGAGTTCTGTTCTGTTTCAGAAGCACAAACAGATGCAATTCCTTTTGAAGGAAGGGCAAGATTAAAATGTAGTTAAAGTAAATCCCTGGATGCGCCTTACATTTCTCTCTGAATTCTGGCCTTGTAAGCTGTGGTGTTCGTTCATTCATTCATTTAAAAAAAATGTATCTTGTAAAAATCTTTCAGGATAGCTAATGGTTCACTTGTCACAGCCATGGTCAGAAGGAAACTGGCTTACCACAAACAAGCATGCTGTGGCATGCCAGTGTGTAGACACAAGTTGTAGAGAACAGCTAAGGCAAGTACCTTACAATCACTTGATAAAAAAAATCAATGCAACAAGTAAAACAAATTAAATTCAAAGTCCTAGCAAAGCAGCAGCAGCATTATACTGGGCATGTGAAAAATAGGCATATTAGTGTCACTCTCTACTGCAGCTTCTCATAGCACACTTCCAATGGGACTATTGTCATATAGAGGCTTTCAGCAGCAGCCTTGGTAGCTGCCGTCAGTCAGGGGGCCTGTCCTTCCAGGCCAGGTGGAAGGGAACCACACAGGGAGCAGAAACCATGTCTTGAACACCTCACAGGCAGACTGTCTCTTATTTATTGGATAGTTTATTCAGAAGTATCAGGTAAAACTCACACACCCGCCATTTCCTTGAAATGAACTTGAAATTGCTCGATTTACATACAGATACCATACACATAATTCATGCTCAAATGAAAAAGTCTCTGCACAGATTTGCTTGCTTGCACTTCTGCCCCAGAGCATTAAATTACTAATTGTGTCGATGTGCAGGCCTCTAAGAATCTGCTGCAAAGCAGTCTTGTGGCTCCTTGAAGAGCAGGGATTGTAGATAGGATTGTAGTGGCCTGATAGCTGGGACGTGGTAGTTATGCAAGTTCAGGTCCTTGCTTGGGGATCTTCAGCTCTGTGTAAGCAGATATGCTTCCTGGACTATTTACAACTGTAAGAGAAGAAGAATTAAGAGGAGGATCATTGTGGCTGGGCTTCTGATGGGCACCAGGGTGAAACTGCCCTTTCTACCAAGGACATAGGGCAGGACTCAACCAATGTGTTCTGTCAATGCAAGGACTTATACTTGCGCAGTTAAACTTCCCCCTCTTACCCCTCCATGTGCCTCGTGCCCTCCCCAGATTTGCTCTGGAAAGTTGCAGGAATCCCTAGAACATATCTAGGGGGCCCATGAGAGGAGGGCAAATTCCACTGCACAAGCAGAAATCCTGGTGCTGAAATGATATGCTCGTTGGAAACCACCCTTCATAAAACTGAGTTCCTTAGGAAATTGTACATATACGTACTTTAATTATTTGCAATGGTTGTGTGTTTTAGGGGTGGAATTGCTCAAACATTTAAACACTGTTTTTACTATATCGAGAAAGGCAACTTAGAAAGCAGTGCTGGCATTTTCTTTGTTCTCCATTATTCCAGTCACAAGAAGCGGGGCCCCTTCTCTTCAGTGCTTAATGGCACAGCTAAGGTCCCCTAGAGCTATTGGGTTTTCCCTCCCTTTATGGACACTGGAGAACGTTGTATCCCTCCCCTTTATTGTCTGGGCACCATGCCAGAGAGGAAAAGCCCCCGTAACTGATTAATTTCTTTGCAAGTGCCCTCACCCACCCAATTTTTAGAAACTAAAGTTTGAACTGCTCATTTCTTAGACTGAAGAGGCGCGCTGTGGTAAAATTTGGAAGATAGTGTGGCTCATCCCTGACCATTGGTCATGCTGATGGGGGCTGATTGGAGTTGGAGTCCAGCAACATCTGAAGGGCCCTGGGAGAGGCATAGCTCAGTGGTAAAATAATAGAATTGAAGAGTTGGAAGGGACCCTAAGGGTCATCTAGTCCAACCCCCTGCAGTGCAGGAAACTTGCCCAATGTGGGGCTTGAACCCATGACCTTGAGGCTGCAAGTCTCCTGCTCTACCAGCTGAGCTCCCTGGACATCCAAGGGTGTAACCCAGTGGTAGAGCATTTGCTTTGCATACAAAATATTCCAGTTTCAATCTGTGGCATCTCCAGGTAAGGTGGGGAAAGACTTTTTTTTTTTGAAACCGTAGAAATCTACTGAAAGTCTGTGGAAAATGTGTCAATGGCCTGACTCTGTATAAGGCATCTTCCTATGTTCATCACTCCTGCTGTAGATCATGAAAGTTAAGTCCAACATTTTGATGTATTACATGTCCTAAATCTGTATGGCCAAGTATTGATGTCTCACGGCCTGTTACCTGTGTAGTCACATCCTACCCAATAATTCCTACTGAAGTTCATACCACAATTCCTCTGTTGGCTCCTTGGTCTCCTCACCCCGTCCTGTACAACAAATGCCTGCAAGCATTATTCAAATATCCTCTGGTAAAAGAAGTCATAATTTCCTCTGTAATTATTACTGAATTGCTTCCAGTAACTCTCTTTAATGTAATTCCATTGTTACTGGTGTGAAGATAACGTTGCCAAGGGATGATATCAGGAATGGGGTTATGGTTGGTTTCATAAAATTTATATACTGCCCTCAGGTTCCATTGTTCCTACGTTCCACGTGAGAACGGAGGAATTGTGTGGTCTACCTCAGTTAAACTTTCTTATCATTACATCCGCAACTGAGCGACCTTTTGGCTTTGGCCCAGCCGCTTCATCAGCTCTGAATGTACTTGTCCTCTGCTCTTCCTCAGTAGCATGTTGAACACCTTCTGACCTGAGGGGCTCATCTTCCAGTGTCATAACTTTTATATGCCTGTTGTTGTTTTTCCATTGTGTTTTCTTGTTGAGACAATAGGTTTATTAACATAGATTTTTTTTTGGGGGGGGGGGAGGACGGGAAGTCAAGTTTATGTACAAAATTATTGTAGGAAGACTTACATTCTTTTGTTGGATTTTTGTTTTGACAAAATTGATTTATGTAAAATAAGGAAGATATGTCTTTGATGTAATTATGGATAATAAAGCAAGAAATTCAAACCTTACAAAGTTGTGACGATTGCTACGAGGCAGGTGAAAACCATGGCTGGTGCCAATTTGCCAGATGAAAAATTCCTACCTGGCCCCCTCAACAGGTGACTAACTGTAGTCCATAGTAAGGCCAAGATAGCGAACGCATAAAATAGGGTGGGAGGTCCGACGCAGGAGGAGGTAAGGTGAATGAGACCCGGGCCGCATGGAGGTTTCAATCAGGTAAGCCACGCCCCCAGTCGACCAGATTGGTTGGCCGTGGGGTGTGACACAGCCGGGACTCCCAGTGATGCAGGTCGTGGCGCCATTCCCCCCCCACACACACACACTGTACATGGGGAGTGTTCGTGGCCTGCCTGCAACTCCACCTTCCTGGGAAGGTAAGCGGTTTTATCAAAAGAGCACCTTTGTATAAATGGGGTAGACCTGTGACAATGAATTCAAGAACCAAGGTATTTACCATTCCTAAATAAAGGCCAGGAAAAGGCAATCAGCAAGCATTATTGGATATCTCGACATACAGGAGACAAGTCACACTCTCAGTTTTCTGTTGTAGTCTGCCTCCTCCTATGCTGCTTGCATGATGCTTTGGGGCGGTCTTTGGCTAAGGAGCTGAGCAATTTCCAAAGTCTTTAAAAGTTGTTACACCCTTTTGTTCTGAGTCCCCTCACCTCCTTGCAAAGTGTGTGTGCTGGGGGAAACTGCCTCACTTTCTCCCATTGGTTCCTGCCTCCACTCATTCTTCTCTGACTGATAATGAACTTAGGGGGATACTGAGTCCCCTGATTGAGAGTTGGGCTGTAAAAACTAACCCCATTTTTTTCTTATATCACCCTCTACATTGGGGTGGGGAACCTCGGGCCAATTTGACCTGCAAGGCCATTTATCTTTAACCATACCTAGCCACCCAGCTGCCATTACTGATGAAGTCGGCTGCAGGGTAGGAGGATAGGGTTAAATTCTGCCTTGGTTGTGTGCTTGCACAGCCAAGGCAGCAGGTGAGAGAGGGGTTGTAAAATCTGACTCAGTTCAAACATGTCTGCAAGAGCTTCCTGAAAGCTCCCTGCCTCCTCTTCTGTGCTGCTGGTATTGTCCTTGGTTCCCCGCTTGGATCTGCTGGGAAAGCAGTTTCTCTTGAACTTAGTGAGGGTGGTAATATCCCAGCTTCCTCCTTCCTCCATCCTCAAGGCAATAAAGAACTTGCTTCTCATAGTCATGTGTGTGCTCTGCAAATAAAGTTTAGTTATGCATACCGTCATTCTCAACAACATACTGCAAAATAATAAAAAAAAAATCCTTCCAGGAGCACCTTGTTGTTGTTGTTTAGTCGTGCCCGACTTTTCGTGACCCCATGGACCAGAGCACGCCAGGCACTCCTGTTTTCCACTGCCTCCTGCAGTTTGGTCAAATTCATGCTGGTAGCTTCGAAAACACTATCCAACCATCTCGTCCTCTGCCGTCCCCTTCTCCTTGTGCCCTCCATCTTTCCCAACATCAGGGTCTTTTCTAGGGAGTCTTCTCTTCTCATGAGGTGGCCAAAGTACTAGAGCCTCAGCTTCAGGATCTGTCCTTCCAGTGAGCAGTCAGGGCTGATTTCCTTAAGAATGGAGAGGTTTGATCTTCTTGCAGTCCATGGGACTCTCAAGAGTCTCCTCCAGCATCATAATTCAAAAGCATCAATTCTTCGGCGATCAATCTTCTTTATGGTCCAGCTTTCACTTCCATACATCACTACTGGGAAAACCATAGCTTTTACTATACGGTCCTTTGTTGGCAAGGTGATGTCCCTACTTTTTAAGATGCTGTCTAGGTTTGTCATTGCTTTTCTCCCAAGAAGCAGGCGTCTTTTAATTTTGTATGAGCTTTCTCATACCAATAACAAACTTAGTTGGTCTCTAAGGTGCTCCTGGAAGGAAATTTTTTATTTTGTTTTGACTACAGCAGACCAACACGGCTACCTACCTGTAAAGAATGGCATTGCTGGCTGTATGTTCAGGGCTTGCAAGGTGGCTCTCCCTTCCCTATGTGGCAGGTGGAGAGAGAGATGCTGGTATTTTACAACCATTCTGCGTTCAAGAGAAGCCCCTTTCACAGAGAGTCTGATAAACCAGTGCCCACTCCCCACCCTCCTTTTGCAGATCTGCTGCAAAAGCGGCTTCTCTTGAACCTACTGATGCTTGTGAAATAGGCTCACTACTCTGTTCAAAGAGCACTTTTGCTTTAAGACTCCTGCATGCAGCTGATCTTCCCAAAGGCAGCAGCTTTTCATATCTATATCTATATCTATATCATCTCTATCTATATCTATATCATCTCTATCTCTATCTCTATCATCTCTATCTCTATCTCTATCTCTATCATCTATATCTATATCATCTATATCATCTATATCTATATATCTATATCTATATCTCCATAAAATTTAGATACCACTTGATTGTAAAAGGTTAAAAAACGAACAAAATACAACAAGACAATGACAAAAATCCACCAACAGCATACAAATCAATATGGCTAACCTGATCCAAAACACCCACCCACCCCCAGTCACACACGAAAACAAAGACCACCACAGCCAATCACAAAGAAACAACCACACCCTAGGCCAACCCCAACCTCTCTCACCACCAAAGGAACACAGCAGAGAACCTGCACAAGCAATGCTGACACCAAACCCTACATATATTAAGTAAAATAGAAACATCACCACCCACCCCCACCCATCTTTCCCCCCTCCACCTCTTTCCCCTTTTTCTTCCTAATGTCTCAACAAATGAAACTGATTTGTAAAAATGTTACATGGTAAAAATACAAGAGAGAGACATTACACATACTTTTGTAAATCAAGAAAATCTTTAATAAAAGTACATTATAAAACAAAATCATAAAAAATTATTTACAAGATGAATAAAGCAATGGAATCATCAGTAAAAACAGTTATAAGTAACTATTTAAAACATTTTAAAAATAATTAAGCAATAAGCTAAAAAGCACATTGAAACTCTAATCAGCATTCTGCAGTTGTAGAACATGAGACTTTTAATCTCAGGGTTGTGGATTCCTGCATTGCATTGCAGGTAGTTGAACTAGACAGGCCTTGAGGTCCCTTCCGACTATATATTTCTATGATTCTATGTTCTCATCCATGCTTTGTATGTCTAGAAAGCATGGGGCCAAGCAGGGGTGTAGGAATGGGGGTGCAGTCCGCCCCAAGTGTCATCCTTGAGGGGGGTGACAAAATGGCACACCATGGGGGGTGGCACTTACTGCGGGGCCAGGCCTGCAGTGTGCCCAAGCCACGTATCTCTCCTGGGAGTGACACAGTGGCTCAGGGTCCTGCGCTGCCTGAAACGGCAGCGTGGAGCTTGCGTCCGCCAGGAGCAGTTCACCATGCCACCCTCCTGTGCAGATCGCCGTGGCGTCCCTGTGCACGGATCGCAATGGTGCCCCCATGGGCAGCTTGCCCTGCCCCTGCTGCTCCAGGTGCTGGAGCAGCTAGCTATGCCCCTGGGTCCAAGACATTTTCCACTTATACTGTGTTTTCTAGGCAGGGGTCAGAGCAGTTCTCAGTTTGCCCCACCACTTTCCCCAGGAAAACCTGCTCTTTACTGCTGAATTGGAGCAAACAGCAACCTGTGAGAAACACTCTTTACAGCAAAAAAGAGTGGGCTTTCCTAGGGGAAAGCAGTAGGACAAGCGGAAGTGCAGATGAATCCTATGTCAATGCATGAGAGCAGAACAACTTATTTGGTTTTTTTTAAGAATTGGATTTTAACGCATTTGCTTCCTGATATAATAAAGATGCTGCTTAAATGGTTAAATGGTCCCACCTCTAAAGCAAACACTATATTTCCACGGTTTAAAGGATTATTGAAACAGATGAAAAAGAGAATGGAATCCTACCATCCAGCTGAAAAATTCCTGCAGCTGATTCTAGCCTCGAGTTACAGACGCTTCAGGTTACAGGCTCCGCTAACCCAGAAATAGTACCTCGGGTTAAGAACTTTGCTTCAGGATGAGAAAAGAAATTGTGCAGTGGCAGCGCAGTGGCAGCAGGAGGCCCCATTAGCTAAAGTGGTGCTTCAGGTTAAGAACAGTTTCAGTTAAGAACGGACCTCCGGAACGAATTAAGTTCTTAACCTGAGGTACCACTGTATTCTGAAATACAATGTGAATACGTGTATTGACTTTTATGAGCGTCACTGTCAGTACAATTTGCAACTGCCAGTTAGCAGGATCTTGTGTTTAAAGCAGGCCAGACTAGCTAGTCAACATGACTTTATGAGTATGGGGAGTTGTTACGATAAATTGGGAGTGAGCAAACTGGCCCTTGGCCCAATTTTATGTGCACGCTAAGGAGGGGAAAGTCGGAAGAAAAGGTTAGCAGAAAGTGAGTAAGAAAAGAGAAAGGCAGAAAGGAAAAGATAAAAGGGATGCCCTTCCTGCCTGCAGCAGCAGCAGCCCACAACAGATTATCCCTCAGGGAATGCAGACTTCAATAGAAAAAGATTTCCCATGCCTGGTTTAAATAGTCGGGTATCTATGCAATGTACTAGCCATCCCATCAGCACAAGAATTTATGCTTGCACAATGGGACTCCACCCACCCCCATTTTCCCCTTCTGTCTTAGGGTTTTCCCCAACCCACTGGAACAGATTTCAGGACAGTGTGGGGCATGCTCAAGGGAAAGAGAGTGAGGAGTAATAAAAATAAAAATATTAATTTATTTATACCCTGCATTTCCCCAGCCACTCTGGGCGGCTTCCAACAGAATATTAAAATACAGTAACCTATTAAACATTAAAAGCTTCCTTGAACAGGGCTGCCTTCAGATGTCTTCTAAAAGTCTGGTAGTTCTTTATCTCTTTGACATCTGATGGGGGGGCGTTCCACAGGGTGGGTGCCACTACCGAGAAGGCCCTCTGCCTGGTTCCCTGTGACTTGGCTTCTCACAGTGAGGGAACTGTCAGAAGGCCCTCAGGGCTGGACCTCAGTGTCTGGACTGAGCGATGGGGGTGGAGATGCTCCTTCAGGTATACTGGGCCGAGGCCGTTTTGGGCTTTAAAGGTCAGCATCTTTAATAGAATTGTAGGGTTGGAAGGGAGCACAAGGATCATCTAGCCCAATACCCAGCAATGCAGGAAACTTTTGCCTAACATTGGGCTTGAACCCCCACAACCCCGATATTAACAGTCTTGTGCTCTACCAACTGAGCTATCTCAAGCATAAATCCTTGTGTGGACAGGCTGGGTTATTTAGTGCTACGTTGGAGAGAGAACCTTTGAATGCAGACAGTCCCAATCCACAGCATCTCCTGGTTGGGCTGGGAGAGTCCCCTGTCTGAAATCCTGGAGTATCGCTGCTAGTCAGTGCTTTGTTCTTGGTGGACCAATGCTGTTCAAGAGAAGAGTCGTACCTGCTTTGCATGCAGAAGGTCCCAAACTCCCTGGTATCCCCAGACCCCCAATATCTCCAGGTAGTGCTGGAAAAAAGCCCTGTCTGAAAAACTGGAGGGCTGCTGCTATTTAGGACAGACAATACTGAGGTTCTGTTGCCACCCATTCATCTCGGGAGACAATGGAGGAGTGCGCCTTTGGGGGTGAAGTCAAACTGTTGGAGAGTTGAAGGCCACTGTGGCTGTAATGACTGATACAGGAGAGACGTGTTTTATTGCAGGTGAGGCAGATGAAGGCATCCAGTTGTGCTTCTCTCCGTGGCGTTTCTTCTCTCTGTGCTCCTCCCAGCGGCCATTCTTCCTTTGGTCACTGCTGCAGATGCACCAACTGACTGTCTGTCTCCAGGCACTCCGGTTGCATGCAAGGGATTCCCACATGGCGGAGCTGATGTTGCCAGCCTTCATGTCTCGTTTTCAGACATCTTTGTAACACAGAGTTGTTCTGCCAATGGGCCTGTTCTGGCTTCCAGTGTGTTGCACTGTCTGTCAACATCCCGGAACGAATTAAGCTGTTGCAGATGGGCGCCAAGGGGTGTCTCATTTGAGCATTGACTGGTTGAGAAGCACTGCGTTCTGAACATCCCGACAGGAGAAATCATTACTTTCCCCTTTCCACAATCACAACTTTAGTTAGTGTGTGGGTGTCAATGCAAGTATTTCTGCTTGTGCAACAGGACTTTCTCTTATCTCCACACCTCACACTCTCCCCAAATGTTCTCCAGAGGATTTGGGGGGGGGGGACTCCTAGAACAAATTGAGATGCCATGTGAGCAGAGAAGAGGTAAAGTTATTGCGCTGAAGGATTATTAATGTAGCACTACATTGGAATCAATCCTGTGGTTTTTCTTTTTGTCTACTGTTGTTTAAAATTTATCTTCTTTTAGGGAAGTAGAGAGAGCAATGATATCTTTCTGTTTTTCAGTATATTTTCCTGATTTTCTCTTTTCGCCCCACATGCCTTTCAAAAGGAGATTATGTGCAAAGCGCTATCTTTGTACCACGAAAAAGTTGCAAAGTCCAAAAAAACCCTCCTTTACAATTAAATCAGTTGCATGAGAAGAAAGTTCGGGTGGGGTGGGGATTTCCCCTTCTCGTTTGAGATGTAATAACATTTGTAAACAAATCAAAGGATTAAGTTGGTCATTGAAGAAGTATTTTTCTCAGGTGTCTAGAAATAAATATTTTCTCTAGGTATTAGTTTCCTCTCTACAAATGAGCTGGGGAAAACAAGATGTGCCGGTTTACAGCAGGAGTCAGTTATGCACAGCTCGGATGGGCAGCTGCTTTCTGGCATAATCAATCCCTCCACAATTCTGGTAGTTTTGTACGTTTCCAAAAGTGAGCCTCAAATGAGTTTTTCGTTGCTCAGATATACAAGAAGCGCTTTTATTTTAAAAATGCAGAAAGCCCACCTTGAAACCTGAATGGGAGGTAAAATGGTGACTGAATCTGTGGTGGAGTTGTTGGGAAGTATGTGAGTCAGAAACTGGAAGAAGCTGGGCTTTGTCAGCAGGAGGAATAATAACCTCAAATCCTGATTTTTAATGTACGTTTGTACACACCCCTGGACCTTGGTTTCAGTGCAGTTGTAGTACTGGAAGCATGCGAAGTTCTCCTGAAGCCATAAAACAACTGGCGAGATTAACGGTGCTGCTTGGAACTTGTGGAGGATCCAGTGAGAAGAAAAAAATGTAAGGGATATGCATGTTTTCTACTGTTGTGAGATTAGAGTTGTGAGAATACTGTGGATGGTACTATTACCATGGGTTCAGCTTAAAGCAAGGCCTGGTCCCAGTCTGGGAATCAACAAAAGAACATATTTCTTAATGGTCCAGGATGTCCAAGGGGTGATTATTTTATGAGAACTAATTGGCAGAAGACGTTATATTAATGCAGTGGTCTCTCTGGAAGGCTTGGGAAGAACACCTCAGTGGAGCTTGGGGAAAGGAGAGGCACCCTTTCCCTCCCAAGCTAAGGGGTGGGTGCTGGTGAACAAGTCTCTCTGTGTGTGAGGGAAGGGGGGGAAGGAGGAGAAGAAGGAGCAGTACAAGCTGCGGGGAGGAGAGAGAGACATTGAAACTAAAGCCGTGGGGACAAGATGCCCTTTTTTCCAGAGATTTGTTGTGAGGGAGTTGATCTGCTGTTCATGCGGCTTTCCTTTACAGTGGTACCTTAGGTTAATTCGTTCCAAAGGTCCGTTCTTTTTTTTTTATATATAAGAAATTTTTTATTATTTTCCAAACACATAATCAAGACAAACAATAAACAAACCAAAAACATACAAACATATAAACATGTATAATTTCATAATCTTATTTTCATACACCTTACTTCTCCGACTTCCCCATACCTCCCTTCTACTGCATCCTTATTTTACAATTCTTTAGCAACTCCTCCAATTAGTTAATTATTTGATTCCCTTTCCTTACATTCCTTTTTCTTTAACTTATTAGTTACAGCTGCAATTCTCTGTCTCGTATTCCCTGACATCTAACATTCCTCAATTTTACAGCAATTTTTAAGATATATCTTGAATTTCTTCCAATCTTCTTCCACTGTCTCCTTCCCCTGGTCGCGAATTCTGCCGGTCATCTCTGCCAGTCCCATGTAGTCGATCACCTTCGTCTGCCATTCTTCCATAGTAGGTAGTTCTTTCGTCTTCCAATACTTTGCCAGAAGAATTCTTGCTGCTGTAGTAGCATACATAAAAAACGTCCTGTCCTTCCTTGATACCAATTGGCAACCATGCCCAGGAAAAAAGCCTCAGGTTTCTTAGGAAAAGTCCACTTTAGGACTTTCTTAATTTCATTATAGATCATTTCCCAAAAGGCTTTGATCCTCGGGCAGGTCCACCAAAGATGGTAGAAAGTACCTTCAGTCTCATTACACTTCCAACATTTATTATTGGGCAAATGGTAAATTTTTGCAAGCTTGGCTGGGGTCATGTACCACCTGTAAATCATTTTCATTATGTTTTCTTTTAAGGCATTACATGCCGTGAATTTAACACCGGTGGTCCATAACTGTTCCCAGTCAGCAAACATAATGTCATGACCGATATCTTGTGCCCATTTAATCATAGCTGATTTCACCGTTTCATCCTGTGTGTTCCATTTCAACAGCAAATTATACATTCTTGACAAATTCTTAGTATTGGGTTCTAGCACCAAAGGTCCGTTCTTAACCTGAAACTGTTCTTAACCTGAAGCACCACTTTAGCTAATGGGGCCTCCTGCTGCTGCTGCGCCGCTGGAGCATGATTAGTGTTCTCATCCTGAAGCAAAGTTCTTAACCCGAGGTAATATTTCTGAGTTAGCGGAGTCTGTAACCTGAAGTGTATGTAACCTGAAGCATATGTAACCCGAGGTACCACTGTATTCTTGTTTATTGTTTATTTCAATCACTTCCCATAGAACATCCTAAAGTGATATGATAGTAAAAAGATATATAAAAACCATTTCAAGTCCAATATAGACTTCTGGCACCAATAGGTGCCGGAAAGATAATAGAGATGGCATGGGTCTGATGCCTATCTTGAAGTCGCCCTGTAATTGCCATCACGCTGAACCCTGGTTAGTGTTGGATTAAGCCATCAACCTCCGATGGATGATTTAGAAGAATTGGGTCCGGCATCACTTTTGCTGTGCGTGTTGTGCCAGTATCCATACTCGGTAGAGTTACATCTCAATGCAGCTCCTTCCTTGGAAGCGTTTTCGGGGTGAAGGTCCACACCAGGGGGCGGCAACCTAAGGCCATTTAACTGGCCCATGGACCCCTCTGCCGGCTCGGGGACCTCTGCAGCCCGCTCAGTTGGCTCCCGTGCACCGCGCTAAACCAGTACAGAGTAGAGCAGGAACCGCCTTCTGCAACACTGGCCAGCTTCCCATTGGCTGCAGGAAGCTCCTGCAACCAATGGGAAGCTTCGCACACCTTCTCCACACTGGAAGGAGCTCTGGAAATAGCAATAAACACTTGTGGACACCATAAAGATTCAGTCAAGTGTAGAAGTTTACTTAACAGGCATAAAAGCATATTGGTAGCAAATATATACAGACATTCACCACTGCCGTGGTCAAGGCATGCTTAGAGTCCAGCAAGAGTCCAAGACTCTCTGCTTCACTCACTGCAAGACACAAGCAAGAGACTCACAAGTTACACAGAACCGTTGTTATCAGTACTTCCTGTCACACTGTGCATGTCCAAAGAACAGTTCTCTGAGAAAACATAAGTGCATAGACAAAACAATCTCAGCCTTCTGCTGCTTCTTGAAACTTCTCTGTTTCTGGAACGAATGATTCTCTCACACAGAGAGAGAATATCCAACAGTCCAATGCGGAGCCAGTTTCCTGAGGAGATGGTATCTGCCACAGATCTCTCCTGAAGTGATTGGCTGAATATATAAGTGGCAATACAACACTTTAGGTACTGTGTTCCATTGTGGCATTGGAAAATTTAATAACTGATTTGCCTGCATTAATTCAGTATCCTGTCATGGTATCAAAATCCTAATTCAGCCTCAAAAATTCTTTTACATTTCCCCCCGGTCCCACATCAAGTAAAGCAACATTATTTGTATCTCCACAAACTTTAATCTCTGGGGCCCGTCTTGAAGCCTTTTATCGTGTTGTGGTTTCTTACTGTAGCTAAGAATGCTTCCATTTTGAAATTAAGTAAAGAGACAGAGGGCACCCTTGTCTAGTGCCCCTTTATATTTCAGATTATGGTGATAAAGACCCATTGATTCTGAGATAAGGTGCTTGATAAATGCTGTTAATCCAGGTTTTGAACATTTTGTGTACATCACTGTTTGCAAAATGTGTCAACATTGCCTGTTTGGTCAGTGCTTTTTTCGGGGGGGGCGCGCAGAGGTACACATACCCCTAAACATTTTGTGAATCTAATGGGAGGAGAAACTAAAAAAATTAAAAGTTTTAGTTCTCTAGCATGGTGAGTTGTCAGTTCCATTGCTACCCCCGATGGCAGCCTCATTTCCTGTCACAGTGTTTCCCTAGTATCAGACAGAAGCGAGCGTTTAATGTGTGAAGCAGTGTGGAATGTGGATGTGTGATGATAAAAGCTGATGAAAGCTGATGAAACTTTGGCCTCATTGAGGGGCAGTATTTCAATATGAGTAATGCATATTCTTTGTGCCATTGTCCATTTACTATATTTATTTTCCCCGATTTGAACTATAAAATGGTGATCTTCTTGAGTCAAAATGAGAGTACCCCTAAACATTTTTTATAGAGAAAAAAAGCACTGCATAGGATCACCTTTCATCATTAAGATTTCCCCCTCCATTCAAGCTACTCAAACTAATATTCCCATCTAGTCCCAAAAGAACAGTGAGATTGAGGCATGGGAAATTCAGGAAAGGTAAAGAGCATGCTAAAGGCGTGATCAGTTAGGGAGGACACCCTGTGCGTCTGCTGAAATTTGAAAGACCAAAGTCTGGCCTTGCTTGAGGTCTTAGTAGATAGCTTGATGAAGATGTTGACCCATTGTGTGGCAGCTATGAAAAAAGGGGAAATTCCATAATGAAGGAAACTAAAAACTGCCGATATCATAATAGCATTATACAAATCTATGATGCAACCCCATTTCAAATATTAGGTACAGTTCTGGTTGCCTCAACTCAAAAAATATATTGTACAGTTGGAAAAGATCCAGAAAAGGGCAGTGCTATTTTTCTAGGGGGGGGGCGGGGAATTGTTCTGGAACTCACTGTAAGCACCTCCCTTGTTCTCTTAGAATGGGAATGGCCCCCACCTGAGAGTTCCAGTGAGTTCTGGCAAAGTGAGTAAGAAGTGAATGATGCAAGTTTATAAAACTATTCATGGCGTAGAGAAAGCGGATAGAGGGGGCGGGAATCTCCCCTGCTGGAACTTGTGGACATCCAATGAAGCTGAATGTCATCAGAATGGATAAAAGAAAGTCCTTTTTCATGCATAGTTGAACTATTGAATTTGCTTCAACAGGAGGCAGTGATGATAACCAACCTAGATGATGATGATGATTGCCCCAGCCACTATGGGCGGCTGGATGGCTTTACAAGAGGATTAGACAAATATCCACGTGGATATTCACTCTGCAGTCTATGCATTAACTTTGCGCTCTATATTGTCTCCTCCTTGTCAGAGGGCATTGTTCAAGGGTGGCCCAGAGGGGCCTGAGCTGTGGATCTTCTGTGTTGGACCTCAGGTCTGTCATAGGTCCATGCTGCAGGCTTTTCAGTACCTTCTTCTCCAGTCACGATTGCACTAACCAAATGCTGACTACAGTGGTACCTCAGGTTAAGTACTTAATTCGTTCCGGAGGTCCGTTCTTAACCTGAAACTGTTCTTAACCTGAAGCACCACTTTAGCTAATGGGGCCTCCTGCTACTGCTGTGCTGCTGCTGCTGCTGCATGATTTCTGTTCTCATCCTGAAGCAAAGTTCTTAACCCAAGGTACTATTTCTGGGTTAGTGGAGTCTGTAACCTGAAGCGTATGTAACCTGAGATACCACTGTATATTAATTCTTTGGGGCTATTGCATGCTGAGGGGTTTGTTTGCTCCTCCTAAGGTAGCCTAAATATTACCTTTGTGGCTGGGCAATGCAAGAATATATTGAATTACCCTTTACTGTGTGCTACTTCTTTCCGTTGCTTCTGTTGCTTGGGACTTGGTTGCTGTTTTTCTTTGTAGCAAGAGGTGCTGAGGGTGGTTGTTGTTGTTGTTGTTGTTTTTTAAAAAAGACTTCCACACCTCAGGTTCCATCACCTGCGACACAGCTCTTGTGTAAATATGAACCTGTCAGAGGGTAGCACTGAAGGCCTAAACTCGAGAATTCAGCAAGAGGTGGAGCTTTAGGTCTTTACACTGGGTGTGGGTATGAGAGAGAGACAGAAAAACATTGCAGACAGTGCTGCATTTTCAAGTGGCCCTCCTTTTGTAGGAAGGAAAGTCTTGTGCAATATTTGTAGCAACTGGCCAAGAAGCACGGAACGACAGCATGCAATAAATTTAATGTATTTGCTCTGTATCGTACTGGAAGAGCCTGTGGCAACTTGTCCCCAAGTGAGCTGGATCTCTGTAGGAAAGCTCCTGGCTCAACTTAATCCCCTGGGATCTGAGTTTGTGAATGAAACAAAAGAAACCTCTGAGACCTTGGTGCCTGTTTGACTGATGTTGCAGAAAGCCGACTGGAGGATCTGATGAAAGGAAGGAGCTTGTTCTTTAACTGAGCAAGGTGAGTAGTGGTGGAGATGGAGACAGAGACAGGCAGGGACCTAGAGCTGTCTTATGCGTTATATTCTGTATTCCAGGCAACCCAATTTTGCGCTTTTGATTTATATACACTTCTTACAAACTCTTTTCACATTTGTTGCACATTAAAAACATTGCATGTAATATAATGTGGCTATTGTACGGAGATATTGCAGGATAGCAGCTGTAAAGTTACCACATTTTTTGCTCTATAAGACTCACTAAAAAGTAAGGGGAAATGTGTGTGTGTCTTATGGAGTGAATGCAGGCTGCGCAGCTATCCCAGAAGCCAGAATAGCAAGAGGGATTGCTGCTTTCACTGCGCAGCGATCCCTCTTGCTGTTCTGGCTTCTGAGATTCAAAATTTTTTTTTTCTTGTTTTTCTCCTCCAAAAACTAGGTGCGTCGTGGTCTGGTGTGTCTTATAGAGCGAAAAATATGGTACCTCTTTTTGTAAAGAGTTGCTGATCTGTTTCAATGCACAGGGTTAAGATGACTCACTGAATTACCGGTAATGAAGATGCTTAATTAGTGTAAATTAGAAACCATTTGAATATATTCTGCGTAGCCTACAGGATACTCTTGGGAACAGCCCTCTAGAAGTGACACAGGAACAGACAAGGAATAGCAAAAGACAAGGACTCAGGTCAAAGTTTTCCTACCTGCACTATCATAGCCCTCCTATGTAATCACTGACGACGCAGGACTGGTGGTGCATACCTACTTCCAAGTAAACATGCATAGTATCAGGCCAGCACTTTTTTTCTTCTTCCTAAAATCATGTTTAGGGGTACTCTCAAAGGTACAAAGATTCACAAAATGTTTAGGGGTATGTGTACCCCCAGAAAAAAGCACTGTATCAGGCCATTAATGTTCCAGCCCTGCTATGTCTCACTGCAAGTTCTTATATTAATTCAGGATTAATTAATTTCTGGCTGAGATAATGCTTATTTCAGCAATATCATTAACACGATCTCTTTTTAAAATATTATTTTATTAATTTTCCAAAAACAACAAAAAATAAAAGCAACAATACATATTCAAACATAGAAAAGACTAGAGTTGACTTCCTTCTGCTCCCTTCCCTGGTTCCATAGTTTATAAGTTTTACCTTTGCCTTGTTGCCCCCCATAAAGTCTGCTCTTTAGTACTAAGGTAAAGGTAAAGGTACCCCTGCCCGTACGGGCCAGTCTTGACAGACTCTGGGGTTGTGCGCCCATCTCACTTAAGAGGCCAGGGGCCAGCGCTGTCCGGAGACACTTCCGGGTCACGTGGCCAGCGTGACATCGCTGCTCTGGCGAGCCAGAGCCGCACACGGAAACGCCGTTTACCTTCCCGCTGGTAAGCGGTCCCTATTTATCTACTTGCACCCGGAGGTGCTTTCGAACTGCTAGGTTGGCAGGCGCTGGGACCGAGCAGCGGGAGCGCACCCCGCCGCAGGGATTCGAACCGCCGACCTTTCGATTGGCAAGTCCTAGGCGCTGAGGCTTTAACCCACAGCGCCACCTGCGTCCCGTTTCTTTAGTACTAAATTGGAACAAATGGCAATCCATGGAAACCCAATTGCAATTTGTTCCAATTCAGCAGGTTTCCCCAGAGGAAAGCAGTGAGGCAAATGCAAGTGTGAATAAGCTCCTAGAGAAAACAAGTTTTACACCTAGTGGCAGAAACCTATCAACGTTGTGGTCATCCATGTTTCCTGGAGAAGGGAGCATTTCTTCAAGGTCCCAAATGCATGAAGGGGGAAATAAGAATGCACAGATTGGCCTCACCCCCTGTGGCCAGAGAGGAAAGTTCTATCGCCATTTCATGCAGTTTGGCTCCAAAGGGTTATGTTTTGCCTAGGAAGGTAAGATAACAGAGAAGCTTGGCTGCTTAGGGCAAATATAACTTGCAAATTTCCAACCAAAATTCTCCGCTGATATGGGCAAGGGAGTGGCCCTACAGGGATGGCTGAATCTTGCTATGGATCTCCTGTAAAGAAGTAAGCTGTAAACCAGGGTTGTCAACCTTGCATTCCCAGATGTTGCACAACAACTCCCATCATTCCCTGCCAGGTCTGGCTGGGATAGTTTGAGTCAACAGAGCTATCTGCCATGAACTCAGGTTCATGGGTTTGAGCCTCAGGTTGAGCAAAAAAGATTCCCGAATTGCAGGGAGTTGCACTAGATGATCCTTGGAGTCCCTTCCAACTGACTGATTCTATGGTTCGGTCATAAGGCAGCTTAACCTATGGTCAAGGATGATGGGAACTGTAGTCCAACAACATGTGAGGACCCAAAGTTGAAGCAGACTCATTGGCTGTATCCTCCGCAGGCTAGACCCTCTAAAGCAAGCATCCCCAACTTGGCCCTCCAGATGTTTCGGGACTACAGTTCCCAAGCTAACAGGACCAGTGGTCAGGGGTGATGGGAATTGTAGTCCAACAACATCTGAAGGGCTGAGTTTGGGGATGCCTGCTCTAAAGATACAGCAGTATCTCTTAGGGACAAACTTTGGTTAATGCAGGAAAATGCAAGTGTTTTATACCAGTTGCTAATTTCTTGGTTCAACGAACGGTAACAATGTTTGCTATTTATGTTTGCCTAGAGTTCATCATAAAGGCTACAGTCTTTGGCTTGTTGGGAAAACATTATGAAGAATCTGCTTGAAAAGTTGTTCATTCTCTTCCTCAGTAGTCTGCTTGGCGCTTTTCTTCTTCAGACGCTCTATAGTTGGCAGACAGAAATAAGAGGTAAGAGTGAGGATTGCCAGATATTTAAACAGCAGGATATTGGATGGTTATGCTTAGTTTTGTTGTTCTGATTTTCTATTACATGGTTTAAATTTTCCTATAGAATGGCAGGATAACAATGTTGAAAATGGATCAAAACTCTTAATAGTAAGTAAGTAAATTTTTATTTATACCCCACCTTCCCCGGCCAAGACCGGGCTCAGGGCGGCTAACATCAGATATCAAATACATTAAAACACAACCAAACAATTGATTAAAATACAGCTTAAAAATTAGAATCAGGATAAAATTAAATGACTGCCCATGAATTACAACCTTAGGAGTCGGGAACCTAAAGTATTCATCAGGGCCAGCTATCCATGTTGGTCCCACATGAACCGATAAAAGGGCCACAGAGGTAACTTACTGGGTCCCATGGGGGGGGGTCAAACTGAGCCCAGACTGAAGGCAAGGCAGAACAGCTCCGTCTTGCAGGCCCTGCAGAAGGATATCAAGTCCCTCAGGGCCCTGGTCTCCTGTGATAGAGCGTTCCACCAGGCTGGGGCCAAAGCTGAAAAGGCCTTGGTTGAGGCCAGTTTAACCTCCTCAAGGCCCTCCTTGAGTTACTGATTTTCACTCCCTGGTCATGGTGTCAAAGGTCACATTTCCCTTCTGTAGATCCTGAAGAAGATTGGCTGAGAAGGCAACGAGATCGCAAAGCCTCTTTGGACACCATCTGCCAGAAAGATACTTTCTCAAAAGGAAAACCAAACCCTCAAGTTGCGAATCAGATCTTTGTAGACGAGCGTCACAACTTTATCTACTGTGAAGTGCCAAAGGTGGGCTGTTCCAACTGGAAAAAAATTATTCTCCTCCTCACACTCAACCTGAGCAGGGATGTCTTAGAAGTAGATCATGATAGAGTCCACAGAACACATCTCTTAAGGAGGTTAAGTTCTTACCCTTCTGATCAGCAAGTGAAACTTCTGAACAGCAGCATTAAAGTGATGTTCA
Source organism: Podarcis melisellensis (assembly GCF_964234715.1). Taxonomy (NCBI): domain Eukaryota; kingdom Metazoa; phylum Chordata; class Lepidosauria; order Squamata; family Lacertidae; genus Podarcis; species Podarcis melisellensis. The sequence goes on from NC_138528.1 coordinate 42,756,925, forward strand.
CTAGGCATCCTCTAGAGAGATTGGTTTCCGCTTACAGAGACAAGCTCTTGCACTTTGAGCCTTTTTACGTCTCTGTGGCAAAAAGGATCAAGACCTTGTTCAGGGGAAACCCAAACTCCACCGATCCAGTGACTTTCGAGGAATTTGTAAACTTTGTTTTGAAACACGCCCCCAAGGATTTGGACATACACTGGAAGCCAATGTTTATGCTCTGTGATCCCTGCAACATTCACTATGACATTTTGGGGAAGTACGAGACACTGGGAGAAGATGCTGACCATGTTCTCAGGAGAATTGGAGCACCAGATGATCTCCAGTATCCAGATTTTAAGAAGTACGGTACAGAGAAGAGGACCAACAACAATATCACTCTGAACCACTTCAGCAAACTGAGTAAGGACCAAGTGCAGAAGCTCAAGGACCTTTACTCAATTGATTTCTCTTCCTTTAATTATTCTTTTCATTTTTAAAACAAAACTTTGCTGTAAGATTCAATCGCAGTTCCCTTCTCTGGGTTCTCTGGTCTCCTGTCTGCTAGACAACAGGAAGTCCCTCTGGTGGCTGGCACCCTGTCTCTGGAAAATCCCTCTTTAGGGAGGCTGATCTGGCATTTTCATTGTTATAACATATGTGCTGAACTAGGAGCCTACCGAATCAGACTACTAGTGCATCTTGCTCAGCAATGCTGACACCAACTAGCATGTATTCTCCAGTGCTTTAGGGCACTACCAGGCCACCTGTTTCTTGAGCATTCATCCTGATTGAATTGCAGGGCACTTAGATAACGCTGGCTATTGGATGAGTGTTCGTTCCGATTTGTTCCTGGGGATGTTAGATGATGTTGCATCAAAGCAGGTGTCACCCCACAATGCATTTCTAGTGCATTTTCCTGGCACTGCCTTTATTGCAAAAAGTCCAGCCTTTGGGGGAAACAGGTTTGTTACACAAGGCATCCCAATCGACTATAATCTCACAATCTGAATTTGCCGGTGGGTGACTGAACCCCCATGCAAAGAATGTGACAGTCTGGAAGTGCCCTGAAGACAGGGTTTTTTCCTAGCCCTCCCTAGAGATACCTGGGACCTTCTGAATACAAAGCAGGTACTTTATTAGTGAGCTACAGCCCTACTTCAGAGTCTATTCAATTGGTCTGCAGATGACAGCAAATGAACACATTTAAAGTGCATTCACCCCCTCAAAGAACTCTGGGCACTCTAGTTTGTTAAGTGTTGCTGGGAATTGGAACTCTATGAGTAGAAAGTACAGTGCCCAGAATACTTTGAGGGAAAGAACGTGCTTTGAATATGCTTTAAAGGTATAGTACATACACAGCCCAGAAAAGCATTTATAAATGATGATGAGTAGAGGCTAATCTTAAGTCTATTTCATAACATTATTTCCTCATTCCTCCTCTCTAATATGAAAACCACATTCTAAACACACCATGTTTGTTCCACCAACTTGTTATGGTTATGTCAGATTTAAAATTGAGGTGGATTTGACAGAAAATATCTATAGGTATGTAGGAATACATAAATACACACACAAGAGAGAGAGAGAGAGAGAGAGAGAGAGAGAGAGAGAGAGAGAGAGAATGCTACTCAGGATCTAAGTGAATTTTCATTTTGATATATTTTGATGTATATTCTGCCACAGGAAATCATTCTCTTTCTTATTTTTTAATAATTTTTAATTAGTTTTCAATTACGATCCAATAATAGCCTCATTACAACAATACCAGTTTATAATACAATTACAAATACCAATCGTTCAACTACTGAACTATATAATTTATATAAAGTGCCCCCCGCCCCGTGCTAGAGTTGATGGTTGATGGTTTTCTTCATTCCTGCTTTCCAAAATCATACTAATTTCAATTACATTCCAGTCATCATAATAATAATCACATTATGCAACAACTGCAATGAATGTTGACACATTAAATGATTTATAAAGCTACAAGTGAGGCACTCAAACTATAACCTTGTTCTTCCTGTGTGTGGCAATTATTCTGTCCATGGTGTTTCTTCTTGTTCTCGTAAAATATTACGTGTCTTTTCCCCGGTTGTTGCTGTTATCCATCATGCCTTGGGCGGAGCTGATAATGTTGTTCCAGAAATTTCTCCCTCACTCTGTCCCGTGTTTCATTGTTTTGCAACTTTAACAACAGCAGCAAAAGTCACTCTGTCCCAATAAATAACCTGTTTTTGCCATTTTTACTCTCAGTCAGGGAAGATGAGTGGTCTGTCAAACTGCAGATGACTCAGTAATGAACCTTATCAGTTCCTTAGCAAGTTCACATACTTCTTTCATGCTTCCATCCAACTTAAGATAAATGAGCAAATATACTTCCAATTAAATTAAATTCCAAGTCCTTTTAGTGTTATTCAGTTCACTCTGTAAATAATAGAGGATGGGGAAGAGTCAGCTCTAAGTTTCCATCATAAATCTTTTGCAAAATAGAGCTTCCCTCCATTTCCCCCCTTTTTTTACACACATAGTTCTGTTTAATGTTATATTCAATATCTATAATCCTTCTTCTATCCTCGCTTGTACAGATATAATTTGAACTAACATTCATAGGAGGGTTGCTGAATCATAAATGTAGAGCAGAAAACTTTATATAAAGAAACCATAGGCTCCCCCCCGTCTTTTACACCGAATGAAGTATTTGGTTCTGTTCCGCAGTTTATTATCTCATCTTTTCTAGCATGCACTTGTACTTTAGTCCAATTAAGTTCTTAATGGCATCGTAGGAGGGTTTTTGGCGGGCAAAGTGCTTTTACACTCAGCGCCTCCTCACCCCCCCCCCATTCCATGCTGGAGCGAAGGCCAGGTATTAAGACAAACTGTCCCTAGGGGGAATTTGCAAGGATAATTACCCTCAGTCATCCTTGTTTTTCCTTCACCAACAATCTCCTGCTATCATGGGAGCTGCCTCCATTAAGTCAGTCCAGAACCAGAACGCCAGGAAATCATTCTCATGATGGAAAAAACACTGTGTTCGAACCAGTCTCCAAACTTATAGAAATGACAATATTCCCTTTGGAATGTTTAATAGACAATTGACTATAGAAAACAAAGAGTAACTGCTATGATCATACATTTTAGAATAAACCAGTGTCCAGCAATGGGAAACAAAGAAACTTGCCACTGATATTTGGAACTAGGATTGCCCGATCCTCTCAGATATCAGGAAAATTATCAATATGACCATAACTAGAGATCTATGGCATTTTGGGCTTTAGTATGCTGTGTATTTATTGTACATCAGGCAACAGCAAAGCACCCCAGAATTAATTGCTAGATACTGCTCTTTCATTTAAAGTTTTTCTAAATTTCAACAGCACCACCCGATGGTAGCTTTGATTCTTGCAGGATTAACTTTAAATGTGAGTGATCTGTTCCATTCCATTTCTGCAAGATTCCCTTTCTCAAGGTAAGGTCTTCTGTACATTGTGTCCCATCTCTACCTACTATCTGATCACGTTTATAAAGTTATCAACAAGTGGAATGGACAGGTTTGTGAGCTGTTTTTCATGTAGTATAGCTAGCCGTTGTATAATCTGACTTCATGGTGAATGCTCACCCCAGTTATTCTTACAGTGGCATTTTTCATTTCTGTGCTAGATAAATCCATGCTGTTTGAAAAAGAAATCCTACCTGCCTTAGGCCTTGCAATTCCAGATGCTATCTGGAATAAGTGGAGCTCGCTTGAGGGAGATAATTTAAGAGTGGGGTGGAAGCAGAGCATCTTTACACCTATTTTTATCATCCATTCTTTTCATCAGCACTTGACTCTCCTATGCAGATTAAGTGATTGAAATATACTACCAAATATGAGCTGAGTGTCTCTCTGATGTTTCATGTTGCCAAGCAACACTTTATCTAATATGATGTGCTCAAGGAAATAACCATCCTCAAACTGAAAGGAGAAGCATTTCCCTTCAGCCAGGTCCTCCAGGTGTTTCCACAGCTTTCCACCCTTGAAAATAAGAATCATGACCTAAGGAAACTCTGAACAATAAAATGCAATAAAATCACACGCTTCTGTTTGTCTGTGAGGTGATTTTCACATGTTTCTCTTTCTTGTGGCAACCACCTAAAAATCTGCTCAGCAGGGCTAGGGGAGTTGGAATGAAGGATTTTATGGGAATGAGGGAATTGGCTAAAATAGTTGTCTTCCTCCATATCCAGTTGCCAAAATCTCCAGCGGATTGAAGCCCTTTCTGTTCTGTGGTGAGTAGAAGCTGATTCAAAGTCCAGGTAATACACACAGAGAGCCTTTCGAGCTTAATTGTTTGAGGTGAGGAGCGCGGCCCGAAAGATTTCAGCTGGGCCAGTGAACCCTTCCTTCCGCCTTCATTTTCTGTCCTCAGTATCAGCCGCTAGAGGTCAGTCTCCCCTTGAAACAGAGAAAGTTGCCTTAGAACGTAAGCACCCCAGGTGAGACCAAAGGCTCAACTAGTCCAGTTGCATCTTCTCACAGGGGCCAACCAGATGAATGTGGGAAGCCTGCAAGGTGGACCTCAGAGCAACAACATTCTCCCCACATATGGTTCAGTTTCAGCCCAGGCTTCATGATCCGTTCAGACAGGGGAGAAATCATATCAGTACTCAGATTGTGGAAAGAGCTTCATTAGCAAGGCACATCTCACCCCACATGAAATAATTCACACAGGGTTGAAAAACCATTCGAATGCTTAGAATGTGGAACGAGCTTCAATCATAAGACCAGTCTGACCTCACGTACAAAAAAATCCATACGGGAGGGAAACCATCAAAAGCAAGTCTAGAGTGAGAGACCAGGGTGATGTCTCGAGGAACTTGTTGTGAGACTTTTATGGGTGAGCTGAGAGTTTGTTTGGAGCCTGGACAAGATCCTGGAGGTGGCGAGGGTAGGTCAGAAGGAAAATGAAATGATATTGATTTATATCAATTAATAACATTGCATTAATGTAATTTGTATATGTAATTGTGCATTTGTATTTTGTTTTTGTTGTCCATTGATGCTTCTGTTTTTTGTACACATTTTAGATATATATTTTTATATATTAAGTGGTATAGCAATTAAATAGTAATAGCAATAATTCCCAGAGAGGCACACTGTCTCTAGCACTGGAGGTTACATAGCTATTATGATTAAGATTGATAGCTTTACCCTCCATAAATTTACCTAGTCCTCATTTGACACTGTTGGTAGCAATCACTATATTTTGTGGGAGCAAATTCCACATTTCAACTCTGGAATGTGTAAATACTGACTCTTGTCTGCCCCAAATCGTTCAACAATCAGCTTCATTTGATGTCCATGTTCCAGCAGTACAGTGGTATCTCGGGTTAAGTACTTAATTTGTTCCAGAGGTCCGTACTTAACCTGAAACTGTTCTTAACCTGAAGCACCACTTTAGCTAATGGGGCCTCCTGCTGCTGCTGCGCAACCGCTGTACGATTTCTGTTCTCATCCTGAAGCAAAGTTCTTAATCTGAAGCACTATTTCTGGGTTAGAGGAGTCTGTAACCTGAAGCGTATGTAACCTGAAGCGTATGTAACCCGAGGTACCACTGCATTAGAAAAAAAATTCTCTATTCACTTTCTCCACACCATTCCTAATTTTTATATCTCATGACCCCTTTTACTCACCCTTTCTCTAAACTTTCCTCATAGAAGAGTTCCTTCAACCCCTCCATCATTTTGGTTGTCCTTTGGGGGAATCTTCCCCAGCTCTACAATATCCTTTCTGAGGTGAGGCAACAAGAACTGTACACAGTACTCCAAGTGTGGTCACACAGCCAATTTGTATGATGGCACCATGATATTGGCAGCTTCATCTCCAAACCCCTTTCCACTGCACACCTTTGAGCGATTCACTCTGACCCCAAGGTCTCATTCCTGGTCACTCGCTACCAGTTCAGACCCTCATGAACACAAGCAGTTGGTCCCTTACCTTTCCCGCCCCGACCTGGCCACAGTGATCCATGCGACGGTCATCTCCAGGCTTGACTACTGTAATTCGCTCTATGCGGGGCTGCCCTTGAAGCTGTCCCAGAAACTCCAGCGGGTACAGAATGCTGCAGCAAGGCTCCTCACGGGGTCTCTGCCATGGCAGCATATTCACCCAGTGCTTTTCAAGCTGCACTGGCTCCCGGTGGAGTACAGGGTCAGATTTAAGGTGCTGCTTTTGACCTTTAAAGCCCTTCACGGCCTAGGACCCTCGTACCTACGGGACCGCCTCTCCTGGTATGCCCCACGGAGAGCCTCAAGGTCCATAAATAACAACACCCTAGTGGTCCCAGGCCCTAAAGAAGTTAGATTGGCTTCAACCAGAGCCAGGGCCTTTTCAACTCTGGCTCCGGCCTGGTGGAACGCTCTGCCTCACGAGACCAGAGCCCTGCGGGATCTGATTTCTTTCCGCAGGGCCTCTAAGACAGAGTTGTTCCGCCTGGCCTTTGGCTTGGAGCCAATTTGATTCCCTCCCTCTCTCTCTCTCTCTCTCTCTCTTCCCCCCCCCCTTTCTTTTCCTTCTCCTCCTGCGATGAGGCTACATTTTAATATTTTAATGTTCCATTATTTTAATGTTGTATTTTATTTTTGTTTTTAAGTTGTAACCATTCATCTTGTTTTTATTATTGCTTGTAAGCCGCTCTGAGCCCGGCCTTGGCTGGGGAGGGCGGGGTATAAATAAAAAAATATTATTATTATTATTATTATTATTATTATTATTATTATTATTATTATTTAGAATATGTGAGATATTTTCATTTTCTATTTTTATTATGGAGGAATATCCAGTCATGTGGGACCTAACATGATTAGTGTCAGTGTTTAGAGTTTTTTTCAAAAGACTGACTGTCATCTTGAAACTGGGAACCCATGGGACAAGGAACAGATATAGTACAGGCAACCCTTTATTTGTGTGTGCTCAGCACATGCAAAACGACTGGCATGTGCACTGTTTTCGACCCCAAAACGGGGTGGGCTTACACACACCACACCGATGCGTGTGGTTCGTTGAAACACAACCCCCTTGCAAATGGGGGAGTTGCCTGTACTCCTTTCCCATCTCCACATTACTGAATTACAGTTGTACCTTGGAAGTTGAATGGAATCCATTCTGGAAGTAAGTTCGACTTCCAAAACGTTCAGAAATCAAAGCTCAGCTTCTGATTGGCTGCAGGAAGCTCCTGCAGCCAATCAGAAGCCATGGAAGCCCCACCGGATATTCGGGTTCCAAAGAATGTGTGCAAACCGGAACACTCATTTATGAGTTTCAGGCGTTCAGGAACCAAAATGTCCGAGTACCAAGGCATTTGGGATCCAAGGTACGACTGTACTAATAATCTGTCCTTTGGGAAAATAAAGTACAGTGGTACCTCAGATTACATACACTTCAGGTTACATATGCTTCAGGTTACAGACTCCGCTAACCCAGAAATAGTACCTCAGGTTAAGAACCTTGCTTCAGGATGAGAACAGAAATTGTGCTCCGGCGGCACAGTGGCAGTGGGAGACCCCATTAGCTAAAGTGGTGCTTCAGGTTAAGAACAGTTTCAGGTTAAGAACAGACCTCCGGAACGAATTAAGTACTTAACCCGAGGTACCACTGTACCACTGTAATTCATTTGGGAGTAATGATTCCATGGACACAAAACCATCCACTACTGGTCCACTGGGCAGCCAGGCTTTTGTTGAGTGGGGTATGACGCTGACGCTGCAAAGTTTATATATATACAGAGTGCAAAGAAATGCATGGAATCCACCTCATAGGTCTCTAGGATATACAGAGTCATACTTCACCCATAGTATAATGCTGGGTATTTCACTCGTAAATAACAATAATAACAAAATGGACAACTATGTTTTCAAATTCCTGATTGCATAAAAATATGTATGAACTACCACATACACAGGTTCCCACCTCTAGAAGAACCATGATCAATTAAATTATATTCCAAATTTTCTTAAGGGATGTGTAATAACATCCCATAATATGCAAAACAGTAAATATGTGGTAGGGGCATGCAGTCACAAGGTTTGCCTTGTATCTGTGTCCACAGTGTTTTGAAACAACCCAATCCGTTTCAGATCTGCTCTGCGCTGTTCTGTTTCAATTTGTTACTCAGGTATAAAACTGATCTGTTAAGTCTGAAGTTTTATTTTAACACACACCCCTCAAAAAATGGCTATACTAATCTTTTTTTCTCAGACCAAAGAGCCACCCCACCCCTGGAGTGAATTAAACCTGAGAAATTTCAGGCAGATCTGTACAAAGGTTTTTGTGTAGGTAACGTTTATATATATATATATATATATATGCAGGTTTTGGTGTCCTCGGGTGTCTTCCCGTGTAAAAGTTGGGGTGTCTAGGCGACGTTTCGACGAGGTCTCACTCGTCAACTTTTACACGGGAAGACACCCGAGGACACCAAAACCTGCATTCCTGTACCCGTGAAAATCTACGAAAGCATATATATATATATATATATATATATATATATATATATATATGCTTTCGTAGATTTTCACGGGTACAGGAATGCAGGTTTTGGTGTCCTCGGGTGTCTTCCCGTGTAAAAGTTGGGGTGTCTAGGCGACGTTTCGACGAGGTCTCACTCGTCATCTTCAGGCTGGTGCTTTCGGCTTCTTGTTACTGGAACAGAGCAGGATCTCAGTGTTTGAGTTCCTATAAATACTGTTGAGGGGGTGTGATGTATAGCCTCCAATGTTCTGGGCAGAGAGGAAGTTCCCAGGCTAGTGTGCCTTTTCTTCTTTTGTTCCTTAATTACTTGAGGGATATCTTGAGTGATTTCTTGAGTGATATCCTGAGTACCACTTAGGATATCACTCAAGAAATCACTCAAGATATCCCTCAAGTAATTAAGGAACAAAAGAAGAAAAGGCACACTAGCCTGGGAACTTCCTCTCTGCCCAGAACATTGGAGGCTATACATCACACCCCCTCAACAGTATTTATAGGAACTCAAACACTGAGATCCTGCTCTGTTCCAGTAACAAGAAGCCGAAAGCACCAGCCTGAAGATGACGAGTGAGACCTCGTCGAAACGTCGCCTAGACACCCCAACTTTTACACGGGAAGACACCCGAGGACACCAAAACCTGCATATATATATATATATATATATATATATATATATATATATATATCCTCTAACGTTTTTATTTTCTGCCAGAATGGGTTGGAAACTGCAGGTATGCTTGCCCTTCTGGGGAGATGAAACCTGCTAAAATCCCCAAAGATGGGTGCATCGCTTCCCCTGCAATAAAAATAAAACACACACCCCCTCTTCTAGTGGTGCAATCAGTTTAAAAACTGGGGTCATGAGGAAGATGTCCCTGGGTAAGAAATCTGCCAAATTTCAGACAAACAAGTCCAGCACCTATCATGTAAATTGTTTTTAACGTTGTTATAAACAACTAGAAAAGCCAAGTTTTTTTTCACACCACCCTTCCTTTCCCGGAAATACCCTCCTCAAGGGAAAAACAGAGAGAGAAGTGATGAACATATGGCCATATTTTCAATGTGGCTTATGGAGGCTTTGCATTTCTGTTCTTTAATCAAAAGGGTATGTTCAAAGAGTGAAAAACAACACCCCCTGCCAACCTGCTACCACCCTGCAACAAAGTACTTGTGGATACATTTCTTTTCGCCATTTAGTTAAATTATAAGGAATTTCCCTGCTAGAAATAAAAAGCTATGATATATGAAAATCCAGCAGTAAAGTAATTACCTAGAATGATACATTACAACCGCCAGGAAGAAAACTGAAAACCCAAGTATGTAGGAGTGCATATGACAGCATCTCTGAGAACTGGCAGGAAAACAGGAGTTTTCATCCTGATTTTAGTCTCATCCCCATCTTGATTCAAGACATGTCAAGCAATGGATCATCTCTCTGTGCCTCCGTGGACACTTCAGAAAAATAGCAGAAGTGCTTGTTCAGTTGCTTAATCGTGCATGAGGGCCCGCAGCCCTTCTGTGACAGATTCCATTAAGATATAATTCACCGTCATCTATGATTTCAGAGAAATTTAGAGAAAGGCCATTTTGGAGGCTTCATTCATAAATACTGTATGAACAAAAACCTTCAAGGTGAAAGTTCTTAACACTTCCTCTTGCGTTCATGGGATGTTTCCCTATTTCTTTAAAAACCTACCTTGGGTGTAATGTTGCGTTGCAAGACTCTACGAGCTCTCTGCTGTCCTACTGTTAACTAGGGCAAACTGGTTATGCTATATTCACATGAAAAACAAAGCTAGCATTTGTATTGCAGCTGAATCGCCCAGGCAACTTCCAAAACATTGCAACTTAATTTGTTCCCTCTTTGTTACTCTGTCCCCAAGCCCATAACTAGCTCAGTGCTAGCTTCTCTCTCATCCATCTGTTGTCCTGTGCCAGCCAGGACAAAGATTTGTGTGTCAATATGGGGATTTGTAAAATGAACAACTCAGCAACGATTGCAGGACACAGTTTAGGGCAAGAGATAACTTATAGCAAAAGATAGCAGCTTTCGGTGTATAAAGTCTGCTTACCAAATGGACATCACATCAGACTTAAGGATATTTCAGCAGCAAGTGAATGATGCTCAATTATATATGTAAATTAATGAAGAGCGATGAAGATGCTTCGCAAAAGACATGTGCACGATCACCAAAGTACTTGAAAATCCAGCTCTAGTTCCACTTTGACTATTGGTGGGAGGGGGTGGCGATGCCATTGCACTCCATTTTACTGAAATGTGCAGCAGAGCTATGGAAACAAATCAGGTGCTGATTTAACAACACTTCAAAGAGCCTGATTAAATGGCTGTTCATTATTCAGCACATGCAGCCATACAGATACCATGGGAGTGATGATTCCTGTGAACTGCATGAGCCCCTAGCTGCACGCTCGCATGTGTGCATTCATGGCACAATTACACATCACTGTGATCTGAGGACAGATCATTATCTATGCCAGACTTCACTAACCTGGTGTCCTTCACGTGCTGTTGGACTCCAAGTTCCATCAGCCAGCATGGCCAATAGTCAGGACTGATGGGAGATGCAGTCCATAACATACATTAGACTGGGGAAGGATGAGGCAGGCTTCCTTTCCTCCTTGTTCCCTTTTCTCTGGAGCAATTGGAGAATGTACCCTACAGGTAGGCTTGCTGTCCCCACAGAAAGACCAAGGGCCATGCCTGCCTGCTTGAGATCACAGAAAAGGAATTCTCAGTACAAATGGCGGTGCCCACAAAACATGGGGAAGTGCATACGTGGACAGATATTTTTTTCTCATTTTGTCTTTGAAATATACTCAGAGCTCAGCGTGAATTTCATGCTCTTTATTTAGCTCATAGTAGCAATGAATGAAACTTTTCCCCAAACATCTAGCTTTACATACATTATTTACACAATGGGCCCCACGTGATTGGCTAATTCCGGGCTGCTCCTGTAGGCCAATCAGGTTGCGGATTCACCTCCTCCAGAAGCCTGATTGGCTGCTCCTGCAAGCCAATCAGGTCGCTGATTAACTTCCACCTGGAGCTGGATTGGGTGGCTCCTGCAGACCAACCAGACTGCTGCATTCTGGATCCTATTGTTCTAGGATTCAGCTCAATACAGTGGTACCTTGGGTTACAGACGCTTCAGGTTACAGACTCTGCTAACCCAAAAATAGTACCTCGGGTTAAGAACTTTGCTTCAGGATGAGAACAGAAATCATGCTCTGTTGGTGCGGCGGCAGCAGGAGGCCCCATTAGCTAAAGTGGTGCTTCAGGTTAAGAACATTTTCAGGTTAAGAATGGACCTCCAGAATGAATTAAGTTCTTAACCCAAGGTACCACTGTACATAACACCACCTCATTCTTTCTTTGACTTCTTCAGAGACAGCTTTCTCCATTAACCATACCATGCTATCATCATCAGAGGGCTAGGAAGAATACAAGCCAAGTGGAACTGTCACTTGGGTCTCATGAGTTTCCTTGTAATCTTAAGAGAATCATGCATGTTGTTTGGACACAGACGTTGTCGAAACTTGCAGAAGTGAATCTGGAGACAAACTGATTTAATAAAAATGTGTGTGGGTGTTCCGTGGGGGGGGGGGAGTTTTTCTGCCTCCTCTACTGTTTAATAGGTCATAGGTTGTGTAAGAATGCATGTACCACTTCATGAACCACTGTAAAGATTATCCTTGCTAGTTTAAAATCCTGTTTTTAGGGAACCTTTCCTCTGTCGAACGCTGCATTCCCATAAGGACGATCTGTAGGGAGCCGGAGCCAGAATCCTGCAGGGCCATCCGTTCCTCTTTCGGCCATTCCATTTTCTTTCTCGGCTTCTTTCTCTACATCTGAGACAGCTGCCCTGCCCTGCATTCCTTTCTGGCAACTTAGGTGGGTTGGGCCAGAGGCAAAAGGAGACAGAGCAATGGGAATGTAAATTTTACTTCTGTATGGTAGGCAGTTGCTACACACTCACATACCTATTTCTATCCAGGAAAGCAATAGGCATTATGAGAGTTCAAGGACAAACTCTAGCCAGGCAAAAACTCAAAAAGAGTGCAGAGCAGAGCTGTCATGGAGGGGGCCTGGGAAGACGGCATGTGTGACCTGACTGAGGCCTGCATTTGGCTCCTGGGCTGGAGGTTCCTGACCCCTGCTCTAGCTACAAGTCTGAAGCTGCTCTAGCTACAAGTCTAGCTACAAGTTCATCCCCCCATCGTCTCACTGCTCCATTTATTTTAGCCAACCATTCCTATCTCCCCCTTCCCCCCGCTTTCCTCATCCACATATAATTAACTTGAGGGCCACATGTGCTTCCTAGGATGCAAGTTCCTTACCCCTTCTTTCAAAGGCGGACTTTCTGGTCACATTCAGATGAGCAAATCTAGACTTAATAAGTCGATATGTGTGCAACCTTGCACATGTAGTTGCTTCATTCTTTCCTTAGTGTGAGCGACTGAACAAACCAGGGAGATGTAGTTAACCATTGTTTCCTGTTACATCCCAAAACTATGGTTAATGGCTTTTGAGCAAACTAGGATAATAATAATAATAATAATAATAATAATAATAATAATAATTTATTATTTATACCCCGCCCATCTGGCTGGGCCTCCCCAGCCACTTTGGGCGGCTTCCATAGAAACCAAAAATACAGTAAAATATCACACGTTAAAAACTTCCCTGAACAGGGCTGCCTTAAGATGTCTTCTGAATATCAGGTTGTTGTTTATCGCTTTGACATCTGCTGGAAGGGCGTTCCACAGGGCGGGCGCCACTACCGAGAAGGCCCTCTGCCTGGTTCCCTGCTGCTTTGCTTCTCGCAATGAGGGAACCACCAGAAGGCCCTCGGCACTGGACCTCAGCGTCCGGGCAGAATGATGGGGGTGGAGACGCTCCTTCAGGTATACTGGGCCGAGGCCGTTTAGGGCTTTAAAGGTCAGCACCAACACTTTGAATTGTGCTCAGAAACGTACTGGGAGCCAGTGTAGGTCTTTCAAGACCGGTGTTATATGGTCTCGGCGGCCGTTCCCAGTCACCAGTCTAGCTGCCACATTCAGGATTAGTTGTAGTTTCCGAGTCACCTTCAAAGGTAGCCCCACGTAGAGTGCATTGCAGTAGTCCAAGCGGGAGATAACCAGAGCATGCACCACTCTGGCGAGACAGTCCGCAGGCAGATAGGGTCTCAGCCTATGTACCAGATGGAGCTGGTAAACAGCTGCCCTGGACACAGATTTAACCTGTGCCTCCATGGACAGCTGTGAGTCCAAAATGACTCCCAGGCTGCGCACCTGGTCCTTCAGGGGCACAGTTACCCCATTCAGGACCAGGGAGCCAACTTTAAACTTTGTATACATTTTCTGGATTGTTTGAAAACCATTAATCATAATCTCTGGTTGGTGCTTAACAAGAAGCTAAGGCTAACTGTGCAGTTGGTTTTTTTGCTTGAACAAAGGGAGCTGTGAGGTGGCTTTGTGCTTATTATCTTGGCTTTTTAAACTGAGATTTGATTGTTGTTTATGTCCTTTCAGTGTGTGTTTGGAGAGTGGTATGATGGTAAATTATATTAATTAAAGGATATTAGTTAGTATCCTACTAAGCATAGAAATTTGATGTTAATCAATCCATGACTCAAAAGGATACTTTTTCATAGGTACTTTCATACTTTTTCACGGAAGCATTGGAAGCAGTGTGAAAAAGGAAAAACACTTTAAATTGCTATTTACAGCTACATTGGAGTGTTTTAGGCCCCCCTTTTTTATTGATGCTTTAGAATCTAGCCACTTGCTGACAAAGTTTAGGCTGCAATCTTATACCCACATTTTTGAGAGTTACACTCCATTAAACTCAGTGGTGCTTAACTCTGAGCAGACATGCATAGGATTGTGCTGTTTGTCTTTTGAGAAAGGAAAGAATGCAAAGGACCTTGGATGTCATATTTTTGAGGAATATTTCCATGGGTCACATGCATGTCCTTCAACAGCTCTCAACCAACTGGTAACATTTCCAAAAAGGGAATACTGGTTGTCATCAATGAAGGAAGAAAATGTTGCACCATCGCTTGTACCAAAACCGACAGCAAAACTGGTTTAATACAGGGGGGGGTGTAGACTTCTATCAGCCCCAGCTGGCAGGGCCAATACTCTTTGCCATCGCAAACAATTTTATAAGTACAGTAGTAGAAGTGGAGTGAACCAATAGAGGATACATAATTAAGACTCAGGGATCACAGCCCTCCCAGGTATCTTACCCCACAAATGATCAGAATAACACTCTAAAACTATAGCTCAACCTTTTACTCGCTTCTGATACTTAAATTTCCACTTAACTGAGAAGTGTGAGAGACTCCCTGTCATTCCATCTCCTATGGTGGCCAATCAGCTCTCTGTCCACCCCAGCCAATCATAAAACATGTGGGAAGCAATTCCCACATCTGTCTCTAGGGGTGGAAACAACTCTCACCTGAAGAACTCCTTTGGGCTTCCACTCTTGTCATTCTGTTCCCTCATCATCAGCAGTAGCCAATCAGAGGAGCCCCCCAGGGCCCAAGAAGTAACTTTGGGTTTGGGCTGCTGTTCTGAATCACCTGCCTGCCTAAAGGTTGCATCTGATATTCCATTTCAATCATCCTGACCAATCACAGGTGTGTTTTCTTCTGTGGGGGTTGGGGGTATGGATCTTTTTCTGGGCTTGCAGAGGTTTTTTCTCTTTGCACACCCAGACTGAGTAGCAGTAGCAGCTCTGTGAGTGGAAATTTGACAGAATATTATTCTGGTATATATTTTTTTTGTGATGAGAAGGAGGGCTAGAGGCTGAAGGCAGAAAAATGCTGGACTTGCATTATGCCTGCCCTGGGTATCTTTTACTCATGTTGACTAACCCTGATGGGGGCAGGGAAAGAGATTACGTTCCAACTTCTTTCACATTTCCCCCTCTTTTTTTCTGTCCCTTTGCTCCTCTGAATCAACCTCTTCTTTTTTCCTCACTTCCTTTGTCCCAGAGTTACAGTTCTGGCCTTTTAGATCAGCTTCATTTTCACATTTCTCTTCTTAATGGTGCAACCCAACAATACATTTCCATTCTGTAGCTCGTCCCATTGACTTCAATAGGGTTTGCTCCCAAGTAAATGGGTACAGAATTACAGCTTTACATAACAAGCCTAACCTTGTCTACTCTAAGTAAATCCTTTTGAATTATATGGGGCTTATTCCCAGGTGAGGGGGGCTGAGATTGCAACATTAGGCATGTTTTCTAGTTGTGAATTAACAAGGATTTGAGAGGCTACTCTAGTGACTAAGTAATATATATATGAAACTAACTGAAGGGGTGTGAAAAAATAAAGCTTTTCTTGGCTGTACCATTTTAGGTGCAGGTTGGGGAAAGAACATCTTTGAATGCTCTTTAATCTTAAAAATAAACTGTAAGAGCCTGTTAGATCAGGCCAATGGCCCATCTGGCCTAGCATCCTATTCTCAAACGAACTTTCAGGAACATAGAAAGCCACCATGCTGGGGAGAAGGATTCGATTTAGGCTTCTCACTGACATGCTATTTTTCTATTTAAGGGAGATTTGGGAAAGAGAGAGAGGCTATGCTACTTCATTCAGTTGCATGGCTAAACTTAACTTCAGGATGCTGAATTCTGAAAATGACCCTGTGGGATTTGTGTGCTTTGCATTTGAAGTAAGTAAGCAGAAGGAAAATGGGCGCCTCGTCCATAAAAATGGCTCTAGCCAAGAAGGAGCAGGAGAAGGAACCCTCTTCTCGCCTTCTATCAATGTTTCAACTTGACCTTATCTGTTCCATACTACAGTGGTGCCCCGCAAGACGAATGCCTCGCAAGACGAAAAACCCGCAAGACGAAAGGGTTTTTCGGTTTTTGCGACGCTTCGCTAGACGATTTTCCCTATGGGCTTGCATCGCAAGACGAAAGCCCATAGGGAAATCTCGGGGACCTTTTTTTAAATGCTGGCGGTGGGGAGCAAAGCCTTTTCCCCCCCTCCGGACTTCAGAAGAGGTCCAGGAAGGCCAGCGGGGGCGAAAGGCTTTGCTCCCCACCGCCAGCATTTTAAAAGCGGTCCGGGATAGCAGGGAAGCGCTTCCCGCTATCCCGGACAGCTTTTGAAGGCAGGCAGGGGGGCCCCCGCCCGCCTTCGGAAGAGGTCCAGGACCTCTTCTGAAGGCAGGCGGGGGGCAAAAGTCTTTGCTCCCCCCTGCCTGCCTTTCCGGGGGCTTTTAAATCGCCCCGGACAGCGGAGGACTTCTCCGCTGTCCCGGGCGATTTTAAAATGCCGCCCGCCAGAAGAGGTCGGGGGAAGGCGGTTTCCATAGGAACGCATTAATTGATTTTCAATGCATTCCTATGGAAAACCGTGCATCGCAAGACGAAAAACTCGCAAGACGAAGAGACTTGCGGAACGAATTAATTTCGTCTTGCGAGGCACCACTGTATTTCTATTATATTTAGCGGTGTGCTAGCCACGTTAGCTGCTCTGATCATCAGAAATGTTTGCGCTTGCCAATCGTCCCATCCCAAGTGGGCAAAGGCATTTCACGGCGCTGTTTCCTTGCGTAACTGCCCGCCCCTGATGCCACGCGAGGAGACAGGAGGAGCGCGCTGAACTTTGTCCCTTTCCTGGGAGCTGAGTCGGGAGCTTTCCGGGCGGAGGAAGCGGGAAGCGGTTCCCCGCCAAGCCTGAGGCGCGCTTCTTTCCGCCGAGCCGCGCGGCTGGGGGGGGGGGGCGCTGTGGGCTTCTCCTTTCTCGCCGCAGTCGGGAGAAGAGTTTCATTGAAAGAGAAACCAAAGAGGGCCTGGCAGGGGCGGCGTCAGTTAAAAGTACACAGGGGAAGCAGGAGCGGGCCGAGGCGGGGCGCTGGTGGCGGCTCCTCCTTCTCCGCGGTTGCCTGAGGCGCCTGACGGCAGCGTGGAGCAACAGTCTGGAGCGACCCATATGGGCCGACCGGGCTCTCGGAGCAGGCGAGCGTCGGGCTGACGGGGCGCGGGGCTGGCCATGCTCGCCCGCGTGCGGCGGCGGCTCGAGCCCTCCGGCGCGCCCTTCCCCGCGAAGAAGCCCGCCAGCGCGGGCTCTCCTGCTCCCCGGCCGCGCCGCTTGCCGTCTTCGCGGCGCGCCCACACACTTGCTGGGCTGCGGGCGGCGGCTGTGGCAGCAGCAGTTCCAGCTCGTTCTCCTCCTCCATGGAGCCCCGAGGCTCCCGCGACGGCAGTAGCGGCGACGGCAGCCCGGAGCTGGGCCGGGGCAAGCGGCTGAGCGTCGGCGAGCTGCGCTCGCTCTTCGAGGCGCGCTGCGCGGCCCCCAGCAAGCAGCTGCCCGAGCCGGCCAAGAAGAGCTGCCGGCCGCGCAACGGGGTGCTGCCGCCGGTGATCCCGCAGCTGACCGTCACCCCCGAGGACGACGCCGATGAGGCGCAGCGCAGCCCAGCCGGGCGCCCGCGGACGGAGCCCGACGGCGCCTGGCTCAGCGCGGACCTGCTGTCGTCGTCGCGCCGCCTGTCCACGTCGTCGCTCTCCTCCACCGGGTCGTCGTCGCTCTTCGAGGACTCCGAGGATGACCTGCTCAGCGACACGGAGAGCAGGAGCCAAGGCATCGTCCACCTGGAGCACGGCGAGGAAACGCACCAGGTACGGACAGCCCGGCACGAGGCGGAGGAAGGGGCGCCGTGGCGGAGGCGCGGAGAGGCTGCCCGGGTTTCGGGCACAGGCGCTGCGCACGTGCGGGACCGGCTGCCTTCCTGGCAGCGGCGCCCCGTCGTCAAGAGTTTAGCTGCCTCGGAAAGCTCAAATCGACGAGATAATCCGTAGCGCCGCGCTTTGGCACTGGGCCTTCTGCAGCCTGGAACGAGGTTCCTTCGCAGGTTGCACGATTCCGACAGGCAGCGCAATCTTAGACACTCAGCGCGGTCTTAGGCTACTCAGAAGGAAGCCCCACTGGGACTTGCTCCTAGGTACGTGTGCATAGGATTACGGCCTTACAATGTAACTCTTATGCATGTTTACTCGGGAGTAAGCCCTTCTTTGGTCTGTGTCCAGTGGCGGATGGCTTCCGGCTAAGTGTACTTGCCTTATACAGTACACTTGCAGCTTTGCTGTGAAATAAATGCTTTGTGTGCATAAGAAAAGGGCTACATGAAGATTACCTGTTGTGTAGAAGTTTGATAATTTCGCATGTGGGCTTTTTTCTCTGTGTGCGCATGCAGTTCCATATCTGCAGGCAAGGTAAATTCCATAAGGAAAGTGCATATGGGTTTTATAGTGGTGCCTTCTAGGCAGGAATAACTTGTAAAGCGGCAGTGACATTGATCTCATATGAGTACAGTGTTGTTTACTTTTGTTAAAGACACCTCCAGCAGATGGAAAACACGGTATAAGTGATAGATTTGTAGGCCTGTAGGCACAGCCTCTGTTGTGAATACAGCATAATGAGCAGTATGATCATATGCATGTACATCTGTATATGTAATATCCTGGATTTCTGCAATAATAGCATTGCCTCCCCTCCCACTCTATTTCTTTTTTTGAGATGCTAGGATCACTGTGTGTAAGCTAAGATTTAACCATGCAATCTGGTCCTTAACTGCAGACTGAATAACACTGTGAGGCACATAAGTTTATATTGTGATGTTTCACCAACAGAAATTGTTCACTGCTTCTGTTTTGTATCCAGCTAAGACTGCGAATAATACTAAAGCAAAGTCTTCCGTTCTGTGAACAGACCAGTGGTCTATCCTAGCTTTAAAAATGAAAGTGTACAACAAACAGGTCAATTTGGGAGTGATAAGACTCTCTCTCCCCCATTGTCTTGCCTTCCAGCAATGTTGGTTCAGAGCACCTGTTAATCCAGGACTTTCTGTAGTATGTAACAAGTATTAGTGTGGGAGCATTTGTCAGTGGACAAATATGGTGGGTGCCTCACATGTGGCTTCTTCACAGAACTGAATGTTTTAAGGCAGTGGGTGGTTTAATGCCAATCAAGGGGGTTCATCACTCTCAAGCCAAGCATGTAAAAAATTGTAATATTTCAGATATGGGAATGTTATAATTCAGATGGTGATTCTTGAATGTTTCAAGTCAGTATGATTACTTGCCAGTGTTTCCATGAAAACCTGAGAACTAGAATAGATGGGTCTATTGAGTTCTGCGGTGCTTTGCCAGGGGTGGGTGTATAATGCAGCTTGCAGTTGCATGTTTCCAAGTATGGAGTCTTGAACTGAGAGTGAAATCGGGATCCTCTGTGTGTCTGAGAGCGCATTTCTAGCTTTAAAGGCTGTAAAAGATTCGGGAAAATACGTATACTATATAATTCTGTTAGCTTTGTTAGCAAAGGTTGTCCTGCGGAGGTCTTCCTCCTTGCACTTCCTTGTTATCAAATTGAAAAGAAAATGAAATAGTAATGGAGGAGTGGGTGGAAAGCTTCACAGATAAGCCTGAAGTTGTATGACAGTTGCTGGTGAAATCCCAGCAACCAGAGGGGGGTGGAAGCAGGATTTCCACTGTTCGTGGCTGCCGTACCTTCCCTATGACTTTGTCTCTTCCCATGACTAGCAGGCATAGAATGAAGTATGTTGTAAACCATTGGTTCAGTTTATGTAATATATTTTTCTTGCACACTGCCACCATGTGCATCCTAGGGTTGCGTTTGAATATCATGACATGTGAATGGTGCAATTATGGATAATGTTGGCAGCAATACCAGCGATTACTACAGCACTTCCACAATCTTGGGTATTGCTGCCAGGTTTATTAGTGAAGTGATTGCTTGTTTGGAATACATATTTTGGCTTACGAAACCAAGATATGGACAAGCCTTTGTGCTTATACACCTTGTCTTTGCACTGCAGCTTCCCTCCTTCTGTCGTAGTTGACTATTTCGTAACCATTGCTTCCTATTAAACATCTGAACTGGGAAACTATGGCTAATAAACTCGGAACAAACCATGGCTTGAAATCACAGTTTGAAGTTGGTTTCATATCTTGACTTGTTCCAAACTTCATTAATGTTGTTTTGTTACATCTTAACAGGAAGCTATAGTTAATTAACACAGGGAATTTTCAATCATGGCATGCCAAGAAGGGAAGAGGGAAGGAGCAGTTCACAGATGGAGCATACAGGCACAAGGTTGGTCTGTATCTCAGTTAAATATATGTATGAGCTGGAGCTAAGTTTTGATATGCTAGTGTATATTCAGCGAAAGCTGCAGAGGATATAATGTTCAGCCAAACCATGGCTTAGCACAAATGTGCAAGCATGAAAGTTCTCAGAGGTGACCCTGGTTCTTCTGCTGCTGCATGGCTGCAATGAAACCATGGTTAGGCTTAGCATGTTGTCCAAGACAGGACTCAGGGTTTGTCTGAGGCAATCCCAGGTTCAGATGAAATGACATGGCTGAGTTTATAGGAGCGAAGCAGCAGGAAGACCAAAAGAGGAGCAAAACAACTGCAGTCTCCTCTCTGGGAGCAGCCAGCAAGCTTGCATGTTTGCCAAAGGTGGTATACCTCGGTATAGTGGTACCTTGGGTTACAAACACCTCGGGTTACAAACACTTTGGGTTACAGACTCCGCTAACCTGGAAGTAGTACCTCGGGTTAAGAACTTTACCTCAGGATGAGAACAGAAATTGCGTGGCGGCAGCGGGAGGCCCCATTTGCTAAGGTGGTACCTTAGGTTAAGAACGGTTTCAGATTAAGAAAGGACCTCTGGAACGAATTAAGTTCGTAACCAGAGGTACTACTGTACATGTGAACTCGACCATTATTGTGTGAACAGGTCTTTGTGATCCCAAGTATACTTAGAATTCTCCCTAACACTGGATTGAGTTCAGAGGAGTTTACTCCCAAATATATTGGCTTAAGTTGGAGGCCTGGTACTGTTATCCTGTGTGTAACTGCCTGAGAACATTCTATTTCTTTCAGTGAAAGTTGAGTGCATTGAGGTTTAAAATACCACAGTACAGTCTTATAGTGCATTTTCTTGGAGATAAACTCTGTTGAAATCAATAGAAACTGGTCCAAAACAAAACTGCAATCCTAGGCTACCCTGCTTCCTTGGGAGTAAGGCCTGTTGAATTCAGTAAGACTTCTGAATAGGCAGGATTTGGATTACACAGTAAATGCATGTAGATTTGGCAGTGGTAATGCTTCTAGAAATTACAAACTGATAAGGGCATATGGAAGAATGAGGACACTATGCTAGATGGCAGGTCATGTTGGTTATTAATTCTGTCCTATGGTCGGTTTGGTTCAGAAGTGTCCTATGCTGTAGCAGCTGTACAGGCTTTTAAAGGGGGGCAGTGCCTAGCATTTTATAAAGTGCTTTAAAGTGTTCCACTGCTTCACCTGCAATATTTCTGTGATCCTCACTACATTCTTATAAGGTGAGCCAATATCATTACTGTTAGAGCGACAATTTTTAGGCACACCTAAACCCATGGATTTCTGGTATATGCATTTTCTGCATATGGATTGCGCTACTAGCTGAAGTCTTTGATACCCCCTTCCTTCCACCCCTTCATAGCTTAGGTTTGTGTGAAAGTAGACAGACAGGCCCAGGTGAGCTTAAATTCTCATGCCTTTGTTAAATTAACTTTTGAGGCAGTTCGAATTGAAGCACATCATGCCTTCTATATAGGATATTTGCCCTGCAGGTGTGTGAATGGGTTCATCCACCGTCACTTTATGATTTATGTTCACTGGAATTGTTGCAGGGTTTTTACTTTAATGTAAGCATTGTCTTCCAACATATTTTCTGTTTTGGGTAAACTATTAGTTGGTTTTGATCAAATAATTCTAAGTCATATTGTCAGTGTGGCAAGGAGAGAGAGTGGATTGGTTTATACATAATGCCATAATACATAAAAAATTCTGACCAACACTACAGCCAGTTTAGTGGTCCTAGATATAAACAAATATTTAGGGGATATTCAGGGAGCAGGTGCCAACAGTTTCTTTGTAATTATAGCTTTCCCTCTCTTGAAGCTTTACTGTCGATTTATTTACTTTTTTAACTGGACATATTTTAAATATTATTATAATTACTAGATTTTTATGACATTTTTCAAAGGTGTTAACCAGCAGGCATTTCATTCCCACCCACTTTTTGACTCGATACCATTTTTAAAACTGCTTCTTGCTGTGTGTTTGACTGGGGATTGGGAGGTGTTTGGAATGATTAGCAAGCATACCGCTGTCCACTTTGGCAATAATTCGTTCTTTCCAGTAAATCTGTTCTGCAATTTGGCAGGTGCTCATTAACATAAAGTCTTTTTTTAAAAAAGGAAAGTAAGCTGTTTTTCATGGCATTTATGGCAGCTATTTTCCTTAGCTCTTATCATGGTTTTCTGGAAGAACTCGAACTGAAATCTGTTTTCCTTTGCAAATTCCTTTCCCTACCGTATTGAGAGCACACAGAGCACTGTTAATAATAGACAACTCAGTCATTTGAGCAATTGGCACAGAATCTTTTCTAAGGAAAACAACACATTTTTTTTTTTTAAAAAGGAATTGGAACGATTAATTGGAATATGTTGATAAAGCGTAGATACCACAAACTGGAGTAATACTCTCGGGACTGCATTATAAGAACAATAACAGTCAAGTGATTAGAGGAGACGAGTCATTCGACCTTTGGGCTGCTTTAAATCCATATGCTCATAGTCTTGTGGGTTTGGTTTTGCAGTTTTATGTGCTTTTTTAAATTGGGTCTATAAAATGAGCTGAAATCAACTCTCTTTTTTAATAGGGATGTTGCAATGCCAGATTACTTTGTCTTAATACTTTTGCTTTATGTTCCTTAGTGGGAGCTAGGCATATGTATAACTAAAATGTACCGTATTTTTGCTCTATAAGACTTACTTTTCCCCTCCTAAAAAGTAAGGGGAAATGTGTGTGCATCTTATGGAGCAAATGCAGGCTGTGCAGCTATCCCAGAAGTCAGAACAGCAAGAGGGATTGCTGCTTTCACTGCACAGCGATCCCTCTTGCTGTTCTGGCTTCTGAGATTCAGTATATTTTTTTTCTTGTTTTCCTCCTCCAAAAACTAGGTGCGTCTTGTGGTCTGGTGCGTCTTATAGAGCGAAAAATACGGTATTTATCCTACTTCTCAGTCCAGAGTTCCCCTCCAAAGTGGCTATCAATAAAGCAATTATATAATTAATGAAAACAAGCACACCCACCCACACCCTCCCAGGCCACAAGAAGTGACTGTAAAGCAGTATCAGTTTACATATAGCCCAAATGCTGTTGGAATAGATACAGGAAGCAAAGCTATTATAAAAAGCCACTTTGCATGCTGTTTGTTTACCTGTGACCACAGAAAGGTGGAGATTTTGTATGCTATTTCAAGTGTCTTGTTAGGCCATTGGCAAAACATGTACAGAAATGTGGCTTGGATCAGTGTCAGATAATTGTAGGGTTCCAAGCTTTTCTTTTAGCAGGACTGAAAAAAACTGGATTGAGTTTTCATTCAGGCTGTCAGTCTGATCAGCATTAGGGATGTGCGTTCAGGATGGTACATGAGGGCCAAACTAAATGTCGTGGAAGGTCTGTGAATAGGATTTTCTAATGGTTAACAACAGCTGCAACAAGACCCAATTGAGACAGCAGTGTTAAGGCACCCATAGGTTTCCCCCTGGAAGGTAGGGGCGGCACGGATGGACACAAATAGCGGCAGGGATGGGGCAGCAATTTTCATTGTAGAAATTGTATGCATGGCATTCACCTCCTGTGGCTGCTTCTAATCCTTTAAATGGTACGGGAGATTCTAGCATTGAATTGTAGAGTTGGGAGGGATCCTGGGTCCCCTAGTCCAGCCCCCCGACAATACAAGAATCAGGATGGGGTTTGAGGGTTGTTGTTTTTAAGCATACATCCATATTCACCCCTAGACAGGAGAGGGAGATGCCCCCTGTTTCAGTTCCTGGAAATGACTCACAAGTGTTTGTAGATCCCCCAGATGTTGTTGGACTACAATTCCCATCATCCCTGAGCTCTGGCCTTGCTAGCTAGGGGTGATGGGAGTTGTAGTACAACAACATCTGGGGATCCACAGGTTGAGAAAGGCTGCTCTACAGCAGTGGTTCACAGTCAGCTAAGTACTGTGGACCAAGCCATGGACCCCCTACTTTTGAAAATGTTGATATCTTTTTACACACTGAGCTTCTCAGGTAGACTGAAGAGGGAGCAAAGGCTTGATTACCTAGTTTCTCCCAGGGTGAGCAAAACCCAGCAGGACAGCTTACTTTATGGTCTTAACTCCTTCATGTGTTAGACTTAAGTATGTTGGTTATATGAGGCTGGTTATTCCACAAAGACATTTTCTTGGGGGCGGGGGCTTTACACCCTGAATATGTTTTACTTTGCGGTGTTGTTGAGTTTAGATTCTTGAGGTTTTAACTTTCAGCGGTTTAAGTTTAAAATATTGTATATTTTATTGTTGTAAACTGCTTTGAGATGAATAGCGAGATATGTGTATGTATATGTGTGTGTATGTGTGTATATATAATATATATGCATATATTATATATATGTAGAGTGTGTGTGTGTATATATATATATATATATAGTGTGTATGTGTATATATATATATATATATATATATATATATATATATGCAGGTTTTGGTGTCCTCGGGTGTCTTCCCGTGTAAAAGTTGGGGTGTCTAGGCGACGTTTCGACGAGGTCTCACTCGTCATCTTCAGGCTGGTGCTTTCGGCTTCTTGTTACTGGAACAGAGCCAGTAACAAGAAGCCGAAAGCACCAGCCTGAAGATGACGAGTGAGACCTCGTCGAAACGTCGCCTAGACACCCCAACTTTTACACGGGAAGACACCCGAGGACACCAAAACCTGCATTCCTGTACCCGTGAAAATCTACGAAAGCATATATATATATATATATATATATATATGTATGTGTATATATATATATAAATAATTGGCACTTGTCTGTCTTGAGTGTGTCTTTGTGGGTGGAAGTCAAACCACTGCATTTGCAGCACTGAAGTGACCTCCCCAAGTTGCAGGCCTGGCATTGTATATGGAGATTCTGAACTGCCCAGATGACAAGACCCCCCTCTCGCCCTTACTGATATGGTCCAAAGGAAAGCAGAGCAATACATTTGGCATCAGCTTGACTGCAAGAGTAGCCTGAAAGAGGCATGCAAGACACGTATGTATGTGTGTGTTCATTCTACTTAATCAACCGTTCCCTCAAAGTAGGAATCACATTATTCCTGCAGTGTGTAACAGCTAGAACCCAGTCAGCAAAATCCACACCATGTGGATTCATAATCCAGCAAAATTATCAAGCCATATGGAAGGAGACACATATCAATCACAATTTGGCACATATAAATTTTCAATAATAGTTAATTGGAAAACTATCCCACAAAATATGCATAAAGTTAGCTTTATTATATTAGCCATCACCAGCGCTTGTCATCGGTTTCCAGAGAGATGACTTGGTTGGCGAAGTGTCAAAGGGTATAATACTTCATAATGAGTTTCTCTGATATTGATACAAGATGAGTATGCCAAACCCTGTGAATGCATTTTATTCCACACTTGTGATTGAATAGGATAAAACCATTTGAAAAGAGCTTAATCAGGTATAGTAGCCAAAGGGGCCTGTCTTGGCATGTGTAATATTGTATATTCTAACACACAAGACTCATTTGTTATGACTTCTGGTCCATTTTGAGACCTCACCAACCAATTTAAAAATTATCACTATAAATAAGTGTCAATAATATAGATCAGCTGCTGTCCTTATAAAACAGTATGTCCTTTATAAAACCAGTCAGATGAGACTGAATATTAATATAGTCTGAAATAATCTTGTTTAATCTCTTTGCACAGACAGCTGCTAAATTTTGTAATCTTGGTTTAAAAGTGGTATTGGATGATACGGTGAGGTCAGTGGTGGATTTTTACCTTTTTTGCATATTAATATAATCCATGCCTCATTCCTATGATAACAGTGAATGGGTTCAGAATAAATGGTTTGACATTTGCCACCTTAGCTTTTTCAAAGCATAAAACAAATCCACTTCAAACCATGGATTATGAAGCTCGTTTGTTTCAATAAATCATAGTTAAGATGAACCACCTTTCAAGGTTTGTACATAATGCTAAACTATGGTTAACTGAAAAAATATTTTATTTTTATACATTTAACATAATTTATATACCACTAGTAGAACAAAAGACATCTAAGTGGTCTTCTGTTTTCCTTGAGGTTACGCCAAAGGAGTGGGGAGGCTTGACTGCACAAGAACAAGACTCATTCACTTAACATCAAACCATGGATGTGATAATGTGCATTCAGTGTGGGATGCACGCACCTTTTTGGGATGCTATATGCACAGGGTCATCCCCATGTTGCTCCTATTCCACACTATTTGTCAGCCTACAGTGCTTTCTGCTGGAACAGTTGTAAAGTGCTTCATACATGTGTATACACAGAGAGAGCACTTCCTCTGGTCACTTCTTACTGGAGCAGAGCTACTGATGTTGCCTGGCTGTGCCACTCCACTCGCCCTGTTTAACTTCTCTATGAGTGAAATAGGAAACAGTACAGTAACTTACTTGCCTCTGTGTACCAATACATTTCTTTTGTATATCAGTATATCAACACACCTCTGTTCTGAAAGACAGGGCAAATATTTTAAAAACCAAATCTCTGGAAACATTTATTGTGAGGAAGGGAAAAGAGAAGTCTGTTGCACAGTACAGTGGTACCTCGGGTTACAGACACCTCAGGTTACAGACGCTTCAGGTTGCAGACTTCGCTAACCCAGAAATAGTACCTCGGGTTAAGAACTTTGCTTCAGGATGAGAACAGAAATTGTGCGGCGGCAGCAGCAGCAGGAGGCCCCATTAGCTAAAGCGGTGCTTCAGGTTAAGAACAGTTTCAGGTTAAGAACGGACCTCCAGAATTAAGAATTAAGTTCTTAACCCGAGGTACCACTGTAGTGTGATAAACATCACCACCTGTGTGTGTGAGCAAACAGGGTAGTTGTAGCTGCTGCTTAGATGACACTATCAAGCAAAGGTGTGTACAGTTGCAAACTGCTATGTACAAAAGTGCACTTTGGGAAAAAAAATGTTTGTGCATTTCAAAGGCCTCATATGTACGTGGCCCTTTAAAGTCCAGAGCTTTATCAGACCAAAAGGCCCATCTAGTCCAGCATCCTGTTTCTCACAGTGGCTAACTAGATAGCTAGATAGGTAGCCCACAAGCAGGATAGGAGAACAGTCCTCTCCTGCTGTTGTTCCCCAGTGACTGTCATTCAGAGGCATTTTCCTTGGGTCATTTGCAGTTAGAGAATCAGTTCAAGGATCAGCTTTCCAGTGCACGTACTCATGGCAAAATAAATAGTCGAACCATAGTTGCATGTAACATTTTGTATGGGTGTCATGATTGTTATCTCAGTCACAATTGTATTAATGAGTCATTGTTTTGGCTGTGCTCTTGGACTTTCAAATAGGCATAAACAGGATAAACGAAGAAACAAAATTCCATTCCATTCATTTTATTTGTCTGCCGTTTTTCCACACACACACAAAAATCATCCTTAAAGCGGCTTACAACAAACAGGGATGCATTTCAAACAAACACTACAAAAAAAGCAAAACAAAATGAATATAATAACAAACCCACATTCAAGACTATAAATATAACACGATTAAACAACATGTAGCATCCAATAGCCCAAAGAACAAGGGAGCTTCACAGTTTCACCTTAGCCCTAAAAACACCCTTCCCATTATGTTTCTCACAATCCCTTTCCAGCAGCAGCAGCTTATAAGGCTTCCAAGGGGGAGGGGTGAGGTAGCTGGAAACACCCATCCCATGATGTCTGCCATCTGTAGAAGTTAGACAAATTGAAAATGTGAACATGGGCCTTACAGTGGTGCCCCGCAAGACGAATGCCTCGCAAGACGGAAAACCCGCAAGACGAAAGGGTTTTCCGTTTGCGAGTTGCTTCGCAAGACGAATTTCCCTATGGGCTTGCTTCGCAAGAAGAAAGCCCATAGGGAAATCTCTGGGGACCTCTTTTAAATGCTGGCGGTGGGGAGCAAAGCCTTTTCCCCCCCCCCGGCCTTCAGAAGAGGTCCAGGAAGGCCGGCGGGGGCCGAAAGGCTTTGCTCCCCACCGCAATCATTTTTAAAGCGGTCCGGGATAGCAGGAAAGCGCTTCCCGCTATCCCGGACGGCTTTTGAAGGCAGACGGGGGGAGCAAAAACTTTTGCCCCCCGCCGGCCTTCAGAAGAGGTCCTGGAACTCTTCTGAAGGCCGGCGGGGGGCAAAAGTCTTTGCTCCCCCCTGCCTGCCTTTCCGGGAGAGCGGAGAAACGCAGCGCGTTTCTCCGCTATCCCGGACGGCTTTTTAAGGCAGCCTCTTCTGAAGGCTGGCGGGGGGCGAAAGTCTTTGCTCCCCCCCGCCTGCCTTCCCGGGGGCTTTAAAATCGCCCCGGGACAGCGGAGAAGTCCGCTGTCCCAGGGTGATTTTAAAATGCTGGCGGGCGGCAGCGCTGCTGCCCGCCAGCATTTTAAGATCACCCCGGACAGCGGAGAAGTCGTCCGCTGTCCCGGGTTTTTTTAAAATGCTGGGGGTGGGAAGAAAAGCCCTTGTCCCGCCCCCAGCCTTCAGAAGAGGTCGGGGGACAGACTGTCCCCGGACCTGGTCTGAAGGCGGTTTCCATAGGAACACATTGATTGATTTTCAATGCATTCCTATGGGAAACCGTGCTTCGCAAGACAAAAAACTCGCAAGACGAAAAAACTTGCGGAACGAATTAATTTCGTCTTGCGAGGCACCACTGAATTTTGTGTTATGATGCTTCTGCAACTCACCGAGAGAGGAAATGAGGCAATAAACTGAAGGGCATCAAAACACTACTTGTTTCTGTGGTGATAAATTTGACATTTTGGGGGAGAAGGAGCACTCATCCAAATGATTCTTCATTAGCCTTGGTCTTACTGTCCTCTTTATGCCTGTAGTAACATTAGAGAGTGTGGTTGTGCCTTAATTGTCAACAGCTTTATTATTTCATCTGTTTTCATTTGTCATAAACCATTTTAAAATACAGCAACCACATTTCATAACTGTGAATGAAAAGTACCCATTATTTCAGCTCAGAAGCAAGTTACATAATCCGACGGTGTAGAATGTAATTTTCTTAAATTACTCAAAGTTGGCGAAAAGGCTTCTAATGGGTTTTTAAGTGGTGGTTTTTCTTATTGGATTGACATTTGAACTAGAAGGGTGGTTCCTAACTGCTCTAATAAAGAAAGAATCGACATATCCCTAGACATTGTGATTCTTTTTATTGTACAAATAATATCATATGTTGTTCTCTTCATACTGAATCTCCTTTTTTTATTCCCCATGTACTTTCAAGCTATTACTAGCTGCTGAACGGCTACTTCACAAAACACATTTTCCTTACATGGAATAAAGTGGCCCTGAGATTCTAGTAATACTGGTTCTAGGTCTTTGTGTGGTCTCTTCCTGACAGAACAAGAACCACCAGCTTATTCCATACAACACAACATTGTGTGGGAAACAAACTTCTGAGCCAGAGATGGGGAACCTGTCACCTTCCAGATCAACACTATCTCCAGCTCCCCTCAACTCAGCTCAGCATAGGGGGTAGATTTCCTCAATCCTTAAATATGCCCAAAAGCATTTTGATCTATCCCACAATGAAAAGTGAGGTGAATGAAAAAGAATAGTGTTTAGCTCTCATTATGATCAATTTTGAAAATGCCATGATGCAAATTGTTAGGGGATTAAAAGAACTATTTTTTGGGGGGGGAAATGTTCAAAACAAAATTGTTTTCAGTTCAAATACGCAGAGAGTTTATTACATTAAGAATTGTATGGGAAATGTCTGACATCTCTGAAAGGTTGGTGCAAATGAAACACAAAAGCCTTCACCTATCTTTGCAAAATAACTGTGATCATTCAGCTTTTGGTGACCCTCATGGTGCCTTTTCATCCTTTTTATTCTACATGGATGGTATTTACCGTCAGCCGGGCATGTGTAATGCTGAAGGCTAGCCTTGGTTGTATGATAGTTTCAGTTACATAGACTCCATGTGTCTATTCCACTGAACAGACTAGTCTGAGGCTTAGGTCTACCTCTCTGCCACCGACAGCCATTCACCTCCAAAATAGTAGTGAAGATGGTTATGGAAAGCCCTTAATACAAGATGTTAAACCGAAAGGGTTTTTGTTTTTGTTCCGCTGTCCTTATGTGGACCTAAATGCTGAATTAGTTGTCCACCCCTTTGCTGGGGTTTCGTTATAACAGTTGTTCAGTTAGAGCCTACCCATATTCACTTGAACAGCAAAACAGAGTATGCTGCTTCTCAAGTGTGTGTGTGTGTGTGTGTTGGTGTTGTCAGAAATACTTCAAAGAGCAAGGCTCACTTGAGGCAGCTGCCAGACAGGTTTAACTGGGAGGAACTGGTATGGTTTTGCTAAGTAACTCGTATAAAGGTTGAATTAGATACATCCCAGGTCTTCTGGATGAGCATAATGCAGTTAGACCTGTTTGTAAATGTGTGTCAGATGGGTTTCTTTGCATCACAGTCTCTCCATATTTGAGGACAAGTTCTGTGTTTGGGTTCTGAGAAATGGTGTTAGTCCTGTCCAGTAACGGAAGTCTCTTCTGCATTCAAGTTTGTTGTAGATCACTGCAGGAAAATAACTTGTTTGAGGAGTGCTACTTGTCTCACTTGGTGCTGTATTTATGT
Source organism: Podarcis melisellensis (assembly GCF_964234715.1). Lineage (NCBI taxonomy): Eukaryota > Metazoa > Chordata > Lepidosauria > Squamata > Lacertidae > Podarcis > Podarcis melisellensis. The sequence continues at coordinate 42,788,200 of NC_138528.1, forward strand.
GCGTGTCCTGAGAATTGGTCATCGGAAATACAGTAATTGACTTGCCAGATCATCTCAAGCAGCTCTGTTCACCAGTGGCCATTCAGATGCTTCTGGATAGGTGATAGCGTTTCCTATTATTTGTGTATCCTCACCCCAGCCTTTGGTACTCAGGAAATATATTGCCACCAAACATGAATGTTCATTTTAGCTTCATCTATAGACATTTCAGCAGGACGCGGGTGGCGCTGCGGGTTAAACCACAGAGCCTAGAACTTGCCGATCAGAAGGTTTGCAGTTCAAATCCACGCGACGGGGTGAGCTCCCGTTGCACGGTCCCTGCTCCTGCCAACCTAGCAGTTCGAAAGCACATCAAAGTGCAAGTAGATAAATAGGTACCGCTCCAGCGGGAAGGTAAATGGCGTTTCCGTGCGCTGCTCTGGTTCGCCAGAAGCGGCTTAGTCATGCTGGCCTCATGACCCAGAAGCTGTATGCCGGCTCCCTTGGCCAGTAAAGTGAGATGAGCGGCGCAACCCCAGAGTCAGGCACAACTTGACCCTAACGGTCAGGGGTCCCTTTACCTTCATAGACATGTTCTGCATGAATTAGCCTGGCCAGGACTGCAGTTATGTCTGGGTTTGCCCTCCTCTCCTCTCCCAATTAGCTTCCATCTCCAGGACTTGGTGAAAGGAGGGAGTAAAGAATAATAATAATCAGGGGTCCCCCCTGTGACATCAACAGGGGCTGTCTCTAGGTGTTAGATTTGGGCCTGAAATCTCAGGGCCTGGAATGTTTCTGACCTGGCATCCCTAATAACCAACTACTAGTGGGTGGATTCCATTATGGGAGTGGACTTCTCCACATACAGTGGGACTTCCTCTTCCCTTCCTCACCTCTGCAGCTCCTCCCCCTGCAAATCTGCTTTGCTCCAGGGCATCCCCCACTTTTCTTCTGTGTGGAGGGCTGCAGTGGGGAAGAGAAGAAGGTGAAGTTCCATTGCATGGATAGAATTCCATTTTGCTTGTGCGTGGACAGCATTGATACACTGTACTGTAAACAATGCAGACAAATACTTCCTCTGATGGAAGTTGTGGGGCAACTTGCAGTGCTGGCATGGCCTAACTTTCCATTCCTTTGTAAATGCTTTTTCCACATGCTTCAGTGAAAGAAGTGGTATTGCAGTCTTGTCTCCCGTTCATTTTGGTGAGGTTTAGGGAGGTATTTCTGGGCTCAGATGCAAGTTCATTTTCTTGAAAAGTAGACAGCTGAGCTGTCAATGGATTATGATTTGCCTGCCATTTATGATTTCACTAGGGGCATTTTCTTCATAGGTTACAATAAAATCTGTGGGCATTAAACATTTAGTGTGTATCTTTTCTTCTAACCCATAAAGTAAGTGGCTTCTTGCAGTGTGTTTCCATTGTGAAAAAAGGGACAGCCTTTGTACAGTTCAGAAATAGGTACTGTATACCTAATTTAACATGTGAAGCAGCTCCTACTGATTTCTCTTTTGAAATTATTTTATGCAGCTTGCTGCCTTTCAGTTCGTGTTTGCAAAGCCCTCAAAGCTTGTTTGATGAAGAAGTCCTGCATAAATGAATGTATTGTTTCTGTTTATTTTATGATGACAATTAGATACTGAATTGACATGACTTCATGGTCCGTAGAACAGAGGGAACATGTACCAAGGGCTTTGAGCAATAGGTTATTGACTTTGCACTTCAATTGTACCAGCCTGAAGACTGAGAGAAAGAGCAACTTCTTCCAAAGCCCTTTGATTGCACACCAAAACCCAAGCAGATTTGAGAGCAAAGTCGCTACCTCTGTGATTGGGAAGAGAGAACTGAGGTTGGGGCTTGGTGGAAGAATGATGTAGGAACTCAGAATGGTATTAAGTCTTACAATTTGAGGATTTGAAATGGTGAGTCCCAGAGTCCCTTTCCCTGCAAGATCAAGTGTGTAGTTTGGGGGTACTGCTGAACCCACTACTGTTGCTTTAAGCCTGGGTGGCTTCAATGATATGAAGTGCCTTCTATCAGCTTCGGTTCTCCGGATAGGGATATCCTACCATCTGTTGTCTATAATCAGGTATCCTGTAGCTTAGATTACTCCAATGTGAGACTGCCTGAAGAATGATGAGGGCTCCAGTTCTTCATGCACCTTGTGCCTCTCCTCCGACAGTATAAGTTTGGAAGGAGGTGGTGACAGTCACAGAGGACTAGACTTCCTGAACTCTCTTGGCAGCAGGGCAGGACAGAGGGGAATCATGAGCTTTCTACCAAAGCTCTCCAAGAAGGCTTGGAATGATGGAGACAGTTCAGGATTAAGCTGGGTGGAACTCGGCCGTCACTAGTAAGAACAGACTCTTTGTACGGTGGCCCTGTTCTGTTTGTTGTTAATAACCCTGGCTATTTAGAAGCCTGAGGTTTCTGAGAAACCACCTGTCTGTTTGTATGCTAACATGACATTTAAAGATCACTAGACACTGTTTGCTTTTGGAACATAAGTAATTATTATATTTTTTTGGTATTGTGGCAGCACTTAGGTGCCAGGGCTCCATTGTCATGGGCTCTGTAGAAACAGACATATTAAAAAGTCCTGTTCCTGATTACACAGAAGCTGAATTTAAGAGGGGAAGCAGCTGGTGGGGAGGATGACTGGAGAAAGTCGGAACAAGGAAAGCAATAGTTCTAAAGAGAAGCCACCACTACCTAATCACTGATAACTATTTAGTCCATAGCTGAGAAGCGTATGTAGCATGACCAAAGCAGAATAGAGTGAACCTGGACCATTGCTGGTTGTAGTTTGAGCACTAGAATTGCATGAGTTGTTTCAGCCACTGCATCACACTTCTGACTTATGTTGAAATCAGTTTAGCCCCCTGAATTCCCCCTCCCTATTTACTGCTATCAGGCCACTCATCCTGTATGTGTGCACTTGCTTTTGTCCTACCTAAATACAGAACTTCGCATTTATATCTGTTGAAAGCGAGTTTGTTAGTTGTGGCCTGATTCTCTGTCCTGCCAAATGCTATTGAATCCTGTTTAGCTACCCAACCCAATTCAGAGTGATCTGATGAGCACCCACTCTTTCATTCAAGCCATTTATAAAGCTATTAAACAATCCCAGGACAGAACGCTGTGGCCTGCCCACTTGTCATGACTCTCCAGATTGAAGATGAGCTACTGATTCACATTCTCCGTGTGTGGTGCATCAGCCACCTACAAAATCCACCTAACTGTAACATTGCTTACATTCCAGTGTATATTGTCAACACCCTAAATTTGCACACATGCATGTGTACCAGTCTCTTGCATTTCACAAATCCTCCTCTTTTCCCTCTCTTTGGGTGCTGTGCATGTGCCCTTGTTGTTTCAGCCCTCTGCCTGCACATCTATTTGTGATGTGCACATTTTTGTAGCTGCCATCACTCTTCTCCTTGCCGCAAGTGCCTCTCAGTGAAGATGTACATCTGTAATATTACATATAATCTTTTACTTTGATGCAGGTTGGTTATCTGTCCCTGTGCTGTCAGTAGGAAGCTGCAGGGGATTACAGAAAATGAGGCTTGCAGATGGAGTAAAGAAAAAGAGAACGAAGATTATAGGAGGAAAACTAAAAATATGTTTCAGTTTTACATTAACATAACCATTATGGCTATTTATCCTAAAGGAATTCTGAGATTCAAATCTGCCAAGATGATACTATTACAATATGGAGCAAAGTTCTCTTGCTCTTGAAAGCACCTTGTTCCCCCCCCCCCCCAATTTAGAGTGATGGTCTGAGACTTCCCCTCTGCTCCTCTCTCTGTGTACTTGTAAATAGATTTCTTGCCCCCATTGTAGAGCTATGCTCTTCCCAGTATTCTAGGCATAATGACCAGGCCTTCCAAAATTTGTGGTTGCCACTAAATTCAGGAAAGGGCAGGGTTTCATTCATGAGCTCTCTCTACTGTTCTCATAGTCCCTCTGAAGCCCACTGCAAGCATCTCAGGCTTGGAGAAGGATGGAGGATGCTATCTGAAATAATGCTCAGCTTCAGACGCATGGAGAAAGCATGTCCATCTCTCAACAGCTTAAAAGCTGAGCTCACCGTTGGTTATCAGGCTTCTCTGTTAAACCAGTGCAATTCTGAGAAGCAAATATGACCACATAGTTCCTGCGCAGAAGATACTAGAAAAGGCAGGGCAGAAGAGTTCAGTAATTCACAAGGTGTACGGATGGAGTCAGAGAAAGGCAGTGATGGCAGTAATGGAGGAGCAGGTAAGGTGAGGATGGTTCAGGATCGGCCTAGCTAAGAAGTGGGTTTTGAGGAGGGACCTGAACGGAGGATAGCCTAGTGGCTTGATTACTAGCGTTTAGGGAAGTATAAAGAATTAATTGGATAGCATGAAAATAGGCATGGAAGAGGCAGGCAAATAAATGCTCATGGTGTCTTTCATTCTCATTTCTTCCTAGGTGTGGCTGAATTTAGAAATTTATTACTTTTCCTTGTAATAAGTAAGTTTTTTGCCTTAAGTCATTTGGCTGTATAATATGAAACTTGCCTGCTGCCCTCCAGGTGTATCTGGAATTGATCTGACTTGCTGCCTTTTGTTCTACCCATAAGATTACAGTTGTAATCCTTTGAAATTATTTATTTTTCTTTGCGTTTAATTGCACTAAAGCATCCAAAGTAGTTCAGTGAAGCTGAATGGCGAGATTCAGGAGAGATTTTCAGGGATTTTATTTTATTCTTTAAACATAGGTAAAGGTAAAGGAACCCCTGACCGTTAGGTCCAGTTGCGGACAACTCTGGGGTTGTGGTGCTCGCTTTATTGGCTGAGGGAGCCGCGTACAGCTTCCAGGTCATGTGGCCAGCATGACTAAGCTGCTTCTGGTGAACCAGAGCAGCGCACGGAAACGCCGTTTACCTTCCCGCTGGAGCGGTACCTATTCATCTACTTGCACATTGTGCTTTCGAACTGCTAGGTTGGCAGGAGCAGGGACCGAGCAACGGGAGCTCATCCTGTTACGGGGATTCGAACCGCCAACCTTCTGATCAGCAAATGGGGGAATTTGCTACTCCGAGATAGAGTGATGGCTACAACAAGGAAGGCCTTCAAAGGGTATTAGACAAATTCATGGAGGGATAAGGCTTTTGGGGCAAATAGTTGTTATGGTCTATCTCCAGGGCAGTGTGCCTCTGAATACCATTTACTAGGGAGCAACTGTGAAAAAGAGTTGCTTTCCTCATGCTCCGCTTCTGGGCTTTCCAGAGGCATCTGGTTTGCTTCTGTGGGAAAGAGGGTGCTAGACTAGATAGGCTTTTGGTAGATGGAGTTGAGGTAAACTTTCAAGCAGGGATAAATTTATGACCAGCAGTAGATTAGATAAGCGAAACCTAGGATGAAAAAAGGGTGGAAGGACATCAGGGATGTAGCTAATATAGAAAAGATGTAGTAAGTCAGGGAAGGGTTGGTTGGGAAGTTCTCTAAGACTGTTGACAAGTTGGAAAATGCAAGCAAAATTTGTATCGGAAAATGTATAAATAACAAATAAATTTTAAAATGATAGACTTTTGGTTTCGTCCAGGTAGGCTCTTCTTGTGTTTGAATGAAGAACTGACCCAATCAATGGGGCAGGAGATCTGGATTTAAAAGCTGATGGGCTGTTTGGGTCAGGGAACCTGAATCCTCTTCACTCTCAAGGCTGGCTTCCCTGAAACCCTTCTCTCTCCAAATGCTTTCCTCTCAACCAACATTGCCTATGGCAGGCATGGCCAAACTTGGCTGTCCAGCTGTTTTGGAACTACAACTCCCTTCACTCCCTAGCTAACAGGACCAGTGGTCAGGGATGATGGTAATTGTAGTCCCCAAACAGCTGGAGGGCCAAGTTTGGCCATGCTTTGCCTACTATAGTTTAGCCCTAATTGATTGATCTACTCTGCTGTTAATTATTTTATTGACGTTTTTAAATGCTCTGTTTTTTATGACGAATTTACTTGTAGACCACCAAGGGATATATTTTATGAAGTGTGATACAGAAAATAGCTTGTCATATATAATATATTTGACAATAAGCTGGTCATTACAAAAGCTGTTGAAGTCTTTGGAACTTTCACGTGCAGAAGGAATCAGACGTTGTAAATGACTGTAAGCTTAGGGACATGGTACTGTGAAACAATTGAGACGTGTATCGACACATCCTAAGCCTTAGGAGTAGGATAAACTATGAATTCTCGTAAGAAAAAGCAATTTGCTTCTTGTAGACAGCTGACATCGTTAGAATGGACACAACTTAATGCTATGGAAATTAATTCCCTTAAATGTACAGAGTGCTTGATCCAATGTTATTTTTTCTGCACCCCCTACATAATAGAGAATGCCAGAATATTATTTTTATCAGCTGGATAGATACTACTAAACTACACAACATATAGGAAGAAAGGCAAACTACATTTCTGTGAAAGAACCCCACCTCCTTCAATTAACTAAAGAGAAGTATATAATTTACACTGACTCATTCTATGCTTTTAGGCAAGCCACATAATAAAATGAAGCACATAATAATAGTGTTTATTAGTTACTTCAGAAGGATGTTGTCAGGTTTAATTAATTAAGGAGCTTTGTGATGTTTGGACAAAAAGTGCCTTACTGTGGATACGAAGGCTAAAGATGGATATGAGCCAAGGTACAGAGTCCAGACACACTCAGATTTTTCAAGTTTGTGCTTCAGGTTCAGATTTGTGGCAGATTTATTTCTGCCAGACTGATTGTAACATGACCATCAAAGCCAATTGGGGAGTTTATTTATTTTTTATTAAATTTCAAAATTGCCCTTCATCTGAAAATCACAGGGCAGTTCAGATCTGCCTCTCTCCATATCTACAGTATAAACCCCTATTTCATGTAGCAGCTCTATTGGAAGTCCTAATTGTTTCGTTCATCTTTGTAGCAGCCCTAATGAGAGGAACCACTTTTATTTTTGCAGAGGGAGAATATATTTTTTTTTTTACTGAGGGAGTTTTACATTGACTTGTACAAAGCTGTACAGTCATGATATGCCCGAGCTGGGATTTCATCTCAGTTGGAGAATTCCTTAGTCACTAGCTTATGGTGCCTCTCTTAGTATGCTAAATATTATATAGTTCATTGCCCCAGTAAAGCTTCCAGTTCCCCTGTGGTGTGTTCATCAAGTGTGGCATGTGGCAAATTGGATGCTCTTTCATAGGACTTTTGAATGTTTCTCCAGGAAAGATCTGGCTGGTTGTCTCAAACAAATGCACAGAATTTACCGTATTTTTTTGCCCTATAGGACGCACCTTTTCCCCTCCAAAAATGAGGGGGAAATGTGTGTGCATCCTATGGGGCAAATACAGGCTTTTGCTGAAGCCTGGTGAGCAAAAGGGGTCGGTGCGCACCGACCCCTCTCCCTCTACAGGCTTCAGAAAGCTCTGCGCAGCCCTAGGGAGCCCGGCGCAGAGCTGCCTACGCTCCCGGGCTTGGCGCAGCTCCGCGCAACCCCCCGGAGCCCAGCGCGAAGCTCCCAGAGCTTCGGCATTTCCCCCCCTTTATTTCCCCCCCTCCCAATCTAGGTGTGTCCTATGGGCCGGTGCATCCTATAGGGCGAAAAATACTGTAGTTGACTGCTGCTTCCATGACCCACAGTCCCTGTGCGTTCTCAGTTCTCTTAACAAGGACTGCCTTCTCAACTCCTATCCCTGCAATGGCTTCCTGGAGCTCCTATCCTTAGTGGGGATTTTACCCTGCCCCACTTTCCTCATCCCTATCCTTTCCTTAACACAGGGGTGCGGAACCTGTTGTTGTTGTTGTTTACAGCCCAGGGACTGTATTCTTTCCAAGGCCTACATGCCAGTGGTGGGTGGGGCCAGAGACAAAAGTGGGTGGAGCAACAGATTTGAATTTTACCTTTGTATAGTAGGCTAGTTTCCACATTCCCTTCTTTCCCTCTCCACGCAGCCAAGCAAGAGGCATTGTCAGAGTTCAAGGATACTTTCCAGCTAGGCAGAAACACTCAGGGAAGGGTGTAATGCAGGGCTGGTGAGGCACATGGCTATGGGAAAGTCCCACCCCGACTTAATAATTACCACTTAACTCATTCTTTGTTCCCTCCCTTGTCTTTTTTATTCATAAATCCCTTATGTGAAGTCCAGTGCTGACCTTGCCACCTTCTCTTTCATTTGAGCTCCCTCTTAGCTTCCATACTTTTCTGGACCTTTCTCTACTTTGTTTCTTGGATCTGTCCCCCTTTGCCTCCCCAGTAGCAGCAGCGCTAGTAGCAGTATTCACCATTTTGTATAATACTCTTGAGAGTTCAAAGTGCTTCTCATGCATTATCTTGTTCTAATCCTTATAAAATGCCTGTAAGGTAGGTAAATATTAATACACTCTTATTGCAGATAGGAGACTGAGGCTGAGAGAATAGTGGCTTGTCTGAGACATACCTGAAGGCAACATTTGTACAGTGGTACCTTGGGTTACATACGCTTCAGGTTACAGATGCTTCAGGTTACAGACTCTGCTAACCCAGAAATAGTACATCAGGTTAAGAACTTTGATTCAGGATGAGAACAGAAATCGTGCGGTGGCAGCGGGAGGCCCCATTAGCTAAAGTGGTACCTCGGGTTAAGAACAGTTTCACATTAAGAATGGACCTCCAGAACGAATTAAGTTCTTAACCCGAGGTAGCACTGTAATGTTTAATGCACTGACAAGCCCTCAGTGTCTTAGCTACGATCAGTAAACTTTTCCCTTCTTGTCCCAAGGTCCTCTGGAGAGTTTTATAGGCTGACCTTAAATTTCTCTCATGTAAGCTGCCCTTAACCTCTCTGCCGCCAAAACACTCATAATAAAAATTCCATGACATAACACTACTCACCCAGCAGTTTTTATCCTATTATAATAGCAGGGCAGCATTTTATTTTTTATTTCGTATATGGTGGTGGTTAGCTTATAAATTCTGCATGTACTTTTGCTTGCATTGCATAGAAAGATTCCTCAGCTCAGCTTGAAGCTATGACTTCAGTCTGACTGTAGACTGTTTCATACTTTCTAAAAAAAACCCCAAACCTAACTCCCACTCAGGAATTGAAGCAAAGGGAAAATTAAACCCTTTACAGGCATATAGTGCAAAATGAGAAAGTGCCTCTTGCAGCTAAGTAGAAATGAAAGTTTGTGTCTAGTAAAATAACCAACTTTTTGAATAATATGTTAATTCCATGCATAGTTTTATGGGCTAGCTCTTTCTATGGCATTTGGCAACAGTCCTGGAAAAGGCGCAGTCTCAGCAAGCCCCAGGAGGATCTGTATGAAGATTTGAGCTTATTGAGTTCAGCGGTTCTTTCCTAACCCATTCCAACGCAGATCTTTAAACATGGGCCAGTTCTACAACAAAGAAGTGCATAACAACAATCCTCCTGGCGTGATCTATTTCTCAGAACACAGTGACTAAGGCAGCAATCCTGTACACTACAGGTGGGCAATCTGCAGCCCTGGGTCTAATTGTCAAAAGCCGCCTGCAGGCAGGCAGGTCAGATTTCCTGCAACAGCAATCTGTCCATTCCCTTGTAGCCTGCTGGGTAGCAAGGAAAAATGGATAACAGAAAGAGAGACCCAAAAGGGGATGACCTCACTCATTTTGGGCTCTGGCCTTGGCCCCTACAAGGCCATCATGTGGATTACTACCCTCAAGGGAATGCAGTCCTCAACAGTAAAAAATCGCCCATCCCTGCTGTACATGCTTACCTGGGAGTAATTCTCTCGGCACTCAATAAGCCCTGCATTGTATTGAGAATCATTGCTTTCTCGTGCTTCAGTTTACTGGCTGCGCTCGGACATAACACCAAACCATTTGGTTGCTACCAGAGGATGCCATGATGAATCTCAGGCTTGCAAACGCCTCCTCCCTCCTCCCTTATGTATGAGATAAGGAAATATGAACATTTGGTTGATGGTTTGTGACAAACTGCCTGTTTCATCTGAATGTTGGAAACTGGTTTGTACAAACCATAGTCACCCAAATAGGATACTGGTTAACTAAATATGGTTCATACAAAGAGAACCATGTTTGGACAAAGTGGTAAATTGCACTGTGCTACCACAAATGGAAGCTTCTGTTTTCTTCCCCTTGCATACAAAGGAGGAAACAGCATGAACCATTTGCCACTCCTTATTCTCCAAACAATAAACCATGTCTTGTATGTTTGAAGTAAAACAAAAAAAGTATGTAATTCCTAATAAGGTGACTATGTAACTTGAGTAATTAGAAATACCTGCATTCATAAATGACGTAATTGTCTGTGTTTCAGGAAAAAACATGGCAGTTGTTCTTGTGGATGCTCATACTCCAGTGAAACTTGTCCCCAAAAATAAAGGAGGGGGAAGATAACTTTTGCTTTTATGGGAACCAACTGGCAACAGTTTTTATACCAAACCTGAAGTGGAGCATCTTAGGTGAGGTGATAAAAGCCGTGGATCTGCAACTTTGGCTGATGATCAAACTTGGCCTAAACCCTTGCTCTTGCATTTGTGTACTTGTGGTGATTGCTTGGAAAGGACAGCATTTGTGTGAGGAAACAGGTTCTCAGCATGCAAATTAGCTGTTTTGCTTGCAGAAGTCCTTGGTTTCCCCCCTCCCCCTCCTGGATGTTGCGTGGGGTGAATAGCTTTGCTTCATTTTGTATTCACAGTGAGCCATTGCTTCCTGATCTAGCACAACCTTGACTGTCTTTCCAAGTCGCACACTAATGTTGGAAGGCAATACTTTTTGCTGTTACAATGGTCCGATTCTGTTCAGGAGAGAGCTTGTCCTATTTGGAGAAGCCAGGAAACCACCCATCTTTCTGCTTTATACAAATCAGCTGCTACGGGTGAATTATGCTGCATCTGTAATTAATAGGGCCAATATTGTTACTTGTCTGGAGAAATCCCAGACTGGCTTCTCTACACTAGCTTAGCAGAAGGTCAGAACTAGTATACAGTTGACGTGGAGTTCCCTGGCTACATCTGACCATTTTCTCATAGCACAAAAGGTGTTGTGTACCCACATTAGTCTATTTTCCACCTGGTTCCTGAGCAGAGGAGTTGTTGTTTTGTTTTTGTTACGGTATAATTACTTGGAGAACTGGTTGCTGATTGAAGAAACTTTCTTTTGCATGGACTGAATGGAAGCAAAGAGAAGGCTCCTTGCAATATGACCCAAATGTCACTGCAATATAAAATCTAATTTGCCTACCCTGCTTGGATATGTAAACTGCAGTCAGCATTTGCAAAGCACTTGTTACAACTGAGCATTGGAAGTATTAGTCTGTTTTATCCTTTTAAAAAGTCTTCAATCTGTGATGAGGGTCATTATTTATCCGTTGCTTCCCTGAAGTCCTGGAGCATCTCAGTGATTTTGGTGTTATTTGCAGGCTTAGATATTGTAGGGAGGACAAAGGATTATCAGATGCAAGAGTTGGCGCGAGTAAAGGCAATTGCTTCCAAACTCAAATAAGTCTTGGATTTTTAAATTTAGCACCAGATCTAGCATTAACATAATGTTTACATAGTTTACGGGGGGGGGGGGAAGCACCATAATTGATTTGAAAACTGCAGGTGAACACATATAGCATGTTCCACATTGCATTTAACAGTGAAGTGAACAACAAATGCATAGACTGAATTGTAGGAAATTGTTTGGAGAACAACTAGTTTAAAAGAGCGGGGTGTGTAGGCGTGAACTTTTCCCCAGTGTCACGCTGAATTTCTCTCTGTTGTGCTGTACAGAGGATGGTGACATGCAGCTATGAAATATACTAGCCAACCTTTTTCATTTCATAAAATGTATACTGTATAACCACTTGATTATGAGGAAAAACCCTCAAAGTGGTTTTGGAGTGTACATGTGTTTTGTTTATACAAGTTTTTGATTTCCCCAGGTTTCAAATTCTCATAAAATTTAAAATGCAGACTTGCTTTTTGACATGGAAGGTTAGGGCTCACCACTCGGGAAGCTTAGCAAGAACTTCATTGTCTTATCTGAAACAAGGACAGAATACCAACAGGAAACGCCTGAGTCTGCCCAGATACAATTAAATCCCGGGCCAACTAGTGATTAAACTATAAAATGATGCTATCAACACCCTTTTCATACTGTGATCTTCCATTTTTCAAAACATCCATTCTAATACCATTCTAATTCCATTCTGCTTACTGTTAGTGTACTAATAAAAACAAAGCCATACTTTGTTTGGCTTTTGAGTTCCCTTTCTATTTGAATCACCAGGGCCAAACGTATAGTATAGCTTCTTATATATTGCTATCAAGCATTGCTTTGTTTTCTCAAAGAGTTACAATAGCATTTTCCCATAATCCGTTAAGACTGCAAAAGTCGCAGTGCACTAGCAGCATATTATAATGAAACCCACAGAGTCAAAGAGCCTGTGGAGCAACCCAACAGCTTCATCCTATGGACCTGTGCAAGCTGTGGCTTGCTCTCTTGAAACTAAGGTGCAAACCTGTGTGTGGGATGTGGAGCAGTGCCTGCTTTCCTTTAGGAAATTGGCTGTTACCAAAATACCCCTAAAGGGGCCTGAACAATGGCACTACGTTAGGAGAAAGTATGCCACACATGACCTTAATCTTGCATTCTGGCAGCTGGATCAGAGTAAAAACAAATTAATTTCTTTCACATAATCACTGCATGCTTTTACCTCTACCGTTTGCAGAGGGAGTGAAGAGTAGTTCTGGAAAATAATGTAGTTACCAGTGCAGTTTAGCATTTGCTACGCTGCAAGAAAAATAATGTTATTTCATATCATAGATGAGTTTTGAGCTCAATGAGGTAAGATAATATGCTAGCTGGCCTAAGATACATTGAAAGGATACTATAATGGGGGTTTGTAGACAATGGGTTCTTTGAAGGCTAGACATTCATTTTAAGCATACACATTAGACTTAGACATGGGTTTAGAGCTTTGCTAAAGAGTGTATGCCGCTCCACAGTGTTTCCCTGGAAAAGGCTGGTGTGGGTTTTTGAGGGTTAGATGCTGGTGACCATAAGCAGGTGGCCTGGTTTGCCCTGCATGGTCTTCCTGGGCCTTCTAGGGCAGAGGTGAGACACAATTTCAATTTCATCTCAGAAAAGCAGCTTCAGATCTATTGCGACTGAGTGTATGTGTATACTGCTGGACTGGCTGAAGTTGCTATTTAGTTTTGAATATTGTGACAGAAACCATAAATATTCCTGGATTAGTGAATTTTGACTGTGGTTTTTAATGTCCTCATCTCCTGTTGAAATCAAAGTGAAGGATATGGTTTCTCTTGGTCTGATGAAGTTTAGATCATAAGCCCTTTTTGGCCAGAGACCTGTGTTCTTGCTTATGTTGCTCTTTAAGGTTCCATGCACACCAAATATGCCGTATAAATCCTTGGCATTCTCATCGTACTTTTGTTTTCCCAGTCTCTGCTTGGAGGGAACATGCATTTCATGGCTCCCAGAGAGCTCTCTCTTTCTGTGCCTCCCATTAAGCTGACATTTGTACTCTTTGTGAAGGGAAAATATGTCTCAGGTCACCTCACCTTTCTATCTTACCTACTTCACCACCAGAAAGAAGCTCTGGATTGTTCCAGGGCATTTCCATGCAGCCATTCACTTTTAACATTGTTCCTGTAGGTCTGGGCCCTTTGAAACTCATCCTTTGCCAGGGATTGCTTGAGCTTCTTCAACTCCACTTTGTACTATAAACCAACAATTACGGCATGACTAACTCCTCTCCTTTGATTCAGTATTTGGGAACAACCCTGCAGGGAACAACCCTCTCCAAGTGGTGGATTATTAAGCAAAGTAATTGCTGAAGGATGTGGCTTTTCCTGTAGGTAAACACCACTCCCTATTAGATAGCACACTGCTTTACAGTATTGACTTTTGCATTCCTTTACCAGAGTCTGGCTCTTATTTTGTAAATACATGCATAGTACTTACTATATGAGTAACTATTCATAATCTTTCAGAGGCTTGTTGGGAATGAGAATGGAGGAGATTTAGGATGAGGGGTCAGGGGAGAGCTGTTGAGCTGTGGCTCTCCAAAGGTTAGAAGAGCAAGTCGAAAACTCTCCTGTTCCTGCCTACATGTTCTTTCTTATACCGAACTATAGGTCTTGATATATTTTAACACTGTAGTTCAAGTGAGAATCGCCCAACACTTTACAGGCCTCAGTGAATCAAAACCATTTGATCCACCCTGTGAAGTCGGCAGCATTATCTGTATGTTTTTACGTTGTGGTAGCTGCGGTACTGAATTGGTGTATGACTCGCCCAAGCATTGGCAGTTCATAGAATCATAGAATTGTGGAGTTGGAGAGGGATCATGAGGCTCATCTAGTCTAACCCCCGCAATGCAGGAGTCTTTTGCCCAATGTGGGGCTCGTACACATGACTCTGAGATTAGGATGCTTTACCGACTGAGACTGTAGTGGTACCTTCGGTTACAAACACCTCAGGTTACAAACACTTTGGGTTACAGACTCCGCTAACCCGAAAGTAGTACCTTGGGTGAATAACTTTGCCCCAGGATCAGAACAGAAATTGTGCGGCGCTAGCGGGAGGCCCCATTAGCTAAAGTGGTACCTCAGGTTAAGAATTGTTTCAGGTTAAGAACAGACCTTCTGAACGAATTAAGTTCGTAACCCGAGGTACCACTGTATAAGAGTGTATCCCCCACAGCCAGAACCTTCATGTTACTTTTTTATGCATGTATGTATGTATGTATAGAAAACCACTCACAGAACATCCAACTACTTGCAAAGCCCACAACCAGGGTCCCTACAGTACGGTTAAATGGCTATCTTGCATACAGTTCTTACTCACCAATTTCTATTTTATATGCCTGCCCCCTATAATACTGTCATGCATTATGTGGTGCAATGAAATACAACTTCCTTTCTAGAACTAGCCACTGACAGGCTTGGAAAGGCCTTGTTAAGGATACCTTTGTCCTTGTGTTTTGTGGGGATATATACTTGGGTTAGTTGCAGTGATGAGTAAGCTGTGACATTTATCTCCACATTATTGGGAGTTTGATTTGGTTTGTTTACTCAAGCACATATTGATTCATTGTAATGTGTACAGCAGAGTTGGCTTTCTGGGTGGGTTAATGTTGGAGATGCATAAAGTAGGACCTCTGTCTGACACGTCTACCATCAGCTAACATAATAAGGGTGACTCCCTAGTCAGGTAACCATTACCCTAGGAAAAAGTCTTCATTTATTGTTTGTTTGTGCATGCCTGCATAGCATGCATTTTGTGTAGTGTGGTAATCCTATGATTAACAACTAATGACGTATGGACCAGACCTAGCCTGCAGATGACGGTTTCACTTGCTAACCAGGAACCTCCCTTGCTGCTTCATAGTTGGCCCTGCAGCTACAATGAAGACTGCTCATTGTATGTGGGTATATGGCATAATAATGCAAAGCATTCTTACTGTTAACCAGAGAGAAAAGACACCTGCCTAGATGAAGAATAAAGTGGCCGCTTCTGCCATGCAAAGTCTGTCAGATCTTGTTTGACAAACCACAGCAAAGCTAATGCCTGTCTGAAGGAGCTCCATAATTACTAGTTTTATGTATTATTATTTATTTAAAAGTTCAATGGGCCAGTGTTCATAAAGTACACAACCTGCTGTATACATAAGCAACACTAAAACATTACACCAGGCACATAAAAATGAATACATACAAACACAGACTACTGAAAACAGCAGGGCAGACTGCACACTCATTCAGGTAAAAACAGTGACAATACCTCAGTGAATTAGCTTTGACTTGGCACTCAAATGATAACATTGGGAGGAAATCAGGGGTGCGCTTTGTCGAATGTTATGTCAGTGCAAGCATTTCATCTGGTCAGGTGGAACAGTTGCCCCACCTGCCTGCTATTCTGGGGGCTCTCCTGACAGCCCCTGAGCCAACTTGCCTTGGGGGGAGCACATGGGGAGGAGAGGGAGGGGATATGGCGATGACCAGTAGCTTCAGGAAAAAGGCTTTGACAGATTAATAGAGGACCATCTATGAAAGGGTCTTAGTCACAGCAACAGATCATCTCATGTTTAGAGGAATATGCTGCAAGGCAGATGTTGGGGAGGCTCCCTGTCCGGCTGCTGTGGGGAAGCAGGATATTGCACTAGCTAATATCCCCCTGGGATGCCCTGGTGTCACTGGGGCTCCCTACGCCACTGGTGGTATGTCCTTGAGTGCACTGAGTGAACTCCTCATTGCAGCTAGGAGAGCCATTGACTACAAATTTTAAGATCCTTTATATCCTTTTATTAATAGAGGTGGAATTGAGATGAGCAATTCTATTGTCTTTTCCTTGGAGTTCCTGCCCAGCTTCACCTCGCCCATCTTGCCTATTATTTGTCTGAAAGAAAATCTCCCTAGTGATTAATGGCTAAACTGGTCATCCTTTGTTTGCTCCCTGCCTTCCAGTTATCCTATCATTATCTTGATGGCCTCCATTTAGGAGTTTGACTAGACTTTACTGGCAACTTGGTTTACATGTACTGACCTTTACAAGGTGCAAGGTACCTGAATCCCCTCCGGGAGATGAAGCCGGAATCAGACTTGCACCAAGGTCACCAGAGTTCATCATGGAGGGTCTCCTGTCATATTAGAGTTATGTCAGTTTTCTTACCTATGGCATGATGTAAAGTAATAAACCACAGAATAAGTTAAGATTGACACACACACTTATTCACATAGACATGTGGCAGGATAATCCTTCTTCTGCTGGAAGGAGGCCAGGCTAGAGCAATGAAGTTTGAAGTGTACAGAGACATAGCGGGGATCACTATTCAGACCCCTAACTGAGGCAGGAATTTATTCTTCCAAAGTGCGCGATCATTTCTCACACTGCATACATTTAGGGAAATGCACTTAAGTTGGATATTTTGCACATGTTGGTTACCCAAAACACCAAGTATGGCTTTTATCATCCTGAACAATGTGGTGTCATCTGTAAACTTTGCTGTCTCATTGTTGACACTTGACATATGAAGAAATTAAATAGCCCTAATTCACTGCAGATTCTCCAGGAACCTCACAGTTTCTTCTCATGAAAACTTTTTTTATTCTTATCCTTTGTTCGTAGAAATCTGATCATCAGAAAGTCATAATGCTGGTAATGTTATAACTCCTGTTGAGTTTATAACATGGACGTAGCCAGGACTTTTGTTGGGGGGCAGGACTTTTTTGGGGGGGCAGAACTGATGTGATTGGTCAGTTAAGTATTCCTATTTTACTTGATCTGGGAAGGGGCAGCTGCCTTTCCCTGTGCCCGCTCCCTCCGGCTATGCCCATGGTTAATATGCCATAATCTGCATACTTTACCCAAATATGCTAGTAGACTTAATATAGAAATAAGTGAAGGAAATTTAATAAACAACCCAGTAATTTTCTAGACTCCTTACTTAATGGAAGTTAACATGTGTTGAGAATAATGTTAATTTGCCATGTCCAGTGTGTAATGTTATCTGCACAGCGGTCTGCAAGGTAGTCAAAAGAGCCAGGTCCCCCCCCCCATTTCAAACTTACTTGCTCTAACCCAGTGGTTCCCAATTAGTTAAGTCCTGCAGACCCCCTATTCTCAAAACCCAAGCCATGGACCCCCTAATTTTGAAAATTTTGATATCTCTATGGTAGTTTTTGTTATGTGAATCATTCACGTACCCCCTCAGTGTCCACAGACCACCAGTTGAGAACCACTGCTCTGATCGGACCCTCCTTTCAATCTGACTGCAGCAGGGGAAAGGTTGTTCGGTCACATTACTGCATTGAATTGGAGCATTCAATCATTCCTTATGCAGGCAACCAAATTAACAAAATTATCTGCCCTTAGAGTAGGCTGCTTGCCGAGAACAGTAATTCACACAGGGACAAAATTATATATCGGTTACAGTTCTAACGAGAAGTTCTTTGCTGCTTTCACTTTTTTTGGCCAACTGTGATTAGATTTAGCATATTAAAGAAACATTGAAAACAGGGAAAGGGTTGAACTGGATTGGGACAGCATCAGAGGGCTAATAGAGCAGCAGTGGGGGAAGGAGAGGGAATGGAGTTTAGACTGGGAAAATAGGTCTACTCTGAGTACAACTTAATTGAACACCACTCATTGATCTTTAACATCATGGTACTGTTTGGTTCTTAACTGAGTGTTAAAGCTGTTTGTTTTCAATTGACATTTTCAAGTACAGCAAGGGCTGTATAACAGCCATGATAAGAGAGAAAGAACAAGCAAGATTATACTGCAAACAACTGAACAAGGATCTTGCAGTCCAATACCATTAATTGCACAAGTAGGCCTAAGCTTAACATACATTTCAAGGATTACTGCGACTCATTGGTTCTCCAGAAGGAATCAACTGAAGGCAAACTTGGGCACTGGGTGTGGTGCTATGTGAAGATGAGAAATGTCAAAGGGCCCTCACTTTTTGAATTTCCTCCGCTTTTTTCTTTGTCTAACCAGCTCTTTGTTGTGACATGGAAAGAACAGTGATATTCTTGACAATGTTTTTGTGATGTTAAATGATTTGCAAAGTACTTTTGACAGATTCCTCAGCTGAATAAATGAATACTCATTTACCTGTTAAGTTAAAGTGGAGAGCAGGCACAGTTACCCATTCTGCCTGCTTTCTTAAATATCCCTACTCTTTAGAGAGAAATTCGCTGTACATTTTTAATCACCATGGGGCAAAATAGGTCCAGATTTGTGTGCACTTTGCAACACCTTGTTCTGCACCCCTACATCGTTGACAAAAAAAACCGAAATGAAATGTGCAGTGCTTGCCCTTCACCCACTTCCATGAATATCTCAATAGGGCGCGTGCTTCTGTCTGTTATCACCCTGGGGTGATTCTGGTTTCTGCACTCAAGATGTAGCTAAAGGTCACAGCTGCTCTTCACTGATCCTTCAGCAGGTGTATCCTTTCTGGGGTTCTCATTTCCTGTTTGTATCTCAGGACTGGCTGAGTTAGGCCTGCAGAGAGATGAGAAAGTATTCATTGAAATAAAAGTAAAGTGGCAAGATGCAAACCTCATTGCTCCAGATGTTATTCTTTACACCATGACTTGCAGTGTGTTCTAGTTACAGGTAAGTAGCCGTGTTGGTCTGCCGTAGTCGAAACAAAATAAAAAAAAATCCTTCCAGTAGCACGTTAGAGACCAACTAAGTTTGTTATTGGTATGAGCTTTCGTGTACATGCACACGAAAGCTCATACCAATAGCAAACTTAGTTGGTCTCTAACGTGCTACTGGAAGGATTTTTTTAATTTTGCAGTATGTTGAGCATGATGGCATGCATAACTAAACTTTATTTGCAGAGCACACACAATGACTATGAGAAGGGAGTTCCAGCAGAAGAAGCCAATATAGCAATCAAGAACCCTTCAAACGTCATCATTCAGATCCCACCATTTGAACTGATTGCCGCTGCTCCTTTGCATTGCCTCACTAGAACAAATTTTGGCCTGTGCTGCTAGCAATGCAACAATTGGCTTTCTAGATGGAGCAAACTAATCCCCAACAAATGTTCGTTTAGACGTATTTCCCTTCCTGTACTTGGTTTATGAAAGTGTACATGCCTCTCTGTCTTTGCTTCCACTCTCAGATGAGCACGGAGTAGAAATCAAAGAGGTCTGTGTGTTTATATCCCACCCTTTTTTCAAGGATCATAGAATGATAGAATCTCCGAGTCCAACCTCCTGCAATGCAGGAATCTTAACTAAAGCATCCATGACAGATGGCTATCCAACCTCTGCTTAAAAACCTCCAAGGAGGAAGAGTCCACCACCTCTCCTGGGAGTCTGTTCCACTGCTAAACAGCTCTTACTGTCAGAAAGTTTTTCCAAATGTTTAGTCAGAATCTCCTTTCTTGTTGTTGTTTAGTCGTTTAGTCGTGTCCAACTCTTCGTGACCCCATGGACCAGAGAACGCCAGGCACCTCTGTCCTCTACTGCCTCCTTTCTTGTATCTTGAGGCTTTTGGTTTGAGTTCTACCCTCCAGAGCAGGAGAAAACAAACATGTTCTCTCTTCCATGTGTCAGCTGTTAAGCTATTTGAAGATGGCTATCATATCTCCTCTCAGTCTCCTTTTTTCTAGGCTAAACATACCCAGCTCCTTCAAGCGCTCTTCCTAAGGTTTAGTTTCCATACCCTTGATCATCTTGGTTGCCCTCCTCTGAACATGTTCCAGCTTGTCAACATCCTTCTTAAATTGTTCAGATAGACACCCAGACAACCATGTCCTCGTTCAGTTGATGTGCATCCTTAACATAAGCCAATATAGATGACAGGTGGGTGGATAATAGCAGGCACAGAAGCTCAAAAGAATTTTTAACATGTGTTATGGTTTCAGTTCTGTAGAACAGCTACATACCTTCCATATTTTTATTTTCCTAAGCACCACAGCTTGATCGTTCTTGCTTTTATTAGCAGGCCTCAGCTACCCAAATAGGTCCTTAGCAAGCTTGTTTGCTGATAACTGTTGCCTTGGGCTCCTCTAGGAGGAAGGGCTGGATATAAACTTAATAAACAATTTAATAAATAAATATTTAACTTGCTGGCCTATTATTTTCATGGTCCTTCCTAGTTGATTTTGGAGTGTCCTGTTACCTTATTTGGAGTGAGGGGCATTAACATTTTCTCTACTAGCAATGTTCTTTTCACTCTCCCAGCAATAAGGAGGGAGTTGGTTACCATCAGTAGCATCAGTCCTGAAGTGCCTGGTATAGACACTTGACCAGTGTCAAGTGGTCTGATGGAAGGGCCATGCTCTAATTTTGCCTCAAGCACTCTGCTCACGGTCTAAATCTCAGCGAGTATGTGCGATTGTTCTCCTGTCACAGCTTGCCCTGAAAGCCTTCCTACTTCTATCATATCTCACCCGGGTAAATCTTTTTGACAAGCCTATAATTAATGCCTGATCTACATAAGAAGAATGTTTACCAGTGGTTCCTGAATGAGATAGGCTAAAACCGAGGGATCTTTTCTCCGCTGTAAACTGCTTCTGCCACCTTGGAACCAGAAATACCTGTTTTGCATAGACTGAGTCTCAGACCAAAATGTGTGTCTGATTTGTGCATGTAGATGTTTTATGGACTTCAAGAACAGCTGCTCACATATTTCCAATCAGAGGCACCCCTGCTTAAGAGAAGCAGCGAGGGCCAAATCTCTTTTGGCTTTGCCAGCTGCTTCTTTCTTCGCTCTTCCCCCAAGCAGCAGTCTTCATGTGACAAAGTGTTGTGGGTTCACAGATCTCTGTTAGAGTCAGCAGCATAGAGATGCCTCCCAATTTAAGCCAGGGAGAAGCCCACATATGGTCTATGTCAGGGGTAGCCAGGGTGGGTGTCCTTTAGATAATGTTGGCTCTCAGCTCCAGCCAGCATGGCCAGTGTTCAGAAATGATGGGAGTCATATTTGGACTGCATTTCCTTCCAGAGCCACCTTCACTCAATCATGACATCCCATTTTTAAAGCCCCCTTGCCACTAATTGTGTCCTATTCTTTAATATAGTGGTTGGGAGTTGGTTATACAGGGCTTGGTTCATTCTTCCACTTTGCACAGGGGTGAAAATGGAAAATTGTCTGTTTGAATTTAGCTTTCCTTGTGGGTAGACAGGGTAGAGAGTTTTTGTTCTCAGAAACTGTTTGTAAATTCAATTTGGGATAGAGTTTTATAAGGTAGGAATGTGAGAATTACCCATTCTCATCTTTTTTCTGCATTAAAATGCTGCTTTTCACTCTGAGAAATCTCCTTATGGAACCGTTAGAGGATAATTTCTGAAATTCTAGTCACGTGTTTTAAAAGCAACATTTTAATGGCGAGGTTGTCAGGGACTGTGTGTTCAAAAACAAAATGCTAATTCTGTGAAAAGGAAACTTGGATTATGTGCTTGGCATCTATCATGCATGTTAAGGAAATGCCCATATGTTTTCATAATCTGATTCCAAAATGAATCTGTTTTGCAAGAATAGTGATAGTATAGAACCAGGATTTGGAGACATAGGATGAGGATATATTAAGGTGTGAAAGTGGAGAGAGGAAATATGAAGCATGTGTCCAATACTCCTGTACAATGCAGATGTAGAATGGCTTAAAAATCCAGACACTTGAGACTTCCCAGATGCAATTTCCGTCCCAACTTAGCACATCCCTCCCTTCTACTGTGAACATACAGGTGTCCAGAATATACACAAACCTGAGAGGCAAATGAAGATAGATATTTAGTTTAGTGGTGCAGTGTTTTTTCTGACCTGTGACTGTGTTCTTGTCTGCAAATGTAAAGCAGAGTTCCACACCTCTTGCTGCTGTCCATTATTGTCATAGTGGAAAAGACCCGGCTAATGCCACAGCCTCATATTTTTTGGTATTGAAAAGGTCTGGATTGTGTTGAATGCTGTAGTGCACCATTGGCTGAATGCCTATCGCTCGCTAGTCAGCCTTCATCCCAACAGCAGTGAGCAATGACACAGAAATATTTATTTGTTTAAGTGGTGGGGAGCTTTTTTCAAGCCCAGGGCTGCATTTCCTCAGAAGCAACCTCTGAGGGCGTGGGACACGTGCTGCTGCTGCTGCCGCCTAGGGTCAGAGGCAAAAATGGCCAGAGCAGTAGAAGTGACACTTTCCTTTGCATTCCAGCCATGCAAACATCAGAGGTTTCTATGCACACACTGACACAGCTCTCGGTCGAGACAAGCAAGAGAGATTGCCTTACAGTTCAAGAACACACCCCAGCTAGGCAAAAGCACTTCAGGAGAGCACTGAGCTAGGCTGGTGAGGCGTGTTGCGGCCTTAGGAAATTCTCGAGAGTTACGGTAGATAACGAGGCCTGCCTTTGACCTGAGCTTCCTCCACCCCTGGTTTACTCATGACTGGTCACTGGGTGTAAAACTTTGTTGAGGAAGGAATCCCACACATATTAGAACATGTCACAATAACATCTGGAGGACACAGCACTTCCCACTGAAGAGGAATTGGAGGAAGGGCAAGTAACACAACACAATGGGGGATGTACTAGTAGACAAAGGCTGGTCTTAAATGTTTTGATGGGAAAACATCCTGGTATTGTTAAATTCATCCGTGTACTGCATGTGAGATGTGTGGCTGGACAATCGGCAGGGAGCGTGGACTTCATTGCAAGTGTGATTGAAATGCCACACATACTGTGAGCGAAAATTCAGGTCCACCTAAGTGGGCAGGAGGGATCCTTGAGCCTGTAAGCCAGAGCTTTTCAACCTTTTTGAGTCCACAGCTCCCTTGACCAACTGCCTTCTTTCTGCGGTACCCCTGTGGGGCTCAGGAACCTATTTATGTCACCCCTTGCCTGCAGAGCTAGCAACCCCTCACCGCTTTTCAAACACCCTGCTTTGTGGAGTGTTCCCTCAGTCTCCTCTCTTCTCCCCTCTTTTTGGGAGTCCTTTAGGCAGCCGCTGCCGCCGCCCCCTGGTCTCTGAGCTGCCACGCACGCCCCCCCTGCCCCAAAGAGAGGTGCCTCCTCACATTGCTCCACAGGGGCCTGGGACTTGTCTGTCCATTCCCAGAAGCAAGGACTGGTGAACTGGCTGGCTGGGCTGCCTCACCCACTTGTTTTGCTTACTCTGAGACCACCTCAGCTTCTGGCAACCAGGACCCCCTGGCCAGCCCCAGAGGCACCACTCTCCCGTGGAGCTTGTAGCCAGGTTTGCTGCAACAAATAACTGTGCAAGCCTTCAGGAGGCAGAGATGTGAGAGGGCATCAGAGGAGGGAGGCAAGGAAAGAGGGACAGAGGCCAGGTCTGCCTGTGGCACCCCTGGCCATCATTCAAGGCACCCCAGGGTGCCATGGAACACAGGTTGAAAACTACTGCTGTAAGTAGTCACACAATTAACTTCATGCCTAGTTTGACCCTTAGATGTATGTGTACTGCAGCAACTAAGAGGCTTCCTATATCTTTCAGCCAAACTGAATGCAGTGGGGTCTCCAAAGCCAAACATTATTTCATTCAATTTGGGTTTCTTAAGGATAAATTACCAGAAAGTTCATGCCAGTGGTTAAGAACCTGCATTTTCAGTGTCTGTGTTGTGGCACTGATGACTACATGAGGGCTGGGAGGAGAAAAGAGCAATAAACAGATAATGACACGATCACATTAGCTCTGCTGTAAAATGGTGGAACTCATCCAACAGCAAATTCCCCCTAGAGAAAAATATGGCTGCCCTCATGTACTTATCATGCTAGCCATTTTTTTAATTTTCTGTACAATGTCCTGGTAGCTTTACAAGGCCATTATATATGTACAATACCCAAGGAAGGGACTGTACATTATGACATGCAATCACTTCCTGGGGCTATTTCAAAACAGTTTTTTAGAAAACAAAAAACAACAGTTATTAGCTGCTCTGAACAGAAAGAAGTGCCTTTTTGTTTGTTTGTAAAATGGGCCAGCTTTTTTGTTTTTTCCAATAATTTCTTTAAAAAAAATAAAAATCTTCCGATGAACGGGATGAAACTGAGCCAGTTTTCTGAAAGGGCTAAACCAGCATTAGATGGGAAAGGGTGGATCCATCTGTCCCTGCTGTGAAAATTCCTTGCAGTAGCTCAGCATCTGACATGCCTCTTCATTTCTGCCAGTACCTGTCTTGAGGCAAACAAAGCACCTCAGTCTACTCATGTAGCATGACGAAGCCAAGGCGCACTCAAGCCAGCCGCTCAGCAGCATAGTTCAAACACGCTTTCCACTAATCGACAAGGTCCTCCTGCAGTGATCACACAGCATATTGCATGCAAGGTGGTGGTGTTTTTTTAAAAAATGAAAGTAATGGAGCCTGTGGGTTTCTACTCTTTCTTTGCAGCAAGTCAATGTCCACTTCGTTGCTAAGTAGCTGTAGTTACTCATCTGAACCTATACTGCTCCTCTTTCCAATGCCAATGGAGTTGTTCTTAATTTATGCCGTGGCATCCGAAAGCTGTAAAAGTGTTAAGTACACCAGTGTTGTGTATCCTGTCATGACTCGGCACCTTTGGGCTTTGTCCCAGGAGGACGAAGGGGGCTGGAACAGTTGGAAACCGTTCTCCTCCCTCCCTCCCTTCTGTTTCCAGTGTGGAGACATGACTTCCAGCTCCCTCTCTTTCTGAGAGAGAGTTGCTGGAATATCGGGAGGCCTGTGGGCAGCAGTCTAGGATGGTGGATCAAGGGCTTATCCACACTTAGCT
This sequence comes from Podarcis melisellensis, assembly GCF_964234715.1. Taxonomy (NCBI): domain Eukaryota; kingdom Metazoa; phylum Chordata; class Lepidosauria; order Squamata; family Lacertidae; genus Podarcis; species Podarcis melisellensis. The sequence continues at coordinate 42,813,407 of NC_138528.1, forward strand.
TTCTCCTCCGCTCTTTCCACAAGCATTGTGATTTAATGCCCTGTGTCCAAGGCCTTTCTGTCTCTCTCTCTTGCCTTGGAGCTTTCCCTGTGAAAACCTGCTCTTTACAGTTGAAGCGCAACAAACAGCAATTTGGGTTCAGTGCAGGGCTTCCTCTGAAGATGGTTTGGAAGCTTCAGCACTAACAGAAGTTAGTGGCCAGGTTGCTCACAGGGGCAAGATGGTCTGAGCACCCACCTGATCACTACATATTACACTGATCCTGGCGCAACTGCACTGGCTGCCGGTTAGTTTCCGGGTCCAATTCAAAGTGCTTGTCTTGACCTATAAAGCCTTAAACATCTCAGGACTGCAATACCTCAAGGACTGCCTCTCCTCATATGAACCGATTCGTACCCTGCGCTCATCATCTGAGGCCCTTTATTGTGGGCCTCCCCTGTGAGAGGTCCAGAGGGTGGCAACATGGGAACGGGCCTTTTCTGTGGTGGCTCCCTGTTTGTGGAATGCTCTCCCCAAGGAGGTTTGCCTGGCCCCTTCATTGCATATCTTTAGGCGCCAGGTGAAAATGCTTCTCTTCAATCAGGCCTTTGGCGAATTAACATTCTATGGCCTTTTAAATGTGTCTGTGGGAGGGGGAATTATTAGTTTGTTTTGCTTTTGTTTCTGCTTTATTTGTTTTTTGTGTTTTCAGTTTGTATTTATGTTGCGAACCGCTGTGTGGTCTTCAGATGAAGGGCAGTATACAAATTTAATAAATCAATAAATAATGCCGACTTGTTGAATGGAGATGCCTGGCATGGTTATTTTGCGTGCAATTGTTTTTGGCACATTCAGATCATTGCACACCTAGAACTGTACTGAGAGGTGAAGGAAAAGTCTGGCTGTTACCAGGTAATAGGCAAGAAATAGGATCTCTACCTTCAGAGCTTGTATCCAGTAAAGTAGCAGAAGACAATTGTCACCATCCTGACTTCCTTTGAACTTCCCAGAGGAATCTGGGCGGCCACAGTTGAAGTGCTTGATAAGATGGACCTGATCCAACAAACACAATTACAGTATTCTAAAGTGCTGTCCTAAGACAACGTGAGACATTCTATCCAGCAGAGATTTTGGTGTAATATATTGAGCCTTAGAATTATCAACTCAGCTCAAAGGACATATAAAAGTAAAAGAAATAATAGAGGAGGATGACTGGCAATTAATTCAGTCTATAAAGAAAAAGTCTTTTCCCCTTTTGTTTCTTGCTATCATAATAGCACTGTGTGGGCTTGTGTGGGCTTGTACCGTTGAGCGTGAGAGCTCAGGGAAGGGGGAGAAAATTCCAACATCATTTTTGCTCCGAGCACCAGCAGAGATTTTCTTTGAGAAGGATCCAGGGGTCATGAAAATTTAACAGCGTAGGCAGGCTCGTCAGTAGGATTCCTCCCCCTCTCCTAATGGTAATTAATTAAACAAAAAAACCCCCCCAGCCTTTTGAAACTAGTCCATCAGCTATTCAAGCCACATTTCCTTACACATTTTTAACCTTTAATTGCATTTAAGTGAAATGTGTGATTAGTAGAACTGTGAGATCTTGGCAGGAAAACACGTGTCTTTCCCCCCATCCCTCTGAACCCCCAAATATATTTACTATTAGCTTGACCTTCTGGACGGGATTAAAGAGCTGTGCGGTATGTTTTAGCTTGTGGAATGAGAAAGGGGCACGAGGAAGAAGAAAGCCCAGGACAGAAACAGGGCATAGCACTTGCAAGTGCTGTGATGGGAGTTTCATAGGCTTCTGCAGGGGGTGGAGTGGAAACACTCTGCTTAGCAATGGAGCAATCCGTGCAGAAAACTTATATATTCCCCGATTCATGTTCCTATGGCAGCAGTCTTATTTGTGGAACAAAATGCTGCAGCCCTGGACTGAGACACTAGTCGTTTTCTTCCACCAAGACCCTTATCCTGTTCTTTAAGGTATCTGGAGGATATGGTGCCATGGGTGAGTGAGAGAGAGAGAGAGAGAATCAGTGTGGAGTGCTCCTTATCTTAGTGAAATGTTTGCATAGTAATTGCTAGGCTTGCCAAATTGCTTCCCTGGCCCTTCCTGACTGCAAAACAAGGCTTTTGCACATTAATTGTTGAGGGAACCTTGGAGTTGATCGGTTGGGGAGGGGAAAAGGGCTTTGGGAATCTTTTATAATAATAAAAAAATACTGTTAAACTAATCATCCCAGTTTCAGTTCCGGAGAGCAGGGTATTTTGTCTTTCCGTGCATATTTCTGCGTGTGGTGGTATTAAAGGTCATTTTCTTCTGTTGATACGGCAGCTGTTCACTTTCCCCTTCGGCCAACAGAAGTATGTCCAAAGATGTCACAACTAAAACAGAAAGGTGTTAGCAAGGTGACACTGCATGGCAGCGTTTTCTGGCCTTGTTAAAATGCTAGCGCAGGGAGGGGAGGTAGAAAAGGAATGTATTTATTTGAAATGTTATATCACACTCTGAAGTATGCATGCTTTTTAGGTTGGCTAGCAATAATAATAATTTATTATTTATACCCCGTCCATCTGGCTGGGTTTCCCCAGCCACTCTGGGCGGCTTCCAACAGAATATTAAAATACAATAGTCTATTAAACATTAAAAGCTTCCCTAAACAGGGCTGCCTTCAGATGTCTTCTAAAAGTCTGGTAGTTGTTTTTCTCTTTGACATCTGGTGGGAGTACATTCCATAGGGTGGGTGCCACTACTGAGAAGGCCCTCTGCCTGGTTCCCTGTAACTTGGCTTCTCGCAGTGAGGGAACCGCCAGAAGGCCCTTGGCACTGGACCTCAGTGTCCGGGCAGAACAATGGGGGTGGAGATGCTCCTTCAGGTATACTGGCCATTTAGGGCTTTAAAGGCCAGCACCAACACTTTGAATTTTGCTCGGAAACATACTGGGAGCCAGTGTAGGTCTTTCAAGGGTGGGGCACCCAATAAAACTGATCAAAACTGAGCTAAAAATGGCAAGAGTCAGTAAAAGACAAGCGGATTAAAACCACATTCAGTTGGCATCTGAAAAGAATTGGGGAAAGAAGAAGAAGAAGATATTTGCTCGGTGTCAACAGGACTATAGTGTATATGCCAAGTGAGCCTCCCTGATGAGAGCATTGCAGAAGCGAGGTGCCACAGCCGAAATGGCACTCTCAGCTGCTGCAACCCACCTCAAGGCAACCAGAGAGGGGCTTCTAACACTGATTATGTGGCAGTGGGCAGTCATGCAGTCCCTGGGGTGTCCAGGTCTTTAAAGAGCTTTAAAGGTGAGCACCACCTATACTTTGGAACTGGTAGCCATTGAAAGTGTTTCACAGCCATCTTAGGTTGAACCATCAACTGACAGTAACTCCATGTTGTTTGGATTGGGTCACCTGCCCCAAACCTCTCTTTACCTAAGAATAATGTTTAGTTATCAAGAAGCTCAAATAACTGATTTGTCAAAAAATTTGGCAAATTTGGGGGGTGAGAGAGAGAGAGATAAAGAATGCAGATACAGCTTTTTGACTTGGTTTTTAAAATAAGTTACCCAACTCCAGGATTAGGTAGCATGCTGTTATTTTGGACCTGTGCATTTCTTTAAAAATCTGTTCCTCTCCTTGAGTTTGAGCATTACGACTTAGCTATGCCTGTGTTAGCCTTTGATCAACACTCTGTTCAATTAGGTGAGTTTCTGAGACTGTCTTTAATGGGAATCCACTTTCATGTCACATCAGGTTGGCCTTGGAGGTCAGTGGGGAGCCATAAGTGCAAGCAGGAGACCTTGCATCTCCGTGCACAAATGCCTGATTATGTGGTTTGTGACGAGACTAATGATTTTTCCTTTCTTTGTTTCAGAAAAAAGCATGGCAGACGTTAAAAACAATTGTCAATTTGCCAGTCATCAGTCCCTTCAAGAAGAGATACTCCTGGGTGCAGCTGGCTGGCCACACAGGTGAAAACTTTTCTTGGCTTGACTCTGTACAAATAGGAAGCTTATAATAAAATGGTTGATGAAAATGGAAGGATTGAAAGGATTTTGAGGGAAGTATGCCCCCCCTTCTTTACCTGGACACTGCAAACCAATCAGCCCTGTATGCCTAGATTATCTCTGGCAAGAGAACTGCTTTTTCTATCTGATTGTCAATATGCTATGCACTCTGGACCTTTGGGGATGAGCAACAAGCACTTCAAATAAGTAAATTGATGGGAAAAGGAAGTATATTAATTGACTAAGTCTGCTTGTTTGTCTAGCAGACAGATTATGAGCTGTTTGTGGTTCTGGAGCCATTCCAGTGTGCCCTCTGAGCTTGTAGAAATCTTGTTAAAATAATCACATTTGATATAAAACAGTGGGTTTTCTCCAGTTGTGCTGCCCAGCAGAATGGATTGGATAGCCATTTTATTGGGGGGGTTATCCGCAGAAGTTCTTCCATGCCCCCCCCGAGATCTGCTCCAGAGCCTTGGGGAACCCTCCAAAGTAGATTTAGAGGGGCACAGAGACACTGTGGGGCAGGGGGAGGAGAGACATTTTAAACAATTGTTTCCCTACCCATTGTCCTGTGAGAAACCTTACTGTTCAGCAACATGGTTGGCTATAGCCCGGTATCTTCTTAACTTCACTAATGCGAAGAAAAATGTATAATACACAGGGTCAGTTTTTCAGACAAGGACAGTAACCAGAAGATTGATAAGAAATGCTAGCACAGAGTTTCTAATAGATATGAACCTAGTCTGTTTTGTGATTTTAAAAAGAGTAATCATGTCTTGACTGTGCAGCTTGGTAGTACTTGATTTGTGTTTTCACTTAAACAATGGCATGCAAGAAAAGATTTGTCCATGAGACTAGCTTCTCAGTTGAATTTTCTTTGTGAAATGTCTGGAATAGATGTAAATCATTTGCATCCTTCAGGACTTAGCTCTGTGTGTGTGTGTGTGTGTGTCTGTCTGTCTGTCTGTCTGTGTCTGTCCATAGACCTATGTAGGCTTCTACACCTAAGTCTGTGGTCCAACCTTACACAGGAAAGTTTCTGGAGCCTAAACTCTCAAGAAGAAACAAACACTGTCAAGGCCACCTCTGTAATGTGCTGAAAGTGTACGTCACGGAGAATGGAAAGGAAAGTTTGGCAGGGTGGCCAGTAAGGAGCTGCTTAAGCAGATTATGTTTAATGTAGTGTTTGTAGAAATGGCTGCAATAGCTTGGGCCAAGCTTTTTCTTTCTTTTTCTTTTTAAAAATTGACTTGATGTAATTTATGCATGGTTGCTTTAGTGCTCCTATAGTAACTGCCTGAGGTTAAAGGAAAACATAAGTCAACAAAGCTATGTGCAGAGTTCTCTGGAGCAGGAGGCATTTCCTTGTATAAAAATGAATAGGATTAATTGATTACAGCTCATTTTGCACTGATTCCAAGAGAACCCTGTGAATTCTGATGCCGGCTACAGAGAATCCTGCAGTTGCAGGAGCTAACGTGAACTAGCTTACAGTGCAGGAAGACAATGTAAGATTCAGGTTCAGTCTTGCTGGCTGCGTTTTAGGGTATAAATTTGTTTCAGAAGGCAATGGATTAATAGATTTATGGATTGATAGATATTTGAGTGAAACAAAAACAGATTCTGACATTACACTCGCCTCGACAGTTGTGGAAGCTGCTTCCTCTGTACCTCTTGTCGCAGCCAGCTTCGTTTTGTTGGCTGTGTGGCTGAGAACAGATTCCTTTGGAGCCTCAGAGTAGTGAGATTTTGGAGCTGTAGGATTCTGAGGGGGCTGGAGGAAGAGCGTGTGCGTGCTTGAAGTGCACAACTTGGCTTCTAGACATGGATTGTTGGTTAATGATCAGTGACTGATAGCTTCTCTCTTGTGTGCTAAGAGCAGGTACAGGATGAAGCTCAGTTCAGGACATAGTGGTAGCATTGCATAGATTTTATCACTGAATCTGGCTACCAAAGTAATAATGTGGTTTGCCCTGTTAACCTCCTGTGTAGTCTAGTGCATTTAGACTTGGACATGTTTATATGATTAGTGGAGACAACTTTTTCTGTGATTCCATCTGAATGCTGGCTGTGTGTGTGTGTGTGTTTTGACAGGCACTGTTTGCGTTGGGTGTTCTTTTTACAAGGCACGTATGTTACTGTTCCAGGAAAGTATTTCAGCTGGAAGAAAGAGGTGCGGCAGTCAAACTAGGCGAAGAGACCTTTCCCTCCTACCAGACTGAAAGTTGCAAGTTATCATGATTCTGTTTACTGCAGGGAGTTTCAAGGCAGCTGATGGTGGAACGATCCTGAAGCGCTACTCTGAGAATGAGGAGAAGTGCTTTGAACTGCTGATGAATGACCCACTGCGCTCCTGCGTCCCTGTCTTCCATGGCGTGGTGGAAAGAGATGGCGAGTCCTACATGCAACTAGATGACCTTCTAGCTAATTTTGAAGGGCCTTGTGTGATGGACTGCAAGATGGGAATCAGGTGGGAGGCATTAAACAACAATATCTCTGCTGTCTCATTGTGGGCGGCTTGTTGATAGCTGTGATTTTGAGGGGATGGCAGTCTGATGTTGGGTCGACCCATCCCTCAACTTCATGTGGATTGTGAGCCCCTTCTGCCTTCTGATGAACAGTGGTACCTCAGGTTACAGACGCTTCAGGTTACAGACTCCGCTACCTCGGGTTAAGAACTTTGCTTCAGGATGAGAACAGAAATTGCGCGGTGGCGGCACAGTGGCAGGCCCCATTAGCTAAAGTGGTACCTCAGGTTAAGAACAGTTTCAGGTTAAGAACGGACATCCAGAACGAATTAAGTTCTTAACCCAAGGTACCACTGTATTTGAATGTCATGGTGAGCATTAAACAACGACTTACCACCCATGAGCAAAACCAAATTTGCTTGCGCCTGAAGGAAACAAACCATGGTTCCTGGCTTAGTGTTACATTTGAACTAGTGATAATACTTTGTTTTGCTGCTAACAAACTGTAGTCAGTAAGCGAATAACAAACCTTGGCTACAGATTGTGGTTTGTTTGTTTTTTAAAAACCACACACATTTAGCTACACCAGTGCTTCTCCTTTACCCTTGCCATGGATTGTGGCTCAGAGTTCAAAGTCCCGATATTGATTGGTCAGAGTTTTCTTGGAAATGTGATGCTATCTTGAAGAGGGTAATTATTTCTCTATGTAACGAACACTGAGCTCCCTATACGGTAAATGGAAATGGCATGGAAATATTCTTGGGCGTATCAAATAAGTGCTCGGTTTCCTATTATTTTTGCAGGACGTATTTGGAGGAGGAATTGACTAAAGCGCGAGAGAAACCAAAGCTGCGTAAGGACATGTATAAGAAAATGATTGATGTAGATCCTCTGGCACCCACAGAGGAGGAGAACTCACAGCATGCAGTGACCAAACCACGCTATATGCAGTGGAGGGAGACAATCAGCTCCAGCGCTAACTTGGGTTTCAGGATCGAAGGGATTAAGGTGGGACATCTTCCATTCCTAAACTAGCTTTCCCTAGCTGCAGCATCCTAGACTGTATGTACATAAGAAAGTTAGTTCACATGAGCTGCACAGATCCATTTTTTCCCTGTGTGCATGGGTCATCCACACACAAGCACTTCAGCTGAACTTTATCTTGGTATTTCCCATTCACACTAATGGCTGGTGCTTGATGTAACACACCTGAATACCAGTTGCTGAAACCACAGGAGGGGAGAGTGGTTTTGTTCTCAATCCTGCTTGTGGGTTTTCCATAGGCATCTGGTTGGCCATTGTGAGGTCGGGATGATGTGTGTTTGTGTGGTACGCAAATAAAATAACCTTTTGGAAAGGAGGCCGTGCTTTGGTGTTCGTTGAGAAATGTGGAGGATGCTGTCAGATTTTCTCCATCAATGAGTGCAATGCTGGCATTGCAGAATGTGCTTCTAGTGTACCATCTGGCAACAGACTGAAAGGATATTTTCGCTGCCCTCACAGGCCTGCTGTAGTACATCACTCCAGAGTGCTGCTGGATGTCTCTGCCCACGATGTGCCCTGCAGTTTCACAACTTTCTCTTGTCAAGACACATACATTTGTTGTGTTAGGCTGGCCCACACTTTTGCAGCCAAATGTTTCATGCACAAGGCCAAATCTGACTCAGATAGGTTTTGTACTACAACCCAGAGCAGAATTATATCAGTTTTCTAGGGCTCTTTTGCATTGCATCCAGAAGCATGATTTAATAGCATAGCTTGTTTTCATTAAGTGTCAGTATTTGTTCCTTTTATCCTGCCCACCTTGTTTATAATGTACACCATATCCTAAAATACATGTTTGTATTAGAGTCTCAGTGATACTTTATTTATTTATGTAATGTATTTAATACAGTTCTATCCTGTTTGCCACCTGAGGAGCTTGTGGTTAGACTGAGAGTGACTAGCTCAGGTTACCTAATGAGCTTCATGGCTGAGTGGGAATTTGAACCTGGGTCTTTCCAGTCGTAATCTGGCACTGTGTATCAGGGGCTGTCAGACTTCAAGCTCAAGGGATCTACTTTATGCCTAACCTAGAACCCTGAGATCCACTGACCAGAGCTAGCCATTTAGAATTAAATACAGTGGTACCTTGGGTTACATCGCTTCAGGTTACAGACTCCGCTAACCCAGAAATGGTACCTCGGGTTAAGAACTTTGCTTCAGGATAAGAACAGAAACCGTGCTCCGACGGCGTGGCAGCAGCAGGAGGCCCCATTAGCTAAAGTGGTTCTTCAGGTTAAGAACAGTTTCAGGTTAAATAGGGACCCCCAGAACGAATTAAGTTCTTAACCTGAGGTACCACTGTAATTCCAAGGAATTTGCTTTAAATACCAGAACTGAATGGAGTTCCTTCCTTCTACACAAAAATCCATTCCTGGTCACCCTAGGTTTTCAGAGGAACAGCTTTCAGCTATATAACTTTGGATGAAGCGGGTTCATTTTATAGCTGCTGATGCTGCTGTTGATACAATTGGTAGCCAGAAATCCTTGCCGTTCTACTGCAAATCACCCAAAGATCTACCTTCTGCCCTCCCCTGCTCTGCACCACACTGCTGTAAATTCAGCTAATATTCAGGGTAGGGGTAACAATCCTGGTGGAGTTAGTTCAGCTGCCTCTGAGGAGAAGCCAGCCAATTTCACCTTTTGGGGATTCCTCTCCTCTTTGTCTCCATGCTGGTGTCTTCCCTTTCTTCTTTCTTCTGTGTGCAGAAGGACGTCTTCCATCTCCCTTCTTTTTATTCCTTACAGAAGGCTGATGGGACTTGTAACACCAACTTCAAGACAACGAAGACACGGGACCAAGTCTTCCAGGTTTTTGCGGAATTCATTAAGGGAGATACAACTATATTGGTAAGCTATACTTGGAAGTTTGAGACTGGCGCTTTGCTGGCCTGGCTCATTAAATCTGTGAGGGCTGGTGGTAGACGAATAGGGAGCGGGAGCTGTGGACATTTCCTTACAGGAGGCCAAGGTGCCACCACTTCCTCCAGAGCAGCTGGTAATAAGACCCATTATTTTAAGAAGCTCTCGCCAGATTTATTTAACCTGGGTAAAAGGTTGACCCAATGGATCATCTCGGGTGGGAAGAGGTTGCATGTGTGATAGTAGACCAACTCCCAGTTTTCTTAGAAATAGATCTGCTATCATTGATGCTGGCTGCTTCATCTCTCTCTCTTGTTTTAAAATTATTGTATTTTATAATTGCTGTATGCTATTTTGGAGGCTTATCTGAACAGTGGCCGATAAATATTAATATCACACTATAAGTAGTACTTTTCCTGTGGTTTTGTGGTATTATAGTTGGTCATAGTTTAAGCATATGAAAGGAAGGTAACACATTGTATTCTGCATCCCTGCAGTGAGGCCCTTTGTGTACCAAGAACACAGATCAGCTCTGAACATGGATATTTGATCCTCTTACCACGGTTCCTATCAGGCACAAAACCCTTGTGCTTTGTAGGCTTTAGACCTCTGACCTCATTAGCAGATGTGTGATGCTGTTTCTTTTCACTGACAGAGTAACATTGTTCAGATTGCATCATGGGTCGTGGGGAACTCCGTTTCATTTTTCCATGCTGTGTTTCCCACACTCTGAACAGATGAGCTGAAAGCCTTCAGAGAGAATATTACAGATGTTTAGCTATCACTAATTGCCGGCTCTGGGACCAAACACTTGTGCAATGGGTGAATTGCAACTTAAAACGCCAAAAGAGCATAATGTGCCCAAAAAATTGGCTCACGAAACTCCCATTCTCAGAAGATTTGTGTTTATGTTTCTGGTGGGTAGTATCTCAAATTCCTCTGTGGTAAAGCAGTCTCTGAAGCAATTTCCTCCATCTACCAGGTTTTTAAAAAATTTGTATGACAGTAAAATGTTATGTGATTCAACCCTCCACCCCTTCTTTTCACAGAAAAAATACTTGAGGCGTCTGTATGAAATTCGTGGTGTTCTTGAGTCTTCTAATTTCTTTAAACGGCATGAGGTGAGCAGTGGGTGAGAGAGAAGGCCAAGGAGGCAGCATGTGAAGAAAACAGTGTAGCATCAAGACTGGATTACTCCAATGCCTTCTGTCTTTGTGTGTGTGGAGTGGGGGAAGCTGCTCTTGGGATTGGTTTGGAAGCTGCTGCAGAATGTAGGAACTAGGTTGCACAGAGAGGTAACCTAACATGAGCACATAACACTCCTGTGAAAGGAGCTGCCCTAGCTTGCCACTTCAGCTACTGAGCTGAGTTTAAAGTTCTGCTGTTCATTTAGAAGGCCCTAAGCAAATTAGGAGAGAATGAGAGAATGCCACCACCTCCTATAGAACCCTACCCACTCCCTGAGGTCATCAGATGATGCTCTTTGCAAGAGATCCATCATTTAGTCAACTGAAGGAGAGTTTTCATACCCATCATGTGAAACAGTCTCCCCTCAGAAATAGATGGTGACGGTGATCATTAGTATTCTTCTTTTATTTATATGCTACCCATATGACTGGGTTGCCCCAGCCACTCTGGGTGGCTTCAACAAAATTATAAAACCACAGTAAAAAAACCTGAACCATTAAAAACTTCCTTATACAGGGCTGTCTTCAGCTGTCTCCTGAAAGTCAGATAATTGTTTCCGTGACATCTGATGGGAGGGTGTTCCACAGGGCAGGCGCCACTACTGTGAAGGCCCTCTGCCTGGTTCCCTGTAACCTCACTTCTCGCAGTGAGGGAACCGCCAGAAGGCCCTCGGAGCTAGACTTCAGTGTCTGGGCTGAATGATGGGGGGGGGTGGGGGTGGAGACTTTCAGTGGTCACTTAAGATGTTTCCTAATCATTAAAGGGGGGGGGCAGCCTGGTAATTATGGATGATGCACTATTTGGATTTTTAAATGTTGTGTCTTTTATTGTTCGTGGTATATTTTATTATCTGTGGACTGCTTTGAGGTATTTTAAATATAAAGCAGTATTAAAATGCTTTATATAAATAAATAAAAAACTTAAGAACATTAAAGGAGCCTGCTGGATCAGGCCAGTGGATCCCTCAGTGAATTTGTTTAATCCTCAACTACAGGCATGTGTTGGCCCTAAGTTTATGGCGGGTGGAGCCAGGAGCAGCAAGACACCAGTTTTTTACAAACTATCTAGTAGCCTCTCTCTCCCTCTCCTCTGCAGGTAATTGGAAGTTCACTGCTGTTTGTGCATGATGATAGTGGGCATGCCAATGTGTGGCTCATTGATTTTGGAAAGACTACCCTTCTTCCAGATGAGCAGACCTTGGATCATAGGATCCCTTGGCAGGAAGGGAACCGAGAGGATGGCTACTTACTTGGACTGGACAATTTGATCGACATCTTAGAAAATATATTTGAGAGATGAGAGGGACTGGCACAAAGTCACTATAGGACCGCTCAGTTGCTTTTAATTTTTCCAGAATCAACACCCCCCCTCTCCAGTCAGAGGGAAAGCTTTTAAAACTTTTGCCAGACGCTGGGGGCATTACCCTGCTGCAGAAACGAGGTGGAAACTCAGAGCCAGCCTCTGGGAGCCTGGGAAATCCAGGGTTAGCCATGAATGCAAAGGGCTAACTTCAGTTTTATTGAACTAACACAGAATAATTTCTGAACATTTGGACGTTGGATCAGGACAACTACTTCCTGGAGGGAAAGTTGCTTGGAGCACACGGGACGGAAAATATTGGAATTCTCGTCTGAAATGTCTTCAGAAGTAATAAGCAGACTTCCTAACCTTCATGCTGCTGCTGCTGCTGCTGCTCACACTGTTAGATAGGAATGTTCCCATTCCATGCATTCACTTGTGTGCCAGGCAGCTTGGAACTTGGCGAAGAATTTACAAACTCTCATTCTCATATATATATTAGTTTTAATGGTGGTGCAGGAAAGTTTAAAGATGCGCACAAAGTGCTGTTGAAGCTTCAGAAACCAAAGGGCACCTTGGGCTCCAGGAGCCAGTGCAAGAGTTTTTGTGCCCTACACAACTCTCCATACCCCTCTGTTCCTTCTCGTCTTCTGCCATTCCATTTTGTCGCTAACTGCTTTCCACAAATTAGTTTCTCTTTGCCAAAACATGTGCAGCTTGCCAGTAAGCCCCGCCCCCAAATATCTTGCACACATCTGCCCTGCAACCCTGACCACAACTGTGCAACAGGTAAGTCCTACTGATTTTTAATCAACCACCCAAAACTCATCATGGGCAGAACTGCAGTCTAATACATGTTTTGATTGGAGCCTGTATGCTATAGAGGAACCTGGATCAGCGCTACCTGTTAGAGGAGCTGCCATGGTAACAGGGAAGCAGAGGTTGAAACCAGACAATTCCAATTTGCACCAAGCTTTGTATTAGTGCTTCTTCATGATTGCTAGCCTCTTCTTTTCTTCACCTGAGACTGCATAAAGCTGTCCAGGTTTGAAAGTGTGTGATCCAGGAGAGACTTTGCCTTCTAGGGAGCAAGCAGTCAATTTCGGGGCAACTGAATTTCATCGAGGGTGGTGGTGGCCCAGAAGTGACCACTCGTGAGCTGGAATGCATATGACTATGTGTGGGATCACATCTTAGTGACTTGGTTTATTTAGTAAACAAAGCAAAAACTTAACTAATTTAGGTGACATTGAAATGTTTCACATCCAGAAATCAGAACAACCAGTCAAGTTGCTTGGTGTTGAAATTACTTGGATCAGCAGATTTTTGCAAGAATTAAAAAAAAAATTCTCCCCATAGAGATGTACTGGGCACTTGAAACATTAAGCGCTAAGCACTTCATTTGGGCAAAGTATATCCACTTGGTGTATCAGGTGAATGTGGTATCTCTCATGCAAAGGGTTATTTTAGGACTGCTGTGAAGGTGATAGTTTGCATAACAGGGAAATACTGTGATAAAAACTCCTTTCCCCCAAGAGACGCTTGAAGGCACGTAGATTGCCCCCTGATCATTATGGACCGGTATTGCAGAATGCATCTTCACTGTTCAACATTCCAGCCACACAGTTCCAATAATCATGCTATGCTTGGTTATGTATTCACACAATTATTGGCTATGATCCAGAGTTCCATGCAGGCAGACATGGCATTCTTAAAGTTGTAGAGGAAAGCAGCCAGTGGCCATTGTGTGATGACTGGGTTGCCATGGCCCCATGGTCTTATCTCGTGCAGTCTGCCTTAGGCTAAATCGTGCAGAATTCACCCATAGCATGCTCCATAGCTAAAGGTATAAGGGATCCCTAGTCTGACAGCATGATCATGACTTAGCCAGACATGAAACTAGCAGTCAGAGCAGCTAGTAGATATCTTTCAGCTTTTCAAATATTTACCCATGAAGTTAATTTTTTAACAATACCCTTTGCTCACCCATTCTTAGTAGGTAACATATTTGGGCTTCCTTTCTTCTGCCACGTGGCTTCGTGTCAGTTTTCGCAGACTTTGGCATGAGGCTAATTTTAGGAGGAGCAACAGCAGGTCTTTCGCTCCCTACAGCCTAACCTGCACTGGCCGTGGAAGGGCCTGCTGAGCCCAGGCAAATGGGTGGGCAGTAAAACCTTAGGAGTCTGTAACACACAGCAAAAACGGGCTGCTTCAGCTATCGAGCTCCATGCTTCTGCCGAGAAAAGCTTATTAAAGCATGGCAAATTGTTGCCCAACAGGTGGTGGAGGGGAAACCCCACATTAACATTCATTAAGGAATTCAGAACCAGCAACCCAAGAGATGAACTGATGATACTCCAAAACAAGCTCCTTTGGCTTAAGCTTGTAATTAATTATCCCCAGGACAGTGTTTTAAATATAGGATTAGCTGGAAAGTCCATCTAGCAGAGCCAATAAAGGATTTAGTTGGGTGCACAGTTCTGAAAATCAAAATTGAAAATAGCAATTTGTAAAATAATACCAGTTATTGCTCTTTGAAATTTGTGTTCTAAAAGTCCTTTTGTGTTAATAATGGAAAACTACTCCTTTATATGTTGCTGGTGGTGATGGGGTGTGTGTTGGGAAGGAAGCATGGGTAGCAGAAGTGGTTTTCAAATGGCTTCCATGATCTGCTAGCCTTTTAGAGTAGTGGGTTGAAAAGGGTTTCTGTGTAGCACAAGAGGTTCGAAGGGGAGGGGATTTAGAGGTAAGCTTGCATATTGCTGCTTGTCAGTTTTTACGTAGCCCTATTTGTGGGTCACGGTATAAAAACCAATGTTTAAAATACTGGAAGTGCAACACAGCAAGGTGAAGACGTCCCAACAGGTTGCTAGCCATTCTACTCTACCCTGGGCCAGCAAACATTTATGATGATGCTCTCATGTAGATTTGGAGGCGTCTGGCCTTAGAATGCATATGGGCACTGTCTTTCCCAGTATTGTAAATACAGTCAATATCCAGCATAGTCAAGGCAATATTCCACAGTGGCCTGGTGGATGTGAGGGAGGGAAGGTCCCATTGGGCATGTGGACTTGACACAATTGGATATCTGACAGCCTCTCTCCACCCATCTTTGCCAACTCTATGGCTGATTGGACTTCAGTGGTTCTTCCCTTTACTCATTCTCACCCTTATAGTAACCGCCTGGTCCATACCATCCAACCAACCCAACCAGCCAGCTGCTGCTGCTTAGGCACACGCACATACACAAAACAGGGTCACACTGGTTATTTTGTCTGCCCCATTGCCCACTCTTGGTAGCATCAAACTCTCCATCCTTTGCTCCAACTGTTCTCACAGCAGGAACACTGAAAAAGTTCCGTCTGTTGCAGCAGCAAATGCTTGCTTCAGTCTGCTGCAGCTTTGGTGAAAACACCCTGATCAAGAGAGCTTGTGGACTCCAGTTGCCTTTTCCTTATTTAAAAATGTGGTTGGTTTTGAGGAGGAGGAGGAAGAGGAGGAGGTGCTATAAACTAGCACTTTGCTCTGGAGGATGTGAACTTTTTCTCCAGGTCTGCTGATCTGTTTTCTCCCACCTCTTTAAAATGCAAACTGGAGTTTGCCTACCTCACAGGGTTGTTGTGAGGATCCGTAAATTGTTTTAATACGTTTATATTGATTTGTGGAAGAAAAGTGCAATATAAAAAAAACTGCAAGGAATTTGAATAGGTATGGAAAGGACTGTTTCATAGTCCCTTGGAGGATATAAATTTGTGGAAACTTCAGTCCAGAAAAGGCAGGTATACCTTTTATATGCTGTGGGTATTTCTGCAGGAAAGCTGCTTCTACAAGGAGACTTAATATTGGCAAATGGGTTGTTTTCAATAGGGTTTTTTTTGTTTAAATAAGTTACCGAATTTTCCATGGAAGGATGATAAATCCAGAAGGTGGCGGCGGCAGGACGTAGGTTGGTATTTTTATGCCAAAATGCCGTGTGGAAGCTGGGGAAAAGCTTGCATGAGGACCACCAGTCCTACAATAAACACTTGCCTGGAAGCATCATTGATGAGGAAATTTCCTCCTCCTAGATTCTGTGAATAGACTAAAGCGATGGGGAATCTTATTTTTAAATGGTTGACTTAGGCTACATTTCTACTACAAACCAGACAAAAAAAAAAAAGCTTGTCTCATCTACAGAGGATGTTGCTTTGAACACTACAGTGCAAAAAATATTCTGAAATCCTAACTGTGTATAGGTTGATTTTAATACTTCCAAAATGTGCTATAACAAATAAATTTAACTGAAAACAGGTGCCCACTCATTTAATCTTTTCTGTTCTTTCTTAAATGGTGGTAGCTAAGGGCCAAACTTGTCATGATGTTTAAAATAAAATAAAAAATAGCGTCTGTGGAGAGAGGTCTGATCCTTCCTATCAAATAACTTCAAAGGAGAGATTTTCCTCTACACAGCAGGGAAGGTAAAGGTTAACTAATCCCTTTCAGGGCAACTGTGATTCCAACAATTGCCAGCTTTTCTGCTTGCTTTTTAAGAGCATATGCAAATTTGTATTTTTTTATGGTACAATAATATACTGTGCTGCACGCTGGCTATACTTTCTTTTGCTGCCAAACTGCTATTTCGTGGCAAAGGTTGTGTTTTCTGCTTTATATGGTATTCACTTCAGTTCTCATCAACACATCTGGGCTAAAAAGAGTGCAGGGAATTGTGTGTTAGCTAAAAAGGTTTCGAAAAGGAATCACACTTTGGGGTGGTAGTGATGGCATCATCTGTCAGTGCTGTGTGAATGTTTACTGGTGGAAGAGCAAAGTAACCCTTTTCTTAAATAATAAAGTAGGTGTTTGTAACGTTGCTATCCAGATGAGGCCAGAGACAAAGAACTTTCCTTTATTCGAAGACATTATTGAGAGGTAAGCTGGAAGGGGCATGTTAACTGCTTATAGGGTATTGCTCGCCTCAGTTAGCTTCAGGACTCCTGTTCCTGTAGAATTGGTACCACTATTTAAACCATTGTGATATGACTGAAAATTGTTATAGTGTGGGGATTATTTATTTATTTATTACTATTTGGGGAGTGGAAGGTGCTTTGAAAGCAGAATTGCCGCTCTGTGCGTGTAGAATCCAATTTGTTTCAAGAACACTCAAAGCCTGTTTGCTAGAGGTGACAAGTAATGCTTCTATAGGATCATTTCATCTCTTTTGTTCAGACAAAGAAAGCTATTGCACAGCTTAAAAATCAGTGGACAGTGCACGTGACAGCCATTTTGAGTTGGCATACACAGCACTTGCATTAGGACATTAGTACTGGGATCTCTCTTTCTCTCTCTTAACCAAAAAAGCTCTGTATTACCTATTTCCCCCCAATGAGGAGCACAAACAAGCTGACTGCTTATTTAACAGAGATATTCTATTTTCCTTCTAACCATTGAGTAGTGGACAACAGAAGACCAAACAGCTGTGTTAGGATGTCTTTATTTATGTGTGTTGCAAATATAGAAGTATACGCTTTTATCTGATTTCAAATTGCATAGAAGCAGGCATGTGGTTTACATATTTACAGTGACCCCCAAAGGGCAAGATGGCAAGCTGTGTGTGCTGCCATTCTTTGAGGTAATCGCAGATCAAAAGCAATTTGTGTAAGTATAAAAGCGTGAAGAGTATCAAAGCTCTCT
The DNA here is from genome assembly GCF_964234715.1 of Podarcis melisellensis. Classification (NCBI taxonomy): domain Eukaryota; kingdom Metazoa; phylum Chordata; class Lepidosauria; order Squamata; family Lacertidae; genus Podarcis; species Podarcis melisellensis. The sequence goes on from NC_138528.1 coordinate 42,830,917, forward strand.
TAGCGCCATCATAGAAAACTCTGGATTGTTTGTGCCAGTGTGGAAAAGGCAAGGGAGGAAATGGGATCGATCACTGCCCAATTTAAAGGAAAGCTGGGTTTTTCAGCCTAGCAAGAGGCAGAACGGAGCAAGAGAGAATAGCACAAGTTGAGGGGAAATTAGTAGAAAAGGAAGTGACCTGCTTGGGATGAATCAAGATGCAACCAGGCATACCTCACAGGAATTGCATTTTGGGGTTGGGTTGGGGACGCGGGTGACGCTTGTGGGTTAAACCACAGAGCCTAGGACTTGCCAATCAGAAGGTCAGCAGTTTGATGGCGTGAGCTCCCGTTGCTCGGTCCCTGCTCCTGCCCACCTAGCAGTTAAGAAGCACATCAAAGTGCAAGTAGATAAATAGGTACCACTCTGACAGGAAGGTAAATGGCGTTTCCGTGCACTGCTCTCGCCAGAAGCGGCTCAGTCATGCTGGCCACATGACCTGTAAGCTGTACGCCGGCTCCCTCGGCCATTAAAGCGAGATGAGCGCCACAACCCCAGAGTCGGCCATGACTGGACCTAATGGGGAGGCACTAACAATTTTAATTCATTTTGTTGTTGGTATCTTCGTTATAAAGTCCCTCCTCTAGCAAACGGTGCCAATACAAAGTCTATATACTTGTATCACACAGATATAACATGGAAACCACGTGAGCTATTTTCCCAAAAGAACAGTACTAAAGGAATTCTTGGAAAATAATTGAGTTAAACTAAGGAGAAAAGAACTGTAAAGCTAGGCTTTGAGAGTGCTCTCTACTTTTGTACCATCAGTTTGTTCTCTCGCTCACTCAATCACACGTGCCACCTGCTGTCATGTGACTGAAATCTTTTTTGTTGACGGAAGTATTTGGGTCTGATTCAATTCTAAGAGTCCCATGGAAATGTGCCTATTCGTGTCAACGAGGATGGTGCAAGATCGTGACATCTATGATTAAAATGGCATGCATATGATTTATATTACCTATCAAATTATAAGGAAGTAAATAGGTGAAACGACCTTAGCATAATGCAATGTTTGAGAACCATCCAAAGGAAAAAAAGCTGAGCCAAACATGAAGAATCTGCCTTTTGTAGTTTTGGAAAGCTTCGCACAAAATAGGTACAGCAAAGCTGTTCCCCCGCCCCTTGGTCTGAAAAACTATCACATCATCGTAATAAGAGACTAAAAGTTCTGAAGTTAAGTCCTATTGATTTCAGTGGCCCTTGTTTCCTCTAAGTGTGCTTAAAATTATACACAAAATGTTCACAGAGTTTGGATTAACAGGGATGCTATTTTTGTGAGGGAAAAGGTCAAAGAGGCACACAGTCAGCTCTGATAAGCAGGATAACAGACAAGGCAATTAGGGCCCTTTTGTGGACCATGTTCCCTGGGCTGATTTGCAGAAATGTCATGGCTTTTTGCTGCAGGTTAGGTTAAGGTCAAGAGAAAAGGCATTGTGTAGTAGCAAGGATTTTGTCTTTCTGTGACCTGTACTTGAGAAGTCATTCATGACTTCCCATCTCCTAGAGCTTTCCAAACTGTTAGCTGCAGTGTGTAGGTGTGTCACACAAATGCTCCCTGTGCTCCTCCAGGGGCTGTAAAGCAGTTAGTTTAACCTCCTGTTTGTTAGTAAAACTGAATTACTGTGTCACGATTACAAATTGATGCATGTCTAAAACGGTGTGTCACCAACATGAAAAGTTTGGAAAGCTCCGCTGTACACAGTTTTCATTTGGTAATTAAAGTGTGGAAATGCATATTTTCTTCATGAATGTGATTTCTTTCAATACAAGTTCATTTTTCAAATGGTCTATACTAAATGATGTTTGGAACAGGTAGCAGAAAAGGATTGAAGAAAGCGATCATTCTATATACCACCTGCTGACACTAAATAAACAAGCGAATGATAAGACTATTTATATCTACAGAAAAAGCCTGTACCAAACAACTTATTATCATTATCATTATTATTTTGCTGGTGTGACATGGAAAACTTTTTCAGTTCTCTACTTTCCCACTTCCCTGCCAGTTGGCCTAGTCATCTGTCGCAGCAGAAATTGAGCACATGCACTGAAAATGGGTCTTCTCGTGCATTCTGTGGCCAGTTTTGTGTACATGTTTTGGGTGAGCTGATTTCTATGAAAGACCTAAAGGTAGTATAGATTAAGTCAATGAGAGGACATGGGCAACTTTCTTTCAGAAGACGTAGTTCCCTAGACATGTCTCAAACATCTCTCTTTGAAGAATATTTTACATTGGGCAAAACACTACCTGCATTTCAAATGTGTGAGACCCACAAGCATTCACGACACTCTGAAGCCAATGAGATCTCTGAATGACAATTATGTCGGATGCTTTCTTGTGTAAAAGGGTTTGTGTGTCCCTGAATTAACTTGTGCAATAGTGGGCCTTTCTAATTCAGCAGCTCTCATTATATCCTGCAGTAGACCAACATGGTTTCCAACTCACCTTTCCTCAGTTTACCTCACCAATGCTGAGTCTATATACCTACCTCTAGAAGCTATGTTGTATATATGACCCAAACAAACACCAGCATTTTACCTATTAAGTCAGGATCCCCCTTCAGAATTAAAATACTTCTTGTTGGCCTTACTTCAAGTTAACAGCCTTTGTCACATTTCACCATAGAAGAACTTTGAATATTATATACATCTATAAAAATCGAACTCTAAATTTCCAGCTTACAAAAAAGTATTCCTACTGGAGTGCGAACTACTACCGTTGAGCAGAGTTCTGCGTAAACGAAGTCCATTAAAAGGAAGCGTCCAGTTCATTGCAGACAAAGCAGGCTAACTCCTGAGACTCCACAGGTCAGGCATCAATAACCAAACTAGTTAGTTTCTGTGGTGCAAAGAACTAGTTCTTTCAGTAATGAAAAAAATATGGTCTCAACCACTTGTTTCTTTAGTTTTCTCAGTTTTTGATGCTCTTCCCGAAGAATGCAATTGTGATCCGCTCCCTTCTTAACTTTGGCTCTGTTTCCTTGCGTAGACTCCTCCCTGTCTTTGTTATTCTTACTACATGTTTTCAGCTACTGAGTCCAAGGCAAACCCAGCTGATTTTATTTCCTGCTTGGTTGTGAGTGGTGAGTCAGCTGGAAACCACATTTTGCAGACCACCACCATAGGTTGCTCACGGTTCTGCCATATGAACCTACCTAGTTCATATGAGGGAAGAGACCATTTTTCAAGGAGGTGATTGGGTGAATGTGAACACCTCCGTGGACCACTGGACCCTGAACCATTCATTGCAACAGTAACTTCATTGCATCCTGCAGCCGCCACCATTGACACCACTAGGTTGGAGCCAACCAGCTTCAAGTACTCATTGGGCATGTGCTGGAGGCCAGAGCAAGACAACATTAATTCATCCGTTCCTAGAACAGGGAGGGAGGAAGACCGGGGTAGGGGGTGGAGAACATTTTTTATTGTTCTTGCAGACACGGCCCCAGAGTGGAGGCCCAACTCTTTGAAAAAGCCATGTTATACAGGCGTAACACTCAGGTCATCAGATAAGGAGAGACCAGAGTCTCTCTCTCTTGAGGTTTTTTCTGGCTTAAAGGAAAGCTTGCCGTCTCTGTGCAGGCTGGCACTCCTCAAAACTGTGTTTGGCTCCACTGCCAGAGGCAAAGACCTGCCTGTTTCGCAGCAGAGATCATCGTAAGCGTAGTTCACATTGCCACATGGGAAATTCTGCAGCTTCACCAGTTCAATCCCTCCAATATCGATGTGAGGAGAGTGGTTCTGGCTCGGACATGAAGGCGATGCCCGAGAACTAGGGGAGGAACTGCAGTTCCCATCAAACCCCGAATCTTCCCGCTCTTGCGTTGTGTTGAGTTTGGAGCTGGGTTGGCAAACACCCTCCAGGACCCAGGATCCGTAAGTTGGGTTCCAAAGATTTTTGGTTTTATTCTTCAGCTTGTACGCTGGCTGGCTGGCAGACTCCAGTTTCTGGATCTGGGTCCCATTGCTGGAATCACTGGAGGAAGGCGTGCTAGCTCCTCTGGCTATCCAGTTACCAAGGTTCTCCACCAGCAGCTCCTGTGGACACTGCCCATATTTGTTCCCTGAATCATGGTCTTCCAATGTTATGAAGTTCATCTGCGGGGTAAGGGGAGGATTCCCCAGCAAAGGAACCTTCCCTGTGGAACTGTTTGGATGCAACGTAGTGCTTCCTTCATCCTCTGGTGTTGGGCTGCATTCAATGGGCAGCTCTGTATTGATCACATCAGGGTCCTGAAAGACAAGCAAGGATATTGAACTTCCTAAATACTATCACTTTGACCGATACAGACGCTAACATGCTTACAAGACCAAACCAGACATTACCAACAGATACAGAGGGTAGGATTCGTGTCTTATGAGTGCAACAATTTTTGCTTCTGCAATGAAACTTCCGCATTCTCCTCCCACTGTGCATGCCCTGCTCCTTCCCCAAATCTGCCCCAGATGGTTGGGGAAATACTAGAACAGATTTGGGAAGCACATGGAGGAAAGAGGGAGAACATATTGTTACACAAGCAGAAATCCTTGCACTGGGTTTGTTTTGTTTTTGCAGTGGGATGATCACATAGCACCATGTTGGATAGAACCATCAGGCACTTGGGACATCAACACTGTGTCAACCTAGTACACTGACTAGCAGGAGCTGTCCAGGGTGCCTCCCAGTCCTGCTTAGAGACGTGGGGATTGAACCTTCTTGCAAGGAAGATGCTCTGCCCATGGAACTGTACATTAAATCTGGAAAAGACTAGAGAAATGGTAGTGTGGGTGGTTGACCCCTTTGTTGCCTGCTGCTTCCTCAGTGGTGGAGAGAAGTGATCCTTCCCTTTTGGCTGCAGCCACTTGTGGCACTGAATGCTGCTCTGAAAGGCCCCTGAATGTTCAGTAGCACAAGGGGCTGTAGTAGGAAGGGGCCTATTTGGTGGAGCTCAGTGGGCCTGAGGAAACAACAGACTGATCCAGTATAAGGCATTTCTATCTGTTCAGGGGATGGGTGGGCAGGCAGGCAGGGGAGACCTGAAAGGTTATAGAAAGTACTCTGGATACCCACCACCACCACCATGGAATTTCACGAGAATATTCCTGACCTGTGTGCAGTACTTGATCCTTTCCAGAATGGTGGAGAAGTTGGGTCGGTACTCGGGACTATGCTGCCAACACTGCGTCATGATCCGGTAACTTGAAGAAGAATGGCAAAACAAAACCAACATCAGGAAGATGAGGAGGGTAAAAATTACCTAGTTGTTTAATCCCTTTTGCACTTCAAAACCATGACTTGACTTTTGTGGGCCCTTCAGGATTAATGATTCAGGTCACAAGCAGTTCTGTGTCTTTGAGGTGACCCAAAAAAGCCAGAAATGGGGGGGGGGACAGGGGGCGGTGGACTCTGTTCTACAATGGGCAAGTGGAAAAACATCTGACAACAAGACCATTTAATATAAAAGGTAAAGGGACCCCTGACCATTAGGTCCAGTCGTGGCCGACTCGGGTTGCGACGCTCATCTCGCTTTATTGGCCGAGGGAGCTGGCGTACAGCTTCCGTGCCATTTGGTCAGCATGATGAAGCCGCTTCTGGCAAACCAGAGCAGCGCACGGAAACTCCGTTTACTGTCCCGCCAGAGCAGTACCTATTTATCTACTTGCACTTTGACGTGCTTTCAAACTGCTAGGTTGGCAGGAGCAGGGACCAAGCAACAGGAGCTCACCCCGTCACAGGGATTCGAACCGCCGACCTTCTGATCAGCAAGTCCTAGGCTCTGGTTTAACCCACAGCGCCATTACACACACACACACACACACACACACACACACTCACTTATTTAAGAGATGCAATTAACTTTCACAGCAAATAAAGTAAGGAATCTTCCTTGTTTTCTCTTCCTGGTACCCTCTGAAGAAGCCAGAGAGAGGCAGGTGGTGGCAGAAGGAGAAAGAGGTTGGGGAGAGAACCTTAGGATGTGGGTTGGACAGCCAGGCTGCTGATCCAACCTGCCCTTTCAAAGGCATCCCTTGGGCTTTAAAAAATCAGGTCTGCAAGTGCTGGATATTTTTGTTCCAAGGAAAAGGCTCCCCAGTCCTGGAGCAGACCATTTTCACTGGCCTTATTTTGTAAAAATGAAGGCATACTCACACCGGCCCTGGGCAGTTCTTGGGTGGATCCATTCTTCCCCCACTGGTGACAAACTCCAGCACTTCTTGGTTGGTTTTGCAAGGGTAAGGCATATAGCCCAGGGAGAAGATCTCCCAAAGCAGAACTCCAAAGGACCTAGCAGAGAACCAGTGAATGGAATCCATTATTCTCTGGCCAGCACCTTAATAGTTTTATAGTTGCAAAGCACATGGCACGATGCTGCCCTTTCCTTTGCTTCTGTGGCCTCCTTCCTCTCAAAGGAGACTGGAGAATCAGAAACGTGTTGGCAAGACCTTAGGGTGAGATGCTGTCTGCCTGGTGGTCCCACACTAACAACCCTTCCTGTTTCTCAGTCCTCAGATCAATCACTGCAAGCCTATTGCTGCTGAAATGCTCATCCGCACTTCTCCCAAGCCGGAGTTTATGCAAAGGCAACTAGTTAAACAGCCCAGCACTTCCAGATAATGCTGGCCTTGTCATGAATTCATAGAATCAATTTCAATATGCATAGCAAGCATCTTCTCCAAAGACCATTGGTCTACCTAACTCAATAGAGGCCACATTCACACATCACTTTAAACCTCATTTAAGCTTCAGTGTGGATTAAAGATGAATGAACAGCATGCTAGTATTCAAGGTGAAATCTCGGTGCTTTTACTCCTCTCCTGTTCCTGCTATTGTCAGAAGCCAAGCCTAGGCTTAGCCTGGGCTTGTGGTTTTGTTTCCCCAAAACAAGTGGCAATGCGAAGGCATTTCTTACCAGGTGTCAGTCTTGGAGGTGAATATTCCTTCCAGGAAAGCCTCTGGAGGCATCCACTTGACTGGGAGCATGGCTCTCCCTCCTTTGCGGTAGTAGCTTGCCCTGGCAGGCCAAAGAAAAAGAGATGGGGAAGAGGAAATTAAAGCCCACAGAAGTAGCCGAGTAAGAAATGCTCCGGTTATCTCTCGCTTGGACTACTGCAATGCGCTCTATGTGGGGCTACCTTTGAAGGTGACCCGGAAACTACAACTAATCCAGAATGCAGCAGCTAGACTGGTGACTGGGGGCAGCCGCCGAGACCACATAACACTGGTCTTGAAAGACCTACATTGGCTCCCAGTACGTTTCCGAGCACAATTCAAAGTGTTGGTGCTGACCTTTAAAGCCCTAAACGGCCTCTGTCCAGTATACCTGAAGAAGCGTCTCCACCCCCCTTGTTCTACGTGGACACTGAGGTCCAGCGCCGAGGGCCTTCTGGCAGTTCCCTCACTGCGAGAAGCCAAGTTACAGGGAACCAGGCAGAGGGCCTTCTCGGTAGTGGCACCCGCCCTGTGGAACACCCTTCCAGCAGATGTCAAAGAGAACAACAATTATCAGACTTTTAGAAGACATCTGAAGGCAGCCTTGTTTAGGGAAGCTTTTAATGTTTAATAGACTATTGTATTTTAATATTCTGTTGGAAGCCGCCCAGAATGGCTGGGGAAGCACAGCCAGGGCGGGGTATAAATAATAAATTATTATTATTATTACTGTTATTATCATTATTATGTAAAGGCCTGGTCTGCCCCACATTACACCGTATACACAGGAAATGCAGTTAACACAAACAGATTTGAGTTTCTTTGGAAAGGCAGTGTCAGGGGCTCAGGAGCAGAGGCACAGGGGAGAGAGGAAATGGAGAGCGAAGGGGAAGAATCTGAGGGAAGCGTAGGGGAGTATGACAGTGAACCGAGAGATTCCATAAGTTTCTCCAGTGAATCAGAAGATTCCCAGAGGGGTGCGCCTATGGCCAGGGCAAGGGGGGTCCCAGGGGGGACGCACCAGAAACAAGAGGCCAGCGGGGACTCCCAAAGCAGCAGCTGAAGATCAGGACCAACTTCCCCACCAGAGCGTAGTGGGGGGGAAGAGTCCCATGCATCAGGGCCAGCGTCTCCTCCAGCAGGGAGAGAAGAGGAGTCAGGGCTGACCACGCTACATTCGGAGAGTGAGGGAACGGAGGGGAAGTCAGACCCAGCTAGCCACCCCGAAGGGGGAAGCAGTGACAGGAGCAGTGTAACGGTCAGGAGGAAGGTTGCCGGCTGGGTGCGCGCGCCAAGTTCAAATGTACAGCAGGGACAGCAGGAAACCAGGATAGGGAACCAGGTCCTAAAGCCCGCCGGAGGCAGGGGGAAGAATCAGGGGACTCAGCGTCAGAAGAGTCCAGAAAGGGCAAAACCCCAGCGGACAGGCAGACCCAGAGGAGAAAGGAGCAAAGGAAGAGGTGGAGCAAGGCTAGAGTCTTAAAGTGGTGTCTGGGGGGAGGAGATTCAGACGGAGCTTCAGCGGTCTAGAGTTTGAGACGTAGGGCTGCGCGCCGCGGCTTTGAAATCGAAACTGAACTTCAATAAAGACCTTTGTAAATAGCAACGAACTGGCGTTGGTCCTTTGTGAGCTGGGACCTCGGGCAGCTCTGACAGGCAGGAACATTTCTTCTAACTGCGATTGCTGCTTTATACTGAGTCAGACCCATTGGTCAATCTCAGTATTGCCTGCGCTGACTGGCAGTGGGATTTCAGGCAAAGAGTGTTTCACAGCCCTACCTGGGGACACCAGGGATTGAACCTCAGACCTTCTACATGCAAAACCAATGCTCTACCCCCTGAGCTACAGCCTTGCCTGCTTTTTTTGCCTTCTGTCGCTCGGGGACGTATTGCTGCTCTTCCTCCCACAAGAAAGTGTGCCTGAGATCAAGCTACAGGAGGAGGGTCGCTTCAAGCACTGCCATGACAGTAGTGGGTTAGGCAAGATGTATTGAGAAAAAGAACAAGAAAACTGCACACGGTTGCAGTTAGGAACACAAGAACAGCTATGCTGGATCTGGCGAATGGCTCTCATCCTGCAATTTCCAGCAGGTGGTATTCAGAAACATACGGACCATGCTTGATGTCAGACATGCATACAGTAGTACCTCGGGTTACATACGCTTCAGGTTACATACTCCGCTAACCCAGAAATAGTACCTCGGGTTAAGAACTTTACTTCAGGATGAGAACAGAAATCGTGCTCCAGCAGCAGCAGGAGGCCCCATCAGCTAAAGCGGTGCTTCAGGTTAAGAACAGTTTCAGGTTAAGAACAGACCTCCAGAATGAATTAAGTTCTTCACCCGAGGTACCACTGTACATGTCACTGATGGGATGTGTTAGGTTTGGCTTCCCTGCCCCCCCCATTGCTTTTATATTTTACCTGTAGATATCCCGGGCCATTCCGAAGTCGCCAATTTTAGCTACTCGCCCTGGCCCAGTGCAGGTCAGAAGGCAGTTTCTTGCAGCGATATCCCTGTGAAAGGACACACAAGCATGAGGTGGGAGCCGGGGATTTTGAAGTTCAAGTGGGCACCGTAAATACACACTTAAGGAAGCCATTACACAAAGCACTCACTTCTGCATGGACAGGCCCTCCTGTACTGCTGGCAAGTTATTTACATTTTCTTATTCAAATGCCATTTACCATGAATGACTACTACTTGAATGTCAGGGGCAAGGGAGTGAGTCTTGATCCCATTTGAAATTAACCCCCAACTAAAAGCTTTTAGAAAGCTGCAGGAGGACCATGACTGGTGGGACTTCTGGTGCCTGATCAAAAAGGGCCACTCATCTCTCCAAGAACTCCCTCTCCTACGTGTTTTCCCACTTGAAGCAAAAATGGAACAAGAAACTGACCAACTCTCTTATTTTTTTTAATGGCAGACACAGAGATGGAGCTTGTAAGCAGGGAAACCTCTGAGATCTGCCATTTGAAGTGGCTGTTTTGCCACTTTACCCTAAGGCTAGTTCTGGTTTATGACAGATTTGTTAGGTGAGGAGGGCTTCCTGGACTGAATCTGAATACTCCTTCCCCACCCACAGTTAAATCAGCATAGGCCCTTCACACTCTACTGTCTAGTAAGGGCATCTCTTTTATTACACTCATTATCCTTTTTTTTAATAGCTGGCATCTCTAAATACAGGAGTGCTACTTATACTGTTTTAATACAGCAATAGCATCCTTTACTTCATTCATGGGCAAAGCTTGTTATAGATACACCTAGATATTCACATCTACAAACCAAACTCAATGCTATAATTCTAAGAATAAAAGGAAACCAGGAACATATGTTGCAACACTGCCATCTAGTGGGCAAAGACACGATACACCGCTAGTACATGAAGAAGGCTTCTCAAGATGAACGTTTGATACCAACGTATGCAGAAAAGCTTATACTGAGTCAGACCACTGTTATTCCTAGCCCAGAACGGTTTACTCTGACTGGCTGTGGCTCTTCCAGGTCTCTGGCAGAGATCTTTTCTTACCAACTACTACCTGAACCTTTTAAATGGAAATGACAAGGATTGAACCTGTGACTTCCAGCATATGTAAAAGTATACTTTATCACTGAGATGTGGTTCACCTTTAAAAAGTTTAAGGAAGTATAAAGGAAACTTTATACATTTATCTGTTTCCCACTGAACCTCAGTAGAAATCTCGCTCATATATACGTTTTGTCTTTGAAAATAAAAAGTGGCTCCATTGTTTAACGACATGCAAATTTGCACAATTTCCTTTGTTTTCACAAGGAAGTGAGACATATCCACGGCTAACACCTGATCCTCCAGTGGAATGAACAGGACTATCTCATGTCATAACCAGCAGACATAACTCATCAGCATGGAATGATCTAGATTGCTAACGATGCATTTAGGGGGAATTAACCATTTGATAAAGATGCTGATAATGAGCTGGATAGAACGATGCAAAATGAGGCTTGCCTGGTGTCAGCCATGTGACATAGCTGCAAACTTTCCCCTTTTTTTAAGGGAAATTCCCTTATTCCAAATAGGATTCCTCGCAAGAGAAGGGAAATGTTGACAGCTATGCTCTGTGACGGGACGCGGGTGGCGCTGTGGGTTAAAGCCTCAGCACCTAGGGCTTGCCGATTGAAAGGTCGGTGGTTCGAATCCCCGTGGCGGGGTGCGCTCCCGTTGCTCGGTCCCAGCGCCTGCCAACCTAGCAGTTCGAAAGCACCCCCAGGTGCAAGTAGATAAATAGGGACCGCTTACTGGCGGGAAGGTAAACGGCGTTCCGTGTGCTGCACTGGCTCACCAGATGCAGCTTTGTCACGCTAGCCACGTGACCCGGAAGTGTCTCCGGACAGCGCTGGCCCCCGGCCTCTTAAGTGAGATGGGCGCACAACCCCAGAGTCTGTCAAGACTGGCCCGTACGGGCAGGGGTACCTTTACCTTTACCTTTATGCTCTGTGACCATCTCTGCCTCTGTCTACATGGTTTTCAAGAATTCATTCCTTTCCCTACTTGGTATGGAATGAGTTTCAACCTGTTTTAAGGTATTATCTCAAAGACCACACTATGTCATTGCGTCAAAATCAATGTCAAATTCGAAAAACAAAGTTTCTGTTTCAGAGGGCACAACTCCAATTTGCCTTTGGAGCTGTTAAGCCTATTTTGTTATTGTTTATTGAATTTATTCCCCACCCTTTTCTCCGAAGAGCCACAAGCTCAAGGTGGTCTACATGGTTCTTCTCCTTTCTCATTTATTCCACACACCAACCCTGTGAGGTAGGTTAGACTGAGAGGCAGTGAGTGGGTTTCATAGCCGAGTGGGGATTTGAACCCCTAGTCTCCCTAGTATGAGGACGCGGGTGGCTTACTCCCTCGTCTGACAATCTTAACCACTACACCACACTGGCTTCCCTATGAATAACACATCTATGACTCTTTGGAAAACAAGCCAAGAAATACAGCCCATGGGGAATCATTATACAGGTAAGCCTCTCTTACCTATGGATGAAGTGGTTCTCCTCCAGATACTTGCAACCACAAGCAATGTCCCTGGCTATATTCAGCAGGTCCTGCATTGCCAAGGTGGATGGCTGATTCTGCCAATGAGAGAGAGGGAAAACAAAGATTCAATATGGATGAGACATGGAGTGTGAGACATGGGAGTCTGGAAGGCACCAGTTTGAGAAGACTAAGAGTGTAGTTTTTTTACACTGAACGTTTCTGCTTCATGTCAGTTACACAACAAGGCTTTGCTCCACTCACATGATGAAGCTTATCCCCCTACTCGCCCCAATACATCTCTGCTTCCTAACAGAATGAACTCCAGGAAGTCTGTAGTGAACAACTGTTTCATTCATGCTCCCTCGTGACCTGAAAATAGTCACTGGGTGGCTGCAGCTGGGCATCACCAGCAAGATCTCCAGAGCAGGGCAAGGGGAGAGGCGATGGTTTACTCACCACCCGAGGCCGGTTCTGCCGAAGGAAGCTCTTCATATCTCCACCAGTCATAAGCTCCAACAGGATGAAGCGAGGCAAGGTCTGCAGGCTCACCCCAATGCACTGCACAATATTCTGGTGATTGAACTTGCTGAACCATCAGCCACCATGGAAGGATGGAAGAGAGGAGGGGGGGGGTTAAAATGATTTCAGAGTTAGGCAGTCACTAAGATCCTTCACTTAATACCTTCCTAAACTCTGGTAAACTGAATGGTATCAATCTCACAACTCTAGGAAGTTTTTGGATTTTAGGCCTGAGTTGCTGCAACCCACAGGTTATATAGGAAGCTACCTTGCACTGAGCCAGACAGTTGATTTTTCTAGATCAGTGATATCTACACCAGCCTGCCTTCCCCCGGTGTTTTGGCCTACAACTCCCATCAGCCCTAGCCAGCATGGCCAAGGGTCAGGGATGATGGGAGTTGTAGTCCAAAACATATGGAAGGGTGGTCGACACCAACCAGCAACAGTCAGCCAAGATTTCAGGCAGGAGATGTGGGGCTTAGAACCTGGGACCTTCTGTATCCCAGGTATGTATACGAGGGATCTCCTTTAATGGAACTAAGGCCTTAAGCCACTATTGGAGAGCTACGGGTACTTCGAGAAAGGGATGGGGGAGGGCAGTGGGCCAGGCTCTCAGTGCTACTGTCCAAAGCAGTCTGCTGGCAAATCTTAAGGGCCAATGCCGTTTCCATAGACCTCTCTATACGGGTACCTGTTGGTATCAATCAAGAGCAGGGTTTGGCCTATAGGTTGCCAGTTGCTGATCAAAGCCATTAAATAAATAGAAGGAAGCTTGAGGGAATTGCTTAAGCTCAGCAGGCATGATTATAGCACAAGAAATAAATTAATTGGAGTTGTGAGTTAACCGAACTGCTTTAAAACTTACTGCCTCTATATTTGAGTGTTCCCTGTTAGAAATGTACAGTACATGCAGTTTGAAAACACACATTAGTCCATCTAACTCAGTAGACAGCAGTGACATTCCAGGTTTGCAGGCAGGAAATATTCCTGGCGCTACCTGGCGATGCTGGGGATTGGAGCCCTTGACCCTCAGCATGCAAAACAGGTGTTCTACCACTAAGCTATGACCCTTCCCCAGACCCTCTGGCAGCTTCCAGAGCATTGTGATTCAGCCGCACGCTGGCAAATTCAGGTTATGCAAATAAAATTGATTTGGGGCTCTTGTGCAACAAGCCTGCTTCCAAAAACTTGGGTTATTTGTTTGTTTGTTTGCTTGCTTGCAGTAAGGAAAGTAATGGGAAATTAAGTGGAAGGCATGGGATGACAATCGATTGACATGATATGATATAACCTCCCTGCAAAACTGAAAACAAATCAGAATGCACTCTCAATAAACAGATTGTCTTGGAAGCCTCTGCTACATTTTCTTCCATAATCTGAGTACTGGGCTTCTTTCTATACATCAGCTCCTGTCAGAAATCAGTGATGCTTGCAGGGAGAATTAAGAGGATGAGGTAAGAAAGAAATACACCAGAGGGCAGTGAGAAATGTTTAGGGAAGTTTTTAATGACTGATGTTTAATGTATTTTTAATCTTTTGTTGGAAGCTGCCCAGAGTGCATTATTATTATTACATTATTAGGAGGAGGTACCCGAGGAAGGGGGATGGCAAGGTCTTGAACCAGGGAATAGATTGCCACAATCCTGTTTTGGACTTGACTTGTGGTATCTCTGCCAAAAAGGTCAACACTACCTCTGTCTTAGAGGAATGCATTATGTTATTCAAGCAATAAAACGAAATTTCTTTCAATACCATCTGTGTTTTTCTGGCACCCACAAGACAAGCACTCACAGCAAAACTTCCTTAAGTGGTAAGGCGGGGTGAGATGTGAACTTATGGTTTCCCCATAAGTGGGAGCAGCTAACAAATCAAACAAATGTGAAATTATCTCCAGGCAGATTTAAAAAAAAAACCACACAAACAAAATGCATGAGCACTCCTTTGCCCAGCCTTGTCACTCAGTGTGTCAGTTTGTGAGAGAGGCAGACAGTTGGCATCTGTTTGATCCTTGTGGCTTGTTGGAGCTGGAGGGTGCGGTGGGTGGGTCAGAGGCACCCTCCCTCAACTGCCTCCAGGAGAGTTTTTATTCCAAACAGCAATTAAGGTTGATCCGCCTAGCCATAAATAACGCAATCCCTCACACCACTCACTTGGCACTTGGGACGTGTAAAAACCTGCAAGGCTGTTGACTAAGGTGTGTCTCTCTCTTGTAGTCAAGTGGAACAAAACAAGCTGTAGTGAAGGGGAACCAACTTTGAGAATACCTATCAGGAAGAATCACCTCAGGCCCATCTTTGGGCTCACCTAGAACACAAACACCTCATGCCATGGGAAAGACAAGATCCTACATAAGCTCTAAAGTGAGCCCTGTACTGCAGAGGCTGCCCGTCTGGGGCACTCTAGATGTTGCCGAACTCCCAGGCCCATCACCCTCCACCCCCCAGCCAGTATGGCCAGTGGTGAGGGTTGATGGGAGTTGCAGTCCAGCAACACCTGAAGGGGGCTACATTGGTAATGCAGTACTCACCCCCCCCAAAAAAATATATGTTTAGGTGGTACTCTCATTTTGACTTAAGAATATCACCGGGAAAGGAAATGAAGCCGCCATCGGAGTGGTAGCAATGAAACTGACCAATCACCATGCTAGATTCCAACTCCTACTTCACACATTAAACGCTCGCTTCTGTCTGAGACTCGGGAAACACCGTGACAGGAAATGAGGCCGCCATTGGGGGTAGCAACGGAACTAACGATTCACCATGCAAGAGAAGAAACTAATTTTTTTAAAAATTTTAGTTTCTTCTCCCATTAAGATTCACAAAATGTTTAGGAGTATGCGTCTCCCAGAAAAAAGCACTGGCATTACCCTGTGGCAATGCACGGACAATGTTGTGAGGAGCACCCATGCACATTCAGCAACTCCCATGCCAAACACAGATATTAAGGGGGCAGGGCCAATGGAGATGTGAGTGGCACATGTGCTGAGGTCCCACTGCTCCTTCATGCAATGTCCCTGCATGTGAGTAAGGTAACTGGGTTTCGTTTTCCTCTGTCTTGTGGCCCATTATCCCATGTCTCCTGAAAAAAGAAGCTGCTGACAGATTAGCGACTCAACAGCTTGTGTTTAGAACAGGAGTCAGCAAACTTTTTCAGTAGGGGGCCGGTCCACTGTCCCTCAGACCTTGTGGGGGGCTGGACTATATGTTGAAAAAAATAATGAACAAATTCCTATGCCCCACAAATAACCCACCGATGCATTTTAAATAAAAGGACATTCTACACATGTAAAAACATGCTGATTCCCAGACCGTCCGTAGGCCAGATTTAGAAGGCATTTGGGCCAGATCTGGTCCTCAGGCCTTAGTTTGCCTACCCATGGTTTAGAACTTCTTAGCTGAACATTGGTATACTCCTAACCTTCCTGTCTTCTTTTGTTGTTCCTGTTTCTACACTGCAATCCCAAGCATGTTTACTCAGAATTAAATCCTACTCTGTTCACTGGGGCTTAATCTGAGGTAAAGATTGGTGGGAATGCAATGCCAGTCAGTTCCTAGGCCTCTGTCGCCTGCAAATCCTGTCCAATCCTGCTGGTTTGCCTAGCTCCTTTGCCTGTCTGCCTTGCATTTTTCTGGTCCTGTCTAAATCTGCCTCCTTGATCAATCCCCACTCCGCCTGTGTTGCTTATGCTCTAGTGAGCCTGACGGTCTCTGTGTTTTCAGTAATTTCAGCAAGCTGTTGTTCCACATCCAGCAATAATTTCTGTGGTATGGGTTTAGAAATTCTTTCCTGGTGAAATAATGACTTTGCTTCATACCTCGATGTAATTTTGGCGCCAAGAAAGGACCCAGTTATTTTCCTGTATGGTACTTTAGTGCTGCTTCCTCTTTTGTGTTATGGCGCTTTGATGTTCTTGTTTAACAACATTTTCATTTGTTTTATTGTTAACTTTTTGTAAGGCAACTAAAGAACCTTAGGCAAGAAGGCCACTTCAAATTCCAAGAATAAGCCAAAACTTTAATCCTGAACTGCCAAATACAATACAAATATTATTTGTATGCAGCTAGGTTATTTGAGCACATACAGTCTATCAGGTTGTTGTTTTTTTACATTCATTAGAAGCTCAGATATAGGCATGCCACTAGGGTGGGACATTAGAGACACTTATGAGTCTCAAAAAGGGTATCAAAGAACATTCATTATACTGAAAGTTATTTTAGAAATTCCATATGGAATAATTAAGCTTGTTTTTAAGACATGGGTTTTTGAGAGATAGGCTAGATATCTAGTTGTGCAGAATATACAATGCTGCCATAAACAGAGTCAGGCTATTTGTCAGTCAAGTATAGTATACTCAACTCTTGAGGGGGAAACAATTATCCAGGGCCTCCAGCAGAGACAGGATTTTCCTGCCATCTTATACCTGATCCATTTCAACGGGACTGAACCTGAGATCTTCTTTAGGCAAAACATCATGCGTTCCACCACTGTGCTACGGTCACTGAGCTGTGAGGACGGCATACCAGGAAGACTGGCCCACCTGCATCTTCCTATTGCTCCGTATGTAGAAGACTGATGCTACAGAGCACATTCAGCCACTGAATGTTATTGATGAATTGGAGGCATGTGAAACTGAACAGCAATGGTTTTTACACAACGCTTTCTCAGCAGGAGCAGTCTGAGCAGTGTGAGCTAAGAAATTCAACAGGACCCTTCTTCAAGGTCCACAATCATTTGCAACGTCCATTATTCCCGGTTCCGGGGGCGGGGGGCAGGGCGGGAACAGAGAACTGGGAAACTCAATTTCAGCAACCCTTCTAAAATAATTATCCTGGTTCACTATCTATGTATCTTGGCCCTGAATTGATTTTATGTAAGTGCTGTTGTTTTAAACTGTTTTTATATTTATCATTTTTTAAATATATATGCAATTGTTTTGTGTTAGCGTTTTTATAGATGCAATTGTTTTAACTGTTTTTATATGTGGTATTATACTGCAAATCGCCTCATGGGCAAAAATGCCTCATAAATGTAAGAAATAATAATAATTAAACATTCAGCACGATATGCACCCTTTAAAGGTTTCTGCTGCTGAAAACAAAGCAAGCCCATAGTAGAGTCTCCTGAGACGTATTTTATTTTCTAGCCATGTTTCTGTTAACTTCAAGGCAGAATGTTTTTAAACACACCTGATTATCAGTGCTTCCATTAGGAAATCCATCTCGTCCTGTTCAGAACAGATTTCTGGCAACGTCTATTGAGAAGGAGAAGAAAAAGCTGAACACATTACAAAGAAAATAAATTACTGGCAGGAGAAAACAAGGAGCTGGAAGAGCTGAAGTCTTTAATCAGGGCATTTCTTGTCTCCATTTTGTTCTGTGTTTTATCCTGTAAACACCCCCAAGGAACCTAACAGAATTAAAATACAATTAAAAAAAAATCTAACAACTCTGAAAACAAATCTTAAAACACAGTATTATAACTTAGATGCCCTTTGCACGCATCTGATACTTAAGCCTCATTATCTATAACAAAGTATATTCTGATTCACAATAGTGTGAATTTTAGGGAACTATTCTGTGGAGTTTCTGAACAGGAATAATGGTGAGGGAAGGAGGAGGGGAATAAGGGTGGAATATTTATATTCAAGTGGGTTTTGGGAGAATTTTTATGCTCACCCACACAAAGGCTGGCTACAATCTGTCTCTGTATTATAAAAAATGGATGAAAGAAAATACGATTTTGCTCCATTTCTTCTGTTAGTTCTGTATTTCAGGGGTGAACTCACTTTCTTTGCGAGGACACTTCACAAAACCCAGATGAATCTAGACAACTCCCCTACCAGTTTCCCACTGCAAGGAAATGGAGGGACGGGTGGCAGGAGAGTGCCCAACCCAGCCCCCTTCCTTCTGCCACCCCCCACAGGTCACACTGCTAGCCCTTCCTCCTCTCTACCCTCCACCAAGGCCCATGGAGGAAAAAAAATCCTGCACAGCAATAAATGTATAGTACATTATTTCCTGCTGGAAAGCATGCCACTTGTAGTTAAGTTTCACAATCCTCAGTAGCAAAGGTGGTTCTTTGTATCATTTGCTGCCAGAGAAAATGCTTGCTGGGACTCTTTGGAGCCCTCCTCAGCCTGATAACCCTTCCCTCTTCTCCAAGGTATGCTTTTACGTCAGGGAAGTAGGAGTGCTGGCAGGGAGGACAAAGGTGAGTTGCAAGGCCTAAATTGCGGTGGACTTGCTTGAGAAGGCTGTTCCTTTTCCAAATTGATTTCACAAGCAGGTGTGATCACATTTTTGAAGACCCATGCTTCAAACAATAATCCAAACACATCAATCAATTATTATCCTAATTGGAGGCCCTTGTTCTAGTGCTCCCTCCACCACTTTTGGACATTAGCTGAATCATTTCTACAGAGAGAGGAACTTTTCTGTGGTGGCATCAACATAAATTTGCTTCTTTATCCTTTCTACAGTTATTTTGCGGCACTAAGTATGGGTTTCTTTTTCCAATGACTTATTTTATATTGTTTTTAATTTATCTGTAAGTCATATTTGCTACCACTGTGGCAGAAAAGTGGGATAAGGATCTCACGAAGGAATAAAATAGCAAACAAAAATCTTATTTCTGCTTATTAATGTGCACACTGACCTTGATAGCCACTTGTAGTGGGCTGGGATCCCCCGTGATTCCGACCACTGTTCCTTTGTAAACTTCACCAAATGCCCCGTGTCCAAGTGCCCTGAAAGCGGTGGGTGGGTGGGGGGAATAAGACATACATTATCTCGTGCACAACCCATGGGTATGTTAAGCAAACACTGCTGTATTCCCAAAAGAAGGAAGATCCGGTGCTGTCTACTACAGGGTAACTTTCCTTGTGAGGAGAGAGTACTCAAATCTTACTTTGTTTTGGGATGTTTGTTTACAAATATACAACTTAAGCACTGAGTATCAGTCAAGTATCCAAACAGCCCTGGTGTGTGTGTGTGTGTGTGTATTTGTTTGACAAATTCCTCAAGGCAGCGGCCACCAGGTATTAAATGCTATTCGGCAAGCATCTCAGAAACCAGATTACATGAGATTTTTTAAAAAGTCAATTTGGGCTCTCCAAAGAACGTACTTCAAGCCATTATCTTACAAAGCCGGTCTTTCAAAATATCAAGATGGGACACATTTGTAGGAAATAAAACTGAGAAGCCATAATCAAATCTTGTTACTTTCCATTGGAACCCTGTGGCTCTGCAATTCAAAAAAGAACAAGATTGCTGCCAAGAAAAAAACAGGGTACTGTTGCTGCTAAACAACAACAATCCTGCATTAATAGACTACTTAAATCCCATTGAGGTTTCTAGTCAGAAATGAGATGAGATTTGGGCAAAACCTGAAACAACAGTTGGTAGAGCATGAGACTCTTAATCTAAGGGTCTTGGGTTTGAACCCCATGGTAGGCAAAAGTTCATTGCATTTCACGGATTTGGACTAAATGATCCTCATAACTCTACCACTCCATGATTCCAAATTCCAGTTCCCATTTTTCTGCCTCTGCTCATGCATCTGAAGAACTCATGCCTCCTCCACCCCAACCTGCCCATGGGCTGAAATCAGCATCTGAGGTTCCTCCATGAGCTCCCTCATCAAAAGGGAGGCAAATGGTAAATGCAGAGAGGACCGTTACACACCAGCCTGCTCTGGTGCCAAGATCATCATCTCAACCAAAGCCCTGCCATCAAATATGAGGCAGGTGGCAACTGAAGAGAGAGAGCCTTCTTGGTGGTGGCATCCTGTTTATGAAATTCACTCCTTAAATAGAGAGGATTGCCTGGAGTCTACTTTCTCGCAGTGTCATGCAAAGACTGTTTCATTCCTTTGAACATTTTCTTTTTCAGCCTGACACCTGGGGAGGTGGGGGAGGATATCCAAATCTAAAGTATGCAAAGAAACCTTAAGTAACGTGTGCAACACATTCTGCACTAACTTAGTGGATACAAATGGTCTTCATTTCAGGTATAACTGAGTGCTGTGCAGGCCTATTTGTATAATCAAAGCATTTGGTACAGGATTAGGGTAACATTCTAAGCCTGCTGGTTAGCCTGTTGACATCAGAGCCACTAATATTAAAACAACACCCCAACCTCTGCTAGGATTCCTCTTCCTACGTTAGCAAGAACGCGCTGCATTACCGGAGAAGGGAGATGTTCTTCCGTGGGATCTCCTTGAGTTCGCTGAGACTGGCTGCTTTTCCTGCAAAGCTGTAGTTGGGGTTGTAATCCGTCATGATAGTAGAAGTGCGGATTTTGCTCAGATTATATTCTGGGCTTTGGAGACGGGCCCTAGCCCCTTCAAGCTGCTTCTTCTTATGGTGATAAACTGAAAAGTTCACAGAGATAAAGACTGAAATAACCAACCTCTGGGAAGAGCAAAGTAATGCCCATAATAACTTTCCAATGTTTCACCTGGATGTTCTTTTGACTATTTAAACCCTGTTGTTTTTAGGCAGGATTTGCCCATTTATTGTGATCATTTCTGTTGAATCATAGATAAGCAAGCCTGTCTAGGTTATCAATGCCCCAGAGGTCAATCTATAAAGTATCCAAACATTCTTGGTAGAGAGCCACAAGAAAACCTCTAAGCAGATTACAAAAATATAAAACAAAACATTACAGTAATATTAAAATTCTCAATAAAAATAATTAAACACAGGGATCTGAAAACACTAAAAAATAACTAAAAAGAAGCTAAAAAGAGATAAAATACATGAAACGTCTACATGCATGGATAGGCTTGCCTAAGCAAAAATTTTTCAAGCAAAAATAACTTTAGTTCCTGAAATATTTGTGACTGTGAGGTTCTGTTGCAAAAAAATTCAGCCACCTGTGAATTGCAGAACATAAAAATGACAAAATAGGAAAGCTACACTGTTCAATCAAGCTCAAAAACACCGTCTTTATGCTTCTGTAAAATCCCTGATGGGAAAGGCAACTTGTGACCCTTTTTCAAAGGTGAAAAAAAGAATTCAGAAACATCAAAACACACTGATTATGTGCTGCTTGTGGCTAATAACAGATCTGAGAGGTAATTTGGATTGCAACAATGTGACACATATGCATACAAAGCTCTGATCAGCCCTCCCCCCACACTCTGGCCATACACACAGGTATTTTGTGTAAGAAATTAGGTCAGGAGATCTACCGTATTTTTCGCACCATAGGACACACTTTTTCCCTCCTAAAAAGCAAGGGAAAATGTGTGTGCGTCCTATGGAGCGAATGCAGGCTTTCGCTGAAGCCTGGAGAGCGAGAGGGGTCGGTGCGCACCGACCCCTCTCGCTCTCCAGGCTTCAGGAAGCTATCCGCTAGGAGTGGGAGACCCAGCTCTCCCACCGCTAGCGGAGCGCTGCATTAATCCCGAAGCTTGGGGCGTGCGGAGCTCAGCGCGCGCGCGCCCCAAGCTTCTGGGTGCCGGCAAGGTCTCCGCTAGCCCTGGGAGAGCCCCGCGACGTCGCGCGGCTCTCCCAGGGCTAGCGGACCACTGCGCTAATCCAGAAGCTTGGGGCGTGCGGAGCTCAGCGCGCCCCAAGCTTCTGGGTGCCGGCAAGGTCTCCGCTAGCCCTGGGAGAGCCCCGCGACGTCGCGCGGCTCTCCCAAGGCTAGCGGACCACTGCGCTAATCCAGAAGCTTGGGGCGTGCAGAGCTCAGCGCGCCCCAAACTTCTGGGTGCCAGCAAGGTCTCCGCTAGCCCTGGGAGAGCCCCGCGACGTCGCCCGGCTCTCCCAGGGCTAGCGGACCACTGCGCTAATCCAGAAGCTTGGGGCGTGCGGAGCTCAGCGCGCCCCAAGCTTCTGGGTGCCGGCAAGGTCTCCGCTAGCCCTGGGAGAGCCCCGCGACGTCGCGCGGCTCTCCCAGGGCTAGCGGACCACTGCGCTAATCCAGAAGCTTGGGGCGTGCGGAGCTCAGCGCGCCCTAAGCTTCTGGGTGCCGGCAAGGTCTCCGCTAGCCCTGGGAGAGCCCCGCGACGTCGCAGACATCTGCAGCGTGCAGAGCCCTGCAGCAGTTCCTCACAGGGCTCCCCACGCTGCGGACAGCAGCCTGCTTCCCGGAGCGTCGGGCGCCCTGAAAGCAGAGCGCCTGGCGCTTCGGGAACACATCCGCTGCGTGGAGAGCCTTGCAGGAGTTCCCCGCAAGGCTCCCCAAGCTGCGGATAGCAGCCTGCCGCCCGGCGGGTGGGGCGCCCTAAAGCAGAGCGCCCCTCACGCCAGGCATACATCCGCAGCATGGGGAGCCCTGCAGCAGTTCCCCGCAAGGCTCCCCAAGCTGCGGATAGCAGCCTGCCGCCAGGCGGGTGGGGCGCCCTGAAGCAGAGCGCCCCGCGCGCTAGGCAGACATCAGCCAGCCGCACAAGCTCGGGGGACAGCAGGGAGGCGCAGCGCCACTATCCCGCTGTTCCTCGACCTGGTTTGGTTTCCCTGACCTGCTTTTGGGGGGGAAATAAAGGGAAAAATTTTTTCCTTTATTTCCCCCCCAAAAAACTAGGCGCGTCCTATGGTCCGGTGCGTCCAATCGTGCGAAAAATACGGTAATTATACAGCTCCCACAAAACATTTAGGTAGACCTGAAAGGTGGGCTAGGGCTTTGAATGTAAATGCAAACACAGCTTGCGAAATTATTTTCTTCACTTCAGAAAAGGGTCCTTAGGTCAAAACATTGTCAGGAATATTTTACTGAGACAAGCCTTTTTAAAAAAAGCTTGATCAAACAGTGCAAATTTATAACAAAGATTTCCTAGTTAGTTCATTTTTTCTGTATACCACACCTGTCAAGTAAGAGATGGGATTTTTTAAAATTATTATTTGCTTTTTATTGAAATTTTCCACAGAAAACAAAAGGCATATAGCAAAAGAAAAAGAAGAAGAAAGAAAAAAGACAAACAAAAAAAGTAAAAATAAACACTCTTATCAATCAATGTTAAGTATCGTCCACTTATTTACATTGCGTTAACACGCATCTTGACCTCCCTCCTATCCTGCTACGGTTTTCTTACATTTTTTTTCTCCTGCAGTTTCTATGTCTGAAATTTACGCATAACAAGGTTTATGTTAGACCTACTGTAGTTTTTAATATGCTACAATTACTTTCAATATACGTCACGAATTTACTCCACTCTTCAATAAACTTTGTTTCTTTTTGATATCTGATTTTGTTTGCCATTCTTGCTAATTCTGCATATTCAAATAATTTTGTTTGCCAATCCGTGATCGTGGGAATCTCGACTGATTTCCATTTTTGAGCTATCAATATCCTAGCTGCCGTTGTCGCGTACTGAAATAAATTCTGGTCTTTTCTTTTAATTTCATCCCCAATTATTCCTAAGAGGAATGCCTCTGGTTTTTTTAAGAAGGTGTACCTAAATATTTTTTTTAATTCATTATATATGAGCTCCCAAAATTTTTTAATTTTGTCACACGTCCACCACATGTGGTAAAAATCCCCCTCCTTCTGCTTACATCTCCAGCACACTTTATTTCCACTTTTATACATTTTATCCAATTTTACCGGTGTGATGTACCAACGATACATCATTTTCTCTAAATTTTCCCTTAGTGTGACACACACTGTAAATTTCATTCCTCTTTTCCATAACCTCTCCCACTTGTCGTACTCTATATTATGTCCAACGTCCATGGCCCATTTTATCATTACCTCCTTTACTACTTCATCTTTTGTGTCCCATTCTAACAACAAATTATACATCTTGGCTAAAAGTTTAGACGGGATTTATTGTCCCAGCAGTGTTGACCCTTGCTGCTAAAACATGCCATACTTTGAATCTATTCCCACATCTTTGTAAGTGGCTTGCTCCCCAGAGGCAGCAATGGCAGGTTGACCTCATTCACTTGAAATCATAGAGTTGGAAGGGACCCAAGGGCTGTCTAGTTCAACCTCCTGCAATGCAGGAATCTCGGCTGAACCTCCACAACCTCACACTGTTGACTCATGTTAAGCTTGTGGTTCACCAAGAACCCTAGATCCTTTTCACATGTACTGCTAGTAGGCCAGGTGTCCTCCATCCAATATTTGTGCATCTGGTTCTTCCTGCCTAATTGCAGAACCTTACATTTGACCCTATTGAAATTCATTTTGTTAGCTTGGGCCCAGTTCTCCAATCTGTTAAGGTCATTTTGAATTCTGATTCTGTCTTCTACAGCATTAGCTGCCTTTCCCAGTTTGGTGTCACCTGCGCATTTGATGAGCACCCTCTCAATTCCTTCATCCAAGTCATTTATAAAGACATTGCACAACAACAGGCCCAGGACAGAACCCTGTGGCACCCCGCTTTTCCCTTTTCCCCCAGGATGACGAAAACATTGCAATGTTCAACTAACCAATAAGGCTAGCAATGGAGGTAAAAGTTGTACATGTTGTACATATATCAGCAAACTTAGCATACGTTCAGTTATCCTGTTGTCTCCCTTCTCCTCTCCCTTTTGTACCTTGAGTTTTAGAATGTGACCCTGTGTACAGGGACTGTTTATGCATTTATCTGGACAGTGTATTGCATTTTCATAAGTACACAATATATTTATGACTACTATTGCAACTATTTTTATTAAATAGTCCAATAATGCTTAGGTTCTGGTGACGCTGAGCAGCTCTTGGTCCTTTGAGGAGTCCACCTTTTTACATTGTCTTCCAAACACTCGGCAGCCTTCACAGGATGCCTTTATAAAGGGTAGAAAAAGGTCAGAAATGTGAATGGCCAAGGTGAGCAAATGCACCAAAAGAAGTATAATTGATGCTTCTTACCAAACGACAGGCTGCCGCAAGTGAGAGCCATTCCAAGCACCACAATCACAGCAATCACAGCCAGGAGGAGTGAGAGAGGCAGTTGTCCTTCTGGGATAGGCTCACGGAGAACTGGTTAAAACAAAACTATAATTCTACATCATCATACGCCCACAGCTCCTATGCAATGTTTCTGGCAAAGAGCCACATTAGACCAAGAGTCCCATCTAATCCAGTGCTCTGTTTTCTAACTGTGGTCAATCACAGGACCCTGTGGATCTCATAAATTATGGCTGGAGAATGTGCAGCTAGGTAGATGTTGCCGGACTACATTTCTGATCATCCCTGACTGCTGATCCTGCTGGCTGGGACTGATGGGCATTGGAGAAGAGAAGAGGAGAACATAGTCATGGAGGGTAATAGGTTCTCCAGGTCTGCCATTAGGAGAGCAAAATGGAGATGGCCATCCCCGAGACTTGTAACCAGAAGTCTAGAGCCTTTGAATGTGATGGCTTTCATTTAGATATTCTGACAAACAGCCATTGGTATACCTATCCCACAGAGGTAGTTATGACAGGATGGGCACAGAGGTAGTTATGACAGGATGGGCACATTGGTGACCAATACATATCCTAGTGAAATCTAATAGCAATCAACAGTCATAAATCACCATGAAACAAACATGGTAATGAAACAAAATTAAAAGGCTGCATCATTTTTAAGTCCATATGATTTCTGACCATGCACAAGAAGGGAGTCTTTATGGAAATAATGTACCCCAAATTATAAGATGCACAATCTAGGTTAAGTCCAGTCAAAGGCAACCAGTCGAGGCTGTGTGGCGCTCAACTCGCTTTCAGGCCGAGGGAGCCAGCATTTGTCCACAGACAGCTTTCCGGGTCATGTGACCAGCATGACTAAACTGCTTCTGGTGCAACAGAACACCGTGATGGAAGCCAGAGCGCACGGAAATGCCATTTACCTTCCTGCAGCAGCGGTACCTATTTATCTACTTGCACTGGTGTGCTTTCAAACTGCTAGGTTGGCAGAAGCTGGGACAGAGCAACAGGAGCTCACTCCATCGCAAGAATTCAAACCGCTGAACTTCTTATCAGCAAGCCCAAGAGGCTCAGTGGTTTAGAACACAGCACCACCCGCGTCCATAGAAAATCTACCTCAGTATTGTCTACAATGAATGGCTGTGGCTATCTAGGATTTCAGACAGGGCTCGCTCCCAGTCCTACCACTGAGCTATGTCCCTTCCCCTGGTTCATGGTATGAGGCTAGGAAAAAGCAAAGAAAGGATTATTTATATATATATTGGGAGGATGTTCCACGTTTTACCTGTGCATGATACATTGTCACTGGCCAAGATGGCCCCGACTGCACAAATACAGATGGGCAGGTGGGCGTCAGGAGCCAGCTTGCAGATACCTGACTGGCAGTGGCTGCAATTCACGTAGATATCAATCTCCACCTCGCCATGACTCTCCATAACTAAATGAGAAGGAAATGGATACACACTAGAGTTTAGATTTTTCCTAAACTCACATCTCAGACTAGATGATGCAGCTGTTATTCCCCAAGGAAGGGCAGATAGTGACTTTTGAGAACTTCCTTGTTATACCCCCTTATCTATTCTGTACCTCCTACCTAGTGGGGTAAGGTAAAGGGACCCCTGACCATTAGGTCCAGTCGCGGATGACTCTAGGGTTGCGGTGCTCATCTCGCTTTATTGGCCGAGGGAGCCAGTGTACAGCTTCCGGGTCATGCGGCCAGCATGACCAAGCTGCTTCTGGCAAACCAGAGCAGCACATGGAAACGCCGTTTATCTTCCCGCTGGAGCGGTACCTATTTATCTACTTGCACTTTGACGTGCTTTCAAACTGCTAGGTGGGCAGGAGCAGGGCCCGAACAACGGGAGCTCACCCCGTCGCAGGGATTCAAACAGCCGACCTGCTGATCAGCAAGCCCTAGGCTCTGTGGTTTAACCCACAGCGCCACCCGCTTCCCATATGCCTTGTGGGGTAGGAGAGCTAAAAATAATGTCAATATATTTCACATCTGGCAACTAATATGCCCCTTTGGATCTGGATAGTGCATGTGTAAAGATAAAGGACCCCTAGATGGTTAAGTCCAGTCAAAGGCAACTATGGGGTTTAGCACTCATCTTGCTTTCAGGCCGAGGGAGCCGATGTTTGTCCACAGACAGCTTTCAGGGTCATGTGGCCAGCATGACTAAACTGCTTCTGGAGCAACAGAACACCATGATGGAAACCAGAGCGCACGGAAATGCCGTTTACCTTCTCGCCACAGCGATACCTATTTATCTACTTGCACTAGCATGCTTTCAAACTGCTAGGTTGGCAAAAGCTGGAACAAAGCAACAGGAGCTCACTCCATCGTGGGGATTTGAACTGCCAACCTTCTGATCGGCAAGCCCAAGAGGTTCAGTGGCATAGACCACAGTGCCCCCCCCCCCTTAGATGATTCTAAAAAGCCCGGGACATAAATTCTCACAGCCTTCTAGCAGCTATGGTGGCTCATTTATCAGAAGTAACATTTAATGGTAACTATGAAAGTGTATACTCCATTCTAACCAAACTAAGCCTCCTTAAAAAAGTCCTCTGCACCCTAAAACAAGAGATACTAATTGGGTACGTGGACGAGGAATGTACACTGCAGACACAAGAGAATTGAGAAAGAGCACACAAAAATGGGTGGGAGGGTGCTAAAAGAAGTGGACTGCATCTCACCTGCCAAGGGACCCAGGAAGACTTCCCCAGCTGGATTCACAAAGGAAACACCATGCCGTCCATCAGCTGTGATGTCATCAGCTTCAGAGGCATGGCCACCTAGGCAAAGAAAAACTGCATTTGCAAATGGAAGGATTGGCGGGTTGCCAGTTTATACCAATACTGTTTTAGTACTGACATGTTACTGATGCTTTCTACACAAGGCCTTTTAGTGCTGCTGAGGCACGGCAGTTCTGCAATCTGCGGTTCTGCAACCAGGAAACAGGTACATCACTGTTGCTCAGCACTTCCCTCAATATCATGCTATACTCCCATTCTAACCCCCCAAATCCTTGCTTCTATGGCAAAGGTAGAGAGCTACAAATGATTACCAAATTCATTGCGATACCCCCCGTTTCCATGGTGTGGGTTTTCATTTGTACACAATCCAGAACACCACACTTGCCTGCTTGTCAGAAATGGAAAGGTGTGATAATATCTGCATCACACCTTCTTGATGCACCATTTTGTGTGTTCACTGATTTTCCTAGTGTTTGGCTACTTCAGACTTTCATTGAATGAAATTATTCAGTCTGGTACACACTGAAATTAAGGTATATCCCAGCCTTCCTCAGCCATATGTTGTTGGACTACAACTCCCATCATCTCTGACTATTGGCCATGCTGACTAGAGCTGATGGGAGTTGTAGTCCAAATCATATGGGCAGCACCAGCTAGAGGAAAGTTCAAATAGTCTAGCATACCTTTGTAGCCTCCACCTCCTCCACCAGATGTACAAGCTCCTCCTCCTCCACCAAAACCACCAGAGGTGGCCCACTGAAGTTTCTCTAGAGCTTGCTGGCAGGCCTCACCACCTTCTCCACCCTCCAGAAGTGATTTCCCAGCCCAAGGAAACTTGGTGGTATCTTCCCAGCCACCACCTCCACCTATAACAAACACACAGAGGAGAGTGCATAAAAAGTAAGAACACAACTTTCACAGGCAGACACTGGCATCAAAGTTAAATCTTTTATAAATGCAAGTGGAATTCCATTCCGCAAACAGCTTTCAAATACTTTGTCATTACATGCTGATAACACACATCACTTTGTGATACAATAATGTGACGTGGGTGGTCTAAACCACTGAGCCTCTTGGGCTTGCCGGTTGGAAGGTTGGTGGTTCGAATCTCCTTATACTGAGTCAATCAAGCTCAAAACTGTCTACACTGGCTGGCAGTGGTTTTCCGGGCATTCAGACACAGAGTCTGTCCCAGGCCTACCTGGGATGCAGGGAACTTAACCCAGGGTCTTCTGCATTCAATAGCCACTGAGCTATGCCGCTTCCCCAAAGGTCACAAAAGAAAATTCCAATAGCAGTTCTGTTGTTCTTATACATGAATGGACCAGGGATGTATTTCAAGGATACATGGGTATGCCTGTATGGGGACATTCTCCTAACCTAAGAAAACCACTGCTTTGGAACCATGATACAAAAGTTGAGGGACACAGGTGGCGCTGTGGTCTAAACCACTGGGCCTCTTGGCCTTGCCAATTGGAAGGTCGGTGGTTCGAATCCCTGTGATGGGGTGAGCTCCTGTTGCTCTGTCCCAGCTCCTGCCAACCTAGCAGTTTGAATGCACGCCAGTGCAAGTAGATAAATGGGTATCGCCGCGGTGGAAAGGGAAACAGCGTTTCCATGTGCTCTGGTTTCCGTCACAGTGTTCCATTGCACCAGAAGCCATTTAGTCATGCTGGCCACAAGACTTGGAAGGCTGTCTGTGGACAAACGTTGGCTCCCTCAACCTGCACTGAGGTGAGCACCAAAACCCCATAGTTGCCTTTGAGTGGACTTAACCATCCAGGGGTCCTTTACCTTTACCTAATGTTGTAAGCATGGTGTAGATTTAAATACCTAAGTGGTTAAAAATTCTGTTGTTTAAAAGGGAAGTTTGCAGTGATTCCCCGGAATGATGGATCCACTGGTTTACACTAGTAAAGGTAGTGAAACATAAGTACAGTAAACAATGTCTATGCCTCCAACATCAGTTCTAGGAGCCTCCTGCCACAGGAAAGCAGGCAGGTGGTGGCTGGTTAAGAGCAGGCTGAGGTTGGTGGAGTCTCCAAAAGCTGCAGACGTGGTTTGTTTGGCTGTGAAATCTAACATATATTATAAGCTATAGATCCTCACCTGCTGCCCCAGTCCTCCCACTCACTCCAGGGACTGCTGTGCTGTTCACATACTGTTCCAAGAACATATCATCCAGGGAGCCATCCTGATATTTCATGTAAGCCTTCCCTCCACCTCCTGCTGCTACAAGCAAAGGTTCGAATGCGCCATTCTTCTGCTGCTGAAAAAGCACACACACACACAAGCACATGAAACACAATAAAGGAACTGAGAGAACACAGCCGGTTCAAAAGCAGACACCAGGTTTTAAAAGGAGACTCGGATATAAACGACTGAAAAATGCATGAATGGCAATGCAGAGAGACTTGAGCAACCTCCGGTGCACATTCAGCACCAACAGGTATAGAATCAAAAACTCAAAAGAGCAGGCTCTGCATGGGTGCTGCCTGCCATGTGTTGATGGGCTTTTGCTCTATTGGCTTTTCCTTTTCCTAGGAGCTTTTCAGAAAGAGGCTGGAGAAAAAACACAACATGAGAACTTACTCTAAAGATGTACGTTGCTCCTCCTCCACCACCCCCTCCGCCTGCCCATTCAGTCAGTCCTCTTTCTTTCTTGTACTCATCTTCAATTTCTGACGATTCCCCCAGGCAGATCTGCTCAGTCTGAGAATTGCTCTGAAAGAGAGAGAAAAAGAGGGAATGGCTAAAGACCAGCAAAGTGCTTGGGGGCAGGTTTACTGCCCATTCATTAAGGGGTCTTCTTTTTTAATCCTCCGTTAAAGCAAATTTCAACTAATTGGTAAATCGCATTTAAATAAGCTTATACATTGTACAGCAGGGATTCTCAAACTGAGGTCTGTGGATCACCAGTGACCTGCAAGCTTCACTGAGGTGGCCTGTGACATTTCTATGAATTTGTGGTTGAAGGTGGGCGATGGCACATTCATCACATTGGCTATTCATATTGATTTTTGATTGTATTTTTATTGCTCCCTTTATTCTATCATATTGCAATTTGAATTATATGGAATTACAATTGCTACCACCAAGAAACATCAACAACTTTCACATGGTCTTTTGGGTGGTGGAGTTTGAGAACCGCTGCTGTACGACATCTGTGAACTTCCTTCCAGTAGCACCTTAAAGACCAACTAAGTTAGTTCTTGGTATGAGCTTTCGTGTGCATGCACACTTCTTCAGATACACGTGCATGCACACGAAAGCTCATACCAAGAACTAACTTAGTTGGTCTTTAAGGTGCTACTGGAAGGAATTTTTTTTGTTTTGACTATGGCAGACCAACACGGCTACCTATCTGTATCTGTGAACTTGTCATTTTGAGGACCCTGAAACAGGACAGGGGTTGCTTATTTTAAATGGGAGATTACAAATAAACTGGCAGCACCACTTGTTAGAAGAAAAGGTAATTTTAAATACTTTGTTTTATCTTCAAGTGTGGAAAAGTAGTAACCAGCCCAGTTCAAGCGGCTAATTTAGAAAGAGAGTTTGCTGGTGAGGCAATGCAACCAAACAACCAATCTCCTGTGTTTTCCATTCTCTCTCTCTTAAGATGATGAGCCAGCATGTCCTCACTGCATGTCCCTGTGTATTTACAGCAACATTTTCTCATTCAGGCATTACAACATTAACCAGGACATGCATAGCACAGAAGTGGCAACCTTGTCTGCCACATAAACTGTGAACTGGCTCTTAATATGCCTTTACTTCTTTGATGGGTCCAATGTCATCGTTGGGGAAAGCACATGAGAGTAATAAATGGCTGACTAAATTTGGGTTTACTTGAGACAGACAATTCTTAACTGATCTTTTTAGTGTGCCTTTGTAGAGATTATACAAATCCTCATTAGCACATTTGAAAAGTCTCTGTTTTATGAGGCTCAGATTTGATCTATAGACTTCATGTTCTCTGCAGGGAGAATTCATTTTTACTTTCCCTTTATACAGAGCCAAAGACAATGAGGCAATGACACTACTGTATAAATAATAGTGAAGGCCAAAAGCCAGCAAAATGCAATCTGTGCAGAAATATGTTTTGCATGAATTCTAGTGTGAAGATCACAGCACTTCACCAAGTGTGGTTGTTCCATTTAAGGCAAGGGAGGAATGCTGCCTTTGAACGCAATGAGGACTTGATCTTTCAACACCAGTGTGTAAAAACCTACATGTTCTTAGTAGAAAATGCAATTAAATTCAATCTGGAGAACAATGTAATTTATTTGAAGGACAACATGTGGTAGCTTCATTAAAGCAAATGGAAGAAAGGAGCCAAGCTGACACATCAATTTTGAATTCCAGAATCAATATTTTAAAATAGACATGCTGCGGTTATTATTTTTGTGTGTGTTTTGTTGTTGTTTCAGCCTCTCTTAGAACCAGTTTACACATTTAGCAGAAACAAGTGGTAAGGAGCCCTTGATGGTTAAGTCCAGTCAAATTCAAATATGAGGTGCAGTGCTCATCTCGCTTCAGGCCGAGGGAGCTGGCATTTGTCCGCAGACAGCTTTTCCAGGTCATGTGGCCAGCATGACAAAACCGCTACAGAACACTGTGATGGAAGCCATAGCACACAGAAATGGCGTCTACCTTCTCATCACAGTGGTACCTATTTATCTACTCACACTGGTATGCTTTCGAACTGCTAGCTTGGCAGGAGCTAGGATAGAGCAATGGGAGCTCACCCCGTTGCACGGATTCGAACTGCTGACTTTAAGATCAGCAAGCCCAAGAGGCTTAGTGGTTTAGACCTCATTGCCACCCATGTCCCCCTCGTACCTTTACAAGTGGTAAACCTTTACCTGGACTATACCATTTCAGGCTGCAGTGGGTGGGTCCTTTGTCACTGCCCACTCGTCAATGAAAAATATAACTCTCCCAGCACCAGAAAAACAGCCTAGCAGGCGGAATGTCAGGCAGAACACCAGGAACGCAAAGTGTCATTTAGATCCAGGGGTCAGGGAGAACATGCAGCTTGAACAGTCTGGGGAAAGCTTTACCACTTGACTCCGCTGCATGTATAAAGCTACCTCCTGTAATGACTTTTTTTAGTATGACTATCCAGCTCCTTCAAGACATTCAGTCTTTTGGTACCTGGGAATGATCCAGAGGATATAGGCTCATCCACACTTCCATTTGCCTGACTGCTTTTCCCTGCTAAACCCAAGCTTTAGGAAATGGCACAAACGACCATAGGATTTTCTGCTGATTGATTTTTGTTACTATTTAGAGCTAAACAGTGGGTTTTCGGGGGGGGAGTGGCAGGGCAAAGGCAAAACTGCTCAGATCTGTGCCTAGAAAGCATGAGACAAGCGAAAATGTGGATGAGCCAATTGAGGGCCAACAAGCATTGACGGCTGAAGGGTTGGAGGAACTGGTCAGATGATGTTCAGAATGCAAGGGTGAAGATGAGGTTGTCAAGTGTAAGCCAGCAAGCTGGAAGCTGCAGAAAGTTTCATCAACTCTTCCAACCACCCAAATGATCAGATGGCAGAGTTTGACCCCTCTATGCAATGCAGCCTCAAGATAATCTGTGGGATCGCAGACACTCTGAGGCTGTACAAGGAAACTTTTGATGAGCTCAAGAGCAGCTGTCAATCACCATGTTCCTCACAAAGAAACCACCAGGTGTGCCCACGCAACCCACCTCTGCATCTGAACTTCTGAACAGTCAAGCACTTCTTCTGGCTACTAGTCAACCCACCTGGTCCTCATATCATCTGAAGCATCATCCAGAGAGGGAGAGAAGGAGGAAGACTAAGAGCTGCATTTGTCCCTCAACAGTAAGTCCAGCAATTTTAAATGGTTTTTAAATGGTCTTCTAGGAGTCATTCTGGGTTTATGGGATTTTGCATACATGTGCAATGGCCAGGAACGTAACCGCCATATAAGATGTGAGTTACCTGTATTCCCTAAGCTGCTACTGCTGTTGGTCCAAAGAGGCTAAGAGAGTCAATACAGGTAGCACTTGGTGCAAAAAGTAGCAGCAAACCTCCATCTTAGTGTGAACCAGTTATTTGAGGTACTTCCTGTCCCACCTTCCCGTTTCTCAGTTACCATCACTGGGGAAGCTGTATCCTGGAAATATGCTAATCCTTAACCCACTTTCGCAATCTGACACTTTATCTTGCATCCAGTGTGGAAAACCTCTGTTCCTCACCCCTGGACAGGCATCTTCCCCTTGTTGCCCCACCAAGATGTAGAGGAGCTCATCCTTCTCCATTTTGAAGATGGCTGAAATAAAGACCCCATAGGATCGCTTGTAGTGGTTCTTGGCTCCATTTCCTCCAGCTGCTCCGTATGCAGAAATCCTGGGGGAGGGGGAAGAAGCAATTAGGAAGAAATCTACACAACCACAGCCAGGTCCCAAAGCAGCTCCAGCTGCCAACTCTTCATAGGGACACCAAGGAGACCATGCTTAGATCAAAGACTTCAAAGAGATGTCAGCTATGTAGCTGCAGCATCCCCCAAATCAACTACCCACATTGAATATAGGAATAGCAGAACGGAGATGTATTATTATTATTAGCATTACTGCTAATGGTTACAACAACAAGCCCACCCATCTTATGAGGTTGCTGAAAAGATTACTGAGTTAATGCATTCAAAACCCTTAAAATTATTGCAATCGCTACAGCACAATGACACTCACGTATAGCGGTTTGATGCTGGCACTCTCCACACTTGCACCCCTCGCAGCTGTCCCTCTTTCTCCACAGTCACGGAAATGTTGGTGTTGCGGTAGGCACTGTCACACTGTGCTTGAGTTGGCCCTCGAGGCCCACTGGCCCCGCAGGATGTAAACAACCAGCCTGGAGCAGGCGCTTCCCCTACAACCACAAAACCACCCAGAGATGTGACCAATATGTCAGTTTCCTTTCATTCCCAAGGCAAATGCCACATTTGCATCATCCGCCCAGCATAACCAGGAAACCCATTATTTTCAGGGAAGTTATTCCTTCCAGATCCTCATACGCTTGTAGTAACAAGCCTTAACTACAAACTTCACTCTCTAGCCAGAAATGACATGTTGTTAACAACAAGGCAGTTTGTAGCATCAACTATCTTCGGGGCTTTTAAAACATTGCAGAGATGTTTATATCAGCCTCTTCGCAATGGAAGTATATACAGGACAGATTGGCAAGCCAGTGAATTGGGCTAGAAGCCAACTGGAGACAAAGGGCAGGCAGGTATTAGCATGAGTGTTCAGAACTGCTGAAACATCAACTTCTGCCTATAGAGTCAAGGTTCTGATTGACAGTCATCCTTAGCAAGAAGGTCATGTTCTTGAATTGCTGAGAACTAAGTCAAAACACTTCTGACCAAACCCCTGGTCATTTGTAGAATTCTTAATAATTTTAATTATTTAATTAAGCTTAATAATTTAATTATTTAATTAAGCTTAATAATTTTATCCGTTGTCCACAATATACATCAAAATTGCTACCAAAGCTTAATTCTTATGGGCGTTCCCCCCTATGTAAATCACTGGTGTGGGCTCCCCAAGCTGAATGAGAACCCCAGTGAGTTAAAACCTCTCTATCCACCACATGAGGGTCCCAATCTGAATTGGAACCCCACGCAGGCAGTTGATGTTTAAAAAGAAAACCTGCGCTTAAGAAGGCACATACAGAGCTAACGTATGGTCCAGTTTGGTCCTTACTTTGCAAAACGGCACTTCCCATAATCTGCCAATGAAATAATGAGTGCTGTAGGATATTGCTCTACCACAGGTGATAATGCACAGCATTCTGAACTGCAGGCTTCCTCAACCTCGGCCCTCCAGATGTTTTTGGCCTACAACTCCCATGATCCCTAGCTAGCAGGACCAGTGGTCAGGGATGATGGGAATTGTAGTCTCAAAACATCTGGCGGGCCGAGGGTGAGGAAGCCTTCCACATTTTTGCATTCAGGCTGACAGAGAAATCAAAACAGTAAAACTATACATTTATTACTTAGCAATCCAGGTTTCACATGTGCAATCTACTACAAAAATTGCCAGCTGAAAAGCACACACACAAAGCTTTATTGCGATCCATAGACCCAAAATGAGCTGAAAAGGCAATTCTTCTGGAGGCAGCTCCACTTGGCAAATCCCTTCTTTAAAAAAGGGATCCCTGCGTAGTTTCAGCCACTTCAATCAGGCTAATACAAACCAATCAGGCTAATACAAACCATGAAAAATAAAACAAAATAAGGGTTGCATCATTGTTTTTGCAAACAGAATAACTGGAACCACATGGAACCACATAACCAGAGCCCTGCAGAGCTGCCTCTGTGCGGCTGCATTTCAAGCAGCCACCTACGTGGCAGGTTGCACACACGAGCGGAGGTCCCAACTCTACATCTGAGACGGACACAAAGTCCCACCTCAAAACGTCAGGAAACTGCAGTGGGTTAATCTGTCTGATGACAAAACCATATATGCCATTAGCAACTGTGTGAATTTTCAAAATAAATAGCTAGCCATGGAGGCTCTGATAAGAACCTAAGAAGAGCTCTGCTGGATGAGACAAAGTTCCAGCACTCTGTTCCCATAGTGGCCAAGCAGATGCCTATGGGAAGCCCACAAGCAGGCGGCATTAGCACTTCCCTGCTCCTAACAGGAGTGGACATTTGTAATTTGCCACCCTGTGCAAGGCCAACATTTGATGCCCTCCTCCCAGCCTTTGCAGTGCTGGCTTAGGCTGGGAAGGAGGCACGAAAGCTCTGGCAGGGTCCTAGAGCCTTCCTTTCTCCATCCCAAAGCCCAGTAAGCACTTGCCTGGCTTTGGGAAGAAGGACCCTGCCAGAGCCCTCATGACTCCTTCCCTGAAGCCAGGAAAGTGCTTACTGGGCTTTGAGAAGGTGCCCTCATTGGTTGTGCGCCCAGTGTGGCTGTGCTGCTCAAAACTGCCTTAAATCTGCCTCTGCTCCTGATCTACAACAACTGGTATTGAGAGGCATACTGCCTCTGATACAGGAGGGCATATAGAGCTGTCATTACTAGTAGCCAAGTCTTATTCTTCTTGAATTTGCTTAATCTATTTCTAATGCCACACAAGTGGTGGTAGTAAATTTCACAATTTGCACTGCACCCCCTTTGTCTGTTCTGAATCTGCCAATGTGAAGCTTCATTTGGGTTCTAGAATTATGAGAGGGACAAAAACTTCACTTGGTCCACACCACACTTAATTCTGTATCATGTTCTCCTTTACTTTCTTTTCTAAACTGAAAAGCTGCCAACACCTTTTCCTCATATGGGAGTTGCTCCAGCCCATTGATCATTTTGGTTGCTGTTTTAAAAGCTCTACAATAGATTTTTTGAGGTGCGGCAACTGAAACAGAACATAGCATTCCACAGAATGGCAAGAAGTGGCTTTGATGGCTTGCGAGAGACCGCCTGCACCAAGAAACTCTAAAACTGCCTACTGCTTTGCAGGCTCATAAGAGACCAGTAACAGACTAAACATCTGGCTCTTGTGTACTGCAGAGACTACATGTGCACCCAACCCCCACAAAATCTCCAATTCAAGGTTGCCCAGTGTGAACTCGTAGGCTGGTCATAGCAAAGGCTACATTGAGCCCAAACAGTTCCCTTGCTGTATCCAATCTGTGCCCAGATAGCGTGGGCTTTTCCAATAGGGCCACCAGGCCAAGAGCTATGACAAAAGCTGAAATTAACGTAAAATAAACTATCTGGGTAAAAGGAAAACCAAACAGTTACTTTACACTGAGCACAAAGAGGCTCTTGGTCTTCTTGGAATTCAGTTGAATTTCTTAGGAAGCTGAAGGTCGTGAACTCCCTTCCAGCCTAGCTGCTGTCATCCAGAGATGCACAATAAACTCAGTCACTTTCACAGGATGTAAATCATTCTCCAGAACACTGCTTTAGTCTGTATTTCTGGTTCAATCTGTAACGCAGCAGCATCCCTCCCGGCTGCCCTCAGGCAGTTCGTCATCTCCAAACAAACAGCTTTCCCTCCTTTTCCTAAACAGTCTCAAATCTTTAGGGGCTATGTCTCTGTCTCGCTCACCAAACAGACAACCACATTCCTGGCATGCAGGAAGTATTGGGCTACACATATAAATCATTTATGAATTCTTGAGATTCTGGGATGCTGCAATAATAATAAAAAGTTAATATATCTTATGAGAATTATTAAGTATCCTGTGACACAGACCCAGGCCAACAGCACCAGAGGGGTTTGGTTTCCCCCCCATAATTAAAATGGTGCACAAATTCTGTTACATAAAATAAATAACAAGAGTCTATCTTTTGCACTAAGCAAGAGTCATGTTCAACCCTGGGTACAAGCCAAATAGCCACGGTGTTAAGGGAGAAGAAGCAACAGCAAAAAAGAAAGAAAGGTTATGGTAGTTTTCTCAACACGTAGCAAGCAGCTTCAAACCTCTGCAAACACATTGTGACTCAGCCTCAAAGAGAGATTTCCCTATCCAAATATACAGGGCAGGATTCAACTAATGAGTCCTGTTGGTATAAACCCTGTACAAGGACGTCTGCTAGTGCAATGAGATTCCCCAGTGTTTCCAAAATGGGCTCTGAGGGGGTCAGGAGAAGCCTGGGAGCAGCATATGGGGGGAAGAGAGGGAATATTGTTCCATCTGGCAAGCCAAGATGCTGCAGCTGATGGAATTCTTATAAGAGGTAGCTGTTGAAGGCCTCCCACAGGGTGACTCCTGCTGCCTCCCAACGCATGTTAACATACCACGCCATGATTTCCAAGGCTTGTTCATGGGCTGAAGCCTTAAAACTGCTGGAGCTCTGCAGTTTCACTGCAGCTACTGTGTTTGAACAGGATGCTCCACCAAGCTGAAAGCTAAAGCTTAGCCAGACCTGTGATGAAGGGAGGTCTGTTTCTGTGCTGACATGGAGAGATAAGTCTCCCTGTCTTGAGTTCTGACTGTATTCTTTATTTCTTTGATTAATTATAGTATTCATCGATAGGGATGAAGGAATCGGTCAATTTTAGCGTCCCTTAGTTTTTAATTTTTCCATTCTTCAGTTCAGTTCTCCTGATTTCCACACATCAGTTTGCAGATTTTTTTAAAAAAGTCCACATGAAAATTCATATGTGTTTTTGTGCAAATTATCCCCTAATGTCATGCATTTTTGTACATTACTTTCACCAACAAAAGCATTTCTTGCATCCTTTCACCTAATCTACACCTTTTCCTACAGATTTATAAATGTTAGAACCACATTGCAAAATTTGGAGAAATGTGACAGCTGCATTTTGGTTTTATATTGATTAGGGAAGTAATAATGAGGCAGTTTCATATTAAAATTCAATTTTATTTACACCATACCATCATTAAAATAGTTTTAATAACTGTACAAATGACCACAGCAGCAAAGGTTGCTTTCTTGGCATTACACAGAGGGAAGTATTACATGCCTCAACAGTTTGCATCATATGCCTTATTCAAAAAGTAAACATGGTGCCTGCCAAGTGCTTAGAGCACCAGTTATCACAGTAAATAGAGCCAGATGGCAGCAGCTGTTTTGCTGCCATACAATATCCCTCCAGGAGAGATGTACCATTTTCAACAGCAGAATGCGAAGGCAGAACTTGGAAAATAAGGCAATGATAAGCTGGTGAATAATGATGTAAAGACAAAGTAGACATACCCTCCAGCACTTCTCTGATGAAAATAGGGATGTCCCATTCCATAACAACAACAACAACAGTAATAATAATAATAATAATAATAATAATAATAATAATAATAATAATAATATGCATCCCCTTCCCTTCTGACTCGGTGGCCCCAACCACTCTGGGCTGCTTCTAACTTATATACGACATAATAAAACATTTAAAAAAACTTCCCTATACAGGGTTGCCTTCAGATGTCTCAGCGTCAGATAACTTCATGCCCTCCAACATTTCTCCAATGAAAATAGGGACATCCTAAGGAAAAGCGGGACATTCTGGGATCAAATCAGAAACCAGGACCATTTCTGTAAATCTGGGACTATCCCTGGAAAATAGGGCCCCTTGAAGGGTCTGAGTAGAATGCGGTAATACCAAAAGGCCAGAAAAGCCTCCATATTTCCCAGTGATCAGGTTCTGGGTCCAGAAAAGTAAACGGAGATTTGGAACCAATCAATAGAGGGCACATCAGAGGGCATGGTTCACAAGCTAGTTGCATGGTGCTCTGGTTGTGAAGTGTTATTCTCTGCCCCACAATCCCAGGGACTACATTTCAGGCCCTGCTTTAAGTGTGAATCTCTTGGGAGGCCCTTCTCCAGGTGCCCCCTCAAATGAAGTGCTTTTTCAGTGGTGGCACCCCAGTTGTGGAATACCCTCCACAGAGAAGCTTGCTTTGTGTTCATACTGTGTGGTCTGTATGCATGTCACTGCATACAGTGCAGTCACTGCATACAGTGCATACACTGCATACAGTGCATACACTGCATACAGTGCAGTACATATACAAGTGCCAGGTAAACACCTTCTTATGATCCCAGGCTTTTAAGAATGTGCTTGGACATTTTATCCTCTGTTGCTAGCTTTATTCTGATATTGTACGCTACTGCTTTTATTTTGTTCTAGATTTTAGCTATTGTTCTGCTTCATGGTTTTAACTTTCACTGTAAATTGCCCAGGGAACTTCAGTTACTGAGAGGAAAAGATGTGTAGTAAACAAACAAACAAACAGAAAACTGCCCACCACCCCATTCAACACACACACACACACACACACACACACTTCATATACTGTACACTATTCCTATATCACGTTTTGAAGAGAAGAGTGGCAAACGGAATAGCCGGAACATATGAGGAAATTAGCATTTCCATCCTAGTAAGAAGAAAATTAGGCTTTCCTTCCTGCTTTTTGCTTCCTTCCTTCCTTCCTGCTGCCTATCTGCAAGCTCCCAACATAACCTCTTGTCTGCCTGTTAACTGGCTCTGTCAATGACATCCGAAACCTCTCCCGGCAAGGGGAAGAAGTAATTTTATTACTGAAAGCAAAGCAGAGCTGCTGGGCTTCTCCAAGATCTAATTGAATTAAAAGGATGAGATGATGAATGAAATAGCTTGTACTCAGAGGAAAAACAATTGCAGCTTACAGGAATTCATGTAACTGTATGAACTCGAGTCTTTTCAGAAGCATGTACCCTCAACTGCACAGCGTTGTCAAAAGCAACAACATTCACACTAACTTCTAGAAGTTACCAGGGGAAATCTCTGTTTTCTGGTACATATCCTGGAGAAATCTCCTCTCTGGCTTGCCTTCTGACCCATGTTGGGGGTGGCTTTTTAAAACTTTCCTTGCATCCCAAGGCATCTGAGCCACAAAAGTTCCCTGGAGAACAATAAGTCACACTGACACAGAATATTTGGTTTATGAGTTCAAATAGGCCACAACTTTATTGGTTACAGATGTGAGCGGTTTGGCTTAGGCATTGGGGTGAAGCCAGGCTATATCTTGATCCCTGCCCACAGAAGGGAAAACCACTGATAGGGGGTGCCCTATAACTTACGTCAGATAGTAGCACCCCAAGAGGTCCCCGTAGGGGCTGTGACATGGCCCTAGCCCATGCCCGAGCTTCGGACAGTATTCACACCCCAGATCTCTTTAACAGGATACCTCCCCTCCAACCAAACGAAAGAAGCAAGTAAGAAGGAGCCGGCTGGCTGCGCAGAATTTATGTGGCCCACGGCCACACCCGCTGTGCCAGCTAATAACACTGTAATAATAATAATAATAATAATAATAATAATAATAATTTATTATTTATACCCCTCCCATCTGGCTGGGTTTCCCCAGCCACTCTGGGCAGCTTCCAACAAAACACTAAAATACAATAACCTCTTAAACATAATAATAATAATATATTTATTAGGCTGGGGCCGCCTTGCAACGCCACTGGCACAGCCGGCTATGACATAGGGGTGAGGTAGTGTACCTCCTCTCCACACCAGAAGACTTTGAGGCACAGCTGCCCATGCACAACGCTGCCCTCCGATATAGAGGAGAGTGGATTTAGCATGCACTGCACACACATCAACTCTTCAGGTTATAACTACCATCTCCCTTATACTGGTTCAGACTGTTTG
Source organism: Podarcis melisellensis (assembly GCF_964234715.1). Lineage (NCBI taxonomy): Eukaryota > Metazoa > Chordata > Lepidosauria > Squamata > Lacertidae > Podarcis > Podarcis melisellensis. The sequence continues at coordinate 42,873,134 of NC_138528.1, forward strand.
CCCATCTCGCCTAGGCACTGCTGACTGGCAGCAGATCTCCAAGACCTCCTCAGTTAGAGGTCTTTCTCATCACCAGCCATACATCCTTTTCTAAACTGGAGGTGCCTGGGATTGAGCCTGGGGCCTTGTGCTTACAAAACATGGTCTCTGCCACTGAACTATGGTCCCTTTTGGTCTTGGGTTTGGCCAGGGCCCCTTACACTTTGCAGCACTGGGCCAGCTCACAGGTGGAGGAAACTGCTGGTCCGAACCCAGCTGAAGAACACTGCCACCTTGACAATGACTGGCATGGATAATGCTGCTTGTCAGTCAAGCCAGGTCAGGTGTTTGGGGAAGCCAATATACGTCCAGCTGTCCTTATATAACTTCAGGTTCAGTTCCTCAGTCGGAGCAACATGTCACCAAGCATAGTTGCTCTATAGACTGCTGAACCTGGCGACTTTTCTGTGGAGGCGGGCTAACCTGTGACCCTGTCGCCCAGGTGCTGTTGGGCTCCCATCAGCCTTTGTCAGCTTGGCCAGTGCTCAAGGATCATGGGAGCTGTACAGTGGTACCTCGGGTTACATACACTTCAGGTTACATACGCTTCAGGTTACAGACTCCGCTAACCCAGAAATAGTACCTCGGGTTAAGAACTTTGCTTCAGGATGAGAACAGAAATTGCGCGGTGGCAGCGGGAAGCCCCATTAGCTTAAGTGGTGCTTCAGGTTAAGAACAGACCTCCGGAATGAATTACCGTATTTTTTGCTCTATAAGATGCACTTTTCCCCTCCTAAAAAGTAAGGGGAAATGTGTTTGCATCTTATGGAGCGAATGCAGGTGGGAGACTCCCTTTAAAGGCGCTCCCTTTAAAGAGCCACTTGGAGCTTTTTCTTGGGAAAGGCCCAAGGCTCTCTTGGGGGAGCCTTAGGCGCACACAGTCTCTCCTGAGCAGGCGGATGAAAGCTCCTCTTGCCCAGTAGAGGCTGCGCGTGGCTATCCCATAAGCCAGGACAGCCAGCGGATCCCGCTAGCTGTCCTGACTTTTGGGATTCAGAATTTTTTTCTTCTTGTTTTCCTCTTCCAAAAACTAGGTGTGTCTTATGGTCTGGTGCGTCTTATAGAGCAAAAAATACGGTAAGTACTTAACCCGAGGTACCACTGTAGTCCAGTAACATCTGGAGGACTATGTTAGCCATGCCCGTCCTATATACATTCCCAAGGGAATCACATGATTTACATAGTAACATCACATCTGGTTACTACAATGCATTTCATACACAACTCTCTATGAAGCATGCTCAGAAACTGTATGTGACTTCCTTATTAAAGCAAGTGTCCCAAATTTGTTTCAATGTCCAATGAGCTGGTGATACCTTATAAAGCCTCCCACAGTTTAGGAATGGGATAGCTAAAGCAGTGTTTCCCAACCTTGTGCCTCCAGCTGTTTTTGAACTACAATTCCCATCATCCCTGACCACTGGTCTTGCTAGCTAGGGATGATGGGAGTTGTAGGCCAAAAACATCTGGAGGCACAAGGTTGGGAAACACTGAGCTAAAGGACCATCTACTTCAGGGGTCAGCAACCTTTTTCAGCCATGGGCCGGTCCAGCGTCCCTCATACCATGTGGTGGGCTGGACTATATTTTGAAGGGAAAAAATGAACGGATTCCTATGCCCCACAAATAAACCTAGAGATGCATTTTAAATAAAAGGACACATTCTACTCATGTAAAAACATGCTGATTCCCGGACCATCCATGGGCCAGACTGAGAAGGCAATTGGGCCGCATCTGGGCCTGGGGCCTTAGGTTGCCTACTCCTGATCTACTTCCATAAAAGCCTGGCCACCGCTAAGATCTTAATCATAGGCCCTTCTGAGCGTCTTCAAAAATGTACTTAGCTGGGACCAATGCCCTGGAGCCCCCTCATTTAATGACATTTTTAATGGCCTTCCATAGGATGTTTAAATTCTTCTTGTTCAAAATAACTTTTAGCTGTGAATATTGTAATGCCCTTCACTGTTTGCAAACAGTTTTACAAATCTTTTGTTGTCTGGTCTTTGACCGTAATAAAGATTGATGGGGTGTAATTTGCATTTTAAATGGCTGCCTTTAATTGCTTTATTGTCAGAATGCTTAATTGTTTTAATGAATGCATATGGATCTTATTCATGTTTTAATAATTTTAAAGAGTTGAGTTTATTTGTTTTAATCCACTGTTAGCCACCCTTAGCTTCTTTTTATATGTGGATCCCTATTGTATTTTTGTTTGCACATTGCAGCGTTTCATTCTGACATTCTGTTCCATTTTAAGACGTGTTTGATAGTTTAAAGCGGGTTGTTAGAAGGGTCTTTTTTTAGAAATTTAAAGCGGCATAGAATTTTTTTGAAAAAATAAACAAAGGAAAAGCATCAGGACACAAATGTTTTAACTGAATAAATGAACAGTCCACATGCAAGTCACTGCATGCATATCGACACAAAATACTGGTGCACTGTTTCCTTTCCATCACCTCCTTCTGCAGTATTATCATATTAAACATGCTAAAAAGGTGTTACAGTATAGGGCAAGATGACTGGCTACCGCAAGACCTAACCGAATACAATGTAGGGCAGGCAGAGAAGAACTTCTAGCATGTCTACTAGAGTGACTGTGTGGGGAGGCACGTCCAAAGTGTAAAGCCATGGGTAGGCAAACTAAGGCCCGGAGTCCAGATCCAGCCCAATCGCCTTCTAAATCCAGCCTGCCAACGGTCCAGGAATCAGCGTGTTTTTACATGAGTAGAACATGTCCTTTTATTTAAAATGCATCTCTGGGTTATTTGTGGTGCCTGCCTGGTGTTTTTACATGAGTAGAATGTGTGCTTTTATTTAAAATGCATCTCTGGGTTATTTGTGGGGCACAGGAATTCGTTCATTCCCCCCCCCCATATAGTCCGGCCCTCCACAAGGTCTGAGGGACAGTGGACTGGCCCCCTGCTGAAAAAGTTTGCTGACCCCTGTGTAAGGCTGTGTACACACTAACCTAATTATAGCACAAAAATGTAGTTTTTCTTAATCTATAATCAGTCATGCTTGTTTTCAACGTGCTGCTTTTAATCTAGCTTGATTTTAGAGCCTGCTGTCCACAAGGGTGGATGTGGTAATTTGACACACATGTGAAATCCTCCCCTTGATGCCCCAGCTTTTCCTCCCTGCAGATGCCCTAGCTGAATAAAGAAGGATGTGGTGATAGCAATCTTGGTATATCTCATTGAGCAGTTGTGGACATACCCCACATGCCCAAAATGGGCACACTACATGGGAATGCAGAATCAATCTACAATCTACAGTGGGCTTTTATTTTTTGAATGAAACCAGTTTATACAGTGCAAAATCTGGATCCAGACTGAGTGTGGACTATACAGAAGAAACCAGCACTCACTCTCCATTGATTCCAGAACGAAATGTTGTGTGCATGCAGCCTAAGAATCACCATGTGTTGCAAGTGGATAAAAGTGTACCAACTTTAATTAGTGAAACGCTGAAAGTCAGGATTGTTCTTTCTACGTCAACTGATAACATGCCAATGTTATTGATTACTGATTGAAAAAGAACCTGTCGCTCTTCCCTCATAGACGGCAAAGGCTGCACTGGCGGAGGAAGAGGAGTGCTGCACAAGCTGGTGGGGTTCCATTGCGGCTGCCCCACACACACACTGGGCGTCCCGCCCCCAGGACGTGCGCCCCGCCCCGGGATGCAGGCCAGCCCAGCCCCCGCCTGCTCTCAGCCCCCCATGCCAGAGCATGAAGCTCTGCCACTAAAAGGCTGTTATGCATGTCTGGAATGAAAGCAGAACTTATTATCCCTTTCTGTACCCCTTTCAGAAAAGGGTACAAGGAGGGAGGTGTGGAAGAACTGTGCGTCCCATGCTACCACATTCTACAAAACAGTTGTGATAACACCAGATGAGGTAGCTGCGAGAAGAATCTCATTTCCCCAGCCCAAAAACACATTACTTTGATTCAGGGCTGTGAACGTGAGCTAATATTTGCATCAGTAGTACCATCCAAAGGGAAGGCATTTGGTCCCTGAGCAGCAAAGACTTACACATTTACTGCCTTGAAGCATGTTCCACAGAGGCTACAATAAAGGAAGAGTCACCAGGAGGAAGTGATACACAGACACAATCAAATAACTTGCTCTTCTGCAGTAAGAACATAACACACAGTCCTCGTATTGCTTAATATGTTGTCTGCCTATTTGGAGCTACCTTAATTAGAAGTAACTCACCATTAGAGGAACAGTCTAGACCAAATGTAATATTGTCGACTGCAATGTCAGCTTGCGAATTCCAACCCCAAGTGGCCCGGATCTGCAACCGAAAGCTGTTTACCAAAGAAGATGTTTGGAGAAGAAGACAAAGAATATATATATAGATATATTAAAATAAACACCTGAATTGATTTTGCAAACAAGAAAGCAGGGCTATCAAACATTGTATGACAACAAGCAACTTGCAAACAGAAATAACAGAAACACAAACTAGAAATAGTCAGTATTACTGAAAAATTAAGCATGTTTCATACATTGCTGCATTCCATAAGTCCCAAGCAGAACAATAAAGCAGTAAGTAAACTAAGCCTCAGAAAATTTAACTGAATATATTGCTATAAAACTTCACAGAGCCCTGAATTTTCCTACCCCAAACTAATGGTCAACAGTTATCAGATCAGTCAAGGAGCCATCCCTGAAAAAGGCTTAGTATTAGCACTCTAACATGTTCACATTTGAAGTAATTCTAATTAACACACAGTTGGGATTCAATAGCTGCTAAAGAGCAGCAGCAGCAGCAGCAGCCGTAGTCTTAACACATGAGCCACACATTCTCTTGCTAATGCATTGAATAAAAACATCATTGCACAATCTGCTAATTCAGGATGGCTAAAAATAGGTTCCATTCCTAAAGGATAAAGCTAAGCAGTTTTTGTTTTTGTTTTAAAGAATTGTAACTAAACATAAATCCATAAGAATATAGTACTCTGGGAGAATATGAAAAGTACATGTCACACCAGGAAATTATCTGCTGGTGATGATGAAATCCAGTGTGATTTATGAGAGAAAATTGTATATTGGGAAGAGCAAGTGCTACTTAATGTCTTATTCAGCTAGGAAACAGTCTTGTTCTAAACAGATTGGGGTGATCTAAAAATATTCAAATTAGAGTGAAGCTCAGCAAGGCCAACATGCTAGGACTTCATCTGTGAAAAAGCAGTCCATAAATAAAATCTGACAAGCCAGAACATCTAACAAGTAATAGATTAAAATGCAAGATCAAGAAGCATATCTTAATATGATTGAATATATTTATGAAAGGTGCTTTACGATGGGGTTTTAATCTCATGCTTCAATGGTCAGCAGGCATTGGAAAGGATTTTTTGTGGGGGGTGCGGGAGACTAGGATTGGGACCTCCCTCTTTTCTTCAGTCTCTACAGTTCAGGGCTCCTTATAAAATTATCAACATTACAAATACCAAAATAGGAAAAACAGCAACACTGAACTATACAACAGCTGAACCAAAGCAGGGGGCATTTTTACCAAACATATTCACTCAACATTTTAATTCCCAGAGCACTCTCACTTTGGGGTGATGGGGTAGCATTAAAGGGGGACAAAATTATGGTGCTGGAAGCCAAGAGGAAGAGGTAACATGTTGCTATTGCCTTGGAATGCATCCCTTCATTGGGAATGAGACCAATGAGACCCAATTATAATAATCAGCTGAAAGAGAGCATGACTCTGGTTGCCATGGCAGTGGGAGTGCGTTCCTTCCCTCTCTGCTTCAGAGTGAGGACATCTAAGGGTCCTTTCTTTCCTTCATATAGCTACACCTTCTGGATCCATGGTGCCATGCTACACCCCCCCCCAAAAAAACAAAGCAAAACATGTCCCCCAAATAGCTGGCATAATGCTGTGAGGGTTAAGATGCTTTTTCAAAAGTGGTACTGCAGAGTAGTAGCAATAGGGAAGACAGTAACACCTCACAGACACAGAGAAACTGAAAAAACCAATATGGCTTGCGGGGGCACATGCCCTCTCTGCGCTCCAATTCTTTTAGGGGGTGAAAAATTGGCAAAGCCCTTATATAAAACATTATGTAACGTGCCATATTGTTCTAGTCCAGGTCATTTAATGTTAACTCAGACATGCAGGTCTTACAGTGCTTTCAGGAAATGATTAGGTTTGGACTGTCATGGAACTTTAGGTAAAGAGTGTTTCACAGCCATGCCTTCCTCCAGGAAACACCATTCCAGTTCTCCTTCCTCTGGTTTTCATCCTCAACATTCTGTGACCACTGAATGCACACAGTTCTCATTTGGCTGTTTGGGATTCATCCCTCAACATGATACCTCCCAATTATTTTTCTACTTCTGCCAAATTGGGTGCTTCTCCAAGCACCCCAATACCTCCCCTCTTGTGCATAAAAGTAGTGCCATTTGGGCTACAGAGGCAACTACACTCAGGCTTGAACTATGGGATGGAGGGCATGGTGGTTGTGTAGATTTCTTCCATAAGGATACTCAAGGAATTTTGATCTGGGATGGAGAAGAATTCAGGAACTTTAATCTGAAGCAGGCTTTCACAAGCCTAAAGTTTGTATGCTCAGAATAACTTCACCAGTACAGTCGTACCTCAGAAGTCGAACAGAATCTGTTCCAGAAGTCCGTTCAACTTCCGAAACGTTCGACTTCCAAAGCATGGCTTCTGATTGGTTGCAGGAAGCTTCTGCAGCCAAGCAGAAGCCGCGGAAGCCCCATTGGACGGTTGGCTTCTGAAAAAATGTTCAAAACCTGGAACACTCATTTCTGGTTTTCAATCATTCAGGAGCCGAAACGTTTGACTCCCAAGTTGTTCGAGAGCAGAGGTATGACTATATGTCTAGATGTATTATTCTAGTCCAAAGATCTCTAACTTAAAACAGTTCAACCTTTTCTGCTTTGTTGTCCCTTATGCCTGGAACTTCTTCCCAGAGCAATATGGCATTCCTCTCCCTCTCTTCCCTCAAAGCCCTACTGAAAACCCACATTTTGGGGGGGGGGGTAAAGCTATGCAGCCCCATCAACCTCACAAAGCCTAAGAGCTTGTCCACACTTCTTGCCCCACTGCTTTCCCCTGGGAAAAACCATTCTTTAGCACTCAATTGGAGCAAACAGCAATCTGCAGTTTCCCCACATTGCCATTTGTTCTGATATAGCTTTAAACAGTGGGTTTTCCTTTGGAAAGGAACGTGGCAAGGGGAAAACCACTCAGACCCATGATTTCTAGGCAAACAGAAGAGTGGACAAGCCCTGAGTATGTGTAACTGAACTGAAGGAACACAAATCCTCTGTTTATCCCCATCCCCACCTCCATCTTCTTCCTCTCTTTCTGTGGACTTTTGAGTGTTAGATTTTAGATTGCAACCTTTATAGGGCAGGAACCTGTCTTTTCGTTATTACTTTATCAAGTGTCATGCATACTGACCGTACAATATTATCTATATATCATTTTATGCTCTATTAGTGAAGAATACCACTGATGTTGTGCTTACTAGTTTTGAAGTCTTGGCATTTCCAAGGTTATAAGATACCAGTGATCACTCCAGCTCCCTGTTCTTTCCCACAACAGCAACGTGTCACCAATTCCATCTCCTTCTTCTTGGACAATGAGTGAGATGGTGCCATTGTAATTGCCAAAAACGTAGGCTGAGAACTGGAGCTAAAGAGGAATTTGATGACAAAATGAAGAGACAGAGAGCAGTTGTCAAGGAGGCACTTTCTGACACATATTTGAAGATGATGGGCTAGGTTCATATATACTAAAATTCCTGATACACAGTGGTCCTATCGCCACAGATGCATGGAGGAAGTAATGTATAAGCTGGCATGATTATTCAAATTCCTGGCGGTGGGTTAGGAAGTATGAAGAATATGGAATCCCACACTCATGCTGTGTACCCTGACTGCAGCCACACAGAGGAAGTAAAGGAAAGTGTATGTTGAGAGGACTATCTATCTTTCTGAGTTTGAAATTATAATTTTTAAAAATTTCCTACCACATGCAAATTACTCAGGAATTACTCAGGGATTAGCTTACTTTCCCTACCAGGTGTAGTCAAGTATGAAAACCCCTCAAAAACAATGTTTATTTATCAGGTCAGTAGGTGTAGCTGGTTGTCCAGAATGAGGACATCATGGCTTCCATCACAGATGAAATGGAGACTGAACCAGGGGCTCCAGATAGAACCGTCACACCCAGTTTTAATTTAATAAAACAAATATTTTTTAAAAAGTAAAAAGAAAGAAAAGAAAATGGGGTTTGTGTCATTAAAAGTTCCCTCAAAGTGCAGATTATTTGAAGAAGGATAAAGGGAAACATACCTGGGAGGCTCCATTTGCAAGACTGGCTGGGAGTCTAGGACTATATTCCCAGGCAACACCATCTGTGTGCTCACTGTCTACACGCAGATACAAAAAGTGACCTGGAAAATAAATTGCAACTGGATTTCAGTGGCGGATTTGCCTAGGCTTCCTTCCCGCACCCCGCTTTCCGAAGACCGCACACCAGTTGGGCCAGTACATATTCCCCTCCCGTGACTGGAGCGGAATAGCCCTTTCTCTTCTTCCCCAACCCTTGTCGTTGGAGGAGTCCCTCAGTCCCTCGCTTTGCTGCCTCCTCCCCCCCCACCCCCAAAGCTTGGAGGTTCCCCGGCAAGGGGGAGGGAAAAAAATTTGAAAGTTACACTTTCGTGCGTCCCTCCCGGCGTGACACTGCGCGCTGACGTCACGGGGCTGTAATGGTGGTGTGCCTCGAGATTTTTTTCATCAAACAAGTGTGCCTTTGCCCAAAAAAGGTTGGGAAACACTGGCCTAGAGCAGCTCAGGGAAGTTCTTGTGTCATTTAGGCAGCCACCTAGACAATGCCTTACTGACTGTCCATGGACTGAACTATTAGTGGGTCAGCGCTTGGTGAATTCTGCTTCACAATGATAGGGACAGCAGACATCAAAGGATCAAAATGGCCTCTTACCATCTTGCCGGTGAGCAGTGGTTGCGGCCCAACACGGCACCTCCTCTATCCCCTAGACATGCAGCGCCATTTTATATTGTTTCCCCGTCCCCTTCAGCCACCACAGAGGCTCACAGGTTCCAGCCTAATCCATCCTCCAAATGAGCCATTCCACGGTGGCCCTGGGGGGACAGCGCATGGCCATCTACTTAGCCTGGCCGACCACTCAGTACAGCATCCAGTCGGAGGATCAAAAAGATGTTAGAGTAATCCACACCTTATTGCATGTCCTACTTTGGGGACAGTGGGTGGCACTGCAGGTACTTATGTTCATACCCCAAAGAAATTCGTTTAAAACATTCTAAGATAAGGAGGGGAGAATCCTAAAGTTTCTTGGCAAAATCCGCAAAGAAACAAATATTATGATGCCAAAAGAATACCAAAATAACTAAAATAAATAAATTACTCAAATACTTATTATTATATTATAAAATACTACTTATTAAAAAAAATGCCAAATGCCCAAATCATTCAAATTATCTTTCGATTAAAACAATAGGAAATAGAATAATCTCATCTATCTCGCGTAATCTGCATTATTCAAGTTTTTTTCTTTTTTTTAATTGCAGTTTGAGATTTATTTCATGGTATTCTGGAGCTTTTTAAACCTTAACATTCCACTTTATCTTCTAAAAGGAAATCCATTGTGCATCTATCATTGCACAACAAACTTGGTAGCCCCATATCAACCAGTAGGACGGAAAAACAGTCCGAAGAGAAAAGTTGCTATATAGTCAGGGAATGTCTCAGGTATGCAGAATCACAGAATTGTAGGGTTTGTAGGGACTCAAAGGGCCATCTAGTCCAACCCCCTGCAAAGAATGCTACTTTGTAATTTTAAAAGTATTGAGTGAAGGGAGACAACCTTTACTCAGTAACCCTGCTGAATGAAGAGGACTGCAATGTCCACAAGAACAGAACATGGGGGGGGGGGGAAAGCATCAGTGATAAAAGGAAAGGTGGAAACTGGAGAAGCCAACATAGAAGGGTGTGTTTAAGGGGGGGGGAGAGTATGTAACTTTTCAAAAAGAAAGGAAACGAACTTTTCTAGACAGCATGAAGAAAAGAGAAAGAAAAGAAGAATCTCCATACCTCTCTATCACTATCACTATCATCTCTACAACAATTTATTTGGAAGTGTAGAAAGCTCAGTGTGCTCCTCCCAAAATCCTTGCAGTCCCCCACTTGTTGCACAGTAATGGTCTTCTAAGCGGATCTTGGTCCTTCATTTACACACACACACACACACACACACACACACAGCTGCTCAAATGTCTTGAAATATTTCTGCCGAAAGCAATGAGCTACTTTACATGTTGTGAAGAACTGGCAACAGAGAAAATGTGATTAATTCACACTTCTTCTCCTAACACTTTGGGGTTTGCAGCTTAAGGGACATGTCTCTCATGGGTTGATGTGCACTCTCTCAAGGCAGGGGCTAAGTGTCCCTCTATTGACACTTCTTTAGAAGAACCTGGTGCTCTGGGCTAAACTGGAAAATGGCAGATATGGAACAAACCTCCGGTAGCGTGTAAGGCAGATGCTCCAAAGGGGTCTTCCTGCATCTTTGAAAAGCCATGAATAGACCATGAAAAATTCACATTGCCACCAAATGTCCAGCCACAGGGACCTTCCTCAAAAGAACAATGTGCCCCCTCCGGTAGATGGTCTGCAAGAAAAAGATTGGTGGTAGGAAGGAAAACATAAATCTCAGTAAGAAGAGAAACAGGGTGAGTACCAGTTAATTAACTATTGCCTTCTCTTGTTGAGTCTGGTTAGAAAATAGCAAGCATGGGAAACACTTCCACCAAGAGTTATGTAAGCTTTCATGTCATCTCATTCAATGGACAGTGCCATGATACCTCCCCTTAACGGCAATGCTACTGTATAAATAATAATTTTTATTGTATACCACTGTCTTGCATTAGGCAAGTCGCCCACCCAGGCAGATTACAACCAAACAAGAATATTAAATACATTTCATGACCACAATATATGGTTTTAAAAAACCATAGTTGAGTGGTCTTGATTACTATTACTGTGGCAGGGGAAGCCAGCATCAGATCACCTGATCAAGAATCAATAGCCTAATCTCCAGGGTCCTGGCAGGAGGAAGCTAGGACCAATTGGACCTGAGCAACCTCATGACATGTTGCTGGGGAGAAATGCTCTGGCACTGGATATAAGGGCTGTTTTGTGAGGTAGGGAGGATTTCAGCTACTCTGTGAACTTGTGGTTGCATGATCCGAGGGGACCAAGTCAAGCAACCGCTGCTTTATGGGAGCCATAAGACAGGAGTGAGGAAGTGACCTCAAAATATTCATGCAACCAAGCTGGCAAGTAGGAAGCCAAGGACAGAAAAGTGTAAGGGAAATAGATCCATATTCACCACAGATGGATCCACCTTCTTCTTCGATGGGGCAACTGGTACTGAAATCACAGACCTGAAGTTTGCTGACACAGCCCTCTTGTGGGCACAGGGCGGCAGAACCCTTCTCGTATTGGGAAATATGTGGAACTCCTTTGTCTGAAGGGAAGGAAAAAACATACATCCGAGTATCAAAGAACAATGCCTAGATTTAAAACATAATAGCTCCATTATGAGCTCCTTTCCCCCTTGGTCACAAGAGTATGGAAGAAGATGGTGAAGATACAGCGAGCAATAAACAGAAGAGTGAGTTCTTGAAAGCAGCATGAACTGATCAGTTAACTTATTTTGTTTTAAATACTGATATCCCACCTTTCGACTACATCTAGATCTCCAAAGATGTATATATCTAGAGGCAGAGTTTATTTTTTACATATAAAAGGGTAGCTTTTATGTTGTGAACTGCCCTGAGATCTGCGGGTATAGGGTGGTATACAAATTTAATAAATAATAATAATAAAACTGTTGAATGGTTGCTAAAGTAAATCTACAGAAAGGAGTGGGCCTGAATTTTAGGCATGGATTTGCGAGGGTATGGCTCTCTCCCAGACTACTGAAACACCATCAATAAATATATCCATGACAACAGACAGATCTAATATTGATGACAAACAAATACCAGGACATATTATACTTTTGCCATCCTCTGCACCAAATCTGAACAGGATTGAAATTAGTTTGAGAAGTCATTGAAAAGCTCTGCCAGGAGTAATTAAGCTGTGATGACTGGTTCACACATGGAAGCAATCACTTAATGCTGTGGTTCTCAAAAGGGTGTGGTGCGCCACACTGGTGTTGCAGGAGAGGAGAGCAAGTGTGGCAGAAAGATTCAAGGACCATCAAAGAAACATTTAGATATTTCAGTGCAGTGTAGTATAGTATCAAAACAATGAGAGACATGCAAACCCCAAAGTGTCAGAAAGCTGCAGAACTTTCTTCCCATTGCTTAAGGGCTGTCCTGTAGCTTTCTGTTTCTCCATTGTAAGTCATGTGGAAGACATTCTTTTGGACAGACAGCAAATTATTTAAGATTCAGAAAATAAGTCAGTCTTAGAAGTCCGGTGTCCAGAAAGCACAGATGTGACCTTTGCAGGCACTGGATTTACCGCTGCTTTCCAGGATTAGGTTTTCTTGGGGGGCTGCAGTTTGGTTATCAATAGGCAAAATTTATTGCCCTCTTTTTCAAATCTCCCTTCATCCTGCCACCATATATCTTTGTATTTGCATTATACTCCAATTCAAAGGCATGTTAATAAATTATCCAGTATGGCTTAAATCGTTTAAGTTTATTTTCCCTTTGTATATTTCTCACTAATTATTTCTCTGGCCTAAGTATGTTAAAGCACCTGACATGCAAGAAGAATTAATCCCTTACATTATTGATATTAAAAAAAAAACAAGCAGGAAAGGAGTTTGAGAAGGGCAATAAAAATCATTTACAAAATATAATGAACAAAAATGCATTTATGATATTCTGAAGTTAGTGCAATAAAATCATGTTTGGTGGCCCTATATTTATTGAATGTGGTGATTTAAACACTGCTTTGACCCTAAAATGATGCCTATGAGTGATTTAATGTAAGAAGTGCATATGTATCTGCTTAGATATTTATGTAGTGACTGCACCATTATGACAGATGGACATTTTTAGTCCAATTTAAAAACTTTTAAAGAGAGAACCCAAGTGTATTTTTTTACATAACATTTATTTAAGAAAAAAGTTTGTTTTTAAGGGATCCTCATGTTCCAAAGATATTTACTCCACTGCTTGCTGTTGAGTCTCATGCTGGAAGCATTGCTAGTCCTGGGCTTTTGTGATTATGCAAAGCAACTATCCTGACTTTCCAGAGCTGAATGGCAATATAAGACATACCATGAAAGCAATTTCTGAGATGCAAAGAGCCCAGTGCCAAAAGCCCAGAACTCTTTTCTTCACAGCTTGAATAAAGCAAAGTGATCTCAAAGGGCCTTTCCATTTCTCCAACTGAACCGATGAGCACTTTCCACTTCACCCTGCAAAAATCAAAGGAGTTGTCATTATTAAATAATGCTTCACATTTATGTGGCATTTTTGGAGTGGTCAAAGTAATTCACACACTACAGGGTTGGGAAGAAGGCAGATTGGGATCTATTGGTAGATCCAAGGCTCCTGAAACAATCCAAGTTGATCACTGTTTAAAGTATTTTGCTTGAATAGCTATAACAGTACCCATCAGGCAAGAAGAACTCAAAGCCATCAACAAGTTAAGCTTAGCAAATTTCATAAAAATAACAATGGCTGAGATTTCCCCAGTGGGAGAAAGAACTGCTACAAATTTAAGGATAACCTAAGCAAGGGGTGGGTTCTCAAATGACTATCAAGTAATCACACCCACATTTATTGATAGCAGGATCTAGACTTAATCTAGAATGAAAGCAGCATGTTGAGCTTCATCATGAATGGTTCCAGATTGAGAAAAAAATACTTTTTTGTGCTATGGATGGAATAGTATATATGCAACCCATGGCATATTTGTGATACTGTTCTCAGCTTTAAATCTTGCCCAACCTTTTACACTTCAAATTATACCGGTTACATATACATATGCATACTTGATCTTTCATTACTTAAATGCCAACACATTTTTTGCTTTTGCACATTGCCCAGCCCACCAGTTCTGATTCATCATTGTATCACTTGTGTCATGGTGTAACACAGTAGCCAGAAACCTGCAGCACTGAGTCACTCCTCATTACCGACACTGCAAATTGTAGCGCAGCATCCAAGCCACCTTCAAAACTGAATCATGGGTACATTATGTCTGATGCGCAATCACAACACTACATCTAGTCAGTCCTAGCAGCATCTAGTAATATCTTTTTCTCCACAATGTAATATGTATAGCATATTGTCCAGAATATGAAATTGTGAGAGGCAGCTTTGCATATACATAAAAATGTAAGCCTGTCGTCAGGTTCTGCAGTTTGTGCAGCTGCCAATAGGTGGACATCCCAACTGCAGTGTGATGAACACCAGGCAGGGAGGCAGGTGAGCAAGGAAGCAGGGTGGGTATTAGGTGGCCCAGGCAAGCTGTTTCACAGAAGGTGAAGGTGCTTCACATAGTGGTTTATCAAGTTGCTGTGTTAAATGTTTCCTCTCCTGCATTAAATGTGCCTACAGCAAGGTATAATGGAGGGAGGAAAGGAGTTTCACACAGCAACTTGGCAAGCTGCTGTGTGAAGCATTTCCTCCCTCTATTAAACCTCCCTGTTGGCATGTTTAATGTAGGAAGGAAGTGCTTCACACAGTTGTTTGCTAAGCCATTGTTTGAAGTACCTCACACCAGGGGCAGCCCATCCAGTTTTGCTACCTGAGGTGAACAGGGCCTTGCAGAGCCAGGCAGAGGCCTGGGCCAGGTAGATAATGTGCCCCCCTTCCCCCCCCCGGGTATAATTGAAGTCTTATAAATAAGTAAGTATATAAATAATTTCCACAAAAGTTATGCTGACAAATAATTTTATTTGAAGGCTTGAACCGTATCTGCATATAAAGACAAAATCGAAAATATAGATGAATATGCTGACTGAGACCCCCTTTGGAATCGGAGGCCTGGGCCAAGTGGCCCATATGGCCCCCCCTCTGTCTGGGGCTAGACATGAAACGGGAGCCTGCTGCCATGCCCCACATCTACTTGTGCCGCAATGCCCTCATCCTTGCCGAACTTAGCAAGGGGGGAGCATTCAACAAGGCTTTGGTGCTTATCTTCACCTTTCCAGGGGCAGGGAAGATGAGAGGCAATGCTGCGTGCTGGAACGTTCCCAGTGAGAGGGGGCGCTCTGCCAGTGACAGAAACAGTGGGGGCAGGTGGGGCATTTCCTTCTGCACTTCCACTGCCTGAGGTAGCCGCTTCATCCTGACTCACGGGCAGGCCAGCTGTCCCTCCTGCCCTCCACTGAACAGCTCACCTGGGGGCTTGACACTTACAGCAGTGGGCAGTGGGGGGAAGGCGCTTTAACAAAATGATGAATCATTGTATTTTAATATTCTGCTGGAAGCCGCCCAGAGTGGCTGGGGAAACCCAGCCAGATGGGCAGGGTACAAATAATAAATTATTATTATTATCCTTTAAGGGGGGTTGTGGCTCGGGGTGAGCTGTGGAGGGAGGGGAGTTCAGTCAGGTGTGGGGGGAAGGCTGGTTGGTAAAGGGGTAGGTGGGGTTGACAAGCTGAGCAGGGGCCGCAGCCCCTAGTGTGTATGTACACACACACACACACACACACACAGAGAGAGAGAGAGAGAGAGAGAGAGAGAGAGAGAGAGAGAGAGAGAGAGAGGGGGGGAGAGAGAGAGACGGAGAGAGACTACCACTATCATGGAGCTCTAATCAGGTATTAAATTATGTAGCTGAATTTTGGGAGGTCCCAAATGGCTTGATCTAACTAAAGCAGCTTTCCCCCTATGCCATAAATAAGGCTCCTTCTAGGCTTGATCCAAACGGGAACTTTTCTGAGCCAATTTAATTTCCTTAATGGAACCCAGAACAAAGCCCTTTGTATACATAGTAGTAGAAGGATTGTTGCAGCAGTAATTCAGATAAACCAGCCTGGCATTACATTTACTATTGATTTTATGTCAGGAGAACACATCTTGTTAAATGGGCTAATACGACTTCACTTCTAAATTAAGACATTTAAGCAGCTATATAAGGCTCAACAGGTTTCTGGGCAACGTGCCTGTAAAAAAAAAGAAGAAGAGAGAGAGTTTGGAGCTGTAGACGAAGTTCAAGCAGATGCAAGATAAGGCTGATAGATGAAAGGTGTTGTTGTGCAGGAACATATTGCACACACAAAAACTGAACATATTTCTCAGTCCAACTGAGTCCGAGATGCATTGTGAGACTGCTGCTGGTTTTTCTATTGTCCTTCGCGAGCTGTTTCATAATATCAGGAATCCTGCATGTGCTCTCTGTCTCCTACAGTTTATCGAAAAGTGAAGCACTAGCTAAATCCAGGATCCTGGATGTTTCAAAAGCAACAGCTACTCAGCTCAAAGTGGTTATGAGTTTGAGCAAAACATTTAGTAAGAGTATAAGCAGCAGAGCTGGGTTCCTGTCTGAATGAATTTGGGGGTGATGGGTCATACCTTCATGGGTCATTCTTACCACTTTGCAAACCAATGAGTCTGTCCAAAAGTCAGCCAGCTCAATGCAACGCGGGGAGTTTCACTGTCTCCCCCAAGCCATGCAGGAGGGCTGCTTTCCATACTCTAAATTCAGGCTGTAAAAAGCAGCCGCTAACCTATGTAAGCCCCGCCCCCAATCCCTAGATGAGAAAGGTATCCATGGAGAGTTATCTTGAATTAATAATAATAATAATAATAATAATAATAATAATAATAATAAGTACCCCAGCTGACTGGGTTGCCCCAGCCACTCTGGACAGTTTCCAGCAAAATATGAAAACGCAATAAAACATCATAATCATGCATTTCTCAGAATGCACAATCCAGTCAAATTCCTGACATTCTGTTTTATGAACTGAAGTTTTTTTTCTTTCTGGGAACCAAAATTCAGATTATAAAACTATCATTCCAACAAAACCTATTTGCATGAATATATTGAAAAGAATCACTACTGAGCCATCCTTGGATATAAAATACTATGCTAGGCCTGGTCCAGGATTATTTAACCCTTTCTTCAGAAATCTGATACAAGTGATGAAGATTTGCTCATGACGTCGGGGGGGGGGGGAATCCGCATTATTTTTAGTGTATTATTTCATGACTAATAAGCATAATAGAGAAAATTATCTACTATTTCTGAAGATCTGAGTAGGTTTGACGTTCAGAAAAGAGCTTATTTTCTTTATCAAACGTGTAGCACTTTATATTGGGGATTTGGATTTGGAAGGATCCGGGCATTTTGGCCTCATTTCAGATGCACAATGCAAGAATGAAAAGAACCCAGGCCACCCCCAGACTGCTGGTGCTTCGCACACACCCGACAGGAAATAAAGGTCCTCATCTTAAGCAACTGGCTCCATAATTAATCTGATTTCTCCAGTCTAGTTATGCATCAGGCTTCAGAAAGCTTGCTCATCCTAGGTTAGGACTAAAGCTCTAACATGAAGAGGGTGTATAACTCATTTAATGGAATGTGATATTTGAGATTTAATATACAGGCGTCCACCCTCCCTTTCATGGGAGTTACTTTCCAGGACCCCATGTGCATAAGTGAAATCTTGTAAAGTGGGGAGCACCCTCTAAATGCCCGCTCTCCAATCCATACCAAAAATACTGTATCCAAAAGTATCCACAACTAGAATTGAAGCTCTGGAGCTGACTGACTGGAGGATGTGTGGGAAAGCTGCAGCAGCTGCGCTACCCCACACATCAGCTGCTAGGCGGGGAGGCTGAGCAACCTAAACAAAGCCCCGCTGCACCTCTGGTCTCTTTGGGGCTTCCTCCGTCCTCACCGACATTCTTTTTGGGCTCCAAGGAGGATCTCCTTGTGAGCCACGAGGATTCTCCAGCTTTCTCCCACTATTTCCAGGTTTGAACCAAATTATTTATTTATTTCTCAGTGCAGCGTATATACATGGCCATGCGTGAGTCAATTGCGCCTAAGTGGGGAATGCCTGTGCTTGTAAGAGTTTTCTTCCCCTACTAACTCATTGCTAATATGCATATTCATGTATATTATAATTAGTAATGTTTCTAATACGAGAAATATAATAGCTCCTGGGGGGGGGGGAATCTAATAAATTTCAAGACCAAGTCTTACCAGGCATCCTGCTCACGTCTTTCTTGCAGATGAATGGCTACACTCTGATTAGTGTCCACATATCTCATTTCAGCAGAGAGTGCTCCTAGAGGGACACCTTGTGAATGCACGGCCAACTCCAAGAGACAGGAACTTGAGCTCCAAGGCAGGAGTGGGCTGCGGAGGCTGAACTTGCACCTGTCTGAGATCCTGCTAGTGTTCAGGAGAAGAATTTCCCCTGCAGCAAAAAAAAAAAGGAGGGGGGACGGTTATGAGTAACAACAACCATAGTTATAAATTACAGTGCATGAAAGAATGGATGACAGTTAGAGGGAAGAAAGAGGAAGGCATACGGAGAAAGGATAATGAAAAGGGTGAGATATATATTTAATAACTAACTAACCAACTAGTAAGTATTTTGGACCACGGAAAAACCACACAGTCGTACCTTGGTTCTCGAATGGCTTAGTTGTCGAACAAATCTACTCCCGAACGCTGTAAACTTGGAACGTTTGTGAACGTTTTTCGGAAGCCAAATGTCCGACGCGGCTTCTGCTTGAGTGCAGGAAGCTCCTGCAGCCAACTGGAAGCCACGCCTTGGTTTTCGAACGGTTTGAGGAGTCAAATGGACTCCCGGAACAGATTAAGTTCATGAACAAAGGTACCACTGTATATGGGAGCAATAGCATGGTTCCTTACTTATCAGATCATTGTCCAGGAGGGAGGAGGTAGTGGTAACTGGGTGTTAAGCAACAACCACACCTTTGAACTGGGCCATAAGGCTCCTGAATCTGATTATTGGAATGGCATGCAACCAAGTCATTCCCACTACAGTGGTACCTCGGGTTACATACACTTAAGGTTACCGACTCCGCTAACCCAGAAATAGTACCTCGGGTTAAGAACTTTGCTTCAGGATGAGAGAGGAAATCGTGCTCTGGCAGCACGGCAGCAGCAGCAGCAGGAGGCCCCATTAGCTAAAGTGGTACCTCAGGTTAAGAACAGTTTCAGGTTAAGAACAGACCTCCGGAACGAATTAAGTACTTAACCAGAGGTACCATTGTACTACTGCTAGTAACATATAATCTGACCGTTAGCTTCAGCCTCTTCTGCCACAAAGGAACGGAGAGCCAGTTCTCTACAACTGAGGCTCTATATAAAACCTACAATATGTCTTTTGTATTCATTGTAATGATTTTAATATATTAACAGCATTAAGCACATGATGCTGTGCAATGAATGGAGGGTTCTCATTTGGAAAACATTTCACACGCCTCTGCAATCTTTGTGAGCCAATGACGGATACATATGAAAAATCAATTTGTGTTTTAATCCATAACTTTCCCCTCCCCATCTCCATGGTATGTGATCTGGAGAATAGTGCTGGATACCACAGTGGCTCCAGTTAAGAAAGAACCTTGTCAAGGAAGGCAAGGATAGTTAACGACAAATGTGTGCGCTGTGCACAAATGGACAACCTTCTAGTTTTCTGTTTGATGAGTTGTTCTCTATAATCTGCTGGTGCTCCTGAGAAGTCAGAACAACAACTGAAGACAGCAACCAGTCAGGTTTTCCAGAGGCATTGGTTGATGAAACCCAGGAACAGTTCCACCCAAAGTTACATGTGGTTTCTGTTACAAGAAATGAGAGCGTAATTAGTCAAGATTATTATTACAACGAACAGTGATGACAGTGATTTAAACGAACGAGTCACTGTACTTTTTAACCATAAAACTTTTTAACCATTAAGCAGAAGACAATCTTTGCCCCAGTTTATTTCTCAATATATGTATTAAAGCAACCAAGGAGATGGAGCTGCAACGTTGTTTTGGAGTTGCAGTCCACAGTTAATCAATTTAGTTGAGAAAGGGAAGAGAACAGCATTGCTAAAATATAAACACAGGGATTTCTGTGCACTCATCCTTTCTGAAAGGATGCACCTCAGTTGTTAATTCTAAAGCTAACAATAGATACAACGTTTTTAGGGCGGTGGGACTGCTCTGGAAGCATCCTCACTGTGTTCAGTCCTAAACATGCCTTTTGTCGCTACTGTCAAGTGCAGGGGTGAGAATTGGTTTCGCAAGTTTGGAGAAGCAGCTGCCTGTCCATGGTGCTGACCAACTACTTCCCCCGTTCCATTGCGTCCCCTCAAAACTTCCTCCCAATCCACAGAATGCAATTGGTCGTCACAATAACAACCTTTTAGGAAACTAACAATGCTGCAAATGGACAGATAATTGCATGAATGTGCAATTCTTAGCATTTCTTTTCTTCTTTAAAAAAAATTGTACAATTTCCATAAAGCATAATGGAGGTCAGAATTGACAGCTAAGCCAGTACAGTGGTAGCTCGGGTTACAGACGCTTCAGGTTACAAACTCCGCTAACCCAGAAATAGTACCTCGGGTTAAGAACTTTGCTTCAGGATGAGAACAGAAATTGCACGGTGGCGGCGTGGTAGCAGCAAGAGGCTCCATTAGCTAAAGTGGTACCTCAGGTTAAGAACAGTTTCAGGTTAAGAACGGACCTCCAAAACAGATTAAGTTCTTAACCCGAGGTACCACTGTATTCAATTGGTTAGCATGCACACCCTGTCATTTTGCTTGTGGAAGTGAGAGGAAAACAAGCTCATCCTGCAGCAGAGAGACAGATCAAAAATTCTGTTTGTATGTTATCTCTCTCCACCTTTAAAATTGTAAGTCGAACATTCAGGTGATCCTGGCACCAGAACACAAATAACACACATTCTTAAAGCCTTTTGTAATGCAAAGGTTGATGAGCATCAACTTAACACTCCATGACTTCTGCCGCCCAGGACAGTTCACAACAGAAAAATACAAAATGAGAACTGTGGCCACATTTGAATAAAAAACAAACAAAACACAACTGAGTTAGTCCATAAGAGGGAAAAAATACTTTTTAAAAATCCACAACTGGGCCACATTTTTATCTGGAGAAACCAAAATGTCACAAAGCAGTGTGTAAACTTCCGCGTTCCCTATAACTCTTCATAATGCTACACAAAGCAGGGGCTGACGGGATAACAAAAATATCCCCCACCAATACAAAAATTAGTCTGAACACTGAAAACTGCATTAGTCTCTACTAGGTTGAGTTACACATAACAGCTACATTGGAGTTCAGAAAGATTTAAGTTTTAAATCAGAAGTCTTTTAAACTTCAATCTACACTAGAAGCATTTCCTAGTTAAAACGTAGCTTTGCAAAGCATAGCAAAGCAGTAATCCTAAATGCAGCAAAGTTTAAAATTGCTTATCTGGAAGTTATGGCTATGACGCAAGTGTCCAGAGGCTGGTTATTATTTTGTTTTTGTTTTTTTACTAAGAGAAGGTTTTTAAAAATGTTGTTCAAAGGGTACTCTCAATGGTGTGTTTTACTATATTACACATGGCATAGGACTATTAGTCACTTTCGGAGCAGGTCTACAAATAATCCGCATTACTGAAGCACAGTTAGCCCCAGGCAAAAACCACTCAGCCACATCAGAACTTACACAGTTCCCATTATTTTTATAACTGGATAGCTCTCAGTTGCTTAAAACACACAAATTACCATTCTTTCTGCATATTTTCCGTCATACCCAGATTGTAGCATGAAAGGGAAATGCATTTACTAACTTATAAACTTTGGAGAGGGGAGTGGAGCTTGAGGGGGGGTTACTTTTATTTGCAAATAAATCAATCATATCCTCCCCTTCATATCTGTGATTTTGCCCCAGTGAGATGCTGGCATTAAATAAACCATACCAGGGGTGCCCAAACTTTTTTCAAAGAGGGCCAGATTTGATGAAGTGAACATGCGTGAGGGGCCGACCAAAGTTGTTAAGCCTTTTTTAGGATTGAGCTTTTGTTTTTACAATTTTACCCCAGGACATATACTGCCATGGGGGTGGGGGCCAGATTACATCAATCGGCAGACCAGATTGGGCCCCCAAAATGGACTTTGGACATGCCTGCCATATCCCGTCTAATGAATTCACATTGTATCTTAGATGAGGAATGCATGCCATTCAGACCCTGGCTTGAAGAAACGAACATAATTTACTAATTCCTAATTAAAAGACTACAGTCTGCTAATGCATAGCATGCTTCTTCCATTCAAGTAAATGATTTCTGGAGGACCAATGGGTGAGTAAGAAAGGCTTTTCTAAAGCCACATGATTGAATTCATCTGATTATTTGTAGGAGTAAGGGAATGGTTTAGGCAGAATACAGAGAAAGTATAAGCTACAGGGAAATTACTGCAAGATTACTCTCATTCAGTTGTATTTTACACTCTCAATGTCCGGTTCATTTACTGCTCACACTATATGAATGCCATTGGGACAAAAGACTAAGCTGTGAAAATGCATCACTACCTAGGATGAGGAATTGAGTACATTAAACAGAACATGCTGTTCTACTAGTCTTTCAGGTTTGTATCAAGGATGTCTTCCTTAATTATCATATGGAGTCTGATGCCACAATTGATGGTGGCAGGGGAAACCCAGCCAGATGGGTGGGGTATTAATAATAATAATAATAATAATAATAATAATAATAATAATAATAACTGATGCAGGTGGCTGGAAGTGGATACTGGACACAATAATGGAGAATAGGTCTATTAAGTATCTAAATACTAAGTCCTCTACATTCAGAGAATATGTGTTTGACGTCCATCATTTGCTGAGAAGGAAATAACAGGGGGAATCTGTTACTACCATTGGTAACATGCTCGGGGAAGCTTCTGAAGACCAAGATGGGAAGAATACCTGGGTGGGAGGACTGATCAGGAGAAACCATCCCACTGCTACTTGGAGACAGCCTAGGAGGCGTATAGAAGAAAGGGGGAAATTTCTCATCAGGTCTCGTAGAAGCAGAAACAACTACAAAAGAGAGGGGGGGGAGTGCATAAGTAAAATGAAAATACCCCAAGATGTAATTGTTTATACAGATGACTCCCGCCCCCCAATATAAACTCTTGGAGTTGCTGCTAGAAAGCTCCTTTATAACAGGTTGAGCCAATGGTCCATCAAGCTCAGTACTGACTAGTTTTCCAGAGTTTCAGACAAGAGTCCTTTCCCAGCTTTATGAGAGATTGAACACGGGAGCTTCTACATAAAAAGTATGTGCTTTCTTGCCCACCTACCCCCCCACCCCTTCCCAATGCTGTCTAATTAAAATAAAATAACGCTGCCCGATTAAAATGTAAATACAGTAAACATCTGACAATGATTTACACCGGCAAAAACAATTGTCCTTCATTGTCCCCATGATTTGCTAATTGGATTATCCAATCATTTTGAATAATGACTTGGCCTGCATACCATGCTAATTTAGAGTGCCAGCACCTACAAACATATTGTGTAGAAGTGCCCTAAAGTTTTGAAGTAGGTAAAGATTCTCTGGCAGGCCTACTGCAGTTCTTTACTACCCTTGGCAGCAAAAGGATGCTGCACTGCTTACAATGATGCAAGCTTCTGTAATGTCTTCTCAACTAATGGACTTGTAAGAGACTGGGATCCTTGAAGTGTAATCCATTTACATTATTTATCTCTGCCACCCAACAATGTTTTTTTCCTTGCGTGTACACTAACAAAGAAACTTTCATGAGTCAAGAACCTAAGATTCTCACTACCAGATTCACTACAGTGCTACTTCGGGCTACATACGCTTCAGGTTACAGATTCCGCTAACCCAGAAATAGTACTTCAGGTTAAGAACTTTGCTTCAGGATGAGAACAGAAATCGTGCTCTGGTGGTGCGGCGGCAGCAGGAGGCCCCATTAGCTAAAGTGGTTCTTCAGGTTAAGAACAGTTTCAGGTTAAGAACGGACCTCCAGAACGAATTAAGTTCTTAGCCCAAGGTACCACTGTACTTGTAAATATGAAATCTTACTACAGCAACAATGCATATGCCCTCTGGGGCAGGGATCACATCTGTTTTCACTATATCTCACGCTGTGGATGATAATTGGAGGTTAAGCAGAAGTCACTGTGAACATTTCCAGAGTCATACAAAACCACCTGGGTTGTTGATTCATTGTGCTTGCAAAAAGATTTGGAATGCTCAAGTGAAATGCTGCTAATAATCTCCCTTTAGGAAAGCCAGCAATCAGGGCAGTCCTCCCCAACCTGGTTGCATCCAGATGTTTTGGATTCCCATCAGCCTTGCTAGCTGGGCCAATACTGTAGAAACTCTAGTCCAAAACATCTGGAGGGCACCAGGTTGGTGAAGGGTGCACTTTATAGAAAATTTTGCAATGGTGAGAGGAGATAGGACAAGGTAGGCTAGACCTCTGAAGTCCCTAAACTTGTCTGGTTTTGAGAAGTGCCTTTCAGAGCAATATCTTGCCCAATGCTTTCAACATGGCTTCTCAAGACCTGACGTTCAAGGTCCTGTAGAGCCCCTTTGCAAAATGCCTTGCAAGGTAGTGCTTCGCAAGGCAGTTCTCAAGACCTGACAATCTGCTGATTGTTGGGTCTTGCTAAGTCTTTTTCAATGTGCATTGCATGATAGCATGTTGAAAGGGGCTTTACAAGACCTGAACATCAGCTGATTGTTGGGTCCTGAGAATGCCTTTGTGAAGCAGTATCTGGCAAAGCATTCAGCCCCCAGGGGGTAGGGGGAAGAACATCTGGCCCATGAGCCAGATTCAGTTCCCCAGCCCAGCCCTAAAGATTAACAAGACATTGCTCCTACATTTTGAATACCCTGTTTTCGCTGGTCTCCTTAGTGAAATCAATGAACAACTGAGGTCTTCCATTTAACCAGTATTGAGTTCCAAAAGCCATCAAACTACAGATGCTCCACCTTTAACCCACCAGAACTCCTTACCTAGAAGTTTAAGTTCTGATTCTATCTGTTACTCTTCTGGTTCCTCCCTGTCTCTGCCCCAGACCTAAGATTCCTCCATGCACTGTCCTAGCTCCACCTAAACTGCCAATATAGACTGCTATTCTTCTCTGCAAAAAACCCAAAGGTGTCTTGCTGAGGCCTCCCATCTCTTCAATTCAAGAATGCTGTTAAATTTGAGATATGCCAGATGGCTAACATCTAGCATCTTTGACAATTCTTATACCTAGAAAAGGATTAAAACCATACCAACAACAAAGTCATAATGACCGCTCCCCACTTAAAACGGGGGGCACCCTTTGCGTGGATGCATGCAGCCCCTAGATCTGGATCGGCTCCAACAGCATAGGCTTGGCTTTGCCTTCCCTCAGGTGGGATACCTGGAGGTCTCCACCTACCTCAGTCAGTTGTCCAATCCCACCTGGGGGAAGCGTTGCCAAGGAGACCAGGCCAGGTAGGGGAGGGATTACCTGCCCACACAAAGGAGGGAGGATCTTACCTGGGAATTCTCACTTGGCTCCAGAGCTTCTCCCACCCTACCCACCCTCAGTTAATGTCTTATTTTGCAGGTTAACTTTTCCTCACAGGTTTTGAAGGTTAACTTTTCTTCACAGGTATGCAGACGCTCCTACGTTAAGGTCGCTGTTAAAGGGCTGGAAAGGAATTTCCCTGCATTGGTAGGTTTCGCCTTTCCCGTAGCAAAACGTCACAACTTTGGCGGTATCAGGCCTTGGGCGGAATCCTTTTGTCCATCTTCCTCTTTGCGGCGGCGATACCAGGGTTCCCCGTTAAAGGGGTTTTCTGAAGGGAGGCTTTGACTGTACGCCGAAAGGTCGTCATTGCTCTCCCCTGCGGCGGCAGCGTTACGGGGGCGGCTATCTCTGCTTGAATATATATGTTCTCCAGAGCCGGCCCATTCCCCCCCCACACACACACTGGATAACCCTGATGCTCCCTAGGTCCCCGGCTGGGGACTGGGGAGGGAGAACGCCCAATGCCTGAGCCAAGGTCTACCCATATTTGAAATTTAATAAAGTTGTGGCCAATTTAATCCCATAGCACGTTGTCTTGAGTCGTTATTCCACGGACTGCGCGGGATCTGGGGACTCCGCCTGTCCACGCAATGAATTCCGGCTACATAAATATTCTAAAGTCCTAGGTGCCTGCTAATATCAGCCTTTGTCTCAGTACTAGCCACATCTAAGGCTCAAATAAATTCTTCATATTCCCAAGCAGAACCATCACTTATTGCGGTATACAGCAGGAACCTGAAGCTTTTCCACCCCTCTAATAAACAAAATGTATACAGTTGCAGGTTGAGCAACCACCTTCTCAAATACAATAAATAAATGTTGCTTCTGGGCCATATTTAACCTCATTATTTCTCTGTTTGGTTTTTTTGCACACTGGCCTTCATCCGAAGATCACAGTGGAGTTCGCAGCATAAAAATACAAAATGAGAACATAAAATACATAATAAAGCAAAAACAAACCAGTAACTCCCCTCCCACAAACACATTGAAGGCCATAGAATGTTAATCAGCCAAAGTCCTGGCTATAGAGAAAGGTTTTCACTTGGTACCTAAATATATGTTATGAAGGTGCCAGGTGAGCCTCCTTGAGGAGAACATTCTATAAACGAGGAGCCACTGCAGAAAAGGCTTCACTATGAATGGCTAAAGCTAAACAAGTTATTAAATGGAATCTATAAGAACGAACAATCTTAGCTGTTAATAGAGGAAGAACCAGGACATGATTACACAGGCTGAACAGCCCAATTTGGAGGGTGGAACAAGATGCCCCATGTCCGGGAAGAGCCTGAGAAGCATTAATGCAGGACCCCCTTCCTCCACTACAGAAAAAATTATCATGCTCAAAATGTGTCAGATTTATCTACCAAGTTCTTTGGGTGAAAGAAGGTGTATTTTTCACGAAACACAATGGATTTAATCAACTTAACTTTTTTCTTGTATCATTAAATAGTAGACAGATTTCTTTGCTTAAGTGGGTATTATAAAGCAACAGACAAAATGAAGGAAACTGAACTTCAAGAAATGTTTTTGACAGGTAATAAATATTAACAAGAAGTGCAGGTTTACATACCAGGACTATAATAACCACTGGGGAAAACAACATTAAGTGTAAACAGGCAGAAACTCAGTTTTACATGCAGTAAATATGGTGCATAGGTGTTAGTTACGGAAGATTTTATATAGGTTGTCAATGTACATTTTATTTTGTAAACTACTCATTTGTAGTATGAATGAATGCAAGGTTTACAAAAGCCTTTGGCTATATGTAATAAAGTTTATTACTTCTCCGGTATTGGGGAATTTATGAGCTTGTGGGAAACCCTTTTGCCCACATAAGTTCCTAAGGTTAAAGAACTGGTTTGGTAGAATGGGATGGGATGTCTGGAAAACGTTTGATCAACTTTTATCACCCAAAAACTGTCATAGGGTACAATTCTATGGTTCTTGGGGGGGTCGGGTCTCAGAGGCTGTAGGATCTAGCATATCTCCATCTCCTGACAGGCAAGTGGATTGTATAGCAACTTGTCTGCCCAGAACAACCATTGTAGGCAACATGAGACATCATCCAATCTGCCAGAGAGTGCACAGGAGGAATCAGTGATCATGGTAAATGTGGAGACCAGTGGAATTGGAAAATGTGACAATGACCAGCTCCCCTACAAGGTCCTTCTTCCAGAGCAGAAGACATGATTTTGACAGATTCTACACAGATTCAGAAGATTAACTCCTGGGGCAACCCCTGTCACCCCTCACTGTAGCAGCCAAGAGCTGTAAAACAAGGCAACAGCCTTGTAGGGGTATAGATGGCTCCATTTCAGCCACTGCTCTGCCCAGGGTTCTGGTCTTGTCTTGCTTCTGACTCACCTGAACATGACTCAACCACATCTGCTGCTGCACTACTAAGCCTGTTCCCTGGGGAAAAAAAGAGAAGGCCTGGGATGTGTCTGTCAAGGTTGATTAGGAGGTTGAAATCCAGACCTCTAAATTTGTCTGGCCAGCGTTGAAGATGGACTACTGGACTAGGTAGAACTTTAGTAGTTCTTATGCAGCACATCAAAGTCTCAGGACTCACAGAGTGGCCCATTGAATTAATTACAAGAGTGAGAACAACCTTTGGAACAGACTAGATTAAGAGGAAGACTTCTTTGTACTTGAGGAAAGAACACTTAATTGCCATAACTTGGTTTTCAGAACTTGAAGTGACAGCAATAAAGAGAAGTGCTTTACGTTAATAGCTTTTTATTGACAGGTACCTACATGTTCTTCATTGAGAAAAGATGACCTCAGACATCTCCCAAGACATAGTTCAGGGAAAGTTAATGGAACTATTCCACCAAACACTGTCTTGAGTTCTCCATCTAAAAAAATGAATTAAGTAAGAAGAACTTTAAAAAATGTTTAGCAGCTAAGCTATCAACATTGCATCCCTTCAGGCTAGCTGTTTATTACAGATCTCTTTCACTTTCATAGTAAAAGGGAGTTTGCTTATACACTGTGATGAGTTAATCTCAGTGATAACTCAATTTATACGCCCTCAGATGCCTCTTTGCAAATTCCAGAAATCTGCACATGTGGATTTGGACAGGCAGAGACAGAGTGGTAGTTAATACAAGAGGCATATGCAATTTAAGCAACAGAATAAAGATGAAAGAAAGCATAAAATAGCATAGTACAGCTATACTAGGCATACACAGCTTGTCATTCACAAACAAACAAACAAACAAAACAAACCATTAACCACAACTACATATGCAAGCTCTTTTTCCTAAACGAAGCAAGCAATTTGTCGAAGAACAAGTACAAATTTATCCTAAAATGTTGTAGTTTCGAATTACTTTCCAAAGTCGAAGGAATGCACTAGGAGTCCTCCATTATATCCCATTCATTGGGATCTAAACAACATTTTTAGTACATAGTACATGGATGTGGTTACCAGCTCATTGTGTAGCAAAGGCAAAAAATAATAATGAGAAAGCGTTTCTTCATGTTTAGAAAGTTCACATTTACTGACTACTACTATAATGGAAATTTTAACCTGTTTCACTACTAAATCTGAACAAAGATTGTGGCTGTGAGCTTGTAGTTTGATATCTTTGTCAGTGGAATGAAAATTTAATGCAAATAAGATTTTTGGAACTTAAAGAAATCCCTGAGACTACATGTCTGCCTAAGACATTAGAGCAGAAACAGACATTTGATTTTGATGGTGCAGCAACATAAGACACCTATCAGCAACTGTAAAACAATTCCACTGTATCCAAAAGTAGCTGTGCTTGGTCAAGACACAACTTTCCA
The DNA here is from genome assembly GCF_964234715.1 of Podarcis melisellensis. Taxonomy (NCBI): domain Eukaryota; kingdom Metazoa; phylum Chordata; class Lepidosauria; order Squamata; family Lacertidae; genus Podarcis; species Podarcis melisellensis. The sequence goes on from NC_138528.1 coordinate 42,902,554, forward strand.
TTGTTGATGATCCCCCATACCCACTGCAGTCCCCTCCTTAAAGGTACTCCTGAAGACAGAGGAAGAGTGTTCCTCAATTCTACAGCCTTCCTCTTTCCTCCATTACAATATTGGTATTTTTAAAATCCTATAGCAACGTGGCTTTATATCTACAAAGGAAAGAGGATCCCTTACAAAAGAAATAAACCCTTTTACTTTTAATGTTAAGCATTTGGTGGTGACAAAATACTTACTTTTTAAATGTTGTTTATTGCCTTTACTTATACGTCAACTTGTACAATTAAATGCAGCACAGCAAACCCCACCTCCTACTTTGCAGTAGGTGAAGTCAGGCAGGATTTCAAATACATTAGTTTTTCACAGAGATATTCCAAAATCATGCTTTCTTTGACCGGCCCTTCTATGATCTATGTATCTGACAGCTTGCTTCCTGCATCTTTCTCCCAAGAGAGATTACCAGAGAGCTGAACAGGGATTGTGTGTTCATCAGTCCTTCCTATCCTGTTTCCATAAAGTGTATCTACTTGCTGGAATAGACCGAAGACACATTCATTTCACCTCAGGTACTGAAAGGGTCGTTCTAGGCCCTAGAATCTCGGGCCAAAGAGGAAGAAGGATCTCCCAGGATTGTTGTTTTTTAACAGAAACAAAATCACAACTTGAGATGCTGCTGTTGCATTTGGGTCTTACTTGAAGGTTTCCCATAGGCATCTGGCTGGCTACTGTGAGAACAAAATGGCAGGCTAGATGGGCCTTTGGTCTGATCCAGACGGGCTCTTCTTATGCTGTCATGTTCTAGTGTTGCTTTCTGCCTGCAGCTATTAAAGACATTGAGTCTTGGCCCATGAAAAAACACCAACCCTAACATAACCCTGTAAAGAGAGACATATAGGAGAATGGACTTTGTACACCACACATTTCTGAAAGAGAATATGGTTGTTCTCCAAATACCGCAACACAACTGAAAGAGGTCAACAAGAAAGAAAAGGTTTACAAGGAAGCCAGAGAATTAGCTGTGCTGACTGGCTTTCTTCCACACCACATTTGAAAACATATCCTAGTATTCCCGTAAAGAGATAAAGAAGGGAGGGAAAGAGTTTGTTTCATTAGTAAGCTCATTGTACTTTGGTTTTCTGTTTATTTCACTAGCTGCTGATATCTCATGTGCTGAGTTATACAAGTTTTTGACTCAAACATTGGAACTTTTGCTGTCCTAAAATGGAATAACCCTGTGGGTTTTATGTCTCCAGATGTTCTCTTCCTGTCCTTTCTTCTTCCTTCCTTTCCCTGCTATCTTTTTTGTGTAATGGGCTACCACAGTTGTCCCCTGGTCCAGGAACAGAGAACCTTTTAAAGCCCAAGGCCCACAATCCTTTATGTGCAAACTTCTGGAGGACACATGCAGTGGTGGGTGCAGTCAGAAGCAGAAGTGAGTAGAGCAGAGGATCTGTATCTCACCTTTGTACAGAAAGCTACATTCCATCAGAAATATATCCATCCAGGCAAAACAAGAGGCATTATCACAATTCAAGGACTTGGTCAGGCAAGAGCACTTAATGAGGGTGTAGAACAGGACCAGGGGAGAGAGGCATGGCCTGTATGGGTGAGTCCCATGGACTGGACAGAGAGGCCAGGAAGGCTGCAGCTGGTCCATGAGCCTGTGAGAAATGCAGCCTGATATAACAAGCTTGTTTGGCTCTATTTAAATGTATGAAAGGGTTAAGACCATAGAGTAAGCTGTTGCTAGTCTTGACTAGGTCACGGTCCCTCATGCCCAGCGATGGGCAGTTCTTTTGTTTGCCTTCTTTCTTCCACCATGTGAACCCAACCTGAGAGGACATTTGGGCTTAACTGCTCCAAGCTCAGACCATGTGTTCAAAAACTTTTACCATACTTTGTAAACTAAGTTCTTCTACCCGGGGTTTTTATTTTTTGGCTGCTATATGGAAATACACAAGAATTTGATCTTTGATGAGTTTGTAAGTAAACTTCTTTTAAAATTACCAAAGTGTTTGATCTATTCACTGCAAAAGGGGGTAGAAAGGGAAAGTTGCTGTAAGTGACTTACCGTGGGATATTCAAAAGCCCAAATACCCACAATTCACTTTGTTGCAGGTATGTTTTTGTGTTTTAAAACCTCTGCTCTCTCTTACCGGAAAGTATTCTGCCAGAGTTTGCATCTAGGGATCTATCCACATTCACTTATAGTAATATATACCAAACCACAGAGCCAATACTTCCCCACCCATGTCCTAATCTAATACCACAAAATAAAAATAAACATACAAACAATCCCATCCTGCCAAATTGAGGAGAAAACTTAACAATTCACATAACTTCATCCTGCATGATTATAGCTCTAAATAGCTATGGAAGTTGAAGTTTCCTCTTGCTGGAATAAACTGATTATATGTGCACAAGCACTGTACACTCGCTAATCACTACTATGGGCAAGGTCAAGTCTTTGATGTCAGCATTGAGCATTAGAGACACTGGACGTCCAGTACAGCTGTGATTCTGAGCCTCCCCCTCTTCCCTGATTGTAGTGGGTGGGGGGAGTCTCTATTGTGCTCAGCTTTCCAATTGCCAGCAGATTAGACAATCACCATGACAACTGCAGTGGCCAAATTTGTGAAAATACATATATCCAAGGATTCCTTCTGAGACCAGTTTTGACAAAGCTGTTGCTGGTCTGTAACTGGCTAGTAAAATTTAGTATTGTGTCTGTAAACAGAAAGACAACCAAAAAACCCCTCAAGCAAAACTGTCATGTGTCTGCACGCACAAACACACACACACACACACACACTTTAATGTCTCTCCACTTTAACTATTCTATAAAGACAATTAAAATCTTGGGATCTGCCTGTGGATGTTACTGATAATGTCTATCACATGCCTGACAGACGAGTCGACCATTTCCCCTCCCCCCTCTTCTTCATGAGGGAAGCCCTTGTTCTTCCTGCCTTTCCTGGAGCCAGAGCATTTTATGACTGAAAATACATTTCTCTTCCTTCAGGAAGAATTTTTTCAATATGAGGTAGACTCTAAATTTATCCAAAAACTACTTGTTTGCTCTTTTCCTAAACACACACACAATCAATCAGAATGTCAGTTGAATGCTTGCTCCTTAGGGTGTTTAGCAAGTTCCTTTTGCAGTGTGGGGTGAAGAAAAAGACTGACAGGTCCAGTGGCTTGCGTTCCACCCTCCTTAACACTACATTTATCCAAAGGCTTGAAACCTAGCTTTTCCCCTGATCTTGGAATCATTTGTTTGACCCTGCAGTACAGTCATGTTGAAATCCTCAGAGTGATCATAGCATATATCGTATTTTTCGCCCTATATTTCGCCCGTATTTTCATCCAAAAATGAAGGGGAAATCTGTGTGCGTCCTATGGGGCGAATGCAGGCTTTCGCTGAAGCTTGGAGAGCGAGAGGGGTCGGTGTGCACCGACCCCTCTCGCTCTCCAGGCTTCAGGAAGATATCCGCAGCCTAGGGAGCCCTGCGGGAGTTCCTGCAGGGTTCCCTAGGCTGTGGATAGCAGCCTGCCGCCCGGAGCTCAGGGCGCTCTGAAGCAGAGCACCCCGCGCTTCGGGAAGATATCCTTTTCTCCTCTAAAAACTATGGTAGGTGCGTTTTTAAAAGCTGGGGGGGGGGGAATAATATCTTTCTTTATTCCCCCCCCCAAAAAAAATTAGGTGCATCCTATGGGCCGGTGCGTCCTATATGGCGAGAAATACGGTATATTCTTCTTGCTAAGTAATCATAAGCACTCCTGAACTTTGTGCCTCCCCATTGAAGAGCATGGGGAAATCAATGAACTTTTTGGGCAGAATTCAATGGAATTTGCAGCCATAATGGCCCTTTGCTTCCAGTCATACATATGCACACAAAGCAAAACAAACAAACAAACAAAAAAACCCACAGGAACAGTTTCTGAAAAATTCCTTCTACATCTTTACCAAAATCACATAAAAAATACAAACCTTGTAAGGAAGGAATAATTGGTAGGAATAATTCCCTGTCACTTACAAAAACATATATCAATGTTTTCAGGCATACTGTCGTTTTATTACAGTCAGTGACCAGTATCAGGATAAAATCACCAATTGCAAAATTTAAAATTTCAGAACAAACTGAAATAAATAAAATTACATATCTATAAAAAAGCAGTTCTAGCTGGCGTACTATCTGTCTCTCTGGTACTCATGAACCACTAATTGACTGTGATTTTATGTAAATTGTGTTATTTTTACTGTTGTTAGCCGCTCTGAGCCCAGCTTTGGCTGGGGAGGGCAGGATATAAATAAAAATTATTATTATTATTATTTATAGCAAAACTTTTGGAGGACCCAAGTTTTGTTCAGGCCACTCCAGAGGAAGCTGGATCACTTCAGACAAACTCCTGAAATCTCCCCAGATCAGCCAGATTTGGTTCAGGGTATAACTGAAGGAACTGCACGCCCCTAGAATTCCCTATTAACCAACTATTCCAAGCAAATGATCTGTTTATTGAGCATTCAGCCTGATTTGTTTGCCCAATGAGGTTTGGACATAGTCTTTATTCAGTACTCATACTGATTGTTTGCAGAGTAGTTATGTGACAATGAACATTCAATCTGATTTGTTTGTGTAGTAGTTGTACGTCTTTCCATTAACATTCACCCACCCCGTAGTTCTTAGTGCATTGCCCTGTCACCTTCATAGAATCACAGAATCCTAATCCCCCAAAGTCCTTTTTTAAAAAGTGGATTTGTTGAGCTCTTGGGTGAAAGAACCTGGTAATTCTCTTCAATTGTGGAAACTTACATTTATAGTGTGCTCTTGAATCTCTCCTGGAAATTGCTCACTGCCTGGAAGTGACTTTAGTCAGGAACAGCTTCAGGATTTGTGCAGCTCCAAGCTGTCTTCAGGTCCCCACAACAGACTGGCATATATTGGGCACCCATATATTTAAAAAACACTGCTTCCCCCCAAAGAATCCTGGGAAGTGTAGTTCACTCCTTGCAGAGCTACAACTCCCAGCATCCTTCATAAACTACAGTCCCCATGATTCTTTGGGGGAGGCAAGGTGCTTTGAATGTGTGACATATATGTAGCCTAGGTGCCCCCAGGAGCCCCCCTCCCATCTAATAGTGTGGTGAGAATACCTTAAGGATATGCCTGAAGTCTTATTCTAACACTGCTAATAATCATAATCATAATCATAATCATAATTTGTTATTTATAGCCCGCCCATCTGGCTGAGTTTCCCCAGCCACTCTGGGCGGCTCCCAAGAGAATATTAAAAACCCAATAAAACATCAAACATCAAAAACTTCCCTCAACAGGGCTGCTTTCAGATGTCTTCTAAAAGTCTGGTAGTTGTTGTTCTCTTTGACATCTGGTGGGATGGCGTTCCACAGGGCGGATGCCACTACTGAGAAGGCCCTCTGCCTGGTTCCCTGTAACTTGGCTTCCCTGGTTCCCTGTAACTTGGCAGTGAGGGAACCGCCAGAAGGCCCTCGGCGCTGGACCTCAGTGTCCAGGCTGAACAATGGGGGTGGAGACACTCCTTCAGGTATACTGGACCAAGGCCATTTAGGGTTTTAAAGGTCAGCACCAACACTTTGAATTGTGCTCAGAAACGTACTGGGAGCCAATGTAGGTCTTTCAGGAGCAGTGTTATATGGTCTCGGTGGCCATTCCCAGTCACCAGTCTAGCTGCCACATGCTGGATTAATGACCCATTAGATGACCCATTAAAAAGAGCAGTGGAGATGGGATGCTCGGATTCAGTCAGATGCTGGAGCTGGAAGGAACTAGGAAGAGGTGCACAATAATGGGTCCCTTTGATTCTGCATAACAACCCTCCAGCCATGTGAAAGAGCCCAAGGGTTAGGCTGACCTCCTTAGGGTGGTCATTCATAGTGAGTCAGCTCCACTGCATGAACTAGAGTGCCTGAATAAACTTGTAGCTCTCACATTGCTTTTATGCAATTAAAGCTCATGCACAAAGCCTCCATATTATCTCTAAATAAGTTTCCGTGAAGTCATTTTTTAATCCTTGCCTGGTGCTGGGCTGCTCTACTCCAGCAAGACCATCCAAGAACAATTATAGTGAGAAGTTCTTAAGATGCCACAAGCCTCACACAGGAGGGCTCTTTACTTTCTTCCAGTTCCTGAGCGAAACTGAGGATTGAGACAAAGCCGTATCAGTCCAAACTTTAGCATGCAAGCTGACACCAAGCAGAGCTACTGCACAACACCGTGGCTTCTGTCAAATCCCTTGTGGCATTTCCAGATAGAAAAGGGGTCATGCAGAGCCCCCTCTCCCTTTTCTGCGCCCCCTGAGCGGAGTGGAGAGGGCTCAGCAACTGTCCCGAGGACATCCTGATCTTTTAACCTCATTAGACCATTTCAATTTCTGTAGCATCTAAGGGGAATGTCATTAATGGTGTCAGAAAGAAAGCCTAGTTCATCTGCCTCAAAGAAACCATTCTAGTAATCCAGTTACTGAGGAAGAAGGAAGGAAGGAAGGACAGAAGGGATGGTTCCTATTTTCTCATTGCTCCACTAGCTGGGAGAGAGCTGGCACAAAGACACATGCCTAATGAGCGCCTCATTTCCTCAGCAGTGCCACTGGCGTTCAAAGTGAATCATTTGGGACAATTTAAAAAGCGCTTTTGAAATGAAAACTGAAGCTCATTTTCAGCCACCCTTCCCCAATAAATGGAAAGCAGCTTTGTTTCAAGGAAGGGGGTTATTTCATGGAATAATAGCAACAAGTTGGCATAGTGGCTAAGGGCATAACTGGTTGTTATAAGAGATACAGAACTGTTGTCATTCCTTGTATCTTATAACATCTAGTTTGGCCCTTCGTGCAGTATTAAACGCACCGTGTTTTGAACCTTTATTTCTGACCCAGGTCAGGATTATGAAAAATTAATTACCTTGTCATATGAACCACCAGTCCATTGTCTCAACCGGCTATTGTTACGTTCCTGAACTTCCAGTCAAATACTAAATACAGTGGAAGGTGAAACCAAACCACAAAACAAGAACATCCAAAATATATGATGCTATCTGAGCAGACAAACTGAGAGATAAAGGTCCTTAATGAGATATTCTATTTATTAGATCACCGTAGTAATTCAAAAGAGCTATGTTTGCCCCTGTGATGATCTGAGCTTCCTTGACATTGGTACAGCCTCTTTACATGGCCCAAAGTCTATTTCAGAAGCTTGCAAAATCAGCCTCGCAGGTTATATAATGACCTCCAGTTGACTACATTGCTGCTGTATATTGGGATGGAGGCGGGAGCAAGGTCATTGCAGTGCAAATGCATCCGCTGAGCCAACTGTGCTGCTTTTCCACCTGCCTTCTCTCCATTGTGCTATGCAGCAGTGATGTAGGCAACCAAAAGTCAAGCGGGCACAGCTGCCCCGCCCAGCACCACCATCCACTACTGAGAAGAGCCCTGCTGAATCAGACCCCAATGCCTACCTGGTCCAGATCTCTGTTGTCATAGTGACCAACCAGATGCTTATGAGAAGCCTGCAAGCAAGCAAGACATGAGTGCATAGAAATCACCCAAACCTAAGCTCCTTTGAGGGACATTCATACTGCCTCTGATAACTGAAAGATATACAATATGTCCTCTTGGCTAGAACTCATTGATAATCTTATCCTCCATTATTCTGTCCAATCCTCTTTTAAAGCTACCCACGCTAGCACAATGATATATAGTGTTGGCATAGGGGTACAGTGTGGACTATGGGTGGGATTCACCGAAAGAGTCTCGCAAGTACATGCCCTATGTGAGGGCTTCCGCTTTCACAATGGGACTTCCCCTCCTCATCCCCCATGACCTCTAGTGCCCCCACAAATTGGCTCTAGGGGATCAGTAGGACCCCCCAAATTGTGTGCAAGGGGAGGAGAGGAGGGATCATTCCATCTGGCAATGCTGGTGCCGATGGAACAGTCACCATGGTGCTTTGTTGTCACGATTAGAGATGCATGGGAATTGGCACTGTAATTGTTAGACACATCCACACTGAATCACCTCTGATACCCAAAGACCATTCTCTAGATACCACCATATGCTCCTTCACTCACTTTGAAAACTCACTTTCTCTCCTGCAGTTGGGATCTTGGTTGCAATATTTTGTCCTTTTTTACCTATCTTGCTTTCATGTGACAAGGCAATTTATTGTGCACAAAAATGTCTTCCCATGGAGGGTACGTTTGAAGTGTAAGATAGAATTGCAGTAATATGCCGTTAGTCATCTGAGTTCCAGGCTATTATCTATCATTAACTCATTTGGAATACCAGGATGTACAAACTGTTGTTTATAATGTTCTACCGTTGCCTGACAAGCTGCTCAACAAAAGCTGGCCTTTCACAATTCATTCAAACAAACATGCACCAATCTGAGACTGAGAAGAGGAATCTGTTGAGGGTTCAAACATAACTTTTCACTGTGCTTTTGCATTCATTTCAAAGTTGGCGCTGATTTGATTATCTGTTTGCTTAGCATCGGCAGAAATCTTGATACATAGTAAGAATTTTGCAATTTGGCCTCTTTCTCATACTGTCTGAAACACATGAGATTTGGAACTTCATACAGCATAGTATTTTGCACAAATTACACACGTGTAAATCCTGCCGCATGCCTCATTCCCAAAAATCCAGTGCTCTGCATGCTAATCAGAAGAAAAGAGACGTAAGACGGTGCAATCCTGTGCATGTTTATTCAGAAATAAACCCTACATCAGGATTCGTTCTCAAGCAAGTGTGTACACAGGATTGCAGCTTGACATTTTCTTTGGGCAATGAGACCGAGTTAAAGGCAAGGCAGATGGAGACTTACTGGCTATAAAGGAGGAAGGCAGAATTTTGCACAAGATCTGAGGGCCCTCTAAAGTGTGGGGCCCTGGGTTGTTGCCCAGTTTGCCTACCCCTAAAGCCACCATTGTACTAAACTAGAGATGGGGGACCCATGCCCTTCTGCATCTCATTGGAGTATAACTCTTCTAATTTCTTCTCTAATTTCTGACCATGCTGGCACTGGAGTCCAACAACGTCTAGAGGGCCACAGGTTCACCAGCCACATGCTAAACAAAGCTTTGTGGTTCATTTTAAACATACTATACACATGTCACTTCGGACTCAGCTAGACTGGTAAAGAAAAAGTGACTTATATGTGTTGCATGTGTGATATAATAGTGTGCACCATTTTACACATCACTTGGGAAGACAGGCGAACTAATATCAGCGTACTAGAAGAATCAAAGATCACCATGATTCTTCAACATCAACTTCATTGGAATGGTCTTGTGTGGGTGCCTGATAATCGTCTTCCAAAACAACTACTCTATTCCAAACTTAAATATGGAAAGCGTAATGCTGGTGGTCAACAAAAGAGGTTTAAAGACCGTCTCAAGGCAAATATTTAAAAAGTAGTATAAACACTGACAACTGGGAAACACTGGCCTGCGAGCGCTCCAGTTGGAGAACAGCCTTTACCAAAGGTGTCATGGGCTTTGAAGACACTCGAACTCAGGACGCAAGGGAAAAACGTGCTAGGAGGAAGGCACGCTTGGCAAATCCACACCATGATCAACTGGAAACCAATGTCCCCACTGTGGAAGGACGTGTGGATCCAGAACTGGCCTCCGCAGTCACTTACGGACTCATTGTTAAAGCCATGTTTGTGGAAGATAATCTTACTTGGCTATGAGTGATCACCAAAGAGAAGAGATAACATTGTGCCATGTGGAGTCCCATTTTTCTCTACCTGTTTTCCCTGTTCTTATTGAATTCCTGATCATGGAGAGAATCATAGAATCATAGAACTGTGGAGCTGGAAGGGACCCTGAGGGTCATCTATTCCAACCCCCTGCAATGCAGGAATCTCAGCTAAAGCATGCATGACAGATGCCCTTCCAACCTCTGCTTATAAACCTCCAAGGAAGGAGACTCCACAACCTCCAAGGAAACAAATAATGAGTGCCGTTTCAGACATAATGCTAAACGAGCTGCTCTGTTGTTTCTCTGCTTGACTAAGGGGGGGGGGGCTAAATGGGATTGCTTAAACTGTGTGCACCAGTATATTATGGTTAAAACAAATGCTTAGGCTTAGTGTTGCATGTGAATGTAGAAGGAGTTTGGATTTGATATCCCACTTCATCACTACCCTAAGGAGTCTCAAAGCAGCTAACAATCTCCTTTCCCTTCCTCCCAGTGTGGTGTAGTGGTTAAGAGCGGTAGTCTCGTAATCTGGGGAACTGGGTTCGCGTCTCCGCTCCTCCACATGCAGCTGCTAGGTGACCTTGGGCCAGTCACACTTCTTTGAAGTCTCTCAGCCCCACTCACCTCACAGAGTGTTTGTTGTGGGGGAGGAAGGGAAAGGAGAATGTTAGCCGCTTTGAGACTCCTTAAAGGGAGTGAAAGGCGGGTTATCAAATCCAAACTCTTCTTCTTCTTCTTCTTCAGATTAAGTGGGGGGGGGTTCCAAAAGGTTAGTTTGCTCCTTGGAGAATGAACCTAAAATTGCTAAGTAATTTGAACATTTTCAACTATTCTATGGAGATGAGTGCTAGGACTGCCATGTAGTTAGCTACAATCTATCCAGGTTATAAGCCAATTGTTTAGGATGGTAAAAGGGTAGACCAATGCCATTACTGGAAAAGGAGCAATTTCATTCATTCACAATAAAAAGTCCTGTTCCAGGTCTAGTACTGCTGTAGTGACCAAGTTCATTATTTCTTCTCTTGCTACAAAGGCAAAAAAAAATTGTTTCCTGACATAGTGAGCTCATGAGTGTTTACCAATTTTAATTTTTGCCCCTAAAAGTCCTGATTAATGGAATAGTAGGCATTCTGGTGAATGAATTGTTTTGGTTGTATGAAGGATGGTTCAGACATTTCTTTAAATATCATTGTTTTTTAACCACAAAAGGGTCTCATAGCAGCTTACAGGTCAATAATAACAAAACAGTTGCTGCCCCCAGGTTTACAACCAACAGGACACGACACCAAAGAAAAATAATTGGGAGGGGAAATGAAATAAGCAAACTTGGGTACCCTACCCGTTCCTAGTTACAAGTCCTTCTGATGACCAGCTGAAATGGAAAGGGCTCAAGGAAAGGAGGAGACAAAAGTTGCTGGTTTCTTGGATGCACTGATGTCTTGGCCCAGCAACTCGTCAGTGCAGAGAATACTGAGCCAGGTGGACTAACGGTCACTCAGTCTAATACAGCTTCCTGTTCTCCCCTTCACATCCAGCAGTTAAGGCTGACTAAAATGGAAATCATATCCCTCACTGCCTTACCGAGGAGATGCATAAGCAGTCTAATGAAGACTTTCATATGCCACCCTTTGTAATATGTATTACAACACAAAACAATAAATAAAATAAGACCAAAAGCAAATACTTGAAACAGCAGAAGCAACAGAAAGCTAGCCAATATTTTAAACTAACGGTGTTTATACAGTAGTTAAACAGCGGGGAGAATGGAAACGTTTTGCCTAAATTACTAAAAAACCACAAGTTACGAACCACACATGCTTACCTCATGTTATATGAGGAAGATATGAAAGTTCTGCTCTAGAGAAATCTAACTTGTTCCCTCTGCAACACTCTAATTTTTAATTTTATTTTGGTCATACTGTCTTCAGAACTGCCATTTATACACCTTCAGAGCTACAATTCCCAGCACTTTTAACAAAACCAAAGTTTCCAGGGTTTTTCAGGAGGAAGCCATGTACTTTAAAAAGGTGGTGTGGATGTCTCTTGAGAAGCAGCCTTAAGGCCAAAGTGGGAATTCCACTTGGAGGGAATGCCAAAAAGAAGCTTGTCAGTAAAAGGGGCTGCGCAGTTGTTTTACTTGCCAGCTGTACTCTTTAAAAGAGCAACTTCTTATTGATTTCAGGTCACTGTAGGAATATTTCTTAAGAGCCAAGGTACATATTAATGAAAGAGGTTTCTCTTGGCAGGGAGAGAAGTTAATTGAACCGAGTATATTTTCCCCAGCGCCAAAGAGGGGAAAGGGTTGAAGACAGAGACACTTCCCAGCTTCCAGTGTAAAGTGCTGCAAGGGGCAGAGAAACCTCTTCAATCAGACACAGGAGACCAGAATAAATAATACTCAGATCAGGTGCCATAGGGTCATCATGTTTCCTAAACTTACAGCTCTAGCACAGCTAATGGGTTCAGACAGGGTTCCCAAGCACCAAACACAGAGAGCTTCCTAAGCTCCCAACAACCAGCTTGCTTCCTTTACCAGTTCAGCATTTCCAAAGTGTACCAAGCACAGAGCTTGCAAAGTGTTTCCAAAGCACATGACAATCAACTGGTTTTCTTTCACTTAGTTTTCAGAAGAGAGGCTGTTTTGAAGCTCAGGTACTTGAATAAAACCTCTGTGTACTTTTTTGAGATTAATCCCATAGGCTGAATCTAGACACATCAAAGAAGCATTTTAGTTAAACACGTTGCCAACTTTGTATGAGAAACTGGGTAAGCAAAAACGGAACTCCACAGCGCCATCTGGTGTCACAGTGTTAGACTGCAGAAACAGCGCATATAAAGCGTTTCTTCTTTGCCAGTGTAGCTGAGTCCCCAGTGGACTTCCCACAGAACTGGGAATTCTAATCTGAGGCAACCACTGAAAACTGACATGGGGTGTTGTTCATTCTTCATTAGGTATTTTGTTTCTCTAATTGACTCCAGAGCTCTCCTCATTGCTGGCATGTGACCCCCAACAGGGAATGTGGCCCCTTGTCAGGAAATAAAATTTTAAACTGCTTTTAATGTTGTGTTTGAAATTGTTGTAATCTGCCCTGGGGCACAAAGGGCATGTGATAAATTAATAAATAATAATAATGATAATAATAATATTTTTTACAAGTACAGGGTGGAATCAACATAGTGCTAAGTCTCTCGTTCCATCAACACAAGGATTTCTCTGTAAATAATTATTATTACTGTTATTAATTATAATAATTAGCTGCTTATGTGCCAAAATGGTTGCCAAGTAAGTGGTTTATGAGTATAAAATAAATGCATAATTAAAATGTGCAATAACAAATCCAATGAGCATTAAAAATACCCTTAATTAAAATCTGTAAGACAAGCAATTGAAGAGCACAGCAATTAAAACAGTTAAAAATAGGTTCAGTTCAGGAGAATCATTGCCTAAAAACATGTGTCTTCAGGAGATGTCAGAAAGCCAATGCAGATGGGGCCTCAGCAAGTGAGGCATTCCACAATGCTGGTGCCACCAGCGGATAATCATCAAGCAAGGGAACTGTTCCCTCCCTCTATGCATCTCCTATACCTCTTCTAGGAGTTTCCCGAACCCTCTAGAGCAGATTTGGGGAGGGTGTAGGCAGTGGAAGGGGAGGGGAAACTCCTGTTGCACAAACAAAATTCCTTGCACTGACGGGGCACAGTAGTTGAAAACAACCCAGTCTTTTAAATATACTATTGTACATAAAAAACTTAGCACACTTATGGGAGATGGTGATATCTTAAAAAATAATAAATAATAATGAACGAGGCTGACAAATTATACTTCCAAATTCAAAAGTTGGACAGCTATGGTTCGTTTTTCCTCTTTCATGTTATTGCTCCAATCAGTAGGAATGAGCTTCCATTTCCCCTCTAGTGGAATTGTTACCACTGGCTGAAGTGCAAATGTTCCTGATTTCTATAAGCAAGCCATTAATTCTATAGATTAGAGATACAGCTTGCTGAGAAAATTTAGCAGAAAACAGGATAGTACCAGTGCAAACTTGATCCATTGGAAAATCTCTGTCTATATATAGGCTTTTCTGTTGCAAGTTTCTTTTTTTACCCTTCTGATGCTTCAGGCTGCCTTAGTTAAATGAAGCAGACGAGCGTCAGAGTGTCACATCAAACTCCCTTGACCTCAGCATGAAATCAGCACCATGGCATCAAAGAGCAAGGAACACAGAAGGAGTGTCTACAAGAAACAAAGACTCTTGGGGAAATCTCCCTCTTCATTTCTGACCATGGCTGAATTGATTAAGCAAGATGGTACCAACACATCCCACTAATGGAAACAGCCCTTCATAACTGGAGTCCTTTTGCAGACACTAGAGAGAGTACAACTGCTGACTTTTCTGTGTGTATTATCATTGGTCAGTGATAGGCAGGTAGAGAAGTGGGTGACAAAACAATGTCAGAAACAAACAGAAAAAGGAAATTCAGTCCCCAGCCTCTGGTTTTTCATAAAGAAGATGCATTTGTCAGAGCAAGGATGACCAACCAGTAGCCTGAAGTCCAGATTTGGCCTGTGAAGCACATGTGTATTTTTGGCTAATGTCATCAATTGGGTTGGAGTTTATTTATTTATTCTACTACTGCATATCAGGGTCATTATATTAAATCTGGGGGCTGGGAGTGGAGAGGGGGGGGGGACTCCTGAAGAAAACTCTTTCCTTAGAAACATCCTGAAAATTTGGAAACACATATTTCAGAAGCTAAAATGGGGGCTCCTACCCAATGTCTGCTTCATAACACTAATATGGAAGAGGGGGTATCTGATGGGGAGACCAGTGGGTGTAAGGTAGGTGATTTCGGCAATCCCACTTATCAGGACGCAGGAAATAGCATACAGCCACAGCCTACACTAGGGTTGCCATATTTCAAAAAGTGAACTGTTGTTGTTGCCAAAGTTGTTGCAAAATCAAAAAAAATTGAACTATTTTTAAGGAACTTTGCCAAAATTTACAGTTCTGATTTGGGTTGCCATATGTCCAGAATTCCACAAACATTTCCGTGATTTCAGCTCAAACAAAGCTTAAAACTGCCATGTTCCAGACTTACAGCAACTCTTGCCTACACATACCACCACAGAACAACATTATTAGGTTTCCTTCAGGGTATACCTTTCTGAATCATAGATATGTGTTTCAACATGCTCAGAGTTGTTTCCTTGAAGGCCACACCTCCTCAAAACCTTTTAGCATGTTCTAGTAACCAGGGAGGAAGCAGGGAGTTTTTACTGCTTTAAGGAGTGTTGTCCTTTTGTTTAGTATTTATTTTGTAACCTTGTGTGTGAGACAGAGAGCAGAACGGTGGATACAGTGCGAGTCTCCTTCTATAATAAATATGTATCTGTTTAGTATTTTTGGTAGCCTTTCTTGCTTGAATCAAATCAAAGAAACTTCTGCTGAGAGAGAGACAGAAGAGGAGGAACTTCTTAGCAACTTTTTCCAAGGTCTGTTCCTTAACCTATACAAGCTTAATATACACAAAGCAGGATAACTGTCTCTGGCAGTTCCCTTCCACCTCAAACTAGAACAAATTCCGGCTTATATTACGGTCCCCAGTAATGAATCTCCTTATTTGCTTATTGTTTGCTTTTTCTCTTCTTTCCTAGCCCCCAATCACTGCTCTTGTGACTTCAGTAAAAATAAATCTGGTGAAAGTTCCCAATCACTGCCCAACCCAATACATGTTTACTCAGACACAAGGCCCGCTGTGTTCCCTGTTTACTCAGATGCAAGTCCCACTGTGTCATTCTCAGACAATATATATTGGATTGCAGGCTTAAATTAATCTTAACATGTGTTTTGGGTGGTGTTTAGGGTGCTAAATTTCTGCTTGTTATGTACTCATTGACCGGTATGTTAGTTTTTAGCTGCTTAGCGAGAGACAGAAGAGGAGGAACTTCTCAGCAAGTTTTTTCAAGGCCTGTTCCTTAACCTATTCAAGGTTAAGTCACACATAGCAGGATAATTTAAAGATAATTTACCTTTTATTTTCTCAGATAAGATACTGGAATACAGTAGTACGTCAGGTTACATATGCTTCAGGTTACATATGCTTCAGGTTACAGACTCCACTAACCCAGAAATATTACTTCAGGTTAAGAACTTTGCTTCAGGATGAGAACAGAAATTGTGCAGCAGCGGTGCAGCGGCAGCAGGAGGCCCCATTAGCTAAAGTGGTGCTTCAGGTTAAGAACAGTTTCAGGTTAAGAACGGACCTCCAGAACGGATTAAGTATGTAACCAGAGGTACCACTGTATATCTGTTCATGAAAGACTATAAAGCATGTCTATGAGGGCAGTGATGCTCATTCATTAGACTTCTGGAAGGGGTCATTTAGCCTAAGACGTTTCACCAAACCCTAAAATAATGGAGGGCACAGAAATTACTATTCACATCATCACACACAGGGTAGCAGGTAGTATCTTGCCCCTGCTGCCTAAACCTGCCACTACAGTTGACCGGCACCACGTAATTAACAAGCTGGGGGGAAACAAACTTGAGCAGATATCAAGTGGCACAACTACTTAACTGAAAAGGAGAAGTAGTGACAGATTCCCTACCTGAAGTTGCTATTCAGTTCTTGCAAACCGATATGCTCTTTAATCAGAGCAGACTATGGGTGACAAGGGGCATGTAGCTGCACAACATCTTCAAAATGCCTGAGGAGGGGGTGAATTTTTCCTTAATCCTACAGATGCGCCAATGTGTCACTAGATACTCTAGGGAGATAGACGATTCATTTTCATGCCCCCCACTTGCCCCATCTCCAGTATATCTAGCAAGTCTGTCACTTTCATAGCCTCCCCGTACCTTTTGAGCATGTATGGCTGTTGGCTATTTACCCAACACCTGGGTTTTTAACTTTTCAACCATAAATAATCTGAAAGGGCTATAATTAGCAGATTTGGCCTCTTGCAAGAAAAAACCTGGAGGCTCAGTCAGAGAAAGGAAGAGTAAAACCAAAAGCAGCACAACGCTTCACTGCTGCAGTGGCTCAGCCAGGAAAACACACATCCCATTAATGGTTTTTCCTCCATACCAAATCTCCAAAATGAAGAACAAGGTGTTGTGGTTTTTTTATTCAGAAAGAGTTACACAGACATCATGATGATACATAACTGCATTCTGCACCCCACCCCAATACACAAATGACATGCTGGCATTTTGCGTTTGCGTTTTTCCTATAGCAAAAGTGGGCAGGATGCAATGTCTCTGCAGTGGTAATGACATTGAGGACATATCTGGACATTTTGCAGGTAGCCCCACTCCCATGCAAGTCAAGATGCATATATCTTGCCAAGTTATGTGGGACCTGAGGTAGGAAATCCCACAAGGATCTCTCTTCCTCCCTGGCAGTAAAAATAATAAATCAAGGACCTCCTCTCTGCATATGAACCGACTAGGACCCTGCAACCATCATCTGACGCTCTTCCTCGTGTGCCTCCTCCACAAGAGGTCTGGAGGAGGGCAACATGAGAATGGGCCTTTTTGGCAGTGGCTCCCCACTTGTGGAATGCTCATCCCAGCAAGGCTCACCTGGCAACTTCATTATACATCTTTAAGGTGACAGGTGAGAACATTCTTCAACTAGGCCTTTTCTGATTTACATTCTACATAGGGCTTTTTTTTTAGAGGGAACTCAAAGGAACCCAGTTCCAGCACCTCTCAGGTGAGTTCTGTCACCTTTCTGGTGAGTGCAATTGCTATTCTAAGAGAACAAGGGAGATGGTTTAGTTTGTTCTTGCTTTTGTTATGTATATTGTGTTTTCATCTTGCATTTTTATGCTGTGAACTGCTTTGAGATCTTTGGATAAAGGGTAGTATACAAATTTAATAAATAACTACTACAGTGGTACCTCAGGTTAAGTACTTAATTCGTTCCGGAGGTCCATTCTTAACCTGAAACTGTTCTTAACCTGAAGCACCACTTTAGCTAATGGGGCCTCCTGCTGCTGCCGTGCCACCAGAGCACGATTTCTGTTCTTATCCTGAAGCAAGGTTCTTAACCTGAAGCACTATTTCTGGGTTAGCAGAGTCTGTAACCTGCAGCGTATGTAACCTGAGGTACCACTGTACTACTACTACTACCAATGCGCTGCCCTTTTCTGATCCCCCAAATTAGCTGCCTGAGACCTTACCGTGCCTTACAAAGCCTTGTCACAACCGAGCAAGAAGAATGGCCAAATACATATTGTTTTCTTAGAAAGACTGTCTGAAAAAGCCCTTGGGAGACAAAGCAGCAATGATATTCTCGTTTTAACATCTCTTGTAAGACTTCTGCAGTTCCTCTGTACCTTTTGATTGTGGTTGACTTTTGTCTGTTTACCCAACACCTGGATTTTAACTTTGTCAACCATAAATGTTCTGAAAGGTTTATAATTAGTGGATTAGTGCATGCAAGAAAAGACTTGAAATCTCAACAGGGACTCTGGAAACTATTTTTACTTCAGAATGTCCTTGTATCTTCAGAAGTAATCAGTGTGGGAAGTTCCAAGTCTAGCTACACCAGCCAAAAAAGAGATCCCACTCACTGCCGGTTGTTCCACTCTGCTGTTGGCTGAGATTAGTTGCCCTTGGCGCTGACCATAACACATAAGAAATAATTACTTTAGGTTACAGATCAAATTCTGGTCACCAATAGCAACATTTCTACAGAAAACTAAGTGTTATCAGGGAAAGCTTCTCATCCTTGATGTTTTATTAGCTTTCTGCCCACAGGGAATTTCCTACTTGGGGAACCATTAAAACGTGTAACAGATCTAGGGGCAGATTGATACAGAAAAATTCAATCTCATATTCTATGTAACAAAAATGAGTCAATAAAATTTTTGGTTTGATGCATGGCATAACTGATCAATATTATAATAGCAATCAAAAGAACCATTACAGTTAGAAGATAATGAGAATATAATGACTTCAGTTTAAAAAAGGGGGGTTTTTTGTATCATTCTGCCCCACCTACGGGGCACTTTGATACATTGGACAGGGCACTTTGATACAAAGCGTAAATTGTATGAGAATGGTAATTATTTGCACAAATTTAATGAAAAAACATATTTTATTGTGAGAGATCATAATCAGCCTTACAATTTATTATTTAAAATCTAAATTACGTATCAAAACTAACAGTGTTTCACACATATCATAGACTTTATGGCAGGTTTTCTTAACAAAACATCGAAACTTATATTAATCTTTCCTCAAACACCTATCCATTAAAAAAAAAATACGGAAAAACTTAAAAAGTATAAGAACTCACATTAGGTAGTCAAAAAACAGTAATTTAAACAAAATGCTTATAAAAAAATAAGATAATTAATTAACGTGTAGCTTCTATTGCACATTATATCCACTTAAGTCAATAGAAAAAGTATAAAGAGATGTCTGAGATGTGCACTCTGGGAAATTTGGTTTTGGCAACGGCAAAACAACATCCTTGAAATCAACGCTTGCCTTATCTTCTACAATGGGGAAGACAAACATACAAGATCCTGGTTTTTTCCTGAGATATGACACTTGATAATCGACCAATTATATTTAGAAATGACTTCAGCCACGTAGTAAACAACCATTTTTTTCTTTTCAAAATTAATGAGTTTAGAGATTTCATGCAAACTTGTATATTGGGGCACTATTGTACCCATTACCTTTTATATGTATCAATGTGCCCTGGGTCTTAGTGTATCAAAGTGCCCCAATGGACATTTTCAAAAAAACTAACAATTATTAATAAAACCACTAAACTTGTCTAAAAATCACAGGTAATCCTGATTACTGAGTGGAATAACTTACCTCTGGTATTTTAAAATCTAAACTAAAGGCTGTAAAACAGTGTTGGAACACTTTTGAATTTCATATAATTTTTTAGTTGGCCATGCTAAAAACACATTTACTCTCGTCAAATGCCAACGGCTAACTGGCTGGCAGCACGGTTGCAACTGTTGTACTCACACATGTATAGACACATTTTATTGATGTAGTGAAACAAATAACATTTCTTGAAATTGAAATATTGTTGGTGTATCAATGTGCCCCGCTTCCCCCCTATCCCTCACCTGCCGTCTGAAATCAAATCACCCTGATTTGAAGTGTCATGAAAGGGCAATGAATTGATAGTTATTTCATCCATTTGTTGGTTTGTTTCTATATATATTTAAATTGTTTATATATGTTTATCTATAGATTGTCTACATATGTTTAAATTGTGCCAGAAGCAAATTTCACTGAGTTGATAAAAGCTTCTGGGTCCCAGGAATGTTTTTTCAGGTCAGACCACCATCACCTTTGAGGAATCTGGGATCACTTCCTCTTCAACAGGAGAAGGGTGGAGCCAGAACTCCAGGCAGAGGCCTTGCAGGGCTGAACCATGGCATGCTGGGACAGAGGCAGGGGTGCAGGATGCCTTGGGCTCCAATGCTGCACTGCCCCAAGAATCATAGAATCATAGAGTTGGAAGAGACCACAAGGGCCATCGAGTCCCACCCCCTGCCAAGCAGGAAACACCATCAGAGCACTCCTGACATATGGTTGTCAAGCCTCTGCTTAAAGACCGCCAAAGAAGGAGACTCCACCACACTCCTTGGCAGCAAATTCCACTGTCGAACAGCTCTTACTGTCAGGAAGTTCTTTCTAATGTTTAGGTGGAATCTTCTTTCTTGTAGTTTGGATCCATTGCTCCGTGTCCGCTTCTCTGGAGCAGCAGAAAACAACCTTTCTCCCTCCTCTATGTGACATCCTTTTATATATTTGAACATGGCTATCATATCACCCCTTAACCTCCTCTTCCCCAGGCTAAACATGCCCAGCTCCCTTAGCCGTTCCTCATAGGGCATCGTTTCCAGGCCTTTGACCATTTTGGTTGCCCTCCTCTGGACACATTCCAGTTTGTCAGTGTCCTTCTTGAACTGTGGTGCCCAGAACTGGACACAGTACTCCAGGTGAGGTCTGACCAGAGCAGAATACAGTGGCACTATTACTTCCCTTGATCTAGATGCTATACTCCTATTGATGCAGCCCAGAATTGCATTGGCTTTTTTAGCTGCTGCGTAACACTGTTGGCTCATGTCAAGTTTGTGGTCAACCAAGACTCCTAGATCCTTTTCACATGTACTGCTCTCAAGCCAGGTGTAACATTTCTCCCTGTTAAATTTTTTCTTGTTTGTTTTGGCCCAGTTCTCTAATTTGTCAAGGTCGTTTTGAAGTGTGATCCTATCCTCTGGGGTGTTAGCCACCCCTCCTAGTTTGGTGTCATCTGCAAATTTGATCAGGATGCCCTTGAGTCCATCATCCCTCTTGAGAGGTAATGCTGGAACAAGCCCCTCTTGAGATGTAACGCTCTGTAGACCCAGGTGTAAATATGTGTACAATAAACAATTATTTCTTAAAGACACTAGTCTTTAAGAAAAGCTGTGCCTTTATTTCCCAGTGGAAACACAACCCTGGGTGAGTGCCTGGAACCCCCTGGAATCTCAGGCAGCCACTTGGTGCCCATGTAACACTATCTACTGTCCAAGACTCCCAAGGAACACTTTATAGCTGTGTCTACCAGCGGGTGGCACTGTGAGTTAAACCACAGAGCCTAGGACTTGCCATTCAGAAGGTCGGTGGTTCAAATCCCTGCAACGGGGTGAGCTCCCGTTGCTCGGTCCCAGCTCCTGCCAACCTAGCAGTTCGAAAGCACGTCAAAGTGCAAGTAGATAAATAGGTACCGCTCTGGCGGAAAGGTAAACGGCCTTTCCGTGTGCTGCTCTGGCTTCACTAGATGAGGCTTAGTCATGCTGGCCACATGACCCAGAAGCTGTCTGCAGACAAACGCCGGCTCCCTCGGCCAATAAAGCGAGATGAGCGCTGCAACCCCAGAGTCAGGCATGACTGGACCTAATGGTCAGGGGTCCCCTTACCTTTACAGCTCAGAAAAATAATTTAACACAGCATTGAAAGGCAGCTAAAAAGCTGGAATGTGCAGATTTGCAGCTGGGAATTTAACGAACTGCCAGGGAGATGATTTTAACCTCTCCCTTTTCTTGCTGACTAGCATCCCATGCTAGAATAGTGCTCTGCCTTGAAGTCATTTCCAGACTAAAATGCTTTTGTTTCTTTATTAAAGGGAGACACTGCATGAACCTAGAAAATCATTAAGAATCTGGTGTTCTTTTGTTCCAGGCAGCTGAACAAAGCCAAATAAAGAAGGGCACTTTTTGTTTATTTTTATCATCACCTCTTTTGACACTTGGCACAAGAATATAGCAGTGAAGAGGGGAGGCATCAGACATGTGGAATTATACTGCAGCATGGCTGTAAAAACATGTGGGAGCTATTTGGTCATGTGTAGCGGTATTTCGGTACAGTATTCCAGATAATCCACACATTCCACAGATACATGAGGGAAATAAGGGCAAGATACAGGTGTTCCTCTAGCAGTGCCGCAGCACCAAATCATTAGCCTTTATTCCCAACACACACAGCCTTGGAGGAGGTTCAGTGGCATTGTTTTCTTGATCTGTGGATGCTCACTACTGGCCTTCGCCAAGGCCAATGTATGTAAACACTTTTTGAGAGTACTGAGAGAGAAAGCTCTCTGTTTGAAAATTAGGCAGGCAGAATTATCTGAATCAAATGAAATGTGCTGGATGTTTGTAAAAGTTGAATGGATTGCTGTATAGAAAAGTGGCGCTGATAGGTGACTGATACACTGAAAGGGATTTGCTGTTTTCAGCAAATAATGCAGCACTAGAGGTACCGTATTTTTTGCTCTATAGGACGCACCCAACCATAGGAGGGGGAGAACAGGGGAAAAAAATTCTCCCCCTCTCTGTTCAGCGCCCCTTTCATTTCTCCTCCTGCTTCGCTGAAGGGGCGCTGCGCAGAGAGGGAAAACTGCAGGGCCTCTCCAGCGAAGCGAAGCCTGGAGAGCGAGAGGGGTCGGTGCGCACCAACCCCTCTCACTCTCCCAGCTTCAGCAAAAGCAACGCAAAGCCTTCGGGTAGCTGCCTGAAGCCACCGGAGCACAGCGGGAGTTCGTGCTGCGCTCCAGGGGCTGCAGGCTGCAGTCTGCACTCCGAACTGCCACTGCACTCCGAAGGCTTGCGGATAGCTGCCTGAAGCCTGGAGAGCGAGAGGGGTCGGTGCGCACCAACCCCTTTCGCTCTCCAGGCTTCAGCGAAAGCAACGCAAAGTCTCCAGAGTACGGAGGGAGCACTCCCTCTGAGCTTCGGAGGCTTCGGATTGCTATCGCTGAAGCCAAGGAGCCTGCATTTGCTCCATAGGATGCACACACATTCCCCCTTCATTTTTGGAGGGGGGAAAGTGCGTCCTAGAGACCGAAAAATACGGTAATTCTGTTACTTCCCAAGATGTGTCACTGTGCACTGTAAACCACGAAATTCTCTGCTCAGTATCCAGTTTTGCCAGAGCTTGCTCTGTAGGCATATGGGACAGGGTCTTATTGGTGGTGGTGCTCCAGCGGTGGAACCTTGGGGACACAAATGGCCATAATGTTCTGTTGCTTCTCTAGCCTTTGCTTAAGACTTTTCTGAGCCTTGAGTCTGCTTTGTAATTGTATCATTTCAAGTTTTGTTGATGCTTTGATTATTATTTTTTAATGATCATGTTTTATTTATTGTTCTGGAAACTACTGTGAGGACACCTGCTGATGAAAAGTGGTATATAAACACCCTAAGCAAATGAGTCAAGAGAGATGAGTTTCATGGCAAACATGCATAAATGTTTCAGTTAGATTGCTTGCATGTTTTCAGGAGTGCATTCCATTAATGCAATATTAAAATGTAAACACAACATTAACAGGTCACAAGGATGCCTTTTTACATACTTAAAGGACAAAAGGGGTATTCTCAAAAAGGAATCGCTATGCTCAAAATCAAGTTGCCAATACAAACAAGCCGGGTAGATATAAGACTGACTCATTGCCATATGTGCCACATGGGAAATTTGAATTTGCAGGTAGTGCTGAATGCTGCAGCCCAGCTTTTGGCTGGAGCAGCTCCACATCCGCATATTACACTGCTGCTGAAAGCTCTGCATTGGCTGCCAGTTCAAGATACCATTGTATAAAGCCCTAAAATTGCCTTAGGACCAGGTTACTTTGCTCCTTAGGCAGCAGCCATATCAGTACACTTCCCTGGAGAAGCCTAAAGTTATATTTGTTTAGTTTCTACATGAACCAAGGTTTTTAGCATAGTAGCACTAGTGTTTTGGAACACTGCTGCTATTGAAATGAACCAGGGCAGCAACTGAATTTTTGTTTTCTTTCACCAAACATTTTTAGAGAATTAATTTGATTCAGTGTTTGTTGAGCATTTGTTCTGCATTTTATGACTTTATCACATTTTAATGATTTCATTTTATTCCGCCAAACATATATTTCTTTTTAGCTGAAGTTTTATAAATACTGTACTCTTACAAAGGTATAGCTCTTGTCTTTGGAACTCTTCTTGAATCAATAGGTGTCTAACGTTATGGAAAAGTCAGAAAAGTTGTTCCTCATCTTCCTTCTTTGGGTTTGGGGAGTTTGCATTGTTTTAATTTTGGCTTTTGGTGTCACAATCTAGAACATTCTGCACATGTGTGTTTCATGCTGATTTATATTCCATAGTTAGATGATGTTCAAAATGCATGATCTTGCAAATAATAATAGCAAATTTGGTGTAAGGTCTGAAGAAATGCCGATGATATCAGCAGTCCCTCTCTCTTTTTTCAGCCAAAGAAATATGTTAAATTGGTTTATACTAACAAGAATCACCTGTACTGTATTAAGTGTGCAATCCTATCTCTGACTTATAACTTGAGCAGGCCTGAAATCATGGCTATCTCCCCTTGTGCTATTGGGACTCTAGTTATGGCAGTGTAGGTAGGGAATCTATCCTGTTGTTGTGATGACATCATTGAGCTGGTAGTACCTGCCACTCATTGGGTGCTAGGCACACAACAGTGGTGTGCCTTTGTGTGTCCCAGATCCTTCTTCCCTAAAGAGAAGATGCTGCCATTTTTCTCCATTCCATATAGATATTGTGTTGTTAACAGACCTTTTATCAAGGATTGTTCACATAAGAAGAGGTGGTCTCTCATGACATCCTCCCAAATCACACTACCTCTCTCCCCTTGTTGCCAGCATTTGTTGGCCTCCTTTGCTTACGGCTTCTGATGCATACAACTACTGCTGATCAGAAGAATCACGCTTGGAAAAGCAGCCTTGGCACAAGCCTTGTCAGTGACCTCTCTGATGGATAAAGGAGCAGAAGGCAAAGGGTGGGGAGAACTATTAAGCCAATCCTTTTCACTATCAGATTCATCACTAAAGCCACTGCCATTGCAGAACAAGGGATGGAATCAAGCAAGCTTCTCTGGGCATAGCAGATGCATTGCATGGTGGTAGTGATTGAGACTGTGCAAAAGCTTGGAAGTCTGGCTTGTTTTTTCTAAAGGGACTAAATGCTCCTGAAAACTCGACGCATCAGAACGACTGCAACAGAACCCATTAGCAAGGTATTGCACTAGTGTTCCCTCTCTGTTCAGTGTGCTCTACCTGCACAGGTCATATGGAAAATTGCAAAAGTGCCATTTGTACTTTTATATCAGAGGTACTTAACAAAGACTGGATAAGTTCCCTGGGACTCTGCTATCCAACTAGCCCATTAAACACAAACACACTGATCACCCAGCTTTCAATAAGGCTCTCACGCACTTGGCTGTTCCTCACAGGTTTGGTCACACTTGTCAGCAAGACCTCTTCATTCCTCTGAACCAAGTTTATGTCATGTTAACCAATAGGAAATTCTGTGCTATAATCTACAGTGAACTTTATAAATGCAAACACTACTGGAAGTAAGATAAGCACAGTTGAACATTATTGCCATTTCAACCACATAGGAGAAAACAAGATCGGACTGAAGAGATGGGTGGAAACAAAAAAGTTCTTGCTATGCATATGGTCCAATCAAATAAATACACTGTATGGAAATGTGGATAATTTGGATTCTTTTTTCTGTTTAAGTTAAAAGCATTTCACAGATGGATCTTGCCATAAAGACACCCAAGGGCCTTGAAATGTGACCGATAAAAAGGTTGCATACATAAATTTCCCGAAGCCTTTCTCACAAACAAGTATAGCCTCAAGGTAGTGGAGGTTTTCTTTTTCTTTTTCTATTTTTTATTTTAACAAAGTAATAATCATAAATAAATAAGAATAGAAATGTGCACCCCACCACCGAGACCATTCCATTGTAACTATCCAACCTCCCAAAATGTCAACACCTCTTGCAATGGTTTGACCCCTTTCCGTTTTAACAGTACAAATTCTACAAACACCTTCCATATCTCCTCAAAATCATTTCTCCTGCGTATTCCCCATCTTACCTTAATGGCACATGTTAATTTATCATTAATAGCTATATCCCACACCTCTTTATACCATTCTTCCATTTTATATTCTGCTTGCCCTTTCCACTTCCTAGCTATCATAATTCATGCAGCTGTCAATAAATTTGTGAGCAAGTCCTTCATAGCCTGCAAACCTTCCACCCCATCATAAATTGATAATAATGCTACCTCTGGACTTTCAGTCAGCTTTAACCTAGTGATTTCTGTTATCTCCTTAAACACCCTTTGCCAGAAAAATTGTACATATTTACACCCCCACCACATGCGAACATAATTCCTGGTTTCCTGGCATCCTCTCCAACATAACACTGGATATTCCTTGTTTATTTGATTTAATCTGACTGGTGTTAAATACCATCTCCAAACTAGAAGAAGAAGAAGAAGAGTTTGGATTTGATATCCCGCCTTTCACTCCCTTTAAGGAGTCTCAAAGCGGCTAACATTCTCCTTTCCCTTCCTCCCCCACAACAAACACTCTGTGAGGTGAGTGGGGCTGAGAGACTTCAGAGAAGTGTGACTGGCCCAAGGTCACCCAGCAGCTGCATGTGGAGGAGCGGAGCGGAGACACGAACCCGGTTCCCCAGATTACGAGACTACCGCTCTTAACCACTACACCACACTGGCTCAACTAATTTAGAGGTTTGTGATGAGAGTTTTCCTTCTCCTAGATGGGCTACCTTTCCAGGTTGATTACCACTGGACCCACTATTGGTCTTGTCCACTCAAACCATGGGAACCTGTCTTCACATGCAGGGAATAGACAAGCCCCTAACTTACTGAGGATTTAAGACCCATCATCTACCCTCACCTGGTTTAACCAACCAGTCAAAGCAGTTATCCAGGGTTTGGCCCCTGTCGCATTGCTAACAGCTTCTAGGAGCCGCAGGTGAGAACCGAGTGCAGGGTGGGCACCAATGGGTGGAGAAACTACCCAGAAGGATACAACATGTCCCCTACGATTCTAATGTCCAGTACCAAGATGAAGATCTACCAGCCAGGCTTGCATGTTGAGCATGTTGCTTTCTGGAAGTGAGTTGTGGGCAACTTACAACCACCAGGTGTAACACCACAACACCTTCCACATCAGGAAGGTCTCTCCCATATCAGTCTCTACAGCCACAGCAGGTGTTGTAACCTTCCAACGATTTGATTCACCCCCAAAGTCAAAGTCCTCCATTGTCTCTTGAGACAGACGGATGCCAACCCAATATAGATTTCCATCAGATCAGAATCAGTCCTCTTCGTTTTACTCCACTCATCCCCTTTTCCTAGATATTTGGCGTCTCATTCATACAATGGATTGCCATCTGCATACAGACACCCTAGACCACAAGCTCATGTGGACAAATGGCATGCAAGAACAAGCATTCACAGATACAGCTGACACCCACCATGATAATGGGTCTCTGCGACCATTTGGTTCACATTACTTCATCTATCTATGCAAATATGGGTTGTCTGACCCATTAAGATTGAAATTCCTCATATATAGGCAGAATCTATCCTATCTTCTATGAATCATGCCTCATCCCCACCTCGAGTTTTTGGTCCTTTAAATGTCCAATAATGAAATAGTTATGCAAGTTTTCATCATTACTTTTCTGACTACTTAAAAGAAAAGATCCAATACTGGGTAATAAAACAAAAGTTCTCATTTTGGGGAAAATGTTTGGTTTCATCAGTGGTTACCACACTGGTTCCAGTAAGATATATAAAATAGCTACACTTATATCTAGGGTTTTGAATATTTTTCATGTTCATGCACACAAATAAGTCTCTGTGCCAAGGTAACCCAAAATCAGATGCATTGAAAGCTAATTTCTGCAACCTGAATAAGGTATGTACCATAACTGTACACATATTTGCATATTTTCCATAATCTGCCTGTCAGATCTGGGCAAGGAATTATGCAGGATGTTGAAGACCAACTCTAGAAATTCTACCTCATCGTCCCAACACAGACTTGAAAAAAGTCACCAGGAATTGGAACCTAGATTCTGATGTTTAGTGTTCACATGCACTTTAAACGTATTTTCTGCATTCTCACCTAAGCTTTGCTCACAGATTCTTCTCCATAGAGGACAAGCCTTGTGGGCCAACTGTGTGTGTCTCCCACATACACACACCACAAAAAACAACAACACCACAGCAGCTTCTGGTAACTGTACACGCATATAGAAATGCCCAGGCTTTTGCAAACCACATAACACTCCCATATATCCAGCAATCATCAGGAAGGAATCACCTATGTTAGAGCAGCCATTAATATTTTGCTTCTTAGTATTTTTCATTCCTTTTGAGTCCCATAGCTTTTACTGCGCATAGTAAGAAAGTCCGAAAGCAAGAGGAGGAACAGGATGGCTCTTGTTGCAAACATGGTCTGCCAAGAGAATGCTTGAACTGTAACAATCCATCCTCTTGTGTTCAATTACTAAACTGCTGTCAATTACAAACGGGTTTCTGTGGGTTCTCCTAATATGAACATTATCACCGTGCAGAGGATCAGAAACAGTTCACTCCTCCTACAAAGAGGACACAATGACCCAGCAGCAAATCACCATTGGAATTTATGTTACTAGGGTTTGTTTTGCTGATTCCAAAGGACAGAACGCTGCCAGTGAAAAACAGTGAGGTTTCATTTATCAACAGCAACACTGCTTTAATTTTGCCCTTCCCCTTTCTAGTATTTTGCAGCCTAGTACTTTCTGCTTTAGAAATGGTACACATAGTTTTCTCATAGAAGTTGTAGCATGTGATTCCTGGATTGTTATTCCTAGCTTCCCTCCTCCCTCCGCACCGTGTTCCCTTCAAGTTTATTCCCCTTTTCAGTTTGTGCTTTTGATGGGAAGAGTTTAATTTACCTCACAAATGGACCTAAATCCCACCACAGGTCTGTAGCAACAAAGACAAAGCAGTCACTAAATTCAGTGTGATTTCAGCGTCACTAAGACAGTTAAATCATCAATCATGCCTTATATGAGGAACCAGGTGTTCAGGATTTGCCTCACAGTTCCACAAAAAGGCAGAGAACCCAAATTTGCCATGCTGAGCTTCCACCAAATTCTGCAACCTACCATAAGTAAATTCTGCAAACCACATACACTGCTCCAACAGGGCCATATTTACTGGGGCAATTCCCATTTTCTGACCCCCAAACCCCTGCAGAATCACTATCCCATTGTGTTATTTTCTGGGCAGGGGGAGTTGTTTGGGGGGGGGAATTGTCAGTATTGGTACTTTCCAACACTACAATTCTGTGATTCTATGAAAACCCAAGTTATGTCAATCTCTTTATTAGGACCAAACAAAATGTCACACAAGAGTAAGCAAATTTTTGAGTTCTTCAGAATAACCTGCTTCAGAATAATCAAGTTGTAACCTGCAACTTGAGGAAGAGCTCTGGAGAACTCAAAAGCTTACTCACTGTTTTGTAACATTCTGGTTGGTCCTAATAAAGGCATTGCCCAACTGTGGATTTTAGAATGAATACACACACACTAGACCAACACGCTTGCTTTTGCTTTTTTAAGGTGCTACAGAATCCTTTGTTCTTTTTTGCTTTTTAGGTTATTTTTGTGACTCACTAGCGTGTTTCATCTCTCTCTGCAGGGTTTCTGGAAGTTGAATCTCTGAGTAGGTGGGAGGATGCATTTTTCATGATACAAATGCTTGTGCAGGAACACTAAAATGCAGCTCATAGCCAGTTATTTCACACACAAGGCAACTGCTGAGGAAGTTGATTACCGTATATACTCAAGTATAAGCCGATCTGAATATAGCCAAGGCACCTAATTTTACCACAAAAAACTGGGAAAACTTATTGACTCGAGTATAAGCCAGTTCACCACACCAGAGGCTGTTGGTGGGGGCGGCAGAGGAAGAACAAGCAGCTGGAAAGGGCTGCTTTTGGTCTGCTTGTTCCTCCTCCACCGCTGTCGACAGTGGCAAAGGCGGTGGAGGACGAAGGAGCAGCCTGAAAGGACCCTCACTCAAGTATATGCCAAGGGGGGGCTGAAAAAGTCAGCTTATACTCAAGTATATACGGTATATTTTTCTTGGAGATTGTTAACTTCAAGAATAATCATATTCTTGAAATTTAAATACTGCAGAATACACAAATGCATACAGAAGGTGGAAGAGACCCACCCCCCTATGTGGGGGGCATCAGAAGTAATTCATAGCTGTTACAAACGAGTTCCATCTTCACAACACTGGAGGGTCGAAACAAAGCAACTTGAAACTATTTATTAATTATTAATTATGCACATCTTTTAAACTTGTTCATATTTTGCTAATTCTGCTAATGGGGAAGTGAGCCAAACACTAGAGAACTGTTCCCTGACCACTGGGATTCTACCGACTCCCCAATTCTCTTTGACCGTTTCAGAACACATTCCTTGACCCCTGAGTTCCAAGCCTAGCTTCTACACCATATGGACTAGAAACCTGCTTTTTAAAATTCAAACAATATAATCTGTGGTCCTCAGAAGGTTAAATTCTGCACCAAGTAGTATGTTCCATGCTTTTTATGTGTCTAATCTGGCACTCTTGGTCAGCCAGAAGATAACATTTAATAGTTATGCAGACTTCTCTCTGGTTTCCCTGTTTGGACCACCAATAAGTTTAGAGACTAAAAAGCCAATAGGCAGTTTGGGGAAATTGCAGAAATTTAAAATTCAGCGCCCCTCCTGCGTGGTGTTTGGTGGGTTTTCATCGTATGCCAGGCAACCACAAACTGATTAGGAAGCTGCTGTGTCCTGCTTTTATGGGCAAGCAGCTATGACGGTTTAAAGAATAAAGTGGTATCCTCACAAACCCCTTCAGAACCAGCAACATGCAAAATCTCTTTAAGTTACTACCTCATGGCAAACGTTTTTAAATGGAACTCCCTGCTGAAATGAACAGGGGCTCGCTTGAAACAGGGTATGACTCAGAAGAACAAATAGATCTCAGCCAGGACTGTACAGAAAAGTCAGGGACTCCTGGTTGCCAAACTAATAAATAGTTTATTTTCCCTTTGTTTCTGACAGACGGATGTGGCAAACAATGTCAGAACGTCAAATGTGAATAATAACAAACATCTTAAGCAGGAATGGAGAAATAAGGAGGGTAAGAATAATTTTGAAGATGGCACTACTTTTGTTCTTGGCTTTGTACCGTTGCTACTTTTTTCCTTCTTATTTGGCACTGAAGCAGCTATTCTTAAGTAGCCAAAGTTATTTATTTACTTGATTTATATCCCACCTTTCCTGCAAGGAGCTCAAGGCTGCCTACATGGTTTCCTGCCTCCACAGTTTACCCTCACGACAACCATGGGAGGTGGGTTAGGCTAAGAGACAGGTACTACTAGCCCAAGGTCCCTCAATGAGCTTCATGGCTGAGTAAGGATTTGAGGAGGTCTATGATCTATGAGGTCTATGTTTTCGAGGTTACCAGCATGAGTTTGACCAAACTGCGAGAGGCAGTGGAGGACAGAGGTGCCTGGCGTTCTCTGGTCCATGGGGTCACGAAGAGTCGGACACGACTAAACGACTAAACAACAACAACAATGATCTTCCACTGCGGGAGGCAGTGGAAGACAGGAGTGCCTGGCGTGCTCTGGTCCATGGGGTCACGAAGAGTCGGACACGACTAAACCCACAGCATGATCTTCTACAATAGTGCTGAAGCTTCCAAGTATTTTGGCAATCTGTTCTCAGCTAGTTATCCAGTCATGGCATGGGACTCCTATACAATGTACTGTGTGCAATGTTCAAGTAAGTCTGCCCTATCAGTGTCCTGCTTAAATTGCATTTTACTGTAGATTTTAAAATGGGCTTTTAAAAAAAATGTCACACACAGTTTGGGGAGCCTTTTTGGTCAGAAAGTGGAATAAAAATACAACAGATATCATAACAAATTGCATTCCCCACCCCACCTCCTGGAAGCCATCCTTCAAGCAGATAGCAATTTTAATTTTATTTCCATTCTTCCAACTCTCCTGCTCTTCCTCTGGAGTTCCCAAGTCACCCTTATTTCATTTTGCTCCCTCGGATCCAGATTACAGCAGATAGTGATAAACAAACCTCTATTCCAAACTCAGCTTGCATAGCACTCCTTAGGAGGCTGTCACACCCCGTCCTTCTAAGATTTCTAATAAACCTGTTTTCTCTCCCCCACTCGGCGAACCCACACTACTTACACAGAAAGTACGCTTTCCTCTCCGGTACACCTTCCCAAAGTTCCCCCTTTTATGCATCCCTCACCCTGAAAAGCATCCCCAAGCAAAAACATGGGATTTGCACGAGGCAATCTTTTGCTTCTCTTCTAAAACTGCCTCAGCCAAAGCATGAGGCAAGCATTTTCAGCATCAGCATAAGATACCATACAGTATTTCTCAAGCACTACATGCTAGGAAAACCCACTTTCAGTTTTCATAACTCAGCATTACCCCACTGCAAGACAGTCTGCCTTTTTTATTTACAAAATGTATATGATTCAAATCTATTTGGCAATGATCAGAGCTGGATAAAAGAGTCTAATGTGACAGCCACTTGGTGAGTTTCCTATATAATTCCTTTTTCCATTTAACTCTCCCCCCCACACCCCCACCCATCAACTTTCAAAAAGATGAAGAAAAAGAAGTCCAAGTCACCAAGGCAGACACTCTGCGCCAGGGAGGGATGGCAATACACCAACAACCAAGTGCCTTACCTAGAGTGGTGGTCCAGGGGACTAGCTGAAGGCAGAGAACCAGCTGCAGGAGGAAATCCATGACTTTGCTGGGTCCCCTATGACTCTCTGCCAGCACTGACCCTCTTCCCTGTGTGCCAGTCCTTCTCTCTAAGGCTCTGCAAGAGCTCTGATGTTAATGCTTGGACTCTTGCTGGCTTATAGAAGAATTCCACCTCCTGCTAGGGGAGACTCTCATGGGTCCTAAAGCCCTCATGGTTTCGTCGCCCCCTGTGCATTCACCTCCTTCAGCAAATTCAAGAAGCAGAACAGCATGAATTATTAACACATCTGTGTGTCCATTTATTTAAACATTAGCATTCAGCTGGAAGAGCTGATTTTGTCAGCTGAGCACCCCCACCCCACCCTGAAACTGCCTAGGCAGAAACGCTCCAGGTTTGTTTGTAAGGGAGATGAAAGCCTGGGCAAACTAAGCTCTTTTTAACCTGGTCCCTGACAGCAGCATCTCTGATAATTTATTTATTTTTATATTAAATTTATATCCCACTCCTTCCTCTCAAAGGAGCCCCAAACATTGGAGTTGGGCTGTAAAAGCTAAACCCCATTTTTTCTTTAGCAGCTTCCATTATAGTAATTGCAAACAGATGTAAACATTTCGATTGACAACCTTTGCTTATCACTTCACGTTCCCCACAGGAAAAGCCGTGTTCCAAGATAGCCAAGCCATTTTTCTATCTGCCACAATTGCACAAAAGCGGATGGAGACCTCAGGCAACTTCCCATGTTATGCTTTTGTTGGGCATTTTAAAACTTCTACCTCCTCCTTGCATATCTGTGTTACTAATGAAAGAAGACACATACACATACACAAACACTTCCTATAGATGTGTTGGCACTGACACTCGGCCATTGGAACCTTTCTGTTGCAGCACCTAGAGGTGCCTCTTTACTACACTTAATGGTACTCCCTTTAAGAAGACCATGAGTCCCCTGCCACTGCTATTCCGTGCTTTACAGCTGTTGCCACATTCTCGAGATGTTAGAGCAAATGAACAGACAACAGTTTGCCAAACCTGCTAAAAAAACAACAACAGAAATATTATGAGTGTGTGCAGTTTGACTTACTTAAATTATAGCACCACCACTGCTACAGAAATAAAAGGATAAAAGTGCCCTGTTAGGGTTTTTAAAAGTAAAAAATAATTATTGTAGAAAAGGATAGTGTATTTTTATGTAAAAGTAATAAAATGGACTGTGGTGACCAATGTACTTGCCTGGTTGGCTGCCCCTTGAATATAATTTATTTTTTTAAAAAAAATGGAGAAAGGATACTGTAGCAACCAATGTCAGCTGAAGTGGTACTTCAGGTACTGATGTGGGACCTCTTTGCTGCTGTCCCCATCATCTCCACTCTTTAGTGTTTTGAGAAGGAGAAGAGGAGGAGGAGGAGTTGGATTTGATACCCCGCTTTATCACTACCCGAAGGAGTCTCAAAGCGGCTAACATTCTCCTTTCCCTTCCTCCCCCACAACAAACACTCACTCTGTGAGGTGAGTGGGGCTGAGAGACTTCAGAGAAGTGTGACTAGCCCAAGGTCACCCAGCAGCTGCATGTGGAGGAGCAGAGACGCGAACCCGGCTCCCCAGATTATGAGTCTATCGCTCTTAACCACTACACCACACTGGCTAGACTTGGAGGAGGGCTAGACTTGAGATTTCAGGTACAGCTCTAGCTATTACTGTTCAGGTAGATATTTCCACAGCTCTAGAACATCAATAAGGAAAAGGTATTTCTGTTCTGTTTCTCCCCCACTCCCTTCATCCAGCCTTGGCTCCTGCCTGTTGCTGTTCAAAATGGCAGCCATGCTTGCTCCAGCAAATAAGGGAAGGATAGATTTGCTCAGTGGTAGAGCAACTGCTTTGCATGCAAAATAGGCAGGCCCTGTCAGTGTGGTAAGTTGGATGGACTCATTATAAGGCAGCTTCCTATGGTTTGATATTTTGATTTTGTTCTGTGAACTGCCCTGAGACCTCTGGGTATAGGGTGGTATATAAATTCAATAAATAATAATAATAATAATAATAATAATAATAATAATAATAATAATATTCCTAAGTGGAATAAGAGTAGTTCAGGCAATCTGGGGGAAAGTATCCACTGAATATTCAGGTTGCACCCAACCATATGAAAAGAGGGCAGCCATTGTGGAACATTTCCACTATTTTATGACATTTTATGCAAACATTCCTCCAAGCAGTACAGAGCCCTGTATATAGTTGTCCTTTTCAAAAGTTTTAAACCAGAGCCTGAATATCCAGGGATGCTGTTGTAGTGGGTTTCCTGTGTTAAGTAGGGAGCTGGACTAGACACTGGAGTCCTTAAGGTGGCTTTCAACAAATATTTAAAATCATAACAATAAAACCTTACCATAACTAATGATATTAATACTGCAGGGAGTGCAGACTGGGGAAGGTGAAACCAGCCAACCAACTTTGTGTTTACTCAAGAGACAGGTTGCTAAAACTGAGGAACTACATACATATATATATATATATATATATATATATATATATATATATATATAATTTTTATTAATTTTCCAATAAAAACAAATTTATAAAACAATTAAACATTAAGAATCCATCACACATCTTTTTTCGGAACTACATGTTATTTTAAAGGGTCAGACAAAACCCCACTGACCACTTGTTTTGCTTGACAGGAACTGACTCAATGAGTTACAATACCCAGTTCTGGCCAACTGGCCTGGTGGTGCCCAAGTGCAAGGGGTTGCACTGCTGAGCTACTTTGGTGCTTCAGAGAGTAAAGTATTTGGAGTAAGGCATCAGGAAATTGTTTGTTAGGCAAGTGTTTACATAATAAGTTGAAGATTTCTATTGATTCCTATGGGGAGATTTCTAATACATTCCCAACCACGGAATTTTGACATCAAATGATGGAGAAACCCAGAAAAGCCCATGAAAATCCCCTGAAACCTTGCAAAAGTCAAGCAAGGAGGGAATAATGTTCTCTTATTCATCTGATCTCTCACCCTTCCTGCATCCCATCATGGTTTCTAGTGAAACAACTGCTGTGGACCAGCAAAACACAAAAAAGTAAGGCTTGTTTAAGGCTGCTTAATTGTTTAAGGTCAGACTGTGAGGCTATCTGAAACTGCAGCATGTATAGGGAGGTCTGGGTACTAATTTCTTGTGTTTGGATAAGTGATTTTTTTTGTATAATGAGCATTTGGATAATGGGACCTGTGTGTCCTTTGCTTCAGCACCATCTTCAGTGTTTCTTTAAAGCTCAGGAGAGGAGAGGACACAGAGGCTGCTTTTACTTACACCCTACCAATGGTCAAGCACAGATCCTGTAACATTAGAGTGCATTCCACATTAGTTCCAGCAGTAAATCCAATGTGTTAGCATGTCAAGTTTAGTACGCACAAGTAGCCTCACTTCAGGGTCACAGCTTGTGAAGTAAGTTTATTTGTCAATAGGGATTACTCCCCAAACCTCCTACTAGCTTCATGGTGAGGAAGAAATGCCAAGACACGACCTTGACACAAAATAAATCCATCACCTCCCTGGAAGCATTTTCCAATGAGATTTGAGGAACAAATTGAAAATATTCTCCATTTCTTTCTCAACATTGCAAATGATTCTGTTGAGCTGCAGTATTTTCATAGGTCTGGGTTATGTAAATTGAAATACTTTTATGTTATGAAGGGAATTCTCACAGTTACTAGTTCAAGTTGTACTGCTCCATATGTAACTATTTCCACACAGGTCTTGCAGAAATGAAGCTTGAAAATGTGGAGGTGTGTGTGTGTGTGTGTGTTGGGTGGGGGGCTTCCAGTATGAAATTTAGAAAAACCTACTCATTTGCACTGGGTCATCTCACAATATGGGACAGTGTAGAAATAAAACCGTCCAATTTTGGGAGCTTCTTTTGGGCTCATGCTCGCAATGATCAGAAAGGTAAAGGTAAAGGGACCCCTGACCATTAAGTCCAGTCGCAGATGACTCTGGGGTTGTGGCGCTCATCTCGCTTTATTGGCCGAGGGAGCCGGTGTACAGCTTCTGGGTCATGTGGCCAGCATGACTAAGCCGCTTCTGGCGAACCAGAGCAGCGCACGGAAACGCCGTTTACCTTCCCACCGGAATGGTACCTATTTATCTCCTTGCACTTTGATGTGCTTTCGAACTACTAGGTTGGCAGGAATAGGTACCGAACAACAAGAGCTCACCCCGTTGCGGGGATTCGAACCGCTGACCTTCTGATTGGCAAGCCCTAGGCTCTGTGGTTTAGACCACAGCGCCACCTGCGTCCCCAATGTGTTGGCAAATCAGCAGCCACTGATGAGATGGTTGACTAGGTGGAACTGCTGGCTGTCAAGGCAATGGACTGGAAAAGCTGCACTTATCCATAAATACTGAGAAATGACAGCAGAGGCAAGGGATTCCTGAATCATCAGCACTCTGTAAGCATGTGGTTGCCAACCAAAAGAGCCTTCCCAGCAACCAGGACTGTTAAAGGTAAGAGTATTTTCTAAACAGGCATGAGTTGCTGACATTGCTGAAGGTAGCTATTCCATGCTAAATAGTTAAAAGAAAAAGGCAGTGCAGCTGGAGCATTAGGTGTGCTGGTAATTAGCTTGGAAACTGAAACGGAAGTGTGGAATGCCTGCACAAGAGAAGAGAAGAATGAGGGAACGCAACCATGATCAGAATTATTAGGAGTAGGCATGCCTTCTTGGCACACGATAACCTACTCCTAACTTCCTGACTTTGACCTAAAAGAACATCTATAAATAAAAGATCGTAGCCCAAAAAGGTTGCCAACATCCCCAGCAAGCCAACATAGAAATAGGCTCATTTTCCCCAGATCTGCAAAACCAGCAAGCACATGTCAGATCCAATATATGCAAACAGTAACAAAACACATCTGAAACTGTCTGAAACTCTCCAACTGAATTACTCTTTAAATCTGTTTCCCATTTAAACGATGTCTAATATCTTCATCTTCCTGTTTGGATTAATCTGTCACTTTAGGAATAATAAAAATAAAAAGCATCTTATTTCTGCTGAGGGATGTGGGAGGCAACAGGCTCGGTTCAAAAACAAAAACACCAATAGCCACAAACACTCATGCTGATCCCAGAATCCCCAAATAAGAACATGTCAGCCAAAAAAATTATCCGCTGAGATATTCATTCAACACACTTTCAATTAATTAGAACGGGATGCTGAGTAACTTAATGGAAACTTATTGAGCTGTTCCTCATGAAATGACATTGATTTGGGTTTCACAGTGATGTCCTGAATGTCACTAAAGTAGATTCACACAATCATTGTAGCATGGTGTGTTTGGCAATTCTGCAGCAAGTTTCAGTAAACAAAATGCTTTACCCTTCTTATTTCATTCATGTGGTAACTTTAATTTCATTTTCCAGCGTTCCCTTCCATTTTCCCTCATTTCCTTCCCCCAAATCCAGGCCTAGGCCAAGCATCAGTTGCCAGACTGTCTTGCTTTGTAGAGAAACACTGTAGAGAAAGCCCAAGGATAATTTGTTTACTAGAATTCAGGAGCTTTGGGAGCATATGACTGTAGCAAGATATGGGTAAGTTGCCAAGACTATTTCAGCTTAAAAAGTCAAGAGACCCAAACTTGAGAACCCACAGTAATGTAATTTAGCTCATTTTTTTTCCAGTGTGGAAAATGTACCTGAACTGCTCCTTGTGTTGGGCTCCTGCAAATAAATAAATAAATTTACAGCTGAGAGAAGCACAGCGAATATTCTGAACTGAAGGTAATTTGATGAGAGGAAAATAAAATAGGAGATGTCTTTCGTCTGTATTTGGATGTGGCTGCTTCTGTTTAGTTTATGGGACAGAGGCAGGGCATGCTGAATATGGCCATCATATAATTCAATTTGGGAATCCTTGCAACACTTTTGCAAAAAAAAAAAGAAAAAAAGGACAAAATATCTGCCTTGTTTGTTTAGGCAAAAGAGAAGTAATTTAAACAGAAATGCAACCAGTAGCAGTTGGACTGGCTCTACTGCCATGCCCTCACTACACTGCGCTCCCAGTGCCTCATCTCTCACTTTCTGGAACCGGCTGCAACACTCAGTGAGCAATGCTGCAATGCCTGTACCGCCCCGCAAAGTGCTACTGAATACAATATATCTCACAAGTCTGTGACCAGGTGGCCTCTGTTCCTGCTCAGTATGCTGTCTATTGATTGACAACTTCAAAGCTTCTGCGGCTCTCCTTTCTTGTAAGTCTTCATGCTTAAACTGGACCTGGACTGCACAGCCCTTCAAACTAGGGGTGGTGATTGTTTTTGCAATAATTGAGTTTGCATGTGAGTTGAGCCCTGTTTGCTCACATGAGTCCATTTGCGAGTTTTGCAATCAAGTTTCATGCACAGGTTAGCAATATTTAGCAAAAAATAAATAAAAAAATTCCTTCCAGTAGCACCTTAAAGACCAACTAACTAATTCAATTGCAACTTATTACCAAACTTAAAACCATGGAGAGACCTGGTCTGGACAAAGACATTGGATTCTTATCTCATTATACATGACAAAGCCATTTTTCACCTTCTCACCCCTTGCTTTTTCCTGTAAGACCTATTGCAGTTGTTAAGAGTCGTCAACAGGCTCATCACAGCTATCTGCCAATCACCCATTCCCACCACCCTTCTGAGTAATACCCCTCCCCACCTTCTCACTATATAGAAGGGTCTGGAAACTTCTGTTTCAGTGTATCTGAAGAAGTGTGCATGCACACGAAAGCTCATACCAAGAACTAACTTAGTTGGTCTTTAAGGTGCTACTGGAAGGAATTTTTTTGTTTTGACTATGGCAGACCAACACAGCTACCTATCAATATTTAGCAGTACGAGTAGCTTTGGTCACAGAGAAATAATGAGTCAAAGGGCAAGTTTATTGAACCAGTCCATTATAATTGCAAAACCCATTTCAGTTACTGATCTGTTGTACTGTTGAATATTTATTCCCTTGAACCCTGTTGAATTGAGGTGATGGCAGTAGCCATTAGCAGATGAACCTCACCCCAACTCAGAATCAATTCTTTTGACTTTTATGCCTGACCTCCCAGGGATAGCATTCTCTCAGGAGTAACCTGGTCAGTGCTTATTTACAAGCCTTCATGTCTGTACTGGCCAAGGCTGATGGGAGTTGTAGTCTGGAGGGCAATAGGTTAGCGAAGGCTGTATTAGAATTGTAGCATTCATAAGTCACCTACTCCACCCCACTCCTGCCAA
The DNA here is from genome assembly GCF_964234715.1 of Podarcis melisellensis. Classification (NCBI taxonomy): domain Eukaryota; kingdom Metazoa; phylum Chordata; class Lepidosauria; order Squamata; family Lacertidae; genus Podarcis; species Podarcis melisellensis. The sequence continues at coordinate 42,942,702 of NC_138528.1, forward strand.
TCAATTCCTGAGACCTGGCTATCCAGCCTCGGGGTAAAACCTCTAATAAAGGAGACTCCATCATCTTCTTAAGCAATCTATTCCAATGTTGAACAGTTCATACTGTTACGAAGTTCTTCCCAATGCTCCTAAAACTGAAGCTCTTGCACAGACCTTTAAAACACCCATGGCTAAAGAAGCCAATCACAAGCATCTTTTACCCATTATGATTGTTTCTTGCCATTTCCTTTGGCTGTAGATGTTTCCACAGTACAGAACAAGTGGATTCCAAGCCTCCTTCTTCCACAGTGAACGAGACACTAAATTGCCTGGCAGGTTTCTAAAACTTTGGAGGCTATTCAGTGTGGATTCCACATAGTGCTTTGTCGAATCTGAGTCAGCTACATTGCAAAGTCACATGGTTTCACCATGAATCAATAAGGGAACAAGGCACATTGTTCTAATTCTAATTCTAACACATTCTAATAAACAAGTTATGCATAGAGGGGAGGTGCCCCATTGAACAGTTTGTCCCCATATTTATTGCTGTTTGCTGATCAGTCCATAACTAAAACATTTCCCAGTGAGCATATATGCTCAGCAATAAAACACTATTCTGCAAAACAAGAACATCTCACTCTTGGAAGCATGGAGAGAATTGAGAAAAACCCAACATTTTGAGTATAGCAACAACAACTACTACCACCCTCCTCCTGGCAAATTTCTCCCCCACACTTTTTAACATCTATATGAAGCCACTGGGAGAGATCATCAGGGAGTTTGGGCTGGGTGTTCATCAGTATGCGGCTGGTACCCAGCTCTACCTCTCTTTTAAATCAGAACCAGTGAAGGAGATGAAGGTCCTGTGTGAGTGTCTGGAGGAGGTTGGAGGATGGATGGCGGCTAACAGATTGAGGTTGAATCCTGACAAGACAGAAGAACTGTTTTGGGGGGACAGGGGGTGGGCGGACTCCATGGTCATGGTCCTGAATGGGGTAACTGTGCCCCTGAAGGACCAGGTGCACAGTCTGGGAGTCATTTTGGACTCACATGGTGTCCATGGAGGCACAGGTCAATTCTGTGTCCAGGGCAGCTGTCTACCAGCTCCATCTGGTACGCAGGCTGAGACCCTACCTGCCCGCGGACAGTCTTGCCAGAGTGGTGCATTCTCTGGTTATCTCCCGCTTGGACTACTGCAATGCGCTCTACGTGGGACTACCTTTGAAGGTGACTCGGAAACTGCAATTAATCCAGAATGCGGCAGCTAGACTGGTGACTGGGAGTGGCTGCCGAGACCATATAACATCAGTCCTGAAAGACCTACATTGGCTCCCAGTATGTTTCCGAGCACAATTCAAAGTGTTGGTGTTGACCTTTAGAGCCCTAAATGGCCTCAGTCCTGTATACCTGAAGGAGCGTCTCCACCCCCATCGTTCAGCCTGGACACTGAGGTCCAACGCCGAGGGCTTTCTGGCGGTTCCCTCACTGCGAGAAGTGAGGTTACAGGGAACCAGGCTGAGGGCCTTCTCGGTGGTGGCACCCACCCTGTGGAACGCCCTCCCATCAGATATCAAGTAAATAAACGACTACCTGACTTTTAGAAGACATCTGAAGGCAGCCCTGTTTTTAATGTTTAATGTTTAAAGGGATGTTTTTAATGTTTAAAGGGATGTTTTTAATGTTTGAAGTTTTATTCTGCTTAATATTTTATTGGGAGCTGCCCAGATGGGCAGGCTATAAATAATAAATTATTATTTTTATTATGAATAATAATAATTGCTTGACAAAATGCCATCTAGTAATCTCCCAGCAAACAAATCAGGATGAATGCTCAATAAACATCTCACCTGGAAGCCTCCTATATTGCCACTTTGAATATCAACTGAAAAATAGATACAGTTTTTCAGACTCTTAAGCTTAGGGTCATGGGTTTGAGCCCCACCTTGGGCTAAAATAAAAATAAAAATTCAAGCATTGCTGGGGGTTGGACTAGATAACCCGTGTGGTCCCTTCCAACTCTACAATTTTATTATTATAGTATTCACTGTTTCCAGGTGGATGCTGCAAAAAGATGTTATTGCCCCAAGAATATTTTTTTAAAAAGACAATGTCAAGATATATCTGTGCTTGGTGTGATTTTGAATATTTGGATCTCATTTATGTCCACAATCCTATTAAATATGCAAATCACAGTATTACTTATTCACACATAAAAATAGCTGTAAAATCAGTGTCCATAATGTGCTTTCCATAATCCTGACAAACAAATAATTGATTCCGTCCCATTACTGCTCCCCTGTATATTTTGCAGTGGCCCGGTACTCTCTTAGCCACCCCCTAATGTGATAATAATCATTCAGCTCATATACCCTCCCCATGAAGCTTCAACAAAGGTTGAAGCTCTTACTGAGCAGCAACAAGCGAATTACCATTCTCTTCCTTCTGATCCTGGTAACTGCCTATCTGCCAGACAACAACGCAAGCTTTTCATCATGCAGGGAACAAAACAAGCAAATTTGCTTCGGGGGGATTTTTGAGCCTCTACATGTTGTAGAGGCTAATTATCTGGTGTGTGGAAATGGGAGTTACTGGAATTATCAGATGAGGGATTCCCTCTGCACGGACAGGGAAGACTTAGGCAGAAGCTGTAACAACAAAGAGAGGAAACATCCCAAAGGTGTGAGAAAATATCCCTAAATATCGCCCTTTGATCTCCGACACAAATATTTGGTGCAACTGCTTTCAAAGTACCGTGGGTCCTAATTCCAGGCATATTGAGCATGGCTATATATCCACCCCTGGGTTTGTGCCTACTGTTGAGGGTTGAGGAGAGGCTGCATGCTAGAGTCCCTTTCTAATTTCTGGATCCAGCACAGATTCAATTACTGGCATAGCTAAACTAGCTTCCTGGTGAGGTAATGGCCCTCTAAGTACGGGCCATGAAGGGAACAAAGGAAGTGGCTCTGTGCCAGATGGCGAATGGGTGCCCCCCCTTCAACTCACTTTTAGTTAGAAAGACAAAGGCCAGAGTTGGGATTTCTGCCTGCAAACTGTAAGTGAGAAGCTGCAGGCTGGGCAGCTGGGAGAAGCAGAGCCTGTGTACACTTGAAAATGTTGGCAGCATTAAGATAAATTCAACAGTGTAAAAAAGTTTTGATGGATGTAATAATTGAATACTGAATGGTTTAGTTTTTGTAAAATATGCAGGGATTTATGATATGCAAAATGAACCATGGAAAGAGAAGAAGGGAAGTCATTGATATTTTAAGGATGTTTAAATGAGTTTTTTAAATTATAAAACAAAATTTAATAAAAATCATTAATAATAATAATAATAATAATAATAATAATAATAATAATAATACAGTGACCCTCCGGATATGAATTAAATTCATTCCGGGGGTCCGTCTGCAACTCAAAAAGTCCGTAGGCAGAGGCGCCGCGTTTGCACATGCAGCAAAACCCAGAAGTTACGTATCCAGAGCGAAGGTTACGTAACTATAGGGTCCACTGTAATAATAATAGACCCTGATTCCTGTTTGAGTACAAGGCTGTAGCTATGGGAGAAGAAAGACCCTTGTGGGGTGTTAATTTTGTGAGCCCCTCCGTCGCAGGCTTATGTTGTATAAATGTGTAAATAAAGCATATATCATAAAGACGCCACAGTCTCTGCTATCCTACATTCCAAAGGAAACATTGGGTAAGTGCTTCGAATCCCAGAATCTCACACCGCTCAGAGATTGGGGTGGTGTACCACAACACTGTGATGACACACTTTTAAAAACAACTCACATCAGATCACAACTTGCAATTGTTTGCATGCTCATACTTCACAGTTGTTAAAGTTAACAACATGAAGCGTTTTAAAAATAATAAAAAATGAACCAAAACTAATTTGAACTCATTCATGAAATGTAATTCAAAATAGTTTTAGGCTGTTTTTCTTGGCAGATACCCATCCAAGTCGACTTACAGTAGAAAAGAAAAAAGAAAAGAAGAAAAACCTAAGTTTAAAACAACCAAGCAACACCCTTCATGAAATAAACCTTAACTTTCAATTTGCTACTTAGATGGAGCAATCTCATTGCAGTTCCCCTGCACTGCAAACGGTTTGGCTAAATGACCCTTTGGGTTCCTTCCAACTCTACAATTCCACGAGTCTACGATTTGTGCCAGGAGGAGTGGCTGCTGTGATTTGTTTTGGGAGGTCTCCTCCCTTCTGCAAGCCACCTGCCAATTCCTGAGACGTTCACCCCTTGCTGCTGGAACTCAAATCAGTATGAGCCGTGAGGTGACCTGGCCCATCAGATGTCCCACTGTGTAAAAACCAAGCAAGCAGAAAGTATCAGCCCAACTCTACAGATTTATTCTTGGAATGGTTCCTGCCAGCTTTCTTTTACTATCCTGATTTCCTAGTCTTTTAAAGTCCCAAAATGATGATACGTAATTTCCCATGAGAGTACTCCACCCATTCACTCTCTTGAACAAACCTTAAAAAACAAATTTGTTTCAACCTGCATTTAAAGTGTTGCAAAGTGTTCGGCTTTAAACTGCTGTTCTGCTTTCTGTAAACTGGGCTGATTTTAATTTTAAAAGCAACAACTTTGTGCTGTTAATTGTCATTTGCAAGCTGACCTGGGAGGCTCTTGCCCTAAAACAGATGTGGCCCACCAGATGTTCCTGAACTACAACTCTCAGAAGCGCCAGAAGCATAGCCAAGGGGCGATTGGAAGTTGTAGTTAAACCACATCTAGAGGGCAAAAGGTCCCCCAAACCTGCCCTAAAAGGGGTGTATCTGTATGCATATATTTCTATATCTATATACCAATATATAATGCCATTGGAATTCTGAGCTTTTGAGTTCTCTGACTCTGTTTTTCTTCTTGGCTTTATTAATATTCATGATTCTTTTCTTTTTTTAAAAAAGATACTTGTACTGTAGTTTTTATTCTTGGTTTGAGTGATATTGATTTTTTTATACTTATAGGGAGGGATTCAATGTCAAGCTCTTCTTGATTGTTCCACCAGCACACATTTCTGCTTAATATGTTAATGATACAGTGGTACCTCAGAACTTAATTGGTTCTGCAGGTCTGTTCTTAACCTGAAACTGTTCTTAACCTGAAGCACCACTTTAGCTAATGGGGCCTCCCACTGCCGCCGCGCCGCTGCTGCACAATTTCTGTTCTCATCCTGAAGCAAAGTTCTTAACCTGAGGTACTATTTCTGGGTTAGCGGAGTCTGTAACCTGAAGCGTATGTAACCTGGGGTACCACTGTAATTTTATCATTTGTAGCCTGCCGATCTGACTAGGTTGCCCCAGCCACTAAAAAACCCCCTAACCTATAAAAGCTGCCAGTAATGGAACAATGCTTCCAGATGGAACAATCCCCCCTCTACTTCTTCCCCCATGATCTTCTGGGGGTTCTTCAGACCCGCAAGGGTGGATTTGGGGAAGACACTTGGTGTGCAAGAGGAGATAAGAAAAGGTGGGAAAGCCCCATTACACTAGTGGCAGTCCTTGCACTAGGTTCTGCTAAAGCACCCTGTTAACTGAATCCTGGCCATAGTTTTTATTTTCTAAGCTGCTTTGGGTAAGCTTTGCCCAGAAAAGCAGCAAAGACATATTTTGGAATAAAATGCAAATAGAACCTTAAGTACCTTAAACAAAAACAAAAAACAATAAATAGTATTTCAGTGCCACAAGCATAACAACAACAATTTATTATTTATACCAACCACCCTGGGCGGCTTCCAACAAAATATTGAAAATACAATAAAACACCAGACATTAAAAACTTCCCCAAACATACACATTCTTCCCCTACACCCTCGTGCTGTGGCCCTGTTCTGTTTCCAACGGAGAGAGGAATTAGAACTGGGGGAGGCTTCTGGAAGACTTAGCTGTTGTCTACAACCAGTTTCTATTTTATGTAGCACTTTTTAATTTGCAAACTGCTCTGTGGTAATTTACGGTGCTTGCCCTTCCACCCTCGTTCCCAGAGGCATTCTTTCCAAGAACACTGAGAGCAGAGGTGGCAAGGCTTTTTAGTTGTGGAATTCAAAAGTCGGCTGCAGGGTAGCAGCGCCACCTCATACGTTATGGTAATGTGATGTAATCTTTGGAGACTGTTTTTGCCGCACCCCAGAAACCTATAAATTTGTCTAGGCCAAATGTGTGTGTAAGGGGGGGGGGACCAGATTTTTTTTTTTAAGTGTAATTTGACTCTGAACAGGCTACCTGAAGCAGCTCAAAAAGCGCCTGTGCTCCTCCTGAACATTGCCCACTTCTCCTTTTTCACTTGTTATGCTGCACCATTGGAGACCAGCTGGCCATAATTTGTAATTAGGGAGGATACACCAGAAGATTGGAGTAGTATTGCAAGACAGGGCCCACAGCTGTCTTTTTTGATTGATTTTGACTGAGATGATGTGATGGGCAAGCAGCCACTGTACTGATTTCTCCCACAACCATCTTCCTGACTTGGAATGGGAAGTGCCAGTCATTTTAGGATTGAATTGGGAATTCCCAGATATGTAGATATGTGCTATTGTGCAATTCCTGGTGGACACTTTTTTAAAAAAAGATGGATGCACTGCTCAGCTGATTCCTGAGGGCATGCCCTCTTTGTGCAAAATTAACAAACCAGAATTCAAGGACAATGACAAAAGCGACCATCTACACATATGGATAAGAACAAACAGATTTGATCTTGAATTTCAAATATGCATCTGGGTGGACCAATGAAGGCAAATTCGAACAGGGGAAAAAACACATGGATTTCATGAAGTGAGATCCAGATGAAATGTGATCAAACCCTTAGTTGGCCTATTTTGGAAGGGAGTGGGTTTTCCCCAGTGTATACCTAACTTACTCAGGAGTAGGAGAAACTTCCAAGTTCCCTGCCTACTGACAGTCAATTCTCAGCCTAGCACTCACTCTTTACTTCTCCTTAGTGGAACAGAAATTGCAATTTTCACACATTTTAAACTCTAGAGATGAGACTGATGTAGTCAGATAATGTTTGAACGAAAAGGCTATCAGATCTGGAAACCCCCTGGGAAGATGAAAATTAGGAAGGCTACATCTAATTCTTTCCAGTCAGATGCACTTGTGAATGAGTATGTGAAGAGAGGGATATCATGACATTAGTTATTCCAATCAAATATATGGGGTTCTGAAAGCAAGGGAAGTAAACCAGTGGCCCCTCTAGATGTTGTTGGACTATTATCCATGTTAGGTGGGGCGGATGAAGTCCAACAGCATTTAAGAGCGGCACAGTTTCCCCCAAACTTGTCTTAAAGCAACATGCTGCTTGTGTGCAGGCCCGCATTACAAATTCTGCCCAGAGAAAAGTGCCCCCTAGCAATGATGCTGTCTTGAGATCCTCCTAGGAGAACAAGTCCCGCAATCTTGGTGCCACTACTGAGTAGGTCTTGTAGGTAAATACTGTGGGATAACCAGTCAACATGCTTAAATCTAATTAATGCATGAAGGGGTTAATACCATAGAATAGGCTGTCCTGCCAAGCTTAGCTATGTCCAATTCCTTTCGCCTTGGGGGGAACTAGGTAATCAAGGCTTTGTTCCCCTTTATGGCCAATGGCCATAGCAACATAAAACAAGTAATATATATAATTAAAAAGACAACAATGGGTTCCCCTTTCAGCCAGCGAGTGAAAAGGTTTGAGCTGGTTGGTCTAGCTCAGATGCATAACTCTTACAAGCCACTCAAGTTCCTATACTGATAATTTACGAACTTTCACCACTTTGTAACTAAACCCAATAGCATATATTTCCACACTTTACTTTGCTGCATGTTTTGTGACATCCTCATTTAATCTGTATACTGCCCTTCATAGGGGCGGTTCCCAAGATAAAAACACAAAATACAGAATAAAAACAAAACAATACCCCCCCCTTGCTGGGATTGTCTCATCAAAGAGTATTCGCCCCAAACTTTGATCTTGGCATCAATGAATTATCCTTTCTATATACCTATTTTTCCATTGAACCACAAATACTCACCAAATGGTACTTATTTTATTTGTTTATTTCAAAGATTTACAGCCCAACCCTCACTTATGCTAATACCTGGGCAAAGTACAACACAAAATTATAAAAAGCATTTGTTTTTTAAAAAGTTTTTAAAAACTGACAAAGGTAACTAAAAACAGTCAAGCCTAGCAGAAGGCTTATTTTTTAAATTTTATTTTTTAAGTCTGAATAAATAAGTGAATAAATAAATGCTGACATCTGACTCTCTTGTAATGGCAAACAAGGTATTCCACAAATTGGGTGTCAGTACAAAGAAATTCATTCATTAATTTGAGTTACAAATAGGTAGCCGTGTTGGTCTGCCATAGTCAAAACAAAAAAAATTCCTTCCAGTAGCACCTTAAAGACCAACTAAGTTAGTTCTTGGTATGAGCTTTCGTGTGCATGCACACTTCTCCAGATACATGCACACGAAAGCTCATACCAAGAACTAACTTAGTTGGTCTTTAAGGTGCTACTGGAAGGAATTTTTTTTGTTTATTCATTAATTTGTTTACAGATATTTGTTTTATATAAAGTATTTATAAGCTGCCTTGAAAGCAGACCTCAAAAAGTGATTTACAAATGATTGTTACAACTATATGTCTCAATAAGAAAACCATTATAGTGGTACCTTGGTTGTCAAACAACTTGGCTCCTGAACAAATTGGCCCCCGAACGGCACAAACCTGGAAGTGAGTGTTCTGGGGTTTTTTTATGGAAGCCAAATGTCCGACACGGCTTCTGTGGATTCCGATTGAGTGCAGGAAACTCCTGCAGCTATTCGGAAGCCACGCCTTGGCTTTTGAATGGTTCCGGGAGTCAAACGGACTCCCGGAATGGATTAAGTTCAACAACCAAGATACCACTATACTTTAAAACAGAAAAGACAACTGTTGGTTTAGAAGAAGCTGTATATGGTTCTTCTCAGGACAAGAAGGTTCTTCAGAGGCCTCTGTACCAGAGGACTTCCTAAGTTGATATTTTTAATCTCACTTCCTTACAAAACAGCTGTGAGTCAGTAGTGTAATAGCATTATCGTATTTGCATACTGTGTACTGACAAAACGGAAGGGCATAGTTCAAGTAAGAAAGCCAGACTGTTAAAGTGGAATTTCTCTCTCTCAGTAAGTCAGCTGGTTACACTCACAATCAACTATTTCTGTATTTTTACCAGACGTGCTTCAATTAATGTTCAGAGATTTCAGTTTGAAGAAGTCAGACTTTTGAGCTCACAGTTGTTTACACCTTGTGCTCCCTGCGTGAGTTAAACTCTAAGTATGTAACAAGAGGATTCTATATCAAGAAATATAAAAGCAACTTTCAAATATGAAGCACCCGTATGCTCAGCTTTCTATGTTTACAAAGTTGTGCAGGTATCTCACGAACATGGGATGTTGTGCCTCTGACTAAAACGCCTTCCCAGCGCCTCTCTCCTTACCTCCTTCTGTTGCTCTCTTCAGTCTTCAAGAAGTTTCAACCACCTCTAGAACTCCACTGGCTGACTGGGCAAGAGGTGACACCTGCAGAGAAATAACTGGGATTTAAAGGCACCCTGAGAGGACTTGGTACCCTAAAACATTAAGCCAAATCGATCTTAGGTTGCCCCTTCACTCTTACACATACACATACACATTACACTAGGTATAAAAGAACAGACAAGTGGCCTGAAAATAAACTAGATTTCCAGAAGGAAAAAGTGATAAAGCAACCTTGTTTATCTGTCTTAATAAGCTCAGGGATAATTCTAGATTCTTGGACACCAGCATTATAAAACAAATATTTTACAGTTAAAATCTTTTGTTATGAGTGGGGGGTTAGAGTTAGAAAGATAAAAAAGATTTGAACGCTGAGACCACACACACACACACACACACACAGAGAGAGAGAGAGAGAGAGAGAGAGAGAGAGAGAGAGAGAGAGAGAGAGAGAGAGAGATATGCTTGATTTCAAATCCAAGGCTGCAGCTACAGCAGAAACAAGACCCTCTGGGGGGGGGGTTAATGCTGCAAACCCCTCCATCATAGAATCAGGTTGCATATTATGTGTAAATACACCATATATCATAAATACACCACAGTTTCCACTGTCCCTCATTCCAAAGGAGACACAAACCCTGGGTAATAATAATAATAATTTATTATCTGTACCCCGCCCATCTGGCTGGCTTTCCCCAGCCACTCTGGGCAGCTTCCAACAAAGATTAAAAATACTGCACATTTTAAAAAGTGCCTAGAACCCCAGAATCTCACACTGCTCAGTAATTGGGGTGGTGTGCAGCCACATATTGTTGTACTTGTGCAACTGCCTCTTCTCTTTCAGCTCCTCCCCTCTTCACATTTATTTATTTATTTGGTGCATTTGGTATTACAGTTTTATTACCAGCAACCAGTCTTCTTCCACATATGAGTCCCTCACCTACACATTTTATCCTCACAACAACCCTGCTGAGGAGGTTAGGCTAAGAGAGAGAGAGAGAGAGAGAGACTGACCCAAGGCCACTCAGTGCAAATTAGAACCTGATTTTTGCCCACAACTAGGCAGACATTCCAACCACAACACAACACTGGCGATTACCTACCCTTGCTGGAAATTTGGTCCTCTTCCTGAAGGGCCTCTTTCCAACCTGGCAACAGAGGACTTTGAATTTCCCAATGCGGTCGGGAACCAAGACAGCTGTGGCACCTTCTCCTTGGTCCTCTCATTTGCATCCTTCCCTCCACCTGCTGTGCAGCACACCTGGAGTCCTGATTGCCAGATCAAGAGGAGCTGCAGTGACCTTGCCTCCCACCACATTATAAAATAAATATCAGCTGGCAGGTCAAATGCAGCCTTCTAGGCCTCACTGTTTCCCCCTCAGGTCCTCCCTATGCCACACACTTTTCACCTCATATTTGCAGTACTTTGCACTCTACAGTGGTACCTCGGGTTAAGAACTTAATTCGTTCCGGAGGTCCATTCTTAACCTGAAACTGTTCTTAACCTGAGGCACCACTTTAGCTAATGGGGCCTCCCACTGCTGCCACACCGCCACTGCCGCGCGATTTCTGTTCTCATCCTGAAGCAAAGTTCTTAATCCGAGGTACTATTTCAGGGTCAGCGGAGTCTGTAACCTGAAGTGTCTGTAACCTGAGGTACCACCGTACTTGAGTGCTGTTGCTTGGCTGCATTAGGAACCTGCCTTATACCGACCATGGTCCAGGTAGCTAACAAAGTTTATTAATAACTTTACCATGGAAGCTTGTAAGGCAGTTTTAACACAAAGATGACTCTCTGTCAAAATCGGCCGCCACTCAGAGCACGAGTAACATGTAAGCTCTGGAGGGAAAACAAGGAGGGGAAAGCTGGATGGGCACACATAAGGACTCCTCCCTAATGGCCCATTGTGCAGCTGGCCCATGCGAGCCGAACCCTGTGGGGATCCTCTGTTCCTCTGTGGATGGGCCCTTTGCCCAGAGTGCGAGTGGCCCCATGGTTTTACTCTGACACCAATGGCAGGTCAAGCCCTTCTCCCAGCTGCAGCCATGCAAGCCCCCCCACATCTATAAACAAGAGCAAGATTTGGCAGGATATTGGTTTGAAAACTGGACTGGGAGTTCGTTGTGTTCCGAGCTCAGGCCAAGTGGAATTTCAGTTGTGTTTTATGCTGCAACAGGAGAGCGGCGGGGGGAGCAGCAAGAGAAAACATTAATTCCACAGATGGTTTTTCACACTAGCCGGGTTGCTAATGATTAAGGTGTGGCAGCAGATAGCACCCCCTGCTAGGGCAGCATGGGAGCACAGCCAAATGCAGTCATCAAGTCGCTAGGAACCGGTCTGAGCGCCTCCTTCTTGACCCAGGCAGATGAAAGCCACACGCTGCACTAGCTACAGTTTTGTAAGTATAAATCCGCATGGGGGATGCAATTACCAAAGGAAACAAGGCTGGGCTGTTTTCTAGCACCAAGTTACCAGCGAGTGCAACCAGCCTCTTTAAGAGGCATGATTGATCTCCTGTGTGTGTCACATAGGTGTGAACTAGCTGCAACCTTCATCTTGTCTGCATAGCAAGACCAAGCTGCTATGCTAAGTTGTTGTTAGCCAACTTCAACACAACTGTTGAAGTATTTCAGATTCCTGCTGCTTCTTGGTTTTAAACCACCACTGCCCTGCAAGGCCAGAGGGTAAACCCTACCTACACAAAGCTAGAGTGGAGTCCCTAAGGCAGTTGGGTGGCGCCTGGTGCGTCTCCTTCCGGCAACTCCTACAGCCAAGCTGGTGTCAACCGTATTATTCTATTTTCCTTTGGATCACATCAACAAAGCCAAATGAGGGGTCTTGTTGTCTGGGCAGTCCAGGACCTCCATATACTCCATGCCTAGGCTTGCGCCCCAGGGAGGTCACTTTGCTGCTGCTGACATCGCAGTTTGGCTTCACCCCTGGAGGTGCACTCCACTGTCTCTTGAGACAGATGGATGACGACAACAACAACAACCTGGTATTAAGGCTGACCCTTTGCAAGGTTTCCTCACAAAGTGAGCACTCTCTCCAAACCTATGGAATACTACAGAGTTTTACTCTAAAGTAGCTAGGCTTAGGCCAGGGTAGAAGAACCTCTGGCTCTCCAGACGTTCACAGCTCTCACCTTCATAGGAAATGTGTGCATGGGGGAGTACTGCGAAGTGGTGTGGCTTTTCGCATTCCAGGACCGTACATTTCATGCAGTTTCCCCTCCTATGAAACTGTTAAATGACAGCCAGGTACCCCTGAAGGGTCTGCATGGTGTATTGAGCCTCATGCTTTAAACTCAACTCCAGATGTTGCTTTTAATAAAGCTCAAGTCATAGAACTAGAAAGTAGAAGAGAGCTCTGTGCAGCCTAAGGATCCTTGAGGTTTGTGGGCTTTACAGGGGAACCGAAATATCCAGACATGGTTTTCGATAGACAAAATCAGTTTTCAAAAAACATATGCCAAGGAATAATAGAACACACACGCCCCAAGTCTCTTTCCACCAGTTTTGCCCACTGCAGAAAACAGAAGACTAATATCAAGAACATCAGGCTGCATACACCAGAGATAAGCCCCAGAGAATCAATACTTTCAGGAACTATATTTTCAGCTATTGTTAAATGGCTTAACAGCAGATTTATTTTTATCTGCAGCTCAACCCCCAATCTCGCCTTCTCCCTCTGATAGTACCTAACATTCTTTTCTTGTTTTCATCTATTTCCAAACAACGTAACACCAGTCACGTCAGTTGCACTATTTCTGTTTTAAACCTGTGTAGGTAGAAGATTATTGGGGCTCAATATAGGAGCACAAGATTGAAGGGGGAAAGGAATCAGGATCACTTATCTGGAATCATAGTTAATGGCAAGTAGGAAGAACACAACCCTCACACAGCATGGACCATGTTCAATACAGAAGGCCTTGTATGCGAGCCCACTTCCCATTCACTCAGCCTGCTATCTCCTGCTGGCAATCAAATAGCTTCCCTCCCGTTCTTTAGAGCAAAAGCAATGCTAAGAAAATACTTGATGCATTATCTTCTCTAATCCTCTTCAATAGAAGGCAAACGGAGGACCAAACAGCAACAGTGTTATGAGGTTAAAATGGTAGGTACTTGTTTCAAACGGACAATGCAAGAAATGTGAACATCTTTTTTAAAAAAAACAAATCTGAGATTTACAGTACTTTTCTCTCAAGGAGCATATGGCAATTTGTGCTATTTTTCTAGAAAAAGAGGTGCCAGAGTTCATCATAAATGCTTCCCTTGTTCTCTTTTAATAGCAATGGCGCCCACCTGAGAGGTGCAGTTCTGGCTGAAGAAAAGCCCTGGGGGTGAGTGAAAATGAAACTCGGGGGGGGGGATGAAACTGGGTCACATCAGCATCATACCAGCTCTTATACTACTTCATAGAGTCATGGAGAATCTTAGGAAGTGTAGTTTAAAAGTTCTGGGAATCGTGGGTCTATGAGCTCAGTATCCTTGGCAAACCAGGATTACATTGGGAGAAGCCATTGCCTAATATTAATGGATTAAGTCAGGCTTCCTCAACCTCAGCCCTCCAGATGTTTTCGGTCTACAAATCCCATGATCCCTAGTAGGACAAGTGGTCAGGGATGATGGGAATTATAGTCTCAAGACATCTGGAGGGCCGAGGTTGAGGAAGCCTGGATTAAGTACTTCAGTGGCTAGTTAGAAGTTGTGACACTGTTCGAAGTTAACATTAGAATGAGTTGGGAAGCTTGCTTGTTTTCGCCAGGAAAATTTATGAAAACCATAGTGAAAGTTGAAAATCAGAAGTAGGGAATTTTTCAGGCACAGGTTCTTGTTTGGACAAGGAAAAGTCTATTGAGATCAGGTTGCATTCCCCTTGAAGGAAGAAGTCTGCAGCTTGGAGGTCCTCTTGATGTATATTTGTCTTTCCAAAACTTTTATATTTCTAGGCCCCACAACATGGTGACCCTACCCAGGCGTTGTGAATTACAGCTTCCATCATTCCTGACTATTGGTCTTGCTGGCTAGGTCTGAGAGGTTGTAGCTCCTAGCATCTGGAGGAAACCATGTTGGCTAGCTCTAGCCCAACCTATGCTCCCAACCACTTTCAGAAGTCTTTGTTTTTCTTTCTGATTTAGGCTAAATATTCTTGTCCTGCGCTTTGTGTACAGTATTTGCAATCTCTGTGTTCAAGACAGGAAATCCTCATAGGCATGTGTCCCAGCTTGCTGTTTGAAATAGCAGCTTGTGATGCTTACTTGTGAGCAAAACCTCATGTGGATAGGTAACTAATTAGGTTGTTGATTAGGTATCATAAGATCCCGGCAGCTTCAACCAGTTAAAATTCTGGCATTTGCAACATGGTGAGCTGTCTAGTTGGAGCTAGAAAAAGGCACTTCTGGCCACGGAGCCACCTGACACTCCAGGAGCAAGACTGGGTTCAAGAGTATCTCCAAGCTGTAAACCTTCTCCCTGAGGGGAATGTGAGCTGATATTGATAAGAGTAAGCTATTCCCCAACTCCTTGGTGTAAGAGCTCACCTACCATCATCACATCTGTTGTCTCTGACCTGAGCTTCCATTTATTGACCTTTATCAGCTTGCACTGGTTCTAGGCTGTTTCTTGGGGATTGGAGGAGAATGATAGGATTGTCACTGTCAATTTACTCCAAAGCCACTGATGTCCTTCACCAACAGTTATGTATCAGAGTGGTTAACTAACAAATATTGTTGGACTATCATGCCCATCAGCCTCAGCCAACATGGTCAGGGATGTTTTTGGTTGTATTCTAAGAACATCTGGAGGCTACTGGTTAGCCACCCTGTTGTAGATGTTAAAAAGCACATGGGACAGAAGAGAAGTTAGTAGCTCCCAGATAACTCACAAGAAAGTTTACATGGGATACAGATGAGCTCCACCCCTTCACCCTGTGAGAAGTGAAATCACTGGAAACAGTGGCACTTACTGCCAACCCTGACTGAAGAAGGGTACTATGGTAAATTGTGTTAAAAGCTGCTGAGGGACACATCCCCACGGTCAGTCTCCCTTGGACTATTCCACAACTTTGTTTGCATTAGAAACAGATCCATCTGCTAATGCTTTCTTGAAGTTGGTGAGGCTAAGTAAACGATGAGAGGGCAGGCAGCGTCAGCCAAATAAAGTGAAGCAAGAAAAGCCACTCAGTCAGCTCTTCTTTTTCTCAAGAGGCTCTGTTAAGTAAGTCAATCCAAAAGTGGCTGAAATGTTATTTTCAGAAGTCAGAGCAAGTGGCACAGAGAAGATAAGTGCTGACATTTGCCACTTCTACTGTCCTCCTTGTATGAGGCAACAGATAGGACAAAGCTTTCTGCTATGTGATATTGTAGTTGTGTGTTGAGCAATACTGATGAATATGAACTGGAAGAACAAGGGAAGGGATGAAGACCTAAATGGCCTGGGACCAGATACCATCAGTGAACAGTTTCAGCCTGTTAAAGTCTCCCACCCACCCACCATGGACTTTGCTTTAGATCATCTTACGAGACCCTGCAGCAGCAAATACAGTCCTCGGAGGCTAAGTTCAAGCAGGGCTTTTCCAGTGGTGGCACTTAATGTTTTAGAACATACTCCTTCTGGAGTACAAAGCCACATTTCAGCTGGCTTTTACGTCCCTTGTTCTTAAAGGCATTTAAGCAGTTTAACTATTGACTATAATGTCATTGCTTTCTGATTTGCTTTCATGGTGGTTTTTAGTATTTAGCATTTTAATTGTTTTTTATTTTATAGGTTTGTTGACCAGACCAGATCAGAAGATGGGTTAAAGAAACTTTTTTTAAAAAAAGGAAAATCCTGACTCTCCCAGTGTTAAGAGAAGCTGCATTATCCTGTTTTGCTTTGGTGATAGATGTAGTGGTGTAAAAAAAGAAAAAAAGAAAACTGGACTATCAATATTTTTTAATGAAAAATGGGCGCCATGAATCTGTCTGCAGTATGCAATGGCTTTTCCATTTGCAGCCAAGCCAAGACGAATGAACAGAAAATGACTCTTCCTGCTCCCTCGTCTCCATTTAAGTTTCTTCAGTAACCTTCTCTGGAAGAAAAACTATAGCTGAGGAAGTGCAAAGTTCTTATGATGCAAAGTTATCATTATGACCCTTGACGCCTGCCTGAATGTTATGATAATCCAGTGCAATGTAAGTAGTAACAGACGGCAGGCTATGGCTGTGCTGCTCACCTGACCTCACTCTGGCAGAGTCACTGCTGTATACCAGGACAGAGAGGGAGAGAGGAGAGGCGGCAGCAGCAGCACAGTGCAAACACACCGGCAGAACCAATCTGGTGCTCCTCTTGGTACATTTGCACTACACCCACCTTGACCCTCCCTTCTTTGCCTCAGTATGCAGCTGAAGGGGAGTTGGGTAAGCAAGCACAGTTCCACCATACCATCCACCATAGTATGCAAGTACTGGTATGCTCTGTAAACTAGTTATTGGCTGCATACACACCATGCATTTAAAACATGTCCTCTGTGCAAGATTCCTGGGAGCTGTTGTTTGTTAAGGATTTGGGGAATTGTAGGGGTAAATTACGGTTCCAAGGATTTTGGGAGGAGGCACATCTCCGTGCTTTAAATGTATGACGTCTACACAGGGATTACGTCCCCACCCACATGTACTTCAATCCCTTTTCCAGTCTGTTCTATTATCTATTTTTAAATAAAGACATCATTTGTAAAATATTCTCTTCACCGTGCCACATCATCATAGAACAGCTTCATAAATAAATCTTTACATGGTTTGCCTTGTGACAAGCTATCTGATGGGTGACGATTAGAATGAATGAATCTATCAAAGTCACCATATCTGATTTCACTTTTGGCTCTAGAGCGCTGCTTGTGCTTTTTCATACATTAAAAATAAACGCCGGGAGATTAAGTGCATACAGTAATATGCTTTGAGCACTATATATAGTAGCATGTGTTGCATTGCTTACAGATTGTAGAAGTGTTGAATTAGAAGGGGGGAAACAAGTAATGAGTAGAAGGCAATGATAGCAAATAGCATTAATAAAATAAATTTATTTATTTATTTATTTATTTATTTATTTATTTATTTATTTTTAACTATGTTGGGTCTTTGCCAGGGCCTCAATACCAGCAGAAGGTCCACCTCTGTACCAGGGCTACCGTTTCTACTTTGCACAGCATATCCAAAAAGGTCAGGCCAAGAGAATACTTAGCTCACATAATGTGTTACTTTAAGGGTAAGGAGCCTACCCTAAGGTTCCCCAAATCGCTGCTCACTTGGGAATAAATCCCATGAAACTGGGAAAGACTTCATAAATTTATATAGCAGGGATGGAGAACCTGTGTGGCCCTCCAGATGTTGTCTGACTCTAGCTCCCATCATCCCAAAGCATTGGCAGGGCAGGATTTTTGAGCATCATTCAGAGGGTGAAAGATTCCCCATTCCTGATATGTAAGGTTTGGCTGTCCTACTGAGCAATCTGCTGCAAAGGTAATGTAAAGGGCAGGATTTTGTTCTTCCAGTGATGACTGATTATTAGATTTCCCTGTAAGCAAAAACTTCATAAATGCAGTTAACATTCATTTCAACCTATAGGAGTCAGAGTTAATTTAATCTTATCAGGATGCAGTAACGCAATCTGAATGAGCTGGAACTGATCAGTGGGAGGATAAATTTCCCTTTCAAGTTATCTGCTATAGAACCATCCTGCTCTTCTTTTTCAGGTCTAGAGACTCCAATTTATTCAATAGAATAAATTGGAGTATATTAAGTATAGTTTGCCTGGCAGGATAATTTGTCTTTTAGACTATTCCAATTTCTATTGCATTTTGAAACCTGCCCATTGCTCAGCCAAAGTTAAGAACTTTTAAGCTCCCACTGATTTCACCGGAAATGTTAAGCATGAATTCTTTGCCTCCACTGAAATCAGTGGAATGTAACATTGTTTTTGTTAGATCAGGACTTTTGACATAATTTTGTGTATCTAATTGAAAAAAAATTCTATAAACTTTATTATTTGATAATCGTTTGCTTAAAAAAAATCAGAGATAGCTAATAGAGCTATAAACATACAACCTCCATCCCCCAGCCTTAATAAAATAACATTATACACAATGTTTTTCGCAAAATGACTCCATTGGACAAGTTTGTAATGAAAACCAGAAGTATCAGCTCACCTAAAAGAAGCAAGAATAATTAAAATTTAAAGTTAGCATGAAGATTTTGTGTTTGTAGCAAGTGACAAAGGCAAAGGCAAAGGGACCCCTGACCATTAGGTCCAGTCATGACTGACTCTGAGGTTGCGGCACTCATCTCGCTTTATTGGCCGAGGGAGCCGGCGTACAGCTTCCAGGTCGTGTGGCTAGCATGACTAAGGTGCTTCTGGCAAACCAGAGCAGCGCACAGAAACGCTGTTTACCTTCCCGCCGGAGCAGTACCTACCGGTATTTATCTACTTGCACTTTGACATGCTTTCGAACTGCTAGGTTGGCAGGAGCAGGGACTGAGCAACAGGAGCTCACCCCGTTGTGGGAATTTGAACCGCCAACCTTCTGATCGGCAAATCCTAGGCTCTGTGGTTTAACCCACAGCGCCACCCGCATCCCGTAGCAAGTGACAGGGAATCTTAGATGTTGGGTTGAATGATTGTAGCTGCTCAAAGACACTGTCTCTGCACACACAACATACACGTAGAGTGCATGGTTCCCCCCCAAAGAATCCTGGGAACTGTTTGTTAAGGGTGCTGAGAATTGTAGCTGCGGGGTAAACTACCATTCACAGGACTCTCTGTGGGAAGCTATGTGATTTATATGTGTGGTATGAACATAGGATGTTTTCCTTCCATTCTTTACCTGCCAGAAGCATGTTTGCATGCTATAGGACTGATATAGGACACATCCTGCTTAATATACAGTATTACATATCTCACTTTAAATACATACTTACCAGATAAAGCATACTCATAAAGGGCATAATCTATTCTGCTGCACAAGCCCTCCTGAAATGTTTGCTGTTCTTTTGTGGGGAGGGCCAAATGGCCTCAGAGGTTGAGTTCCTGATAATTTCAGGCAGAGCAGGGCTGGGCTAGATTCCTGTCTGAAACCATGTAGAGATATTCCCAGCCCATTGAGGTGAGGCAATACTGAGCTAAACAGACCTGACTCCATATGCGGCAGCTTCATATATACCACACATTTCAACAGCACTTGTGCAGGACAGTGCCTCTGTGGCTCATGCCCTGTCAGGAGCCAGCCAGCAGCAAATCACACAGAGTAAGTGATGTTAACTTCACTAATGAGCACAGCAACTCATCTTTGGTAGGTCTTGCCCCTATGAGGCAGTTGCGGAGACCCCTCCTCTCTAGGGTTTTCCCCAAGCAATCTGTGACTGCACATGTGTATCTGCCTTTGCTCCTCCTGCTTCATACCTCCCTGAGTTCTGGGAGACCAGGAGAGTAGGGAGACACCTGCGCCTGACTCATCTCCACCTCTTGGCCTCCCTCATGCCACTCTCCTGCTTTCGCTTCTGCCTCCGCTTCTGGACTGCTCTCTGCCACAAACTCCCCCTGCCCACTACTAAGCCTTGTTACTTCTTCAGCTTCTGAGTCTTTTCCCTCTTCTCCCTCTGACCACTCATTGCCGTCCCACCACCAACTCCAGGGCTTTGAGCCTTCTTCCTTGTTCCCCAGCTGGTTCCTCCCACCATTCCTCTGCATCTAACTAATCCCTGACCTGCCCAAATTTTTTTAAAAGGGGGCCTTCTGTAGGAAGAGAAATGCTTACATAGCACCTTAGCCTTTGTGGAACCATCTTCTGCCTGAGATGTGAAAAGCGCAGAATTTACTACTAATCATTGCCTTTTTTCAAGAACCTCAGACTTGAACACTTGCTATTTTACAGATGCTTTTGGCCTGGTTCAGATGACCATTCCAGAATTCATAAAACAAGGTTTACAAAGCTAGGAATGAGTGTTAGAGCTGGCACGTCCCCCCTCTCCTCATATGCTATTTTAGCACTTGTTTTCTGGCTTGTATTAAGCCAGACCACCTCGTGAGAAGAGAAGACTCCCTAGAAAAGACCCTGATGTTGGGAAAGAAGGAGGGCACAAGGAGAAGGGGACGACAGAGGACGAGATGGTTGGATAAAGTTCTCGAAGCTACCAGCATGAGTTTGACCAAACTGCGGGAGGCAGTGGAAGACAGGAGTGCCTGGTGTGCTCTGGTCCATGGGGTCACAAAGAGTTGGACACGACTAAACGACTAAACAACAACAACATTAAGCCAGAATTTCCTGTTACATCCCAACCAGGAAATATCAGTTAACACGTTTATTATCCTGGCTTGTTAAATGCCATTATACCAGAGTTCTCTAGTTCAGACAACATGGGGAACTCTGGCGTAATATAGTCCAGAAGTCGTTCCCAAAGGGAGAGGCCCTTAGTGCTGATGCTTCCTTGTTTATGAAGCAAAGTTTATAAACCATAGTTTATGAAGCCTGGGATGATTACCCAAATGGGGCCCATACCGTTACGTTCTTTCAAGATGTGAAAGACAGAACTATCCTCTCGAAAGTGTCATTTGATAATATCTCTTCTGCTGATGAAAGATTTCGGATTACAGTTCAAAGGCAGCTTTCAAAAAAAATTCAGTAGACAGATGGAAGGAAAATGATCTTTTGAGTACACAAAGGAGACCCGGGCCAAAGCAAGAATGTGTGATTCAAAGCACACATTAGCAGTAAGAGATTCTCTGGTGTTCATTTCCTCGGAAAGAGGTCAATAAAGCTCTAATTAATGGCTCCAGGAGAGGGAGGAATCTGCTGATGTTCCCATTAGACTGGGGGCTAAAATGTCAGCCCAGCGCAGGCATTAAACAAACCTTGGCAATGGGCCCAGTGGCTGGCACGGAAACTTCTAACAGCAACCTGAAATTGCTGTACGATATGCATAGTTTCATGATCCAGGACCTAGGGATAACTTTATCCTTCAGCATGGTCAAGTGAACAACAAGTTAAAAGTTCTATTTCAGCCATATTATATTGGCCAAGTTGACATTTCGCAGGTGCGTTAGAGCTGCCATGTTTCACTATCAACTCCTGTCCTGTTTCTTTTGCAGAATTTTGTCATGTAACACCAGCAGGTTTTAGGCTGTGGAAAGCTTCCCGAATACTGTGCGACTACTGCTAAAGACAAGGGAGAAACCCAAGTACGGTTTAGAAACAAGGTCACTTGGCAACACAATTCTCCAGAAGCTCAACACTTCTATGGGAAAGGCAGAACCTACAGAAGGTCTAACTAACTTCAGTGCTCTTAAAGACACTGATCCTGGTAAAAGACAAAAGAAAAAGGAAATCCTGTATAGGGTACATATAATGAAAGTAGGTGTCTATGCTTCTGTAGGAGATATAAATTACAGGCAGGTGTGAATAGGAGGTAGAACTATATATATTTATCTGCATATATCTGCATATACTCAAACCACAGAGTTTTCCACTTTGTTTTTCCCTTTCTGAATTGTTGCTTCCACATTGTTTTGAGGTCTTCATCTTGCCCCTGTGTTGTCATGCATGATGGCTTAGGGCCATGATGTCTAGTTGTTAGGATCAATAGCCACCCTAAAGATCTCTGCACTGGAATAGAGTGAGAGTGCCTTGGCCCAGGGCAATGGGACTCCCAGATTTGCTATGTAAATCTATCTCTCCCAAATATAATCAGGATTTGTTTACAATACCTGCCACTCGAAAAGCACATTAAGGCAAGTACAGGAATCAGAGGACAACAGGGGTAGAGAGCCTGTGGCCCTCCAGAAGTTGTTGAACTACAACTCCCACAATCGCAGGAGTCTCCTGTGCAGATTGCTGGCAACAGCTATACCCACCCCATCTTAACAAAGCTCTAGCATCTAGAGTTCTCAAACCACTTTCTGTTTCCTCAAGAGTGACATCCACTTGAAACTCCCAGCTAGATGCCTGTGTGTGTGTGTGTGTGTGTGTGTGTGTGTGTGTGTGTGTGTCCCCCATCATTTTGCATTCCTGCCTGATGGGTTTTCTCATGGGAACAAACAAAAGGGCTGCAGAGGGAAGCAGACTTCAGTTCTACTGTCCATTAGCTGATGGGCGGTAGAGGACCCTGCTTTCTGCAGACATCAATCCACCATGTTTGGGAGCTGCCACCCCTTCAGCTGATGGACTGTACAACTAAAGCCTGCTTTCCCATGCCAATGTACAACTGGGAGCACACTCTAAGGCTCCCAACTGTGCATTGGCAGCTGAGTCTCCACCTGCCCTGCACATGACATCACATATGATGTCAGCTGTGGGGCAGAGAGTCATGGTTTGGGGAAACGGCCTCTTGCAGGCCAAGTTTGGTCCCTGGGCTGGAGGTTCCTCATCCCTGCTGTACTGAAATTAACAGCAGTTGTTCCAAAGAGCCATGGTCAATGTGATTACAGAGGTAGGGAACCCATCCTGTAGCCCTCCAGATATTGTTGGACACAAGCTCTCTGGCTACTGACCGTGATAGCTGGCACTGATGGGAGCTGGAATCAAGCAATATATGGAGGGCTGCATGTGTTCCCCACCTCTGACATATGGAATTTAAAGAGTGGGGTGTGTGGCTGTGGATGTGTGGGGTTGGGATGGAAGGTGAGGGGGAGAAAGGCAGAGAGGGAGAGGCAAATCTGGTGTTAGGAATCTTGCATGAGATCTTCAGCCTTCTGTTTAATAAACAGGAAGATGATTTGCCTGCAGCTTATAGCATTTAGTGCTCGGGACACCTCTACATTACAGCATTAATCTGCCTGACAATGGTTCCTCAATTCCTTCCACAGCAGATGACAAAAACATGTTCAAGATTTGTTTACTTCTTATCTAGTTACAAAGAGTAGCCCTGTTTTCTGAAAAACAAGTTTAAGTTCATTTCGGGTCATTGCTCTTGAAACAATGTTGAGAAAGTAGCATTTTCTAACCCATTGAGCACTTAAAACAAATCTGTTGGAGATAGATGTGGAAGGGGCAAGTCGTGCTTATTATTAAATGCTGTTGGTAATTCAGAATGACAATGAGAGCCATGAAAAGCAGTGGTCTGAGAATCAGCAGCCTTCCAGTTTAGCCATATATACTGCTTACTTATCAAAAACCTCTAAGCAGTTTGCATAAAACTATATAAAATATGCATTTACACATATGTACCCCCACCCCAGACAATAAAGGCTATCTATGTTAATTGTGTTCTTATTTTTATAGACTTGTCATAATTTCTATTTTAACAAAAGTTTGGAATGCATTACTAATATCTCTGCCTCCTTTGTCTTCTGCTTTGATATTTCCTACTTGTCTTCTGTGAGGATTATGCTTTATGCTTGATTTTGCATTTTAATAAAACAAAGCAGCAACATCAAGAAAATAGTACTATAGACAAAACGCTAAGATATCCCCAAGTTCAAAACTTCCCACTTCTTCCCCAAGTTCAAAGTGTGCTAATTAAAAACTCATGTTTTTACTCATGTTTAATTTAAGAATGCTGCCAGTGAGTTGGGGTTCCTCATGTGTTCCGCCAAGATGCAAAAAAATGGAGAGTGTTGAAATCTGGGTGTGTGTGTGTTTATTTATCTTTCTTTGTTACAGATAAATGGTTTGGACCCCAACAGAGAATGTTGCAATATATACTGGTCCAGCAGGTGGAAGTAGTAGGCGCCAATAATTTCTCCAGAAAATTAGATTGTTGCAATTCCTGATTCAGCCAACAGGAATTTCAAAACAGATCCCAATTGCTAGGACAATCCAAAACTTTCCTTCCTACTTGAGTAGAGTCTTGGGTTTCATTCCAAAAGGAGACCTAGCATGGGGACTATGCTCCACATATTTCTGTGTATTTGAGACCAGTGGAAGCTAGTCTCCTTTCTGATACAGAGTGCAGTTAAATACATACCATCTCTGATGTAGTTGGTTGATTTGGCCCATACCAAAGGTCGTTCTACCTTCGTAATGGCTTGAACTTCCATTTCAAAAGAGCTAGCCGGTTAAGACCAGTTGAACTATTGTTAAAAAGGGGAGGGGGGATAAAAGTGGATTGGGGATAAAGCTAAGGATATTTGCTCCCAAACTGGATTTCATAATCTTAGTGCCTTTCCACATTTAGAGTAGTATAGTTGCTGTTTGATTTGACATTTTAAAGGGGGATTTTAAGTTGATTTTTTGCACCTTTGGTCACAGGTTGCTGTTATTAAAGAGTGTAGGGTTTCTCTTTCCACACTAATGGTGGGTTGTGCATGAACTGAGGAAAATTGTATGGCTGCAGTCACACTCCTTATGGGCCTTTGCGTTCCTCCAGCCAGTAAATAGCAGAGTTATGAGCATGTACAATGGGATAGCCCTTTCACAGCTAATCTTGTGGGAGTATAGGAAATTAGAAGAAGTACTGTGTGTCCGCCTGAGCTATGGCAAACCTGGTTCTTGTGATGAAAGCTTGTCTGCAGCTAATGACTTATCAATGGACAGTACGCCGACTCAGTATAGTCATCTCTATCTGCCGTATCTCTCCTTTGAACTGGGCTCAAAAACTGACAGCTCACACCAGTCAGAGGAAAGTGGCATGAAACGGGGGTCTCCAAAGCCACATCCACCAACCCCAAACTGAAGGTTGCATGTACATGTCCCACACAAATGAAAATACTGAGGATCCTTTCCAGATCTTTCACAAATGTTGGGGTTTTTTGCTGTGGAAGATGAAGCTGCTTTGTTCTTGTTTTTCAGTACATTATTCTGGAATGCTAACAGAATAATGGTGATGCCATGTGGCAGCATGCAAAAATCTGCAATTATACCATTATAAATTGTAAGTGCCCACTCTAGATAGCACTGCTGGTCTGTACAGTGGTACCTCGGGTTAAGAACTTAATTCGTTCCAGAGGTCCGTTCTTAACCTGAAACTGTTCTTAACCTGAGGAACCACTTTAGCTAATGGGGCCTGCTGCTGCCTCTGTGCCGCCATCATGCGATTTCTGTTCTCATCCTGAAGCAAAGTCCTTAACCCGGGTTAGTGGAGTCTGTAACCTGAAGTGTCTGTAACCCGAGATACCACTGTACTGGAATACTACAGTTCCACATGTTGTTTTGCTTACATGCAAATGTATCCAGGTTTAATGGTTTGAGTGACTGATCAAAATTCAGACAGTTCATTAAGTGTGCAATCCTGTGCACACTTACCTGGGAGTGTGACCTGAATGGAACTAAGATTTCTGGGGGAAATCCTATTGGAGTTACATTTCAATGCTCATTCCTACCAAGTGTCAGGCCCAAATGATAGGCTCCCTGCTAAACTGCACACAAAGATAAAGCTAATGGCTGGGGACTGCTACATGCATGACTAGCTAATGTGAGTCAGGTTGTCATGCTTGCTGTGAAGATGGATGAAAGTATATGGAACTCTGTGCAATATTACAGTCTCGGGCCTTACAAATGGCAAACCCAAATGGATCTCTCTCACTCACACAAACACACTGCTCAGTCATTAATATTCGGAATTTTACAATGTATACACAGTCATTGTCTTCCTGTCCGGCTTGTCTTGCAATGAAGAAACTATGATCTGACTTGCAAGGAATTTAAGAATACAAGGAGCAGATCAGGCATAGTCTGTACACGTTACAGAAGGGGGCAGTAGTGAATCCTCCTCAAGCTTAATGGCTCTCCCAACCCTAATGCCTACTAGTCGGCCTCTTCTAAAATGCCACGTATTAGCCATTAATAGAATTTAAATATACAGCTTCCCTGGGGAGAACATCCCATACCACTGGTGCCACTCAGGTACCAAAAGGGTTGCTGTCTCTTGTGTTTCCCTTCTATACCTTCTTTGCCAGGAGGGGACAAGAGAATCAGAAGTCAAGGGAAGGAGCACCTGCTTTTATGCAACAGGTTGTGGGTTCAATACCCAGCCCTTCCAAGTTGGGCTGGGAGAGATTCCATTGGAAATCTTGGGGAGCTGGTGTTTGGTATCAATTCCACCCGTCTTTTGCAATTAATTAGTCATTTTTTCCCTAACTTTATAGATTTGTCAGGTTTTCTAGGCTATTTCTTGTTTACTACTTAGACTTCATTGCACAGGTAAAATATAATGTATGTATTCTCACTGAAACATACCAGTAACCATTCCACATGGAAATAGATGTTGACTACGTATCTTGTTTTATCAACTCGATGATTAAGCCCCTTTGTGGGAAGAAACGCTGAGTTTATTGGAACAACATCCAGGTGTTGTCTTATGAGTTGATGTTACTTCTATCAAACACACAAGTGATTGTAAAGAAAAAGACTACATCTATATTTGTCTGCTTGCCTACACTCCTTATTGTGGAGCACATGTCCTTGGTGATATATTTTTCTGTGACTTTGTCTGTTGAAGCCAGTCAGGGTGGGCAATACTGAGCTAGGTTTACCCAGGTTATAGTTGATCTGCACTACCTGCATATGAGATTGTCCTGACGTGGGGAGCAGGAAAGTGGAAACAAATTAATACCATGCCTTCAGTCCAAAGTATGGTGTGCAGCAATTTGCAGATTCATTGCTTTTTATCATTATGAGGATTTATACCCTGCCTTTTCATTGCCAGAAAACACTGAAGGCAGCTTACGTAAGTTTTAAAAATGTACAAAAGAGTCCATCAATGGATACAAACAATAACAATTATTATTTATATTAGCTCTCTGTAGGCTTTAGACATCAAGCTTCCTGATACAGGGCTGCCTTCAGATGTCTTCTAAAAGTTGCATAGTTCTTTATCTTCTTGACACGAGATGGGAGGGCATTCCACAGGGTGGACACCACTACCAAGAAGGCCCTCTACCTGGTTTCCTATAACTTCACATATCATCATGAGGGAACTGCCAGACAGTGATGAAACTGCATGCTCTGGCACCAGGGGCGGAGACCAGGCGGGGTCGTGGCTGGCGTATGTCCTGGGGGACGTGGCATGCATCCCAGGGGCATGGTGCGTGTCGCCCATGGGGGCATCCTGGGAGCGTGGTGTGCTGCCTGGGGGTGTGGCAAGCCACCCGGCACTGTGGGGGAGTGCCCGCATGTGTCCGGGGTGTGTGGCTGCGATGGTATTCCCCTCCCAGATGGGGCCAGGGGCAGTGTGCTCCCCCGCCCCACCCCTCCGCCAGAAGGCCCTTGGAAGTGAACCATCACTTCTTAAAACCTTCACTTTTATTTAGTCACAGGAAACGGAAGAAGAACTTGTCCCAGTTTACATCCACAATTGGCGGTAAATGAGCACATCATTTTTATTGCCAGTGTTCAAACAAAATTCAGCCATCCCATTTTACAAGCAATTTTTTGAAACTTTGTTTTTGGCATGTAAGAGAGAGATCAACGGTCTTTAGAGAGCGGAACCTTCATAACCATCTGTCATTCATTAAAAGGAGTAAAGAACAGTAGTAATGGCACTAATTAGGCTGCATGCAAACATACACGTGCTTCAATAACTCCAGAGCATTCGGCAGGCAGGAACCAATTTTAATCAACTACTGTCCTTGTTGACAAGTACAAAATTCTCACAAGAGGCAGAATTAGGTTTTTTTAAAAAAAATCATTAAATTAGGGTTCTCAGATTCCTTTCTCTCTTTTAACAGTCCAATCTTCTGTATGTCTACTCAGAAGTAAGCACCATTTTCAATGGGGTTTGCTCACAGGTAAAACAGATTACAGCCTTAATGGTGATGAAAACAAGCATTTAAAGATCTCACAGTTGCAAACATAGATGTCATTCAGAAAGGCTCTTTCCCTCTTCCTCTAGTATTTACAGCACAATCTTATATGGGTCAAATAAATCACATTTAATTCAGTGGGACTAACCCGCAGTATGTGGGTTTAGGATTGCAACATTTGCTATTTGATCTGTAGCTACCTCGTCCCAAAAGGTTTGGGGCAAGCAATGTTAACCAATCCACAAAAATAAGCATAGAGTACACAACTTTAAAAATCTTACAGATTAAAATATGACCCTCTCATACTTCTCACCTGTACTACTGGTGAGAAAAAGAAGTAAAAAGAAAATTAAAAATCTAAATTTCAAAAAGATAATTTCACTCAGTCTCCAGGGGAATGGTATTCAACAATTGAGAGGTAGCCACGAAGAACAACTCTCTATGTGCTGTTGCAGTCCAGTGCTATTTGTTGGAAATTATTAGGGGGGGCTAATAAATGTTTCAGAAATATTGCTATAATTTTAGCCACAGGATCAAGACATACACCAGTGACCATGGCACCACAGGGTTCATTTCCCTTTTGTGTTTGGCTCTGACTTCTAATTTGCTGATTCTATGCCTATTAAATACTAACAAAGTGCTGCCTGCGCTTGGGTTTGTTTTTTTTTAAATTCCACTCAAGAAGCATGCAAAAGCACACAGTCAAGCAATTGTAAATTTGCTTGTGCACTTTTCTGGTTTTGTGCAACTTTCAGGGATCAAAACTCCTGTGGGGGATGGAATGGAAGCAACTGTTAATTCTCAGCACACACTTTTCAGGTTGCTGCCCAATATATCAGTGTAGAAATTTTTTATGTGGCCTGCTTGATCTGAGGGATCAAAAGAAAAAAATTATATTCCTCTGCTCAGAAGTGCACCAGAAATAGTTATGAAGACAGTCAAAAAAGAAATGAAAGCACTGAAGAAGCCATGGACATGGAACAGGGAGTAGCAGAGAGTGACAAATTATTTACCCACCTCAAAACAAATAATCGGCAACCCCAAGCTTGGAACCTGATTTTCATCCAGTTTATTACCACATCAGGTATGCCTGACTTGACAGGTGTTTGGTATTGTTTGAAGGTGCATCATGTACCCTACACAAATTAAATGGGAATGCAGACTCAGGTGTGGACAAGCCTTATGATCACATCATAGTCACCAAATCTATTACCTCTCCAAAATGTTATTGAAGCCTTGAAAGAATGTTGGCTTTAAATAATGATAAACTAAACCAATAAAAGATGCCTAAGAGAGTGGTGGCTCATATTTGGATCATTACAACATACTCTACCATACACTGCCAATTTCCCTCCCAATGTCTATCACTCTCTTATTATCAAAATGCCAAGGGAGGTGAGTCACATCTGTCCTGTTGTGAGTATTTTGGTTCACTAAAAGAACATCCTAATTCAATCTTCATCCAGATGGTCCAAACTCAAATACATAGTGCCCTTATGGAAAGCTCGTTGGTATTAGCATACATGACAGGCATCGTGCAATTAACAGTTCTAGCAATCTGATGCTTCTGTTAATTAAGCAAATTTGCAATCCTGCAGCAGGATAAGTCAAAGACAGCCAACGTAGGTAAACTCAGGAAATGAATGCTGTATCTAATGTAGCATTGACTCATTCTAGGTTGTACACACGCTGTTGTCTGAAAACGAAGGATGTCGGAAAACATCAGTGGTCTTAGGCTGAGGCACTGTACCAATTAATGTTGAATTGGCAAAGCGTCTATCAAAGTTACAGCCAAAGCTGAGCTGTCAAGAGGAGAATAGGAGCTGGGAGCCACCAGGGGCCAATTCATAGTAACAATTCCACCTCCATACTGCTATTTCATACTTTATCATGATGCACAAATGCCACAAACTGTAACAATACTCCTACTGGCACATTTCTTCCAGAATTTTTCAAAATGCTTTTATGCTGACTTTTCCTCTTTTTTATAAGATTTTATTCATGCTTTTTATAATACAATGCAATAAAAAAACCTAAATGAAAACAGAAAAAGGAAGGAAGAAGAATGTGAAGTCTTCTTTCCAGGGTTATGCTGACTTTTCCTACATGAACCAACCTTGGTGGCAGTGATTTGTATCCCACAGAAGTGATTTGGCAAAAAGATAAGGTACAGAAAAATATTACAGAAAAGGACAAGAAAAGATGTTCTAAACACCAACCATTTTGTTATAAGCTGAGGTTCATACATATGGTTCTTCCAGGTGTGTATACAACATGTAATTATTGACATCAGAACTACAGGCCAAATCCTGTAGTGAATCAGAGGGTGAATTTAATCTAAGTATTCAGTTCAATAATACTGAATATTTACAGAGATGCATTGAAGGGAGATAGTCTAGCAATCTAGCCGAACAGTCTAGCAATCCTTAATTCAGAGAAAACTTGGACATGAGTGAAAAGCTCAAACATGATTTAAACTTCATGTATGAAAATGTTATTCCACAACTAGGTACTTACAGAATAGCACTCAACACTCTTCGTTCCAGGCAGACACAATAAACTGGCTTC
Source organism: Podarcis melisellensis (assembly GCF_964234715.1). NCBI lineage: Eukaryota > Metazoa > Chordata > Lepidosauria > Squamata > Lacertidae > Podarcis > Podarcis melisellensis. Next base: position 42,973,471 of record NC_138528.1, read on the forward strand.
TTTTATCTCTGAAGTTACTATTTCCCAGCTAGTTGAAGGGAGATTAAAGGCAGGGCAGTATATTACAGCACAGTGACCTGTGAAGGTTGTACTCGAAGAGAGATCAGATTATGACAAATATTATCTCTCCAGAGCGAGACCCTCTAGGCAGCCTCCATGAAATTAATGTGTTTTTTTAGTACGGATTCAGTGTGTTTTTTAAAACCACCTAAGCACACAAGAGGTGCCATTTGTGTTTGTACTACACAAAACAAAGTTACACAGAACATATGGCAAACAGAGCTACAATCCAACCAGGAGAGACAGTTCAAAATTCCAAGTTCATAAATACTGTAAATGCTTTACTTGGTTGAAAGCGCCATGATATGAAAGAACAAATATTTCTATATTTCTGGGATTCTTTATATTTAATTAGGTATTTTTCTTTATACCACGTTGTGCCATATTATATGTATGTTTCATTATTAAAATAAAATTCTTCTTGTATTATTTGTTTCACACATATTTTAAAGACTTATTTAGTTGCTCATAGCTACTACATTTGGTTACTGAAGTTGAGCTGTGTTTGGTAATTCTGAGTCGTATTGTATCTGTTAATTTAACAGATTATGTGGAGTTTAATGGTCTTACATTGTTGCTTTTATGCAATGAGATTTGTACACTGGATAGAGTTTGTTTTTATATTAAGCAGGTCATAAATATTTTAGAATAAATAAATGCTATAAACCTATGTGCTAGCTGAAGTTTATCCTCTGATGCTCACTTACTAGGGAGTAAGGCACATTAAACTCAATGGGACTTAATTCAGCATAAAGTAACACTCCCATTCCTTTGGATGAAGGACTATTGCTGCTTTCCGTTTCTTCCCCTTTTGGTAGATGGAAGAGGCTATTTGTGGAGCCAGTGGTCAGAGCAATTTTGGAATCAATATTTATAAAGCCGTGCACTCTGAATGCTATTTCACACCTCATTGGACAAAAAGCAGCCTCTCTGTTTAAATCACATACCTGACCTTGCTGATGATGGAGGGGCTTCTTTGGGACAATGATGGGTTACCCACCCAGATCCCATGCTGCTGCATGAACATTGTGTGCGCACTCTCCACCGATCTGCTTCCAAATCTTCACCCACCCTCCGCAATGAAGCCCTGAGGCAGGCACTACTTTATGCCATTATGTTAAACTCTCATTAACAGCTTCCAACAAGGCATGCACTCATTAGGGGCAGATGAACTGTGTAAAGAGCACATTAAGCCACCAATGTTCCCCACCCAGGGGAATTAGCTTTGTTTGTGCTTTTAATTAGGATTGATTGACTTATCTGTGAGGCATGCAAAATGAGTTCAGAGTGATTGCATTACACAACAAAACAGTTATGGATGGATCAGCTGAAAAACAAGACATGGGAACAAGCCCTCCACCCCCCCCCAAAAAGAAAACCACTATAGCCCTCCATTTCCTATTTCTCCATTGTCCACATGATATTCTCCTCCAAATCACTGATTCCCACAATTACCCCTCTCTCAGTCCACATTTTCTCATATCCTCTCCTTGTTGGCGTGTCCCTGGTATGCGAAAACCAAAACTGAGGGAGAGGAGATTATGGGAAGGCAATGGTTTGGAGGAGGATGTCTTATGGACAACAGAGAGTTCAACTGTGGGTAATGTGTGTACAGCAGTACCTCTGGTTATGTACTTAATTTGTTCCAGAGGTCCGTTCTTAACCTGAAACTGTTCTTAACCTGAAGCACCACTTTAGCTAATGGGGCCTGGCCTCCCGCTGCTGCCACGCCGCCGCCGCCACCGCCACGCGATTTCTGTTCTCATCCTGAAGCAAAGTTCTTAACCCGAGGTACTATTTCTGGGTTAGCGGAGTCTGTAACCTGAAGTGTTTGTAACCTGAAGCATATGTAACCCAAGGTACCACTACATCACTTCTGAAAACAGAAGTGGAAGCACATTGGACACAGAGTAAGCAAGAGTATGTACACAGTCTTACACTTTTAGGCTTATTCAGTTAGAATAGTTACCTTGGCAGTTTCATTTTTACAGTTGCAGTCGCTCAGTTCTCCATTTTCTTCATCCTTTTCCATCCCAACACAGTCCCTTCTTTATTATGAACAAGCAAGCAAACAAACGTTTGTTGTCTCATATCTATGCCTTAAGTAAGTATTAAGACATAGATAAGAGACAACACACATTTGTTTGTTTGCTTGTTTATAATAAAGAAGGGTCTTCAGTTCTTAGGCAGTGCCACTCCCCATCCATAGTATTTTACTAGCTATGGCTGGTTTGATTTTTTAAATTAAGACCCTGGATCTACTTGTCTGAAATTTGGCAGGGTTAATCCCCCTTTGGGGGACTATTATGTCCACAGGTTTCATGTAGGAGGAAAACTGCAAACTTTTACGGCCACATTGGTTTCCTGATTACAAGTCCATTGGAGGACCTAAGCTTCAGGGTTTTTAAAAATATTATTTCATAAAATTTCATTCCATCTTGTATGTAAAGAACAACATCCCTCAAAGCAGTTTTCTGAACATTGCTTTGGATTTGGGGTCTGAGGTGAAGCAAAGGTCCTCCAAAGTGATCTTCAGTGAATGAGGCTGATCAGTAGTGCTGCAGTAGGACCTGAAGTGAAGGTGGGGAGCTCACAGCCCTAGTTTTTAGGCAGCCTCTACCATTAACTTGTCCTTCCTGCCTGTCTCTCCTCTGCTAATAATGTGCATAGTTCCCCAAGCAAAAAGCTCTAGCAATTTAACAGGCAACAGAAGATTTAAGTTCTATGCAAGAGAGGCCCTAAGGCTTGTTGTTGCTGCTGTTATTATTGTTGTTTTATGAGGCTTGCAGCTTGCTTGGAGAATGGCGGAGAAAACAGGGTGCAATTAAGTCAATTGGGTAGTCTGAGAAACCTCCTCAGGAATATGCAAAAAAAGCCCAAGTGATTTTGAGAGGCAGATGAAAAGGGAATTTCACATTTCTGTGAGAGACAATGGATAAAGCACCTGGTGACACGACGGGCTGGAGCTGGGCTGAAAATTCTTAGAATACATTTTTATCAAACTAGTTCTGAGATCTGAGGCCACTTTGCAGAATTTTATCTAAATAGTCTCCACATTTTTTTGTGGCAGACACCATTTTCCCTCTACAATGCCCTGGAACATCACTAGGTCTGGGTTGTTGTTGAGCATATAAAATGGTGGCCAGACTGCCAACACAGCTGTTGCTGCTGGCAGCAGCAAACAGAAAACTATTAGGCGGTGGGGGGAAAGAAAGAAGTTGTGCCACAGCAGGCACTGTGATTCTCCAGCGGTTTGACTTCACAACCACCAGAGGTTCACTCCATTGTCTCTTGAGACAGGCAGATGCAAACCATCTGACTCCATTACTGTGGGATCCCTAAATCACTTAAGATTTCCTAGCGCTCAATGGAGCACTGGGAAAGAACTCTGTTGCTGTATTTTAATCTGCCGAGACCATATAACACTGGTCCTGAAAGACCTACACTGGCTCCCAGTACATTTCCGAGCGCAATTCAAAGTGTTGGTACTGACCTTTAAAGCCCTAAATGGCCTTGATCCAGTATACCTGAAGGAGCGTCTCCAACCCCATCGCTGAGCCCAGACACTGAGGTCCAGCTCTGAGGGCCTTTTGGTGGTTCCCTCACTGCGAAGTTGCAGGGAATCAGGCAGAGGGCCTTCTTGGTTGTGGCACTTGCCCTGTGGAATGCCCTCCCATCAGATGTCAAGGAAATAAACAACTATCTGGTTTTTAGAAGACATCTGAAGGCAGCCCTGTTTAGAGAAGTTTTTAATGTTTGATGTTTTAGCGTGTTTTTAGTATTCTGTTGGGAGCTGCCCAGAGTGGCTGGGGAAACCCAGCCAAATGGGCAGGGTATAAATAAATTATTATTATTATTAATCCAGCTGTTTCAAGTTGCAGTCACCCTTTGAAGTTCCTTTGCTCAGGATGGCCAGTCTATGGTCATTTACAGTCAGGGCTGGCTCAATATATTTTGCTGCCTGAGCCGAACCAGAAAACAGTGCCTCTTCATGCACTCACCTGGGAGTAGGCTCCATTGCACTTAACATCTCTGCTTCAAGTTCCTAAAATTACAGACACCTTGTATTTGTAGACATCACTTCTGTCTGTGCCAGAAACCTCACCAAACCGTTTCCCTGCAAACTGCCTCTCTCTGCCCCATTTCCTGCACAAGGGGCCGCTGACAGTTGCTTGCAACGACTCTTCACAACATTTGCAGGCCGTGAGGGAGAGGGGACTATAGCATTCCCTTCCATTGGATCCCCATCTGATTTCTACATTGCAGGGTTTTCAGAAGACCTTGAATATATCTTTTTTCAATTGGCCTCTGAGGCATAATGATTATTAGCTGGGTGATGGTCTAGTTGAATTATGGGGTTTTTTCTGGCTCTTCTCTGTTAACAACAACAAATATGTGAAGTGCAGCCAAGTTGTAGTTTTATGTGTTTTTTAAATGTATACTTTGTTGTCTTTGATTGTAAGTTGCTTTGGGCGAGCAGTTTCCCCCAAAATAAAATTAAACAGGCTACAAAGAAAAGCAAAAGGTCCCAAATGTGTTTTAGCCGATGGACTGCATTCTGGAAATGGCTCTCAAATGAAAACAGTACAGGATACTTGTCCTTTAGCATCCTTTTGCATTTAGACTTCTTCGCTGAATTGGCAGCTCTTCAGAGATCTTGTCCAGTGTAAACTTGTTTGCTGAACCAGAGCTGGTGCCGCAGTGCCAGACTTAGCATTAAACAAAATCAAGCAGTGGCTTCAGGCAGTACATTCCAGCAAAGTTCTTTCTCTCGCTTCCAACCAGCATTTCCTTGTTTCATTTATTTATTTATTTTAAAAAATAACACCATAAAATGGTAAGATAGAGTTGTCATTTGGATTTTTCACCCCAAGTTGCAAAAAATGTCTAAGTGTGGTAGTGTCTATCAAGCTAAATAAATGTCTTAAGCCTGGAGAGTCAAAAGATCTTGCATGATTGTGGAGGAGCAACTTATGATACTAAAAAACCCCACCCAAACAAGTGAACTAAAGAGGGCCTGGGGTTGTACCCAACTTTAGATAGAGTAGATCAAGTGAAATTAATGGCCAGGACTAATGTAGGCCCATTCATTTCAATGGGTCTACTCTCATGAGAACTTAGTTGAATACAGCTCCTCATCTACAGATAACTCCTGTCTTTGGCAAGATATATATGTGAACTACAAATTGCCCAAGATTACCTTTCACATTGGAGGTGAGATGAAGTTACATACCCATTTTTGTCTTTCGGTTTGCTTAAATTGTTATCTATTTCGTGACAGCCCCATCCAGGGGCCCCATCTTAAACATTTCATCTGTGTTCTTTGGAAACCATCCCATGCAACCCTGGAGTAAAATCAATATCATACTTATATAATCATATGAAGCTTGCATGTTCCTTGATTCATTCGCTGTTTTGGGTTTTGTTTTACATATCAATGACTTCACTGATTGATTGATTTTAAAAAAACACCTTTCTGTCAAATATAAGCTATGGTAGTTAACAATCCAGAGTTGAAAAAATATATTAAGCAACAAGAAAAACTAAAAAAACAAAACAAAATCCTACACAGCAATACTTCAAAATGTAGGAGCATCAAAACAACAGGAAATTAAAACAAAAATAAACGATTAACAAAGGGCCAAATATATATACACTTACATACGTAATCCAAGGAAAAACCACCACCCCAAGTTTTAGCCTGCTCCCTGAAGTCACTAAGGGAAGAACTCAGTGTTGCACTCAGATAGAACAATCTCCCTTCTCCTCCCACTGTGCACTGTTGTGTTCCAGGGGGTCTCCTGCCACACCAAGCCAATTTTGGGGTGTGCAAGGAACATGCAGTGGAAGGAGAGGAGGAAAAGCCCTGTTGCACATCATTAGTTGAATCCCACTCATAGTGTCTGGACCTGATGGGTGTCCCACAGTATGGTGCCACAACCAAAAAGCCTCTGCTTCCACAATACATCTGCCATAACTCATTTTGCGGAAGCAGCCCAAGAAAGCTCTTTGACTTGATGCAGAATGATGTGCATGGAATGGCACTGATGAAAGGATGCACCATGTTGCCTTATCAGCAAATAACAAATTTTCATGCACATTTACAGCATGCAGTCAACTGCACTAAAATGGGGGAACAAGCTATGTAAGTATAATTTTAACATGAGTGTATCCTTTCAGCATTTTTTCAAGATTGTGATGCTGTCAAGCTGATGACGATCCTGATGCACTTTGGGAAGTCCAAGACAGAGCACCACTCCAAAAAACAAAAACTATGCTTTAGAAAGGGTGTGTTGAACGATCACTGAAAACTTTGGCACTAGTTCGCATATGAACATCTCCAAAATAGACTTTGAATTCCAGTATCTGGTCTCAAATCAGGACCTGCAAAAAATCAAGAAAAGAACTGAATGCTTCTTTGCTATCTATGTTCATGCATGTAAATATGCATATTAGCTATAGTCCTGGCCTTCAAGATCATGATATCAAGTTCAACCCTGTGCCACATCCCTTTTAAATGGTCTATCTTTTTATTAGAAAGCAGCAACTTACCATCTTGATAATGGTCCAGCTGTCCAAGATAGCACAGCAATGATCCCAGGAATGCCTCTCATAACACCAAAGGCTTCTAGACATTGGTTTCGCATGTTTTTAAAGATGTGCTTCCCTTTTTCCAGGAAACTCTTCTGAATGACTTCTTTTTATTTGTTCCGTTAATTTTCGTGGAATAAATAGCTGAAATCATCCGAGTTTTGCTATCTGAAAATAGCAAGCCTGATTAGAATAATCTGGTTCCCTTGACCAAAGTTAATTGATCTCTGCAAATCTGGAAAGGCTAGCTGGAGAATTCAAAGTTTTCTGCTAATAGTGATTTCAGTGTTCTCTTGTCTCCTCCTTCCCCTCATCTTTAGTAACGACGGCTGTCAAGACACAAGGCCCGACTTCCAGCAGAATCAAGCCCAAGCTGCAGTAGAGTGGTAGCCTAGTTTTGACAAGCAGAGCTGATTTCTGGAAGTCAGAGACATTCTCAAGCAAGCTAGAAAAAAGGATGGAAGACAGCCAGAGTCAAGAAGCAGTACACATCAGCCCCATACTGGCAATGGATCAGAACAGAAACTAAAGGGTAGTCACAGAGCAGCCAGTGTCAACAACTAAGTGGTTCATCCAAGTCAATTGTAAGCAGGAAGAACATATATGACAGACAGACAGACAGACAGACAGACAGACAGACACACACACACAGAGAGAGAGAGAGAGAGAGAGAGAGAGAGAGAGAGAGAGAGAGACTTGCCAGAAGCACATATGAAAAATATAGTACTGAAGGAAAAGAGCCTCATTCAGGAAAAAGCATGAAAACACACACACACACAGAGAGAGAGAGAGAGAGAGAGAGAGAGACTTGCCACAAGCACATATGAAAAATATAGTACTGAAGGAAAAGAGTCTCACTCAGGAAAAAGCCTGAACCTTATCCCATAAGGTTTGGCCCAAAGTAGGGATGGGCTGGGAAGCTGTGGCCCATTGCAGGACCGCAGCTCCCATCATCCTGGAACATTAGTCACGCTGGCTCACAGTTGCGAGTCCAGCAACATCTGGAGAGTCACAGGTTCTCCACACCTGGCTTAAGGCATGGTCACCAGAACCTAGCTATCTGTAAGCCTTTCTGGATTATAATGGTACAATTGGGTAAGTCAGCATGGTGTCACGGAGACCAAGGTTGCTGTTTCAGTATCTCCTGGGCTAATGGCTCTGGTCTTCCTTCTTCGGCCTGGGTGGTTTTGTGTCCCTTCTTGACATTATTTTGCCTAACTTTCTCCCTACTCCCATCCTTATTTCTTAACTGTGGATAAGTTTTCACCAGCTGATCTTTTAAAAAATTTGAACGGTTGTACCAAAAAAGATTGCGAGTCATTTGAGTAGCCCATACCAAATTCCAAGGCCGCGTACCACTTTGCAACGCCTTGATGTGAAATGCTTTCAAGCAATGCAGCATTACAAAATATGAACCAAACGTCCCTTTTGGGGTCATGTGGATAGATGATGCTCACTTCCTAAATGATTTCTAAATTTGTTCCCTGTTCTTACTTAAGCAACTACAGCAACATGAAGAAAACCAGAATAGAAATATCTTTTTTGTAGCACACACAAAATGTAAGCAGGATGAACACCAACAGGACTAGCCAGGCTTTCAAACAAGCAATTATTTCCCTGTGTTTTCAAAGTCATAAATTTTTGTGCTGCCTTTCTGCATCATGGTCCAGGGCCCCATTAGATGACTGGTGGTATATAAATTTAGTAAATAAAGCTCTTCTGCTTTCACATGAAAGGAGGGAAATTGCCTTATGCAAAGTCAGTATGCAATTGCAACATCATTGACAGGTGGTTGTCCAGACTCTGCTTAAATATTTCCAGGAAATGAGATCCTACCCGTTTCACATGCAGTCTGTTTCACTATAAAACAGCTTCTACTACAGTGGTACCTCGGGTTACATACGCTTCAGGTTACAGACTCCGCTAACCCAGAAATAGTATTTCAGGTTAAAAACTTTGCTTCAGGATGAGAACAGAAATCGCATGATGGCGGCACGGCAGCAGCGGGAGGTCCCCTTAGCTAAAGTGGTGCTTCAGGTTAAGAACAGTTTCAGGTTAAGAAAAGACCTCCAGAATGAATTAAGTACTTAACCTGAGGCACCACTGTATTATGAGGTTTCTTCTAATATTTAGTCAAAAACTGCCTCCCTGCAATTTCCACCTTCCTGCTCCCTTGAGCAACAGAACAAGAAACTATCTAGAATAGAAACAGACTGAAATACAAAAGATGTTCACTAAACAAAAGGCTGGTGGATCAGGTGGCCTGGTTCCAAAATTCATAACTGTTCAGATGAGCCAGTGTGGTGTAATGGTTAGAGCAGGCTTCCTCAGCCTCGGCCCTCCAGGTGTTTTTGGCCTACAACTCCCATGATCCCTAGCTAGTGGTCCAGTGGTCAGGGATGATGGGAATTGTAGTCTCAAAACACCTGGAAGGCCGAGGTTGAGGAAGCCTGGGTTAGAGTGTTAGACCAAGACCTGTAAGACCAGAGTTTGAATCTCCTCCACTCAGCCATGGATCTCATTGGGTGACCCTGGGCCAGTCACCATCTCTTAGCCTAACCTACTTCACAGGGTTGCTGTGAAGGAGGATGAAATGGGGAGGAGAAGCACATACACCACCTTGAGCTGCTTGGTAGAAAAGAAATATGGCATATAAACGTAAATAAATAAATAAATATCCCCCCTACACAGCTACAGTTCTCATTGTGGTTTAACAGTTAACCCCTCTTCCCAAGGAACTGAGAATTGTAGCTCTGTGAGGGGACTACAGGGTCTCCTAATGACTCTCAGCACCCTTAACAAACGGCACTTTGGAGGAAGGCAGGGCTGTTTAATGTGGTATTATACAGCTTTCAGTTTATAGTGCAGATGGGGCCTTAGTGAGAATAAGGGGCTAGCATTGGAATGATCTAGTTTCAGAGAAGAACCTGTGTGGGGAGTTATGTTCTGAGCATTGCTGGCTAGTGACACTTGTGCTCCAAAGCAGGTTATTGCAAACTTCGAAGAAGGGGGGACAAATATAACCTGACCAAGACTGTCCCTATTATGGGGCAGAGTGAGGCAGGCAGAACATAATGGGTGGGGGAGACGCATATCATGTACCTGCCGAACTAGCCTGCTACCCTCAGGTATCAAGGTGGGTGCTATTCCATTGCCAGTATTGAAGACTCAACTGTCAGACCAGTTGCCTTCTGTACATGAAATGAGCGGGGTGCCATTTTATCCTTAGCCTCAGATAGCAAAAGGTTTAGCGCTTGAGCTATAATACTGTGGTTCTGTTTTGAAATACATTCCTTCTGTACTGTGCCTGTCAGATGAGCCAGATGCATCAAATGAGGCTATTTACCCTGACCTTTTCAGAGCTTGATGCCAGAATGGTGTGACTACCTTACAATTCACCATTCATAAAGTTATTAACCATGAGGTTTTACAGACCACCAGCAGGCCACGTGAACAGAACAGATTACAAATTCAATCAAAGATAATAATGAAATGCTGACTCAAAGGGGAGAATAGCTTTTATTTTCTTGAGGCAGAGACCTCCTGATTTCAATTTCGTTTCTTTAATTCCTGCTGACTTAAATGTTGAAAAGATCAGCTGATCAAGGGTGCATTTTAACGCTCCCTGAAGGGTGAAGAAACGTAATTGTTTTCTCTTTTGTTGTCTATTCTGGCAAACGGAAAAGCAGATGGCAATAAACCGCAGCCCCTCTCCCAGACAGTTTAGGTAAGGTAAAAGACCCCTGGATGGTTAAGTCCAGTCAAAGGCGACTATGGGGTGCGGCACTCATCTTGCTTCAAGCCGAGGGAACTGGCGTTTTTCCACAGACAGCTTTCTGGGTCATGTGGCCAGTACAGTCATACCTCGGGTTAAAGTGGCTTCAGGATGAGTATTTTCGGCTTGTGTGCTGTGGCGACCCGGAATTAACAGAGCACATTACTTCCGGGTTTCACCACTCGCACATGCACAGACGGTCAAAATGATGTCATGTGCATGTGCAGAAGCGGCAAATCGCAACCCGCGCATGCAAAGATGCTGGTTGCGTTGCTTCAGGATGCGAACAGGGCTCTGGAACAGATCCCATTCGCATCCAGAGGTACCACTGTATGACTAAATGGCTTCTGGTGCAACGGAACACCATGACGGAAGCCAGAGCACACAGAAACACTGTTTACCTTCCTGCTGCCGCGGCACCTATTTATCTACTTGCTGTGGTGTGCTGTTGAACTGCTAGATTGGCAGAAGCTGGGACAGAGCAACAGGAACTCACCCTGTTGCGTGAATTCGAACCATCAACCTTCCAGTCAGAAAGCCCAAGAGACTCAGTGGTTTAGAGCACAGCGCCACCCGCGTCCCTTCCCAGCACAGCGCACGTTGGTGTCCTTAAGGTACAAATTGAAAGGGTTCTCTAGCCTTGCTAGGATTCCCATTGCAAGCTGATATGGATGGAGTGGTGGATGGGAAGATCAAAGCACTGCAATGATGCAGGTGTATCACAACAGCAGCCTACTCGGTATAACAGGTCCAGAGCAAATCTCTCTAAAAGGTCATCCATAACCCTAATGGTGAGAATCTTCACAACTTAGTAAAAAAACGGGTATTAATTTGTCAGAGACCTTTGGCATAGGAACAAGAAATTGGATGGAGAATAAAATGTATAAGGGCACGAAGCAATCAGAAATTCCTTTAGGCAAGGGGAGAAAAAGGAAGAGTTGCTGCCTTTTTTCACCACCACCACATTAATCTCCTAAAATAGAAGAGCCGTCTAGGAAATGATGATCCAGATCAGCCACTGAGAACAATATGAGTTGTAAATTCAAAATTTTATATGAGGCATAAAACTGGGGGTCTTGACCCCTTTCCAGTCATTAAAGATTGCAAGGTCCATTTTCCCAAGACTTAATTCCAGTTACCTGAAAGTATTCCTGTTTAGGAAGCTGCTTAGATTCTGCGCATTTGGGGGCTCGGTGGAGCTTAAATTGAACACACCGTATATTCCTCATTTGCATCAAGGAAAACTGTGATGTGGTGCCACTGTCAGCACGTTGTTTGCAAAGCCAGAGAAGTCCTTTTGACACTGAAGGAAGGATGTGGAGAAAGAAAGTAGCATGAGACTTACAGGTAACAGTAACTCATTTGAACTCCTCTTCCAGTCAGTGAAAGTAGAAGTAAATTGAGACACAAACAGAGAAACTGAGACACAAACCCTATGTGAGTTTATGTGTATATAGCTTAAGAGAACCCCCAGGTCCCGGTTCAACACGCTAACTGCTACTCCATACTGCCTCCCGATTCCTGACTTAGGGCCTTCGAATGCTGGCATCAGGAGATCAGCCTCTCTGTGTCAGGTCAACCCCAACCTGCCTTTTACTCTCTCACTCCAATCAGAATGGATTTGCATCACCCAGAATCCAGGAGAATGCTGTGGAATCCACGGGATGATTGATTCTTTCAATGTTGCACTACAGATCCATTAAGATAAATGAGAATTCGGGCAACAGCTTGCAGAGGATTGGGACTGTTTAAAAAGATGCAGTAACTCAATGCTGGTTTGTAAATATAAAATAGCAGGGACGGAAAAGCAACGCAACAAATGATTTTGTCAGCAGTATGGCCTGCTGTGAGCTCCCCACCACTGGCAAACACACACACACACACACACACACACACTCTCCAGGGGGAATGCGAAACTTCAAACGCAACAAAACCTCCTGGCAAATCGCAGCCTGATCTATGGGAGACATGAAATATTGAAGCAATAAAGCTGAGTAGGTTTATTTCAATCAGGGTAAAAGGGTGCCAACAGCTAATCCTGGGAGTGTTAACCCTTTAGAGTAGGGGTGGCTAACCCAGGGCACTCCAGATGCAATTGGAGTCCAGCTCCCATCAGCCTCAGTCAGCATGGCCATTTGCCAGGGATGAAAGGATCTGCAGTCCAGCAACACCTGGAAGACCACAGCTTCCCCACCCCTGCTTTAGAAATACTGGATATTTATTAGCAGCCAGTGGTGCTGACCATTTGCCTGGCTTCTCATTCTTCAGAGGATGCAAAGACTCCATTGTGTTGATGGTTAGCTTCTGAAACAAAGGAGGAGCCAGGTTCAAGATGCTCACACGCTCCAACCTCTTAGGTGCTTGAATATGCTGTTTGAGCAACAGGGTTCCCCCCCTCCCCCTGTGCCCCTTGCCCCTTGAAATAGCCTCAGGGGCTCGAGAGAACCCCCAGAACAGAACAACATGGAATTCCTCCCATATTGTTTAACATAAGAGTAACAAAGACCTATACAGCTGCCCGACTACCAGTCATATAGGAGCAATATAATGTAATGGGAGCACAGTGGAGTAGGTTTCTTCCCCTTTCTGCTGACATACATCTGAATCTGTGCGTTTTATGTTGTATTTTTTCTTTGCTGAGTTTCACAGAAATGTGGGGAAATGTGTGCAGCTGCTGATAGGAAAGGCCCGCAAACCAGCCTGGTCAGCAGACCAAAACTCCCCTCTATCAATATTTTAAACCTATAAGGAATTAAAAATGAGCACACTTCAATCACCAGGTTCTTCCACCACCTTCAATGTCACTGGTATCTTTTAAGAAAACGTTTTTTGAAGAAGAAAATGGATTTTAAAAGCGCTATGGCAGCTTTTCTTCAAGTGGATCCAGTGACCTGAGGATTTTGAAGGTGTGTGTGTGTGTGTGTGTGTGTGTGTGTGTGTGTGTGTGTGTGTGTATCTACTGCCGCCCATCCTAATGGAAGACCAGCAACTACCACAAGAATAAACCCAGCTCAGCAAATGTTATTTGCTTGAGAGGTATGCAGACTTTCCCAAACTGTTGCATGGGATCAAAATGCCATTACCCCAACTTGCTTTGGTTAGTATAAGGAAACTGCATTTTCCCAACTTTAAAACAAAAAGTTGCCCTTGCTGGGAAAACACAGTTCCCTCTCCCTATCATGCCACTTATAGAAAATGGTACACAAAGTGTGTTTATGATGAGTGCTCCCACTCCCTGGATAATAGGCAACACTGATCTCCCTTCTGTCAGAGAACATTCTGAAGATAGGAATATATTATAGGATAATGCAAATTTCAGTTCTACTTGTTTCTCATCAAAGGCCTTTAACAACAATAATCCATACCTGGGAGCAGTGCTTCTTTATATATAGAAAAAATGTGCCAGTACTGCGTCCCATTGAGTACTGACAGAAAAAAAGCACTGTATATTGTTTTAAAAAGTGCAAATATTCGATAAGTTTGGCTTTAAATGTCACCCTTAGCAGGAATGAACTATGTGAAGAGAGGAGGCCTGTTTCTTCTGTCCCTAATACAATCAGAACTCTCCCCACTCTTAGGAGAAAAAAAATCCTTAAGTGGTGTAGTTGTCTGTGGGGAGGTGTGTGTGACTGCAGTTTGGATCAGAAGAAATAAAACTGCAGCTCCTCCCATATTGGCACCTCTGCCAGCACAGTTGCTGCACTGCCTGGGCCACTGGCAGAGATTTGGCCCTGGCATCAGTTCCGATTTCTATTGAGCGATCTCGACAAAATCTTGCAAGATCTCTCAAACTCCATGAGATCTCAAGAGATTTTGGAGAGATCTCGCGAGAGTTCATCAGAAATGGCTGCCAATGCCAGAACTGTTTCTCTCTTGGCATATTGCATTTCTAGTAAGGATCTCTTCCCCATCCCCCAGTGTGCCTGTAATGAATAACAGTGAAAAGCGGAAATTTTATATGTGTTACGCATTAAGCGTAGTGCGTAGTTTGGCCCTTTGTTGTGATTTTTGCTCTGATTTTGATGCTATACTAGCTTCCACCCAAGCCTGTGCTTGCAAGCATGTTAGAATTCTTTACTTTCTCCTTTGTGTGGTTCAGCTGCATGTCATAAATAATCATCACCTAGATTTCCGTAACCAAAGCTTTAGCAAATTATACAAATAAGGCTGTCTATGAGAGCAGTGGGAATAATTAACCTGCACATTCACTTTTGTTGTGAGTGGGAAATGGCACAGGGAAGACATTTAGAGGTACAAATCAGCTGCGCCCTTCTCCTGTGCTTTAGTAATGTCTTATTCAAGTTCAGGGACCTAGACTCATAATCAAATTTGGTTGCAAAATGTGTTTACATATTGCAGTACTTATAAAACCTTTCAGTTTACTCTCTGAGTCTTCTGATTTCTCTTAGGCAAATCATGCCATCCATTTCCCCCGACTTTAGAAGTGCTCTTTTCTTTTTCTAAATACCCCATCAAAGTCTCTTTGAACCCATCATTCTTGACCTCCCTTTAACGCAAGCCCCTTCATCGGCCATCGTACAGCCTTTCTATCCTGCCTTGTGTTCACTTTTTCCTGGGTGAGACAGGCAAAAATGGCCTCTGGAGATGGGAATAACTGTCAAAGTCGTGCTAAAATGATTAGCTTTGGGGAAAACCTGCTCACCATTTGGATGAGGCTGTCTAGAAGCTTGCTACTTTCAGTTTGAAAGCCAGGACAATTCTTAGGTGGGATGGTTAAGAAAGGGGGCAATTCCACCTGACTTCTGGATGCCAAACACTGCTCCTGCTTACAAAGAGGCAGAGAGGTGAGGTGTAGGGAGGTCCAAGCAGCGTGGGCATAGCAGCAGGAGTGTTGGATTAGTGGCAAAATTGCCTTCACCGTGCTGAGCTCCCTGTGCCTTGTCCCTCTTCCTCTCTTTTAAGTGGCAGCGATGCTCAGTGTCTTAAAGCCCGTTGCACAAGGCCACCCCACCTTTACCACCCCACTGACTGCTACTGGTGGTAAACAGCTTTTTAAAAAAACAAAAATGTTTCAGCAAGCCTATCTAGGCATGTAAACAAGATGTGTATCTCAGTTGGGTCTTTTAAAAATTAAATCTTATTGGTATATTAATAGTTGTTTTTGTGGGATGTGAAACTTGCAGCAGTCAAGTACAACATTCCTATAGTGGACATGTTACAGTTAGGGGATGTTTTGTACCACTCAGGAGAAAACTTCCTGTTTCCTCCTGAGCTGGGTCAGACTTCCACTATATGTGACTTGAAGAGGGTGTGGACTATTCTGGGTAGAGGAGCACACCTCCTCCCGTTCTGTTCTTCTTCTTCTCCATTTTGTGTTCCTGATCAGAAGGTCGGCGGTTCGAATCCCCGTGACGGGGTGAGCTCCCATTGCTCGGTCCCTGCTCCTGCCAACCTAGCAGTTCGAAAGCACATCAAAGTGCAAGTAGATAAATAGGTACCGCTCCGGCGGGAAGGTAAACGGCGTTTCCGTGCGCTGCTCTGGTTCTCCAGAAGCGGATTAGTCATGCTGGCCACATGACCCAGAAGCTGTACACCGGCTCCCTCAGCCAATAAAGCGAGATGAGCGCCGCAACCCCAGAGTCGACCACAACTGGACCTAATGGTCAGGGGTCCCTTTACCTTTATGTTAGGAGAAGTGACTGCTCAGTCGCAGTCACTTGGGACTAATTCCCTTATGGGACAGTTTATATAGTTATATACTTGTGTAACCTAAGTCTGCCTTCAGGGATCTATCTGTGAACCTGAATGAATCTGTGAGGCAACTACTTTTATATTAAGTTTAATCAGAATCTTGTGTCTATTCTTTTGAGAGGGAATAAAAGGGAATTACCAGGAATCCTATATTTAAAAGAGGCTTAAGCAAACCTGCAACAAGCTAACCGCTGTGCAAATTTAAAAAGGGGAATGTTTGGAACTCTGCAAAGTTATAGAACTTGCTAACGCAAGTTAGGAAGGATATCATTAAATAATATATCCTCTCCTGCCTCACTAAACATCCCCACAGTTTTGAATTGTTTTACATTTACCACTTACGGATTCTTTGATCAAGTGGTTTATGGATGCCTCTAAATATAAGATAAAATGAAAGATGGCTGCTCCCACCTTTCGAGAAAAAGAACCTAAGAATGGCTTAGTTCTTCTTTGGGCCTTTCCAGTAATACATGCAGACTGGACTCTTCATAGTCCTGTTGAATGGAAGACTTCGCCAAGGTATCTAGATGTCCTGGCCTGCTCTATATCATGGTTGTTAGTCAGCCACCTATATTTGGTAAACCTTTTAGTAAAGACAAGAATTTTAGTCTTTTGGTCATTTATTGTGAGCAGCTTCTCAGTACAGCAGACAAAGAGTGTTCGAAGGGTTCTCCAGTGGTCTACTTCTTAAAAAGATATAATGGCTGCATCATCTGTGTAAAGTAAAACAGGGATTTGCTAATTTAAGGGGGTGGAAATCTGGGTTTGGCATAAGTTTGGTCTGTAGAATTGATGTGAATAATAAGGATGACAGGATGAACCCCTGTTTCATTACCCTCTTCAATGGACCCAGGGGCAACAAATGACCTTGTGGGTTGCACTCTGAGGTAGTTGTTATCGTAGCTTGCACATGAGAGCATATAGCCTGCAGTCTAAGGATAAAGTTTCCATTTTTGCCCATAGCCTCCCCTGGGGATATTAACAAATGCTGATTCAAAGTCAACAAAAGCAGCACAAAGTGATCCATATGAAAACCAAAACACAGCTACCCTTCAAAATTTGCACTTATATGAATTTTGCTGTGCTGTTCTCCAAACATTTACAAAAATGCACCTATTAGAGGAGATCATGCATAAAAATGAAGATATTCATGAAACTAGCATACAAGAGAAGATATTGCTTGCAGAAACGTGTACATTAGCCAAAACTGCATATAAAATGCATTTACCAGGAGAAATTCACACCAAAATGCTGATGAATTTTCATAATTATTTAAATAAAATAAATAGCAAACTGCTGCAAAATGTGAGGAACTGAATTTAAGATTGGAAAAACAAGGAACTTAGAAAACCAAAATTGACAGATCCTTCCATCCCTAGCTGATGGGAGCCGGGCTGAAGGAAGAGCAGTAAACACTACAAAAGTTAAAATACAAAGAAGATGCTGACAGTCTGCAGGTAGATACTGAAAATTATGAACATACATTGAGATTACTGGACCTGGTCCTTCCCTGGCATTTAGAGGCAGACCCTTTGTCCCTGTCGCACTGCCAGCATAGGATGGCCAAGAAGGAGAAGAAAATTTCCATCTCAGCATTTGGGACCATATTTGGCTCCCGGCTCAGATTTCCAATTAGTGAGAGCTGTGAATGTGCCAACAAACCCAGGCTTTCTCTGCTACATTGTCCAGCGATTTAGATATAGCTTCCGTCTTTTCAACTCTCACCTTACATTTAGTTTAACTGTTGTAAATGTCTTACTCCCGACTTCACTGTCAGCTCAAATCTTAGCCACACAAACCAAATGCCAGTTTGGGAATGCATCTAGGAGAATTATCCACCCTCTGACTCAGGACAGTTCTGGTCCTACTACCTTAGTAGCTGGGATGTCTAATGGTCCCAAAGTGAAACCGCGGAGGGGGGGTTATGAAGTCACCCCAGTTATCCAGCTATTTTTCTAAACACTAAAATGTAGTATCTGATAACCATGACCCATCCCATATCTGAATGAATGAAAAGAGCCCAGCACAAATATCAATGCTGACTTAGTTCACAACTAGTATTGCAGTAACTAACTGTATCTAGTTAATTTCTTGTTGTTTTGCAATGAATATTTATATCGTTTCTTATATGGAAAGCTCCAGATTCCCTTTGCCCTCCCTTTGTATTCTGAACCTGGACAATGGAGCCATATTTTTATGCAGGATAATATATTTGGTAAAAATAGGTGATTTTCTACTTTGTCTAAATGAGTGCATCTTTGTGCAAGGACATGAGAGGTTTGTGGAAATTCTACTGCAAGTTTTCATACACAACAACATAATTCAATGCATAATGAAAAATACAAAGTACCTATAACATAGTTCAAGGCCCTCTCTGGCTTATCTGGTCAGCTGGTGTCTTTAGGATATATGATTTTATTTACACATATATACAACCTGAGCATAGCATTAATGAGCATAGCAGATGTTGTTCATCCATTAGTCAGAGGTTGGGATCCAGCAAGGGGGCCTGTGTGTCCAGCTTGTAGTCTGCTTGCAGCTCAGTTTGCCCCTTCTCTCCACCCCACCACCCCTGGTGCTAAGTGAGGGGAAAGCCGACCCATTCATTCTATGGCATAGATCCAACTTCTTTGGTTATGCTAATCATGGTCCTTATTCCATCACAACCATTGCCTAGACCAGGCTTCCTCAACCTCGGCCCTCCAGATGTTTTTGGCCTACAACTCCCATGATCCTTAGCTAGCAGGACTAGTGGTCAGGAATGATGGGAATTGTAGTCTCAAAGCATCTGGAGGGCCGAGGTTGAGGAAGCCTGGCCTAGACTGATTTGGCAAGCTTGCTCTCATACATTCTACCCTCACAGATACAAAAAGCCAAGAACTGGAAGGGACTCAGGGCATCATGAGGCTGACACACACATACACACTGCAAACACACACAGAAAGCCTGGCCTGAGCACTCAAATCACTGGCAACGACGACAACAAATCTCTCTCAGGAGCAGCCATTTCCTTCATCTTTCTCCCCCATGAAAGCAAAGATGCCTTGCACAAAATGTCTTTCAGTAAACTTAAAATTGAAATATTTCGTTTGAAAAACAGGTCAATATCAATTGCTTCAAAAATCTACTCGCCTTATTAGTAAATATTTTCCCTTTACAAGGCAATCTGTCGATATGAAATAAAAGTGGCTTTCCTACCAAGATAGTAGCAGTGCAATCCTATGAATGTTTATTGAGAAGACAGTCTCACTGTTTTTAGTAGAACTTACTCCCTGCTCAGTGCATCTAGGACTGAAGTCTAAAATGTCCAAGAGTTAAAAAATAGGGAATGCCACTCTGCAGTAATCGCAAATAAGAACTCATCAAAGAGGAAACAATTAACTGAGGTTGTAATCCAGTACTTACTGACCTGACAGTAAGCCCATTGAATCCAATGGGACTTATTTCTGTGCAAAGACATATGTAGGATCGTGCTGTGAAGATGCTTCACCTGTTATATAACCCCAAATATGATGCTAATTATTCTAAGTTTGCTTATAAAGCAGAATAGAATTTCAGGTTTTTACCAACTGTGGATTTTTCTTAACTTCAAAATCCTGAGCAGAAAAGAAGAGGGAAGTTATAATCTAATATCCACTATATCACACCTAATAAAAAGCACCAGACAGATAATTTTGTTTCACTCCTGTACAGATTAACTTACCAGTAATTGGTGGACACATTTGACCATGTTCTTTTAATTAAAAAAAATATCGATTTGATTTAAAAATGGCCATTGTGCCAATTCCTAACAATTGCTCAGAACACCCAACAAAGCAAGATTTGACTAGGTTTTTCGAGTTTTAATTTGGTTATCCAAAAACAGAAACTCCTCTTCTATATTTAGAGCAGGATTTTTACTAATATTTTGTTCAGCAGCACCCTCTAGTGATTTATAGAAAGAACACACCATAACATTCTGCCAATGATGGGTTACCTTTGGTCACACCTGCACCATACATTTTAAGTGGCAGCATACTATTTTAAGCAGTCATGGCTTCCCTCCAAGAATCTGGGGAACTGTAATTTATTAAGGGTACTAAGATTTATTAGGAGATTCCATATTTGGAAACCTTCTGGCCATAGCTTCTTCTTTATCCAACCTAAACTCTTCCCAAACGCACAAAACATTAGTATTCATTTTTAAGTTTCATAAGTTCCCAGAATATTGCTTGCATAAGACAGGAAACAGGCTTGGTAAAAACAAAAAAAAATTCCTTCCAGTAGCACCTTAAAGACCAACTAAGTTAGTTCTTGGTATGAGCTTTCGTGTGCATGCACACTTCTTCAGATACCTGCATGCACACGAAAGCTCATACCAAGAACTAACTTAGTTGGTCTTTAAGGTGCTACTGGAAGAATTTTTTTTTGTTTTGACTATGGCAGACCAACACGGCTACCTATCTGTAACTGAGGCTTGGTAAATTTAGGAAAAACAATTAGCTCTTAGCTTAGTTCTTATTTTCCTGGGTAATTCAAACTGGAAAGTTGCTCACAGCTCTCAGGAAAGGAGAAAGGGGGAAATCAATGATTGTGCATTGATTTTATGAGGGACTGAATTGCAGCTGAGAGAGGCATGTCAAAACCAAGATTCAGAAAGTAAACAGCTGTCCTCCTCGGATCTTGCTCATCATCCTGTATGTCTAGACATCAGTTTAGTGGCTCTTGGTCATGCTGAGCTTCTGTGGGGTGCAGGGACTGCATTTCCAACACGGCAAGGGATCTTGCAGAGAGGAAGCATCCCTCAAAAATCTCACCTTGCTTCCTCCTGTGAGCTGCTGCAGGCTCTGGTGCTCTGCCTCCCATTTGCGACTTGTCACTACTGTAGTTTGCAAGAAAACTTGTAGCAGCGGGTAGCCAACACAGTGGCCTTCAAATGTTTTGGACTGCAGTGTTTTCCCTAGGGAGTCTCATCATTACATATCTTTATGCGCCAGGCAAAACCTTCCCCCCCCCCCACCCAACATTTGGCTTTTCATTATCTATGGCATCCTTTAATGAATGGGGTTTTTTAAAACAGGAATGTCTCTTACGATTTTTTTAATGTTTTATGACGGTTTCAATGTATGTTATTCATTTATTGTTGTATGTTGCTTTAGGTTGCCCTGGCAAAAAAAGGGGGGGGCAATGGTAATCGCTTACTAATCACAGGAAGTGTGATTAGATGGCCTTGTCACTCAGTGGCTGAGTTTGGACATCACAGAAAACTAGCTGAGATGGGCACAAGCCCAGACTCCCTTTGGGTTTTGCATGCCCCAGTGTGTCCCCTACAGATCCCTGACATGGCATCCCAGAGCATGCCTTCAGGTTTATTAAGTTCCACCAACCACATTCTTCTTCTTTTGGGGAGTTGTAGCAGCTGCCAAAACATCCCGTTATGCGAAAGATAACTTTATTAAATATAATATGGTTAGAAAAACAGAGAGAGAGAAAAACAGCTAATGCAGAGAGATTGGGGGTGGAGGGAACAGGTGGCTTTGCAGAGAGATGGAAACGTCTAATGTCATTTCCCAAGATGTGTCAGGAGCAGAACAGCTGCAGGACTTAACAGCTTGTTCAAATCACTATCCCATGAACAATTCTGGTGAATCAGTTCCCACTTTTCCCAGATATTTCTACCCCCGTCATTACAGCAGGGACAGACTTTTGGTAATCTTTCGGTGCCCTGTAAGAGGCCAAAATTTGGCATCCCCCAAATGAATCTTCTCAATTATGAATCTTCTCGATTTTGTACCCCCTCGGCTCAGCACCCTGCGCAGAGGAACCACCCGCTCCATCCTAAATCCAGTGCTGCATTACAGCCTTCCAGCCAAACCATAAGACTTAACATTCCAGGTACAGTGGTACCTCGGGTTAAGTACTTAATTCGTTCCGGAGGTCCGTTCTTAACCTGAAACTGTTCTTAACCTGAAGCACCACTTTAGCTAATGGGGCCGCCTGCTGCTGCCGATGCGCCGCCGGAGCACGATTTCTGTTCTCATCCTGAAGCAAAGTTCCTAACCCGAGGTAATATTTCTGGGTTAGCGGAGTCTGTAACCTGAAGCGTATGTAACCTGAGGTACGACTGTACATTTCACCACGTGCTACGAGAAAATTAAGCCTTTCTGTCTTCTAGTAAAAGATGCCAATAATCCTACCGGCATCTCACATTTGCATCACCTTTTATTTTTTTCCTAAAACCATTTGTCTTTCATCTTGGCAGAAACACTTGCTTGTCCAATTTCTTCCATCATGAAGAGTCAAGCCGCTTTCACAGAAACCATGCCAAGGCCAAGCCAGGCCAACAGTGCAGATCCCTTCCTGTTGTGCTCCTCAGGCAAGGCAAGAGACCAGGCGGGTGACCGACCTCCTCTCCAGTCTTAGCACTGCTGCCCCCGCCACTGTCAGCTGCTGAGGTTCTTCTCTACAAATCTGATGTGAATGGCTCCTCCTTGGGCTGCTTCTTAGTCACGGTGTTCAGGTATTTCAGACGAATGGTGGGAAGCTGCTCATAAAGGTCAAAACCCACCGGGCTCTCTTTATTTGGCAATTTATAGTAGAGAAGATGTCGCTTGAGTACCTGAAGAGTGTAGGAGGAAGCAGAGGGTGAATGAAAGAAAAGCAGTTTCCCCAATATGGCTCAAACCCTGGAGATTAAGGGGTGATATGATAGCCATGTTGAAATATATAAAAGGATGTCACATAGAGGAGGGAGAAAGGTTGTTTTCTGCTGCTCCAGAGAAGCGGACACGGAGCAATGGATGCAAACTACAAGAAAGAAGATTCCACCTAATCATTAGGAAGAACTTCCTGACAGTAAGAGCTGTTCGACAGTGGAATTTGCTGCTAAGGAGTGTGGTGGAGTCTCCTTCTTTGGAGGTCTTTAAGCAGAGGCTTGACAACCATATGTCAGGAGTGCTCTGATGGTGTTTCCTGCTTGGCAGGGGGTTGGACTCGATGGCCCTTGTGGTCTCTTCCAACTCTATGATTCTATGATTCTATGATATGGGCCATTCCAGGCTATGCTTTTTCTCTTATGGGGAAAGCATAAGGAGCACAAGGGAACTAAGCAGTAGTCACTCCTCAGATGCTGCAGCCCAAACACTTGATGTTCATACTATTAGCACATCTGTTTGGGGGAAATTTGCACCTTAATATTGCTGCAACGCCTGCAGTATTTGTCATGTGACAAAGACACATGAGAGCAGAAGCAGCAAAGCAGGCTGGGAATTGCTGGGACTGCACAATCATTTGGGCCTACTAAAGTTATTCAGGCCTAACTGCTAACTGTTGAGTCACTCTGACATGTGACTTAGCAGCCATTTTCTCTCTGTGTTCTCTGTAAGATTTCAGTCAGAGTCAGTCTGCCTCAGTTGTGAGCAGAGTCAGTATGTAATCTCAGTCAAACTGTTTGGAACCATGTTGTTTATGAAGAAGTTTATTTTAACTCAGTAAAGTTCTTATTCTTTCAATTAAAAACTCTGCGTTATTAATTTACGCTGCGCGTCAGTATTAGGTTGCTGGTAACTCAGCTGCAAACAGAGTTATTGTTTGAACTGTGCTGTAGTTTTAATGCTTGTTATGAAGGGGAAACAAGATTCCTAGCTATCAGCTTACAATATTGCTTGCTGAATCTCACAATCACATTTAGCGGATTGCCTAAGTCTCTAGTGAATTGGTGGCTGAGGTTAGGTTTGAACTAGATACATCCTGGCTCTTGTGACCAAGAAAAAGCCAATGAGTGCTTCCTCCATTTAACTGCTCCGGTGCAGGAATATTCCTCACCCAACAGCCTGCCTTTCAAGAAAATTACCCAACTGGCCACACAATAAAATGTGCTCTGTCACATACCATATAGAATCGGGGCTTGCTTCTTAACTGGGCATTTTAATGCTAAACTGCAATTGTAAGAAGGGTGTTCAACAGTTTGCATGATCAACATCCCTCCATTCCTATGGAAATGATGTGTCCTTTGTGCTGCTGCGCAAGAAGACTCAGGAGAGAAACCAGAGCGATTGTTTGCAGTAAGCCAATGGGCTGAACTAATGTGTCTCAGCCAAACAACCCATAGAGCACTGTGAAAATTCATCACTCCACAAATCTCTCTTTTGTAGTATTACGAGGACTGGTTTTGAGAGCCAGCTGCAGGGTGCCTACCTCATCAGCCAAGAGCCAGGTCCTCTGGAGCATGCTTTTTCGGGCCACATCAGCCTCCTGAGATAAAAGTACCAATAAAATAAAAGTTAAACTTATAGTTGCTTTTTCTAAAAGAAAGGAATCCAGCTCTTCAGAATCCCCAAGGGAATTGTTGGCCATCACAGGCAACAGTGAACATGCAAGAGCCAAAATCTGTATATCCTATATAGCAACCTTTTCATCTTTACATCTTGTTTCTTGGGCTGATCTTTCTGAATTAAGTTTCTTGGCAAATCAGCTTTCTGCTGGCATGCATGACAAGTGGCCTGATAGACCTAGTGAGGATTCAGTGGTCTGGCTCACACTTTAAGCCAAAGCATGGCTTAGCATGTGGGCCAACCTTGAACCACCAGAGGTTCTAGTTTGGTCCAGGAGACCATTTCCCCCAAACTACAACTGCACACCCATCAGCTGACATCACTGTTGACATCAGCGGGTGGGCAGGAGGAGAGGATTTAATCTTGCATTGGTTGGGTGCCCTGTTCCCAACAGGAATGTGCAGCAAAGGCAGCAGGATTCAATCTCCTGAGCAGGGAATTAAAGCATTTCTCAAAAACAAAGTGTGAAGCAGCTCACACGCTTCTCCTACGAGCAGGAGGGCAGCAGTGGAGCACTCTGGACAAATGAAAATTTCCATATTGTCTTCAAAAGGCAACCCAACAACGATGCCACAGGCTATTTTTGTTATCTCTAAAAATCCCAGGTCCGCACTGACAGCCCAGGACAAGACATTCATCCAGATCCTCCCTCCTAACAGCTGGTGGGCTTTTCAAACAACCAACTGAGACAGAGCATCAAAACATAACAGGGAGGAACTGTGTGCATCACACATCCAGCTTGGTAGAAGAACAGGATGCACCAGGGCCAGACTTTAAAAGATGATTGCATACCTGTGTGGTGCTATCCTGTGAGAAAATGAAGCTGTTGACATGGGCCACAGCAACCACATAAAGTACAGGGCACCAGTTCTGTCGCAAGGTCCCTGTGACCAAGGTCTGGAAGTACTGCCGGAGGAGGTTCAGGTTGTCTTCAGCAGGGGAAAGGTATCGCTCCAGAGACACAGGAAACTGCAACAAAACCAAGAAAGCAACACCACTCAAAAATATGTATTTTATGTTTTTTAAAAAGTATATTTTATAGAAAAATACACTGAAACACATTTATTGCACACACACACACATACACTAGTGTGCATGAAGAGTGTGCAAAATTTAACTGCAGACTCTTCATGCATTTGTTCAGGCACACAAGATAGGATGGAACAGACCTATGACTGTGTCATGTAATTCTACTCAGTATTAATCCAGAGCAGATTCCAACATACAGTTAGTAAAAACTTAAACACGTTGCAGGATTTCCAAAAAATAGACCAGAGGAAATTAATATTTCATTCAGCAGAGCGTTACTGCTGCTGAAGGCAAATGAGCATAATGGTCACAAATCCCATACATTCAGGATTGGCACTGTCCATAAGAAGTCCAGTTGAGGCAGACTTAACTTAAACTTACAATAACTTATACTATGTACAAAACACCACACCAGAAGGAAAAGAGATAGAAAGAGAAAGTGAAACCCAGGCTCCTTCTGGCCTTACTTTTATAGTCAGCATGACCTTGACAGAAGAGATAACAGAACCAGTTTAAACCAGCTGTACTCAGCTTCTCTGAAGGAATAACCCAAACACCATGAACCTTCTGCTTGTTTCTTTCACACAGAGAAGTTTCCAGAACCCTCTTGAATTAATTAGAAGAGGAAAGCTCTCTACACATCAGATCAATACTTTCTGCACCAAGAAATGCAAACTGACAGACTGAGCTCCAGCAAAACTCAAAGTGGAGAGGTAATTAGGCTGCTCAGTCCATCCCTAGTGGGGAACAGAATTATGCTCCCCCTAATCCTGCCAGCTACTTCTGCCTCCTTATACGTTTCCTTCCTTCCCTCTCTCATAGTACTAGAATACAGGGACGTGAAGATTCAGGGCAGGCAAAAGGAAGTACTTATTCATGCAGGACATAGCTAAACCCAAAGATGTAGTGAGGACCACCAACGTGGATGGATTTATAAGAGGGTTAGACACATTCATAAAGTGTTAAGGCTATCAGTGGCTACTGCTCATGACAGCTTTGCTGGGGATTACAAGTAGAGAGTTCTGCTACGCTCATGTGCTGTTTGTGGGGTTTTCATGGACATCTTGTTGGCCACAGGGAGAACAAGATGCTGGACTAAATGGGCCTTCAGTCTGATCCAGCAGGGCTTTCTTGAGCTTGCTTCCCACCCCCCAAAGTCCACCCCTACCCCAAAACAAACCGGCCTTATCTTGGGGAGACCTACCTGCTGGAGTGGAACTCCCAGTGCCCTCAAGGTGCTCACATGCTCTCCAAAGACAGCCATCCTTAGCTGCACACTAAACCGCCTCTGCAGAGGAAGAAGCACGAAGACGCCAAAGAGTGGGTCTCCAAAGGAGACTCCTTCAAACTGTTCAAGGAGGTTGATGTAGAGGTCATGGAAAGAAGCTAAGCCAGGGAGGGGAGCATCCAAGTTCAAGGAATCCAGGACTTTGGGCTGGCAGTAGAGGGAGAGTAGAGCAGCTGTGTAGCAATGGACAGGCCCTTCCAGGAACAAGTCGCTGCCCGTGAGGAAGACACACATAAGCCTTGCAAGTTTGGCTGCCGCCGAGATGCCCTGAAGGACCCTGGCTCTCCAAGTCTCCAGCAAGAGGACCCACTGCAGGTTCTGAGTCACTGTGCGCACAAGATCCAGTGGGAGAGAACTCAGCCCAGCCCACCGGGTTTCTGCACCAGTCACACTGTTATAGAGGTTGATGAGAGGAAGGAACGGCCAATCGGAAGGCAGGATTGGCCCTTTGACCTCAGGAAGAATCATGGATTGGATTAAGTGTGTTCGTCCTTGGTAAACATCTCTGGAACGAACAAGGGTGGGCTCCAAGTAAGCAAAGTGAGAGAGGTAGCAGGCCTGGATCAGTGGGAGATGCTGGTATGCTTCCTCCAGTAAGGCACCACGACTAGGGAGGGGAGGAACAGCAGCGGCTGAGCCTGGCTGTGCTGGCTTCGCCTTTGAGCTCAAGTGCAGGAGGTCTGAGAAATCAGCAGCTTCTGGCCCCCCTGATTTGCCTTCCCTGTACAAAAGAGGGGGTGGGGAGACAGGTGATGAATGCCAATGCTTCCTTGAATAATGCAATGATATTTGCTATTTGCTTATCTATTTCCTACAGCAGAAGAGTAATCCCCAACAGTCTTATGATCTACATTTTCACAAACAGAAATGCAGCGTGACTCCAGGGTGCTGCCCTAAGGAAATATATTCTACAGTGTGGCAGGTGCTGCTTATAAGTATGTAAGAAGTGCCTAGCTGGAAGAGAACAGAGATAAGATTGCTAGAATAAATGCACCTCCAGGAATAGCTAGGGCAACTCAGAAAGGGGTATAAAGGGGATTCCTGTATGTAGAAAGGGCCTCTGAGTGTGTATCATATCTTACAGCACCCTTCCCTATCTTGATGTTGCTGGACTCTAACTCCCAGCAACCTCAGCCAACCGATGGCCAGGGATGATGGGAGTTGGAGTCTGTGTATGCAGAGGCCACCAACCATTTTTATACATGGGAATCCATGTTTCCAAGGAGATTCAAACATTCAATTCCTTTTCTCATGACTATAAGCAGTGAAATTTAATAACTTATTTTTGGGATGAGGAATATATTGAAGGGGAAATGGCCTGAACACATGGCGATTCCTAACGCCCATTTTCAGCTTTCAGACTGACTCTTGTGGAGTGCAGTGCCAAAAGTGCCACGTTTGTGGACTAGGTCACCTTTTTAGGCCTCGGCAAATCTCTCACGGTTTAACCCACTTTGCAGTGTTTACGTTAAGGATATATCACCATCAACATAGAAGAAGTCAATTTTTAAAAATTGCACAAACATAACTGTGATGGGACAATGAGCTACTTGTGCGTAAAAGGGTTGGTCCCTCAGAGTTTGCTCAGCGTAGCAAAGCTCTGCCTTGAGCGGAGCCCTTTGACATGGCTCCGTCAGTCGCTGGTAGAATCCGACAGTGGGCGCCTGCGGAAACGCTTCCAGCATAAAAGCTGCTTAACGGAAACACGTCTCCTGGATTCCCTGCGTGACAGTTTCCGGCGAGGGGTGGGGGTTCCTAAAGGGGGCCTTGATACCTCTTCGCTGTTCCCACTGGAAATGTCCCAGAGCCTCTCCTCCGATTCCCTTCCCCTTGGAGCTCCTGCTCCCCCCCTACTGGTTCCCTCTTCTGCTGCAGAGTCTCTCCTATTCTCCTGGAGCCCTTCCGCCACCTGTTCTTCCGATGGCAATTTCCTGACAATAACCTCCAGCTTTTTGCACAGAAAAAGTTACAAGTGGAAAAGCAATAAAGATGGCATGGAGATTTAAAAGGCTTCACAGCTGGTGCAGAGAAGAGCAAGAAGTCACACTTTGTCCTTCAGGGCCATGGAGCTGCATCAAAATATTTCTTCAGCTATGTAGACAGCACAAGTATTAGTCATGACGGCTATATATTATCTCCAGGATCAGAGACGGTGTGCCTCGGAATATCAATTGTTGGGGATCAAAGAGGAACAGAATGATAAGATAGTTGTGTCCTGCTTGTCATAAGCATCTGCTTATGATCTAGACACACTTTTAGTAACATCCAGCAAGACTCGTTTTATGTCTTCAACTCCCACTGCAAGGAAGCCTAGAACAGGTTCCCCAGTAGGTTACTGAAACTAAAGCTCTCCTGTCAATCTCTCTTTCCTTTTTTCCAAAACAGTTTCTCCACGTCCTCATCTTTGGAAGGGTTACTCAAGGGGAGCGATGGGGAAGAGGTGGAAAGAGGGAGTGGAACTTACGGAATCAGTTTTGCATTGAAAACAAGGCCCAATAGGAGCTCATGAGCCAGGTGCTCACTGCCTGGCAACAAACGGCTTAACAACGCCATGGCAACGCAGTGATGGAGCGAAGCATGCCGGCTGTAATCCGGACAAGTACCTGCCTGCACAGGAAACAAAAATCCAGCATGTGAAAATGTTGCAGCCATGCGCATTGACACAGATATATGGGTCATGATATGACACAGGAATAAAGGGAGATGCTCTATGCCAAGCTGCAAGAGCAGGCAGTTTTTTTATCCTGATAAACATCCTCAAAAGACATCCCCCTACACATTGGCTTTCCACCATGAAGTCCGCGAATCAGCGCAACACAGTGCAACTTTGCATGGTGTTTATGCAACGTGGTGGGAGACAAGTTAAGGCAGATACTTCGGCTGGCCAAAATCTGGGCTTTACACAGTGGATCGCTCAGATTTTCAGCCAGTTTCACCTTATGGTGAATGAATACACACGGCACAACCCCCAACTTTCCCACAACCCATAAGTCCCCTTCAGACAGAGTCTACTGATGTTTGGGTGGCAAGGGAGTGGGTGGGAGTAGAAGCAGACAGCTTTAGGTCTCTGCAGACTGCTAAGATGATGCAGTATGTTTTCTTTATGGGCAGCAAATTGGGATGGGAAGTGGGGGGAAAACACCTATTGGCTTCTTTTGTCCATTTCATTATCAAAGGTGGGGTATGCAGAGTGGGGAACATTGTAAAGTGAATCAGTAGGTGCCAAATTCTATTAAGGAACCATGGCCTCATTCACCATATCCCCTCCCCAGCAGGTTCTGTAATAAGTACATGGGCAAAGCCACCCTGGTGTTCCTCAGATGTTCTGGGCTACAACTCCCATCAGTCACAACCAGCATGTGCTGTAGTAAAACACATCTGGAAGGCCCTAGGCTGGTGATGGGTGGGCTAAGCAAACCAGAAGTGAAGATGGATACAAAGTGCTTACCATTTTCTGAGCCAGTGAAAGCACGTAATATTGAAAGTGGTATTCATGGCTCAAGAGCCAAGCAGAGGAAGGAGTTATAGAAGGTGGGTCAGCAGTCCAGCTCTGCAGCAGATAGTCTGTCACACCCTTCACATCCAGTATGGAGACATACTGTGTTAAGAAAAGAAAAAAAGGTAATGTCAGTTCAAAAACACCTGGATCTAGAGGGTGATAGTCTCCTTTAGCTAGTTTTTTTCTGTCATATAGAAATGTCATTCATATGCTCTGCTACTACAACATCCTTCTCATTGTCTGCTGGGATAATTGAAAACTGATGGTTTCCCCAGAGAGAACAATGCATGCTATATTCACATTTTAAGAGACATAGGAAAAGAGCCCATTTGTCTGGAATAGTAATCATTTATGGTTACTGCTCCTTCTTTCTTACCAAGTCTGTCAATTTTACCTGCTCCGGGGCTTTTCAGACTTTTAACAACCCATCTGCAGAAGGAGAAAACAAGCTTGCTCCATCTTCCATGTGACAGCCCTTCAGATATTTGAAGATTGCTATTATGTCATTTCTTCTCTTCTTCTAGCTAAACATACCCAACTCCTTCAGTTCCCTCAACCATTCCTGGTAAGGGTTGGTTTCCATACCCTTTATCATCTCTGTTGCTCTCCTCTACACTGAGCATACCTGCAAGCTTCCCTGAGATAAGGCTTGTAAACAAATACGCTTATAAACTATCTACAGAATTTGCCAAGTCAGGGTGTGTTTTTGCATGTGGTTCACATAGCCTCATACCTCCTACATGCTTATAATTTTATAAAACCTGAAGAGGGTTTATATGCCCAAAGGCTAGACTTCAGGCTCTCATATGCCCAAGGGTTAGGCTTTCAGGGCTCACTCAACCAACTCCTGGCTTTATTGCATCTGGTTGCCTGAAACACATAAATGGAACACTGTTACAGTGTCCTGTTTACACTTTCTTCTCAGATGCAGGAAGTGTCCTCTGTTCTCTTTTTTGGAACAGAGCATGTCTCCAGCAGAAATGGCTCGAAGAACAGCAGAACAAAACACCAGGAGGGCTCACCTGGCCAACCAGCCCTTTGTGTACGGTGATGATGCTATCGACTAGCACCAGGAAGGCAGTAAGGAAAGGGAAAGGCGATTTAGAGCCTGCAAGGCTCATTGGGGGTTTGCCCCCAGTGCAGCTCAGAGAAATGATGCTGGGGAGAGATTCTGGCGCTGGAGAGCAGGTTAAAGGATTGCACACAGCAGAGCATGGCCTGTGTGGAAAAGAGAGAAAGAGAGGTTATACTTCAGAAGGCAAATACTACTGAGAAAAAAGCAACTTATTAAAATAATAATAATAATAATAATAAATTTTATTTATATCCCGCCCTCCCCAGCCGAAGCCGGGCTCAGGGCGGCTAACAACACCAAAATAGTGCGACATTATAAAAACATTATAAAAATTAATTAAAATCAAGATTGATGGCAGCCATAAAGTTTTGTAAAGGTTGCCAAAGGAGGGAGTCAGGCTGCGCCCTAACCAAAGGCCTGGCGGAACAGCTCTGTCTTGCAGGCCCTACGGAAAAATGTCAAGTCCTGCAGGGCCCTTGTCTCTTGTGACAGAGCATTCCACCAGGTTGGAGCCGTAGCCGAAAAGGCCCTGGCTCTAGTTGAGGCAAGCCTAACCTCTCTGTGGCCTGGGACCTTCAAGGTGTTTTTGTTTGAAGACCGTAGGTTCCTCTGTGGGGCATACCAGGAGAGGCGGTCCCGTAGGTACGAGGGCCCTAGGCCGTATAGGGCTTTGAAGGTTAAAACCAGCACCTTAAACCTGATCCTGTACTCCACCGGGAGCCAGTGCAGCTGGTATAGCACCGGATGAATGTGATCTCGCAGCGAAGACCCCGTAAGGAGTCTCGCTGCGGCATTCTGCACCCGCTGGAGTTTTTGGGTCAGTCTCAAGGGCAGCCCCACGTAGAGCGAGTTACAATAATCCAGTCTGGAGGTGACCGTCGCGTGGATCACAGTAACTAGGTCAGGGCGAGAGAGGTAAGGAGCCAACTGCTTAGCTTGGCGGAGATGAAAAAATGCCGCCTTTGTAATAGCTGCAATCTGCGCCTCCATGGAGAGGGAGGTATCGAAGATTACACCCAAACTCTTAACGGACGGTGCTGGCACTAATTGCACCCCCGCAAGAGATGGGAGCTGCCCCCTCAGTCCCATATCATCCCGTCCCAGCCAGAGGACCTCTGTCTTCGAAGGATTTAACTTCAACCGGCTCCCACGTAACCATCCAGCCACAGCTTCCAAGCATCTGATCAGTGTGTCTGGGGCCGAGTCAGGATGGCCATCCATCAACAGATAGAGTTGGGTGTCATCAGCATACTGATGGCAGCCCAGCCCGAAACTCCGGACAAGCTGGGCGAGGGGGCGCATAAAGATGTTAAAAAGCATCGGGGAGAGAATCGTACCCTGAGGCACTCCACACACCAAGGAGTGGCGCGATGACAATTCCCCCCCAAGCGCCACCCTCTGTCCCCGACCAGAGAGAAACGAGCGCAGCCATTGAAGGACTGTGCCCTGGATCCCCACGTCGGCAAGGCGGTGGTCCAGAAGTTCGTGATCGACCATGTCAAAAGCTGCTGACAAATCTAGAAGAATCAGCAGCCCCGACCCGCCTCGATCCAGCTGTCTACGAAGATCATCTGTTAGGGCAACCAGAGCCGTCTCGGTCCCATGACCAGCGCGGAAGCCGGACTGGAATGGATCCAGAGCCGATGTTTCATCCAGAAACCCACCAAGCTGTTCAGCAACCGCTCTCTCAATCACCTTACCCAGGAACGGAAGATTCGAAACCGGGCGGTAATTGGATAGATCTAAAGGATCTAATGATGTTTTCTTTAAGAGCGGGCGCACCACTGCCTCCTTCAGTTCCCCTGGGAATGTCCCCGTGCCAAGGGACAAATTGATTATATCCCCCAGGAGGACCCGCACCTCGTCTGGACACGCTCTAATCAGCCAAGACGGGCACGGGTCAAGAGGACAGGTGGTGGGCTTTCCAGCTCGGAGGAGTCTGTCCACATCGGCTGGGGATATCCGGTCGAAGTGGTCCAATACTGGACCCGAGGACAGTCGAGGGGCCTCCAGTTCCTTTATTGTATCCAAATTGGCAGGGAGGTCATGGCGGAGCAACAAGACCTTCTCCGCAAAAAAGCTCGCAAATGCCTCACAGCTGTGTGTCAAATTGTTATTTAAATTTGGCTGTCCTTCGAGGGACGTTAAAGACCGAATTATACTAAATAATTGCGCAAAAATAATCCATGTGATTAAAGTGTTGCCAGCTAAAGAGAGAAATTCAATGGGACAATAGTACCATCAAGGCAAGCATTCCCCACTCCACCCCGCATGCTGTTCTGGGAGTTCTGCTGACCAACCCAGGGCCAATTTGGGATTTGTTTCATGTGCTAGATTTGTCAGACAAAGTGGGACTCTACCCCACAGACCACTCCCAGGGTGCCCTCCTTCACTCCTTGGCTTCTTCAGCTTTGCCATATAGGTGGCTGCAGAAAGCACAATCCTGAACGTACAGTGCAACGCTATCCTCTTGAAGAGAAGAAGAGGAGGAGTTTGGATTTGATATCCCGCCTTTCACTCCCCTTCAGGAGTCTCAAAGCGGCTAACATTCTCCTTTCCCTTCCTCCCCCACAACAAACACTCTGTGAGGTGAGTGGGGCTGAGAGACTTCAGAGAAGTGTGACTGGCCCAAGGTCACCCAGCAGCTGCATGTGGAGGAGCGGAGACGCGAACCCGGTTCCCCAGATTACGATACTACCGCTCTTAACCACTACACCACACTGGCTCTCAAGACAAACTTGCCCTCATTATCTGGAAGCAAGCGCTCCAGAAGTATGCAGATGCCTAACTTCGCACATGATCTATTTGCCAACACCAGCACACACCTTGATCTGGCCATTAAGTAACACCCTGGCAAGAAGAAGAAGAAGAGTTTCGATTTGATATCCTGCTTTATCACTACCCGAATGAGTTTCAAAGCAGCTAACATTCTCCTTTCCCTTCCTCCCCCACAACAAACACTCTGTGAGGTGAGTGGGGCTGAGAGACTTCAGAGAAGTGCGACTAGCCCAAGGTCACCCAGCAGCTGCATGTGGAGGAGCGGGGAATCGAACCCGGTT
Organism: Podarcis melisellensis; assembly: GCF_964234715.1. Lineage (NCBI taxonomy): Eukaryota > Metazoa > Chordata > Lepidosauria > Squamata > Lacertidae > Podarcis > Podarcis melisellensis. Next base: position 43,007,871 of record NC_138528.1, read on the forward strand.
CCCCAGATTACGATACTACCGCTCTTAACCACTACACCACACTGGCTCTCAAGACAAACTTGCCCTCATTATCTGGAAGCAAGCGCTCCAGAAGTATGCAGATGCCTAACTTCGCACATGATCTATTTGCCAACACCAGCACACACCTTGATCTGGCCATTAAGTAACACCCTGGCAAGAAGAAGAAGAAGAGTTTCGATTTGATATCCTGCTTTATCACTACCCGAATGAGTTTCAAAGCAGCTAACATTCTCCTTTCCCTTCCTCCCCCACAACAAACACTCTGTGAGGTGAGTGGGGCTGAGAGACTTCAGAGAAGTGCGACTAGCCCAAGGTCACCCAGCAGCTGCATGTGGAGGAGCGGGGAATCGAACCCGGTTCACCAGATTACGAGACTACCGCTCTTAACCACACCACCACACTGGCAAGAATAAAGAACCCTCTGCACCAAGGTAAACTAATATTCTGTGCCACAAAGCAGGATTCTGTGACCCGTGTAAATGATGCAGTTTAATGTATGCCCACGTTGCATAATTTACTCTGACTTTATGAGCGAGATCAAAAGACAATTAGGGACGGGGCAGAAGGAAAGAAGACACACAGCCCTGTCCATCCAGCTGAACTGTTTCGGCTGCCCAAAGAATGACAGCACAGCGCCACTGCTGCTTGTTGGCTTGCTGCAGCAGCAACAGACGTGGGCACAGATTTTACCTGAGCATTTCCCAGAGGTTCTGCATGACTGGCTGGCTGAGGAGAGGCAGCAGCAGCTCTGATGTCAGATGCTCCACTTCCTCTAAGGAGTCAATGGGGTTTACTGATGGCTGTGAGGGGGGAAACGGGAGGAAAAAGGCGTTTTTGTGAAAACTCTGAAATTAAGCCAACAACATATACAGTGCATGAGTCAGACCTATTGATTTCCTTCCTTTTTAAATTCAAGATGCTGCAGGCACATGATTTTGCCTCATGACATTGTCCAGGACAGTGATTTATTATGCATGATCAATGCCTCTAAACATATTTGCCTAGGGATGTTTTATTAAAGAACTCAAGTACAAGGCAAGGTGTGATGGCCTGGGAATCCAATTCAGAGGCTGAACCGGAGGAATCCCAGCCTGCATAGGAGTCCCCACCTCCAGGGCTGGCTGAACTGGGGCAGGGCCTTGGATCTGAAGAGCCTGCACCTGTGCCGGATCCTCAGGAGCAGGCACCAGGTGATTCCACTCTAGCTCCAGAGGACACAGTGCCTACAGGTGCGCCTCTCCCGGCCCTGCCAGAGGAAGGAGAGTCTCTCCCTGGGTCCAGTAACTCCCCAGCCTCTCCTGAACTGCAGAGGCTTAGGGCAGAGAGGCGGAGGGAACTGGTTTCTCCCAGGAGGAGTGCTCGCCTTAAGGCCAAGAGAGGCGGGTCTCCTGGGGGCCGGGGCCGCCCCTGGCCTCAGAGAAGATAAAGGCCAGTCAGCCCGGTCCCAGGTTGTGGGAGCAACGTTGTTGAGTACCTGCTCCTGCCCGGACCCAGACCTGACCCTCCAGTGTTCCTGTCACCGCCCGGCTTCCTGCTTCGGATCTCACCCCGCTCCTTGTGAACTGTTTCCAGGCTAGTGACCCAGGACCGGACTTTGACTATGCCAACTGGTTCCCCCCGGGACCAGCACACAAGAGCACATCAAGAAGGGGCTAATGTAGTGGTTCTCAAACTCATTGTCTCTTTCCCTGCTTCACTGGAAAATTGCAGGACATCTTGTCAGATCACTTAATAATTATTCTACCTGTTGTAGCAATTGTATGTTGAATGTGCTAGATGCTGCATGGTTTTTAATTGTATTAAAAGAGACCTGCCATTGTCCACCTGAATGAAGCTTGCAACCACTGCTAGTCCATGGACCAGAGTTTGGGAACTCCTGGGCTGGTGTAACTGCCCTAATGCTTACAGGCCCTTGCAAATCCAGGACTCTTTAATTCAGCTCCTTGCAAGATAGAGAGATCAATCACTACTTTTCTGTATGGAATTAGAAGTGGGTCAAGGGTGTCAAAATATATTGAACAACTGGCAAGGAGGAAACTGTTCTTTCCTGTTCATGCTCTACAGTTGACTACCTCTGTCTCCTTCCCAACAGGAGCTCTTCCTGTAAGGGAGACAGCAAACAAAACAGAGGAATACAGAGATGCACACTGTACTCCTCCTGCTCTAGATAAGCTTTGGATGAATGGGAAAAGTGCTCAGACACAAGCATTCACACGGAATGCTAATCCATAGTTTCTTTAGGTTAACAATGGCTTGTTTGAAGACTACCCATGATTTGTTTTCTAGCAACAAACCAATGCTTGAAAAGGTCCCTGGCACTAGGTTTGAAAACAATACAGAACAAACACATATCTTTATTTGCATTTTGTACAGTTTCTAAAACTATTTTTAGTTGTTTTTATGGTTTGTAAATTCCCTTGAGACTTGATATGTAGAAGGAGATTCGTAATCCCCCTCCCCCGGCATAAACTAATAACGTAAAATGAATAAATAAAAGTGAAGCTTATGAACCACAGCTTGTTTAACTATGGTTTGGTGTCAGGTCCAAACTAAGGAGCTGCTTCTGGGCATCCCAGATGCTCACCAAGCTATACAAGGTATACAAGAACAGCTGGAAAATAAATCAAGTTCTGGAAAAACAGCCCATGGCTTGTTTGCTTGTTGGTGAGTCGACTCATGGCTTGTTGGATAAGCAATGGGTTACTGTCATATGTGAATGCAGCTACAGAATGCATATGTGGCTCTGGCTATGGTCAGGCCTCAAACAATCCAAGTATAATCAATAACAAAATTATTTTCATTTGCTTCGTGATTTCATAAAGAATTTTTGACTGGTAGTTGCTTCAAAAAAACTCCTGTAGGTCATTTCAACAGGGGCTGAAAACTACTGCTGAATCTTTTCTACTTGATTTGGAAAGTTTCTGATGCCTTTGACACTCCCCATGAACGGGGGAAGAGATATATTAAGCTGATCCTATCCAGAGTCATCCTAGTAAAGCCAGGTTAACCAAAGTAGGGCCTCAAGATGTTGTTGGACTCCAACTCCCATAAGCCCCAGCCAGGATGTCCAGTGGCCAGGAATGATGGGAACTGTGGTCCAGCAACATATGGAGGATACCATGGCAAATTATAAGATTGAAAGACACTGAAACCAGCTGCAAGGTTCACCTGAATTTACAAAGGAACCCAGAAGACAGGCACCTGTATCATTTCAGTTAAGACAACTGCACTTCCTCCCCTTGACTGTTCTCCAAGCCTTGTCCGGATGGATAGTTGCACTGGGGAATAAAGGATCAACCCAGCAACCAGTTGCAAGAGATATTTCTTTGGTTTTCACAGGCCTCACCTGCTGATTGCAGTGACTGTAATAGGCCGCCATGTAAAGGACATAAGCTGTTGTGAGGGGGTGCAGTGCCTGCCAGATCTCCAGCTGGGTTATTTGTTCAAGGCATCCTTTCAGTTGCATTTCAATGATGGGCTTGAAGCCCGATACCTGACTCCAGGTGACTGGCGGGGGTGGAATCTGGCCACCACCTTCTGGATCACTCCTGAAAGAGAAAAGAGAAACCATGAAGAGGAGAGGTAAGCTTCAAACTGGTAATGCCAACTGACTGATCAACCTAAAAGATTCAGTGACTGTGGAACATGTTTTAGGATGCTTTCATTGTTGTCCGGTTTTACTATTTAACGCTTTGTTGAGAAGTGATAGATATTCTGAATGAAATAAATGAACAAACTTTACTCATGAGAGTATTGTTTATATCTTGTTTATATTATGTCTACAACTAGATGGCTTCAAAAGCAAGCTGAACTGGTGCCTTGCCCTAATCTTATCTATTATTAAATTATTACTACACTTATATCCCAAGGAGTCCACACTGCATACATGGTGCCCCCCCCATTGTATCTTCACAACCCTGGCAGGTAGGTTAGCTGAGAGGTGAAGACCAGACCCATGTCTCCCAGTAAACTACATGGATTAATGGGGATTTGAATTCTAACAATATTTACATGTCACCCAATAACTGTTTAATCAGAGCAGACCTATTAAAATGAGTGAACCTAACTTAATCACGATCATTCATTTCAGTGGGTCTCCTCTCAGTAAAACTAAGCTGAATATCAGATACGTCCTCCGGGCAACTAACAATAATAGCACTATAAATAAAAACCAGAGAGTAAATATAACCAAACAACAACAACAATACACCACTCAGTGTATTAGTATCAATGGGGAAAGCAACATTACAGTCATAAGCTCCACTTATGGATGAGAATTGAAATGACCTTGTTCCAAGTAACTGAGAGAGGGGGAGCAGGAAAGTAAAAGAAACAAGAATGTGTTATTTCTAAGCAAGGTTTCGGCAGTTGTTTGGCTGGAGAGGATTCATCAAGTTGCAGTTTTAATATTTGTCAATTTTGTACCATCTGTAATATTTTCACTGATGTTTTGAAAGCTGCCAAGAGACTGCGAAACAAGCAGAATAAAAATTCATTCATTCATTTGTTGTTTTAATTTAAGATAGGAAATGGTCAAGGCCCTCGGCTGATCAAAGATTAAGAGCCGCTTCACACATGCACAGATATCACTTGATTCCTAATTACAGAAACTCATGTGACTGATAATTCTTGGGCTCAGTCCAAAGGTGTCCCTTCGGCTTGCAAAAAAAAGCTTTCAATTCAGATGATGTTACCACAAACAGAAGCAGGGGTTAATTAATAACCCCAGCAGGCTGCTGCATCACCTTCCATTCTGTTCTAGAAAGTTCTCCAACCTTCTGGAGCAGATTTACTGAGGGTGCAGGGGGCTGCAAAGGGAAATTGGCAAAAGTCACCTCCCTTTCTCTTCCACTAGCAGAGTACACAATAGTTTTAAAGCCCCTCCACAAGCAAAAGAGAACAATGGGATTCAATCCATTTGGAAAACAATGGGATTCAACCCATTATGTCTGCAGCAGCGATGACAGTTCCATTTGTGGGATGCAGGACACAAGCCGAATTCACACAGAACAGCTCTCATACTGCAACAGCACTTTTCTCTGATGCTGGACACATTGCGCCTCTAGCAAAGTGTTTTTCCCTTGGTTTGCCCCTGCAGCCTACCAGGCCCATATGCTTTCCTTCAAAGTGCTTCCACCCCAACCCCTGTCACACTCTCTCTCATCAGAGCAACCTCTTTCACTGAGCCAGGTATTTATTTACACCCACCCAAATGATTATCTTCTCAATCAAATTCACTGTCAACCTCCACTGCAACAGCACGAACAAACCCCGGGCTTTGCTGGACTCAGCAGTGGATTCCTGGGGAATACCACAATCAGCTGCTCTTCAGCAAAGTCTAATTATTTCCTCCCACTCATCCTAAGAAGAGGAAAATGGAAGAAAAAGAGATACAAAAATAGGGGACTAAAGCAGGACACACACAGGGAAGACTAGAATGCCTCTTTGAAGGGCAATTAATCTGACAAGACTGCTAGGCTGAAAGAACATTGATGGTCACAACCTTACTTGCTGAAGTGATCAGTTTTTACTGAGGTATCATCACCACCCTCATAAATACCTTCCTCACAACTATAGAAAGCCAGAGAAGCTCTGTCACAATTCTCATCACCAGTCGTGCACAGACAGCTGTTATGAAAAGGACGGAAACTTCAATACCACTTTCAGTTACAGAACAGCATTTTTTTTGTCTCCAGGAAGCTTCCATCATGTTTGGTTATGTGTTGTACTCACTCAAAAGTTTTCAAAGACAAACAGCCTCCGGTAAATGAACCCTACTCCTAGACTCTCTTTGTCTGTATTCTGTATTTTAAAGTGACCATGTCAAGCAGGACACAGAGACAGCTCTTAAGTACAAAAAAATTAAAACATCCATATTTTTCACATTTAAAGCCCTAAAACGACTTTCCAACAATAGTGGTGGTGTTCACTCATTTTTGTACACAAAAGAATGGGTAAATTATCTTCACTTTGCTTCTCATAAAAGTCCCCAGGATTTATTATTTATCTGTACATATTCAACAGCCATCTTATGTTTTAAAAGCCTATAATAATCTCACACCAGAACCACAAGCATGGAGGGCTGCATATGATATAATTTAGGAAAGCTGCTTTGTAAACAATAGCCTGTTCTCTTCCCCACCCACCCCACCATTTTGAAGGTAACTGGCTCCCCCCCCCCCATTTTAAATCCTTTCCTGCCCTTCACTTCCAAGTGCCACTTTCCCAAAACAAGTGATGAGAATTCTGCACGGCCCATTTGAAAGAAAAACCAGAGAAATTGATTCACCTATATTTCAGAGAGAGCCAATTCACTAACTGCTAGTTTCTCTTTGTAAGGAAGCACTTAACGGCTGAATTTCAACAAACCCTACATTTAGTGTCGAGTGTTATTTGGGCATTGCAGAAAGCTGACATGCGATGGCACCCTCGATTCTTAGAAGCAGGAGTGCCACAGCTCTCGTTCAAAATGAAACTTCTCTAAAAACAAGAATAAAGGCAAATAATAAGGTTGCGCTCACAAACCCATTCCCTCGCTCGGTTACCCTTTAGACAGAACCTGATATTGTGGATGGTTTATCTTGTGGCTTTGCAAATGCTTCTGCCTGGATGGATTGTGTCTTTGATATGGGATAACGCCTCTTGGTTGACGGGTACAGACAAGTTTACCTCTGACTTTTGCATTGCTGGAATGTAGCAGCCCACAGTACAGAGGCCATTATGTGGAGGAAAAACATCCAGGCAGGGAATGGTTTTCAAGCAGATAATGTAGCAACCTCGCTGAAGCTACACAGAACTGAGTCTGCTCAGTGCATGAATTGGGGTCTGATGGGAACCCTGCATGCAAGGTCCCACGACAAATGAAAGGCAGCGTATGACCGTTTGATGGCTTCTGTGAAGGCTGTTCTTTTTGGGGCAGTCTTTTTAAAATCAATGGCTGCTGTATACCACTTCCACACCAATATTTTTGTCCCCCAAATCAGGATGTCAGGAGGGGAGCACTTTCCGGTCCGGTGCTCTGGCGATCGTGTGAAGGGTAGTCCCAGAGCGCCAGACCAGGTGCTCTGGAACTCATCAACAGGGACACACCAAAGCGCCTTCTGTTTCAGCGCTCTGGCACGAGGATTCACACCAGAGCACTGGACAAAAAGTGGACTTGTAAAAGGGTAAAAGTATTGGGAAATGATATACAATGAGTTGAAAAAAATGGTTTAAAGTACCTTTCCCCAAAAAAACCCAGAGTCCTTTCTGTCAGGGATAATTCAGAGGGAAATTCCCAGGTGTCAAAAAAGATGTATGCTACTACTGTGGCCCATGTTTTGCTAGTTCAAAAACGGAAAACGAGCGAGGTCCCAAGCTAAGAAGAATGGCAACTTAAACTGATGGAATACACACAGCTTGTAGATTTAACATACAGAATAAGAGAACAAGAACATACGTTTAAGGAAGACTGGAAAATGCTTACTGAATATATGGGTGAAAATTGTGTTCATTTAAAAACGCTGGTAGCACTAAGATAAATTCAACAGTGTTTTGATGGATGTAATAACGGATTACTGAATGGTTTAGTTCATGTAAAATATGCAGGGATGTGTGGTATGCAAAATGAACCAAGGAAAGAGAAGCAGTCATTGATTTAAGGTTGTCTAAATGAATATTTGGAAATGTAATTTGGAAAAATTTAGTAAAAATGATAAAAAAGGGCACTGGACAAAAAAGAGGACATTTCAGGATCCTAACAGAAGCCATGACTGGCATCTAGGGAACAGCAGGTGAGGGCCAATACCCTCGTGTCTTACTTTCGAGTTTCCCATAGGCCTTTGCTTGAGATACTGGACTAGATGGACCTTTGGTGTGATTGTAACTTATGTTACTAAGTTGTTAATTCATCAGCTCCCTCATGTTTTAGTTTAGAGCATTATATCTGCTATTTCTTATCTCTTTTAACTGTTATTACTTGCATACTGTTTGTTATATTGTAATCTGCCTTGACATCTGGTTTAAAAATTCAAACAAAAACCTTTACAAATAAATAAATAAATAATAAAAAATAATAAAAATAAAAAGCACTCCGGTGTGTGATGCAAACTCATGCTGCTACTGCAGAACGTGCCTTTTTAGGAACACACACACACACACGACTGGCAAGAGAAGGTGGCGATACCTGCTAAGCTGGGCTTGCAGTTCTGCCCTGCAGCCGGCCGTCTGTGTCACTTGAGTAAGCAGAGTCACCATGGCTGTAGCTCGCTGGACAGAAAGTTCAAATAGAGAGTTGTTCTCCTGAAAACTGCCAGCCAATTGAGACAGGGTTGGGACCATCTTCATTAGCACAGGATAGAGATCCCTGTAAATTGGAGAAAATGTATGAGGTGGGGGGGGGGGGGACGGAAATCACAGGACATTGACTCATTGTTACAAATAATTTGTTTATTCCCAGCACAATCCAAAATCCCATAGGACTTTGTGACTGACCCATATTCTGCAGAGAAAAGGCTTTCTGCTTCTCAAAGCGTTTGATAAAATGAACCAAAAGTTCATTTTTTAAAAGCAGGAAAAGTTAAAGCTTGAACAGAAATGAGGATTTTCCTATGCAACCGAAAGACATCATTTCAACCTTACTTACATTGTTAACATCTTTCTCAGTAAAGATAAGAGAATTAACATCTTACATGGTCATGGCAGGCAGGACAGCCTATATGCCAAAATTTGAAGATGTAAAACAAGGTAACTTTGCAGAAAAGAGTTATCAATTTACTTTGGTTGCTGGTTTGAATACAGCTGTTTAGGGAATAGTTCTTGTGGCAATGATCAGCTGCACTTAGTGTCACTCACTGATACAAAACTAGCATTTGAGCATATTGATGCTTTTGAATTATGGTGCTGGAGGAGACTCTTGAGAGTCCCATGGACTGCAAGAAGATCAAACCTCTCCATACTGAAGGAAATCAACCCTGAGTGCTCACTGGAAAGACAGATTGTGAAGCTGAGGCTCCAGTACTTTGGCCACCTCATGAGAAGAGAAGACTCCCTGGAGAAGACCCTGATGTTGGGAAAGATGGAGGGCACAAGGACAGAGGACGAGATGGTTGGATAGTGTTTTCGAGGTTACCAGCATGAGTTTGACCAAACTGCAGGAGGCAGTGGAGGACAGAGATGCCTGGCGTTCTCTGGTCCATGGGGTCACGAAGAGTCGGACACGACTAAACAACTAAACAAAAACACAAACCATTACAAAGTGGACCCATTCTGGTTTGTGAAAACCAGTCTGGAGAACTGGATTTTCTGCTGGCCCAGAGGCATCAACACCTCTCCCTGCTAATGAGCGGCCTCAAATCTGCAAGCCTCAGATACGGGCCTCGCTAACAAGCCCAGTGACTGAGCCCATAGATACCTCACCTCAATTCCAACCTCCTTCATTCAGGGGATGTTGCAGAAAAGGAGGCTAAGAAACCATTTCAGAGACAGTCATTATTTGCTTCCTAGATTCTTGTCAAACTGACTTCCCTGGTAACTGTGTGGATTGGTGTGTTTTTCCCACTTGTTAGCCATCCTGGTTTAGAGATTAATAGGGGCAAAAAAAAACCTGTTGATCTTCTCAGATGTGGCCTTCTAATGTTCTTGATGACATGGGAGCCACTATGGTGAGCCATCACTATGGTTCACACTAAAACTGGCTCTGCCAGTGCAATTGCACCAAACTCAACCACAGTGATGGTGATGGTGAGCAGAGGTTTCCTATGCTGCAGCTGGGCAAGGGTTTTTCTTTTTTGGCAGGTAGGGAGAAACCCCAGAAGATGTGCCTTATTCTGAAAACACACCCAAAGAGATCACAGGCCTGACTGTAGCCGGTGGCCACAGCCCACAAGCGGAAAGCTTCCGTGTTCATCCTTATGGCTTCCTCTATCCTCAGGGGAAGGTCTTTGGGATCTTCAGCTACGAAGCGACCCAGCCGACTCTTCAGTTCGAACTTATTAAGCTGTGAATAATAAGCAGACAGCAGAGTAAGATGCAGGACCTTAGGGGAGAGTAACCCATACGGACATCCGAGGAGAAACACCTAATGATAGCCACTGGAGGAGAGGGCTTTAAAATGGGATTGGGCAAGTCCATTAGGGATAGAACTGTCAATGGCTGGTGACCATGATGGTTAAATCCACAATCACATGCACTGAACTACGGAACACCAGTTGCTAGCATCCCTTACTTGTGGACTTTCTGCGTGCAACTGATTGGCTGCTATGGGAAGCGTGCTAGGCAAGATGGACCATTGGGAGTGAGTCAGCCGGTCTCATACCCAATAGCAGATGGCTTGGTGTGGCGGCGGCAGCCACATGACCTCCAGTCAGTCCTATTGCTGCTACTTACTGGGAAGCAGAGGAGGAGAGAGGAGAGGAGGTGGGGAGGCTGGCACAGTGCAAACACACCAGACTGGCTCTGCCAGTGCAATTGCACCACACCCAAACTTGCCACCACCTTGTCCTGCCACTTCTACATTTCAGTAAGCAGCAATGACACAACGGAACAAGGTCAGGTGAGTGGCGCTACCCTACCACCCGACCTCCTGCCACTGCTTCTACCCTTTCTTAAAGTTTCATGGAAATCAATGGAAGCAGCGTTAAAAATGAGCACTCCTTTTCTTCTTACTTCCCATTGCACTTCCTTGGCGCTGAACCTTCCCATCTCAGCGCCTGTCCTTCATCCACTTTCCCCTTGCCCTCTGCAACCAAAGTACTTCTTACACCTTCCCCTACCTTACCTCCACATAAAAGTTCTTTAGAAAATCTGAATTCCAAGCATTACTTATTTCAAGCACATGATTTGTTTCCATTGTACAAAAATTGATGTGTGTATGTGTGTCTGTGTGGATCTATAGAGAATGGCAACAGACCGGTCAGCCATCTCTGGGGAAATTGAGTAGAATATGATAATCTTTATTGTCATTGTCCCATACAGAACAATGAAATTGAAAAAATCTACATCAGACATTCAAAATTATTATTATTATTATTATTTATACCCCGCCCATCTGGCTGGGTTTCCCCAACCACTCTGGGCGGCTTCCAACAGAACACTAAAATACAATAACCTATTAAACATTAAAAGCTTCCCTAAACAGGGCTGCCTTCAGATGTCTTCTAAAAGTTTGCTAGTTATTTTTCTCTTTGACATCTGGTGGGAGGGCGTTCCACAGGGCAGGTGCCACTACCCACAAGCCTGCTATCCCAGCTATCCCAGCCTGGATAGCCCCTAAAAACTCTGACACCCCATAATTGAATATAATATACTCACATAAAGTCTACCTTACACTGCGTTTAAAACTAAAATTGCATTTGGATAGAAACTGTTTCTCAGGCGGCTCAGTAACCAGGCTTCTTCTTTTTGTCTCAACCATCTTTTGAACTTCTGCCCCCCAGTTTAAATAGCTTAAGTGGAGAGGCCCTTACCAGCCTGGCAGCCACATTCCTCCCTCCAGATGCCAAGACTCTCATTAGCTTCATGGCAGTGGCGCATGGAACTCCATGCAGGCTTGTGAGCAACTGCCCAGGTTCAGCTACTCTTGGATTCCACTGGGTGGGGAGGAATTCTCTGATGACCATCTCAACTAGGCGAGGGCAATCCAGAATCTGCAAAACAGACATTTAAGAGAGAATATTTAAGAGCAGCACAAAGCCACTTATTTGTCAGGGCAGCAATGTAAAAAATTTAACCATCTGGCCAAGTATATCAAAGGAATCTGAAATATTCCTATAGGATCTCCATTCTTCCACCCCAACTGGCATCTTCTCTGACCCAGAGAACACACACACAGATACCTACCCGACTGCATGCTTCAGTAGAGTGCCTTCCTATGCGCATTAGGATGTCTAGACTCTCCAGGACTACCAAAGGCACAGGTCGCATTACTTCCAGAATGTATCTCATGCGCTGAAGAATCTTGGTCTTTAGCAGTCCCTTGGAGATAATAATAAGATTTTGTAAGTCTAATACAAAAGCCCCAATTATGGCTCAGAAAACTTCCACTTCAGCCTATGAATCTGTAACAGATTATGTATGTTTTGTGTGTGTTTTTTTACACAGATACTGCTTTATTGACAATGTTCTGGAAGTGACTAGAGGTTTTACCTTTATGGCATCATATTGTGCCACTTCTGGATCTGGTTTGCTTTCATCCTTTGGTCTTTTCCCCGGTGCCTTCTGGGTTGGAGCTTGTCCCTCATTCTCATCTTCCTCCTCCATCTCCTCCTCTTCGCCCTCGTTCGGGATAAAAGGGTAGACAGTGATACCCTGGTACCATGAAAATGTCTTGTCCAGATACTCCTGCAAGGAAATGAAAAACAAGAAGCTAGTTCTTGCTGAACAGCTGTCGAAAAAGGAGGAGAGGATGCTCTCATGTCCACTCCTAGGCATCTTCGATAGCAAGGCTTGGAAAGAGCCCTCCCAGAGAAATTACTGGAATAAATGGTGTGAGAGGCAGCACTGGGACTTGAGAAACCATGGTTCAAATGCCCACTTAGCCAGTCACAGCCCCTCAGCCTAACCTACCTCACAGGGCGGCTGCAAGGATAAAATGAAGAGGAGAGAAGTGTGTGAACCACCTTCAGCTTCCTGGATTAAAGGTAGGACATGAATATAATAATAAACTATAACAAACAAATATTCACAATAAGTTCTAAAGGCATGGACCCAGAATTGTTCTTCTGGAAACAGAAAAGGCAAAGGATCCATTTAATGCCCAAGGAGGGAGCTGCCTCATGCAGAGTCAGGACACTAGTCCATCTAACTCAGTAGTGTCTCTCACCAGAGGATGGGAGCCTCAGGCTCAGGGGCCAAATGTGGCTCTCCATGCCTCTCTTTCTGGCCCTTGGAACTCAGCCCCTAGGTCTTACCCCTCATCAGCCCTGTTCCATACTCTCCTTAAATGCTTTTTGCCTGGCTGGAATGTGTCCTTGAACTATGATAACGCCCCTTGCTTGCCTGGATAGCAAAGTTGGAGAAAAATGTGTGGATCACTGGAATGTGGTCTGCTGACACAAAGCTAAGAGCCACATCAATTGCTCTATCCACTTTCTGTCTCTGGCGCCATCCACCAGTGGTACGGCACACTACAAGGAGATGTGGCCACACTTGGGAGTGGCTCTGCATGATTTCAGACAAGAGTGTTTCCCAGCCCTGCCTGGAGACTGAACCTGGGACCTTCTGCATGCAAAGCAGTTGCCCCACCACTGAGCGGAAGGGAGCAGAAGCCCTTAATAACACGGAGATCTATCCCTACTGATACCAACACTCAAAACTCTTTTACATGGATTCTTGGGTTCTACAGATAGACACCTCATCATCTGGAGAGACAAGCAGCGCATGGAGGGCGTGGACAGTGGCTGCAACGACATTATCCACTGGGTCATCCAAGGAGAAGCGGAGCAAAAAGAGGAAACCAGCGTCAAGCAGCACACACAGGACACTTCCTTTCAGCGAGGAGGCAAACTCCCCTGCCTTGGCCTGAAAACACACACCACAACGACAAAGGTTAAAAAGAGAGAGAGAGAGTTGTTGTTTTTAGAAGGCAGCACAGGGACGCTTTCCCAGAAGTCCTTAGACTGGAAACTGATGGAAGCAAATCCATTCCACTTCTTCCACTTCAAATCATGACATTTTCTCTTTTTTTATGATGAAGATTGATATCTTTTGCATTCTTATCCTCTGGCAAAATGCACACAGCTATAAGGCAACTGAGTTTCTCCCTAGGGCTCCACAAATGAGATCACTAAATACACCATGGGCAGCTGCATCTCTGGCCTCGAGGGGGAATGTTCTTCCCTGGGAATTCTGCCAAGGTGTGGCCATCTCTCTTGTCTCTGACGTTTGCCCTGTGCTTTGGAGGCCTTGTGAGTGCTTCCAAAGCACAATAATGAAATCAGGCCCCTCCACTCCCACCCACACATCCTCTATGCATTCCACAAACAATGATGGTCTACCAGTGGGGACTAAGCCAGCCAAGATCTGTAGATTCTGGCTTATATCAATATACAATTATGGCCAATTTCTGCCAGACTTCATAACCTTTTTTCGTTGCTTTAAAGCACTTAAGAACCTAATCTGGCTGTTCCCAATAGCCAACGTATTCAACTAAACCACAAATTAATACAATGCGGCAGATTTTTCTGAAACTTCACCATTAGTAGATTTGGCAGTCGCTAGTGAATTAAACTGCTAGCTGCCTTTTGTTTCCCTTAGCTGAGAGCCAATTCCTATGCATGTTTATTCAGAAACAATCCACACTAGGTTTTAGTGGTGCTTGTTCCTGGGTAAATGTGCAAAAGAACATCACTCAAACCTTTCAGGTTAGATAATAACATGATAACAGCATCAGAAGACTAGTAAGATTTCAGTCTAGTCACCAAATATATGGAGAGATCCAAATAATGTTTTATTTACTCATTAAGGAGGTAGGAACCTTCAAAAATGTTTTAATACGGCCTTCCCCAGGCTGACTCCCTCCAGCTTTGCTGCTAAACTCCACCTTCCATCAGGTCTTAGCAGCACAGCTAGTGGTCAGTCTTAAAGCAACATCTGGAGGTGTGAGGCTGGGGAAGGCTGTTTTGATCACTGACCCATCTAATAAGAAATGTCACAGTGGGAAGCTTTCTGTTGGAGCACCGTGGTCATTCTTCAACTTTGCAAAAATGACCACTTCAGATCAAACCCTGTGGATGTACTTGCATGTCACCAAACTGTCTTAATTTAGAGATTCCCTAGGGCCAATTAAAAGGTGAACAAGATCAGAAACCAAAAAGCACATTGGGGATTTGGTATATGTGGAGATGGTTTTTGTGGCATCAGAAGAAACCTGGCCACCCCGTTTCTCTCTTGTCACCCCTGCAAAGGTTAACTCACCTTCTGGACAATGTGACCAAGCACCTGCAAAGCCAGAGTCCTTTGCTGAATGACCTGGCTGCGAGACAAGTGGAAGAGCTCTTGGAGCGAGTAGCCAGCCCTCTAGCATAAAAATAAAACATCCAGACATTAGGGTATCTATCATTGTGTTACGTTACATACTACTGAAGAGACACCATCCTTTCACCTGAACAGACTCTGAAAGAAGCAAAGAAGTCAACAGGACTGTCCTCTGCCAATCGCACCACACAATCCAGGTAACAGTGCAATACATGCAGAGAGCAGGGGCCACAAGGTTCCTGTGCTAAGCTTTAGATGAGTCAAGCATGCAAGACACATCAAACGCTACAAAGAAAGCATGGGGAAATATTCCAACGTCGCTGAGCACCAACCTGATGGAGGTTATAGTAGGAGTCACCCTTTTTTATAAAGCTCCATTAGGCTCTAAGCAAAACACCAAAAACTGAGCCTTCCCAGAAGAAACACTCATTGGAATGCTACACTACACTATCCAATAGTCTGGGATCTACTGTTCAATAAGTTACTGCTACTCAAGAGGAGGGTGAGGGAATTTCCCATCCTCGTATGTGATGAGAAAAAGAAATCTTGCTCCAAGTAGCAATCTTATTTCACAGTAATTAATTCTCTGCTCCTTCCATTTTTGAAAGCATGAAAGTACTTTAGATGCCTTCAACTGAGAATCATTAATGGTCAGACCACCTAGCCCAGGACTACCTAAGAAGGAAAGACAGGAAAGAGAGTCAAACATGCAATGAGATCACAAGCATGTTCTAGCGTTCAAGGCTGTTCTCCCCTTACTTCTGCTTCCTCTCCATGGTGGTGTAGGCCCAGATGTGTGGGGAGGTCTTTATCAGGGGGAATAAGATCTCCCTTCAGATTGAAGCGTGCCTGCATTGCCTATTGGAGAAAGAAACAAATAAAATTATAACCTTTATTGCCTACTGTGCCATTCAGCTATTCTACCAATTTAGCTGCTCACACTTAGTAGGATCTAAATCCCTTAACTACCCAAGCCAACTTTTACCATTTTTTGCTGACAACATGTTCTAGGGAAGGGGACCTCTGGCCTAGGGACCAAATGTGGTCCTCCAGGTCTCTCTGTCTGGTAGGGTTAGAAACTCATAGATATAAAATAACCACCAAATGACACCTTGAACCTAGGTTACGGCCACCACAATGGACTGTCTAGGTGCCATTTTCTTTTACAGTGAAATTATCATCATCATCATCTCTATATCACTTTATATTTTAAAGAAAAAATCTCTCAGAACGGTTTCCAACACATTAAAACATCAAATAAAACAATACAGGATTAAACAGCGACAAGACATCTCCACAGATCAGTCAGCCGGCTGCCACGCAGCAGTGTCTTTTGATGCTGGGATATTGGGGGGGGGGCAGCAGAAACTGCTACTGTAAACCAGCCAGATGGTGGAGATGTTAGTTGCCAAACCTGATGACAAGACATCTTCACATGGTCACAACTGAACCCGCAACTGGTGCCTGGGCGATTTCAAACACTGCTGTCTGGCCTTTGGGATTCTCTGTAGGCCAAATTGACTCTTCCAGGCCACACCCTCCTTGAGGGCTTCTGCCTGGCTAGAATGTCTCCTTGAACTGAGATAATGCCTCTTGCTGGCCTGGAAGGAGGATGGAAAGTGGTGTGGGGCTGGGGTGGGTGTAGAAACAGCTTTTTCATGGCTGGAGTGTAATCTACGGTTACCAAGGCAAGGGTCACACCCATTGCTCTTTTGCTTCTGCCCCCTACTGGGATGCAGCCTGCCCCCGCCCCCCCCGAAGGTTCCCATAAAGGAAGGCAGCCCTCAGGCTGAAAAAGGTTACCTACCAATTTTCTAGGGGGGAGTTGATCTGAAAGCAAGAAAGAAGGGACTGTGTTTTATTCTCCTGACCTTTTTGGTTTTCTTCTGCCGAGGTTCAGGGAGGTCCTTCAACCACTGCAGCTTCTCCAACTCCACAGTGTCCATGTGGAGCCACTCTTTCTGAGGCTTCACTGGAAGGTCACCACCTTTTGGGAAAGGCAAAGGCAGACATTGTTATTCTTGAGCGTGAAAGCAGAGCATGCATCACTTTCATTGTCAACATTTGTGGCTCTGAAGAAGTGCATCAAATACTGCTTTTATGACACTACAAGGGGAAAGGAAAAAAGCTCAGAGACTGACTCATCATTGATACGTAAACATCAAAGGTCCACCAACAGTTTAATCTTCCATAAGATCTGGAGAAGGAAAGTGGATGGCGCCGTTAATAAAATTTGCAGATGAAATGAAGATGAGCTGAATATCAACTTGGACGTGGAGTGAATACAATCAGATTAGAAAATCAAGAGCACAGAATAACATGAGGCTAATGATTTAAACTGCACTCCAACAACCCTAAGAAAAGAGTCTCAAAATAAAGATACCGAGGAGAGAAAACCGATAATATTGGAAAGTAAGAGTCTTGAAAGGCAAGTTCAGAGGGCTCCATTATTGCCGTCTCATGAGCGATAATGTTTAGAATTCTGGGTCTTCACAAAGAGCCAGTGAGAAATTGAAAGGGGGAAAAAATCAACTAATTATACATTTTGGCTCTGCAGCAACAACTGAATAGGAGACTCTGAGCATAGCCAATAAGTTTTTTAATGGTTGGAACACCAAGAAGATCAATTATTTAGCATTATAGACTAGGCAGCAATGGAAGGAACAATTAGCACCTTGACAACCTCTTGAGATAAATCTACTGAGTTAACTCTGGAATGTTGTTCTAGGACAATGGAGCTTACAATTAGTAATGGAGTAAGCATCCAAATCAAGTTAAACAAAGCTCTAGTAAAATTACAGTAACAGCTTATTTTTAACCATTACCTATTGCTTATCTTTGGACTACAGTGGTACCTCGGATTACATACGCTTCAGGTTACAGACTCTGCTAACCCAGAAATAGAGTCCGATCTTAACCTGAAACTGTTCTTAACCTGAGGTGCCACTTTAGCTAATGGGGCCTCCCGCTGCCACACGATTTCTGTTCTCATCCTGAAGCAAAGTTCTTAACCCGAGGTACTATTTCTGGGTTAGCGGAGTCTGTAACCTGAAGCGCCTGTAACCCAAGGTACCATTGTACATTCATTTTATATTTTTTAAAGAAATGCTGGAATGAAGAACAAACACACCAGTGGGGTGGGTGTGAAGCAGGAAGAAGCAGAAGAGTCTTCTGGTATTTGTTTTTCCCCTCTCCATTAATCACTAAATGGAGAAGGCGGATTAAACCATGCTCTGAGTCAAATTAGTAATGTGTACCACCAGACACTAGTATTGCAATCTTGTCAACAGTTGGGGGGGGGGACTGTTATGTATTCTAGGGTTATCAGCAGATTGTTGAACTGATGAGAAACCCCTTTAGAGAAACACAACCTGGCAGCCCGGATGGTGAATGTGCACTGAACCTTTCCAAGCTTATGTTTTGTTTTTCAGAATTGGGCGTGCAACATATAGTCAGCCTATAGTGCCATTTCCTGCAGCTTGGCTCTCTCCTGCACACTGTTTTACAAGCACAGCCCCCACCAAGCCAAATCACTGCATCTGCTAAAGTTCTGGCTCTCTGGTTCTCAGATTCAGCCACAGATTCATCGGCACCATGACAGCATAAAGCAGAGTAGGAGGAAGGTGTTGCAGAGAAATGCCTCCTACATACATTAACTGGAGAAGATTACAGAGGCTTTTGCCAGGCTCCCTCACATGCACCATTACGCATGGCATAGAGTGCTGTGGAACTTGCACAAAAGGAAGTCTGGTTGAAACCCTGCTCAACAACAGAGGTCCTTGGGCAAGTGTAATAAACCTATTACACTATTTGCTGTGTGGCTAAAATGTTACTAGCCCTTGGGAGGAAGAGGGTGCAGATATCACCCCAGGCTTGCAAGCTTCCCCATCCTGTGTTCTAGTGCAGCTACAAGGAGATCAGAAGCCTTTGTTGTTGTTTAGTCGTGTCCGACTCTTCGTGACCCCATGGACCAGAGCACGCCAGGCACTCCTGTCTTCCACTGGTTCCCGCAGTTTGGTCAAACTCATGCTGGTAGCTTCGAGAACACTATCCAACCATCTCGTCCTCTGTCGTCCCCTTCACCTTGTGCCCTCCATCTTTCCCAACATCAGGGTCTTTTCCAGGGAGTCTTCTCTTCTCATGAGGTGGCCAAAGTATTGGAGCCTCAGCTTCACGATCTGTCCTTCCAGTGAGCACTCAGGGCTGATTTCCTTAAGAATGGAGAGGTTTGATCTTCTTGCAGTCCATGGGACTCTCAAGAGTCTCCTCCAGCACCATAATTCAAAAGCATCAATTATTCAGC
This sequence comes from Podarcis melisellensis, assembly GCF_964234715.1. Classification (NCBI taxonomy): domain Eukaryota; kingdom Metazoa; phylum Chordata; class Lepidosauria; order Squamata; family Lacertidae; genus Podarcis; species Podarcis melisellensis. The sequence continues at coordinate 43,027,147 of NC_138528.1, forward strand.
GATCAGCCTTCTTTATGGTCCAGCTCTCACTTCCATACATCACTACTGGGAAAACCATAGTTTTTACTATACAGACCTTTGTTGGCAAGGTAATGTCTCTACTTCTGATGTCTCAGAAGCCTTAGCTCCTGCTTAACTTCAGTTTAGTGTGTCATTTGAGCCCCAAACTTTGGGTCATTTTTGCCCACCTCATCAGTTACCTGTCTATTCTAAGCGGCTGTAGTTCTCCAAGGTCTCAGATAGAGGGGTTTTCAATCGCTTGCTAGCCTTTTAGCTCACAGACAGCCAAGAGTGAAACCAGGGATCATCTGCATGTGAAGCAGCACTGGGCGATATATCAATATATAGCTCAGGACCGGTATTGGGGGGAGACCGTGACGACAGCTTCACTCGGCGGTATATCGGTGGTGAAACCACCATTGCACTCTGCCCTGGCAGAGGGAGAAACAAGTTGGATCGGTGAGTTGCCAATACAGCTTGTTCCTCCCTCTGCTTCTTTGAACTGCTTGGGCTGAGGAACGTGCTGCTGCCCTCCCCTCAGCAAAGCAGTTTCAATGAGGCTCCGACCCGCCACTGGCTCACAGGAACCAGTGGTGGGATGGGGGCTCATTGCGGCTGCTCAGCTGGGAAGCGCGAAGCCTGCCCTTCCCAGCTGAGAGAGCCCCGACCCTGCTCCTGCTTGCACTCAAGTAGGAGCGGGAATGGGGCCTGCAGCCTTGCTTGGCTACCACCTGGCTGCCTTCGCCTTGGGGTGCATGCTGTGCCTTTCCTCCCAGAAAGACGGAGCCCACCCTCCTGGTAGAAGGCAACAAGGTGGTGGAGGGGCTCTTTGATGATGCCGGCAGGTCTGCCGCTCGCCAGCAGCCCCTCTCCGCAAGGGGTAGGTAGGGTGGTTTTGCACCACCTTGCGGACTTTGCCCAGGAAGGTGGGCTGGAACTACACTGCCATGTTGAAAACCCAACATCGCCCAGCCCCTAATGTGAAGCGTGTGCTCTGTCACTGAGCTCTGATTGCAAGCTGCAATCTCTGCTTCCACTCCAGCAAAGAAAGTCCACTGGGGATTTCAAACCCCTTTCGGAGGAAGGATGGGATATAAATCTAATAAATCAACACACCCTTGTTACGGAAAGCACACTGTGGCCCCACCTGAGAGGGACCTTGAGAATCAGAAGCCCAAATCGTTGACCTTGTTGAGAATGGGCTTCCCCTTCTGAATTAATTGCTCTCTTCCCGTTGCAAGCACAGGCTGCCTTCTTCCCTCTGGCAACATGGCTGCTGCTGTCTATTCAAGATGAATTTACTCCTTGGCATCAACAGTGGCAGCTTTCCAATGCTAAGTGCTAATGCAAAATTAATAATACGTCTCCTGCTGGGCACAATGTGCTGCATGCATAACCTCGGGCAGCTTGAAAAGCTCCATTGATTTTTATAATTGCTCCTCTCTTCCCAACGATATACTAAGTCACCCCACGGACAGTTGCCCTTCCTTGGTTCAACACACCTTTCCCTCTCCTCCCAGAACCAAGTTCTGCTTCCCTCCGCAATCACATCTTGCTTCTCCTCTCCCAATATGCCATCTCATAAATCCTTTGCTATCAATCTGCTGCTATCTCCACATTTTTTAAGGCTCAAAGGACCTTTTTCCCCCCATCCTGGTGCAGAGGAAATACCCAACATTTCTCTTCAAGCAGTGCACCTTAACAAGCTATTGTTCTAGCGCCAGCCTGCTAAAAACTAAAACCCAATGCAGGAAAGCATATGAAAATGTGGGGGGAAGAAATTGTGGGCAGGGGAGGGGAAGCAGCTCTTGCGGAAGTGCTAATCCACCTGCTCTCGCTTCTTCTCCCTTCCCTCCTCTTGCACATTAAAGCTGCTCTCTCAAGAAGAGAAACAGTAAACACCACCCCTTATCACACCAAACCACACCGCTCAAATCCAAGAGCGATTCAAAGATCTCATTAAGCAGGCTCCATGAGGCAGGGAGACCCAGAGAATATAGCACAACAAAGGATCAGACAGAAGGAAACAGCCAGTGCAAGTATGGGGCCGGGGCAGAGAGGCAGGGGAGAGGTAAAACACTCAAGAAGAGAGGAATGCAACAAGGCGGGAGGGAAAGGAACAGGATGAAAAAAAGAATAAAAGCAGGGAAGTTTCGAATTAAAGCTTACGACAGAGCAGGTCTGCACAAACTGTGGCCAACAGAGCCAGGCACTACTGGCCATGTATCGTGGGCTGCCAGGTATCTGGCAATCCAGAAAGCTACCTTATACCAAGACAGTCCACTGGTCCATCCAGCTCCGTATCCTCTGCACTGATTGAAATTGACAGGGCTCTCTCCCACCAGCCCTACGTGGGGAGATGCCAGGGACTGAACCTGGGACCTTCTGCGCTCAAAGCAGATGCTCTGCCACTGAGCTACGGCCCTTCCCCTTGTTTCTGCAGTCCCAAGAACTCAGTAAAACTAAGGAGGTTAACTGTCCTCTTGGATCGACTTCATGGGTTGTGGTTTGTTTGTTAAGGGAAGCACCGAAAGCTGCCTTGTGGCGAGTCAGGCTGTTGGCCCACATGACTCAGTTATCATCCATGGAGGCAGGCAGTGGCTCTCCAGGATTTCAGACTGAGGCCTCTCCCAACCCTACCTGGACAACTCAGAGCCTTCTGTCTGAAAGCTCCTGCTCTATCACTGAGCTGCAGCCCTTCTGGAATACACTTGGAGCTTTATTGTAACGAAATGCTGAGGCAAGGAGCTAAAGAACAGGATCCCCAAACTGACCAAGATGAAGGCCTCAGAGATTCTGGCCTGACCCCTCAAGGTCTCACATTTGCAACTGAAATGAAGCCCTGAGTGTGCTCTGCTTTCTCTTTACCATTTCTTCCTCCCATCACTGTGGAAATTAAGATGTAAGTTCCTTGAGGCAGAACCTTTTCTCTCCCCGCCCCACCCTCAGATTTTTTTTTAATGCCTTCCCTCATTGTCTGGGGATAACAGAGGCAATGAGCAACTGCTTTTGGCTGTCCTTTAGCAAGAACTGCCCGCAGGTAACTCAATCTGGAGCCACTAGCCAGATCACTTAAGTACAGGAAACAGAAAGGGACCTGCAGATATGGCAAGAGTACAAAGGGTATTATTGATCCATCTCATCATCAGAACACAAGCTCCAGCAGAAGCCCACAGGTCCCTCTTACGGATTTGACTCCAATCTTGAGGCATCATAAACAATGTATTTCCTCCAAATGCACATATTATCCCCATTCCTACAATTTGAAGGGGATGGAAAGTGGGTGCCCCTCTAGCCTGCCAATCAACCAATACCTCAAGCTGTGTGCCTTTTAAGCCTAGGTAATCTACACTGAGGACGAATATACCGTAATCTAAACACAGGATTCTTAAACCTCACAGGATTTATCTGTCTTGGGAGAGATTCCGGCTAGCTTTAAGCAGCTACCGAAATCTGCTTCCTCCACCCACAACCCAAGGCCTTTTGTTCACAGCAAGTTCTAGTTTGGAGGAGTAACTCCACCTGGCAGTCAATCTCCTTCCTGAAAACCACAACAATTTCTCACTGGCTTCACCCAACACCGCAGTGCTGCAGAAGCCGCAATGGAGACCGAGCTACATTAGCAGCTTCTGCAGGTGCAGCCACTAAAACCTGTTCTGACTTATCTTCACTCACTTCTGCAGAGCAAGCGGCCAATGATGTGGTTCCTGGACTCATTGCTAGCATACTTCTTTCTCCGGTCCCCAAACTTCCTACTGTTCATCCTTGTTCTCCAATCTCACAAATCAGATCCTTTTGCTGATTCTTCCTACAAAGCCTCTGCCCAATTTGACAGCTCTGTTGTTAACTTCAAACACATCGCTTCTGGGAATCAAGATATAAAAGCCAGGCCCAGAATCACCTTGCAGTAAAAATGGGTTTAGGGTCATCTCAGAGTGGAAGCAGAAAGAGACTGTAGCTGAAAGAGACTGTGGGGGCAGGGGGAGTCCCCGAAGCGGGCATATGTTCACAAGGAGCAGGTAATGAATCAGCAGCAGCAAATATATATATACACAAAACCCAAACATATTGATTGTTCCCAAAGGACATGCAGTCTGCCAAGAAGTGAAAGTGAAGGTGCCATTCAAAACAACTCTTATCAGCAGCTGCATCTGTAGTTGCCATACTTTTCATCTCTGCCACCCCTTGCCAGAGAGTATTGCAACACCAGCAAATATATGAAAACTTCATGTAGCAAGTTTCCCACCCCCACACCCCCCGAGGTTGGGTCAGGTAAAACAGCCTTTTCTTAGTTGTACGACAAAGCAAAATTACGGTCCTGCAATTGTTTCATTTGCACAACAGATTTGAGTTGAGAATACTTGGCCTCTAGAATTGAAGCAGTGATCAAAACCCTGGAAGAACAAGCATGTATATTATATGGAAACTTGGATATTTTGCTCATCCATTGCAACAACGCGTAACTGTTCCTTACCTGTGCTATCCTCCATTCTTGTACCAACTTCTGTTTGCACGGACTCCTCCATGCCCTCCTCCTCTTCCATCACTGGCTTCTGTAACAAAGGAGCTTTCAGAGTTTCTTCTGCTTCATGCTGGGGTCTAGGCTGCGTTTCTGGATGAAGAAGCTTTCCTGGCCTCTCATGCTGCTTTTGGCTTTCTCCTTCCTGAGTTGCCTTACCATCACGTTGTGACTTTAAGAATGCAAGTAAACCAGGATCTGATAACCATGAAAATGGGACAAAATACTGTCAGCATTAAAATTCCTCCTTGATGCATGCGTCAATTCTTTCAGTCAATAGTGATTGACGCTATTACAGTGGTACCTTGGGTTAAGTACTTAATTTGTTTCGGAGGTCCATTCTTAACCTGAAACTGTTCTTAACCTGAAGCACCACTTAAGCTAATGGGGCCTCCCTCTGCTGCTGCACCGCCGGAGCACAATTTCTGTTCTCATCCTGAAGCAAAGTTCTTAACCCGAGGTACTATTTCTGGGTTAGCGGAGTCTGTAACCTGAAGCGTATGTAACCCGAGGTACCACTGTATTATTATTATTATTATTATTAATTGTTGTTGACAATATAAAAACATAAAAATGCATAACATAGTAACAAGCAAAACCAATATCCCCACTCATATCCTCATCAGGTCCCCTCCCACCTGGCCTTCAGACAGATGACTGCTTTTCAGGTTGCAAGTTAAAGACACGATATCACATTTGTGTCTCAGAAGCATCCCGTGCAAAAAAATTAATGTAAGCAGCTAACTTCAACAGACCCATGAGGTCTGTGAAAGAGGCTTTGCAGTTTGTGTGCCTGTTACAAAGTCGGCTGCATAAATTAAACATGCCAACAGGAAATCTTCAAGCGTGGAAGCGAGTCCTGGGAATGATTCCACATGTCTGAAGCTGGCTTTGCTGCTTTGGACAACGTTCTTTTGTGTAGAGTTCATGTTATGTTTTGTGCTTTCAAAACTGAAGGTAACTGCCCTGATCCTTAAAAATCAGAGGGGGGTTAATCCAAATCACTGAATAAGGTGTACAGAAGTCAGCAAGAAGTTCGTACCTAGCTGAGCCAGCAGTCGTTTCTGCTCCTCCAAGATCTGCTCTTGAGACATGGACTGCAGCTTCTCCAGGTTCTCCTTGTGGATGTTCTGGGCTTCTTGCTCTCCTCCCAGGCTTCCAAGACCTTTCCCAGTGACAATACTTGACCGCTGACTGTGTACACTACCAGCAGGCTTATCTAAAAACAAAGGGAACTGTGAGTGGTATTCATAAGTAAACCTAAACTGGCAACATACTCCACTGAGTTGATTTACAATCTGGTGCATGTAGTCTCAGACATTAAGTCCCACTGAGTTCAATAGTGCTTACTCCAATGTAACTGTGCGCAGGATCACCGCCTCAATGCTAGGGCTAACCAGCACAACCTTTTAAGGAGATACTTGCTTCTCTATGCTAATATTCAATAAGCATCTTCAAGGCTTCCACATGCCATCAGGAACTGAGAAGACTTGCTCCACAGGTATCAACATTTACCTTCCTCACCCCTGCGGAATTGGGTCTCCAAGGCTTCAGAAGGTAGGGCAGCATCTGGAGCTGCTGATCCTACATTTGTCTGCTCAGCTTCCTCAAGAGAAAGAGAAGATATTTGAGCCACTTCGGCTGCCCTCTTAGCAGCTATCTTCTGAGCAAAGATACTTTTCTTTCCACCTGCTGATTTTGCCTGCAAGAAGACAAAACACCAAGTAAACACTCCTATGTCTTTCTCATATAACCCAAAAAACCAATTCATCAACATTCCTGTCACCCACTCCAATTGGGTCAATATGTGTTATCCAGATTTTCTGCTGCCTTCAACATGGATTTCTACATTGTGTCTTCAACTGCAAGCTGTAGATTAGATAATTTTGGGGGGGGGGGGTGGAGAGAGACAGAGTCACAGCCCTTCCTCACTCTTTCCCAGATACGATGTAATATATTACTTCACTGTTAAGTGTTTAAACACCAGGAAGAGGAAAATAAATACATTTCTTGACAAAATGCAGCAAACAAGAAAGCATCTGGTTGTAGGTAAATTCTGACTAGCTTGTTCCACTCTGCCTCTATGATTAATCCAAGAGTCTGCTTATCTGAATGCTTTGCATTTCTGAGGATAAACAGACTTCACTGTCTTGGAAAAGCCATCTCTGAAGATTTTGGGACCGTAAGAGGGCAAGAATTTCACAGTAATAAATTTGATGAATGATGCTTAACTAATGGATTTTAAAATTTGCATAGTGTCTACACTCAGGCTCTATCAGAGACTTACTATTGTTAAGAAAAAAGCAGCATGAAGCATATCCACCTTGATGATACTAAGCCAAGAAGCTGCGATGGAAAGAAAAATGATATATTGCTACAGCCAAGATTGCACAACCGATATGCACACCATGAACTGTGTGGAAACTGGCAGCAGAGTTTCTGTGGATGCAGATTTGCTTCCCTCCAACAAGAGCCAAAACAGCTGGATCAGCATGCAAAAGCCTGTCTGTGCATGCAGAAGAGACTCTCTGGATTGCGGCCCATGTCTCCCATCAGCATATTAAAAAACAGAGACAAATAGTAGCACCTTCTATATTCAAAATGGCAAAAACCAACATCGCACACCACAATAGAAAACTTTGCAATGCGCTCGAAAGACTGGCTTTTTTATTTAAAAAGCAAAACAGCATTCCCTGTAACAAGCTTTTCAGATGCTCCAGCCCTTCAAGTCCATGCTGTCTCCCAGGAGACAAAACTCTTGCATGTTCTCCCCTTCTCTCCGTTGTTTTCTGAGCTGTTGCCTCCTAGAGTTCCAATCAGTAGTCTGATTGGAGTGTCTGCCAATTCTGACTGCAGCTCCCATAGTACAAATGTAAGTGAATAGGCCAGAGGTGCAGGCAAACACAAGGCCACACCACAGAACCCCCCCCCAAAAAACCCACATTTTGTAGCATGCCAAAAATGCAGTTCAGACTCCACTAAACTAGGAAGAACCCCAGGTAATTTCAGGGCTCTGCTAAGATTCATAAATGACTATGGTAGTAAAAACTGGGCAGAGAACCACTGGAAACACACGTAACTGCACAGAAGTAAGGAAAGTGCTTTGTAAAGGCCACTGAAGGAATGTGATAGATAATGTATTGCTTTATCTTACACTTCACTAATGTGAATCCACCACTCAGTGCTAGCAGGTATCCGAAAGTTTAGAATGGCTTCCTTCATCAATTTTGGAAATATGGAATAAAATGTTCAGTACCGTTAGGCTAAACTTCACCAGGAAGTGGTGTGACAATGACAACAGGAGTCACAAAAACCTGCTCTATTTCCAGACCTTGCCACTAAGGGGATAAACCAAACCAAGGGCATGTCCCACACTTGGGGTCAAGCTGGTGACCCCTCGAGGAAGCCCCATGGCTGTCATGAGCCAGCCACTGCCTCCCAAAATCCAACCAAAGCCCAACAACGTCCCATCCATCTAGCAGACTCATCACACACAACTGAAAATCCAACATGTGCACTTTTAACGTAACTCACTGCATCCAGTTTGCCGAGTCTCCTATGTAACGCCCTAGAAGCCCCAACACTTCCTCTTTTTATTTAAAGCATTTTTGGCTGCACAACAAAGTCCATCAGCAGCAGATTGCATTAGAATGAAGCATAATACACAGAACTAAAAGAAGAAGAGTTTGGATTTGATATCCCGCTTTATCACTACCCGAAGCAGTCTCAAAGCGACTAACATTCTCCTTTCCCTTCCTCCCCCACAACAAACACTCTGTGAGGTGAAGGTAAGCTAAACAAAGCAGAAGCAGGAGGCGAGGGGGCTGATAAATGTGTTGCTGCTTTTCTTACCTCTGTTTTTATTTCGGACCTGTGAAAGACTCTGGGAAACGCATCTCCAGTGAAGACAGGCATGGTCACGTTGGCAGTGCTTGTGTCACGTTCCTGCCACAAAGACACAATGCCAAATGAATACTGGTTTCATTCATTAAAGCATTACAGTGCTTTACAATGGCTCAGCAGAAGGAGTTTGGCCTTAGACTCCTGCTCAGGTCTTCCCTCAGCTATGAGATTGTAGCTGTTGCCAAAACTCCTCACTTCAGTTTTCATTTTGTACTTGTCTAAGAGTGGCCTACTTCTAAGAATGAAAGAGGCGCTAGGTTCATCAGAATTGGACAAGGACAGCTCCACCCTTTCTCCAGAAAAAGCATAAAATTGTGTCACTTGAGAGATGCGTCACTGAAATACACTTGCCAACCATCAACACTTCCATGTTTTTTTTTAAAAAAAACTTTCATTATATATATTTTTAAGACAATGTAGCATAAATTGTAAAAAGGCCAAGAGACCAGAAACAAATTATTACTAGACAATAAAAACATTATCTTGGCATTAACAAAACCGGTGTTGAATCGTCAGTTAACCCATGGATTTCTAGCAACAAATACAACAGTGCAGCTGTGTCCTTCACAAGGTGTAATTTCACAACTGAAGCATATCTGCACATGCGTATATCCAAACAGGCTACTAAATATTTGTAACTTCATTATCTGTAACTGAGGTCAAAGAGATTTGCTTCCAGTTAAGGGGGCAGAGAACTGCAGCCTTTCTAATAGAATGACTGACAGCCTCTGTTACATCCAGAGGCTGCTAATGGAAGGGTGGAGCCGAGATACTTACTTGGCCTCCCAGCAGGTTAGTCACGGCTGTTTACTGGGGGTGGGGGAGGTCAGTGTGGTGCATACGCACAGGGTAAGTCAATCTGGACACCCTCGCCCTGCTCTCTCCTAGAAAGCTAAGGTAAAGGGACCCCTGACCATTAGGTCCAGTCACGGAAGACTCTGGGGTTGCAGCGCTCATCTCGCTTTATTGGCCGAGGGAGCCAGCATTTGTCCGCAGAAAGCTTCCGGGTCATGTGGTCAGCATAACTAAGCTGCTTCTGGCGAACCAAAGCAGCACACGGAAATGCCGTTTACCTTCCCGCCGGAGCGGTACCTATTTATCTACTTGCACTTTGATGTGCTTTTGAACTGCTAGGTTGGCAGGAGCTGGGACCGAGCAACAGGAGCTCACCCCATCACGGGGATTCGAGCCGCCAACCTTCTGATCGGCAAGTCCTAGGCTCTGTGGTTTAACCCACAGCGCTAATAACTGTTAGTGAATATATAATCGGTTATGATGTCATTCAAAATATACGAATAAGCCACCTCAAAATGATGTATACATCATACAACACATCTCACAAAATATTCAAGTAACTACAAGTTGTTATACGTATCAGAGTCAAACAAAGAATCAAACAAATCAATGAATAGCGAGGAACGCCAAGCTGTCTCTCAAAGGAAGATGTCTCACAAAAGTCTCAAAAGGACAGTATATCTGGAATAGTTCAACTGTTTCAGAAGAAAGTCTTCATCAGTGAATAATTATCAATGAAATATTCATACTGGTGGGGATCATGCTAGTGGGCACTGATCCACTAATGTCCAATGTGTTGCGTTTGCATCTTTGTAGATTGTTACATTTTGCAACACAGGGGTTTGTGTTTCTTCAGATTACTCTCCTAGAAAGCAGCAGTGAGTTACCTGCCAGAAGGCAGGTAAGCGCCTCCTCCCCACCACCTTGTCTGTTACCGGTCATTTCAGGACCTCATACACAAATTTCACACCTAACAACTTGTTCGCAACATGGGCTAAGTTCTGCTTGACCTTTTCTACTGGGGCGCACATCCCCAAATACAAAATAAATGCGTCTCATGTCAAATACCAAGGGAATCTTAAACAGATATATGTACCTTGAAAGAAGGACATGGAAAAATGCATGTTGGTAAAATATATGTATACACAGTTTTGGTAGCCAATCCATGTGTTTTGCTCTTGGGTATATGAAGCCAAGCTCTAGTGTAGCTACTACACTAAAGATCTCCGGCAGCAGGGCTAAGAAGGACCATTGACCTCATAGAATCATAGAGCTGTAAAGGATCCAAGGGTCATCGAGTCCAACCACCTGCAATGCAGGAACCTCAGAGAGCACCTGTCAGTAAGGCGGCACTCACTCCATACAAAGCAGCTTCCTATAAATTCAGTGGTCAGAAGGTGCCTTTGAGCCCCAGAAGGCTTCATTTCCCAGCAAAGAAGAATAAATTAAACAACAATAAGTAAAAACGTGTATAGTTAGAAATTACGTAATTTCTGCTTTGGAATGTGTGCGTGCAATATCTGGGTTACTCTAAAGGATTATATCAGTTTAATTTTAAATGCATACTGCCCCAGCTTGAGTATTTATCAATCATTACCACAGGTCAATCAGAGGTTTAATCACTATGACTGTAGTTCTTATAAACAGGACGCACAATTATTTTGCTGAAGACAGCTGTGATGTGTTGATCACTGCGATCCAACTGCTCTCCTGGATCCTCATCAAAATGAACACGGGCACTTTTGAATTTGGATTTTTTGGGAGGTGCTGGTGTCAGTGGAGGGGGCACATCAGGAAAGTCTGAGAAAGAGAAAGAATGTGCAGAGCATTAGTGATCTCCAGGTGTTTTATGGTGTTTTAGTATTTTGCTGGAACAACCCAGTCAGATGGGAGGCATATACAGTGGTACCTCGGGTTACATACGCTTCAGGTTACATACGCTTCAGGTTAAAGACTCCGCTAACACAGAAATAGTACCTCGGGTTAGGAACTTTGCTTCAGGATGAGAACAGAAATTGTGCGGCGGTGGCACAGCAGCAGCAGGAGGCCCCATTAGCTAAAGTGGTGCTTCAGGTTAAGAACAGTTTCAGGTTAAGAACGGACCTCCGGAACGAATTAAGTACTTAACCCGAGGTACCACTGTATATAATAAAACTATTATTATTATTATTATTATTATTATTATTAGATGCCTTTAATTCCAACTGGGTTGCCGTCTAGTCTTGACAACAATATGGCACCAAAAATGGCTGCTTTGCAAACAGAAAGAGGGATAGCTGGGAACAGTAGCAAGTGCAGGCAAGGTTACAGTAAGAAAGCTGTTCAAATATACCTAGCAACTAACAGGCAATGAATAAGTGATTTTGGTTTTTGTTGACTACTAAACCAGCCTTCCCCAATCTGACATCCTCCAGATGGGGCTGATGGGAGTTGCAATCCAAAACATTCAAAGAGCACTAGGTTGGGGAAGGCTGTACTAAACCATCAATACAAAACAAGACAATTTGAAATACAAAAGGTAAACTTACCATCCAGCATCACCACATCCCTGTCATGCTGCAATGGGGGTCTCTCATCATCTCCACTCCCCAGATCCCCTCTTCTCTTATCTGCTTTCTTTACAACCTTCACCGCCGGAGAAGCTTTCGCTGCCAGGAACTGATTCTGGAACTTCAGCAAATCTGCCTCCGACTCCCCAGGCTTGGGCCTTGACAACATCTTTCTCCTTTTGGAGTCACAGCCTTCCTTTACAGAGCTTAAGGGTTAACCTGAATCAGGTGCAGAGAAAGGGAGGAAAGGAACTTTACCTGGGAAAACAAGCTTTTGAAGAATTCTTATTACCCTCTACTTTCAGACACTTTTCAAGTACCCCGAAGAGTTACAAAGAACAGGGCTTTTAATGGACAGCCCAGACATGTCAATGGCCTCCCCCTCTCCCACCCCAGTTAAGGTGCCCTGCTATGACACTCATTTGAAACCGGAATTTTGTGCAGATTGGTTGTTGCACAATTCTCTGCAAACACATTCTCATACCAAAAAGGGGGAGGAAACACAGTGTTATTGCTGCTGTGGGTGCTATTTTAGGAAGGAGACAGAATACACACACACACACACACACACACACACACACACACTGCAATCCACCTGCCTTTGATGTGACTTCTGCACAAACGGCTGTTTCTAAAGTGCTCCTTCCTTTCTTCTGCTCTTCACAGCACTTCCCTCCCAGTTTATTTATGGAAGCTTCAGACACAGTGGAGGAAACAGTAAGCAAATCCCAACAAATTGGTCAACTTTTTGTATGTACAGCAGTGCTATGGGGCTTCAGGGCCCAAGTGTTTGATATCCTAGAGAAACTGACTTCAAAAGACCACCACAGAGCAAACTGCAACCGCTCACAGGGAAACATACTTGTGATCAAAGTTTCCTTCTGTCCTTGTCCTCCCTTCAGAACAAAATACTGTATGACATATTTGTATACTTACTCTTACCTAGGCAGCAATGGTCTAGTGGTCTGAGGTCACAGAGGGTTGAAGACCCATTCATTACTATTTCTGCAGCAAGGTCCCTGCAAGGTCCTTGTCTCCAGTGTCCTAAAAAAGGTAAAGGTAAAGGACCCCTGACAGTTAAGTCCAGTCGCAGATGACTCTGGGGTTGCGGCTCTCATCTCGCTTTACAGGCCGAGGGAGCCAGCGTTTGTCCGCAGAGTTTTTCCAGGTCATGTGGCCAGCATGACTAAGCCACTTCTGGCACAACGGAACACCAAAAACAGAGCTGTCCAAGGAAACACTGTTTACCTTCCCGCCAGAGCAGTACCTATTTATCTACTTGCACTTTGAGGCATGCTTTCAAACTGCTAGGTTGGCAGAAGCTGGGACCGAGCAATGGGAGCTCACCCCATCACAGGGATTCGAACCGCCGACCTTCTGATTGGCAAGCCCAAGAGGCTCAGTGGTTTAGACCACAGCGCCAGCCTTCCAGTGCCCTACAGCCACTGTATTGCTAAGCATTTAGGAACACCAAAAACACAAGGTGCTTCTTTTTCAAGAGACCAGTGTGCAGGTTCTGTTACATACAAGGGAACTTCATGGAAAACACAATTTAAGTCACTCTGAAAGAAGATACCGGAGCACTCCAAATCACTTGCCCATGTATGTGCACAGAAAATAGTAGCTGAAAGGCAACCTGTGGAGACCTGCATTGATTGTTGCAATGCGTCCCTAATTATTAGTATTGTATAATTTATAAAATTGTTGTATAATCTTAGAAGGGGCGTGGTTGTATCATGAAGGCACCTTGCACTTCTAAATTTCCCACTGCTCTACTACTAAGCAGTCCAATGAGGTCCTTTGTTTTAAAGCACAACTTAAAACTTTTAAGGCACAACTTTAAGTCAGCAACACCCAACAAACATTAACAGACACCCCTCATGTCAGAGCAATCGATACTAGTGGCCCAGAGTGATACCAGAACAGACCTCCTAGCAACTCAACTTTCACAATCTGAAGGCGAAACAATGTAAGGCCTTTGGTCCAAGATAAACGTTATGAAATGTTTTTGCAAGAAGCATGCCAAGGAAGAGAGTAATTTTATTTTATCTCTTTTCAGAATCAGATCTAGACCTGATTGAAACATTACTGATATTCAGAAACAGATATCCAAGGGAACACCTTTAGTGTAGTGGACAGTTTTTGGGATAGGGCAGGAGTGGCTTGCCTGGTGTGTGAGAGTTGCAGCAATGTCATCCTGGCAGGTGTATCACTGCTGCTTAACAGAAAGAGGGGCAGGGCAGCGGAGGGGGTTAAGCTGTGTGGGTGCAGCAGCGGGAATGCAAGATTGGTTCCCCCAGTGTACCTGCACAGCCCTGACATCCCCACTGCCTCATCCCTCCCTGTAAGCAGCAATCATGTCTCTGCTGGGAGGCTATTATTACAGCTCTGTCCCACCAGATGAGCAGCTCTTGTTCTAGGACTCAAGAGAGCAGAGTTCAGATCCCCTCTTAGTCATGAAGTTCATTGGGTTGACTACTCACTGTCTTTTGGCCTAACCTACCTCACAAGGTTGATGTGAGAATAAAATGGGGAGGGAATTCTGAGCTCCTTGGATGAAAGGTGGGATATATAATAAATATATTACATAAATACACATATACACCATATATCTGAAGGAGCATCTCCACCCCCATTGCTCAGCCTGAGGTCCAGCTCCAAGGGCCTTCTTGGCAGTGGCACCTGCCCTGTGAAATGCTCTCCCATCAGATGTCAAGGAAATAAACAACTTTAGAAGACATCTGAAGGCAGCCCTATTGAGGGAAGTTTTTAATGTTTGATGTTTTATCACTTCTTCTTCTTCTTATTATTATTATTGATATTCTGTTGGAAGCTGCCCAGAGTGGCTGGGGAAACCCAGCCAAATGGGCAGGGTATAAATAAATTATTATTATTATTAATGTAGTAACATATAAATAAATAAGAATAAAATGCAGGCACACTTCATTGGTTGTGCATCTATGCCTTCTTTGCCGCTTACACTTTTAAAATAAACATTAAGCCTTCACTTCTGCCATTTTTAAATAGGTAAGGGGCAAATAATGCATCTGTTGCACATCAGCAAGAGACATATACTTTGCTCTCAAGTATTAAAAACAGAGTACAAAAAATTGTGTGAGAAATCACCATTAATACTCCTATTACTAATTCCACCCACCTTATATGTATTCAAACTATATTCTGTGTGTGTAGGCTGGATGAAGTCCAAAGGGTAAGACTCAAGTTCTGACTAGACTAGAACTTAAAATGCTGCTCGAGATGTGTGAAACAAATTAGCCATCTTTTGATTATGCATCTTGTATATTACACAACTTAGAAGACATCTGAAGGCAGCCCTGTATCGGGAGGTTTCTAACATTTGATGTTTTAATTTTGTTGTTAGATATGCTGTAAGTTGCCCAGAGTGGCTGGGGAAACCCAGCCAGATGGGTGGTGTATAAATAATAAAATTTATTACTAATATTAGCATTATTATCATTTACACTGCCCTGCTGTGTTATACCTTCCTGCAATTTTCTTCATGCTTTTTTTATCTCCCCACCCCCACCCCAGGGCCATCACCACCGCTGCTGTGATGTCATCGTCTATGGATGGGACCAGCGTCATTCATTTCTGACATCATGCCATATGAGAAGGCACATCAGCTCTGGGCAGAAGAGAACCCAGGGCTTGAATCTTTAAACTACTTTTTTAAAAAGGAGGAAAACACACTTAAACTTGTACAGTAGTGCAGAGAGTTCATAGAAGGCCACATGCTACTTCAAATGAGTGTTTGGGCATGGAAATTCTAACCCTTTGTTTTTCTACACAAGTTATGTGCCTATGTCTTTCCATTTGTATAGACTTTGGAATAAGGCTGTTAAATTTAATGAGCAAAGAATATCATGAGGAAGATTACAGCTAAACCATCACATACTTGTGTATGATATGCAAGTTATTTGGCTACTTGTCCTTGACATTCACCAAAGAAAGTAAAAAATCTATAAGGCAAATATAATGTGTTCTGCAATACCTATCTATCTATCTGGACTTCAACACAGGTATTCTTATTGCATGGAACTTCCTTCCTTTTTTCGGTATACTGCAAACCCAGTACCTTAATTATCAGACTTAAACTTCAAGTCCACTCAAACTGCTGGATCTTCCTACAATCTGCTGTTCATAATCACACACAAGGAACTGATGCAATCTGCAAAGCATCCATTTAACAGTTTAACCCATTGCTCTGGGAGGACACTTCTGTGTTTGTTTAAATAAAAGTTTGCATTTAAACGTGTAGTTTACTTTTCCAGCAGAGGCCCCAAATGCAATTCTGATATCACATTTCTTTAGGGGGGGGGGGGACTTGTGCTGTTCCTTCCTGGCTCCTGTCTTGCTTCTCCTACTACAACAATGGGGATTTTTCTAAAAAAACAAACAAATAGGTAAAAATCCAGGGCTGAACATGTGCTGCTGCACACATGCCAGAAACCGGTTTTGCCTTTCCTTTCTTCGCAAGTCATTCGCCGATTTCTTTTGTCTATGCAGGTACCATCGCCTCTTCTACTAGCCTCGCAGATACAACGGGCAGCCCACAGCCCCAACTCGCCATTAGGGGCCCCTAGAAACAAGAGAATCCGGTGCGTGGCAAAGCCCCCTTCAACCAATTCTAGCCTGCGGCTGTGGGGCATTTCCCTAGAGAGAGAGAAACCCGCCTGAATGCACAGACAGCCCCATTGCAAACAAAAACGCCATGTTAGGGCTCGTGTCTTTAAAAGGAGTCCACGGCCCGCTAGGACGCATGCTCCATAGTCCCAAGCGTGCGGGGACGGGATGCAAAGAGTTTGCCGCGAAGGAAACGCTCTCTAGGCATGCTCAGAGGCACTTGAAAGCCCGGGTGCCCGAAGAAGCGGGCGGGCCGTGAGTCCCTAGGCCGCCACAACCTTCCTCCTCCGTGCTAGGAAGACGGAGGCTGCCCACCCAGGAGAGAAGGAGGAGACGCGGAGGCTGCTGGCGATGCCCACTGACCTGTGCTGCGTGGGCTGTTTCTGCCATCCTTAGAGGGCGGCAGCGGCGCCTCCGCTCAGCCCAGCAGCGCTTTGACGCACATGCCTCTTGCTTCCGCCGCCGCCAGGATGGGGAGGTTTCCCGGGCGGCGCGTCGAGACGAGGCCCCGCCTTCGCTGCCATTTTGGGATGCGGAGAGAGGCGGCGAAGGGAAGCCCCGGCAGTGGCTGGGAGCGACCGGCGACCTTGCCCGGGGCACGGGGGATGCACCCCAACCGCATGTCTATCCAGTTCGTCCCACTGGTTTCCATGCCCCCCCCCCAAATAGGGTCGCATAGCCGCAGTGCCGGATTTACGCATAAACTATGTTGTAAACAAAATCTGCCCCTTTTCCCTTATGGGGTATCCAAGAGCCCGTATAGAGCTTAACGTGGGTTCCCTGTTGGTAGGAGAAAATAACAGAGACCAACCAGAGAATATTGAGAAGCAAAGCAGCTAGTAAGCCTGCTCTTTATTAAAGCTGTTGCAACAGGGTCCTCCCCTATAGCTTAGGGCCCCACTCTCTTGGGGCCACCCAAAAAATTTAAAGGGGAAAAAACTGGATGTGCTTAAGTTAGAGCTTAATGATTATTTCACTATTAATAAACTTCTTTTTGTATTTCACTATTAATATACTTCTTAATTGTATTTCAGTTCAACAATTGCTTTGATAAAGTACATATTTTGTTCTGTGCAAATGGCTTTAGATACCTATTAGAGCCATAAATTACCATATAGCATATATTCAACACAAAAACCAGCGACAATTTGTTGTTGCCAAAAGACAGCTGGACGTATAAAGGGCCCCATTACCTTCAGTAGCTTAAGGGCCTCATCAAACCTAAATCCGGCCCTGTGCACCCCCCAAATAGCCGTCATCTCTCCTCTGTTCTGGCTCAGGGTTTTCCCCTTTCGCAAAGGGGTTCTAAGCTCAGGTGGATAAAAGATGCACAAACCTCTCCCGTGCGATGGGAGCGGGCATGGAGAGGCGGGTCAAGGCCGTGCAGCTACGATTCACCTTGTGAATCTCACTACTGTATAGTGGTTTATAATCATAAGAGTTGGAAGGGACCCCAAGAGTCACCTAGCCCACCCCCACCCCAATGCAGGAATCTCAACTCAAGAATCCATGGCAGGGCTGAAGAAGGATGTAGTGCTTTACCATGTTAGATACTGTATTGGTAGGTTCCTGAACCGGTGCAGTTTTGTGGCTGGACCCAATCATTGTGCACCGGCCTCAAGTGGGCAGGTGTAAATATTACTTGTAAAAACCAAGTGTGATGCTTACAAAATGAATGTGAACTTTAATCTGAAGTGCATGATGAAAGTGGGTGGGATGGAACAAAGAAAGAATACTAGCAAAATGGTCCATCTGCATTCACCACGGGGGGCTCCATCAGAAGATGGCAATCTCCATAAAACACTCTCCTCGTGTGTCTTCAATATTTTGCTTATTAGAAAGATTTTGAGAGTTGCTTTTCAACTCGGAAACTGGGTATCTAAGTTGACATATGCAGAAGCATTTCAAAGAGCCAGAATCAACAATGCAGTAAGCATATGCAGCATGATTCAGCAATATCAAAAGCAAGCAGGCGTAATCAGCCGGTGTCTAAAATTCATGACAAAAGAAATGTTTTCAAGTGGTGGCAAAACCATAAAGCAGAGGTTTTCAACCTTTTTGAGTCCATGGCTCCCTTGACCAGCTATATTCTTTCTGTGGCTCCCCTGTGGGGAAACACGCTCCAAGCCTCAGAAGCCCAGTTATGTCACCCCTTTCCTGCAGAGCCGACAGCCCCTCACCCCTTTTCAAACACCCTCCCTTGTGGACTGTTCCCTCAGCCTCCTCCTCCCACTCTTTGAGGACAGGTGCCTCCTCATCCCACCCCACAGGGGCCTGGAAAGAGGATGTCCCCAGCCTTAACAGCCCAATGGAGACTAACCAAAGGTGACTGTGAGGCAAACAGTCACAAGAATTTGGGAGGCAGAAATGTGAGAGGGCATCAGAGGAGGGAGGTAAGGAAAGTGGGGCAGACTAATGTTGCCCGCAGCACCCCTGACCATCACTCAAGGTACCCCAGAGCACCACGGCACACTGGTTGAAAACCACTGCCGTAAAGTAAGGATGCCAAGTGCCAATTTGATCATCTTAGGAAGCTTATTTTAGGAAGGTTTATATTTTATTACCTGTATTATCTTGACTGCAATTTGTTTTAACTGATCTTAATGTTATATTTTAAGATTGTAACCTGCCCTAGGAGCTCATGGTGAAGTGCAAGTAAGCCTAATAATAATAATAATAATAATAATAATAATAATAGTAATAATAATAATAGGTACTGCAACAGAGAAGGCCCTACTTAGCATCTTACCACAATACAACTAGACATGGAGGGAGAATTCCTCAGATAACTTAAATGAGTAGGTAAACGTGTGGGGAGAATAGTACATACTTGGAACTGTTCTAAAGGGTTCAGTTTCCATGGTGTATTTCTCATGCCAAACAGTGAAAAAAGGGTTTTTTAACCACCTGTGGGTGATTATTGAACACTCCAATTAAGGAGATAATGTCCCATTCAAGCTGGTGAACAGGGAAGTGGATTCAATTATTTATGAAGAGTGGGTTTCCCCCCACATGTAACACTCTTCGTTTTGCTCTTTGTCTTTAACATGGGTGTAAAAATGTTGCCTAGAATGAACATTTGATTAAAAAATGACCCTCTTTCTCTCTTCATTAGCAACATTATGTGTTACAAATAAGGAAACATAGACTCAAATATGCTTTCATTGATATGTGCAAAAACATTCCAGTGGTGCTGTGGCCTTTGGCCGCATTTTCATAAAACCATAAACCAAAAAGTGTGGCTTAATGATATTAGTAAAAATACTGTGTGTGGCTAGCATGCAGCTCAGCTGTTCACACAAACACTCCTCCCCTGGTGCGAGTGAGGAAACCAGGGGTGGGGGAACCTCAGGCCTGGGGTCAAATGTGGTCCTCCAGGCCTCTCTAGCCCTTGAGACTCAGTCTAGCCTAGGCCATGCCTCTCAGTAGGCCTATCTTGCTCCATCTCCCCCTTGACTGCATTTCCCTGGTACAAATGTGTCTCTGAACTGTTGCTGTGTCTCTTGCTCACCTGGATGGAGAATGGTGTGTTGGGGAAATTAAAAAAAGAGGTTCCTAGACTGGCAGTTTCCCATACAGAAACCCAAAATAAATGGATGCAGGCTCCAAGTGAAAAGATCAGCCTTTATTGGAATACAAATGAGCATTGGGACAGCCTCAAAAAGAAGAAGGCTGCAGGGAACCACATTCAAGGCAATGTTTTTTATACATTTTCAGATCACACGCATCATTTCATTTCACCAATCAAAGGATCACAGCCACCTTAATAGTTACAACCCAATGCCATCATCCTGAACCAATCAAAATCATTTGGCTCTTTAGATCACCCCTCATCATAATATGTGATTATATATAACCATTTTTCAGTGTCTTTCTTTATTAAGACTTTTAACTAATTTCCCTATTCATTAAATGTCTTCCAGTGTCCTCTTTCATCTATCTATAAAACAATTCAAGATTAATAACAATTGCCATGCCTAGCTAATTCTCTCTTTTCAGGCATACAATGACCACCATAGATTCTAGCAATTTATTCTTTTCGGTGTTCTGGAACAGGCATGCACTACATACAGTACCTAAAAGCAGCTAGTTCTGTACCTTAAAAGGTAGGCAGGCCCTTTTCAGTTTAGCTAGGCCATAGGCTTAAAAGAAGATGGAATCACCTAAATACGGTTTTATGAAATTATTATTTTCTCCAACAGGTGTGTGTGTATACACCTCTGATTTAATACTGTGCAAAGTTAAAAGGCCCATCCACCGCTCCATCCGCTTTTGCCTCTGGTGCTGCCCATAACTGGTATGTAAACCCCCCCCCCCCAGATATTTCTCATAAGGGAGTGTCGCCCTCAGGGTGAAAACAGTTCCCCACTCCTAGCATAAATGAAACAAGAAAAGGGATAGCTGAAGCAATTATATGTTGGCTTATGGATCATGGCTTGACAGGGAGCAATAAACCACACTCCCAGGCTCAAGATTAATGCTCAGATATCCCTTTTCTTCCCGTAGGGACACGGGTGGCGCTGTGGGTAAAACCTCAGCGCCCAGTACCTGCTGATCGTATGGTCGGCGGTTCGAATCCCCGCGGCAGGATGCTCTCCCTTCGTTTGGTCCCAGCGCCTGCCAACCTAGCAGTTCGAAAGCACCTCCGGGTGCAAGTAGATAAATAGGGACCGCTTACCAGCGGGAAGGAATACGGCATTCCGTGCGCTGCGCTGGCTCGCCAGATGCAGCTTGTCACACTGGCCACGTGATCCGGAAGTGTCTGCGGACAGTGCTGGCTCCCGGCCTATAGAGTGAGATGAGCGCACAACCCTAGAGTCTGGCAAGACTGGCCCATCCGGGCAGGGGTAGCTTTACCTTTACCTTATCCCTTTTCTTCATGTAGAATATGGTATACAAAGTCAAGCTATGTGACTTAACTGTCAGGTCTGAATGCAGTCCTGTCTGGATGTTCATTTTCCTTATCAAATGTACCCCTTTGTAACTATCTGAGGATTGCAGCATAACTGGTATTAAAAGTGCTAAAGCAATCGATCAAAGGTAGGTTAAATTTCAGACATAATGATAAAGAAATTGAGTATCTTGCTGATATTATTATTAATAATAATGATTTATTAATTGTCTTCTAAACAACCGTCACAAGGCAATGTACACTAAAGTTAATTAAAAACAGCTAAAAGCTCCTAAACAGCAAATACATTTTAAACCAAACTAAAACCAAACAAAGTAAACACTTGTGGTAAAGACCCATTTATCCAGCTGGGAAAGCATCTCAGAACAAAAATGTCTTAAATTGTTTCTGGAAAGTGCAGATAGTGTCTCTGTGTTGTATCTTGACAGGAATGCTATTCCATGGGGGCTAAGTGCCCTGCAGCGTGGGCTTCCGGGATCTTCAAAAGATACTTCTTTTAAAAGATGTTTGTATTTCTTACACTGAGAACAGGAACAGTTCTTACTGTGAAATGTTGAAAACTCTATGCAATACAATTCGCCCAACCAATAATTAGCTATGGGGCAATTTCCTGACACATACTCAGACCAGACCCAGAGATATCAATGGACCTTAGTTTATAGCCTATAACACTGGATATCACCCAATGAAAATAAAGCAGTTCAAACCTGAATGTTAATGCTACTATTACTGTTCATCCCATCTGTGCTTTTTTCAGTTTGGAGAGATTTACAGTATTTGTCATTTTTTTCTAGAATACCTAACTTGTATTAGGCACACTATATGGATAAAAAATTGCAGCAATCCTTGCCTCCAGGCTTACTCTCAATTAAGTTGTAGCTTTAAATAACAGGGAGTTAAATGGAATCTTTCCACATTTCCCCCTTTCCTTTCTTTCCACAAAGACTCTGGTTGTCCAAAACACTTTGCAAGTGACCAAAAAGTGATGGAGCAGTTCTGTTGCGAGCCATTTTACCACTGAGATATTTAAAATGAAAAATAATCCAAGCCTAAGGCTGTGTATATATTGCCATCTTAAAATGCATCTGGGCTCTTCCTTTTCTTAATAGAATTATATAATTATATAGTTCGAAGGAACCCCAAAGGCCATCCAGTCCAACCCCTGCAATGCAGGAATCTCAACCATCCATGACAGATGGCCATCCAACCTCTGCTTAAAAACCTCCAAGGAAGGAGAGTCCACCACCTCCCAAGGGAGTCCATTTCACTGGCAAACAGCTCTTACAGTCAGAAAGTTCTTGCTGATGTTTAGTCAGAATCTCCTTTCTTGTAACTTTGAGTCATTGGGTTGCGTCCTACCCTCTGGAGAAACAGAAAACAAGCTGGCTCCAACTTCCATGTGACAGCCCTTGAGAAATTTGAAGATGGCTATCATATCTCCTCTCAATCTCCTCCAGGCTAAACATACCCAACTCCTTCAACTGCTCCTTATAAGGCTTGGTTTCCAGACCTTTGATCGTCTTGGTTGCCCTTCTCTCCACAAGTTCCAGCTTGTCAATATTCTTACATTGTGGTGCTTAGAACTGGACACAGCATTCCTAGTGGAGTTTGATCAAGGCAGAATAAAGTGGTACTGTACTATGATTTTCCTTGATCTGGACACTAGACATATGTTGAGACAGTCTAGAATAGCATTAGCTCTTTTTTTGCTTCTACATCATACTGTTGACTCATGTTAAACTTCTGGTCTACCAAGACCCCTAGATCCTCTTCACATGTGCTACTAGTAAGCCAGGTGCCCCCCATCTTATATTTGTGCAGCTGGTTATTTCTGCCTATATGCAGAACTTTACATTTGTCCCCACTGAAATTCATTTTGTTAGTTTGGCCTAGTTCTCCAATCTGTGAATCCCGATTTTTCTTCTGTGGCATTCTACCCCTCCCAGTTTGATGCCATCTGCAAATTTGATGAGCATCCCTTCAATTCCTTCATCTGAGTAATTTAAAAAGACATTGGACAACAATAGGCCCAGGAGAGAACCCTGCGGCAATGCACTTGTCACTTTTCTCCAGGATTATGAGAAACAATTAGTGAGCACTCTTTGGGGTGGTTCAGTCAATCAGCTACAAATCCACCACACAGTGACTTGTCTAGCCCACATTTTATCAGCTTCTCCACAAGAATATCATGGGGGAATATGTCACAAATCTTACTGAAATCAAGATACAGTGGTATCTCCGGTTGCGAATGGGATCCGTTCCGGAGGCCCGTTCGCAACCTGAACAGAATGCAACCTGCGTCTGCGCTTCTGCGCATGCACATAATGTCATTTTGCACATCTGTGCATGCATGAGCGGCGAAACTCGGAAGGAAGCCATTTTGTTACTTCTGGGTTGCCGCGGGACGCAACCTGAAGACGTAACATGAGGTATGACTGTACACTACATCCACAGCATTCCCCTAATCCACTAAGCTGGTAACTCTGTCCAGAAAAAAAGAAATGAGGTTTGTCTAGCAGGATTTGTTTTTGAGAAACCGATACAGATATAAATATCAAATAGCATTAGGGATAAAATAGTGCCCTGTAATAACCCCGTGGCATAAAACCAATCACCTGATGCACCATTTTGGGTGTTTCCTCATAGACAGGACCAGAACCACAGTAACACAGTCCATAAATATTCTTCAGGGCAGGAAAGCCATTATGTTAGAACTGGTTGCAGATTTTTATGTTGTGTGTTATTTAGTGCACACCCAAGCACTCTTAAACCTCCCCCCACTCATGTCTATTGTGTTTCCAAGCTCTTTCAAGACAAAGCTGCTTATAATGGTTTCTGTTAGTCCTTAACACATAATACAGTAGTGTAAAAAGAGCCCTGCTAGATCAGATCAAAGGCCTATCCAGTCCATCATCCCTTTCTCACAGTGGCCAACCAGATGCCCATTTGTAGAAAGTCCAAAGCGAGACACGAGCACAGCAACTCTCTCCTGTTCGTGATCCCCAGCAACCAGTCTTCAGAGGCATACCGTTTTGCAACCCTTTCATTCTCAATTCAGATTGAAACTGGTTTCCAGTGAGATGGAGTGGGGGGCAGGGAGACGATGCACCAGAATGCAGTATTTAATAAGAAACAAAAGGATAGAAACAGGATAGATAATGGCTAATGTCATGTGTACACTGTTCCCAAACCAGCAGCACATTGGATGCAGAGTAGACCCCAGTGTGCACACAGCCAAAAGCAGTCTCTACAGTCTCAGGAGGAGGAAGCAGATATTTACTGGAAGCATGCAAACAAAACAAAACAAAACATTACGCAAGCAATGAGAGGTCTTTTGGCAGACAGAGTAGACAAAATTAGTGGGAGTATTATCAATGAGCTGACACCAGTATAAGACAGCTTCATATGTTTGTAAGTGAGGCAGAGCAAAACATTTAAAGACCGCAACAGAAGGATAAAGTTGTTGAATGCTCTGATTTCTCTCTACAGAAGTGGGGAACCTGTGGCCCTGCAACATCATTGAGCTACAGCTCTCATCATCTCTCGCCATTGGCTATGCTGGCTAGGTCTGATGATAACGAGTCCAGCAACTTCTGGAGAGCCACAGGTTCCCTACTCCTGCTCTCTAGCCTTCATTGCAACTATGCAGCCTATTCAGTGTGAAATATTGCACTGTACAAATATTTAGACTTGGCTTATATAACTTTGAAGGAAACTTGCTTTACTGCAACAGCACCAGAAGGGCGATGGCACTGGAATGTTTTCTGACAGACGGGCACTATATCATACCCAGATTTAAAGAGCCTCTCAACCCGAAGACTTCCTATCAAAGCTGTCAGTTCCCTGTATCCTTATTTCTCCCTTCATTAATATTTTAGAGCCAGTTTTAATAATATAGTAAAAGGTACTATGTATAGCACATGATCTATCAATAAATCATGCCCACACATCTTCATATTTGCCCTATAATTTATAACTAACAAGTTGGTTATCTAAAGTCTCTTAAATTATTCTGGTGACAAAAATGCTTGAACTCATTCACAAGAGTCACCAGAGGTGAACTGTAATGCTCTTTATTTTAAGTGTTTCAAAAAGTAGAATTCTTGGATTTAAAACTGGAAGTGTTTCTCGTTTATCCTATGGAGCTTTTCAGCATCTTTCATTCAATACCAGTGGGCTATCCAGCTATGATTTCTGCTGCTGCTTATGGGGGCACACATGTTCCAGGCCTGTAGCTTGATAGGTGGGGGGAATGAAGTTCATTCATAAAAGATTGACTTCAGAATGCTTGTAGATGTGGATGCACAGGAGTTGCCCTGGAGACAAACTGAGCTGTATGTTTCTGAATAGGTTCAGGAGAAATCAGGGAAACTCCCCACCAGGGTAGAAATCATATATCAAACAGATGGAAAGCTCTTTAACTTGAGTAGGCTGAAAGCAGAGAATAAGATTACCATAACTTCTGTCATAGAGTTTCAATATGCTGATGACAACGTAGTGTGTGCACACTCAGAGGATGACCTTCAAACCATTCTAAATATCTTACGGAAAGCTTGACCTTTTGCTAAACTTCAAAAAAACCAAACAAGCACAAAACAACCCCTCTGTAGCACCACAAATCCAACTCAATGGTGTAACATTGGAAAATGTTGATCACTTCTCCTGCCTGGGCAGTTATCTTTTCAGAAAGGCCGACATTGATGCTGAAATCCAGCATCGCCTGAGCTCTGCGAGTGCAGCTTTCTCCCGACTTAAGTGCAGAGTGATTGAGGACCAGGACATTTGCAGGAAAACCAAAATGCTTGTTTACAAAGCTATTGTACTACCAACCTTACTGTATGCTTGTGAAACATGAACCAATTATAAATGCCATCTCCCACTCCTCAAAAGATACCATCAATAGCATCTCAAAAAAAAAATACATATCACTTGGGAAGACAGGTAAACTAATGCCTGTGTACTGGAAGAAACAAAGATCACCAGTGTTGAAGCAAACACTTCAACATTAACTTTGTTGGACTGGTCATGTTGTTCAGATGCCTGATTATCGTCTTCCAAAGCTATTCCGAACTTAAAAATGGAAAGCATAATGCTAGTGGTCACCAAAAGAGGTTTAAAGACTCTCTCAAGGCAAATCTAAAAATATGTAGTATAAAGACCGACAATTGGAAAACACTGGCCTGCGAGCCTCCAATTGGAGAACAGCCTTTAGTAAAGGTGCCATGAACTTTGAAGACACTTGAACTCAAGACGAAAGGGAGAAATGTGGTAAGAGGAAGGCATGTTTGGCAAATCCTCACCATGATAAACTCCTGTCTGGAAACCTATGTCCCCACTGTGGAAGGATGTGTGGATCCAGAATTGGCCTCCACAGTCACTTATGGACTCACTGTTAAGATCATGTTCATGGAAGATAATCTTACTCAGCTATGAGTGATCACCAGAGAACAAGAAGAAAAAGAAGAATGTTCAAACATGGTTACTTCCCTAGAAGGCACTCGATTTAGCCATGTGAAGTGGAAATATTTTATCTATCTAAGGAGATCATGAAACTGATAAAATGGGCCGTGCCTCATGAAGATTTATAGTACAATATATATTCAGTAATCATTAAGGTGCCATTGGATTGTCTGTCATTCTGACTGTTTGAAAATGAGACCTGACTGGATATGTTTGTCAAACAGTCACATTAGATAAAACCAAACCATTACACTTGTTCCTGAGCAGCTCTACTACACAATGTTTCTACACGTGACAAATAATGGAATATTTCTTTAAAAAACTTATTCTGTAATTTAATGCCCTGCTCATCTTCAGTCCAATCGGCTTCTCAGAGCAGCTTTCGAAACCTGGACATTTGTAGGGAAACCAAAATGCTTGTTTACAAAGCTATTGTACTACCAACGTTTCTGTATGCTTGTGAAACATAGAAGTAATAATACCAGAAATTTGGAGGTTATCAGAGCATGGACAACTGTGGGGAAGCTATTTCTGCCCTGGGATTGCTGAAGCCAGCACAGCAGCCTCAGCTGATGACAAAGATCTATGAAAACCCCAAGACTGCAAACCTGATCCATTAAGCTAGGAAGCCAAAGTGGCACTTTGCAGGATGTGGCAGGGGAGAGTTTTACAGGATGCCTTGGGGAGGATTGAAGACAATTTTAGACACCACCATCACTACCTACAGAACAACAACTAGAAAGGATAGTAGAGAAGAGGAGCAAGAAGAGAATTGGTAGAAATATAATCTAAACTGATCTCTTAAAAGACTTGTTTAAAAATAGGAGGCCATTTGCAGCCCTCAGGCTTTAGCCACACCTAAATTTTAGGGGAAGTTCAACATCTAAAATGGGAAACATTGTGTCAGGACTGAGCATTGGTTTATTGACCTTCAGACAGTCCATTACTTATTCTGGGCACCAGTTCACTTAATTGACTGAGATTGAGGCTACCTGCAAAATAAACAGAGAGAGTGAACAAATAAGTCAATACCAGGAGTACCAGAAAGGTGTGAAGGAGTTATGAAATATCAGCATAACCCATAGAGGTTTTGTAAACATGTGCAGGCCTTCTTCTCCCACTATTCTGTGGACTGATCTCTGGAAAGAAATAAGAAGTGAGTTCACTCTGACAAAAATCAGAGCAAGGCCAAGCAAATGCAAAATGCTATATACCTGCTGAGATTTTTAAAACCAGACCAGCAGAGTAGATACTTGGGAATGAGTCTGGGAGCGTCTGCATGCCGTGCATGTGATACAGCAATATGCACCATCCTGGCATCAATGTGCTGGGCCATAGGTAACCAAAAACACTGTCAGGATCAAGAGCCAGGCATTGCCAGGCAGGTCCAGTAGAAGTTTGTCAAAGTGCCAAGCTATGAAGATAGTCCCAAACAAGGTGGTTCACTGGCTAGAGTCAAAGGCAGCCATGAGACCAAATTAGCTATTATTTCTGGCAAAAAGAGCCTCAAACCTATCCTAGAAGTATCTGTAGCCAGGAATGAAATATAGAATTGGCGGGGCCCTAGAGTCATCTAGTCCAAACACAATGCAGGAATCACAGCTCAAGAATCCCTGACAGATCCAGCCTCTGTTTAAAATCTCCAGTGAAGGAGAGTCCACCACCTTCTGATGTTGCCTGTTCCAGTGTTGAACATGTCTTACCATCAGAAAGTTCTTCCTGATGTTCCGTTGGAATTTCCTTTGTTGTGATTTTTTAATCCTTTGCTTCAGGTCCTGCCCACGGGAACAACAGAAAGCAAGTTTGCTCCAACTTCCATGTGACTTCCCTTTAGATATTTGAAGGCAGCTATCCTATCACCTCTAAGCCTTTTCATCTCCATCACTTTGTGTATCCTCAGACAGGAAAACAAACACAAGGACTAGAAGTTTATCAGCACACTCTTGTATTTCTGGTGAACTTGTGTATCTCAGGTGGGATGGGAAGCAGCAATACTTATGAATACAACTAGCTGGAAACTGCTGGATGGGAAAGTGCTCCTGTGCTCAAATCCTGCTTGTGGGTTTCCCACAGGCATTTGGTTTGGCCACTGTGAGAACAATATGCTAGACTGGATGGGCCATTGGCTTCATCCAGCAGGCTCTTCTTATACTGTTATGTGGCCTTCCAGATGTTGTTGGAGTCCAACTCCCATCGTCCCCCACTGTTGTCTACTCTAGTTGGAGCTGATGGGAGTCCAACAACATCTGGTGACCCACAAGTTCCTCATCCCTGTGTTAGGAATTTAGACATAATAAAAATTAAGTCCCAGCTTGATAATTCTTTGGAAGTTAAAACAGCTATTCCATGTTCTGCTGAATATCTAATTGCATTTTCACAGTGTTCACAGAACACAGTTGAAGAGAAGGTGAAGTGCCAGGATTTGGGTGTTCTCCAAACTGCCAGGATAGAAGCAGAGTCAAATATATTTTCACTGAGCTTGAATGACAAGGAAGAAACTGATGCTGTCAGCTTCAAATGAGGCAGATTGGGGCTGATGAAACTTCAGAACTTCAGTTTTGGCCATGTTTAGGTTTGAAGCTGAGAAGAAGTTATCAGAGAGACAAGCTGAGCTGTGAGACTGGTTGAAAGAGAATCAATCAGCAGCAAAAACAAAGTCTTGAACTTCCAGGTTCATAAGGATGCTTCTTGTATTGCATACCCTCCAAGTGTCCTTATTTTCCAGGTACTGTCCTGGAATTACAGAAGCTATCTCGGTTTCTGATTTGATCCCAGAATGTCTCGGTTTTCCTTTTTCCTCCCCTCCACGTCTAAGAGAACAATTAAAAGTGGTGTGTGTGTGTGTGTTTGTGTGTGTGTGCACCAAATGAAGGAAATGGTGATGTTGGCATACAAAGCCCTTTCTACAATTTTGAAGGGAAAGGTCACCAATCCACTTATTGAATTTAATTGAATTTTTTAATTGCAATGCTTCAGCAGCCAGCCATTTCTTAGGAAATGCAGGGAGTGTTGATTCCTTTATTGTAAGTGGAGCCTTACACTGTCTACTCAGAAATAAGTCCCATGGGATTAAATGGAGCTAAAACTGGGCAGCCTTACACTGGAACCCTGAGCATTTTTACTCAGAGGTAAGTCCCACTGAGTTCAACAGGATTTACTTTGTGGTATGTTCCTGAACAGTCTCACAGTTTCCATCATCATCATTGTCATCACTACTACTGTATCCTGCCTTTTCAACAATCCTGTGAAGTAGATTCAGTGGAGAGGATATAATTGACTCATGGTGACTGGTGTAGATTTGCATAGGGTGTCTACATGTTCAGCAAGATCAAACATGGGGGAATCTTCCTGGTTTAGAATAGAATGCCCCTATTTTCATTGGAGAAATGTTGGAGGGTATGGTGTTGCATATTAAAACTCATGTGAACTATTCTGAGAAACCCTCTTATTGGCCCATTGGCTAATATACGGCACAAATGAAGCCTTGCTCCTGAAGCAATTCCAGGGACATGTGGGACGCCATGCAGAATGCATCCTATAACAGGAAGGTCACAGGAGGCTCGCTGAGCTGTCTGCTAGATCACTGGGGAAAAGCAATGCAAAGGGAAATAGGAGATTGAACAGGATGTGGGGGGAGGTTGAACTTGTTCCTTAGAGGTGGAAATATGACTCTAAGGTGCAAACTATCCTTTGGGTATTGTGCACACAACAATAGTTTGAGAACAGCATACACAGAGGGAGTGGAGTCCAAGCCCGGCAGTGTCAGTGTCTCACCTGCATAAGGATTATGCTGGCAGGAGACTGCAGAATGTTATCCTTACACCTGTGCAGAACAGCAGGCTCACTGTGCCAGTGTATTGGTGTATACTTTTCTTTTCAATTAATTGCTATTGCTTGTTTCCAAATATCCAGAGAAATACAAAGCAGATACATAACCAGAATCTCAGACAACAAAGCCCATATGAGACACCCAGACCCTACATGAATCAAGTTTAAAGACAGTGGAGAATAAAAGCATTGAGATATAAATATCAATCTGTCATGATATCCACAAGTTAGAGTACACCTTAGCGACCTTTCTGTTATTTTCTGAGTTGTTTGTAAAGGCAGTAACATTCCACCAATCTGCCGCAAACCTTTCTTTGTGTTTTCCCCCTCTAGCTAGTCTTAATTTTTGCATATGTTTCTCAGTTAAGACTATTTGCCCTACCCTTTTGTGCTACGCTGGCCCTTTTATTATCTTTCCAAAAGGTGACAATGGTTATTTGTGCTGCTACCAACAGGTATGCTATCAGGATTTTATCCATCTGTGGAGCCTGTTCTGGAGTGTTTTTAATAGATTGATGAGTAATTTTGCTTATTTCATCAAATACCAGATCCCAGAATGTTGACACCTTTGCACGTGTCCACCACATATGCTTATAACTACCCCCATCACTTCATCCCAGCCAACAGGATGCCTGCATGTTTTTTGTGAAAGTGGAATGACTTTACTGGGGGAAGATACCATTTCTGATTATCTTCCACATTAATCCTTTCGTTGTTCGCAGAGGTGAGTTTATAAGGCAGTCTCTCCCATATTTTTGCCCTCTGGGCTTCCTCTATCATCCAATATTTTTCTCACTCTTCTGAACTCACCACATATCCCTCTGCAGGGGTTGGGTCCTTGTGTAAAAAAATCACATTGACAGAAAAGGTTAAGGAGTTTAAAGGTCATACTAACATATTTTCACGGCAAAATTCCTGGTAGACCTGCAGAGATAGTCCTGACATCAAGGTTTCCTTACCTGCCTTCCATAGTGGAACGACTGCCTGCATGGTGGTACATTGCAATAGTTTTAGCATGTTATTTCCTGTATTGATCTATTCTACCAGCAGAAAGGGATTACTTTTTAAAGGTCTCAGCACTTCCTGGTGCTTCACTTTTCCCTCTCCCAACCTTTCAAGTGTCCTGCCACAGAAAAATACACAAGGCCGAACTTGTTGAGTTTGAGAGCTGCTGTAGGTCAGAGGCAGTTGTCCCTCCTGAATATCGGTTGTTTTTGTGCTTGGGTCCTACCACTGTCAGAAGACGATGCTGGGCTGGATCCAGAAGGTCCTTCTCATGTCCTTAGGAACTGTTTCCATAGCTCCTCCTTTGAATGCACATGACTGGCAAAAGGCAAGATTAAAGCAGTTTGGGGCTGTATGCTAAATCCTAGATTGGGACGTCACCCAACCCTTTGATCATCTCCCCATGAGCTATAGTGGGAAATGTAGTGAAGCTCTTTCAAAATGGTGTTGTAATCACCATTTTAAAGATTTTCCCCTCTTAAAGTTGTCAGCTGTAGCCTTAAAATAGCTGCAGCAGATAACGGTCAGAACCAGCTTCTGCTCAGTAAAATTAATTCCAGATCCTCATTTTCTGTTCATGTGAAAAACTGCCCCGCTCTGATGTTCAGCTATTAAGAGGTAAAATTAGCAGGGGGCAGCTGAGTGTGATATGCCTGCACACAAAGCACTTATCACACATTTAGCATGAAATACATAATTGATGTGTGTTAGACTAGGAAGAAAGGCTTATGAGGAAAGATAGCTCTCCTAGGCAGCTAATGCCAATGACACTGATCCGAAGCATTGATGGAATCCCAGAATTAACTTCTTAATGTGGATTTTGAAAACTCTGTTTGGTTCACTAGTTTCAGGACAGCTTTCTGAAGTCAGCCTTAATTGTAAAATATAGGCCATCTCAGCAACCATAGATACAAAATGGCATCGGACCCTACACAAATCCAGAGTGGATGGGGCCTTGTACACCTTCTTCTAGGTGCAGCCAAGCTGGTGCTAATCTTATTTCTCTGCTTTCCTTTGGATCACATCAGTGAGGCTAAGAGAGGGATCTTGTCATCTAGGCAACCCAAGACCTCTATACACACTGCCCAGGGTGTATTTGCACCCTGGAGAGGTCACTTTAGTGCTGCAGGGGTTTGACTTCATCCTCAGAGGCAAACTCCATTGTCTCTCGAGACAGACAGGTGCCAGCAACTTACTAAAGAGGTTATGTTTATTTTATCATAGTAGTTTTTGCAGTTAGAATGTCTCTGTAGAAATATATCTGTCTGAACATTGAACATAAAGCATATGTCAGTCTCCAAGTAAGGTGTGTGTGTTTGTGTGTGCACATGTGTGAGAGCCTGTGCCATTATTTTTATTCATTAGAAAATGTTTCTTACAGAAGCTGGCTTCTACATTTCTGTTTCTACCTGTTGAGACTGAAATAATTACAGATGAATGTGTCACTGAATGTCCTCATATTGCATTTGAACTAATCCTCAGGCGTGGTGTTTGACAAAGGAAAGTGAACCCATGTTGTCTTTAAAAAGTGATATGAGAAGTAGCCCTAGCAGGAAAAGTATGAAACTTTGAGCATGTTGTGATGCCCTCACCTTGGCTGAGCTGCTGTGATATAATGAACGCTCAAACTGATGAGGGGAGGACACAGTCCCCAAATTCTGAAAATCAGTACAGTTGTGCTCAGAGAAACTAAGTACCATATTTTTCGCTCTATAAGACACACCTAGTTTTGGGAGGAGGAAAACAGTGAAAGCAGCAATCCCTCGTGCTGTTCTGGCTTCTGGGATAGCTGCACAGCCTGCATTCGCTCCATAAGACGCACACACATTTCCCCTTACTTTTTAGGAGGGGAAAAGTGAGTCTTATAGAGCAAAAAATATGGTAATTTGGCTGGACTTTCCTTTCCTTTCCAAAGAGCCCCAAGGCAGAGGATGTTGTGTATGTGTTTACCTGTGACAATGCACACTACAGGCCAACGATGCTGCACCCAGATTGCTGAATGGTGCGGTGCTCTAATTTGGCTGGAGGGACCTGACAGCAATAGATGTGTGACAGGGCACAGCTGTGGGTTGGAGCAGCGTCTGGAGGATCACTCCTCCGTGCCTAATTCGGCACACTTTAATTGGCTTTTAGTAAATTACACCTTCGGTTAATCTGTTTGCTGTGGTCTCATTGTAAAAAGAAGCAAGAAGGAACAGTTTGCAGGATGGCCAGCTGTGGTGCCTCCCTGTTCCTGAATCTGTCTGGATTCCCCACTGCTACTTCCTGGTTTCCCTGTGGGTCAAAACTCAAAAGGGACACTGTCCCATTATCTCAGCCTGCTCTCAACCAGCCCCCACCTGTCTGCCTTCTTACTTGCAACCAGTCAGGAGGTGGCTCTGCCTCTCATTGGCTCTGGTCCCACCTACCCCCAGCCTCCCTGCCTTCCACCCTGCTAATCCCAATGAGCACCAGCCACCACTGTCCCCCAAAACGCTAAACCTAAACCTTTTCCAGCTCTTTTTCTGCTCCCTATGGTGCTGAAGCTGCATAGATCACCCCCCTGAGTCAGTGGTGCAGCTTATGCCTTGACCTGTGAGTCCCTAACACAGGAATGGGGGGGGGATCTGGGGCCCTCAAGTTTTTGCTGGACTACAACTGCCATCATCCTGGCCCAATAGCCATGCCTGCTTGGGCTGCTGGGTGCTGGAGTCCAACAACATCTGGAGGGCCACAGGTTTCTGATGGACACTTTTTATTTTTGTGTTGCAGAAAGGAAAGGGAAGGACTTTTGTATTTAAATCCCCATGCTGAAGGGTGGGGGTTCTGCAGGAAAGGGCTGAGCTTTTGAAAGTGCTAGTGGCGTATGAATATCCATTCCCAAAATGAAAAGGAAAGCCTGCTCAGGACACCCAGGAGAAACAGCTTGGATGAGAAGGGTCATCAGAGGCTGCAAAGGTAATGAGACACAAAACAAACAGGCAGCAGTGTGGTGGCACCGCAGATATTCCTGGACAGCAGGAGAGAGAGAGAGAGAGAGAGAGAGAGAGAGAGAGAGAGAGAGAGAGAATAAGCACTTTGAGCTGAGAATGCAGGCAGCAAATGGGGGCAATTGCCCTGCTCACCAAAGCAGAAAAAGTAGTGGTGGAAGTTGCTGATTGGAAATGCAATGGAACACCTAAAATGGAATACGTGCCCAGTGATATTTAGAGGAAGGGAAGCAGAGGGAGAGAGCATGCAAGGAGGATGCATGTCTATGACCATTCAGAAGCTGAAGTGGATCCCAATGACCATTTGGAAGGAATCAAACCAAAGTATGCCACTGGCCACTCAGTGCTATTCTTTTCAGCTTCCAGAGGGCAAAGCACCTACCCCACCACTTCTGCTGCCAAGAGGAAGGCGTTCTGGCATGTGGCATTGCTGCTCACCTTCCCAGGGGTGCAGCACTTTGAGGAGTGCCCTGGCTCCAGCCGAGTTTGGCAAGAGCTGAGCCATAGGAGTGGTAGAAGGAAGGGGGCACAGTAGGGGAGGGGGCAAGAGGCAGCAATTCCCAGAATGGTTTAGCAGTCAATCCTTCTTTACAGGGAACTCTAGGAATTGTATCTCTGTCAGGAGAATAGGGGACTCCTAACAATTCTCAGCACCCTTAACAAACTACAGCTCCCAGGATTCTTTGGGGAAAGCCATGATTGTTTAAAGTGGAATCTTTAAATGCATGGTGTGAATGTGGCTTTTGTCGCTTGCAGCTAAAACAAGGAAAAGTCTTGTGGCACTTTAAAGTCTAACAAATGGTACAAATGGTACAAATGCCTGGATGAGAGGCAGACAGAAACAGAAATTGGGGAGGGGGCTGTTTTGTTTGGCTTTGGTGTCCTAGCCCCTTTGCTAAATAACAGAAGAGGGACACCTTGGGGTGAAGGGATGGCAGCAGCATAATTTATGTATTTAATTAAATACTTTATACCACTTTTTTTTGAATATTCCATTTATATCCCACCTTTTCCTCCAAGGAGCTCAAGATGCCTCTCCTCCTCCTTGTTCTATCTTCACAACAACTCTGTGAGGTAGGTTAGGATGAGACCCAGTGACTGGCCCAAGGTCACCCAGTGAGCTTCATGGCTGAATGGGGATTTGAACCCTAGTCTCCCAGGTGGCTAGTCCAGCTCCCTAACCACAACACCACCTCAGGAGGGGTATTCAGCTAAGTGCTTCACAGTGTAGATCCACTGAAACTGATGGATGCAACTTAGTCATGCTCATTATTTTCAATGGGTCTACTCTGAGCAGAAGTTAGTTAAATGCCACCCTTAGTACAACACTGAAAGTCAGAGGTTTTCAACCTTTTTGAATCCACGGCTTTCTTGACCAATGACATTCTTTCTGCAGCACCCCTGTGGGGCTCAGTCACCCCTTGGCTGCAGAGCTGGCAGCCTCTCACCTTTTTTCAAACACTCTCCCTTGTGGAGCGTTCCCTCTGCTGCTCCCCTCTCCTTGGGAGTCCTCCATCATTCAAGGCACCCCAGGGTGCCACGGCATACTGGTTGAAAACCACTGCTGTAAATAAACAATGTCAAAATTAAAACCACCACACCCACCCAAAGAGAGACAGAGAGATCCAGGATCCCATTGCTTCTGTTAGGAGATGATGGACAACATCCCTGCTGCAAGATCATAGGACCAGTGGGATCAGAAGGGAACTAGCCACAAGTTACCCGAGCAGAAGGCAGACCCCATTATGGGAGAGTTCTACTCTTAGATTATGCCCGATATCCTAAAGTGTTGAATGGGGATCAGGATCACGCATAACTTCCCGCGAGGCAAAAGCACTTCCGACTTGGCTCTGGGCAGAGGCGACGAAGAGCAGGAGAGGCCTCTTGTGGCTTCTAGTCCTGGCAGGGGGGATCTGAATAGTGTCTTCGGCTTCTGGGATGGCTCTGGCTGGGGTATCCGCTCACTAGCTGGCTAGGGAAGAGGAGTCAGGTTTCCGTGCCACCCTGCTGCCAGCTGGGCACTGGGCAGATGCCGTCAGCTCCCCTGGGATCTGCAGGAGAATCGCTCTCGGGGAGATCTTCCTACGGCCAGCCTCGGGAATGCCAAGTGGGAGAGAGAGAGAGAGAAACCCACAGGCAAAGGGAAGCCCGAAGTTGGCAGCCCAGTGGCTCCACTGCAGAGTTGGGAACCGCAAAGGTTGAGGCTGCACCGTCCCCGGCGAGAGGGGGGGGGGACCCGTCTCCCTGGGCCAGGCATCCTCGCCAGCCTCTCGCCAGAGGCGCCTTCCGCGTCTTCACAACCCCCCCTCCCCACCGCTGCCCGCCTCAAAGTTAACGAGCAGCCGCAGTGTTGTTTGCCGACCTGCCAGACAGGCGATGGTCACGGCAGCGGGAGCCCCCGAGCCCGAAGCGCCGAGGCTGCCCTGGAAAGGGACCACGCAACGCGCCGGATTGGTTCCCGCTCTGGGAGGCTGGCCGGCCGCTGGTAAGCACAGGCGATCGTTCAGGACCATGGACAGCGACCTGCGGCAGTCCCGGGGCAGAGTCCGGTAGGGGCCACCCGGCCCGCACCTGCACTCCGGCCCGGCCCGCCAGCCTGCTCGCTGGCTCCCGGGGAGGAGGAACTTTCCGGTCCTGTTGGCTTCTATCGAGACGCGCGAGTAGGGCAGCGAGATCTGTAATGGCAAAGCATGTCTTCGGAGGGGGAGCCAGAGCCAGCCGCTGGAACAAGCGCAAATACTCCAGAAGAAGCAGGAGCTGCAGCTACAGCGGCTGGCGAGGAGGTGAGGACAAAGGGAAGGACGAGGACAAAAGGGAGCCTCGGTTGTTGTTGTTGGTTGTTGGTGTGTGTGTGTGTAATTTTGAAGGGGGGAGTCGTGTGGTTGAGTATCTGTATACAAGCAGACACGCAGTGTTGTATGCATGCGGGGACACAAACACACACAAGTTGGAGGGCGAGAGTGGAGCTGTGCATTTTGAAGACTCACTCAACTCCGGTGTGGGATGAGCTCTGGGTCAAAGCCCGGGACCAGGGTGCTTTCAGATTACGGGTTGGTGAAACTCAAGCAAAATTGCCGCAAAATTGGGTCGGGAAAAGCCGCACCACTAAATGACAAGAACCGTTTTCGTATTCCACCTCTACCCACCCCCTTGAAATTTAGGAGGTTTGGAGAGCGGGAGAGGAAGAGAGGGAGATAAGTTGTGGTGTAGAGTTCTTTCTTGCGGATACTCAGCTGGGGCAGTAAGCAGCCAGCTGGAATGAAGGTTCCAGCAAGTCAAAAGCGACCAAGCGACGGGTATGCAAGGGTAGGGAGCTCTCCGAGGTCCTGGAATTGGAGTAAACCCTGAATATGCTCCACCATAATTCAGGTTTAAGGAGCTCCAAAGACTGAAGCTTGGGTTTCTCTCCCTCCTTCCTTGTATGAAATCATCCCGCACCATCGAATGTCCTGCACAAACATCAAAGGCACATCCTAGTAATTAAGGGGCTTTTTTCATTCGATGCACAAACCTCTGCTTTTCTCTTATAAGAAAGTCAAAACAAGGGTTCTGCTGCTGTCTGGGTGGGATTGATACAGCTGAGTTTCCAAAATGCACTGCTGCAGTCTGGTGGATTGACCTCAACAAATCACTTTTCTCCATCAGGGTCATAAAGCAGTCTGCAAAGATTTGTGTGTTTGTGTGTGTCTTTCTGTGAACTGTCAACCATGTCAACAAAGTCTAAATAATCAGCAATGGTTGTATGTTTGGTGCTTTGGTTGTTTTATATAATAATATTTTTTTTAAAAAAAATATTAATATTAGGCACTATATGTTTCTGATTTTACACCATTGCAGAAATATCTTACTATTTTAATCTTTTACGCACACAAAAACCCACTCGATTTTACAATTAAAAATAAACTAGCCTGCAGCAACATAATTAAAAGATCATACAAACATATGTGATACAAAACGTTATGAACATCAGCATAAGAAAATAATATAATATATGGTGCATGAAGTTAAGCACTTTGTTGCTCCATTGATTTCAGTTATGACATAACCCACTTCACTGTGCATCTCTCATGAAACTTTGTGCCACAATAAATGTGTTAGCTTTTAAGGTGACACAAGGCTCTTGGTTGTTTTCACTGCAACCGACTAGCATGGCTATCCCTGTGAAATTTGATTTGAACTAGAGATAGTGCCATCCATGACCAGCTATCACAGTTGATATCAATGGGACTTGGGTGTGAATAACTTTGACTTGATAAGGCTCAAAGTAAATATCTCATTAATATGCTATGATATTCCTATCAAGCATGACTTTTGTGACAAATGGAATGTAAGGGGCAAAGTTTCTCAAATGAGCATGTCAGCTTTATGTTTCATAATATCCAACAATATATTATTAAAACATAACACGTCAGTCTTATTCAATGAGTTCAGTGGAAATTTCTGGAATATGGACGTATGGACAGGCATCATTTGCCATGCTACTACTAAATGGCAGATCTGTCGCAACTGACATAACTTGAGCAGCTGCATTTCTCACACTCAGACCTGGCCTTGTGGCCTTGAGACATGATGAGCATTGGAAGAGACTCATGGGGCTATCACATTGGCACCTTGCTCAGAGCAGCAGCCATCAGTTTCACCACCTCTTAAATATGTGTGAGCTAATAACATCTGATCAATATCACCATAGGAATATTTTGAACTATTATTTCTTCCATGAAATCATTTTCATTTTACACAGTGGTCATTCCCTCCTAAAGAATAGTATCCAAATAGCAAGTCTACGTTCATGTAGATCTAGGCCAAATAACCCTGGGCCATCCCAAATAAAGGGGAAATCCTTAGGACATAAATTCGCACCAGCCTTTTATGTCCCTTCCAGAACCTACTTCTGTTAAACTAGCGGCTGTAATTTATGAAACTTTGGAGAGCTAGTGTAGTGCAAAGATTAACAGAGTTAGGAAATGCTTAGCTCAAATCTCACTTAAGCTATGAGCCTCTGGATTGCCTTAAGTAAGCTGTTATCTTTCAGTAGCAGCCTCCTATTTGTAATAAAGAGATGGTAATGATATTCGCTTATTTCAGAGAGTTGTTGTAAGGAATATTGAGGCAATATCAGTCTCCAAAGGGGTTGCCATGTTAGTCTGTTCAAGCAAAAACAATAAATTTACCCAGAAGAGCTGTTATCACCAATCACTGCTGCTGTGGAAGGGTCACTGTGCTCATTTTTGCATATATTTAAGTTCTAGCTGTATTGTCACTTAAGACAATCACCTTGGCACTGGTGAGAAATCACCAGTTACGGACGTGAATTGCCGTTTTGCATATATTTGAGCTCTAACCGAATTGTCACGGACTATACTTTTGCATTCTGTTGTCATTTTCACTCCAATATTTACATTGTTTCTGCTTTATACCCCTGTGCAAATTGAGCAGCATGCCCCAGGATTCTTGTTTAAACTGACAAGCGAGGATCATTTCCC
The DNA here is from genome assembly GCF_964234715.1 of Podarcis melisellensis. Classification (NCBI taxonomy): domain Eukaryota; kingdom Metazoa; phylum Chordata; class Lepidosauria; order Squamata; family Lacertidae; genus Podarcis; species Podarcis melisellensis. Next base: position 43,067,214 of record NC_138528.1, read on the forward strand.
CTGCATTTCATGCAGTGAACTCTATTCCATGAAAGCTCATGCGGTAATAAAATGTCTTGGTCTTTACAGTGCCACAAGACTTTTGCTGATTTTGAGACATTGTATGTGGCCGTTTAAAAAAAAAGCTAAAAGTGATATGTGAATACTACATGTTATCATGAGAAGCACTAAAATAAACTTAAAAAGCTAAATCTGACTTTGCAAATGCAAACAGACACACCTGTTCTAAGTTCAGTTTTGAAATGTGATCACCACAAGCCTTCCATTTTACACTGGGAAAAACATAAGGCTGCCCCTTCCTATCACATTTCGGTTTGCCCTCTTTGGGTTGGGGAATTCACAAAATTTTGAAAGTGAAACATTCCTTTCAGCACTAGCTGTAAGTGCTAGTGACTGAATCTCTGGATTAAGTCTAGTTGTTCCGGTTCTGGCTGTGGTCAGTAGCCCACAGTGTAAGGCAAAGTTTTTGCGAGACAGATCCTGCTAAAAGGATGCCTCCAATCCATCTGTTAAAGAAACATGTTTCCTTGGGCATGGGCTGTAATGCCAGCTGTAAAGATAGAGACAAATTAAGCTCTTCCATTCTTGTGCAGACCCAACTAAGCTCTGCCTTTCCCAGGGAGGGCCTCTCTGAAGTGACCATACTTACCCTGGGAGCCTGCACCCTTGTGCTCCTCATGGCTTCTTTGGAAGGCCCTTCAGCATCTCTGGCAGGTGGGGCTACACCTGAGATGATCTGGAAGAACACTGCTAGTTGCCCCCCTGGGTTTCAGATAAAAAGTAAAGGTAAAGGTACCCCTGCCCGTACGGGCCAGTCGTGTCCGACTCTAGGGTTGTGCGCCCATCTCACTTAAGAGGCCGGGGGCCAGCGCTGTCCGGAGACACTTCCAGGTCACGTGGCCAGGGTGACGAAGCTGCAACTGGCGAGCCAGCACCAGCGCAGCACACGGAAACGCCGTTTACCTTCCCGCTATAAAGTGATACCTATTTATCTACTTGCACTTAGGGGTGCTTTCGAACTGCTAGGTGGGCAGGAGCTGGGACCGAAAGACAGGAGCTCACCCCGCCGCGGGGATTCAAACCGCCGACCATACGATCGGCAAGTCCTAGGCACTGAGGTTTTACCCACAGCGCCACCCGCGTCCCGGGTTTCAGATAGCCATCTTCAAATATCCAAAGGTCTGTCACATGGAAGACATGGAGCAAGCTTGTTTTCTGTTTCTCCAGAGGGTAGGACGCAACCCAGTGACTCAAAGTGACAAGAAAGGAGATTCTGACTAAACATCAACAAGAACTTGCTGGCAGTAAGAGCTGTTTGGCAGTGAAATGGACTCCCTTGGGAGGTGGTGGACTCTCCTTCCTTGGAGGATTTTAAGCAGAGGTTGGATGGCCACCTGTCAAGAATGCTTTAGTTGAGATTCCTGCATTGCAGTGGGTTGGACTAGATGACCCTTCCAACTCTACAATTCCATGTTCCTTCATGATACCAGAGCCTCCATTGTACACTCTCTCCTCCTCAACGAGGTACATGTCTGGCTTGCTGAGTGGGGCCATGACAATTTAAATGAGCCCCATTATTCAAACAGGTTATTTCCCAGTGGACCCTGTATGCCCATCCATTTTGGACCCATTTTGACACCGTCTCCTTAGAAGTCATTGGAGTCCACATTGGAAGACTCCTGGCTTTCCGGAATTGTTAGGAGGAATGTCAGGCTACAGAAGGAGGAGGACTAATGGAAAGGGGTGGAACTCCTGAGCATAAACAGCAGCTCAGCCCGCAGCTCTTTGGATCATGTTATTTATTTTGCTCACTTATCCCTGCAGTATTAAATGGCTGTAGTCCAGGGCTGCTTTTAACTTGCCACTTACATTTCAATATAAACATGGGAGCTGCAGAATCAAATTAGTTAATCTTTTTAAATGAAAGAGAGGGAGCTTCAAGGAGCCAAGGATGTGTATTAGTGAAATCTATTCTGTTGGGCAAGATCATACTCATGATACTGCAAATATAAAAATGGAAGTTTTAAATTAGCTCGGCCTGCCTCCTGTTGCCAATATGGAGACATGATGTAAGCGTACTTCCTATAATTTAAAAAGCACAGAAATGTTTGCTTGGTCTCCAATGTCTAAAAATACTGACTGCCAATTTGAAAGATTGTCTCTTCCACACTTAATTATGAATCTTGATGTTAGTAATGAACAGCAGTGAACAAAAAAAAGCTATACTACCCAAACACCTGCCTTTGTATTGTGTTTGTATTGTTCTTGCCTGCCAAAATACAGAAATCTGCTCAGAAGGATTAGTCAGTTTCCTGGGGATCTGATTGCTGTTTTAGTATTGTTAGTGTTTCAGTTTAATTATTTTTTAGATTGAGTGCCTAAAAGGTTTTCCTTCAACTGTCCTCCTCACTCCTGGCCTCCGCTCAGAGTTATCCTCTGATAAAAGGTGGGCTATAAATATGCCTCATAAATAAATAATACTGGAAAATCCAAATATAAGGTCAATTTTAAGAACAAGACCCATTTCCCCCATACGTTCCCCATTACCTTGGTTTCTCTCCATTATTCATTCATTCATTAGTTTATTCGTGTTGGATCACAACATATACATATAGAAAGAATAATTTATAGATGTCAAGATCCAAGTTTGGGGCAAGTACTCTTTGGTGAGAGAACCCCAGCAAAGCAAAGTATGGAAATATAGGCTGCTAGACCTTTAAAATGTACCCTTCCAAGTGTGTTCCAAAAATTTCCCTCTTCCCTGAGCATAGGAAAGGACCACGTTTGGTAAGTTTAACTTTGGTTTACTTATAAACTCTTCAAAGGTCTGGTTCATGTGCCTTTCTATACATCAGTCAGAAAAGTTGCACAGGTAGTAAAACTGTAAGGCAAGTGATATAACTAAGCCTGACAGTACAGCTTATTCTATGGTATTAACTCCTTCATGCATTAATTAGACTTAGGCATGTTGGTTATATGAGACTGCTTATCCCACAATTTTCATGCCACATATTCACAAAAAGAATCATGCTCAAAGCAGCTTACAACAAAGAAAACAAAAAATCAACTATTACAACAACAATTTCATAATAACACAATAAAGCAATAACATAATAGCAAATATAACATAGAGAACATTTCAGAATTATGAATACAACAAGGTTTTGTTGACAACATCCTTTCATTCACTGAATATGTGTAAATATCTTATGGCACCTCCTGTTCTCAAAAGGAAACATTACTTTTCTATACTCTATTGCATCTGATAAATGTAACACCCACCACAGGACACAGAGATGGGGAAAAACTATGGCCCTCCAGATGTCATTGGACTCCAGTTCCCATCAGCCCCAGCCAGCATGCCCACTGGACAGGGATGGTGGGAGACGTAGTCCAACAGCATTTCAAAGGCACCACGTTGGCTGCCCATGCAGTGAAAGATATGAAGAAGTGGCTGTTTGTTTTGTATTGGTGATAGAGCTGTAGTTACTGTGGAGCTTGAAACAGAAAATAGATACCAACTTAAAGCACACTGCTGTTTTTCAATTTAGTCTTAAGTGTATTCAAGCACAGGACATTGATCCTTATCTGAGTCTCTCTCTCTCCTTACTAACATCTCTTTGCCCACCCGCATTTGATGCCTGAAATGGTGTGTGTGTGTGTGTGTGTGTGTGTGTGTGTGTGTGTGTGGAGCTGGATGGCAATCATTGCTTCCCTGTGGCAAAACAGCCAGGACAAGAGGTGGTAGCTAGTCCATTTGTTACAGAAGAAATGCAAGGAGGCAGCTTTCTTTTAGCATCACTCTACTATTAATAGCAAAATCTTGATTGCATTTTTATAGCTGCCTCATTCTAGGTTTATATTTCTGAACAAAGACTGATTCACACAGCCCATATCCCTGATTGTAGTGCTTGAAGATTGATCCACTTAGTTCATACTCCTCTCTAGTGTTATTATCCTTCCTTTATATCTGTTTGCTCTGGAGTGTTTGCCTTCTGATGGCCCATTAGTCAGAATATGCAAAATCTTTGGAAGCAGGACTGAAAATTAGTGGCTATCCTTTCATTACCCAAGGAAGCTACCTATTAATAAGGTTCCATACAAATGCAGCCATCTTCTAAAGCACTACATATCCTCTCCCTATAATCCCTATTAACAGTGTTTATGATAGGTCAGTATTCTTACTTTGATTTTGCGGAAGGAAGTTGAGAGGCAGTGGCTTTTCTTAGGACATGCTATGAGTGCTGGGTAAGACTTCAAACATTTGTAACCATTTACTTGGGAATAAGGGACACGGGTGGCGCTGTGGGTTAAACCACAGAGCCTAGGACTTGCCTGTGGTTAAACCACAGAGCCTAGGACTTGCTCGGTCCCTGCTCCTACCAACCTAGCACAGCAAAGTGCAAGTAGATAAATAGGTACCACTTGGGCGGGAAGGTAAATGGTGTTTCCGTGCACTGCTCTGGTTCGCCAGAAGTGGCTTAGTCATGCTGGCCACATGACCCAGAAGCTGTACGCCGGCTCCCTTGGCCAATAAAGTGAGATGAGTGCCGCAACCCCAGAGTCGGCTATGACTGGACCTAATGGTAAGGGGTCCCTTTACCCTTTTACTTGGGAATAAGCACAATTGAACTTACTTCCAAGTCTATATATGCGACTGTATACATACTCCTATTTACTCTGTATCCAGTGCGCTCCCATTCCAGGTTTGGGAAGTGATATATGTACACAAATTAGCCACAGCCCACATCTATCCTGTTGTTTCTTATGAAATATTGCATTTTGATGCACTTCCCCCCCAACCAGCTTCAAATCAAATTAAGAAAAGAATGATAGCTGTGTTTTAAGCCACTAATGTGTACACAGCCTAGTTAAGGATTGACACGGGCAACAATTTAATAAAGAGTTAGGTGTACTTGAGCCTGCATTATTTGCTGCAGTTCTCTGTTGCGTCTACATTCAGCGGCAACCAGGATTTCTTTCTAATGGGTGAGGCATATAGGGATGTACTTTGAGACTATCGAAATCCTACTAGCTTTAGCATTAATTTCAGCCAGCAAACTCTGTGAAGGGATTGCAGCCAGTTTCTTTAAAAGTATAGCTTCTTTTCTCCTCTCTCCAATTTCCTTTTCAGAAAGCCTGGATGGGTTGCAAGTGTGCATCAAAGTTCTGCTGCTGCAGTGTTCGGCAGTGACCCAAAATGAAGGTGTTCCGATTGAGTCAGTTGGTAGAGCTGTGCCCATTCACAGAGTCTGGGCATCACAAAGAGAGTTTTTATCTATCATATATTTACCCCAAATCTCCTCTAAGGCAGGGGTGAACCCATGACCCTTGACATGCATTGGACACCAGCTCCCATCAGCTGTGCCCATTAGCCGTGCTGGCTAGGGTTGATGGGAGTTGGGGCGCAGTAACATCTGAAGGGCCACTTGCTCACCCCTTCTCTGAGGAGTTTAGAGCCCTGTACATTAAGCATTCCTGTTTTACCTTCACAACAACCTCATTTGATAGGTTGAGAGATGGTGACTTGCTCAAGAAGACCCACCAAGTTTGTTTAATGGCTGGACACAGCACTGAATCCAAGGCTTCCTGGTTCACAACCAGGTTCCCTACACTGCCCTGGTTCCCTAGAATGCCAGCCTGCCATGCACAGCCTTCCTTTTCTAGTCAATCTGGTACCTCAATTTAATGAAATGGAAGCAGATGTCTTGCAAGAGCTAAAAAGGCAAAATGAGAGAGAGGGGGGGGACGGACGATTTTCGCAAGGAAAGTGGTGGGAATGAGGTAGGTACAGTCTTTGGGCGGGAATAAACAAATGCCTTTCCATTTATAAAACTGCAAAGGCATTGAGTGTGTGCAGGCTGCTTCTTTTCGTTTTAAATCAAAGGCAAGGAACATCCCTGTTCAGCTTACAGAAGAAAAGATTGCCTAATGATCTCTGAAAACTTGTCCAGCAGCAAAGAACAACTTGTTGGCACACCCAGTAACAAGCAATAAACACAACATTTGTCCAGGTGCTGTGGGAAAATCCTCCCTAAAGCTGTTTTATTTTGCTTATGGCAGAGGCTCACAGCTTGGTTTCTTAGGTGTGCTGGGCCACTCCCAAGCCTCCCAACCAGGTATTTATGGACCCTGAGAAGATGATGCACCAGAGGCAGATCCTAGATGGCTTAATAAGAATGACTGAGACAAACTCCTGAGGAAGAGGGCTGGTTGCTGATTTGAAGGGTTATACTGTAGGGCAGGAGGAGCCAAGATGGTGCCGGTCTGCTGTTTCTGAACTACAATTCCCATCATTGGCACACTGGCTCAGGCTGATAGGTGCTGGAATCCAATATCTGTAGGGTACCATACTGGGTATCTGCTGTAGGGTGCTGAAGAGTGGAAATCACCCAGTTTGTACGCCAAATAACCCCAAATTTCCAAACCAAAAAACTCTACTTGCTGAGACTTTAAACTAGGAGAGTGCAGAATTTCACTGCCTTGTTCTATATGATGCATAGATCTGATTTCAGGAAGCAGCCTTCAAAGTTCTTGCAGAGCTTAATACAAATCTATGCATGTGAAAGCACTGCTCTCAGGCATTGATATCTTGGCGGCGGGGGGGGGGGGGGAGAGTATCAGGTAAATTGGAATGATGTTAGGTTAGCTTGGAACAGTATGTAGCAATCAAAGTCATGAGATCAAAAATAACTACAATTTTGTCTGGTTTTAATGGAATACCTTTTGGGAGTTCTCTGAGAAATGGGTGGATACTGTAATCATAAAACATGCTTGAAAATCACAGTCCTTCCAGACTGTCACTTTATATCACTAGAGAAAGATCAAGAATGCCTTTCTCATCCATCCTGGGAACCACACACTCAGCTTTAAGCAGGCTAGATAAAGTCTGCAACTGTCTTCAACATTCAGGGCTATCAGGACTGGGAATCCTTCAATCTCTTTGCCCCTGACTTCCCTGTCCCTTAGCTTTCCCATGTCTCAAGATCTCTTCTCAATCTTACTGGTCATGCTGAAGCTGAATGAGGTTTAGTGCCAGCCAAACTGACAATCTTTCACTCCATCACAGGAGTACAAAGTGTTCTGCATCTGAACATTCTATGAAACCAGACAAGCTCAGCTAATTTCAATAAAAGGATTCATCCTCTCATGCACAATACAATAGAGATCCCATGAAGATCTGGCAAAACAGTGCTACTGACTGGCTAGAAGCCAGTTATCCCTGATCTAGAAGTATCAAAGGTTATTAAATCTGCTGGTATTTACTCTTCAGCACCTCATTTATGGCTGCAAAGAGTGTGTACAGGTGCTAATAACAGGTGTTGTGAAGTAGATTCTAGGCTTCAGTCATTGACAGAACTTTTGAAACCCTATAAAATGACTGGTGGCCAGGGTCATGCAATTAATTTGGGATTCCAACGCTTTGTTGTTGTTGTTGTTGTTGTTGTTGTTGTTGTTGTTTAGTCATTTAGTTCTGTCCAACTCTTCATGACCCCATGGACCAGAGCACACCAGGCACTTCTGTCTTCCACTGCCTCCGCAGTTTGGTCAAACTCATGTTTGCAGCTTCGAGAACACTGTCCAACCATCTCGTCCTCTGTCGTCCCCTTCTCCTTGTGCCCTCAATCTTTCCCAACATCAGGGTCTTTTCTAGGGAGTCTTCACTTCTCATGAGGTGGCCAACGCTTAATGAGCTGCAAATGAACGAACATTTTAAGCCTTAACAGGTGTATCTTAGAATGAGCAGCAATGCAGCTGGGCTGAATATATTTTGAAAAACGAAATAAATCATTCATACCAGATTTTCCGCTCATTTGCCTGTGTGGTAATATGCATGTGGCAAAGGTACTAGAAATTCCAGTTCTAAATCTGCAGCCTCTGAAAGGTTTGTAAATATAATAACTACAAGAGCAATTTATATAATCCACCTGAAACAAGTCCTGCATCAGAAGTTTTCACACCATAAGCAGTAAACAAATGATGACTGATGCAAGTGCAAGTGATTAGCATGTTTCCATTAGCATATTTATTAACTTCAAATGAGTTGCTCTTGGAAAGCTTTTTGTAAGGTTCGGGAGTGGTCGATTCATTTGTTGCAAATAGATAACAGTATGTAGCAACCGTTATGCAAACTTCTCTTCAGCTGCACATTCTGATGCTAGGCAGGGGTGGGGTTTTTTGTTTTTACTATATTCGGTTTCATTTCATTTCTGTGAAAAGCAGCAATACATACAATAAAGGTAGCTAGGAATAAATTTGTCAAACTGGGGTGAATCGGACTAGGATTGGGAAACATTTTATTCTTTGGTGTGTGGTTGTATCACACAAGCCTAATGACCAGGAGCTGGTCCAAGAGGCAGAAATTCACTCAGCGAGGGTCAAGCCTTGCATCCAGTTTGTATCAGGGTGTTTGCAAATAGCCAGCATTTTCTGTGAAGGATTCAAGTGCACACCGAAGAAATTTAGGATTGCTCAATTAAAGAGGGTTAAAGAGCTGTTCCCCCAGCACACCAGATCCATTTTTAAAAAAAAGGAAATTTAAAAGATTGCATCTAATACTTAAAATAGCAGTCCTGAACACCCTTCAGAAACTGGGTTTTGCCCCTCAAGCCCTTCTAAGTCTGGGGTTAGGCCAGGCAAAAGCTATGGTCAGGCAAAGAATCATAGACACCGAGAGACAACAGGACTGCTCAAGGTGCCCCGACCATAAAATTGGAGAAATCGAGATATAGCCACACTGGCAGCATCTCTCTTCTTTCTCGTATCCAAAAATGCAAGAAGGGCTTTTACACTTTCCAGAAGCTCGGCTCTGCCCTCGCCAGTCCTGGAAGGATCCTTTTAAAAAATCCCATATGCTCAGAGACTTTGCGCCTGTTCATTGGGGGATATAGGAATCCCAGAGCACTTGTTCTTTAGATGTCCCTTTTATGAAGAGGCACGTAGTGAGACCATTGATCCCCTGCTGGTGAGGTGTGCTGACCTCCTGGAAAAGCAAAAATTTGACCTTTTCCTGTTAGGCAAAGATCATAAGACGACCCAGATGGTCGTCTGATTCTGTGTACAAATCTGTAGGTGCAGACCATCCCCTGACCCAAACTAGTTCATTAAGAAAATTCCCAAACTCGGTTCCATGGGTGACTCTGGGTTCTCTCTCTGCGGTAGCTTATCTTAAAGTTTTAAGTGTCTATACGCTCATCGCATTTATAAATTTTAAATTTATTGTTGTACATTGTTTTAAATATTTGTTTTCCTTCTGGGATTGTACCCCCCAAGGGTCTCTGACCGCAAAAAAAATATTAAATTACTTAAAATGATCTCACAATAAATCTTCTCTTTCTCTCCCCTCTTCCTTTCCCCACCCTCATCTCCTATTTTGCTGCCTGATTCTTAGCAACAACCAGTCAAGCAGTCTTTGAGCTCTTCCATGTGCAGAGAGTCCCACTGGAAATGCCTCCTTCTCTCCATCCTCATGTACGGCTGCCTGGGAGCTGTAGCTTGGTGCCAACTCACACAAGTCACTAAGCTCAGTTTTGACAGCTCTTTCAAAGGCAAGTCCATGATCTACCACGACAGCCCTTGCTCTGACGGCTATGTCTACATTCCTTTAGCGTTCCTAGCCATGCTCTACGTAGTCTACTTGGTAGAGTGCTGGCACTGCCGCGCCAAAAGTGAACTCCAGTACAAGGCCGACGTGGAAAGTGTCTATGACCGAATTGCCAGGATGAAGCAAGCCACGCCATGCATATGGTGGAAGGCCATAAGCTACCACTTTGTCCGGCGAACCAGGCAAGTGACTCGGTACCGCAATGGGGATGCTTATACAACCACCCAGGTCTACCATGAAAGAGTCAACACCCATGTGGCTGAAGCTGAGTTTGACTATTCCCACTGTGGGTTCAAGGACATCTCTAAAGAGCTCATGGGCCTGGAATGTTTCTCAGCCACCCGACTGAAATTCACCAAATGTTTTAGCTTCGCCAACACAGAGTCCGAGAACTCTTACCTGACACAGAGGGCTCATTTCTTCACAGAGATTGAAGGGCTAGATGACTACATGGAGGTCAGGGAAGGCATGAAGCTCAGGAACATAGACTTCAAAGAGCTCATGATGGCCTACGGTGACCCTGATCACCTCCCATGGTACGTGTCCCACTATACGTTCTGGGTGGCTGCTTTGATGATGGTCTCGTGGCCGCTGAGAGTTTTCATAGAGTATCGAACTGCTTATGTGCACTACCACGTGGAGAAGCTCCTTGGGGTGGAGTACAGAGTGCCCACCGGGGCGGAGGAGCCCTTGTACAGATATCGCATCCCCAGGGTCAGCACTCAGGACAGCACGGAGCTCGAGTGGCACATCTGCACCAATCGCCAGCTGATCCCCAGCTACTCGGAGGCGATGCTCATGGAGCTGACCAGCTCTTCCGTCTGCAACGGCTACTCCATGTGCAGGTACAGCGAGATTACGCAGGGCTGCGAGCGCTGCCACCACGCCTCCAGCACCTCCTCCATCTTCTCCCGACATGCCTTCCACAGCTGCAGCGGGAATTCGCAGCTCTCCCTCAACACCAGCCGCTTCTCCCTGTGCCGGATCCATGGCTCTCACAGGACAGGCCTCTGGAGGAGCCGCAGCAGCAGCATCGCTGACCGGGGAGGCCAGGACGACCCGTGCTGCTCCCACTCGAGTCAACTGGCCCTCAACGAAAACCCACCCACCTACCATGATGCTCGGTTTTTCCCAGTGCTCATTGTGCACAGGCCTGAAGGCCAGGAAGCGAGGCACTTCTGTCTCCGCCGAGCATCCTGCCTGGAAACGTCACTATGAAAGGGCACCCTGTCACTTTCCCGGGACAACTTCACTGCCAGAAGGCTGCTTGCCAGTGACAGCAATACTAGGATGGCTGTGGGATGCAACTGGTTTAAAGTCCCAGCCGCCCACTTCTCCAAATAAGGAAGCATGTTCCCCCAGAAGCTTATGAAGGGTCAATTCTAAGCCAGTTCACGTGTTTTGTTTGTTTCTATTAAGTTAAAAGTTTTCCAACCCACTCTTCATTAAAACAATTCCTGGATAGGATGCAATATATAGGATCCAAACATAAATACAGTAACATAAACCAAAAGAATGTTAAAAGAGCACCGGTGCAAGTCAGGCTGATCCAGTGAGTCTCCACCAAGGAACAAATTAGCAAATTTAACCAAAGGCCTGGGCAAATAAAGGAGTTTTTAACTGGTGCTGAAAACTGACCAGGCTTTGTTTGCCCTTCTTCCAAGGAGCTTGGGGCAGTCTTCATGGAATTAGCCTCTTTTAACGTGGGATTATCCCTTTTAATAGTAAGAACCTAAGGAGAGCAGTGCTGGATCAGACAGAAGGCCCATCTTGTCCATCCTCCTGCTCCCTACAGTAGCCAACTAGATGCCCATGAGAAGCTCACAGGCAGGACATGAAGTCAATGGCACTCTCCTGCATGTGATCTCCAACAACTGGCAACTGGAGGCAACGTGCTTCTGAAGCTGGAGGTAGTCCCTAGACATCATGATGTCCCTAGACACTAGTAGTTCTTGATAGCCTTTTCCTCCATGAAGGTGTCTTATCTGTTTGTAAAGCTGTCCATGTTGGCAGCCATTGCTGTATGCTGTGGTGGCAAATTCCATAGCTCAACCAAGTGCTTAACTTAAGGATTTGGGCCAGGGGGAGAGAAAATGTCTTTCCCAAGGCCATTCAGTGAGCTCCATGTCTGAATAGCAATCTGTGCTCCAGTTGCCTCAGCTGAAGACCCCCCCCCCTCCGCCCACTGTCTAGTATGCAACACTAACCCCCATTTAGATATCAGGTGGCAGAACCCACCCATGGTGACAGTGGGAGGAGTTCATTGTAGCGCTATGGCAATTGTTCTGTCAGTGCAAACTTTTCAGTTCTCCCTTCTTCTCCCTGCTTGCCGTTCTGGGGTTTCCCTGGGTCAATTTCAGGGAGGAACAGGGGAGAAGAGGGAGAAAACCCCATTGTCTTAAAGGAAGTCCTTTCACAAGCATCCACCAGGAAGACTAGTTAGTTGAATCCTGCCCTTTGCTATCTCATTTCCACCCAGGGGAAACTATTGTGACTGGATCACAAGACATTACTGAAACATTTGTCTGAAATTCCCTTCTCCATCTAACTTCATCTTCCTCTTTAATACAGCCTTTCCCCTTTACTTCCCACATTCTTATGCACTTCTCTTTTTCATTTCCCCCTCTTTTTTTGCATTCATCTAAGTATATGCATTTGGCATCCACATGTTTGACATCTTCTACCCATCACTGTGGGACGCGGTTGGCGCTGTGGGTTAAACCACAGAGCCTAGGGCTTGCCGATCAGAAGGTTGGTGGTTCGAATCCCTGTGGTGGGGTGAGCTGCCATTGCTCGGTCCCTGCTCCTGCCCACCTAGCAGTTCAAAAGCACGTCAAAGTGCAAGTAGATAAATAGGTACCGCTCCGGTGGGAAGGTAAACGGCGTTTCCGTACACTGCTCTGGTTCGCCAGAAGCAGCTTAATCATGCTGGCCACATAACCCGGAAGCTGTACGCTGGCTCCTTTGGCCAATAAAGCAAATTGAGCGCCGCAACCCCAGAGTTGGGCACGACTGGCCCTCATGGTCAGGGGTCCCTTTACCTTTACCCATCACTGTGAAAAGAGAACCAGTATGCTCCAACTGTGGCAGAGCATATGCCCTCTCTGCCCAGGGCAGGCGTGCTCCTGAGGGGGGCGTGGCATGGAGGGTGCCCTCCCATGTGCAGGATAGCTGCTTGTGTGCCTGGAGCAGCATGCGCACCCTGCAACCAGGGGCAGAGTGAGCTGCCCACGGTGGACATTCGGCGCATCACCCACCCACGACTCCCAAGCCTCCCCCAAGCTGTCAAAACAAAAGGGGAGGGGGGAATATTGTTTATCCTTAGAACAACCCAACAAGATCAGCTGATGAATAATATATCCTGCCCTGAGAGGATGGTTAATGCACACATATGCTTCAATGTATGTCTCATTACTCAATTAGCTGACTCATGTGAACACAGAACTGCTTCCATGGGGGGAAAACTGCATTATGAAATTTTAATTGTGGTAATACCATATTAAAACCTGCAAGTCGCTACTTGATGCTATAGTCCATGAGTGAAAAAGATATGTGTGAGGTGCATATCTCATATCACAGACCAAAGGTGACAGCTGCCCCACTTCCCTTTCACTGTAAGTCCCACCCCCTCTTAGGATTGCTTTTGCTTTAAGGATGCCATGGAAGATTCCCCCCATAGGCTACTTTGAGGTACTACCCTAAACAACTTTCAACATATGTTATGACCCCTCCATGTGTTCATATCATGTGATGCAATCATGTGACTCCAGAACCCCATATTGGTTTAAGGGCTTGATGAGCAGGAATATGGTTTTCAGGATGGCTTGAAACCCCTCTACATGACTATCCTATCACCCCCAATCATATGAAACAGGTTTTGAGTCCCCCCCAAAAAAACTAACTGTAACCCTTGAACTCCCATTTCAGTTTACATGCCCAGTGATGGAAGAGATTGTTTTTGGTTGCCATCTCTACGGTCCCATGCCATCATCCTTGATAAAATAAAATGTTTTGTGTGTTCCCCAATCCTCCATGTGGCTTCAGGGTTTCCGGGGCCCAATGAACATAGAGTTTGTTTCAGGGAATCATGTAAAAACCTAAAGAGTGTTTCAGGGTTCAGGGGCTGCACAGAAGGCCGGGGCAACTCAAAACCCATTCCTTTTTAGATAGACTGATGAGATGCATAGATGGGTCACAGTTTGCCCTGAAAACTATGATTAGGGAATCTCCTCCAAATAGCCCATGGGGGATCCTATATGGCATCCTAAAGGCAAGAGTGATCCTAAGTGTGTGTGGGGAGGACTTCCAGTGGATAGGGGCTGGGCCACCTGCCACTTTTTCTTTGCGATATAGGATATGTTTGCTATTCTTCTCTGGTGACTTACCCAATGGGACCTAGTGACTCTATGATGACTGTACAGGGATTTGAACTCAGGTCATTTGTCCAGTGCTCTCCCCCTTGGACCACACCAGCACCCTGCTCTCCTCAGACAATGGCTCATATGAAAAGAGCCTGAGCAGCTAACACTGAATCAAGATCATGAGCATTGACCTCTGTTAAGAAGCGTGGGAAACACAGCTTTCCCTGCCTTTATGAATATTCACTCAATCTCTTTAGATCTTAGAATCATAGAGAAGAATGTTAGAGTTAGAAGGGACCCCAGAGAGCGGATTATCTAGTCCAATGCAGGAATCCTGCCTGCAGTTGTCTCTGGGTGGGCTTGAACCATCAACCTTCTGGTTAACAGCCTGACTCACTGACTCACTGCGCAACGACTGTTACTGTCTATACGGTCACTGGCCCTGGTATCCACCCTTGTTGCCCCGATTCCTCTGCTTCTACACTTTGGATTTTAAAGCCATGTTATGTTAAGCATCCTTTAGTGCCAATCAGGAGCTCATGTAAAAATCTTGTATTAGAGCAGCCTTGGGCACTTTTGCTTTTCTTCCTCTTGTCCTCAAACACAGAATGTGGTGTGTTTAGCTATGCACCCTGGCCCACTCTCACACTTCCAATCCATACACCTTACAAGGAACACAATGAGCAGAGATGAAATCAAACATTCATTTTTGTGTGATCTTCTCAGGTACAGCTATGGACCACTTCAAAACACCAATTCCCTTCCCATCATCAGTCTTCACACACACACACTGAAGAAACCCTGGGAAGCTATTTTTTGTATATGGTTGGCAAATGCTGATGATCCTCATTGGCCAAATGTTATTTGTTGTCTTTTCAGAGCAAAGTGTTCCAACCCCACAGCAAAGCAAATGTCATTAGCAAGCGGTGTCCAACTAGGGAGTGAGTCTTCGCTTCCATTATTTCTACCTGTATGTTGAAATTTGTAGTGTCTAGTATGTGTAGATAATTATATATGCATATCTGTGCACATATACGATTGTTTCTTACGGCACTGACTGTTGCATCACCTGAAATATAATTCCTTTTGGTATAATGATCCTGTTTTGCAATGGTGTGTTCCTTTCACCACAGAAGACGCAGAGTTTGTCTTATACAACTTGGCTGGTTGCACGGGAAGATTACTGGAAACAGTGCAAAAAGTCTTTCTGGGATTTTTCCTGATAGCTAAATGATATTCTGTTATATAAGCTGAAGGCTTACATCATGATGCCTTTATCTTGACAGACATTCTTATGGATTATCACATGCCCAGTTTTAACATAATTGTCCATCAGTCAACATAAATGGACAAACAAGCTAAATTATGGAGGCACATTAGAGTCCATATTAAAATATGTGGTTCTTTCTGTTTCACATTTCAATTTTAAGAAATATTTAAGACTGAATCGCTACAGCATTGAGTCAGTATTGAGTTGTGTATATATTTGTGAGTGAGTGTGTGCTGAATGCCTGGTCCCCCTTCTAATTCCTGGCTCCAGCATGGATTCAATTGCTGGAATAGCCAGGACAGCCTGGTAATGGCTCGCTAAATCTTCTTCTTCTTTGACGATCACTTGTAGCCAAGTAAGATTGTCTTCAATAAATATGGTCTTAACAGTGAGTCTGTAAGTGACCATGGAGGCCAGTTCTGGATCCACATGTCTTTTCACAGTGAGGGTTTGCCAAATGTGCCTTCCTCTTAGTCTTCCCTTTCGTCCTGAGTTCGAGTGTCTTTGAAGTTCACGACACCTTTGGTAAAGGCTGTTCTCCAATTGGAGGGCTCGCAGGCCAGTGTTTCCCAATTGTCTGTGCTTATACTACATTTTTTTAGATTTGCCTCAAGAGAATCTTTAAACCTCTTTTGTTGACCACCATTGTTACGCCTTCCATTTTTAAGTTCAGAACAAAGGACAGTTGTACCTCAGTTTTCGAACGTCTCAGAAGTCGAACATTTTGGTTTTTGAATGCCGAAAACCCAGAAGTAAATACTTTGAAAACCGAGGTACCACTGCAGTTGCTTTGGAAGATGATACTGTAATCAGGCATCCGAACATGACCAATCCAATGAAACACTGGTGATCTTTGCTTCTTCCAATACACTGACATTAGTTCATGTACTTTCCTCACTAAGTATGGGTCATTAAGGGAGCAAAGCTGGACAAATGGGTGGGCTTCCCCCCCCCCAACTATCTGTTAGTTAGAAAGACAAAAGGCCAGAGTGGAAAGGCAGAGAGAGAGACAGGCCTGGTTTCTGCTGGAATCCAAGGCTGTGGTTATGGGAGAAGCAGGACCTTCTTGGGGTGTTGACGGTGTGAACTCCTCCATCACAGGCTTAGGTTGTATACTGGTATAAATAAACCACATATCACAAAGACACTACAGTCTCCGCTGTGCTGTGCCTCATTCCAAAAGGAAACATGAACCCTGGGTAAGTGCCTGGAACACATGGAATCTCGCACCACTCAGAGTTTGGTGCAGTGTGCAACTATATACCCTTGATTTGATCAGCGATACAATCTTTTCAAAATGTGATAGTCATTTACACCTCCAGTGCCCACCTACATAATCCTCTCACGGGGGACATGGGTGGTGCCGTGGTCTAAACCACTGAGCCTCTTGGGCTTGCCAATTGGAAGGTTGGCGGTTCGAATCCCTGCGATGGAGTGAGCTCCTGTTGCTCTGTCCCAGCACCTGCCAACCTAGCAGTTTGAAAGCATGCCAGTGCAAGTAGATAAATAGGTACCGCTCCGGCGGGAAGGTAAACGGCGTTTCTGTGTGCTCTGGCTTCTGTCACGGTGTTCCATTGCGCCAGAAGCGGTATAGTCATGCTGGCCACATGACCCGGAAAGCTGTCTGTGGACAAATGCCGGCTCCCTCGGCCTGAAAAGCGAGATGAGCGCCGCAACACTAGGGTCGCCTTTGACTGGGCTTAACTGTGCAGGGGTCTTTTACCTTTACCTTATCCTCCCAGGGGATGGTACTGTACTATCCACTTTGGAAAGCACTGCACAAACAGCAACTCATGTGTTAACACTGCACCAAAGTGGTAACACTTCAAAGTGCAGGTGGGAGAGTGGCAGGCCCAAAGCTATGTGGTATAATTAGGCAGGGGCAGAGGCAGGTCTAGATTTGAAGAAACACTGGGCAATGGCCTCTCTGATGGAGTCTCTCCTGCAGCAGTGCCCCCCCCAGCAGGCTAAACCGGTGCCAGCGGCAGCAGTGGCGGGCAGCAGTGCTGAGCAACTAGGAGCCAGCAAGCCACCACCTAAATTTCCTACCATGTGCTGGAGTGGCACTACATCAAGTGAAGTCTGGCATCAAGAAGAAATGTTTAAGAATTTCTGGCGCCTGGACAGTTACTTGAGATCGCCAGACATAGGTGGGGGCAGCAACCGGAAGGGAGAGAATAGCATGGAGAACAACACACTTCATGCAAGATGCACTGCAAGAATCCAGAGTATTTAAAGATTTAGCTGTGTCAAGGAAGAGGCACTTAGGTTGCAATGTGATCCCTAGTCAGAGTTGTCATTGTGCAATTTTGCTATGCAATGTTTGCAAGTCTTAGAAATCCCATTATTGGAATGGGCAGGGCAAGCCATCACCACCCAGGTGAAATCACCACGCTCATCATTTTTGTGTACACTCAGCCCAGCAGAATGTTCCTAGTTTGCATTCTCCTCCTCCTTTTTGTTTTGGCCCTCTGAGAAGCCATAAGAATTCTCCCTGTCCTTTTGTGTTCGAACATGCCTTCCACTATATATCAAAGCTCACCTAGACCACACAGATAACAAATCAATAGCACTCCTTAACATCAGACCCAGAATGTACTGGTTGCAAAATAAACCAATAACCAAGAAATTTAAAACGCATCACATTGTTGAAGCAGAGCAAGGAGTCATTCTGGATTTAGATTCCTACACTACTTGAATGCCATCTCACTGTCCTGTTCTTCATTCCATCAGCAAACCAACCAAAGATTTGTCTGCTAAAGGAATAACTGTGACCTCTCGTGAGTGGGCAAACAAACCACAAAGGTTTGTATGTCATCTGAAAACAGGACCATGGTTTGTTTTGTCCTAACAAACCACAATCACTAGCCAGCTTTAGTCCGATGTTTGTTGTCGGCTTAGTGATAATTTCTACTTATTTGTTTCATTGACAATTTTTAAGCAGCTTGATCAAAACATCCCTAAGTGGTGATTTTTATGATATACAAAAGATATATATGAAACAATTATCAGTAATATACAAATAAAAGCTTTTTTTAAAAAGGATACATAACTAGCTTATATGTCCTGATAAGCTTGCTATTCCAGACCTCTTGACAAGCACTGCAGAGGACATAATAAGTAAGGGGAACTAATTCCTCTCTGCCGCTGCAATCACTGAGTCTTTTGTGTGCCTCTGCATATCAACCTCATTAGTGAAGCACTAAACAGTGACTTCATCAGGGATCTAGAATAAATGGTACCAGGAGTCCCCAAGACATATCCCAGGAAACAAACTAGTGCAGAAGAACAGATAAGGCTCCAGCTGCCATACAAGCTGAAGTGAGGGTAACAGTGACAGACAGCTCAGTAAGAGTCCTCAGCAGACTTCCTTTAGGAAACTATATTGCATGCAGAAGAACAGGTATGCTTGCTTGGGATGACCTCACAAAAGCTTTGTTTTATAGTAGCTAAAGGTTATGCCAGGGATTAAGAAACAGCCAATTTACCTTTGTTCCAGCACTTGGATTCCTGCTGAACAAAACAGGTGCACATGTTATATTTCTGCACTATTTAGCGCCTTTAAAGTTATTGTTTATGTCTATTAATTGAAAATCTGGAAGAAGAAAAATACAAAACACATTTCTTAAAGTGTTCCAGGTTATTACAAACAATTGTTTATATTGAACAACTTTCGATAATTATTTTCCAGCAATGAGTAGCAGCCCAGTCTATAATGTGCATTGAACCAAAGTATTTGTAGCGAGATTTGCTTAGATCCATTGATTTCAGTGATATTAAACTGGTTTCTGTCCTTTATTATATCTGAATTACAATATTCATTAGTTTTGCAAGGCAAAATGAATTAACCGCAGCGCCTGCACTGCAAAGGGAAAGCATACTGTCATCAAGAGGAAGTGTTCAAAACAGATGCCCAACTTCCTCTCTTCTCCCACTTTTGTCATCTGCTCAATGTAGCTGCATCTCTGAAACTGAGCCATTCTGGGCCTCACCATGACTTCAATAGGTGTGTTCAGGGCCAGATTTAGGTTTGATGAGGCTGTAAGCTACTGAAGGTAATGGGGCCCTTTATATGTCCAGCTGTCCTTTGTCAACAACAAATTGTATTGTTTTTTGTGTTGAATATATGCTATATGGTAATTTATGGACCTAATAGGTATCTAAAGCAATTTGTACATGTTGCCATGCAACCAGTCCATGCAGAATGTAGGCACCCTATATATAGAAATGAGCAAGCCAATGATATTTTAGGGAGCAGCCTAGCAGGCAGGGCCCATTACTTACATCATACACAACACAAAACACGGTTGCTGTATGTAGGTTTTATTTTATTTGTTTTTTATCTTATATTTTGGAAATGTACATCCAATTTTTTCCTTTATTTTTTTTGGAGGCCCCCAGGAGATTGGGATCCTAAGCTATAGCTTTTTTTAGCTTATATGTAAATCCAGCACTCGGTGTGTTCCAAGGAATCCAGGTACACTGCATGAAGTTCTTTGGAATAGAGATATAAATCCAACAATTGATAAATAAAACATTGTTTTAAATTAAACTATAATGATTGACGGAATTGTTATCTTATACCAAAGCTTCTACAAGAAGAATTGTTTAGAAACACCCAATGAAATCAAATGCAACGATGAACTAAATACAGCATAACAGAGCCCTTGTTAGCAAACCAAAACTAACTAAAACAGCTGCAAGGTCTTCACCTCTAAAAGCACAATCATAATTGCCATCAAGTGGATCGAAAGCAGAAAATGCGGAATTAGTTGGCAACCAATGTTAACAATTCCTAGAACAGTCATTCCATCCAGTAGCGCAACATATTATAATATTTCGTGGTTTTTATAAAGTGTGCAAGGAAGTCAAGGAGGAGACAAAAACATTAACAAAGTGGGTTCCTCCACTGTTCAAGGCAACATGCCTCTGAGAATATGAATTGCTGGGAATTGCATAAGGTGGGAGTGCTGTCTGTGCTTCAGGGCTTCTTCTATATATCTGGTTAGTCACTCTGAGAGTAGGATGCTAGACTGGATGGGCCATTGGCCTGGTCCAGCAGTCCTCTTCTTATACTCTTGTATTCTAATAGGGGATTTGTGTTTGTGTGTGCCATTGTGGAATATCTGACCCAAATCTGTTTTCAGGGCAGACAACCACTAGGTTGCTACACTCAGGTGCAGTGGAAGATATTGTCCTGCCACCCATCACGCAATGGGATTCATTCTTATTCACTTAAAAGGAATAAGGAAAAAGGGAAATCAGTACAATGTTTTTTTGGATATGAGAACCATCTGGTTCATTTTATGTTATTTTCTGAAAGGCAATCACTCTACAGTGTAGGTTTAGCACAGGTACGCATAGCTATCAATCCACATTTATATCTGACTAAGTTATACTCAGAGTAGATCCATTAAAATCATTGGATTTAAGAAGAAGAAGAAGAGTTTGGATTTGATATCCCGCCTTTCACTCCCTTTAAGGAGTCTCAAAGCGGCTAACAATCTCCTTTCCCTTCCTCCCCCACAACAAACACTCTGTGAGGTGAGTGGGGCTGAGAGACTTCACAGAAGTGTGACTGGCCCAAGGTCACCCAGCAGCTGCATGTGGAGGAGCGGAGACGCGAACCCGGTTCCCCAGATTAGAGACTACCGCTCTTAACCACTACACCACACTGGCTCTCCTTCATCTTACTAAACTTAAACAATGTAAAAATCCTAATGGAGAACCAATCATTAGCCAGTGCAAAAGATTAGCTGAGGCAGGATAGCTCAGTTGGTAGAGCATGAGACTCTTAATCTCTGGGTTTTGGGTTCGAGCCCCACAATGGGTGAAAGATTCCTGCATTGCATTGCAGGGGGTTGGACTAGATGGGCCCTGAGGTCTCTTCCAACTATACATTTCTATGATTCTAAATGTAATCAATGGATGTACGAAATGGATCCCCGGTTAAATGCAGTCAATGAACGTATGCCAGTTTACACCAGCAAAGACATTGTGAGACAAGTGTAGGATCTTAAAAAATAAAAAAGTTTATATGTTGTATACAAGTGAAAAATGTTTGGTTGAAATAATTAATTTCCCTGAGATCACTTCAGCTAATGCAGGAGGAATAGTAGCAGGAGAAATGTCATGCAACAACATCATGTCAGCACAACTCATTAAAGCTCCGGACTGCATTGCCAACATGCTTTGTTCAGAGTAATTGGAAGCCAGGTCAATGCCCAGGCAGTGCAGTTTCTGCGAGAGTGGTATGCACTAGAGAACTTTAAATGAGCACCAGGTGGCATTAATCTGAAAGCACCAATACTGTCTGCATATGGGAAAATATACATGTGTAACTCCTCCACTCCTTTGGGAGGACGGGCAGAATATAAACTGAATAAATAAATAATAAGAAATATAAATTCATAAAAATATACTGATGTTTTAAAAAGTGCTTCCCATAATCAGGCTCTGCTTATATTTATTTACAGTTTTCACCAGCATGCATTTCACTTGTGGACTTTGAGGGGACTTATTCAAGCAAATAGTATTGTGAGGGTTTTTTTTAATCATTATTATTTCACAGAAATCCATAATGACCATGAAAAACAGCACATTGTGAAGTACAAAAGCTCAAAACAGAAGAAACCATTAGTAAACCAGCAACCATCTAGAGCTTGGTAACAAATATATGCAAAGAATATATTTAATAGCCTGAGAAAGTACCTGAGAACACCGTGAGTCTGAACAAGACCTTTCAAAGGATGTCATGCCCCAAGAGAACCAGGACATCTTCTCAGTCTCTTGCCTACATGTGGTTTATCAGCCTCTCTTTTGGTGATTCTCCATTGAACAAGAGAAAAAGAGACACACATTCTTATTCCAGTCATGGAGCCTGCTTGGCATTGTTCCAATGCTAGGGATTCCTCAAGGATATGAGTAATAGTATGATTGCAGAGCAGGCTTGGCAACTAACAGAGCAAAATAATTCTAACCAGGCCCCTTTGCATGCTGGGACGCAATAGGACTTGCCATGTTTACAAAGAGAAATTTAAGCTTGACACGTACAGATTGCTTTAGCAAGCAGGCACCTTTAAAGTGCCACACGTCACCAGGGAGTTTTAAATAACTGCCTGCCTTCATCCTTTTATTGAAAGTGGTACCCTTGCCTTTTGCTCTGCACAAAGCTTTCCACAGCAGCCTAGAACAGACTCAGGCTACGCCCATTGGATGGCATTCTAGTGCAATCCTAAGGATGTGTTATCAGAAGTAAGCCGTCTAAAGCTCTATGGGACTTACTCACAGGTAAGTGTGCATAGGATTGCAGCCTTAAAGTCCCAAAAATCATTTAAAGCAAATGCTCTACAATTTATTTATTTTTTTAAGTTTGGGGGGCCTTGTAGGAGATTTTAGACTCAGAAAAAGTAGTAATCACCAAATGGGTACTTTCAATAGATTTTAATGCTTTTTGAATTGTCTTTTGGTCATGTAAAAACCAAACAGATAACTGAACGGAGCATTTTAAGCCACAGGGGCTGAAATCCATAAGCATGGTAGTGCAGTAAAATAAAACAACAGGTTCTATATTAGGAAATCAGAATCACATAGCACTAAATCATAAAAGGAAAGTAGGCATGTAGAAATATGGTAAGGAAAGTTGGCTTAAAAAGAACAAGGCTCATCCTTTCAAAGGATTTCATGGAACAGGAAACAGATTCCATGGAATAGGAAGCAGCCATTTGGATATGGTTACCTAGATTTTCAGGACAGATGAGCAGGATCAAACACATTTACTGGGTACCCCATAAGGAAAAAGGAACAGTTTTTTTCTTTTAACAATATCAATACTGATCTGCACCTGCAAATCTGAACGTCCTGGGAACTAGAGCTGCGACCTTTTATCAGGTGAAACCTCAATGATTGGAAAAATTGGCAAAATCCCTGTAGGGATCTCAATGCTTTAGAAGCAGAGCTTATTAAAAAACCAATCATAGAATCTTATGTTAATAAGAGGTCTCTATTTCCTATGCAAATAAGGGTAATTTGAACAGAGCACTCTTAAAGTGTTTAACTACTAGGCAGAACTAAGCGGGGGGGGGGGACACATAATGGCTACTTGAAAGCCCATGAGTTAATCTGACAGAAATTAGGGCATTATTCCAGATCATTGATGTGTTGATGGGCAACAACCAACTTGGCAGAAAGAAGTGGGAGGGAAGTTAGGTTCTTGTTGCTATGGCAACAGACTAGAAATGCATGTGAGACATGCTATAGGGTGGCAGAGTTGGCTGCTGCAAAAAAGGGGGGAGAGGTTGGATCTTTTTACCAATGGAAGCCAGAATGTCAGTCTAAGGGATTATGTGCATTATAGGTTTGCTCATTGCAGGCCTAAACTTCAAGTTATACACACAAACTTGTGTTATAAAAGTCCAATAGCTGCTTTGGATTCATCTACAGGAGGGGGATTTGCTTCAGAGATAATAGCAAAGGAAGAGGAGTTGCCTGTTGCTTCTCTACTCTAAATACCCCCAAACCATATTATAATATTAATGACTGTGTCAGTATCTATGTTCCCTGTGCTATGAAGAAACTCCTGCAATCTCAGTCTCTGTGAGAGGTAAGCAAAGGTGAATATATATACAGTGGTACCTCGGGTTACATATGCTTCAGGTTACATACACTTCAGGTTACAGACTCCGCTAACCTCGGGTTAAGAACTTTGCTTCAGGATGAGAACAGAAATTGTGCTCCGGTGGCGCGGCGGCAGCGGGAGGCCCCATTAGCTAAAGTGGTGCTTCAGGTTAAGAACAGTTTCAGGTTAAGAACGGACCTCCGGAACAAATTAAGTACTTAACCCGAGGTAACACTGTATATGAATTTTGGGCATTGTTTTATTTAATTTTCACGAGTCAGAATGTTTACTCAATTCCCATTTATTTTGACAATATTTGGGCAAATCCCAAATTCATAAGGAACGAAGAAATCAACGACTAACATATTGGAGCTAAGAAAGTGGGGTCAGAAGTTGAGGGCCCCACGCGTGGGGGGATGTCATTGGGACTCCATGGGCCAATTCTACCCTCTCCTGCTGATGTGTGTTGTAGCCCCCAACAACATCATGTGCACATTCATTTGAAGGGGCTCTGTGCTTGCCTTGAACCGCATATACAAAACTAATCAGAAAAGAGCACCCCAAATGATCAAAGAGATGGAGCAAGACACCTATGAAGAAATTTTAGTTCAGAGAAAACGTGAGCAAGAGTTGCTATATGATACAAGTGTAGAAAAGAACCCTGGAAACTGTTGGTTACCCCATGGGATTTCACTTCCCGAAAGCCCAGGTTCACAGCTGTGGGGGCCCCTCCTAGACTACGCAGTAGCGAGAAGTGACTTTTGCCAACTTAACCAGCTGATATGCCATCTCAACCTGTTATGTACTGAGTTGAATAGGATCCAAAATGCAGCAGTCTGATTGGTCCTAGAACAACGCAGCAGTATAATTGGTCCGTAGGAGCCACCCAATCCAGCTCCAGATGGAATTGAATCCACAACCTGATTGGCCTACAGGAGAATCCCAGAATTAGCCAATCACGTGCAGCCCATTGTGTAAATAATGTATATAAAGCAGATACTGCGGGGGGGGGGGGACTTCCATTCCTCCTCACCACTATGAGCTGAATAAAGAGCATGAAATCCACTCTCGACTCCGAGTATATTTCACAACCGTATCAAGAGAAAGGACCTTACAGCCAGCCCATACCTCACTTAGAATGTGGGTTGTAAAACCCTTGTAGCTTCTTTAATTCCTACATACCCATTTCCTATGCATCGAAAATCCAAACAGGAGAGCTACATTGATTGCATGGTGAATCGTCAGAACTGTGGGAGAGCAGCTGAACCATAGGACATCTAGTGGGGCACCTGTGGGTCATCTAGTCCAGCCCCCTGTAATGCAGAAATATTTTGCCCCATGGGTAGTTGGAAGAGAGCACCACATGCGAGGTGGGGTGTTAATTAAGAGAGACACAAAGGGTTCACAGTTCTCATTAAGCCAAGGTATGGATGGGCCCTTGCTTAGTCGCTCTGGTTCCACCAAGACTCAACTAATGTGCTCTTTGTGGGGCTGCCTTTAAACATGTTCCAGAAACTTAAAATGCAGAACGTAAAATCCATGCAGGTTTTGAAAGAAATAACTAAGGACGACAGAATTTAGATCTGTGATTTCTCGCCCAAAGCCACATGGGTGCTTCATGCTTTCAAACTGCCTCGTGTGTGTTTACTCAGTATACATTCCTCCCCGGCTGTTCCTACATGGAGGAAACGTATTGCTTTATTTCAGAACTGGGCTTGGTGTCTGATACTGGCTTTTCCTTTTCCGTTGTTAGAAACCACCAATGTACATTCATCTGAATGTTGGGTGAGGCCGACTTGGCCAGCGCGACGAAACTGCGTCTCTTTCCCCGGGTTGCTGGCGCAACAGGGGGTTGTTGGCGCGCGCGCTTCCAGCGCCCCTCTCGCGCCTCCCTCCGAAGGCGTAGAGAGGCCGCGACCACCCCCGAGAAGAAGCCCGCCATTTCCCACTCGGCGAGGCGGGTGGGAGCAGAGAAGGAGAAGGGCAATAGACAGGCTGGATAAATATTCATGATGAGGCCGGTGATGTCACGATGAGAAGCCGGGCTCTGCCGTGTGGCCTCGCGAAAGCGCCATTTCCTGGAGGAGAAGAGGCGGAGAAGGAGCAGGAGGAAGGCGAGGAGGAGGAGGAGGAGGAGAAGGCGACTTGTTGAAGGAAGTCGCGGCGGCGGCAGAGCAGAAGCGGCGAGAGGGGGAGCTCCGAGCCCGGCCGAGGCGAGCGGCGCTTGCTCGCCGACTGAACTCCGCGTACCGCGCGAGGCCGGCAGGGGGGGAACTCCTCGGCTCGCGGATCTTGGATTACAAGCGCAGCGAGCGGAGGAGGAGGCGGGTCAGCCAGCCGGGAGCGAGCGCTGGTGCAGCTCCCCAATCTGCCGCCACCTCAGGCTCCCCTGCCAGGTCCCTCTCTCACGCGCGCGCGGGAAGGAGAGACCCTCCACGCGGCGGGACCCCCAGCCCTGCTGCTGCTGGAGGCGCCCAGCGCATTCCCGAATCTGAGGGCATCGCTTTGGCTCTCCTCGCGGCTTCCCCTCCCTCCCTCCCGATCCCGCTCTCCCCCAACACCCCCAAACCGCCTCTCCTTCTCGTTCGCCTCCTTTCCACCACCCCCGTTTCATTTCTTCCTTGGAAGCGAGCGGAGGCAACCCGGCGTGGAGGAGGATGACAAAGATGATGATGTGGAAGAGATGGAGATGAAGCAGACTATGCAGATCCGGGGACTCCTGTTGCTGCTGCCGGCACTATGGGCTCTCCTCCTGCGGGACGTCGCGGCTGTCACAGGTAAGGCGGAGAAGGCATGGCTGACCCCATGGACTTACTTAGCTGGTTGCTGGACTCGTTGGGGGTGCCTCTCCTCCCCCCCCCCCAACTTTGTCCCTGTGGGAGCCCTTGCTCAAGTCTGACCTCTTGCGCGGATCTGGTCTAAAAATGCCCTCTTGATTTAATCCAGAAATGGGAATCCCTCCGCCTCACGCGCGCCCACCCCCGTCCTTTGCAAGGCTGGCTTGTTCAGGCGGTTCAACAGACAAACAAACAAAACCTCTCACGTTGACAGCTCACTTTTTTCTCCCGGAAGGGACTCCCGGGAAGAGTTAGGAACAAGAGCTGGTTGCCACTCTTAAGTACAGCGGCCATACATCCCAGTGTGTTGTGGAACTGGTCTAAATCAGAGTTGCTGGTCTGAGCTGAAACAAGTTACAGAACTTAATTGGGGGGGATGTGTCTCTTCCCCACCCCTTACTTTCTTTGTCGAGTATCCTTTATTTGGATTGTGTATTGTTATTATTTCATTTTCCACCTTGTTGCCGTGCACATCAATAGTATCTGCAGCAGAGTCAAGCTTGTAGTTCTTATGTTTTCTGAATTTGACTCGCTTCCCCACGGCCCCTTGCTATTTGCAGAAAGCCAGCTCTTCAAAAGAGAATGAATGCAGTCTTGGAGCTGTCACGATTTCAGATCTCACACCCCTGTTGTGAAATATGATCTCTTCACCTAAGTGCCTTAAGCGCCTCATTACTTTTCCAGAGGTCCTGAGTGGGGGCACAGCAACACTTACTGGCCCCAGGGGGACTGCTCTGAGGCTGGCATATTTGGAGGTGGAGGGGAAAGTCAGAAAATCTCAGATTGGATTGACATTCCTTGAAGCCATATTTTGGCAGCTAATCTATGGAGTACATCTGTTTTGAAATATTCCTGTCTTTAAAAGATCACTTGCTTTGACTGGCGTAATAATCACTGGAAATTTTGATCTTAGGGTTTGCTCATTGAGCAGGCACTTTAAATGTGTGTAAGGCTTTTGCCGCCTAATTAATAAAAATAACTTATATTTTTGTATTTGAATATTGATCTTGTTCTGTGTAACTTCTCCTTTTTCTGTGTAACTTGATCCCATGCATTCATCATTATAGCAAGACATCTGTGATACACACACACACACACACACACACACACCCCAGTGATACAAAAACTTTGGGAAACTTAAAATCCCCATGTGTGCTCATTGAGTATTCATTGTATTCATAGGTTATTTTGGGAATGCACAATGTTCAGTCTATTGTGACCCATTTGGTGATGGCATAAAAAGAGACATTCCTGCGAATGCTGCAATTGCAAAATATTTCCATTGCAGCAATATTTTCTCCTTTATTTAACATAACATAATCCTAAATACTCTTACTAGGGAGTAAGTCCTAGTGAGCCCAGTCAGAACTTACTTCTGAGAAAACATACATAAAGTTACATGGTTAGTATACATCATGAAGGTAAAGAGGTTATTCATTTCTACAGGTATCTCATGATTTCACCTCCAATAGACAGAGTCAGTTGGGGAGACAACTGGAAGGATTCCAAACATTTACATTGAGAATTCATCTTCCTGTGGAATTGAACTAGCCTAAATAAAGCACTAATGAGTGAAACTGAATATGTGGCATGCTGTCACAAGGTGCAGTTTCTCAGTGTTGCTTGATAGGATGGGAGCCCACCTGTAGGTGAATCTGATGCTCTTGGCTGGGCTAGTTATTTGACTGCAGGTTTCTAGCTCCTGATCTGAAGACACGGCAAGGTACATTAACAGATCCAGGACACCTGCTGACTCCAGCCTTGATAACTGTGACGATCCATTTGCCCACTATTGTACTGGAATAGGAGTTACTCTTCCTGAAAGATGTCTAGTGTCGTCGTGTTCTGTCCGGGCCATGAGCTGACAGTTTTAGGTGGGAGCTGTCAAGCATCAGTTTCCAGGCTTAGGTGCTTTATGTGCTTGAAGGCTGGAGTCAATATAAATCAAAGTTGTCCATTGGCTGAGCAAACATAAGTAGATGAGAGCAAAAAGACAACAGAGGCTAGGCTGGAAGACAAGCCTAATACACTGGCACCACATTGACAGTACCCTATGTTTTCAGTTCCCTATGATATAAAGTTGACAGCATCATAACCAGGAACAAAACTGACCAGCATTATATAGAATTCCCAGCTAATCAGAGTCTGCAAATGCTCTTAAAAAATATGGAAAGGTGAGAAAAGTATGGCAGGAGTGACTGGCCTGTGGCCTCCATATGTTGTTGAACTACAACTCCCATCATCTTTAACTATTGGCCATGCTGACTAGGGCTGGTGCGAGTTGGAGTTCTATGACATCCAGAAAGCCACAGGTTAGGCACCCCTGGCTATGGTCCATTCCAAGTTCCAGGTTTGTTGTGGACCAGTTCAGTCATTACAGCAGTTATCCAGAACCTGTAGGAAATGCTGCTGCTGCTGCTGCTGCTGCTGCTGCAGACTATGCATGGTGGCTATCATGCTGTACAATGTGCCCCTTTGCATGAAGAGCCTCCATGTCAGGAGCAAGATAGTCCAATGGTTCTAGCATGGAACCCATATTCATTGACATAATAAACAGCTCCCATATGTTATGGTCATGATGTGGAGCCCCCAACTCTGAGGTCCCCTCTACAGTATACACAAAGGCTCTGGGGCTCTGGTCTTGCACACTTGGCATCTGAGAGAAAAGATTGCTCTCCCATGCAGACATGTTTCTCCAGTTTCCCATTTTCTTCCCTTAAGAATGCATTTTGGATTCCTTTTCTGGCAGTAATCTGCATTCTCAGAGAATTAAAGTTAACAAGCTGCCGTGCAAAAGAACTTAGCAGCACTGGGTTGTTGTCAAGTTTAGATATCATATCGTTTCTGTAAAGAAATAGAAGTCTGTTCCCTAATCTGGGAACTGTGGCTGATTAAAGGCAAAGATCCATAGGAACCAGGCCTGGCAAGCAAGTACAACTCACAGGGTGTTCCCAGTACTGTACTGTTTCCTGCTGAGCGTTTGTCAGGGGTGGTAGTGAAATATAGAATGTCTCTTTCCCAGTCATGCTATTTCCTCCTTTCATGACAAGACACACTTCGCAGTTGGGCAGGATTTTCTGCCCACATTGGACCCAAAAGGTGGAGCAGCTCAGCTAACTTCCCAGGCTGCCAAGTTGTCAGCTGAACTAACAGAGAAAGCCATCCCGGTTTGCGAGGAATGTTTATTATGTTTCCTACATAATATAATTGTATACAGTTACATAATTGTTGTCAATTCTCTAAGCAGCTGCCATCTGGCTAGGAAAGGTAGGTGGCTAAGAGCCACACTGCTTCTTGAGTCCAAATCTGTAAGAATTGCGAAGCTGCAGCTCCTAATTGAGCAACATCTTTTGATTTCCATAATCATTACATTGTGAAGAGATGTTAATGACTAGGTTTTAATTATCTCTGTGCGTAAGAGCTTAATTAGGTAACAATCAGGGTTGGAAATTGGGAATATATATGTGTGTGTGTGTGTGTGTGTGTGTATGTGTACACACTCAATATATATTAAAATTAATCCCTGCTCTTTCCAAACCTTCCTATCACTTAACCATTCGCCCTCTTCCTTTCATCAAGTGCCAAAAGAAGACTAAAGCCAATTGGTCCCTTAAAAATTCCTTCTCTCTGTGCAAAATCCGTCCTTCTTGTACTTTGCCCAGTACACTCCTTCAAATGTGACTTGCACTATGATTTCTTGGAACCACAGCTGAGGGTGGGAATGTAAATCTTAAGTTGCCTCCCAGATATATCAATGCTTGTGTGTTATTAACCCTGTTAGCCAAGTGCATTACTGAAAGCTGAGCAGTCTTGTTGCCACAGGGTGCTGCCTACATTTCATAAGACTGCTTGTCATGTCATGCGTGTGTTTTAGGTGTATGTGGCGTGGCTATGCAGGGCTTGTTATATTCAGTTAGAGGGAGAGCTGAGAGGGAGGATGCTTTCTGGTACACACACCATTTATGTCATTGTTGAATCAAATAATAAGGGGTTAGATCATGTTTCTTAGTGGCGTGATTAATTCCTTAGCCCAACAACAACAAATGCTGCATCTGAACATAAAGTATTATTTTGCCAGCTTCATCGCTCTTAGCAATTTCCACTAAGTTTACAGGAACAACAAAAGGGAGAAAAATTACAAGGAGTGCAGCATGGGAACCAGTGAATTAACAGGCTTTGTAATCCAATAAAAGTCCCAATAAAAGAACAACATGCTTTTCTCCTACAGAGGTTCTCTAGTAGGGAATAACATTACTGATGTTGTGCAGGTGGGCTGTACTAACCACAGTTGGGTCTCCTGACACTAGCTTCATGTTCTTACACTTGCACAGTCAAAAAATCCCCTAATTACTTTATCAGTCTCATGTAGCAGTATGAGCAATTGCTAGCATGCCATAGACATATGAATGCAATTAAGTTATATACTCAGGGGGATCCTATGGTCCTGGCATGCTGGGCACATCCTCGTGGGGCATCTTGGAAAGCCAGTGTCACAGCAGGCCTAGTACTCCCTGAGGTGGTAAACCTGTGTCTGGGCACTTCAGACTGCTGTTGAGAGCTCACATAAATGAATGCGCCTTCATACAAAAATCCCACTTGACATAGGGTGCTTTCAGATGTGAGGTTGTTCAGGTACCACGAGTGGATTATTAGAAGCAGAATTTTTTTTTTTTTAATCCTGTTGGATTTTCTGCAGAAAGGGTTGTTGTTGTTTAGTTGTTTAGTCGTGTCCGACTCTTCGTGACCCCATGGACCAGAGCATGCCAGGCACTCCTGTCTTCCACTGCCTCCCGCAGTTTGGTCAAACTCATGCTGGTAGCTTCAAGAACACTGTAGAACCATCTCGTCCTCTGTCGTCCCCTTCTCCTTGTGCCCTTCATCTTTCCCAACATCAGGGTCTTTTCCAGGGAGTCTTCTCTTCTCATGAGGTGGCCAAAGTATTGGATCCTCAGCTTCAGGCTCTGTCCTTCCAGTGAGCGCTCAGGGCTGATTTCCTTAAGAATGGAGAGGTTTGATCTTCTTGCAGTCCACGAGACTCTCAAGAGTCTCCTCCAGCACCATAATTCAAAAGCATCAATTCTTCAGCAATCAGCCTTCTTTATGGTCCAGCTCTCACTTCCATACATCACTACTGGGAAAACACATCTGGAACCACCCATAGAGAATTAGGTGTTGGAGAGCCTAACCTCCTCCCTCATGGGCTGGTTTTCTATACAGAGGAACATTCAGTAATCTGAACTCTCCCCTGGGACCTGTAACTAGGTAATAGTTACAGCACTATGCTCAGTCTGTTGTAGGGTCAATAGCACAGCAATCCAACACACATCCAAAGCAGGGGTTGGGAAATGTTTTTGCCCAGAGGGCTACCTTTATCTCTGTCCCTGCCCCTGTGGGCAGACTTTGACAGGTCGGTGGAGAAACCCACTTGTCAATCATCTGGTGTCATGATGTCAGCTGATAGTGCCCCACCCACTTGTCAAAGTCACTTATGCAGCTGTAGCTTTGCCAGGGGGCATGAGGAACATTACGCTGGGGGCCCACTCAGCTCTGGCACCAACCCTGTTCACTGTTTTTTAATGAGGAGCCTCACTTGTAGAGTACTGAGTGATGTAGTTTCTACTACAGAGGAGAAAAAGATGAACTTTGTGCATCACCGCATTTCAGTTTTGTGTCCTATTGCACCTGATATGTTGCTGCCAGGCAGTCTGGGGGTGACTCATGGTTAGCAGATGCACACAACAGTTTCCTTTACAAGGTTCTCCTTGAGGATTGCTACTTGAGTAAACAGAAGAAAGAGTGCTATCACCCACCTAGTTCCATTATGCATGCCTCAGCCTAGCTGCCCATTCTGTCGGCAGTTCCTCTAATGTCAGTTTTTTGGAGGGTCACCTGTCAGGAAGGGAAATGTAACCACTGCAACGGTTACTCAACCCATCCACTGTAGGGAGTTGCATACTCTGCACTTTGGGTTTGTCTTGCTCCATGTGCCAAAGCTCTGATCCCATCAAGAAGAATATATCACAGATGTTTGGCCAGAAGAGACAATAGGCAGAGTGTGGTGTCTGGTGTTCGCTAACAAATGTGACAAAGCCCTTCATTGCCTTTGCCTGTGCATCACCAGAGTTTTTCTGGGTTCTGCATAAAACATGCTACTTACTATGTGCTCCCATGTACAGGATACTCTTGCTATCAGCTGTTGAGTAAGGGAGGGTTGTTAAGCAGCTTCCCCATGTTGCAGGCTTGATGACATTCTGTGACTGTGGGTGTCTGTGTGCTTTGTGCATACACCTTTCTTTCTTTGAGAGAGGGAGTTAGAGGAGGGGTGAAGGAAGCCTGTGTCCTAATTTGAGACATGATCTTATTCTCCCTGGTGACTCCCTCTACCTTGCTTAACACTTTGGGGAACCTTATCCTTGCAGCCCAAGTTAGAGGGGTAGAGTTGAGGCTCTTGTTGAGAGTTCACGTCTGGGTCTTGAGATAGGTACCTGTTAGCAAGACTCCAGAAAAACAAGTGCTGATCATGATAATTCATTTACTTTCATCGGACTGTTGGGTACATCAACTTAAGCACCAATGAATCTCCACCTTTGGGTGTTCCTTGAAATCAAAATGATTCAGCCCCATTATGTGCATTTTGATATCTAAAATCTGTATTTTCCCTCCTGGGGCTTTTATACCCTTGATGGGATGCCATGGTTGGCTGCAGAGGTAGTAGAAATTCAATCCTTGACTAAGCCTCTAAAGGCATTAAAAACAACAACAACAAACAAACACCTCCCAGCATGTTACAGTACAGGAAAAGGCTACTCTAGGGAAGATCTCGTACTTGCTACTGCTAAAATCAACATGTTAAAACAGAGTGAACCATCACTGCCTCTCATATTGAAAATACTATTTATTTGTTTGCTGTGGGTTATAAACAATGCTCCACACACAGAGTTCCACTCATGCATGGAACGTCCACTTCCTCTCCCTGTGTGTCCCCAAAACCTGCTACAGGGGGTCCTGCAATCCTATGGAGCATATTTTGAGGGGGTGTGGGGGACTCCAGGGGAGAGCGGAAGCGGGGAAAGTTTTGTTGTATAAGTGGAAGCCTGTTGTGCATGTAGAACAAAAGCACTGGATACAACCCTCTGCCTATTTATTTTCAATGGAATTTATATACTCGCCCCCTTTCCATTGGCATGCTGAAGCTGACAAATAAAGTCAGCACTGCACCAAGTAGTTACAGAAACTCAAGACAAAACTATTATAATAAAGATAAGACTATTATGATGAAAACCCATCAATAATTGGATAGGAAATTGACGGCTGGCACTTTCCTATTCTGCCAATGGTTAATACCTACAGCAGAGATGGTACAAAAGGCCTGGTCTTCTCTGGAAATTGGCAGCCACATTTTAATCCTCTACCTTGCAGCTTATTTACCATCTTGCTTATTTTCTTCCTTCCCACATATGCTCATCTTCTCCCCAAGCGTTCAAACAGCTTGCATCAGTGTTTGTGCAGCTAACGTATTCCATACATTTTTCTTATTGTGGACGCAATAGCTCTCTCCACCCACTCACTTAAACACATTTGAGAGCCCTGGAGCACATTCTGAATGCGTCGAACCCCTCCACCCCCACCCCAAAGGAAATCTGAGAAACGCCACCACCTGCAAATGAATTGGTGACACTCATCCAAATGGGGAATGAGATCAGAAATTTGGCACTGCCTCCTGGGTTTGGGGGTTGCCTGGCTACTGGTTGAAATAATCCCACACCACAACATTAAGGAGGAGAGGGAGAAAAGTATGCTCTGTAAATGGTTAGTTTCCTTTCATGCCAAGGCTCTTCACCAGCCTTTTCTTCCATAGTGTTTGCAAAACTGCTTGGGAGTTTTTGCAATAAAGAGAAAGTGCTTGCCGAACAACCACCCCCCTCTCCCCCTATGAATAACTTTCTAAAATGTCAGCTCTTTTCATAGGCGTAGATCAAAAGCCACCGTTTCCCAAAAGCTCATGAATATTACCTGGCAGCCAGAAATCCAGAGAGAATTTTGGGCGGAATTTGTGCTACTGTTCTGAGAATAGCACTTTCAAAAAGCATTGTCAGGGCACAGCTGCAGGGATGTCTTCTGCATCTGTATCTACCACTGACAGGTTGCTACTGTATGGCTTTCACCCTGCTGATCTCCAAATTGGCATGTTGTTAACGAAGCCCTGCATGGATTTAACCTCCTCCATTATTCCCTAACTGGAATTTCAGTACTCTCATCCTATAATCATTCGGCAAATGTAATAAAGCTCTGATGAGGCGTTCAGGTGCCTGCATGTTCTGTTCTCTGGATGTATTGTTGCACTGCGGACCACCAACCTTGGCTAATTTGCTGTATTCCCGACCTCCGCGCTCCCCTTTCGTGGGTGTGGAGAGGAGGGAGGTTGCTTTCTTCCAGGTACAAAGGCTACTGGAATGCCAATCAAACTGAAGGTGTCCCAGGGACAGCCTGTGAAGCTGAACTGCAGCCTCGAGGGAATGGAAGACCCAGAGATGCTGTGGATCAAGGATGGAGCCGTGGTGCAGAGCGTAGACCAGGTGTACATCCCAGTAGATGAAGAACACTGGATTGGGTTCCTCAGGTAGGACTGATGTACACAACAAGGGCTTCCAAGTTATATTACATTATTAATTACTATCTTCATTATCATTATCACCATCCTCACTACCACCTGCATTTTTTTTATCCTGTGACAGACCACTGGTCACTTAGTGAGCTTTGTGGTTGAATGGACATTTGAATCCTAGTCTCCCCAGTCCTAACTGTTGCACTCTATGGCACTTGGAGTCAGAGCTCAGTGCATTCCACATATTTGCTGTGCAAAACATGGTATTTGCTCCCTGGAATTCCACCCAAACCTTTTTGTCTTCCCTTGTTTAAAATCTCAGGTGTGTGCCTAAGACCTTTCCCCATTCTTGTAGTTGACAATAATACTAAGTACTTGAATAGTACCTCAAAGCGCTCAAATGCATTATCTAGTGTGATCCAAGCAGTAACTCTGTAAGTACACCAGTATTATTATCTCCCAGATTTCAGATAGGAAGCCTGAGGCTGAGAGAGTGCCTTTACTAAGGCCACCTACTGAGTTCATGGCGGAGGTGAGATCCGAACTGCAGACTTTCTGATTCATAGCTCGTAACCATTCTGCTGCAGCTATACCAGCCCTCCAGTTGTGGAGGAAAGCATAAAGGCAAATGAGCAACAGTCTGGTAAAAAATCAGAAACCAGAGGTAGGCTGAACAAGGCTTTCATTGGTCAGAATGAAATTTAGCTCTTCCCCCCACATTTTCTAATGGTTGTTTCCCAGCCTTACTATCTTCATGACCATCTCCTATTTTATTCATCACCCCAATATAAAATTTTGGTTTGTGGGACCTTGGGAACAGAGGGAGGCAGAGAGGGCTAGATTCCTCCCTAAGATTGGCCAGGAGGGTTGATTTCCCACAGGGGTGTTCAGGCAAAAGAAAGGCTTCTGGTGTAGTCAAGGTTAATTGATAAAGAAGAGGGGCAGGTGCTGTCCATTTGCTAAGACCCAGTGTATTAAAAACTCGCATTGCATTGCTTTCTGTGCCTGGTGCAGAACTTTGCTGTAGAAGGAGGAGCTGAGCTGAGCCAAACCAGTTTGGTTTCCATCCTCTAATTTTTCACAGGTTTTCAAGATGGCTTACAGAATATAAGCAAATAGTTGAAAAAAATTTTTACACTGCAATCTGCTCAATGGGGCTCAGTCCAGAGTAGTCAGTAGCGGATGGCATGGTGGGGGAGCCCTCTTCAGATAACCTCTGGTTGGTCGCAGTGCTGCTTACCAGGAGGTAGAAGGGGAAGGGCAAGGATAACATGGTACAAGCCTACCAGTGGGAACACCAGATTGGTTCAACTCACTGGTGCATTGGCACCACACCAGCCTCCTCCCCCACCAGCTTACCTCTCCACCTCCAGGTAAGCATCAGCAATGCAACCGGCCAACGATTAGGTGAGTGACAGAGCCTCGCCATGTCATCAGCTACTGTGAATGGTCATATATACCAGGTGTGAGGAACCTGTGCCTCTCCACATGTTGCCGAATTACAACTCCCATCAGCCCCAACAAGCGTATCCAACGGACAGGGATGATGGGAGCTAAAGTTCAGCAGCATCTGGAAGGCCAAAGGTTCTCCACCTGATTATATAGCAGTAATGCAGTAAAAGAGGATGCACCATTAACCAAAACCATTCCAATCCAGTCTAGGACATCTTGAGGTGTACTGGCACCTGAAATGGCCAGCCCAACCTTTTCTCATGTTTGGTAGCTCCATTAGGCAGGAAGGCCCAGAGAGGCTATTAAGCTCCTTAGGGATGTAGGGAGTTGCCTTATATCATGGATATAATGGATCAGATCTTGGTCCATCTACATAAGTTTTGCTTACACTGACTGGCAGACCTGTCCAGGGTTTCAGGAAGAGGTCTTCTATCCCAGGGACCTTCTGCAAAGCACCACGGAGTTACAGCCCTTCCCTCAATTCCCCTATGTGGTTCTCTAAGACCAGCATTGGCAGCAGATGTTGTTTCCGCCACCACTGATTTCATGTTCATGCTGTATCTGTCCTTCTGATACTGGGAGCTTTCCCCTTTTCTGGCCTAGCCTGAAGGCAAATGACAAGGAAAGCTTTACAGCCCCCCTTTCACCTTGTTTGTTCCAATGTTCTCTGCGGCAAAACTGGAGATGTACTTAAAAGTTTCCTTGCTCTCATTTATTCCCACCATGTCCCTTCCTTCTCTCCTGGTCTCTGACTAAAAAGAGATGCCCTAATTAAAATCAGACTTCTGAGACTAGATCGGAATCCTGTAGGGAGGGGAGAGGATGTGTCATACAAACCAAGTCTTAGTCATCCCCACAAGAGATGTTCCAGCACATTTACTCCATCATTTAAATCAAGCCAAGCGTTCTGCATTTGGGCCAATTATCATAGGGTAAAATATTCAAGGATAGTTTGCTTAGGATGTTGCGGCGGGACAGGTACAGCGGGTGGGCAGAGGGTGGGAGAGGAAAAGTGTCAGTCATCTTTCCAGATACTGTTTGCAAGTACAGTAATTACTGCAACAATTGCCAGAAGTATACAAGAATTACCTATTCCCAAATCCATCTCTCCGGAGGCCTTTTGAATTAAATAGTTACTTGAGAATCTTGGATTCCCAACAGAGCCCTTGAAATGAAAATGTGCTCCTGGAAACACTTGTTTTACAAGGAGCCGGGATGGGTGGGGAGAGGATATATTGCTGCATTACAGCAAACAGCATTGAAATAGCACCTCTGGCAGCCCTAATTAAATACCCTGTAGGCTGTTGCACTGATGTCTGATTTAGCAAATTGATAGGCGGATCTGGAAAAGCTGAGTGTTGCTGCTGGTTGTTCCTTCCCAATCAGAATGACACCTGATCACTTGAGTTTCATATGGTCACCCTGTGATGATCTGCCACAGCTGGAATTGGTAGGGGCTGGACTGACTTTGTCCTGCGGCTATTGCAAGCTGAAGCCGTACAAAGCTGTCTTCAGTCTGATATAAATTGACATATGTGTCTGAACTTGAGGAACTGTGGACAGAATTTCTCCCTTGGTTCATGGTTTAAAGCAACATTCTATGCATTCAGTTCCTCTCTACCCTGCTTCCCACTTTGTAAGAAAATATTAGTATGTGAAATATTTATTTAGGTTTATGTGGTGCTGAATAAGGCCAGAGATGAAGAGCTCCAGCTCTGAGTCATCACCTTGATGAGGGAATGTTTGCTCCTTCCCTTTCACTCTTGTCTAACCAACACATTTGCTTTCTCCGCATGTTTTTAGACTCCAGTCTCAGGGTTAGAGCGGCTTGGCAGACTCTTTTTTCCAAGATGAGGACAGTTAGACTTCCTGGAACCAGGGAGTTAGCTAAGTCACGTTCTGCAAACAGGAATTGCATGGCACTTGGCTAATTAATTCGTGCAATGTTTCAAGATAAGCACTTATTTCTCCCGTGTGAGTGCTAAAGATTCCTTCACTGTTTTGAAAAGGGTAGCCTCCCCTCCAATCTCTGTCTCAGTCTCCAAAATCATATGTCTCTGGTGAAAGGGCTGTAGCTCAGCGATGGAGTATTGCTTGCAGGTTCGTCAGCATCTCCAGGTAAGGCTGGGGAAGGCCCGTCTTTGAAATCCCGCCAATCAATTTGGACTGGGGAGGCACAACGTAGCGCCCTCCATGTCTTCCATCAGCTCCAGCCAGCATGGCTAGTGATCAGGGGTGATGGAAGTTGTAGCCCCAACAATATATGGAGAGTAGAGGACTACAGGGACCAATATTCTTACTCAGGACAAGGCAGCTTCCTATGTTCCTGACCTATTTTCTGTCACTTGTGGTATGGCATATGCTCCTTCTGCTTCGTGGTACCCACACAAATAGGTGGAAGACTCGCCAAATGGTTTATTGCTTTCCCTGCGTATTCAGGCTGGATGCAGTCATGGGCCACTATAAGGCCACAATTTAACATGTTCTCTGGAATCCTGGAAAACAAGTGCTTCTCAGGATATGGCAAACTGCATTCCTTTTGCAGAGCCAAAAACCAGCGGTGACACTTGTGCTTTGCATTCAGCAAGTCCTGGGTTCATTTGCTGGCATCTGCAGCTGACATAAACCTGGGTTGCAGATGTGAGAGGCTTTGGACAATTGTTTGCAGTAATGGGCCAGATAGGGCCAGGGCCTCGTAGTTAGGACAGTTTTCTGTGATCACACAAGTACATGCTGAAGCAGGAGGGATTTGCTATTTCAGAAATGGCTCCAATGTTTGTAGATCACCGGATGGAAATGGAAGAGCTTGTGATGACAGCTGCTTGTTTATGCCACAGTGCCATTTACCATTCATCGCTCTCTCAACACTTTAGCTTGAAGTCTGTGGACCGGAAAGACTCTGGGAAGTACTGGTGCCAAGTGGAGACCAACGGGAAGAAAGAAGAATCGCAGCAAGTGTGGCTCATTGTGGAAGGTAAGGGCCCTGTCACTGGCTCTTGCCCAAGGCAGGCATGCTGAGGACGCAATACTTGGCTGCATGTAGAAATTGTGAGAAGAGACTGCCTGGCTGATGTTGGCTCATTTCCAGTGTCTGTGCTGCTATGACCAAAACAATTATGCTGTCGCAGCGACCATCTAAAGATCAGAAGAGAGTGGTAGCTGGTGTAGGGGACCTATCACACAATTTTTGCTGGGTCTTTAGTTCTGCAAAATATTGAGTGCTTCCAACATTATGTCTGCCAACTTTCATTTGAAAGCATGCCCAAGAAACAGCTAGAATTAACATCTTCATAATGTTTTAATGGTGAGTGTGATGTCAGATAGGTTAACTGT
Organism: Podarcis melisellensis; assembly: GCF_964234715.1. NCBI lineage: Eukaryota > Metazoa > Chordata > Lepidosauria > Squamata > Lacertidae > Podarcis > Podarcis melisellensis. Next base: position 43,107,293 of record NC_138528.1, read on the forward strand.
AGAATGAGGGCTCCAGAGAGCCTACCAAAATTTGTGTGACTCTTCAGATGATCTGAGAATCCATGTCTTCCATTTTCTGGCTTCTCCATATGCATGTTTAGACAGTGTCAGACCCTGGGGCTTAGCCTTGCAATTGGCTGCTGTGGGGCATGAGTCTGCATCAGGTTACGGGCTAGTCATATGAGTAAGAAGCAGAAGACATGGTCAGAGACAGGCAAAACAAAAGTAGAAAACCAACAACCCCACAGGGTTAGAGGTAATAGACATGGTCAAAGAGAGAGACCAGAGTCTAGTACCAGATTGGGCAGAACTAAAGTACCAGAAGCAGAGACATAATTGAAAGGTGCCCTGGAGGTTAGGTACCACAGGAGGCAAGCTTCAGGCATCTCAGATTAAGGGGCTGGCTTGGAAATATATACTTTTTATAAGGCTGGGTATGTCTCTAGTGGCTTTTCAGGTCAGCTGACCACCTTCAGACTATAGCAGGCATCCCCAAACTTGGCCCTTCAGATGTTTTTGGGACTACAACTCCCATCATCCCTAGCTAACAGGACCAATGGTCAGGGGTGATGGGAATTGTGGTCCCAAAACATCTGGGGGCCTGAGTTTGGGGGTGCCTGGACTACAGTGTCCCATGAGAGCAATGAGAACAGTACCTCAGCCTAGAAAGCAGCCTTTACTTATAGAGCCTAGTCTGCCCTGTTCAGAAATCGGAATGCTAGTGACGTAGGAGACCAGGTGCTAGTGAAGTAGGAGACCCGGCTACTCTGGAAGTCCTGGTTCTAAATGTCCCTTGGTGCCTTTTAGAAAAAGATTTTTTGATTAATATAGGGCTGCAGTGGTTTTTCTAGGCTCATTGCTCAAGCCTTCAAATAACCCATGTTTCCAGTGCCAGGGAGAACCTCACAAGACAGCCATTGTTTACCCATGAGCCATGTTTTTAACTGTGCTAGAGAGGCATGTAGGGTTTCATCTGCCAGGTTTGCCCAAACAGACAGCATATTAGTTTTACACAGTATTTATTGTTATAATTTATTGTATTTAAATCCCACCTTTTTCTCCAAGGAGCTCATGGCTCCCCCTCTCCTCATTTAATCCCCACCACAACCCCATGAGGTAGGTTAGGCTGAGATGCAGCGGTTGGCGCAAGGTCACCCAAATGAGGGTTTAAACCCTGGTCTCCCAGGTTCTAGTCTGCATCACCCTGGCTCACACAGACTGCACGCACAAACCTAGAGGATACACTGAACAGCACTCTGGCCTGGTATCTACATAAATATGTACCATTTAGAGTGGGTGGCTCCCTGCATTTGCAGCTGTACGTCCTTCCAGGGTTATGATGCTAGCAGACCTCATAAAGCTGCCAGCGTCAGATCTGCACGCTCTCTCGAAGGGAATCTGCGGCGGCTGCAGGCTATCTGCAGCAGAGTTACATCGTTGATGGAGTAGGCAGCGCTCTCCTGTCTGACTCACAGCTGAATCAGTGTCCCAGCATGGGCTCAGAATTCTGTGCTGCTCCAGGTATTTGTCTTTTTCCATGAAGAACTTCGTATTTCCTAGTCATTTGAGGTTTCAGAGTGGTTTGTTTTTAAGAAGAAGAGATGTAATCTCCCGTGGCAGTTGGTGCCTGGATGTAATGCAGAGGTGTATGTTTAGACTTTGTCTGCCACGCTGGAGAGAAAGGAGGTGCCTGTTACTCCCAAGCCAGGAGTGTATAATACATCCTTTCTTTGTCCTTAGGGGTGTGCCTTTGCCACAACCATTAGGTGGAACGGGCCCTTCTGTTTTGCAATGTCTATACTGGAGCTTGACAGCAAATTATTGACCCTTTACTGGCCAAGCTGCCAGGAAGCGCTTCTCAGGCCTATGTTAAATATTTGCTTGGAGATAAAGATAAGTGTCATTGATGTAGGCAAATTTCTATCAGGGTCGGAGAGTATGATAAGACTGCAATTAACCGCCTGAAGGTGGAACAATTATTATTGGTTATTCTGTATATAACTGAGCTGCTGTTCCTGGGCCACAGTCTTTTTGTGGCTCTATAAATACAAAAAAATATAAATAAAGGTATCTTCAGATTTGTGGCAGCAGGAGGATAATGGATGAACAGGATATGTGCTTGTGCATTGTGGCTAAGAATGGGTGTATGAGAAAGAGAATGACTGGGTGATTGAGGAGAGATGCATCTGATGAAGTGGAGTGCTGTCCACTGAAACTGATTCCATGGTACATGTTTTAATCTTTAAGGTACCAAAAGATTCTGTAACATTTGATGAGCCTGAGTTCAAATTGCTTCTTAGTGCAAGGGCAGGGCATCCCTTTCAACCCAAGAGCTGTATTCCTTTGTGAACTATCATCCAGAGGCCACATGCCAGTGGTGAATGTGGTCCCAGTTTAGGCAAGGCCAAATGCACAATCACACACATCTGCCAATCCACTGTACACTCCATTTAGCCATGCATATACATGCACATCCCATTCACACACAGCCGTCCATTTCTGCCACTCACGCCTCTCTCTCTCTCTCTCTCTCTCTGCCACTCCATTTTCATTCTCTGCCCCTTTCTCCTCTCCACCATCCATTCATTCTCTCTTTCTGAGGCATCCCTTTTTATGCACACACCAGAAACATATACCCCATTTATCCATTATCCTCTCTCATTCTCTCTCTCTCGCCCACCCACACCCATGCATAACTGGGTTTTTCAAGTTTTTCAGCTTGAGGATTGTTGTTTTACAAAAGAGCAAGTGATCTTTCTTCAGTCACCTCCCATTATCTGAAAAGAAAGGAGCTTCAGTTCTAAAGGGGATGCTATACTATCAGGCATGGTGAATCAGTCCGCATTGGGCAGCTGATCATGCGTAGGGTGGGGTTGGGGTGCAGTATGAATTTTCTGCCTTAGGCATCAAAATATATTGAGCCATTTCTTCATGTAGCTTCACTTTCCACTGCAGATCTTTTTCCTACTGTGGGTTGTTGTTGTTGTTGTTTTTGACATGGTAAAGCCACCATGCAGCAGTTTCTTTCCTTGGGATCAAATAGGCTGGAAGGTATTGTCCAATCGTAGGGTGGGGAGCATGAGCAGATCCCAAACCCTTGTCATTCACACAAAGATAATACATCCAAATATGTCTTACGCACATAAAACCCAATGCACAACCCAATTGTGTGGCCAATTGCCAGATTTTCCCTATGAAATTGACCACATATTTATGGCTGCGCACAGTGAATGTTATTTATGTAGAGGCCATATTTAGCTGCACCATCCCTATGTCAATGAATGGGGATGGGGCATACGGGGACGATGGAAAAGGGGAGGCTCATTCAGCCTATGGTGGATGCCTCAGTTCAATGTACCCTCACATAGATGCATTAGGGCAGAATTTAGTTTCACTAGTTTGGCGTGGCCTGGTATAAATACTAGAATTGTTCTTCATCCAGATTTCTATCGGAGTTATCTGATCTTGTTGGCAGAGTAACCCCAGTGAGTTAGCGATCCACCAATCTTTCATTTGTTCAGAATGCAGCACATGCAAAGTTTGCCCCAATATTCAGCTTATGTCTCTCCTCACCCCCTAGTTTACTGATGTGCAGTATTACATTGATTAAATCACCATGCAATAAGAAGTCCTGCCATGGCCACACAGTTGTATCAGGTATCCTTTTCGTGCAGCATTTTAATCAATGCACATATTTCGTCCTATGAATTAGTACCCAGTTTGAGATGGGCAGGGATGATAACTAGGATGAACTGCTCATGTGCCATTTCCAACAAAGCTTTTAGAACTGGAAGGTTTGGGTGCACAATGAAGGACAAAGCCAATGTACTGCAGATAACAATTAAATGCAGGGATGTGGGAATCTGTGGCTCTCCATATGTTGTTGGACTACAGCTCCCTTTACCCTACCATTAGCCATGCTGGCTGGGGCTGGTGGGAGTTGGACTCCAACAACATCTGTAGGGTCACAGGCTTCCCATCCCTGATAACATGAGACATCTGCAGCCCTGATGAAGAGCCTGTCGCCATAGAATAGCATTGTACATCTCAGGGCAATAGAATATGCACTGTGTAAGCATTTTGTGTCAACTTTATGGCAACTCAGAAAATGTTTGCCCTTCCAGAGGAAAATGTTTCAGCATACAAAGAGGGTTACTTTCCTCTCCCGCTCTTCAAGGTCTGCAGCAAGGATGAGTGAGCATCCTTGAAATCTTAATGAGCAGCCATTAGTGATAATCATGTAAAACCCTTGTAATATTGCAGAATACCGTGCATTCATATATTCTCTTACAATTTTGTTTGGTAATGAAATAGCACACCATTGCTAACGTACACAAAGTCTGCTACCCGTCTGCCTAAGATTAAAGGAGCCCAGGTATGTCTGACTTGAAAGAGACACTATTAGACTTTGGCATCCTTGTTATAAAAACACTCTGCATATATATAACCTATCCAGAAGCTAACCGGCTTCTGCTTCCTTAACCCGAAATCTAAAGGTCAAACTGTACTTAAATTATTTTATTGAATTTAGAGCCAGTACCGCCAGAGGGCTATAAGATTTGGCATTACGTTTCTTATTTAGGAGCTAAAACGAAAGAAGCTGCCATTTAAAATTGGTTCCCAATATTGAAGCAAGATTTCCTAATGTGGAACATATGTGTTATTTGGTGCTTGGAAGAATAATGCAGTAAGGAGCGAGCTAGGAGTAAAATGGCAGACGTAGGCGGCAGGCTTCCAACTTTTCTTTTTGGACCTCTCTGTCAAAGAGTGATGGGAGAAGGGGCCTCTTAAAATCTTTTTCCCTTGGTTGCTTGTCTTGCTCAAAATACCTCCCAGCTACTTTCCCACTTGCTTGGGCAAAGGCACAAGTACTCATTATCTTTTTCTCCTAAGGGTGCAAAAGCACTGCATGCTGGCAGGGAGTTGTCAGAGGGAAGCGTGCCGTATTAAGCTCCCCTTCCCTTCACTGCTCAAATTTTGTGGCCTCCTTGCTTTTTAAAAAATGTATGAGACTGTTGAATGCATCTGCTGCGTAACATCCAGTTTTGCCTTTACCGTGTTACACTGCCAGGTATCAAATGACAGGTGTGTGTTAATGTTTGCACTAGATCTGAGATACCATATTTTTTGCTCTATAAGACTCACTTTTTCCCTCCTAAAGAGTAAGCGGAAATGTGTGTTCGTCTTATGGAGTGAATGCAGGCTGCGCAGCTATCCCAGAAGCCAGAAAAGCAAGAGGGATTGCTGCTTTCACTGCGTAGCGATCCCTTTTGCTGTTCTGGCTTCTGAGATTCAGAATTTTTTTTTCTTGTTTTCCTCCTCCAAAAACTAGGTGCGTCTTGTGGTCTGGTGCGTCTTATAGAGCGAAAAATACTGTACGTAGGGCCGCCTGATGAATGGCTTAGCGAAAGAGACATTTGAACTAGGGACTCCATGACTCAGAACTCACCCATCATCCTCTTTCATAAATAAAAAGGGCAGAAAGAGGAAACTTATATTTGATGGTAAGAAAGTTTGCCCAGGAGCTTATCATAGTTTTATTGTACACATGTGTCCACAGTAGCAAACAAGATTGGACGATAAGCAAATAAAAGTACTACAGAGGTGGGGGCAGGGGGGCGGTATCTACCCTGTGGCCTGGTTGCTGTGTGTGTGTGTGTGTGTGTGTGTGTGTGTGTGTGTAGTTAATTTCATTTCCTTTATCTTGTTTTGAGTAAAATAGCTAACTTGAATAGCTTATTTTGAAGTGCAAATATTTCCAGGTACTTACATAACAGAGAGCATGAAAGGTGTTGACAGGGAGTGTTGTCAGGTGTGTTTATCAGCACAAGAACGGAACCTCAAAACCTATATTTAGAGCCTTTAATAATAAGCTGGTTGCCTGAGCTCCCACATATCAAATAGGTCTTCTGTCTACTTATTTTGCCATGATATCAACAGCAGCTCATGGTGTTTGGTGTGGGATCTATCTAGCTGTGTTGGATATTAGCAGAATGACATCTGCCCATATTGCAATTCCTCTTCTAATCGGTTTCCAGGGAAGTCTTGTTTTCCCACTCTGTTTACCCAGGGACATGTGGTCTTTATCATATTCTTTGCTCTCTCCAAGATTTGACTATTGTGTTTTACATTGAATTGTACCTGAAATTCAGAGCTGGCCCAAGGCATTTGCTGCCTGAGGCAAAGGGCAAGAATCACCCACTCCTGTTTCACATATGGATGCTAACTTTATTGATTCTTGCTTAAATATTGATGATAGGACAGTGTGCTCCAACACACTTGTGGACAGTAGACTAGCTTTGAGGGCACAGGGCAGGGCAGGTGGCACACACAGCTCTGTAGGCAAACACCTGCTCACTGCCCATTGCACAGTCCCAATACTTGCTGCCTGAGGCTGCTGCCTCAATCTGCATAATGGTTGGACTGGCCCTGTTGAAATCAGCCAGAAGCAAAAAGAATGTCACGTCTAGAATAATGGCTTTATCTGCAGCACAATGGCCGTTGTTTTCAGGAATTGCAAAACTTCCACAGGATGATGGGACTGAGCTTTCAGGTGCTGTGTAGTCCAGAAAACCTCATGCTTCAAGCAGTCAGTGTTATCAGAAACTGTTTGCATGATTGCTATATTTGTGTATGGTCAAATAGTTAACCAGCGGTCAGTTGACTTGAAAGTGAGAAGAAGCATTAGCAAGGTCTCTTGCCTTGCCTTTGTTTAATCTAGTTGTGATGTCACGGTCTAAATATCTCCTTGTGGCATTATCCTGCCAAAGTTAAGCACTTTAAAAATTGCATTGATTTCATTGTGAGATGTGGGGATGTGTTTTGTTCTTTTCATTTTAACTGATTTTTAATTTCAAATAACAAAACATATCCATACAAAGGAATACATAGCTTAGTAGTTGTATAGAAAATAAAGAAACATTGTGGCTGATGGTTGTTCTCTCAGCTGTTTGTCTTCATTTGGTTGAAGTCCCAGTTGATTTTTTTAGTTTCCAGTTGTGTAGAGGCAGCTTTAGTTACTTCTTCATAAGTTATTAGGCGTTTGAATGGGTAATCCGATCACTTCCTTATCCCTGCTCAGAGGCAGACTTTGGTCTTTCAAATTTCAGCAGCACCGCCCCATCTCTTGCCTTCCGCTTTGCTCGGTTCACTATGTCATAGCTGCCATGCCCTGTGGCACTCCCCAGGCTTGGCACCCAGTGTGGCAGAACTGGTCATGCAGCCTTAACTCCACCTCTGGCCTGCTTCATGGAGAGCTGTGGTGTAATTTTTAAGTTCACTTCTGCATTGCAGTGTCCCTATGCAGAGATTATGGTGCATTCCTGGGAGGCCAGATCTGCTGCATCTGTGGCGCCTGCTGCCCGAGGCAATCACTTCACCTTGCCTCATGGGTGGGCCGGCCCTTAACCACATTATTGTTCACTTCTTAACTGCAGCTTGTTAGGGAACAACAACCCATGAACACTATTTCAGATGTAACCAAAGCTTCCTGGTTTGTTTCTCCCGCTCACACCAATTGGGAGGAGCAATTGGGCAGCATGGTCAAGCAAGCATCTCATGTTTAGTAAACCACGATAAGCAAAGCCAGAAAGTCGAGTTTATTGTGATGTGTGAATGTGGCCAATGAGAGTGGCACAAGATTGTGTCATTTAGATACCCTCCCACCAATGTGAGCAAAGGACAGTTCAGGATAAGAACTGAAACTAAGACTTCAGCAGGAATTTTTAAGACGAATACTGTATATAGAAAAGAGAACAAGATAAGTCATGGCCATCAGTCTCACTCATCCAAGATCCACCATTTCCAGATCCAACTTTGATCACAGGGAGGTACCATGGTGGGGTGGGGAGACTTTTTGGCTCAGTGGGTCATATATTTATCTTCACTCACCCTCTTGGCCAACTTTGACGGGTGGGCAGAACAAGCCACATGTCAATCATGCAACACCACAATGATTACATATGATTGACAGGTGGGCACATTTACTCACCTGTCAAAGGTAGCCTGCTGAGTGAGAGAGATGTGATCAGACTCCCTACATATCAGCCAATGTGTAGGGAGTTTAGCCCCGCTCCCTAGTCACATCTCTATCTGCCCCACACCTGATGTCCCATATGATGTAAGGTGTGAGGCTGCTGGGCATAGAATGGGGGAAATGGCCTGGTGGGTCAAATGAAGAGATTCCCCAATCCTGAACAATGGTTTTCATAGAGAAACTCACATTGTTCCCCAGAACAGGTCTATCTTGCAATCAAATTAACCTCAAAACTCATTTCTAGTATATTTTGAGCTATGCCTTCTCACACTCGAATTTTTGGTTTCTCTGAAATTTCATATTGTGGTATTTAGATTTGCAATCTAGTACTGTATAATTTTTCAATATTCCTTTTGAGTTCTAGCAAAAAAGTTACTGTTTTAAATAAGCAGTTGGTTTTTAGCTAAGTTACTGTCTGACAAAACTCCTTTTTCCCACAGACATTTTGAAAAATAATACAGGATGTGTATTAATTATATTTCATGTTTAGAGTAAGGCATGGCTCCAGGTTCAGCATGACTCTGCGAATGCATTTTTAATACATTCCTAAAACCCCTAAGGAAAGGTGTTCAAAGTCAGAACACAAAAGAATAGTATGTCTTCTAATTAACAGTGACTGTATTTAGAAGTTAGGCATCTTGCTTTCATTATGTCTTTGAAACATTTCGTTAGGAACCATGAGAGGTGTTTTATATGTGTATTATTACTAATGAATATATTGGCATTTATTCTTACAATTTCTCAGATTTTCCACTTCGTAGCATTGTTCTTCAAGCAGTTAGCTTTTAAAGCCACAATAAAACTGAAGCAAGGTACTCTTCCAATAGAGTGTGTTGACTAATAATTTCATGGCCTCAGACCAGCTGGGGAATTATCTATGAAAACAGATATTATTATTATTATTATTATTATTATTATTATTATTATTATTATTTCCTTCATCCTAAGGTCCCAGGACAGGTTACAGTAATAAAAACACATGCATTTCCCAAGGGTAATCATGAAGCCACTTTTTAGAAATCTGGAATTTCACTGATCTGCTTGGGAGAACAAATGGAGAATTGAATCTGGTCCCCACCACCATTCCTCCTCCTCCTCCTCCTCCTCCTCCTCCTCCTCCTCCTCTTCTGCTAAACAGCTGATTGGTGATATCCAAACTTTTCAACCAGGGCCATGCATTTGCAGCCTCCGCTGCTGCTCTGCTTAACTGGGGCCCCTGCCTGATAATTTCAAAGCCCATCAGGAAGTCTTAAAAAAGGCAGTCTTTAAAAATAACCTTTCCTACTGCTATTCCACTCAGTTATATCATAGTGTAAATGTACACGGGACAAAATGGATCCTGTACTGTAGGCAGCTCTAACCAAAGAGAAAAGGGCAAAGATGTACCATAAATGTAAAATGTTCCATTTCTTAAAATATGTGTGGGGTTTTTTTTAGAGCCCTGGCAGCCAATGTTCCGTACAAACTACAGTGAAAGAATTTAAAGAAACGGTTTCAGCACATCATAATGAAAACTCTCCCACTGCTAACATTTATGCTTTGTTCTTCTAGGTGTTCCTTACTTCACTGTTGAGCCAGAAGATCTGTCTGTAATCCCCAATACTCCTTTCCAACTATTTTGTGCTGCAGCTGGCCCACCTGAGCCGGTGACAATTGTCTGGTGGATGGGCGATTCCAAAGTTGGTCGTTCCGATGTCTCCCCCTCCACCCTAAATGTGCCAGGTAAGGCTTCCTCCTAGGATAAATAAGGGCCTTAGAAAAGGAGTGGAGTGGCTGACGAAGAGACCATACAAATTGCACCAGTGTCATGTCGCTGGTGTTACGTGAGACTAAAAAGCAAGTATCTAGTATAGTCATACCTTGGAAGTTGAACATAATCCGTTCCGGAAGTCTGTTCGACTTCCACAACATTCAGAAACCAAAGTGTGGCTTCTGGTTGGCTGCAGGAATCTCTTGCAGCCAATTGGAAGCCGCGGAAGCCCCATCGAACGTTCAGCTTCCAGAAATAGTTCGCAAACTGGAACAGTCATTTCTGTGTTCGAGAGCCAAAATGTTTGAGAACCAAACTGTTTGAAAACCAAGGTATGACTGTATACAGTAGAGGTCACCAAAGATGAGGTTATCTTTGGTAAAATTTCCATAGAATTTCCATGTGGGGCAAACTAGATAACCGCAGAACAAATACACCTTCTCAAAAAAAATACTCCACTCATTCTAGGTATTCTTCTTGTATATTCTTGTTAACAGATTTTAATTTTTTCCAATTGGCTTATCAGTTCTAATGCCTTAAGCTGTTCTGAGTGCTTCTGTTTCCTCCAGCATGGCTAAAAGCCAGGCCCATTGCAGCTGAAGGGAAATATAATAGAACAGAGCAGCAATGGGAAACTCGCAGCTACTGAAACTTTCCTATGCAGTTGAATGAGCCTTGTTAGAACTCTGTGGTCTAGCTATACAACCTTCCCAGACCTTCGTACTGAAAGGAGTAGAGGAAGGACTTGGTACTCACTCAGCAGTGTAACGTGACAAAAACTTCCACCAGAAACTTTCTCCCCCATTTTGTCCTAATGTCATAGACAAAGGGTTGATCCTACTGAGTCATCAGATTTTTTGCATCTACCCTCACTGTTATGCTCTCCTTTATCCCAAAATAACAGCAGTTAGGATGGTGAGATCGAAGGCAGGTCTTCTGCAGCTTTAATAAGTTGGGCAGAGGAAGGAATTTCAGCAAGTGCAATTTGCATGAAAGCCCATGATAGATGTAGCATGCATGGAAAGCAAACACACACACAAATACACACACAGGTTATGTGTACAAAGTAACACATAATCATAAAAACAGAAATAGCATTTCAGTATAAAACAAATTACAGAGATGCAGTTACTGACAGTAAAGCTTTTAAGATGAATATATGTAGACCAACCACAACGAGGACTGAGTCATGGGAGGAGTATTTATATAGTAAAAAAAATAAAAAATGAGACGAGTCCGCATCAAAACTGCTCAATTTGGCTTCGGCCCAGACTACATGTTTTTGCCTGACCAGACATTCAGATGAAGCAATGTTACATACATTAGCAAATGGAACTTTTGATGCTTTCCAGTATTGTGCTATTACCAATCTGGCTGCTGATAGCAACATAAACAATTGATTTTTATAAGTTATAGGAGGATTGACATTTGTGTTCTCAAGAAAGAAGGGCCATGGAGCTTTGCATGTAGGTTCTTTCTCTGAAGGGAAGAGTAAGGATCAGAAGGTGAACCTTCGTGTTCTATCTCTGGGTCACGCAGTTCCTAGGGCATGCAAGAAGAAGCGTGTGGGTGTGGGGAGCTGGTGTTGCAGGAAAGAGCAGCAAAATGTTTAAAGGAAATAATAATTAGCCGAGGGGGTGGGGAAGTGGGGCAGGGCCAGTATTTCAGCAGTCAGTTGATTTATCTTCAAACGCTAGATTGCTGCACCTTCCTCAGAGCAGAATGCCTGCATTTTCTTTTTGTACCTGGAAAACACTGAGGACATTTTGGGTGTTACCACCGTCAAAAAAAGCAATGCTCTTAGCATTGCTCGATCTGTTATCAGCCAGGATATATCACTCTGTGTTTTAAAATGTATCTTGTCATCTCTCTCCATCTTTTGATCTTCCACTCCTACTCTTAATTTTCAGCAAGGGTAATGCAAGCTTACTTCAGACATGCTTTGTCAGTGCATCACGCTCCTAAAATGCAGCCTCAGCTACTGTTTCAGACTCTGGTTTGTCCTGTACCAAGGACAGTGAAGCAGGCAAAAGCTCAGATAGAAACTTCAGAGTCATTTCTCTGGCAAGCTTCACCAGGAGTGTCCCAATTCCGCTTTTAATTTGAAATAGACTAATCGTTTTGTCTTTCACAAAACTAGAGACATAAAAAGTAAACTAGCCCTTAAAGTAATAATATTGAAAAACAGAATAATACATTAAAAAAGAAACCTATCGTTAGCTCTCAAAGTCATCTGAGTCCAGCCTAAGGACCCAGTTTTTCTGAACAACAGTTTAGTGCTTCCTGTGAGCAGGATGTCAATAATGCTGAGTTAGGTGGCATTCCAGAGGCCTTGTTCTTTATCACTTAATCCCTATGTGTGTTAAAGGGCAAAGTAAACATTCCAATAAGTATTCCCTTCCTGGCTGAGCAACCTTCAGTCCTGTCATAATTACAGGCACCTTGAGACATTGCTGCTCGTCCAGGGACTCTCATATAGCTCACTTGCTACCAGCACTTTCTTTGAGCAAAGAGAAAGCCTGGTATTTATGGTTCCTCTGGGTGGGAAGATTGTCTGCAGCCATTTTGAATTGCTCTTCAGATGTATGGCAACCCATGTCAGAAGTGTAGATTTTGGCGGATTACTTCTTAAAAAGCTCAACAACATTTCTCTCTGGATTTTCACCCTTATGAAATATGGTAACCCTACAAAATGGAGGGGCCTGATTTGAAGGCCTTGGTTCAAATATAGTACATGGTGTAGTCTACTGTAAATGGGGCCATTGTCATCTGAATATTGTTACTGTTTCAGTTTTGACAATCTGAAAGGGCGGTTTTCTGCCTTATGTTGAAACCCTCAATTTTAAAAGACTATTTATATAAACACTCATATTCTGGTGTACAGACAAAACTAAAATCCCTTTTCAGACATTTAGTCTTCTGCTGCTGCCCACATGAAAAATAACGTTTACCTGAAGTGTAACTCTGGGATTAAATGAAGGCTGGATTCCTCTCCCCCCGCCACCCCTTCCAAAGTACTGTACAGTGGTACCTCGGGTTACATACGCTTCAGGTTACATACACTTCAAGTTACAGACTCCGCTAACCCAGAAATAGTACCTCGGGTTAAGAACTTTGCTTCAGGATGAGAACAGAAATTGTGCTCCGGCGGCGCAGCAACAGGAGGCCCCATTAGCTAAAGTGGTGCTTCAGATTAAGAACAGTTTCAGGTTAAGTACGGACCTCCAGAATGAATTAAGTTCTTAACCCGAGGTACCACGGTATATTACTACTAAACTTGACAAAAGACAGATGCAGGAAAAGTTGTGCTATTGTGGTGCTGGGGAAACTTTGGTCCCTCAGATGCTGGACTACAACTCCCATCATCCCTGGTCATTTGCCCATGCTGACTGGGCCTAATGGGAATTGGTTCCCCCAGCCCTGTGTTTTTGTCTTTGCTGGTTGGGGAGGTACTAGTTTTGCAGCTTTGTGTGCTCCAGACTCATGCCCGTATTAACAACCAGAAACCTACCATGTGTTTCTAGACTCTTAGGCCAACATTACACAGACACATTAATGGTGCGTGTTGTGACGTGGGGTTTGTGATTTCAGCTCTCTTGACATAATATGCTGGAGACAGTTCTCTAGTAACACTTCTTTATTCAAGCAAACAAGACTGAGACTGAGGAGGGGAAAGCTACATTTATAGGGACAGGGAACTAACTAGAAAGGATACATTTTGGAGGGAACAATATCAGGCAATCACAGTCCTGCCTTTTGGAGGAAACCAATAAGACAGAGGATCCAAATACAGCAGCTTAAATGAACCAATAGTAGCTGTACCCTCTGGAACCAAAAGGCAGTTACTTTACCCTAATGCAAATACAGACAATAATAATACAGACATAAAATCCTTTGACTCAATACACAACAGTGCGTACACGCATTCCCCAATAAAAAGCACAAAGTTGAAAATAGGAAATAGTAATTTGTTAACCGCAGCTAGTGACCTCTTTCCCAGAGGACACAATTAGTGTGCCCTTGGAAGAACGCTACATTTGTGTGTAAATGCTTACAAGGAGCACTTCATTACGATGGAGACAAAAGCACTGATTTCTGTGACTGCTGATTAAATAATTCTGTTGCCACTGAGTTGTGGAATCTCAGTGGCGTTAATCAGGCTGCAATGTAGTCATCATGCCTTTGGACACAGAGGTGTCTCTTGTTTCTAGTGGAGGTCGAGGGTATAATTTGAAATCAGCCAGAGACCTTGGCTAGGCCAAGCATCCTCTTTTCCTAGGCATTGCACAAACAAAGGGATGGAGAGTATACAAGCTTTAACTTAAGAGCAGCAAAACAATAGGAGAGAGTCCGGCCAAGGACAGCAGTGAGATAACAACAATGAGAGCTAACAGCCTAGTACTTGGGCTGCCCTCCCCCCAGCCCATTCCTGCCCTTCCCTTTCATATTTTGCAGAAGGAGCTTCCAGTGCAGGCTTCTCTGTGCCACATTCCTCCTGTTTTATAAAAAGAAAAGAAAAAAACCGATTGACATGTTAATTACACCCAAATCCATGTGAGTTTGATCCGATTCCAGCTCAGCCCCCAAAAGTTGCACATAGAGAGAGAGAGAGAGTCTGAGCTGCGTGTCAAACATAATTGAAATTCTGCTTGAGGTTGAAGCTGGGGGATTATTATACTGTACAGCAGTTTTGTGTGCTGCTTTCTTATTTCTCTCTCTCTCTCTCTCCCCCTTCCCCTCCTGTCCCCCACTTCTTGGCTGTATTCCAGGTATTAATCAAAGCACAGTTTTCTCCTGCGAAGCCCACAACATAAAGGGACTGTCTTCATCCCGGACGGCCACTGTGCAGATTAAAGGTGAGAGAGATCCTTCCCTGTTCTTCCAGACAAGGAAATTGAATGGACTGTCAAGAGTGGGAAGAAAGCAGGGAAACACAGTTTCTGTTTCTCCCTCCTTCCCTGCCTCCCTTCTACCCACCCCCACCCCAACAGGAACAGTTTTGAGCTGCTTTCCAGCAGTGCCTTCTCTCTCTCTTCTCAGCAAATGAAATAAAGCACTGTGCTCACTGTTTGGTATGCGGGCCTGTGTCCCTGCAGCAAAATTTGCAATCAAAACCAAACCCCAACTGGCACAGGAAGGGAAGATGTGACACGAAATAACAGATTTTCCTTGAACCGGGGCATCAGAACTGTTTGTGGGAGGAAGGTGGGCCACAGTGATGTCATCTGCAGCGGACGAACAGGGAAATCTTCCTTTTCTGCACAAGTTTGATGCCTTCGTAGCAAAAATACCACCCCAAACCTTCTTCTGTCTTTTCTCCCCTCCCACACACCCACACTTCCCCCCCCCCCAGCCCTCTAATACATTGGCATCTCGTGAACTGCAGAGAACAGGAGGAGGCAGATCACCGTGAGGGCAATTAAATTTCAGGAATGTTATGCTTCTGTGGATTTCTGTGCTTTGCAGTGCCAAAGCTCTCATTTAAAGCTGGTAATTTGGAGCCCTATTAATAATTTTTGTTCCTTTCACAACTGCTGCTTTCCTGCGGTGTTTCCTCCCCTCATAAGAAGCTAAAGTAGCTGCAGGCCAGGAGGGACTCACGCTCTTTCTTATTTTTAGGGCAAATCTACAGCTTTGTTTTGGTTGGTTGGTCATATTTTTTAGCAATGCAAAATGCGATTAGTTCATTTTATATGGGTGCATTGTTGTGGATGAGGATTATCAGAACCTTTATTTTCAAAGGGCTGTTTCTTTCTCCCCTGATTTTAAAAAAATGGCTTTGCGTTTTTTTGTTTTGTTTGTTTGTTTGTTTTTGCTCTGCCCACCATTGGAATGTGGCCACTGAGTCAAACCATTGTTGTGTCTTCCCCCAGTATTGTCCACTCGGACCATTTAAAATACAAAATAAAAGATTCAGAAGGTAAAACAATAAAACAGTAGAATTCTCTCAGACTGATGGTGGTTTTTGCAGGAGGTGATCTTCCTGTTCTGACATCAATGCATTTCACAGGCCATATAGGTCTGATAAGCAGCACTGTGAAAATGAGGAAGGAGCTGTTCCAACTGAATTCACCCAGGCCATTGGTGGTCTTTGATGCTTATGGCGTGAGTCCTCGGCTTCTCATCAGCAGATCTTTTGGTAGTCCCTCAGATGGTGCAGAGGGGCTTCCCCACCTAGACTCTTTCAGACTATAGTTGGTTCCTTCAAGAGCTGATGGTGTAAGCTCCCTGGCTTCTCCTCCTCCTGACATAAATTCCTAGAGGAGGCCAGGTGAGGTGAATCATCTCTTCAGTTTGAAATCAATATCCTTCCTCATCCTCAGGCTCTCTTTCTGAGCCAAACAGTTGGAGACTGCACCTCATATCAGCTACCCAGCAGCCATTGGATGCTGATGGTGGTTCATCTGCAGTCTTCAAATTGCACCTGTGGGGCTCTCTGGCTTCCTTGACCTTACACCAAGAATATCCAATGTGATGCCCCCTGATGTTGTTAGACTGAAGTTCCCATCAGCCTCAGCCAGCATAGACAACAGTCTGGGATGGTGGGAGCCCTTAACTACTGTTACTTCCTGCATCACCTGGATATGCTAAGCTGCTTGAATTAATTAACAGTCGTAAAGAGATCATAATTTAATGGTGGGACAAATGTTTTGCATGCAGAAGGTCTCAGATTCATTCCCTGGCATCTTAGGAAAAAGGATGTCCGGTAATGGTAAAATCTTCGCCAGAGATCCTTGGGAGCTGCTGCTAGTCAGAGTAGACCAGGGTTTCCCAAACTTCGCTCTCCAGCTGTTTTTGGACTACAATTGGCACCATCCCTGATCACTGGGCCTGGTAGCTAGGGATGATGGGAGTTGTAGTCCAACAACAGTTGGAGACCCAAGTTTGAGAAACCCTGGAGTAGATAATACTCAGTTTGATGGACAATTAGATCTGAAGTCAACTTCCTATGCATCTGTGTCTTGTTTATCACTGGAGAAACCCAGGGTTGAACCTGTGGTGTTCTACATGCAAACCGTTGTTACATACCGTATTTTTCGCCCCATAAGACGCACTTTTTACCCTCCAAAAATGAAGGGGAAATCTGGGTGCGCCCTATAGGGCGAATGCAGGCTTTCGCTGAAGCTTGGAGAGTGAGAGGGGTGGGTGCGCACCGACCCCTCTCGCTCTCCAGGCTTCAGGAAGACATCCGCAGCCTGGGCAGCCCTGCAGGAGGTCCAGCAGGGCTGTCTAGGCTGCGGATAGCAGCCTGCTTCCCGGAGCGTCGGGCGCCCTGAAAGCAGAGCGCCCGGCGCTTCGGGAGCACATCCGAAGCCCGGGCAGCCCTGTGGGAGTTCTCCGCAGGGCTCCCCATGCTGCGTATAGCAGCCTGCCTCCCGGCGGGTGGGGCGCCCTGAAGCAGAGCGCCCCGCTCGCCGGGCAAACATCCGCAACGTGGGGAGCCCTGCAGGGGTTCCCCGCAGGGCTCCCCACACTGCGGATAGCAGCCTGCCGCCGGGCGGGCGGAGCACCCTGAAGCAGAGCGCCCCGCGCACCGGACAGACATCCGCAGCGTGGGGAGCCCTGCAGGGGTTCCCCGCGGGGCTCCCCACGCTGCAGATAGCAGCCTGCCGCCTGAGGCAGACATCGGCCAGCCCCACAAGCTCAGGGAGGTGCAGCGCCCTTCCTCGACCTGGTTTGGTTTCCCCGACCTGCTTTTTGGGGGGGAAATAAAGGGAAAAATTTTTTCCTTTATTTCCCCCCCAAAAAACTAGGTGCGTCCTATGGGACGGAGCGTCCTATGGGACGAAAAATACGGTACTCCTTTCAGAAGCCGGATACTGTTGAAACAAATTTCTGGCCTTGAGGGAACTTTGGCTTGATGCAGCAGGGTTCTTCGTACATTCCGAGGAATATACTGCACTGTGTCCACCCTCAACATAAAGGACCATTGTTACCAAACAGAACTGGGACTGATTGCACTGTCACACATGTTGGTGACAAAACATTTGGCAGTTAAGAATGTAAGGAGATGAACGAGTCCAAAGGCCTATGCAGTCCTGCATTCTGTTCTTACGGGAGCCAACCTGATGCGTATGGGAAACCCAAAAGCATAAGGTGGGTGCAGCAGCACTCTTCTTTTCCGTTCAGGGCAAGCTGCAAGAACACCTTTCTTCCTTCTCCCTAGAAGTTTGCTGAGAGATAAAGAGATGCTGCCTCTTAGGGCCATATAGGTAGAGTTTATAGCCATGTTTACCAATCTTTGAAGCAAGACAAAGGACAGCGCTGCAAGGAAACAAAACGGAGAATAAGGGCAAAGTGGATTTATGGAGAAGGATCCTGGCAAGGTGTGGGGAACCATTTCAAGAGAAAGTGGCAGCATGAATGGAACTGCTGAACCAAGAGTGGGAGCAGGAGATGACGGGAGCAGGGAAGGGGTGGGCTGGAGGGAACATATGGAGTGAGAAGATTGGGAGTAAATCAGAGGAGCGGGGGCCAGAGCAGTAAAAGAAGCGAGGGGCAAACAGCCTGGGCTGACGTGGTTCAAAGACAACAAAACAAGCCAAGGAAGACATTGCAGATGGCTCAAAGCAGGGAGTCATACGCACACATGTAGTTTTTCCCAAGTGCAAATCCTCTGGGTGAAGTCCAAGGATGCCATTCTGCAGAGGCATCTGCTAACGTAAGAGAAAGAGAGGCAATTTCCATTCATTCTCCCTTCCCCTTTGAGCCCACTGCACCACCTCCCATGCTCCAAATCTAAATCTGGAACAGATTTCAGTGATTCTGAACCCAGCTTGGCTCCTGGAAAGAGATGTGGCAGGAGGAAGCTGTGATTTCGACCAGCTTCATCTGTGGCAACTCCAGCGTTTTTAAAATTTTATTTAAAAAAGAAAATTTTGATCAAGACCTGGTCACTTCAAGATTAAATTACTAACACATTCTACATGGAGTATGAAGAGTGTTCAGTAGCTTCAGTTGGTGTACATATTATATGGACCTGGAAGTCCATCAGATGGACTTTAAAATTCTGCAGGATTCACAACCTGTGGTTTGACTTGTACACTAATCTCAAGCCTCTTCTGTGTTTCACATCTCTGAAGTATTAGCTATTTGCAACATCAGCCATTCCTCCTTCACCACTGGCTGGTTCAGCACTGTACCTGGTTCCGCAGTAGGCTTCTCCCGTTTTTCTCCCATGTGAGCCTAGATTTTAAGTTTAAGTACTGTAAAGGCAAATGATGTGATTACTCCTTTAAAGCTAAGCGAGTCTCAGCCTGGTCAGCTGCTTGGAAGCCTCATGTGAGCTCTGAGCCTCAGAGTGGCGTATAAGTGCAACAAAAAGAATGGATTTTGGCTTAGCACTAAAGCATTTAAACGTTGGTAAGCCACATGGATACATATGTGAATGTATGACACCCAACTGCTTTGGGTCCAGAATGACATTGTAGTGGTTGTTTAATAAGAGGAATAAGACAAGTTTGCATTTGTTTTATGAAATTGGCCCAAACATACCTAGATCTACTTGGAATTCTTTTTTTAAAAGAAACCCCAAACCTGTATACTTTCGGTGTTTAAAATAGGAATTAGTGGAAATCAACTCCCAGCATATCATTTCTACCACCTGCCTATTAAAAGGACTAGGCTTTGCTTCCACGTTCCAGCACCCCTGCCCCTCTGACAAGAGAGATGCTATGCAAAGCTTTTAGGAACTTCAGGCTAGCACTGCTTGCATCTCAGATTCCACAGCAGAATGTTTTGAGAAGTGCCTGTGTCAAATGTTCTGTGTTTGCTATATCTGTTTAAATACCAAACACTGAATAAAGAGAATAAGTTATTCAGTGTTAATCAGGATTTATAATGCCACGTTCATACAAAGCTTGATTAGCACCTCTCAGGGACCTTATCCAAATTCCCAGACTGTAGTGTCTGCACATTTCCATATAAATATCTGCTCAGTTCTACATATGCTAAACAGCATCCGTCCTTCTTTTTCAGCTCTCCCCTTTCCACCTCTCAATGTGACAGTAACTCAAATCACCAGCAACAATGCCAGTATCACTTGGCTGCCAGGATTTGATGGCCGTTCTCCACTTCATTCTTGTACAGTTCAGGTATGTGACACGTGCATAATACCTCCTTGGCCAAAGCAAATAGTCAAACCCAGGAAATGTTTTGCTAGATAGCCCCTTGCTTTGCATGTCTGGGACCCTGGAGGCAGGGCTTTTCTACCCAGAAATTCTGTGGGCAACGGGCCTCAAAGGATGCAGTGCTTAATTTGTGACCAGAGCAGCATGGACCAAAATAAACTACTGTCTTGGAAAGACCCTGCATAGGAAGATAATCAAGTGTCATTGCAAAGTTCTAGTTTGCTGTACAGTGATGATACGATGTGCATGCATAGAGCTCTCCTATTCACAGGAGGAACCTGGACCAATTTGAATCCCTCTCCCCTTGCATGGAAGAGTGCTGTGTGATGGTACATGCACAGAGCCATTTCTCAGGCACGCTGATGAATCCCACTTGTAAGTTCTAGTAGGACATATTCCATGCGTTCATAGGCAAAATAAAATACATAATGTCCCATTTTATTTTTAATTTGGGGAACTGTCCTATTGATGGTCAAGAGACTTCTGCTATTTTTAAAAGGACTGCATCTAGTGACTAATAAAGTATATTGACAGTATATGTAATCTCTACCTCTGGTGTTTCACAATTTTTTATATAAGGTGTAAGCCACCCAGAGTGATTGGGGAAACCTAGCCAAATGGATGGGGTATAAATAATAAAATTGTTGTTGTTGTTGTTCCCTATATTGATACTATACATATTTTACGTAGTCCTTCCCCAGTGTTCAGTGCTGGCATGAGACTAAGCCTGTGGTATCACGTGCCTCAGCTTTAGTGCCCAGAGAAGTCTTAACATCTGATGTAACTTACAGCTCCTCCAGATAACCTATTTATTGAGTATTCATCCAGATTTTCTTGCATAAAGCTTATGTGAAACCTGTGGCTGATCTTTTTTGGGCATCTCTTGTGATAGGTTTGCAGGTATGCAACAATGAGCATTCATTCTGATTTTACTGACCAGTGTTTGTACATCTTCCCATTAATCATTAGTTCATCCCAAACTTTTCAGTGGATTTCTTCTTCATGTGAAAAGTGTGTTTGTTTGTTTGTTTGTTTGTTTGTTTGTTTGTTTGTTTGTTTTAGTGGATCTGTTGCACATTTAAATTTCCAGTATGTGCTTGAATCCCTCCTGTCTGACATTCTGGAGGTGACTTTACATATTTTTGAGTTGGCAACATGCAAGCCTAAATGGCAGTTCATTGATTGGTACTTTATTGCGAGTTGCACAGCAGTTTGAAACAAATGCACACCTGCATATTCCTGCATTGCAGGGGGTTGAACAAGATGATCCTCAGGATCCCATCGAACTCTACAATTCTTTGATTCTGTGACTGAATTTCGCTGTTTAGAATGTGAGCTGAGTGGATTCTGTGCATTGTCCAGCAAGTAAGGTAGTTTTATGCTTGCTCGACAAGTGCTTGGTTGGCAACTCGCCCTACATTTGCTGTGCCACTGCAACCGCTGAACAATGGGTGTTGGGGAGATCACACAGTAAGTAAGGCTTAAACTGCAGACTGAACACGTGGTGAAGCAATTACGCAACCGCTTTAGTAAGGCCAGCTCCTTTTAACTCACGTTTTCTCTCATCATGTCAAGTTGGTCCATTTAATTGATCTTCTGAGTGAACCAATTCACGCTGTTCTCTGGTGTGCTGTTGTCAGAGATGAGTCATAGGCACAGCTGTCAAGCAAGAACTACCAGCCAGAACCAATAAAGATCACTATTGCCCAGGCAGAGTCCCAGACTAGTTCTCTTTGCCCCATAGTCGGCACCTAGTGCGGAAGCAGAAACCAAGGAGTTCTGGAACTTTTAAAGTGAGCCCAGAGGAGTTCAGAAAGAAACTGTTAATCCAGCAAGGCTCCAGAGGAGATTGAGAGACTTGTATCTTCACTGCAAATTCCTCCTTCTCCTTCTAAGATTAATCTACTGGGATCATTGTTCACAGCTAAGTCTTCTTGCTTTTCCTGAATTGATCTTTGCACCCAAGGTGACACTTGGGCACCCGGGCACCTTTCATGCCAACTCTGAGATTCCCACTGTATCTGCTGCCGCTTTTGCTCTTGGAGCCCAGGTGGCAGAGAATCAGTGACCAGGGCAGGACACAGATAGATTATTGGAAGCACAAGCAAGACGTTCATTTGGGACTTGTTCGGTTCTCCCAGGTCCTAATTTGCACTGGGATTCTCTGCAGGGTCCAATTGTGGGATCCTGACACCCTTGTTGCTGAGGAAAGCTTGGGGGCACAGAATCACTCAGATACCTGTAAACCCTTTATGGCCTAGGGGAGTGGTCCAACTCTTTTCTTCTTCTGCATATGGGGCACCTGTGCACAGGACATCTCTGGATCCCAGGCTCTTGGCCCAGCTCATCATGACAGTTGTCCCAACAACATTCAGTTCATCCTTAAAAGATGCGAATGGTTAAAAACAGCATGATCTCCCTGGACTCTCCCCGCTTATTGCGTCAGAGAGTGGGTTCCCTGCACTCCCACCATTGTCAGCATTCTGCCTTGGAAGGGAATTAACAAAAGCCCAAGGCAAGCGGCTGAGGTGATCCAGCTTCCTTCTGCTTCGGCAGGGTTGCGGAAGGAGCTTGTGCATACTACTTGCATGAAATAAAAGAACCCATTGAGATGGCGATGATGACATGAGTCGTGACTCTCTGCACACAGCGGCTTTGCTCTTCTTTCTCGCACCATTTCTGCTGCTGCCGCTCTGCTAGAGAGGCTCCGTCTTGACAGATTAGAATGACTTTCCTCCTGTGCATTGGAATGCCACGCTTGCCCCGCCGAGTACAGCCTATTCTTCCTGGTTTGCACGTCCACCAGTCACTGTACAATGCTAATCTGTCTGGCTTCTGAGTCCC
Source organism: Podarcis melisellensis (assembly GCF_964234715.1). NCBI lineage: Eukaryota > Metazoa > Chordata > Lepidosauria > Squamata > Lacertidae > Podarcis > Podarcis melisellensis. The sequence continues at coordinate 43,130,052 of NC_138528.1, forward strand.
TCCCCCAACCTTCCTATTTCTCTTTTTCTTTTCTTTTCTTTACAACTGGTGAAGGGGGGGGGGCGGAACAAAGCAAGAGCAGCTCAGATTTCAACCTCCCCAGGCAGCCTCATTTTCCTAAGCTTCCCAGGCTTTTCTGTCCCATGCTGGAAGGGAAAAAGAAACAGGGATTTCACTCTCCAGTCAGGCTTAACATGACAGCCACCCTCAGTTATAGGGCCTTGGGGAATGGCAAAATGAGTACCTCTCAGGCACCCTTGTCCACTGACCCATATTTCTACCTGCCTCTAACTGACAGAATGTTTGTCATTCTTGTAAGCAATGTTGTTGTTTTTTTAAGCCAAAAAGTGGTACCCACATTTTTAACATCTGGGGGGGGGAGGTGCCTGTTCTTCATACCCTTGAGTACCTGCAGGAAAAAAGCATTGCTGGTAGCGCTGGAGACAGCAACAGTTCCCTATGTCATGCCCACACAGGAACACCGCCTCACTGTTTGTTGTTAACAGGTTTTATAGCTTCACAGACCTGCACTGTATGTTTGACCAAAGCTGGCAATGGGACAAAACAAATGTGACTGTACATCAGGAGCATGGTTAATGTAGTGCCCTCCAGATGTTGTTGGACTGGGCTTATGGGAGTTGTTATCTGAACTGGAGGGTGCTATGACAGCTACCCTTGCCATTCACGATAGAAAACAATAATTCTATCATATCACTTTCAAACAATAGTTTTTAAAAGGATTAAGATTCTCTCTACAGTTCAGTGTGCAGGTGTGTGTGTTTTTTTAAAAAAAATAGGCATACAAAAGTACTAAGTCAAATTAAAAGGATCCAAGATCCAAACCCCCCATTATCCTGTGTGGAAGAACACAGCTACAAATTGCATCTTATTAGATAAACAGCAAAAGATAATAGTGTTAGATGGGAGGAGTATTTCCTTCTGCTAACTGAGCACACAAAGCCAAATCCAGATTCAGAGGGCTATATCAGGGAGAACAATTAAGTTCCTCTAGAAATGCACATAACTGCAAGCCTTGAAGGATTTTGTTGAACGCTTATTTATTTTTTGTTGAACTGTCACTTCAAAATGTAGCTCATTTATAGTCTTCCTTCTTCTGTATCCTTGGTTTGTAAGACAGTTTTGTTGATAATGAGCAGTTCCCAGAGTCTATCATACCGTTGCTGGACAGATGGAGTTTATTGCTTTCCCATTTGTGCAGTTGATTGAAGTCTTGCTTCAATTAGAAGAGAGAGAAAAAGGTGGGGAGGCGGAAGGGACCAGTTTAATGCCAAGTGCTGGGAGTTGTTTTGTTCCCATGAGGCTCAGAAAGAGTATCTTTAGGCTCTTTGGAGGGCTGTAGCTGGTGATGATGATAGGTAAAGGTAAAGGGACCCCTGACCATTAGGTCCAGTCGTGACCGACTCTGGGGTTGCGGCGCTCATCTCGCTTTATTGGCTGAGGGAGCCGGCATACAGCTTCCGGGTCATGTGGCCAGCATGACTAAGCCGCTTCTGGCAAACCAGAGCAGTGCACAGAAATGCTGTTTACCTTCCCGCCGGAGCGGTACCTATTTATCTATTTGCACTTTGACGTGCTTTTGAACTGCTAGGTTGGCAGGAGCAGGGACCGAGCAAAGGGAGCTCACCCCGTGGCGGGGATTCAAACCGCCGACCTTCTGATTGGCAAGTCCTAGGCTCTGTGGTTTAACCCACAGTGCCACCCGCGTCCCTCTGGTGATGATGATAACCATCTTCAAAACTCTTGGGCCATAGGGAATGCCCTCTAAATGGGACAAAATGTTCCCACATGCCCAAGCAGGTGTCGCCCAGCCAAGAAGTTCTTTTAGAGTTTTTGGTTTGCTTACAGCCTCTAGCATTTTGAAGAATTAGTCATTGCATATCAATGTTCTGAAGCCAAGATTATGTGAAATGTATTACTTGTTGGATGCAACTCTCCTAAAGATTTATGGCATAAAAAAAATTGAGTCACTTTATGTTAAATCCATGAGAGTGTATTTGGCTTGTGTGTTCATATCTGCTTTATCTCCCTTCTGCAACAGGTGGCTGAGCTACAGGAAGATGACGTTTCCACAGAAGTTGTCCCTGTCCCCTCCTTTTCCCAGGCTTTTCCAGGATTAAAGCACTCTACCAATTATAGTGCTCGGGTCCAGTGCACTAATGAACTGGGCAGCTCCCCTTTTACAGACTGGGTCTATTTTCAGACCATGGGATTAGGTAAGAACATGGTTTCATGGAAATAGTGAAACATTTTTCCATTAAGCTATGCAGTTCTAGGGCAGAAAACCATTGAACAGCTTGACCGCATCTCCCATTGTAGTAACTAAATACAAGGACCATATAATTCACATGGCTGATTCAAACAACCAGCCATCAGCTTCAATTTTTTGCCATTGTTGTGCCTTAGACTGTAGTTTACTCATGGCAAATCATGTGAGGGTGTTCCTAGTTCATGCAGATATAAAGGTGATGCTGGAGTTTCCCAGTATTCACAGCTTATTCCAGGAGAGAAAAAAAATCTTAGATGTTCCAGGACCTCAAGAGTCCCTTTGGTGAATTTGCAAGGGAACTAGCAAATGAAATAGCTTTTTGCCCTAAGGCTGTTCCATACCTCTCTGTCCCTGAGAGTTCTCTCTCTCTCTCTCTCTCTCTCTCTCTCTCTCTCTCTAACAACAGAATATATGTTGTGATTTTCTTTCCATTACAGCACCAAACAGTACTCCACAAAACGTACACATTATCCAAAGAGATTCTTGTCTGATTTTGGAATGGGAAACAATGGCTACAGAAATGCATAGGGAAAATGCCCTCGGATACAGGTTGGAGTGGAGTCAAGATAACATCACTCAGGTAACAGACTGAGCAGCATAAACATTGCCTTGGTGGATCACAGCATGGTCCAAATTCTGTTCTAACCGGAGCCAGCCAAACGTCTCTGGGATCTCACAAGCAGGTCATGATAATGAGGACCATCCGTTGTTGTTTGTCCTAGTCATTTGATATACTCAAGCTGTGAGTAAATGCACATTTGAAACACACTCTTTCTATCAAAGAATTCTGGACACTGTAGTTTACCCCTCACAGAATTGCAATTCCCAGCAGCCCTTAACAAACTACAGTACCCAGAATTCTTTGCGGGAAAGAATGTGCTTTGAATAGGCTTTAAAGGCAGCACTTTTTTTCAGCCGGAATGTGCCCGTGAGTACCAGTGCCATTATAAGAGAACAAAGAAGGTGTTCATGGTAAGTTATGGCACCTCTTTTTCTAGAAAAACAGCACAGTTTAAAGGTATAGTACATACATATCTTCAGATGCCTGAAAAGAGAAGTTTCATTCTGCTATGTTGGCTCATGGCAGTGATAGACTTATCCTCCACAAATGGGTCTAATCCTTTGAAGAAGCCATCAAAGCTAGTGGTTGTCACCACATCTTGTGGCACCAAATCCCACAAGTTCATTAATGCAAATTATGCAAAAGGACTTTCTTTGATCTGAGCCTACTGCCAATGTTTTTACACATGAGGCTTAAATGGATTTCTGCTTGTATCCCTCCGTAATGAGAAAGGAATACCTATATCAGTTAGAATAGACTTTTGACTACGTTTTTTCATAGTATGCAACAGCTAACAATGGTTCCGTCACTTGTGTCAGGAACAGTAGAACACGATGCTTCTCTGTCTTGTCATGTGTAAAAATCGTGTTAGGCAGAGCAACTTGGATAGTAGATTCATCAGGAGGAAGCTGATAAAGGCTAATCATACATTCTGGATCAATAAAATTCATCATATTCTGTTTGTCACAGACTATTCCTTGTTCCAGATTTGCCAGGCAATATCTTGAGCTGTATCTCAAGTTACAGTGGTACCTCGGGTTAAGTACTTAATTCGTTCCGGAGGTCCGTTCTTAACCTGAAACGGTTCTTAACTTGAAGCACCACTTTAGCTAATGGGGGCCTCCTGCTGCCTCCTGCTGCCACCAGAGCACGATTTCTGTTCTTATCCTGAAGCAAAGATCTTAACCTGAAGCACTATTTCTGGCTTAGCGAAGTCTGTAACCTGAAGCATATGTAACCTGAAGCGTATGTAACCCGAGGTACCACTGTACCATCAACTATAAAAGTAAATTATAAAATTAATTCAGAGTGAGAAATTTAGTGCTTAGGGACAGTTCTAGACCAGGGGTAGTCAACCTGGCATCCTCCAGGTATTGTTGGATTCCAGTTCCCATCATCCCTGACCATTGCCCATGCTAGCTGGGGCTGATGGGAGTTGTAGTCCAGCAACACCCTCTGGCATTTCCTCCCCTTAGATATTTGACTGGCTCCGTTTCTGTTATCTTTTCATGGCCTACTGAAAACCTTCCTCTTTCAACAAGCATTTTAAGTTGAGATCTTTCCCAGACTGCATCTGTGTTGGAATGGTTTTAAAGATGTTGTTATTGTCGTTATCACTTCTTGTTTGCTGCCCTGGACTCCTTTGGGAAGAAGAGTGGAATACAGAAAAGTAATGAATAATAAATATCATTACAGCACCATATTAGCTGCCTGTGTTCTAGACTGACAGCTTGGAAATGAATCCTAAAAAGCCACGCGCAAGTCTTAGGAATGGGTTTGTGTCAAACTGGAAGGTGGTAACATATGTTATCCGCAGTCTGTTCTGGGTTTGATTTTGTGCAACATGCTCATTAAGGAGTGGAGAATTTCCTCCCCACCCCTCTCCTAATGCGGCTGTCACAGAGTTTGTAGGCACTACAATATGACAAAGAAAAAAAGAGAGAGAGCGATTACAATCCCACATCTCTTCAAGTATTTATTGTACCTCTGCAGCTAAGCTTGCATTGATTATTAGGAATTTTAATAAAAGTAAAATAAAAAAAAGCAATGCAGGCACAATATATTAGTATACAGTGGTACCTCGGGTTACATACGCTCCAGGTTACATACGCTTCAGGTTACAGACTCTGCTAACCCAGAAATAGTGCTTCAGGTTAAGAACTTTGCTTCAGGATGAGAACAGAAATTGTGCTTCGGCGACGTGGCAGCAGCAGGAGGCCCCATTAGCTAAAGTGGTGCTTCAGGTTAAGAACAGTTTCAGGTTAAGTACGGACCTCCGGAACGAATTAAGTACTTAACCAGAGGTACCACTATAATCGGTTTTGGGAAATCTCAGGGTTCAGAAAATTGTGGAGTTGCCTAAAAGTATACCTGCATTCAGGGAGCCTTACAGCTTCCTTGTGTGGTATTGTAAGCAAGTGCCAGATGAGTGCTGATCACCAATGGGTTTTTGTTTGCTTGCTTGCTTCAGGGGGAAATGATTGTACAGGAGACGAGAGCCAACCTCACTATGTGGAATCCCTTAAGAGATCTTACCATCAGGGTGTGTGTACTCAACTCGGCAGGCTGCGGGCCTTGGAGTGAACCCTTGCTGCTTACAGCTGAAGATTTAATAGGTGAGTTGCATGTGCTGTAAGCTTCTTCTTTTACAACTGCATCTTCTCCTCAAGGAAAATATTACGTCACTGTTAGTACTGTGCTTGCAATGAGCTGCTGGTTGCCACCGTGTTTTTCTATCTCTGCTCTTCCCAGCACTTACAACTGCATGTGTTGCATTTTTAAACGGAATGAGACCGAAGCGGAAAAACGTGGAGCAATCTAGCAAAAGCAAAGCGAAACAAACTCAGCTGCAACTGAGTTGAAAAAATATGTGCATGTGCGTTGAAAAATCTAGTTCTCATAATCCTTACAGGTTTCTCTACACCTGGGTTTTGTGTTAATTTCTGTACACTGAAGGTTCTGTTTGTGGATTGTGGGGGATTTGACTGTGAACAATAAAGTGTGTATATATGGATGGATGTACATTCCCAGTGCTTTTTTTTCTTAAAAAATGTTTAGGGGTACTCTCACTTTGACTCAAGAAAATCACCATTTTATAGTTCAAATCTGGAAAATAAATACAGTAAAAGGACAAAAGGACAAAGATTAAAAAATGTTTAGGGGTATGCGTACCCCTGCGTACCCCCCCCCCAAAAAAAAGCACTGTACATGCCTATACAGAAGTGCTTTGTGTGTAATAATTCCATAAGGTGTGAAGCAGGCCAAAGCTCTTTGAAAACATAGGAAATGGGTCTTACTTACACCAGTCCATTTAGCTCAGTGTTGTTGACACTGATTGTCAATGGCTCTTAAAAGGTTTCTGAAAGGATTATCTCCCAGCCCTACCTGGAGATTCTGGGAGTGAACCTGGAGTCTTGTGCAAACAAAGTGTGTTCCCTACCACCGGGCACTCCAAATCTGCAACTCTTAATCCTGTGCATGACGGTTTCCGATTCCCTACTTATCTGTGCACTGTGCATGGATGGCACATTCAGCAGTGAGGAAGGAGCTTGGGAAATCTTGTACCACATTGCACTTTCCCCCCCTCTCAAGGTTCACTGTGCTGCTTCCTCCCCCATCCCTACCCAAAATTGTTGTTCCTTTTTTCCTCACAGACCTTTAAATACATAGACACCCCTCAGGGTGTTTTTTTTTTAGTCTTAAAACCACCCTTTCTTCCTTTGCTAATTATGGTTCTTCTTCATAGCAGAGAGCGAAACAATACAAATAAACATATTCCACAGGTTCGAAAATGTGACTGATGTCAAAACAGGGCTGAGAAATTGTAGATGAAGGCAACAATCTTATACAAAGTTAGGCGCTCTCAAGTCCAATTATTTCAGTGGACTTAAAACACATTCTCTCTCCCTCTCCCTCAGCCTGAGGCTTGTTTGTGTCCCAACCACAGCCACACCTAACACAGTATGTTGCTGAGCTTATAAACGCTTGAAAATAAAGCTTCATTACGGAAATGCTGACACACCAAAACTATAGATCTGTAAAAATAATGAAACTTTGTTCTACGCTTGAGCCTGGTGGAAAATAAAAATTGCTTACTTTCTAGAATTAACTAGCTGGTACTGAATAGGCATTTCCAGTTCCCACTGCGTGTGAAATATCTGGGGCAGCTTGTTAGCATACGGGTGGGGAAGCTTATAAAAAGATTTAATGGTGCTGTTTGAGGAAACCAAATGCATTCTTATTTGAAGCACCCTCAGCCTACACCCTCAGCCTTGCGCCCTGTTCCTTCAGGGCTGTGGGAAGGGTCTAGTAGGCTCTTTCTGTTGCTCTCATCAGTGTCAGCAACAGAAAACAACTGGGTGTATGTGTGGCACAGGAGGGGCAAGGTATATTTTTAGGTGGGTGAGTTGTGTCCCACATGTTAAGATCTCTGAAAGAAAAATAACAGTATATTTATGCAATGGGGAGGCAAATGGGGGCAGCTCCCTGTTCATGGGGCACTTGTCTCCCCTGCCCCCTTCTAGTGCCACCTGTGGCTATCACTACTACTGGCACTGTACTATTGTGTCATTTACTTGATGCCAATCATGTTCTTAATGCATCAGAAGGGCCTTTTTCTGAATGGCGATGTGCCCAGTCTGTTTGAAGGCACTGCATTTGGCTGCCTTTGTCCCGTCCCAGTTGAAGGAGTGTGCTGTGATTTCCACAGGAACACTGGAGACATTTTAACTTTGGAAGAAGAATAAATAGGGAGCTTTCATGCCTGCCCCCTAGCAATAGCCACCAAGAACATGGGGTAGAGATGTGGGTTCTCACAACGCAACAGCCCCAATCCACATGGGAATACTCCCAAAGGTGATGACAAGCGCCTGGCCCTCAGGTGCTTCTGTAAGTGATGCTAAGTGCAAGTTTTTGTATCTAATTCGGACTTTAAACCAACACACAAAACTTGTGGGTTTAAAGTGGCATGTAACGTGTGAAGTAAACATTTTTAATGTAGGATGATGCAGTCTGGAAACGGAGAGCTTTTTTGGGTTAAGTTCAATATTGAGCTAGTGGACATTTTCCTGTTGTTTGTGCTGGTCCCGGGGGGAAGGTACTGGTACCGTAGTCCGAGTTCACAAGATGAGAGGCGAGGTCCGAAACAGGGAGCCGGGCAGGGAACAGGAATGCTGGAAGGTCAGAAGCAGGAGGCCGGGCAGGGAACAGGAACGCTGGAAGGTCAGGAGCAGGAGGCCGGGCAGGGAACAGGAACACTGGAAGGTCTGAAGCCAACAACGACGTTGCTCCCACAACCTGGGACCGGGCTGACTGACCTTTATCTTCTTCTAAGGCCAGGGGCGGCCCCGGCCCCCAGGAGCCCCGCCTCCCCTGGCCTTAATCCCAGGCCATCACATTGTTCTTTTTAACAAGCATGGTTTCAGGGTAAGGGCTAGAGACTTCCTCCCTCCCTATATAGCAGACCAGAGAATGAAGACCATTTGTTCCTGGTGCCAGCACCACAGGTGCATTCCTGATGGCGAACCTCCCACTTTTGCCAAAACGAAACAAAAAAATCAGAAATACTGATTTCTCCTCCTGGTGTTGTGGGTGTGTACCTTTCACAGTAATGATGTTGCTTGTCTGCTTCTTCGTTGCTGAGATAGAATTCCACCTTACTCCAGCATTTCCTGGTGAAAAATGCTGCCCGTCTGTACTAGTCCCACAATTTAAATTTTTAAAATAAAAACCACTGTCTGTATTTTAAGTGCAATTTTATTATGTGTTCTTCGTTTGTGGTGTGCAAGTGTGGTCAATCTCTCTCAATTGCCATCTGTTGGTTGCACAGTCTTAAATGTTCTTGGGATCAATTGCAGCATATTTTGCAAGGTTTGGAGGGGGGGAGAAGGGGGCTGACCAAAGACCACCCAGCAGTAATATACCACCCACTCCTAGCTTTTCTAGAGTGATTCTGGAGGTGAAAGTTGCTGGAATTTAAAGGGCACAAAATCAGATGTGTAAGTGGAAAGGGAATAGATTGCAGCAAATCAAGCGAGAATAGAGTACAGCCCAAATGTTCTGGTATCAACATGAAGGTGTACAAAATAGAAAGGTGAATAGAAGCATCTCTTATGAGAAAAGCATTGGGTGGAGAAGAGTGAGGCTGAATATAGCTAGGAACAGTATTAAGGATATGGACATCTGAGTGGAATGGTGTCAGGTATCCATGCATCTGAGGAGGCTAAATGGATTTTCCTGTCTACAGATACAGTTTTAGTAAGATTGTATATTTGCCAATAAAAATGGACTGGCAAAGAACAAGCATTGCTCAGTTTTTCCTCATCATCACATGTCTAGGGCTTTTATAGCTTTAGTCTAAATTGGGATGCTTACAAATTGGCGGATTTCATAATCTAATTTCCCCACTTTCTTTATGCTGATATTCAGAAGGCCTCTGGGGATGTTATCTTGCACAGCCTTAGGGTAAGGGAGGGGGGACAAATAAGTTATATTACAGCACTCCAAAATATCTGCATAATACTGTGTGCCACTACCGAAAAACACTCCATACACAAAAGATCAGGGGGGAAGTTTCCCTCTCTTTTGCTGATACAACACATTTTAACAGGAAATTTCCTATGCCCTGGGCAGCTCGCATGCAGATTATTCCTACTACAAGTTCCTTGTTCTGCTAAGATTTCCTTGTTCTCTTCAATAGCTAAAGCCCAATCCTAAAAGGCTGCTGCAATTGCATCTGGGATTGAAAGCAAGTTCAGTAGCGACTACCTGAGTGCTGCTTTCACAGACCACAGTAGACGCTTCCAAAAAAACTGTGCAATCCCTGCACCCTCCATCCCTACACTCATGTAAATTCTGTCATTCTTGCTTTTATATTTTGCTGGAATTTTGTAGCAACCTTATCCTGGCCCAGCAAGGATAAGGTAAACTCTTCATCAGATTCTGTTGAGGCTTTGGGCAACGAGTTTCAGCTCTTAGTTATTTTTATTTATTTACTAAGTGTATATCCTGCCCTTCCTCACAAAGGAGCCCATTGATCTTCAGAATATGCTCACCAAACCTGGAATTTGTAGTTAGGTTTTGAAGATGGTTGGTGGCTGCCACTCAAATGCTGGGATGTCCTGTCACAACAAGGTACACTCTATTGCTGTAATATCTTTTTCAGGTTCTTTGGGACATGGCAGATGTGTCTGCTTCTGATGTTTGAGTACTTACACTGTGGAACATGCCCATTTTAAGATGGATTACTTTGAGTTGCAATTTTCTAAATGTGATTTCCTACTGTCTCACTGAGGATTTCTTTTGTACACAGGAGGACAGAGACAACCTCCCTATGGCACATCCTGGGTCCCTGTAGTATTAGGCATTCTTACTGCACTCGTCACAGCAGTTGCCTTGGCACTGATCCTGCTGCGGAAAAGAAGAAAAGAAACTCGCTTTGGGCAAGTTCTTGTCATCATCATCTCTTAATCTGGATGCATTAATGCAACCACATTGCATCACAGGGTTGCCCATAACTATGTAGCAACCCAGGTTGGATTGAGGGAAACCTCTCCTATTTACAAAGTGGAGCTGGCTTTTAGAGCAGGAAAACTGAACAGGGCAAGAAGGAAGTGCCGTGGCCTGTGGCAGTGGCTAGCACAAGGATAGGGAGCCTGCAGTCCTCCCCATGTTGTTGGTCTCCAAATCCCATCAGTCCCAGCCAGCATGGCCAGTTGTCAAGGATGATGGGCATTGCAGTCTAGCAACATCTGGAGGGACATGGCTACCCATCATTGGCCTGATAATGCATCACAGCTGGCCAATATAGCTTGCTCTGCTCTGATCATGCTACAGTAGAGAGAGGAGGAATAAGGGGAAGAGAGGGAGCTGTATTGGCATCCTGGACAAGAACGAGCAGCATTGTGGGTGCTTCAGTAGGCCCAGTGTTTCTTGCTGTAGCTCAGTGGTAGAACACCACGCAAAGGAATACAGAGAGATAAAGAAACACAGCTCACAGAACTCTGTATGCAATTATAATTCAGTGGTAGAGCATCTGTTTTGCATGCAAGCTCAATCTCCAGCATCTTCAGACCTGGCTGGGAAGTCTCCAGTCCAGGCTACCTCAACCTCGGCCCTCCAGATGTTTTGAGACTACAATTCCCATCATCCCTGACCACTGGTCCTGCTAGCTAGGGATCATGGGAGTTGTAGGCCAAAAACATCTGGAGGGCCGCGGTTGAGGAAGCCTGCTCCAGTCTGAAACCATGAAGAGGTGCTGTCAGTTAGTCATTGTAGACAATACTGAGTACAGTGTACCAATGCCCTGGTATTCAGTATAAAGCAGCTTCCTTTATTGCTGGGATGGATACTGTTCCAGTGCTCCTCTTCATTCCTGAAGCCTTTGGAAAACCTGAGGCTGGAAGGGCCTGCCCAGGGAGCTCAGACCTTTTGCACAGCATCACTAAGGTGAAATGGTTGGAAATTCAGAGAGTTTCTAAGCTGTTGTATATGTATGTGGAACAACAATGCACCTTTGTAGCACTCCAGTGATAGTTTGGTAATGAGATTTTCATTTTGCTTCTTTTTGCTTCTTTTAGTCATGCCTTTGGCAGTGTGGTGGGAGGGGATCCAGTCGTCCATTTCAGAGCGGTGAGATCTTTCAACAGAGAAGGCCCAGAGCTTATTGAGGCAACATGTAGGTAAAATGTTCTGAGTGATTCTTTACTACAGATCCCATTGATCCGATGAGTTTCCAAGGCTCTCAGGGCAAACTGCTATTTTCTCCCCTGCTACTCCATGCAAAATTTTCTCATTATTTCTGTCAGACACTAAACGTTCCTCATGCAGGCACTAAGAAAGGAACACAGTGATCTCACTGACAGACTTTGACAAAAGACTCATCTTGACTCAGATGTAACTTTGAAATCCACCAAGATACTATAGTCAAAATCCCCTATCTAACTCTGCAATTTGTATATTGACTTCTTCAGCAAGCAAATCATACATTGCTGGATTGAGATGGAGGCAAGGGAATATTTTCCTTCTCTAGCCTAATCCGAACTATGGTTTAGAAACAAAATGACAATCCTATGCACATTAACTAGGGAGTAAGCCCTATTGACCAAAATGGGCCTTACTTCCAAGTAAGTGTGGCTAGGATTGAGTTTCATGTCTCATTGATTTCAGTGCGGCTAACCTCCAAATAAACACGCATATAATTGTGGCCCTAGATTTCACAAATTGTTTAAGTTATCAAGATGTACTGTACTGCAATAATAAGAAGCCTTGTCTCTCATAAGTTTCCCAACATCCAAGATAAATGGGGGCAACTGCTTTAATTACCATGCTCTGTTGCATATAGGACTGGCTTCAAGGACCATCAACTTTTTAGTTTTGGTAGCCATGTTGTGAAATACCTTATATGAGTAAGCTTCCGAGGTCTTTTACCACTTTTTGGAGACTGATTAACATTTCTTATTCATACAGACATTTACTTAATGTTACTTGAGTTTATCTTGGTTTGGTTGCTGCTGATATAGCATTTAAAGTGTATTAACTGGTTTTATTTTTTGTTAGCAACTTAGACATCCCTTAGACATGACCTAGATATGGAATTTAAACCTGAAGTGTACAAAATAGCCTTTATAATATACCTCAAGTGGAAGTTCAGATAGTCCACAACTTCAAAGATCTAATGGCTTCCAAACAGCTGTGATTTATCATCCGCAGTTTGCTTCTCAAATGGCCGTCTGTCAAACAGACTGGTGCAAGTCTGATTCGTTTTTGCTGCTTAAACTTTTTCTTATTTCCTGTTAGCTGTTTAAGAGAAATTCTCTGAAACTTCAGCACTGGGCGGTGGTGCAAAGCAAGGAAATAAATCTGGAAGTTTGAAGCATCTCGTATTTCATAAGATTAGAAAAGGGAATTGCTGTCGCAGCAATCGTGAACATACAAGTAGCCCAGAGGCGGGAAACCAGATGTTAACTGGACTTCAGCTTTCATTATTACTGACCTGTAGTCCTGTTGGCTGAGGCTGGTGGGAATTTGAGTCCAACAACATATGGAGGACCACAGGTTCCCCATCCCAGTACCAGAAAGGAACATCCTCTCTTAGTAGAAAGGATGAGCATCTTTCAAAGTCGGTGTCTTACTCAACACCATCTGGAAACCTCATGATTCTAGGGAATAGCAACAGTTAGGTTTACTGAGATTCTGTGCTTACATGCCCCTTTTTCTATCTCTCTTGTTTCTCCAGTGGACAGTATAGGTATCAGTGATGACTTGAAGACCAAACTGAAAGATGTCCTGATCCAGGAGCAACAGTTTACTCTAGGAAGAATGCTAGGCAAAGGTGAGTGTGAACCAGAGCCTGGACCAGGGTTGGGGAACTCGTGGCCATCCATATATTGTTGTACTCCCAACTTTCATCAGTCCTAGCAGGCTTGACCAATGGGCCTTGGATGATGGAAGGTGTAGTCCAACAACCTCTGGAGGACCACATTTTCTGCACCCTTGCATTATTGGGATTAATCCCAATGTGGCTAGAAGCTGTCTTTTATCTGGGTCTTAACAATAATTCTGTATATCCTTTAGTCTGCCCAATAAAAGCAGTGTAGAGCTATGGTTGGCAGTTTGAGGTACCCTGGGAACTTGAGAAGTCAAATAAGGGAAGAGATTCCGCAAAGGAAAAGGTAGAGAGTACTTTGTAAAATATATGGAAAAGAAGGAGATGAACGGGAGGTAAACAGAGAGCAGAAAGGCTGTTAGGGGAAAAGGGGAAAGCAATAAGAGCCAGGGTTAAACTTCTAACTTCCATTGATTTTGGCTGACTTTGGTTGAATTATGCCCTAAGTTCCCGCTGGCTCTTAATTGTCTATATTTCCAGAAGAGAGAGAGAGAGAGAGAGAGAGAGAGAGAGAGAGAGAGAGAGAGAGAGAGAGAGAGAGAGAGAAAGAAAGAAAGAAAGAAAGAAAGAAAGAAAGAAAGAAAGAAAGAAAGAAAGAAAGAAAGAATTGAATTTCAGTGTGATATTGCCCACTTACCTCTTTGAAAATCATTCCAGCAGGTTTTCATTGGAAGAGACCCTCTACCTAACCACTCCATCCTTAATGGCCCCTTGGATTAAAAATCAGTTGCATTATGCTTAAGGTTACCTTGTTCTCTTCTTGTGATCCTTATTAGGGGAATTTGGGTCTGTAAGAGAGGGTCAGTTGAAGCTGCCTGATGGCTCTCTCCAGAAGGTTGCGGTGAAAATGCTCAAAGGTGAGTAATATCTAGGGTCCCTGAAATGTTCCCAGTGCGTCATTGTCACTACACATCTTACTATGCCTGTGATCCTTGGAAGGGTCCATAGTTTAGTGGTAGAGCATGTGTTTTGCATACAAAAGGTGCCGGATTCAATTTTTATCTTATTTTAATATTTATCAAATTCATATACCTCCCTTCATCCAAGGATCACAGAGTAGATTACAATATTAAACCGCAGAAATACATACCAAAATAACAAACAACACAATAACAATAACCCAATCCACAGAATCTCCAGGCAAAATGCTGCCTGCCCCCAAGAATCCTAGAAAATGTGGTTCATTTAGGGGCTCCTAACAATTCTCCATTCCCTTAATGAACTACATTTCCTAGGATTCTTTGCAGGTACCGTATAAGTCATGACTCTTAAAGTGGAATACGAATGTTTTAAATGTATCTTGTGGATGTGGCTACAGTTTTTTTAAAAAATGGTATTCTATATAAATATTTTATATAGTCTTGTAAACCCAGTTAGAGCTCTTTTGTTCTACTACATTATATGAATCTTGTTAAATACCGTATTTTTCGCCCTATAAGACGCACTTTTTCCCCTCAAAAAATGAAGGGGAAATGTGTGTGCGTCTTATGGGGAGAATGCAGGCTCCTTGGCTTCAGCGATAGCAACGCAAAGCCTCCAAAGCCTGCGCTCCGGAGGCTTCGCGTTGCTTCCGCTGAAGCCAGGAGAGTGTGTTCTTTGAGGCTGGCGGTGGGGAAAGCAGTGCTTCCCCCATCGCCCGCCCCAGAGGATGGGGGGCAGCAGGAAGGCGCGCGACACCTTCCCGCTACTCTCCAACCCAGCTTCGAGGCTGGCGGTGGGGAAAGCAGTTGCGTGCCTTCCCGCTACTCTCCAACCCAGCTTCGAGGCTGGCGGTGGGGAAAGCAGCGCTTCCCCCAGAGGATGGGGGGCAGCAGGAAGGCGCGCGACGCCTTCCCGCTACTCTCCAAGCCTCCTGTGGGCTTTTGCGGGAGATGGGGGAATTCCCCCACCTCCCGCAAAAGCAGGCAAAAGCCGCGCGCTCTTTAAAGGGGCTCCGCGGCTTCTGCTGGCTTTTCTACGAGGGGGGGGGAATTCCCCCACCTCCTAGAAAAGCCCGCAGGAGCCGCGAACCCTATAAGCCCGACTCTTGGGGGCTTTTCCTAGAGGAGGGAGAAGGGACTGACTGGCTGTTTCAGCCCCTTCTACCTCCTGGTCGAAAAGCCCGCAGGAGTCACGCTGGGCTCCTGTGGGCTTTTGTGGGAGGTGGGAGAATTCCGCCACCTCCCACAAAAGCAGGGAGAAGGTCTTGGAGTAGCGCACAGGCTGCGTGCAGCCTGTCCACTGCTCCCAGAACTGTGGGGGGGGGGATAATATTTTTTTACTTGATTTCCCCCCCCCTGAAAACTAGGTGCGTCCTATGGGCCGGTGCGTCCTATAGGGCGGAAAATACGGTATATAAAATGTGTCTGTATGCTTCTCAGTGGAAACGTTTAATGAAGGGTATCCAATGCTTCTAGGAGCTCTAACTTTTCTGCTTGTTTCCTTGGAAGTTACCGCCACCTAGTTCAAAAGGAAACCTCAGCATTCTTTTCTTTTATTGTAGCGGATATCTTCACCTCCAATGACATTGAGGAATTCCTGAGGGAAGCTGCCTGCATGAAAGAGTTTGACCATCCGCACGTTACTAAACTGATTGGTGAGCTCTTTTGCATCTCGTATTTAGCACCCAAAGCGTATTTCACAGCTCCTGTGCACAACAGCTCCTGACAATGCCATCCTGGCCACTTACCAGCAGCAAGGGCAGCGGGGCATGGGCACACTGCCCTTGCACCACCCCAGTTAGCAACAGTCATGCAAGTGGCGGGATAGTGGCTCTGTGGCACCACCCCACCATGCTAGCCATTCCTACCAGTGCTAAACTGGGAGACGGCAGCAGTAAAGTCATGTACTGCCCTGTTTTGATACAGTATAAATTCTCTGAGAACTTACATGCTCTCACATTCCAAATGCTCGTAACAGTATAGTGGTACCTTGGGTTAAGTACTTACTTCATTCCGGAGGTCTGTTCTTAACATGAAACTGTTCTTAACCTGAAGCACCACTTTAGCTAATGGGGCCTCCTGCTGCCGCCGCACCGCTGAAGCACAATTTCTGTTCTCATCCTGAAGCAAAGTTCTTAACCTGAGGTACTATTTCTGGGTTAGCGGAGTCTGTAACCTGAAGCGTATGTAACCCGAGGTACCACTGTACACTGCTTCTCTTCTCTGACACTCATTTCGCCAACAAATCAACATTATATATCAGACAATTACATTCACTGCACTGTAGACAGAGATGCATTAGGTGAGCAGGTTAAGAAATGGGACCTCGGAGCACACACTATCCTGTTGCATTAAATGGGAAGTTCCTGGGTTCAAGGGAAGGAAGAAAAAGTCCATTTTTGGATTTATACTATATGGCACTGTGAAGTGCAGAGCTTTTTCTGACAACAACTTAGAGGAGAATGGTTAACATCTGGAAACGCGTTAATGCTTACACATTCTTGTGTAGTAAATAAAAATAGATATCACTGAACACAGGGGCTGGATCAGACCAAAGGTTTAGGCATTCAGCCCTCCAGAAAAAATAGCAATGCATTTTTATCAGATTATGAACAAAGGAGTACAATCCGGTGCCCTCCAGATGTTTTGGACTGAAACTTGCACCAGCCCCACTTAGTAGGCCAATGGTCAGGGATGATAGAAGCTGTAGTCCAAAACATCTGGAAGGCAATAGGTTTGGGCAGGTGATCAGGGATGACTATACTTGCTAGTTGCTCTTTTCTTCTCTCATATCAGGAGTCAGCTTGCGCAATCGACCTAAAGGCCGGCTTCCAATCCCAATGGTTATCCTGCCGTTCATGAAGCATGGAGACCTTCACTCTTTTCTACTGATGTCCCGGATTGGAGAAAACCCTTTTGTAAGATTCTCTCTCATACCAGATCTCTCACAGAAGAATTAATTGGAAGGTCACATGTCTTTATTTGTTGAATGTACACTATGCATCTTCTTGTATTGGGGCAGACCTCTTATACTCTGCATTAAGTTCAGGCATTCTACTTATTGCTGTCAGTTGAAGACAAATTACAAGCTTTATTCATTGCTCAGCATATAAACATGTAAAGCTCATCCAGGGCACCTCCAGACATGTGTGTGTGTGTGTGTTTGCAGTTGTGTGCTGCAACATTTATTAAATGCAATGGATGCAGTAACAGTGCATTAGTTGTGGCCTTATACTAGGCAGTCCGTACACCATTCTGCTTTATTAGTTCTGTGTTGATTTCCCAAAGTTTTTTGCACTATTGTTGGGAACTACAGCGCAACAAAAGCAGGTTGATTAAATCACCAGAACATTTGTGATATAAGAAGTTACAGGATTTCAGCAGGAAGGTATATGAACTGCACTGACTGGAAACGAAACAGAATGCCTGCCCTGAAACCTTTGCAGGGGCAAACGGTATTGAGTGTGGGATCCCATGCAATTAGCACAAACCCATGATGAGCACAAATAATCACGCTTGCACAATAAAAGGATGCCCAGAGGGGCATGTAGTCAGATTGGAGCTAGCCACTAAGATTGTTTAAATTATATAGTCCTGTGGAGTTCCATTTTTCCTAACCCAGTTTCTCATACAACGTTTGCAACACATTTAACTGAAACACTTATTTGATGTGTCTAGATCCAGCCTGGCTCTTCTAATCAGAGTTTGTCATCTCTGGAGTTGATAACAAATGGGAAAATGCCTGAACATAGCATGGCGAAACATTTGCAGTTTGTCCAATAATTGGACGTTTAATAACTGTTCTTCTTTTCTGCAGAACCTGCCTCTTCAGACACTCTTGAAGTTTATGATTGACATTGCTAGTGGCATGGAGTACCTGAGCTCCAAAAACTTCATCCACAGAGACCTTGCTGCTCGGAATTGCATGTAAGTCCACAAAGTCCTTATTGGTTAACTGAAACATTTGCAGAGATTAAGAGAAACAGAAAAGGTCAGTTGGGAAAGCCCAAGGCTCCCCAGGTGTGGCTGCAGCTGACTTAAGTCCATGAAGGAAAGGTCATGGAGAGCCTTTGTGAACAATGAAACAATTCATTGATTGCTTAGCTCTTGCAGGAGATCCAAACAACATTGCCTGCTGCTAATGCATCCATTGCAGGAAAGTTGCAATTTCCCAAAATTCGGACTAGTATTTTGAGTTGACAAGGAAAATGTGATTTGCCTCCCTTCCAACGCCACATGAGTGCTCTGAAAACGATTGGGTGGGGAACTTTTGGCTGTCTATATACGTCAAAGTGCAAGTAGATAAATAGGTACCTCTCCAGTGGGAAGGTAAACGGTGTTTCCATGTGCTGCTCTGTTTCGTCAGAAGCGGTTTAGTCATGCTGGCAACATGAACCGGAAGCTTTACGCCAACTCCCTTGGCCAATAAAGCGAGATGAGCGTCACAACCTCAGAGTCGGTCATGACTGGACCTAATGGTCAGGGGTCCCTTTACCCTTTACCTTATATTACTTGACTCTGGCCCACATCATCCCTGAGCACTGGCCATGCTGGCTGAGGCTGATAGGAGTTGGAGTCCAATATCATCTGAAAGGCCACAGACTTCCCTTCCCTGCGCTAATATCATGGATGCATCTTTCACACTTCTCCATGGCATGAGCCTCACACCTTCCCAACTCCCCAGCCTGAACCTGTGCCATTTTGTCATGTTTTTTCCTAATATATTCCCTGTGGGTGTGTACTCTCCTGTTGAAGTTCTTAGATGTGACTAACCAAAAAGACAAGCAGCAAGCTCATATTACCCATCTCTTAGACTGCCCACCATTTCAGAAAGGTGGTGACATTGACTCAGAAAGACAAGGCAAGGAGAAATGTTTCAACAAAGGAAAATGTGGGAAGGCTTGCAGGAGAGGATAATTTTTATTTTTTTAAAGAAAGATACATAAAGGAAAAAGCTATTCCCCCCCCGCCTCAAATTTTATTTATTGTTTATTTTATTTAGCAAATGTATATACCTCTCAATCAAAAGAAAAATCTCTCTTAAGTGGCAAACAGTTTTCAAAAGTGTAACACAATATAAAATTCAAAACATGTGTAGAATTCAGAATCACGCTGTGACAAATGTTCCCTCTGCACAAGCATTTTAGTTTGCTAGATGGAAGAATCCCCCTCCCCTGAATGTTGTTCTGGGGACGGGATTCTCATGACCTCCCCCCCAAGACTTATTTTTTCAGGGAGCCCTGTTGCATAAGCGGAAATCCTTGCACAGGGCTCCACTGATAGGGCTTGTCAAGTGAATCCCATCCTTTATTTTTACTGAGACGAGGCAGATCAAAATCAAACAGAGCCATGAAAGTGTCAGAAGCAAGTCTGGAAGACCATAAGGAGGAGTTGTGTTTGGCTGTTCCTAAGCAGAAACCCTCTTCTCTCTCCTATCCCATGAATTGGATATTATGGTACAGATATTAGTATGCATATAGCACTTCATCTTTTTCTTTTTTTTTAAATCTCTTTTGCAACATTGTCTGGAGAGGTGTTTAGAAAATTTAGACCAGTCAGATAAGTGGAGCAACTGGAAAAATCTATAGCAACTTTGTTACACAGACGTATGCTTGGGTACCATTCTGCTATTGTCATGGGTATTTCTCATGATATCAGTGGCCTCTTCAGCCTTCCTTTCAGGGGATGTGTGCAGGTCTTTGAGGAGCTGCTGTGAAGGGTGGGGAAGGGGCCTGTTGGGCCCTTCAAGAGCTGATGGCTCCCCTGCTTCTTCTCACTCCTCCCTGAAGGAGGCAAGCTGAAGTGAATCACCTCATCCATTTGAAACCAGCATCCTCTCCGTGTCACATAGGAAGGTGCCTTCTACTGAGGCAGACCATTGGTTCATCTAGCTCTGCGTTGTCTACACAGACTGGCAATGGCTGTCCAGGCAGGAGTCTCTCCCAGCCTTACCTGGAGATGCCATGGATTGAGACTGGGACCTTCTGCATGCAGGGCAGCTGCTCTTCCACTGAGCTATGCCCTATGGCCTTTAGACATAGGTAGCTCACTTCCTAAGGTAAACAGCTGGGAGACTACCAGTCATGCCGACTACTCAGCAGGTGTTAGCTGCTGATGACTCAGGTTCACCAATAGTCTTAAGCATACTTAGCCCTGTGAGACTCTCAAGCCAGGGAAGGCGGTAGTGTTTGAAGGAGAAAGCTGCACTTGTTGTTTTCTTCCTGCGTATGCCAAGTTGCTTGAATTCTTTTTTCTTCTTCTTTTTTGTTTCCTTTAGGTTGGATGAATACATGAACGTGTGCGTTGCTGATTTTGGGCTTTCAAAGAAAATCTATAGTGGAGACTATTACCGCCAGGGCTGTGCCTCCAAGCTGCCAGTCAAGTGGCTTGCCCTGGAAAGCCTGGCGGACAATCTCTACACAACACACAGTGATGTGGTGAGCCTTCTTTGCTCTTCCCAGGGGCACCTGCTTCCCTACGTACAAATTCTGTTGCCGCAAAAACCGTGATGATTCTTGTGGCACCTTAAAGACGATCACATTTATCCAGGCATAAGACGGGGTGGAGACCTCCAGCCTGCTGGCCAAATTTGGCCTGGCACAGGTCTCCGTTTGGCCTGCCAGGCCGTTTCCACCAAGCCACACTCACCTGCCCCAAATGTGATGTCAGCTGTGGGCAAGGGATATGTACAGTGGTTCCACAGGTTACATACGCTTCAGGTTATAGACTCCGCTAACCCAGAAATAGTTCTTCAGGTTAAGAACTTTGCTTCAGGATGAGAACAGAAATCGTGCTCCAGTGGCGCGGTGGCAGCAGGAGGCCCCATTAGCTAAAGTGGTGCTTCAGGTTAAGAACAGTTTCAGGTTAAGAACGGACCTCCGGAACGAATTAAGTACTTAACCCAAGGTACCACTGTATATGGAAACTGGGAGGCTCAATTGCACAGGCAATCCCTTCAGAAAGCAACTTGGCCACCCCTATGCTTGACCCTGGGAAACACTGAGCAAAGCACTTTGTGCAGCACTTCCCAAACACCCTACAGTCTGGTACTTGTTGGAAAGCACTGGGAAGCACCTTGGAAGCCCTGGGCTAACATAACACAACGTTTGTGCTCAACGTTTCCCAGTGCCCAAGCATAGGGCTGGCCAAGCTGCTTTCTGTGGCATTTGCCTGTAATGAGGGATCATCACGCTTCTCAGTCCAAAGCCAATGCTGGCAATTTTGCAAAATCGAAGTGTGGTGTGCGTGTGAAAGTGCCTTGCACGTCACCAGGGCTGTGACGGAGCTCTGAAACATAAAGCAGCATGAAACAAAAGAAGCGTTTGCAGAGTTGTTACTGTTCTTTATATCGTGTCATCAGGGCACACATGGTCCTTTTGATGCTAGGGAAACAACAGCGGAAAGGGAGGGAAGTGGAGGCAGGAGAAGAACACTGAGTCATGGGAACTAGACGGTGGGCCAGAGGCAGAGTGTTCTGTGGGGAACATCATTTTTTCTATGAACTGAAGAAGAACCCTGCTGGATCAGACCAAAGATCTATTTAGCCTAGCATCTCATTTCTCACAGTGGCCAGCCAGATGCTTCTGAGAAGCCCATAAAGAATAGCCCTCTCCTGCCCATTGAGCCCCGACACACACACATAATGGAAAGAACGAAAGAACACATATCTTACATTTTATGCTTCCCATTATAACTTGGTTTTCTGTGCAGCTTCCGGAGACATCACAATACAATTCACACCGTTCTAACATGGTGCAATTACTGAGAAAGATCACTGATTGTCATATTGTATGGTACCCTGAGCTCCCATGTAAGGATACAAATATTGCATTTTGTTAATATAGCGTGATTGCTCTGTGAAAAGAAGACTGCCCCCTCTAGTGTAATGTTGTGGTAGTCCTCGGCCGAAGAGGGATGTTTGTGTTCATTAACAACTGGATTTTAAAAAGCAGTGAGTTACATACCTATTAGCAGTTAGTTGTCTTTTCTGGGCCTGTTAAAATGATCCTCAGTTTGTGTAGGTAAAGAACCGCCTTTAATATTATTTAGGATTATTTACAGAAGGAGGAAAGATAGAAAATTATGACTGAAAGCACAGTCCTTTGACACACACAGACTGAACTGCACTGGAACAGAAAATCCAGGAATCATCTCTGTCCGATTATACTGGGAGCAAGACTGAAAAAAAGACGACTGATATTCTAAGCATGTTTCTTCTCCTGAAATGGTTTTTAAATATGTTTCTCCCATTTGTTTAACTATATTTCCCCCCTCCCCTACTGTATTTCAGTGGGCATTTGGTGTGACAATGTGGGAAATTGTGACGCGGGGGCAAACTCCTTATGCAGGCATTGAGAATGCAGAAATTTACAACTACCTCATCAGTGGAAACAGACTGAAACAGCCCCTGGAGTGCTTGGAAGATGTGTGAGTAGTTTATTAAGCCATTTGGTTTTCCAAACTTGAACATTTTCTTCTGCAGTGCAGACCACACTATGATAAGCACAAGTTGCACAAAAATACAGCCATACTTTGGGCCAGCTCAGATAGGAGGAAGTCCCTTGGGCTGTGCCCATTGTAGAGAATGCTTTCTTAATGGACAGAGGGGTGGGTTGCATGATTTAATTGAGATTCTTCCATATTATTTTGATACTGTTCAGCTTGCCTTCAATGTGCTTTTGCCAATGTGCTTTTGAAAATGTATTTTGCAATCAAAACAGAAACGAATCTGTTTAACCACTGTGTTCCACTGGGCAAAGGGAACACACACTGGTATGCAGCTTTTATTTTTAAAATATAAATATATGTTCCCAGTGCTGCTTACACAGCCTTTGGTTGTCCTGGGGTGCTTCTTTTCTCATTTTGTTTTGTTCTGTTTGTCGTGCAGCTACGATCTCATGTGCAGATGCTGGCATTCAGAACCTAAGCTACGCCCCAGCTTTGGAGCCCTGAAACTGCAACTAGAAATGATCTTGGCCAGACTGTCTTTGCTCTCATCCAGTCAGGACCCCCTGTATGTCAACATTGGGAAGCCACAAGAAGCTTACAGGAATGACCCCTCAACGGATTGTCCCTTTGGAACATTGGATGGTGACGCGAACATTGCAGGAGCAGCTGCTGCCGCTGTCACCAGTGACTATCGTTATATCATGAGCCCCTTGTGCCTTGGGAGTGATGCTGAAAGCCAAAGGCATCCGGACGCATCTGAGGGGGAAGCCAGGAGCCTTCTTTATGATTTGGAGATGGGACCAAAACTATGTTAGCCCGAAAGGAAGAGGGGGTGGGGGGAATGACACTCCACTCTCCTCCAATAAGATGTGTGCATTTTTATCATCATCTGGTACTGCTTTACAAAGACAGTTGTAGGCTGCTTTTAACCAGCATAGGTAGCTGTAAAATGAGCTACTTCTGCAGCTGTTTGAGTTGCTGTGGCTCATGCTCAAAATGACCACAAATCTTTATCACCTATTGGCCTTCTGAAACTAACTTCCTGCCGTGGTGAAATGAAATCCAGTGGGAGTGGCCTAGTCTGTACTTACAGCCAGCGAATGCCTGTTTGTCAGCCGAATTGATAACGGAATATTGGAGTTGAGCAGGGTGCTACTCAGCATGCTCTCTTTTTCGGTAAGATTTTCCACCTCTGAGCAAGGAAGATTGGGACCAGCACATGCGGTGGGGAAATGATCTGCTATTGATGGATACTGTATTTAAGGGCGTGAGGGGGAACAGTAGTTTAGCAGCACCACCTAGTCCTCTTGTCTACCTCAGTGGTTCTCAAACTGGCTGCTTCTGTACAATGAAGAAATATTGCGCCGTTTCTCAGATTGTTACAGTATTTGGTTGTTGGATGGAAGCATTCCTCAAGGCTGGCAGCGAAGCAACAACATGGGGGCACAGTTTTTGCCAGCCTGATAGCCTCCAGATCTTTTCTGGCGACAGTTCCTATCAGCGCCAAGCAGTGCAGCTGATGGGATTTGTAGAAGAAAACATCTAGAGGCCACCAAGTTGGTGAAGGCTGTTCTGACATCTCCCTGCAGAGGCGGCCTTCTCCCACACTGCAGGACTGGGTTTTCTTGTCTTTCTTTGCTTTATGTTTGACATGAAGTTGGTTGTACGCACAGTTGCCTTGTCAGTAAAACTCTATGACAGGGTGACAAATGCATACGGACGAAACCAAACTTCAGACAGACTTTGAGAGACCAGTGTAGGACAAGCAGTTAGCGCATGGGAAAATTTGATACTAAGGCTGCAGTAGCATACTTACCTATCTAGGAATAAATCCCACTGAACTCAGTGGGACTTACTTCTGAGCAGACACGTCTAGGATAGCGCTGTGTGGACAAAGTACAAAAAGTGCATATATGAAAAGGAGGTCTATAATGATAGTAAGAGGCAGAACTTTAAATTAAAAACAGACGTTTATTTTATAAACTTTATCCTAAAAAAATTAATATTAGCTGCAGCAAGGAAATTGCTCAGTTGACATCGGCAGAAAAACTCAGTAGGTACCAATGGAATGCTTTCCATGCAGAGAAGTAGTTTTCAGTCAGAAAGACTTTGAGAATCACTGGCTTACTTCATTAGAGGTTGTTCCAGCATCCTGCAGAGATTCAACTGCATTGGAGCATAACTTCACGTATTTTGGTAACCTTACAGAAGGAAATGTTCATTTTTGAGCTCTCATTTTTCCAATAAGCCTGTTTTGATTAATCATAACTGAAAAGAATAACACACGCTTTGAAGAAGACTACTTTGACAATGTGTAAATCAGTCAGTGTTTCTGTATTTTGCTGTTCCTAACATAAGGTATGCCTAGGGCATTACACCTTACCATGGCTGCCTGAATTTTTAGCAAACCTAAATTCTTCCTATTGGGCTGTTAGAAAAATTCCCTGATGCAGCAGTATTCACTATGCAGCCACAGAATCACATTGGGTGCATCAATTTTTAAATTAAGTATTTTTCGGTCCAGCTGGTTTCCATGAGAATTCTCAACGTATGTGTAGCTCTCTGCTGTTGAAAACCATAGGTATTAAAGCAGTGGGAGCAGGGGTATTGGATCATGCCTAGTATTATATATGTTTCCAGGCTGCAGGTCTCTTATAGCAGAGATGGGGAACCTGTTGACTTTCCCAATGTTATTGTATTCCTAACTCCCACCAGCCTCTGCCAGTAGGGTCAATGGTCACGGATTTTGAGAACAGTTCTCCAACAATCTTCCCCATCTCTGCCTTAGAGGCTTTTGTCACAACAAAACTCCACCCATAGTAAGAGAATACCACTGATAATATGTTTGCATTATTAGTTATGCTTAGAGCTGTTTTTCCTATTGGGCTTACTGGCGCGTTGCGCCAGGGCGCTAGCCTCTCAGGGGCACCACAGCAAGTGGGGGAGCTGCACGCCTTTGCTGGCGGCCCCCCTTTCCCTGCATGCCTGCCAGCTGTGCCCCACCAACTATATGACTGACGGGCTGCAGCTTCCTTCCCAAGCCTCCGTAGAAGGAGAGCGACCCCCGCAGAGGCTTGGGAAAAGGTCAACAAGTCGACAACTTTGGAAAAGAGGGGGGCCTTGGAGGGATCTTTGCACCATGACACCGCATATGCCTAAGCCGGCCCTGGTCATGCTTTCCTTTTTTTGCTGTTTCATTTAGTGCTCACTGAGTCTACATTTCTTCCTGCCCCTTGCGAAACAAGGTAATCTAGAATTACTGGAATTCAAACCACCAAACAGATCCTCCTGAGAGACACTGACAAGGCCCCTTCTCACATTCCGTTTACCACTTTCAGGTTTTAACCAGTAATGTTCAGATATGCTTTTCTAGATGGTTAAAAGACTGGAGGGGTCACTCTCATGTGCCAGGAACTTTGCGGAGTCAATAACTCGTCAAAGCTTTTCCATCTCTGCCCCGCCTCTAGCACCATCCTTCAGCATGACTACGAAACAGAAGCCGGGACGGGGAGGGGCGGGCTATGCAGCTGCAACTGGGCCCTGTTCTCTCCTTTTATGCAACAGTAACCATGCTGATTGTGTGAACAAAGGAGTGGCTAAAGGTCTGGTGGTTTGCATTAAGTTTTCGTGAAAAGCAAGCATAGAAATATTACACGTATTAATAAATCTGTTAGGTTGTGAAACACCTTGAGATCAGCGGGTGAAGGGCAGTATACAAATTCAATTAATAATAATAATAAAGAAACAGCATGAGCTAGGGGGAAAGTTCTTGATTTGTGCAAACATCATCAGTGGTATGCTTTTATTGCCCGTGGTATCTGCTGTGCATATGGGCTTCCCATCATCACAACACTATGTTACCAAAAGCAAGTAATAGATGTGTTGCTGGTGGTATGAGTTAAAAATGGTTTTATGACTTAAAAATGGTTCTATGCAGTCAATGCTGAGAAAGCCATATTCTGTGTTCTGGAATGAAGCATTAGATTTGGGATCAAAAAATTTCATTAGAACAGTTCCTCTATCTACTTAACAAAACTCACCAGTTCCTCTACAAAATATTGTGATGAAAGCCCAAGTTTCAAATTATACTTTTGAGTCTGAATGCATATGTGAAATAAGTATTTTGCAATTTCCAGCATGGAAATTCTGCAGCATACTGCAGTTGTTTGAACCTGGGATTTTTATGGACACTCACCTGATTGAATTAAGACAGTCAAAGCAACTGTCCTACAGAAACCTTCCCAATGAATGGTGTTCCCAATGAATAATTCAACATGGGTGTCGAGTGGAGTTTGTTAGACGTTATGCCCTGCCTCCCTCAAGTTTACTAAACATGTTTACAAGAGACTGGTGAGAACATAGTTCTTAACCAAGTGCTGCCTTCTCACCATACCTGTGCAGTGTGAAACATGTTGTTGAACAGACTGACCCTTTAGTTCCAATATTCAAGAGTGAGCGTCTTTGCTTGTGTGGTCAGAACAGCATCACCCACACACAAGAGGAAGTATCAACAGGTTAAAAGTTTGAAGTACCAAAAATAATGAAGGGGAAAACAAACCTAAGAGGGACCCTAAAGAGGCCTGAGCATGCTCAGTGGCTTAGAATGCTGCTTGACTGGGGAGGTGGGATGGAACCCTAAACAGAAGCAGTCCACGCTGCAACCTTTTGTTGCAGCTCCCACTTGTGCCTCTTTCATTCGGAATTAAGTCTCATGAGTTCAGTGGGATTCATTCCCAAACAAATGTGCATCAGATTGCAGCTTATGTTTCCTGCAGCAGCCACCTAGCAAGCAGAGCAAGTGTATATATAAAATCTAATTTTCTGAAGCATGTCATTAGTTTTTATGCTTTTTTAAAATAAACTATGTACTGTGTCCTAGTGCTTGCTTTTTATTCCCTTCATGTCATCACTTTACCGTTGCTTTTTTAAAAGGTTCAAAATAGAAACAAACTTGACTGTTTCCAAGATCAAAGGTAAAGGTAAAGGGACCCCTGACAATTTAGTCCAGTCGCGAACAACTGCGGCGCACATCTCGCTTTACAGGCCGAGGGAGCCGGCTTTTGTCTGCTTCCACAGACAGTTTTTTCCAGGTCATGTGGCTATGATGACTGGCGAAACCAGAGCAGTTCACGGAAACGCCATTTACCTTCCCACCAGAGCGGTACCTATTTATCTACTTGCACTTTTTGGCCTGCTTTCGAACTGCTAGGTTGGCAGGAGCTGGGACCGAGCAACAGGAGCTCACCCTGTCACAGGGATTCAAAATGCCGGCCTTTCAATCGGCAAGCCCAAGCGGCACAGTGGTTTAACCCACAGCGCCACCCGCATCCCCTCTCCCAAGATCAAACTACTGCTTAAAACATTGTTCTCAAGGTTGAGTTGACAAAATTGAAGGGAAGGATAGAAGTGTACCAGCTTTCTCATGATGCATGACTACTTTAGCACTGCAGCTGCCGAAGCCTTTCCTCCTGTTATAAACCATTCATCAAGCACTGCTTTGTGAAGTCTCATGCCAGCAACTTCTCAAAACTTCCTCATCAGTCGGTGTTGCCATTTGACAGAGTGAGGCAGCTGGTGCTGGGAAGCAGCCCCCTGGCTGTACGTAACTTGTTGGAGGACAGAGCTGTGCATGCCTCGTGGCCTGCTCTGTGCCCCCACAACCTGCCTGCTGCCCTCAGGTGCCACAGAGCATACTATCCTATTGCCAGTATTGAAATAAGATTCAACGGCCTGTCCAGGGCATGAAATTCTTCTTCACCTCAGGCAGCAAAATGCACTGGGCTGGCTCTGCTCCTGTTGTGGAATATGTGATCTGAGATGGATGCTATGGAGGGGCTTTCTGTCAAGATACTTCCAAGTCCTTTCAAAATGGGCTTATCGACTCTTACATTTTGTTATCCGCCACCCAAGGAACACGAAACGAGAAACAAAGGTGGAGGTTGTTTAACAAGAGACAAGGAAGGGCTGTTAAATGGCACCGTCAAGCTGGGTGGGGAACCTCAGTCCTGGAGGGCCACATGTGGCCTCCTAGTCCTCTCTAGCTGGCCTCCAGGACTCTTCCCCACACCATGCCCTCACTGGCTCTGAACTGTGCCTTTCTTGAGTGCTCTTGCTTGACTGAAATGTTTGGATTTGGATTTGATATCCCGCCTTTCACTCCCCTTCAGGAGTTTCAAAGCGGCTAACATTCTGCTTTCCCTTCCTCCCCCACAACAAACACTCTGTGAGGTGAGTGGGGCTGAGAGACTTCAAAGAAGTGTGACTACCCCAAGGTCACCCAGCAGCTGCATGTGGAGGAGCGGAGACGCGAACCCGGTTCCCCATATTACGAGTCTACCGCTCTTAACCACTGCACCACACTGGCTCTCAAATGTGTCTTTCAATGCCTCTTGCTTGCCTGGATAGGGAGATTTGAGGGAGGGAGGAGGTGTAGTAGCCGCTTTTACATCGCTGGAGCATACACACCAAGAGTCACAGTCATTGTTCTACCCACTTTTGTCTCTAGCCCCACCCACTTTTGCATCTGGCTCCGCCTACCATTGACATGCAGCCCCCAGGGGGTTACTCATGAATGATACAAAAGGGCTCCCCGGTGTAAAAAAAAATCCCCTACTGTAAATATTCTGAATTTGCTTCTTTTTCTTGAGAAGTTGAAAGTGTTTTCAATTGCACTAAGCCCAAGTCTTGGGAATGCATTGTTGAGTTAATTTAAATTTTTTTGTTTTTGTTTTTATTTATACTTCAGAAAATAGAAGTGTAAAAGATGTATTACAGTACTTATCACAGATGTATTACTTGTAACTTGAATCCATTGGTTTGGGTCTGACCCTCCGGAGGAGAAGACAAGCTTGCTCCATCTTCCATGTGACAATCCTTCAGAGAAGGCTTCCTCAAACTCGGCCCTCCAGTTGTTTTTGGCCTACAACTCACATGATCCCTAGCTAGCAGGACCAGTGGCCAGGGATGATGGGAATTGTGGAGGGCTGTTTGAGGAAGCCTGCTTTAGATATTTGAAGGTGGCTATCAGCTCCTCTCAGGTTCCTCTTTTCCAGGCTAAACATAACAAACTCCCTCAACCCTTGATCACCTTCATCACCCTCCTCTGCACACGTTCCAGCTTGTCAATACCTTCTTAAATTTGTAAATTTGGTACTGTTATGTACCAAATTGAATAGGATCCAAAATGTAGCAGTCTGATTGGTCCTAGAACAATAGGATCCAGAATGCAGCAGTATGATTGGTCCACAGGAGCCACCCAATCCAGCTCCAGGTGGAAATGAATCCGCAACCTGATTGGCCTACAGGAGAATCCCAGAATTAGCCAATCACGTGGGGCCCATTGTGTAAATAATGTATATAAAGCAGAC
Organism: Podarcis melisellensis; assembly: GCF_964234715.1. NCBI lineage: Eukaryota > Metazoa > Chordata > Lepidosauria > Squamata > Lacertidae > Podarcis > Podarcis melisellensis. The sequence goes on from NC_138528.1 coordinate 43,160,020, forward strand.
ATTCTTTCTGGGGGAACTTCCATTCCTCCTCACCACTATGAGCTGAATAAAGAGCATGAAATCCACTCTCGACTCCGAATATATTTCAGGTACTGAGCACAGTACTCCGGGTACTGAATAGAGTGGTAATATTACTTCCATTGATCAGGACATTAGACGTCTGTTGATGCAGCATTTGGGTTTTTTTGGTGCTACATCACTCTGTAGACTCATGTTAAGCTTGTGTTCTACTAAGACCCCTATATCCTTTTCACATGTTCCACTGCCAACTTATTGGACAACTTCAAACATCACATTTGCTTGCACTTTATTTCTGAAATAGGCCACTGCTGTTTTTCAGATCTTCATTGCCTCTGTACAATCCACATTTGGTTATCCATCTGTGTGAGAAATGGCTAGTGAAGATTTTCTACACTGCTTTTCATCTGTGCCCAGATAAGCTCTGGTAACATCCTTTACTAGAAGACACTGAACCATATGCTCAGTGATTTGTTTTAGGTTATCTTTGTGCTGCTGGTTTGTAATTAATTATGAATAGATTTTATTTGTAATTGTTGTATTTTAATTTTATAAGCTGCCCTGAAAGGTTCCTTAGAATGGTACAAAATGTTTGTAATAAGCATTCAATATTGGTAATCTCTATACACAGACCACTTTAATATACAGTGGTACCTCGGGTTAAGTACTTAATTCATTCCGGAGGTCTGTTCTTAACCTGAAACTGTTCTTAACCTGAAGCACCACTTTAGCTAATGGGGCCTCCTGCTTCTACCGTGCCGCCGGAGCACGATTTCTGTTCTCATCCTGAAGCAAAGTTCTTAACCTGAGGTACTATTTCTGGGTTAGCGGAGTCTGTAACCTGAAGCGTATGTAACCCGAGGTACCACTGTATTGTGGTTTCACGCTCACTTTTTATTTTTTTTAACCTGGGGGCCTTTGTAAGAAGACTGTTCTTCCATTATGGAATGGAAGGTGGCAAATCCTTCACGTACAGTGGTACCTCGGGTTACATACGCTTCAGGTTACATATGCTTCAGGCAGGTTACAGACTCTGCTAACCCAGAAATAGCGCTTCAGGTTAAGAACTTTGCTTCAGGATGAGAACAGAAATCGTGCTCCAGCGGCGCAGCGGCAGCAGGAGGCCCCATTAGCTAAAGTGGTGCTTCAGGTTAAGAACAGTTTCAGGTTAAGAACAGACCTCCAGAACAAATTAAGTACTTAACCCGAGGTACCACTGTATATTTTGAAGGCTTGTTTTAGGGCCATATCACAGATACTTATATGTAGCGAAAACTTTGTACACCACAAATCCAATCTAGTTCTATATTTCCTTAGACCCTGGATGTGAACGTTATACAGCAAGTTCAGTTTGGACCATTGCTCACCTCCATCTCTTACATGATTAGGTTGCAATCATATGTTTTAAATCAGTATGTGGCTGTTTCACTGCATATGTATATCCGAGGATGTCATGACTAGATATAGTTCCTCAAGGGGTGAACAATATACAGTACCAAGTGTAAATACAGTAATCCTTTTGCTTCCCAGATTGCTGAACTCCACTTCTCCTCAGCCCAGCCAGCACGGTCAGTGATCAGGTATGATGCGAGTTGGAACAGGTTCCCCTCACTGGTGTACAACACACTGCCCTATGCTCTCATTGCTCCTTTTTTGTTGGTAAGGGTGTAGCCAGGAGGGGGCAGCTGCCCCCCCCCACATCAAGTAAATAAAAGAAAAATACTTAACAAAAAGTAGAAACGGTAGAAAATTCTGACAGATTATTCTGAGCACTTGGGGTTAAAAGAAAGCAATTTAAAACAACTGTTGTTGAGACATTCCATTCCGAATCTGCTAGACTACTGATAATGACAGGAGGGTGTCCTCCTGCCCCCCATAAATCCTGGCTATGCCCATTGACCAATGGCTCTCTGCAAGAAAAATCCAAGCATCAAGTCTCTTAGGGTAGCAAGGAAAAAGGCAGCCCAAATTTGCAAGCAGCAATTGGAAATGGTTTGTTGAATATTTGCAGAGAAATTGTAAGCAGGTAAAGAAATTGGCAGGATTATTGCAACAATCTGTAGTTTAATAAGAGCATGTATTTAAAGAAGATGAATAAATGAGCACATTAAGTTCATTTGGATATGCAGAAGATATTAAGAATAAATTTAAGGAACCACAGAAAGAGGGGGAAGGAAAGCCAAGTTTTGAAATGTCACAATGAAATGTATAAACCTGAAAAGTATACTTTAAAATAAATAAATAAATAAATAAAGAATTTGCAAGCTGCCGCAACCCAATCCTTGCATTTGAAATTCGGAAGCAAGTCGCACTGAGTTGAGCGAGCCACATTCCGCGGGGATCAAGCTCCCACGTGCTTGCCAGCTTTGGACTCGAAAGGCGCAGGGGCGCCCGGCAGGAGGGGGCGCGCGCGTGCGTGGCCAGCCGGGGAAGGCTCGGCGTGCGAGCAGGTGGACAGGGAGCGAGCGCCATTCTCCTGGGCAGGTGGGACGAGGCCAGCAGCAGGCGCGCCCCTTTGGCTCCACTTCCCCTCATGCCACCCCCCCCCCCCGATATCTACATTTACAGCTCCGCCCTGCGGGCTCCCAAGCAAGCCCCACCCCGCGCCTTCCCAGGGTCTCGCTCCCAAGCCGACCCAGGTAAGGACTGCAGCCCTCAGGAGCCCCGTCCGAAGGGAGGGGAGGGCGTGCACGTGACCGCGCGTCGGCCCGCGCCGTGGAAGCTCTACGTCACGCGAGCGGACGGTCTGTGTCCGCCTGGCAGCAGCAGCAGCACCACCACGTGTCTGTCTTGCCTCTGCAGCGGGAGGTGCGCGCGCGCGGGGCTGGGGGGCACCTGGGGCCCAGACCCGCCAGGTAGGCGTGAGGTAAAGCTGCGGGTCGGGGGTGGCGGGCAGCGGAAGGCTCTCCTTCGCGGGCGCCCACCTTCCCTCGTGCCTCCCTTGCCACTTCCAGGCGGCGGGGGGAATGGGAAGAGCCACCGACCATAAACATCCGGAGGGCGGGCGGGACAAAGCCCCGGATTGGCTCCAGGAGAGTGGAAAGGGCGAGCGAGTCGGTCAGAGTTTAGCGCCCGCGTGGCGGATTCATTCCCTCCCGCCCCAGGTTTGTTGGTGCGGGAAGTTGGGGTGCAAGTCTCCCTCCCGCCCAATTGAGAGCGAGAAGGGCTGCACTTAGGTTTGGATGTCTGGAGGGACACCTGAGCAGCGCAGCCTGTGGGGCAGGAGCAGGGCTGATTCGACGCAACGGAAGCCTCCTTGAGGTGCGGGTGTAAAAAGAATGGCAGCAAACCGAAGAGGAGCGAAGCGAGCAGCTTCCTTTGGTAGCTTTCCGTGTTCGGCTGGGTTATGCGCCTGCTGGGCGCTGGAAATGCAGCCCTCCCCGCCCCTCGCGCAAGAACCGCTGTCTCGTGCGCAAGTCCGTCTGATTTCTTGTCGGCGCAACTCCCTCCTAGAAAAGGATAGCTTTTGCAAAGGCAATGGGGTTAGGTCGCGTGATGCACCAACACGGTACCATTCTTATGGAGAGAGGATCAACATCAGAGTTGCCTTCTCTTGCTTTGTTCACCTCACATAAACAATTTATGCAGCCAATGGGGAAAGATGTTGCTTTACTTTGCTTTCCCCTTCTGATGCACAAAATATGAACTTTGTGAAACTCAGGATGAAGAGCGTGTTGGGGTGGGGGTTTGTGTCTTTGGGTACTGTGCACTGATTTACAGCATGAATTCTTCTTTAAAGTTTTGCCTTTGCTTTTTGAAATGCGGTTGATATGTGCTTGTTGGTGATGGGAACTGTTTAATGGGTTTTTTGGAATTGTTCTGATGTGTGTGTGTGTGTGTGTGTGTTTGAAAGCTTCGTGCTGCAGTGGCACAAAGAAAAGAATGAGCAAGGCCTTTGGGTGATGTAGCTCTGGTACTGAGGCTTAAACATGTCAGAAACACATTATCTTAGACATGCCAAGTGGATAAGCTGTTTGGATGCAGAACTGGGACTGGGAGTGTGCATCAAGAAAAGGAAGGCCTGAAGAGATCATGATGGGCTGGGAACTTGCTTTAAAGGAACAAGCTGTTACAGTGGTACCTCGCCTTACATCCCCCTTACAAATGCTTCAGGTTACACGCTCTGCTACCCGGAAGTAGATGCCCCTTGTTGCAAACTTTGTAACAGTGGAAGTCATGCTCCAGCAGCATGGCAGCAGTGGGAGGCGCCATTAGCGAGAGTGCACCTCATATTATGAGTGGTTCACGGTTATGAACGGACCTCCGGAACAGATTAAGTTCGTAACTGGAGGTACCACTGTACTCTACTGGTGTTGGGTTAAAAGTGTAATTGTGTTTTACGATCTGTTTTTGATGGTGTGTGTTTTAATGCCTTTTTAAAATTTGTCTGCTATTTTTCTACAGGGAAGCTGTTATTCTGTAGCTGGTTTGTACATCTAGGGGCAAATATCTTAACCTTCCTTTACCTGGCTGTTGGTGAGAAGGACAAAGGCCAGAGATGTGTGAGAGAGCTAGAAGCTAGAATCAGGCTGAGAGACAGAGCCATGCCTGATTTCTGCTGGAATCTAAGGCTGTGAGTATGGGAGAAGCAAGATCTTCTTGGGACGTTAATACTGCGAGCCCCTTCATTGTAGGCTCAGGTGGTATATAAGTGTAAATAAACAATATATCATAAAGACACCACAGTCTCTGCTGTCCCTCATTCCGCAAAATCGATTTCTGGGTAAGTGCCTGGAACCCCTGGAATCTCTCACCGCTTAGAGATTGGGGTGGTGTGCAACAATGTTATCTATTCTGACCACCTAATCTTCTAATTACCGTATTTTTCGCCCCATAGGACGCACTTTTTCCCCTCCAAAAATGAAGGGGAAATGTGTGTGCGTCCTATGGGGCGAATGCAGGCTTTCGCTGAAGCCTGGAGAGCAAGAGGCATCGGTGCGCACCGACCGCTCTTGCTCTCCCGGCTTCAGGAAGCTGTCCGCAAGCCTTGCGCGCCCGGCAGGAGCTCCCGCCGAGCGCGCAAGGCTTGGGGCGGCAGCCTGTTGCCCGAAGCACAGGGAGCCCTCTGGAGGGTGCCCCGTGCTTCGGGCGAGTGTCTGCAACCCTGCGCGCCCGGCAGGAGCTCCCGCCAGGCGCGCAAGGCTTGGGGCGGCAGCCTGTTGCCCGAAGCACAGGGAGCCCTCCGGAGGGCTCCCCGTGCTTCGGGCGAGTGTCTGCAAGCCTTGCGCGCCCGGCAGGAGTTCCCGCCAGGCGCGCAAGGCTTGGGGCGGCAGCCTGTTGCCCGAAGCACAGGGAGCCCTCCGGAGGGCTCCCCGTGCTTCGGGCGAGTGTCTGCAAGCCTTGCGCGCCCGGCAGGAGCTCCCGTCAGGCGCGCGAGGCTTGGGGCGGCAGCCTGTTGCCCGAAGCACAGGGAGCCCTCCGGAGGGCTCCCCGTGCTTCGGGCGAGTGTTTGCAAGCCTTGCGCGCCCAGCCGGAGCTCCCGCCAGGTGCGCGAGGCTTGGGGCGGCAGCCTGTTGCCCGAAGCACAGGGAGCCCTCCGGAGGGCTCCCCTTGCTTCGGGTGAGTTTCTGCAAGCCTTGCGCACCCGGCAGGAGGGCTCCCCGTGCTTCGGGTGAGTGTCTGCAAGCCTTGCGCCCCCGGCAGGAGCTCCCGCCGGGCGGGCGAGGCTTGGGGTGGCAGCCTGCCGCCCGAAGCACGCGGAGCCCTCCGGAGGGTGCCCCGTGCTTCGGGCAGGCGTGTGCAAGGCTTGGGGCGGCAGCCGCGGCTGGAGGGGGGAAATATATTTTTTTTATTCATTCCCCACCCCAAAAAACGAGGTGCATCCTATGGGCCGGTGCGTCCTATAGGACGAAAAATACGGTAGCTGAAACACCTAGGCCTTGTTTACACATCATATTAAACCTCGGTTAAACTAAACTATTGTTAAATGTGTATGGGTTGGGGCATGCTGCTGAAATCACATGTGTTTTCCTCCTCCACTTATGTTCTTATTTCAAGTCTACCTTTATTGCAAATATTTATTGTGTATTTTGTTGTTTCTTAACAAGGTGGCCATGAGGGAAAGGCTATCAGAACTCTTGCAACTCCAGAGTTGATATGATAATTTACAACACTGTACATGATGAAGAAGCAACCAATGGCCTTTGGGAATGAGGATGGTGGAAAGGCGTTGGGTGAAGTGCCTGCTCTTTACGTTCTCATGAAACAGCCGCAGATCACTGGAAAAGCTGACCAAGGAGACTTAGTTTCAAATCAAGAGGACAATGGCCTTGCAGCACCAGCAAAATCGAAAGTGAAGACCTGCCTTCCAGCAGATTGCACCTCAGGAAGCATTACTGTTACCTTAGACAACAACAATATGTGGAATGAGTTCTACTGTCGTGGCACAGAAATGATTCTGACTAAGCAGGGAAGGCGGATGTTTCCATACTGTCGATACTGGATAACAGGCTTAGACTCTAAGCTGAAGTATATCTTAGTAATGGATATTTCTCCAGTTGACAACTTACGCTATAAATGGAATGGCCATAGTTGGGAGCCCAGTGGGAAAGCAGAACCCCATGTGCTGGGAGGAGTATTCATTCACCCCGAATCGCCTTCTACTGGCCGTTACTGGATGCACCAACCAGTCTCTTTCTACAAACTCAAACTTACTAACAATACCTTGGACCAGGAAGGGCATATCATTCTGCACTCTATGCACCGCTATCTACCTCGTCTACACTTGGTGCCTGCTGACAAAGCCACAGAAGTTATTCAGCTAAATGGTCCTGATGTCCATACCTTCTTTTTCCCACAGACAGAGTTCTTTGCTGTGACTGCCTATCAAAACATACAAATGACACAACTGAAAATAGACTACAACCCATTTCTCAAAGGGTTCAAGAAAGCTGGTCTGAGCAGCAGACCTGAACATAAGGCAATGCAAAATGATTGCCCAGAGCAGAAAAGACGTAGAGTTTCTAACTTTACAAGCAGTTACAGGTGTCTCGCTGAAGGTGTTGTTTCGGATCTGAAGCAAAGAGACCTAGATGCTTCATGTAATGCTTGGAAGATGTATAAATCTTCTTTGGAGAAAGAAACACTTACTCCAGACACAAAATGTGATGCGTCTGAATGGTACAGTTACATATCTCTCATTATTGGGTATGAGTGATTCCCATCAACTGGTAATTGGAGGCTTACTGCCTGTGATGGTGGAGGTAGAACACAGCGATCATTGCTGGTAGCCATTGATAAACTTGTCCTCTATGTATTTGTCTAATCCTCTTAAAGCCATGCAAGTTGGTGGCCATTGCTACACTTCATGGTAACAAATTTCATAGTTTAACTATGTGCTGTGTCCTAAATGGTTTGGGGCCATTCTATATGGATGGGTGAAATTTATTAGAAATGGCTTGGGTATTTTGGAGATGTGTTTTGGGCCATATTAAGCTTGCAGATGAGACCTTCCCCACCAGTGAGTGCCCTGGCCTCCCTGCACCGCTTTCTGACTCAGTTAGTGCTAAGTGTGCTTATGTCGTTCCTTTGATGCTATTTGTATCTGTTATCACTACCGATAGCATGCAGAATTGGAGATGGGGGGCTAAAAAAATTAAAGCTCTGTGAAAGTACCAGCTCAAATTATCATACTCTTACAATAGTGAGATGCTGGGGAGAAACTGAAGGTGAATATTGTCGGTTCCCCTTACTTCTAAAACTCTGCTGTGGCATGTGATTGGCTGCTGTCAGATACAGAAAGTCAAGATAAGTGGTTGCTTTGGCCAACATGGCATTTTGTATCTGATGTGTGTGTGTGTTTTCCTCTGTGCCATATTGGTGTGAGTTGTAGTCCTAGAAAAAGAAGGTGGTAGTTGCCACCTAATACATGATCAGAATACTGATGGGCATTAGAGTTCTTTAATGTTGTGCTAGAATTCAGAGGGGTCAGATTGAAGTCCCAGCAGTATCCGTTTAAAGTGTTAGCTTAAAGAAGTAACTTTTAATGATTTCATTAGTAAGTGTGTGCGCAGGCTTGGGAGTGCAGGAAATAGGTTTAATTAATATGACAATAATATTAAGTAAAGTAGGCTCTTTGATTCAGTGAGACCCACATCCAATTAAGTGTGCATAGGATTGGAGCATAAAGGGAACCTGCATGCAGATGCACTTTGCCAGTTCTATGCTTGTCACTCTCCAAGTGCCTGGCAGCCAGCTGGCTGCAGTTCCCAGCTGACTGTTGGGCGCTTCGGAACCCAGTGTAAGTGATTTTGACAGGTGGGCAGGATGACCCACCTATCAATCATGTGGCATCCTACAGATGTCCTGAGATTGACAGGTAGGTTGTCCTGCTCATATGTCAAAACTGATCCACAGGGTGTGGCCAGGTCAAAATCTGACCTGTGGGATCAAAAAAGTTCCTCATCTCTGATTTAAATAAATACAGTGGTACCTCGGGTTAAGAACTTAATTTGTTCCGGAGGTCCGTTCTTAAACTGAAACTGTTCTTAAACTGAGGTACCACTTTAGCTAATGGGGCCTCCGGCTGCCGCTGCACCGCCACCGCACGATTTCTGTTCTCATCCTGAAGCAAAGTTCTTAACCTGAGGTAATATTTCTGGGTTAGCGGAGTCTGTAACCTGAAGCATCTGTAACCTGAAGCGTCTGTAACCTGAGGTACCACTGTAAATGCTAAACTAAAGCTGGCAGTCAGTCCCATTCTAAAAGTAATTATTAAAAGTAATTATTTCCAGGTAGGTACATGAGGCCAAAATTCTATGCATGCTTAATTGGGAGAAGGTCTCACTGGAACTTACTTCCAAATCAACCAAAAGAAGATGGGAATACAGAAGGGAATAATTTTGTGACACTAAAATGAAATTTGGTCTGAGTTTATAGCATCCAGAGAGACTATAGCATCCAGAGAGCCTGTGTGGTGTAGTGGTTAAGAGCGGTGGACTTGTAATCTATTGAAGTGGGTTTGCGTTCCCGCTCCTCCACATGCAGCTGCAGGGTGACCTTGGGCTAGTCACATTTCTCTGAAGTATCTCAGCCTTGCTCATCTCACAGAGTGTTTGTTGTGGGGGAGGAGGGGAAAAGGAGGTTGTTACTCCTTAGGGTAGTGATAAAGCAGGATATCAAATCCAAACTCTTCATCCAGCAAATGTATTGCTTTAGAAAATATATATGGTATCACAGGTAACCTGAATGATGTATGTATTGATTGATGGATAAAGGAAGGCTGATTTACTTTCACACTAGTAATGGAAGCTGCTAAAGCTATATATAAACTGCACAGCCATTAGGGTTTTGCATTACATAGCAATAACAGATATATAATTTTTGTACAAATGCATGATAAACAGGACAAAATAAATTTATCAGGATATTATTTAATTTCTGCAATTACATTGATCTAGTTTTTGTTTTCCTTTCTCCAGTCCAACAGCTTGTGAAAGGGATTCCCATGTGAAATCACAGCTGAACTCAAATGATGATATCTGTATATCCATTAAAGATAAGCCTGTAGATGACTATGTTTATGGGCCAAGGGTACATACAGAGAGGATACTCATGAACCGGGAAGGCACTGATAAAGCAACAGAAAAATATTTCTGTAGAGATAGAAACAAGATTTCAGAGACGCAGTTGGAGAAAAACTGTAATGAAATAGGAAGAAGAAAAGTGGACCTTGAATCCCACAAGCAACCACAGAGCGTTGCCAAAGACAAAACTTTAAAATTGGGTAGTGGGACAGTGCCTGATGCCTCCTTAAAGTGCTGTGGTGCCACCAAGAATATGACCATCTCTGTTCTTGAAGCTCTTTTGTCTTCTTATAAGACACAGAAGTCTTCTTTGAATCATTCAGTAAATTCTTTGCCTGTCTGTTTTGAAAATAACAAACCAGCTAGCCCGCTTAAAGTTGTGGAAGCAAAACATAAAGAACTTCATTTCAGAAGCAATAACACAGAGAAATGCTATTTGGGCAAAGATGCGCCATGGATAAATACTGAAACATACAGCAGCCATATGGTAACAAAAAAAGCAATGAGTTTCAACCTCTTGCCCCCTACGTCAACCATATTTATTCATGGAGGAAAAGAGAAAAATGTAGCCAAGAAGGCTGTGTTGGGAAGGGGTCTTGATAAGAAAGCAGATTATGTGTTGTTTGGTCCACCTAAAAGAGGAAGACCACGTAAAGTGATTGAGACTGAACCATCCCTGAAATTCACAGCAAAGTCTGCTATGACAAGCAATATGGGACCAGATTTTGCCAAGCCAGAGCTCGTGCTTGATTACGAGGATATAGATGGAGTCCTCTTTGCATCCTTTGCATCAAAGGTAAATCTATCATTTAAATTTAATATTGTCTAGCATAGTTTATACTAGACAGATTGAAAGTTAAATGCGCATTTCTTTTTTTAATTGTGAAAATTGCAGGTTTGGGGTGGCAGGACCTCTATGCTTTGACGCTCACGCTCTTAAGTTTCAATAGCTCTGAATGTAAGTGTCGAGAGACCATGTTGGGGATCATTAGGAAAGGAATAAAAAATAAAATTGTCAATGCCATAATCCTTTTCTATAAACCTGTGATGCAACCGTATTTGGAGAGTTCTGTGTACGGTTGTGTTCGCACCTCAAGAAGGATGCTACAGAGTTGAGAAAGGGCAACCAAAGTTGGGACTGTAGCAACTCACTGATAAGTTACAACATGTGGAGCTTTTAGCATAGTAAAAACGTGGTTTAAGAAGGGATGTGATGGGTGTGTGTAAAAATTATAGTGTGGAGAAGTGGACAGGCAGACTTCTTTCTCCCTCTCAGAATACTTAGAACCCAGAGCAATACAATGATGCTCAATGTGGGAAGATTCGAGACAGACAAGAGGAAATACTTCTTCATTCAGTACATAGTTTTTACTGAATTTTCTGTTACAAGATGAAGTGATGGCTGTCAGTGTGGATGGCTTTAAAAGGGTGAATTTGTGGAGAAGGCTATGTTAATGACATATATTAACTCCAATATCAGGGGAAGTGTACTTCTGAGTACCAGTTGTTGGGAAAATGTGAGCTGGAGAGTGCCATATTGCTCATATCCTGCATTTGGGCTTTTCATAGGCATCCAGCACACTAGACAAGATAGGCCTCTGGTCAATCAGCAGGGTGTTCTTTTTATGTACTTGTGACCTTGCCTTTTGTATGTGACCATGCAGAATTTAAAATCCGGACCATTTTATTCAGCTCTAGTATGTATTAAATCTTGTTAATATTAATTTGACTCTTGGTAGGTTGTCTAGGCCACTTTTGCTTAAGCATTTAACACTTATTGTAGTCCCTCTTTATGCACAGGAAGTTCTTGATAAACACAGACTTGATAAAATTGGGGGAAGAGAAGGACCACAGACTGGAGAAACTTCCTTCCTGACTACATATGATTCAGGTACTCTTGACACTGCATAATTGAGATGGCGCGGCCTTAGTGCAAATTAAGACTGCTAAGCAAACAGTAGGTTTTTTGGGGGTTTTTTAAGTATATCACATTCTTACCATTTGTATGTTAGAATATGATACACATTTTTTTTTTTTTGTATTTGTATGTATCAATAATACTTTTTTGTTCTATGACAGACTCTCAAATCAACCTACAACTTCTGGAAACAAAGCTCTTGGAAGATTTGAAGTCCTTCAGGCACAGACAAGTGATACATCCTAGTCTTCAAGAAGGTATGTTATCAGCAATAGATTCCGCAGCTGCTGTGATAGTTATCTAGAGCAGCATCTAACAAAACAGTTCAGCTAGCACAGTTTCGGCTGCGCAACATAACTTCTTGTCCCTCTCCTCTCTTCATGCCACCCCAAACAAAATGCTCTGAAGGGTTGAGGGAGAACCATAACCAATTTCAGGGGAATACAGAGAGGGGAGAGGGAAGTTCCACTGCACAGCCAGAAGTGACTGAGCTAGTAGAACGGTTTAGTTCAAAATTGCCCTTAGAACATAGTATTCAGATATTGTTTCTCATGTGTGTGCTCTGTAGTCCATTCAGCTAAACTTTGATGCAATGTGCAGTGGTACCTTGGTTTAAGAACAGCTTAGTTTATTAATAACTGTATTAATAATTGCTGCCTACATTTGTATTAGAGCCCTTCACCTGTGCTTGAGGGAGTTGGTGGCTTATAGATTCTCTCAGAAGTTGCCAGCCTTTTTAAACTAGTAGCACATTTCAAATTTTGAGAGTGCTGGGGGCACCAGTCATGAAATGGCTGATGTGGGGAGCATGACACAACCCAAACTGGAGAGTACTGGCGCAGTGAAGCTCTTATAATAATTGCATTTCCATACTAGAAAAGGCTTTACCTGAATTTCTGCCTGTCACAAGAACCATGTTTTTCTCAAATGCCAACCCTAAATCAAAGCCTAGGCTGCTATCAGTGAACCCACTTACCCAAGAGTAAGCTCCAGTAAACACAGAAACTTACTTCTGAGTAGGCTTAAATACCATTGTGCTTTAAGTTAACTATTCAGCAAATTCTTAATGAATGTCTGGTTTTTAGTTCCTGTACAGCAGACCTCAACCTCTTTGTGAAGTTTTCACATTTGCCTTTTTGAGGAAGTAGGGATATTTAATGTCTACCCACTCTTATTTGCTGTAGTATTTGCAGAAAATAACTCCTACGGTCTACAGAATCAGACAAACACCCTATAGGAAAGGTGCATCCTCGTTGCTAGGTTAAAACAAAAGACAAACTAAGGAGATTTCAGTAGAAAATAAGACGGGAGCAGGAAAACTACACTACAGTAGTACCTTGGTTGTTGAACTTAATCTGTTCTAGGAGTCTATTCGACTCCTGAAATGGTTCGAAAACCAAGGTGCGGCTTCCGATTGGCTGCAGGAGCTTCGTGCACTCAATTGGAAGCTGCATTGGATGTTCGGCTTCCAAAAAATGTTCACAAACCGGAACACTCATTTCCGGGTTTACGGCGTTCAGGAGCCAAAATGTCCGAGTACCAAGGTGTTCAAGAACCAAGGTACGACTGTGTATAGGAAGTGAAACAGCAACTCTTTAGGACCCTTGGATTCCTGCTGCCTGGTGTCTAAACAACTCACTTACCAATCACAGCTCTGACTCGGTCCTTGGCCAAAAACACTGAGAGGTAGGAGGAGCCATGGTGACTCATTTCAAATGAATTACTTAGAAGAGTATTTACACATTTTGTTTTATACCTTTCTTTTTAAGAGGGCTAGAGACATTTACGAAAGCTCAGAGTTTGGGAGGCCTGTCCGCAAAGACCTTCATGTGTGCTAGTTTGGCAACCACTGGCCACCCTGCCTTTCTTCATGCTTGTAAAGATCTCTAACGAGGGGTATTCTTCTTCTAGTGGGACTGAAGTTGGGTTCCGTGGACCCAACACTTAGTATTGACCTGAAATATTTGGGTGTGCCGCTTCCCCTGAGACCTTCAAAGGATTATGTATTTGGAGAAAACCAAGTGACAGATCTCAGTTGTCAAGGTAAATATAATGTATCTTTTCGAAATGTTAGAATGGTAAGCAGAGTCCATAAAACCCGGCTGCCTTTTGTTGCTGCCAGATATTATGAGAGTTTCACTTCACAAGTAATGGGGTTTCACTTCTGACCTTGTGCTGCATCACAGAACGAGGTCAGGCACAACCCGTGCTCTCCATCTGAGCTCCAGGCTGTGGGAATATTCTTGCCCTCTTCTCCAGCTTGGGACAGGGAGATGGCAGGGTATATCGTCCCCATAGTTGCATTTCAGAGAGTCTTGGAAGCCTAGTGCAATGGAGAGGGCAATCTGTGTCCCCCTTTCTAGTTCCTGCTGGAGAGGAAGACTGGAGCTTGAAACTTCATGGCAGCCAGCAGTCTCAGCACTCCCAACTCCAGAAAGCAAGGCTGGGGCTTGTTGGTTTGCAAACTTTTTTTTTTAACCCATTCATTGTATTTTCTTAGTCTTAGTAAATTACATTATCACCGCACGATGCGAACAGTATAGAACAAAGCTATAAATTATGTAAATTGTGCATCGTTAGGTCTGACTGTTCAGACGAGACTTTGTGGGGGTACATACATTTTGCCACCATATTTTTGAGGTGTTTGGAGGTGTTTGGAGATTTCTTCCCAACCTTAAAGCTTGAGAGAGATGGTACTTTCAGCTGTGCTGGGCTTCATTCAGCCGTGTTCCAAACTGCTGTGCAGCTGTAGGGAAACTCCTCTCTCCTCTCTCTCTAGATCCAAGTTTGGGAGGAAGGCTAAGGTTCATCTCTGGAGGAAAATGGAGTGCTCTCTATAGTATGTGCAACTGAAGAGCCCTCTGGGAATGAAGGATGTGACTGTTCTTATTTTAGTTATTATTTTCTAGAAGGAATTTTTGGTGGATTAACTTTGCTATTACTCAGGCCCTTGTCGCCTGTTGAGTACCCCTTTCAGTAAATGCATGTGATAATTAGTTTATAGTTGAATATATATACAGTTGTTTATAGACAGGAATATTGTGCCTCGTTAATAAACTTGCTTTGCTACCTTCATTTCTAGATACCGCCGTTTCCTTCATTTCCAAGACTGGGAAAACCAATGATTTTAGAAAGATAAAAGGCTGGCAAGGAAGACTTAACAACACTTCTAAGCAGGAAGGTAGGACATTGATTTTGTATATATTTTCCCTTCATGATGCTGCAGAAAGAAGAACTTTTGATAATTATTAGATAAACTTTTGTGAGTTTCCTTTTCTGCCAGAACTGGGATTGATGTATTTTCAGAGGTTGTGTTTGACTTCTTTCTCTATGTCATATTCTGGATTAATTCAGGTAGCATTTTAGAGGACTCACTGAAGAACCGATCTGCCTTCTGCAGTGATAAACTGGACAAATATTTGGAAAGGGAAGGGAAGCTAATGGAAAGTGTGGGATTCTCTTCAAGCTTGTTTAGTTATCCCATGGATTGCCGGATTTCATCCAAAGGTGCCAGCAGTGCTCAAGCCCTCGATAAAGTTCCAGAGAAGAAACCCATCATTACTCCATCCAGCACTTACGCTTTCAAGCCTCTTTCTCTGCCTTCCATTTTTAGAAGGAGAAGAAAAACTAAGAATAAACAAACAACTTTTCGAGGCAGGGTAAAATCTTCCAAAAAGTTTACAGTGCCTTCAAAGCAGGAGCATGATTTCTCTGCCTTAGAAAACATCAATAGGTCTAGATCATATAGCCAAGTGGATGACAATGTGCATGTGCCAGAATTTGATGGAAACATACAGAGAAAGCAAATAACTGTGCATGAAGCACAGCGGCCAAAACAGAGTATCTGTCCACTGCATTTATCTCAGATGAAACTGATGGAGCTGAAGGATTGTGCTTTGAGGGATGGGAAGCCACAAACCTGTATTACTGAAGAATGGGCAGACCTTTCTCTGGATACTTTGATCATCTCTCAGGTAAGCTTCAATAATCTTTACCATTTAGTCATTGGTTAGATATGCATATGCTAGAAATGGACCCACGTACTCACAAGTTATTTTTCTTTTGCAATCCTTTTTTGACTATTTTGCAGGAGGTGGGGAAGGTATACGTCATTGGTTTTTGGAAAAAGCATGAAAAACAAAGAGAAATACATAACTCAGTATACATATCTGCTGCATAGTAAAGAAGTTACATTCAGAAATTACAAGGCAAAACATGTCCATTTCTATTTCATTTTTATATGACCACCATGTCCTTGCAGATCATCTGCAAAATTCAGATGGGCCATAAGGATTTCTTAATTCTGTTTCACGTGCAATGTAACTGGCACAGTAAGATTAGCGTAAGAAAAGAAAGGAACTTATATTGTCTTCATGCATTAGAATTATTCATAAGTTCACGGTGTGTGACCTGTAACTTCTGGGATTTGTTTTCACATTTCTAAACCAATTTAGGGTTGTATTCAGGTGATGTCTGGCTCACAGCAGACCCATTGAAATATACGAACCTAAGTTAGTAATGTCCATGAATTTCAAAGGGTTTAGTCTGAGTAGGAGCAGGACCAAATATCACTATGTGCACATATGACTGCTATACATCCTCACGTTGCAGTACTTCAACATAAACTTCATCCTTGTTTTAAAATATTGCACTACCCTGCACTGCTACGAAGTACTCAGAGCCACAGAATCATGGAATTGCAGCGTTGAAAGGACCCTGCATTCCTGTGCAATGCAGGAATATTGTCATTTTAATATATATATATATATATATATATATATAGAGAGAGAGAGAGAGAGAGAGAGAGAGAGAGTGTGTGTGTGTGTGTGTGAGTGTGTTGATACTCTGTGCTCAGATTCAGGTAAAAATGTGGTGACATTAATTCATTTATAAGCAGGTTCCGGTGGAGTTAATGGAATTGGAAGGTCGTGCATTGCAGAATGGGAAGCCACGGACTTGCATTACCAAAGAGCGAGCAGACCTATCTCTAGCATCTCTGCTTAGCCCTCAGGTAAGTTGAAATGGCCTTTTCCTTTGCCTTCCTTTGTAACTCTCATGGAGGAAAAGGCTGTCATTGCCTTCTCGCCATGATAGCTATGCTTTGTCTCCACAGCTGGAGGCAGTACAGTGGATGCTTGGGTTGCGAACATAATCTATGCGGGAGGCACGTTCGCAACCCGCAGCGTTTGCAACCTGCAGTGCCATGTCTGCGCACGCACGGGTTGCAATTTGGCATTTCTGCACATGTGCAAAGTGTGATTTAGCGCTTCTACACATACATGACCACCAAAACCCGGAAGTAACCCTTTCTGGTACTTCTGGGTTTCAGCGGGTCCGTAACCCGAAAAAATGCAACCTGAAGCATCTGTAACCCAAGGCATGACTGTACAGTAATGCTTCTGAGCACCAGTTGCTGGAAACCACAGGTGGGAAAGAGTGCTCTTGTACTTGGCTCCTGCTTGCACATTTTTTCACGGGCATCTTGTTGGCCACTGTGAGAATAGGAAGCTGGACTAGATGGGCTGTTGGCCTGCTACAGCACGCTCTTCTTATAATTACACTTTATTTGCGTTAATGTCCTATAAAAGACCATTGCTGGGGGGAAGTAGGATTCTAATGTTCCCATGCACAAGACAAATCCATTTTATTCAACAAAAAGTGTCTGGCGAGTCTCGCAAGACTTCTTTGCGATTCTGAACCAACAATCTAGTGAATGACCCTTGTGGAACTCTGAAGCAAGACTGCTGCTTGCAGAATGATGATCAAATCGGCTTGCTTTAGCCTGCTTAGAAGAACTTCTGTGATCAGACTCTAAACAGTAGTAAGAACATAAGAAACAAATGAAAACTGCACAGGACATTCCTCTTTTTTCCTGATAATCTTGAACATTAATGCTTCCATGTTCTGTGTTTTAAAAGGCTATTGGATGTTAGCTTTCACTTTCTGTTACACATGGGGTACAATCCTGTTTCCCTTCATCTTTTGTGCATTTTTATACCATCCAGTTGAGGACAAGGTATAAATTATGTATCATAAAGTGTTGTGTAATTGACCTTATACCCTACATTTGTTCAAAATCTGTTGTTTGTAGGTTCTTGCCTAAATTCTTGAGATACATATTTGTATATTCTTTCAGCCTTCACTCAAAAGCAAGCCTACCTGTCAGATAACCAGCAGCCAAGATCCAGCACACAGTGGCACCTGCCAGCTTGGGTGTGTCTGTGCTAGTTTAGCTTCTGGGATATGCCAGCCTACACTTTCCTGCAAGACAGATTGCACATTTGATTGTCTGAAGAAAAGGGTGGCCCTGTTAAAGGGAGTTTCTGTGCACAAGAAAAGCTTGAAGAAATATTTATGTGAAATTACTGAATGCTGCAAAGGAAAAAGGGATTGGAAACTGGAGCATGTTAATAAACAGATGAGAAGCAATGATGAATGTAAGTCTTACTAGAAAAGTGTTCAAAATATTTTCAAAAACTTTTTTTCTGGGAGTTTGCTGAATAAACATTCTGGACTATCCAGGTGTGTTAAATCTTGACTTACTGTTATCAAATATAAATGGAAACTACAACAAAATGTTACCGTGGTTTCTCTGGTAAAACATCTGATTATTCTTTCTTTTGGCCTCCCCCCCCCCCCCTTCTATGTGCTTTTCTTGTCCCGTCACACCCTGTGTGTTTTGTTGCTGGTTGTTTTTTTTTTTTACCAACTGTATGTGTCTATGTACTATCTTAGGTTGGGGATAAATAAGCTGCTTTTGGAACACTGACACGTTCATTCTAAGCCATGGTTTGGTTTACCATGATGCGTGAACCAGGCTGGTGTGGTGACCTGACGTTATTTCAGTGATATGGTTCCATTTCTGTTTTACATGTGTGTTCAGAATATCCTTGCTAGGGGAGTCATGGATTTCTAAATGTCACTCGCTACGTCTTCTTTTTTCAGTCTTAGATGAGGGTGGAGGGGCAAAGAAGGTGCCATGCCTGCCTTTTAAGTTTCTATGATCAGCAGTGAATTAGAGGACTGTTCCTCCAACACCTGCCCTACTGGCACCCTTTAGTGCTGAACCCTTACACTCCTGGCTTCCTCCCATGGGTGAGCACCCAGTCATCCTACAGATTTCATCCACTCTGCCCTCCCATCCATCTCTGTGGCATGGATTTCCCATACCTTTTCTCTTGCTCCGTTTAGGATGCTTTTCACCACTGAGGGTACTGCCGCTTATTGCATGTTTCAGTCTTTCCTCCCCTGTCTCTCACATGAAAGGATGCACGTACAATTATCATGTTACTCTTTGTGGTGGGCTTATCCATTTTTTGGAAGATATATATGCTGGATCTGCAACACAAGGACCTATTTACAGTGCTATTTTTCTGGAAAAAGAGGCGCCTGAACTCGCCATGAACACCTCCCTTGTTCTCTTAGAATGGCAATGGTGCTGATGTAAGAATTATTGAGACCCAGGGTGTCCTTTCTTAAAAAATTAAAAAATCCCAATACCGATTGTCTTGAACCTTTGGCTAGAATGTATTAGGCTTGATTCGGTTTGCCTGCATTTTAGGACTCCTACGCTGCATTCCTTTCCTATCTCACCCTGAAAGTGCCACAGATGGTCACTCAGGGTGTTTTGCTATGTCTGTTTTGAGTGAAATCCGGCATCTCCTTGAAAGTTTCCAAGGAACAGATAGGGACGGGAATCTCAACAACCCTGTTGAAGGCCTGGTTGCTAAGGAAACAGTGAGAAATGGCCTGAGCAGTTAGAGGCATCCCAAGGTAACTGAGTGGGTGATAGAGCCATGCGTGTTTTACTTCTCATGACCTTTCTGGATGTATGTAGAAGGATGTTTAAGAGTGTTTTGATATTTTATTCTTCTTCGTGTGCTGTACACATTCACAGTCCTTACGAAGCCTTCTTTAAAACACCTTTCATTTTTTTCCTTCAGTTTTTTTGGCATCTGCATACTTCAGGGACCCCCTAAGCACACGGATCCCTCCCTTCCCTCATGGGCTACAAAACAAACGCCACTCATGACTGAGAATGGGTAATGGAATGATTTCAAAAAGAATGCCACTTTCAGTGTCTTCTTTGTTGCGCTAAATTTCAAAGCTCTTGCTTGATATTAATTGGAGTCTTGTGATGTGACCTTCGCTCCTACTTGTTGCTCCTTTCCCCGCTTTTGCCTAGTTTATTATTTACTAGAGGTAAAATGAACAGCACAGGATTTGTTTCAGTTCTTTCGCTGCTATTCCAGTGATTAGAGCATTAAAGCTGCTTGTTATCTTTCCTTCAGCAGTCTGTAGTGCAGAGCCAGACCAAGCTGTTATGGATTTGCCATTGCGGGTGAAGGAAGAAGGGGACATGTTTATTCCTGACAAAAGTGCAACTGCTACAAAGACTGCTCCAGACGACGTGGATGCAGGGGGAGAATTATTAAGTGGGGAAGCTTTATTGCATCCTGACATTCCATCAGACACGATATTGGCAGACCATTCATATGTTTGCAGGAAGCCAAGTAAGACAGTTAAAGTTAAAGAGAAGCAGCATGTGAGGTACCTTGAAGGTATGTCAGATGAGGCTGAAGATGGTTTGCAAACTGACGTTCCTGTGTGTGATACATTACAGAAAAGCCCCACACGTCAGGAAGAGGCTCCGCATATGAAATGTTCAAATGGGGAGCAAACACACATTGCCCAAATGCAAAGGCCCATGACTGATTCGGAAGGACCTAAGCAGACACAGCCAACGTTGTTTGGTAAACTGCAGCGGATTGTAAGCATGAGCCATACAGAAAAGCAGCGGCAGAAAAGGGCCAAATCTCTTCAGAGTCAGCAGCAAAATCAACATGACTTTGAACTGCTAAGGAGGCACTGGAAAGAGAGGGGTGACTCCATGCAAATAGAAAATGTCAAGGAAACAGAGAGAGGAGAGCTTGAGATCTGCTGTACAAGGGACCAGAATTACACACCAGGAAAGACGTGTGTGGATAGTGCCCAAGAATATCTTCCTAACAGTAGTGCTAATGTTCAGGAAAACTGTAACATTTCTTGCTATAAAAAAGGTCTTTCTGGTTTACGGGGAGAGAATCAAGCTTTTAAGGATGACCTTGCTGAGCCCAACAGAACTTGGAGCAAATCATCCCAGAATCCAGTTGCTAAATGCTTAGAAAAAAATGCATCTAAAACCAACTATTGGAAAAATGGTCCTATGTCATTTGGTATCACCAAGGATGATATAGGAAATGGTGAAAAAACAGATGATTCTGCAGAGGAAGATATTGATGGGAGTTCTGACCACCAGATTGAAACACTGGTGAGCATCCCACACCCCTTTAATTTGTAAAACAAATCTGGCAGCAAAATGTTTTTACTATAACAATTTATTTGCGAACCATGGAAACCACTGTGACCAGTTGAGATTGCTGCTGTCACTTGCCTTGGATCTTTGGGTCCAAGGTGTGTGCGTAAATTTTCTACTGTTTGTTTATACTAATTTCTCCAGTTTTACCATCCAAACCTAACTTTCCTCACAGAATTTAAACTTCTTGCAAAAATTCTGTTGTTGAGAATTTAACTTCCTCTGTGGTTAAAAAGTGTGTAAATATTTTCATGACTCAGTCAGAAATTGGAGTGTATGGAGTCTTGACAAATGCCACAGATGAGTTTTGTTTTGTGGTAGTTTGTTTGTGGTACAGTAGTTCAGTTTCCAGAGCTGAAAAACGTTCCAAACTCAACTGTCCATCTTGTTGTATCCCTCCAGGTAAAGAATACCAATTGGCAAGGAGAGTGCAGTTCTGTCAAGCTGGAAGAAAAAATACCACATTTGAAAACGGTGGAGGCCAAAGAGTCAGAAATCACAATATACAATACCAAATTAAAAGAAAATAAGTTGCCAGCACACCCTTCAGAGTTCCATACTGAAAGTATCATATGTGAGAGTAGTGCTACTACTTCAGAGATGGTCAAAATGAATGCAGAAATTGTAGAGCGATTATCCAGTGATGCTCCCATCGTCCATCCTGATGCTGTATCGTTAGATCACACCTATAGCATTACAGCGATGTACAACAAGGAACATCATGTTAACTGTCCTGAAGAAGCTCCAGGTGATATTTCTCAATCGGTAAGACTCAATTTGTTACTTAATCTTCAGAACACCAAAGTTAAATAATTTTATACACCTTAACAAGTTGTCGCAACTTTACATTAAAACAGTGATCTTTATTACCATTCTTCAGTTGTACCCTGAGCAGCTGTAAACATTAATGTTTGGGCAATAGGCCAGTTTCCATGTCACAAATAGCAAATGGTTTACCATGAACACATCTCTCTATGCTGGTTGCCTCCTCTCTGCTAGCACATGGAAGAAACACACCACATTCTGAGTTTGAAATGAAACATTACCTGACTGGAGCTTCTCTGCAGGACTGAGTTTAACTGCCTTTTTAATGTTCTGTTTCAGAATGGAAGGGACTCCAGTCAAGGTGACAAGAAAATGAACACTGAACCTGGAGAGTTTTCAAAGAAAAGTATTCTTACTACAGCAGCTCATGCCCTACTTCCTAGACAGTTGTAAGCAAGTTTTTTAAAGCAACAACAACAAAGACACGCCAGCAAATGGATTTTTAGCATAGTGCTATTTTTTATTATGTCTAGTAGATATAGTTAATTTTAATGCAGTCCAAGGCTCTGCTCTGTGGTTTATTTGGTTCACACAGTGAGACTTTGCAATGATGCGTCATCCAGAAGCCCTTTTTAAAATATACTTAGCTCATAACCTTTAGGACAGGACTGGGTAACCGTTTTGGCTGGAAAGGTGGCCTGCCCTCTGAACCTCTTTTCAAGGATGCAATGTAGAACGTCAACCTTTGCAACCACAGCTTAAATTCAGCCCTTTTTGACCCCTCTACAGAGCCCTTCCTCTTCCAACCCAGAGCAATCAAGTAGATAGCTGAAGGGCTGGATTCACTGATTGAGAAAAGAAATCTAATGTCTCGTAAGAAACTGCAACTACACAGCAGACGTGGCACCTTGATTTGTAATGTGGGAATTCCTTCCTGCTATGATTGTGCACACTTGTAGGCTGAATTTATTCCCTGGTAACTTGGCTTGATGATAGACCACTTGCTTGGTATGAAAAAGATTCTTGCCATCTCCACTTAAAAGAATCAGGAGATCAGAAAACCTCAACCTGGGACCAGTCCTGGGCTAGATGGGCAAATAGCCTGATGTGCTGTTTCCTAATCACTAATGTTAGTACTCAAAGATTAAATTTTAAAAAATAAAAAATATTATCAGCTATAAAGGGCACCTTTAATTTGTATGTTAGTTCAAATTATATTTTTGAGAGTACTAAGAGCCTAAGATGTGCTGTTTCAGGCAACCTTTGGTTCATTCATTTGTTTACTTCAAGAGACTGAGTAGCATGCACAGCAGAATAAGAAAGCAAGAAGGGCACAGCAGAAGGAGGGGACAGAGCAGGGACATTTCCTGTGTGACCAGAGCACAACTTCCTGCTCCTTTTGGCACAAAGAAAGTTTTCTTGCAGTTTTGATTGAGGTTAAGCTATTATCTGAGCCAGATTGACTTGTGCAACTAAACACAACTTCTCTTTTTAAATCCTTCTAGGCATCTTACTCATGACTCTTCAAGTAAAGTGATGGAAAAGTCCCCTAAGGTGAATATACATTTCTTTTCTACTGTTGTGTCTTTGTGGCATGTGTATTCCAGCTGAAATATACATTGACTGGTAGTGGGTTGTTGTTGTTTTTTTAAATTACTTAAGGGCATTGTTTGTTTTATGTGCGTGCCATGAGACAGAATTGGTAGTCAGGCCCTTTTCATTCTCCCCATCCCGCTTGGTGACCCAAGTGAGAATTCTAGCTGTTGCGCAGTAGCCTGTGTGGCTCCTTTTTTTTCCAGTGTTGCACCTTCAAAACCAAACAGCTGTTTAGCTTATTCATGCATTCCCATCCAGCATCTGGCAAGCTTTGTGGAGACATGCAGAAGCCCAGGTTTGGGGGATAATATAAAATCCCAATTATTTATACCAGTCACTGTATATTTTTTTCCTGTCTGGTGAAAGTGCTATTTCTTGTCCACAGCCATCTGGACTCTGGAAAAGAGAACCAAAGAATTGGACACAAAGCATGACTTCTTATCGCCCGAATCACACAGCAGATGAACAGCGTCGGCGTAAGGAAATGAAAGAACTCTTTGAAAAACTGCAGGGGGCCTTGGGATTGCAGAGCACTCCCAGCATTGCCAAGCGCATCCTCCTTGAGCAGGTAGATGGTTCATCATTTAGCATTATGTGGAAGGAAATGCCTCTTCATCAAGAGAACTTGATTTTTAACAGCAGCAAGATGAAAAATCTTAAATTGAAAGATATAAAAAAGAGAGATACAAAAAAAAATTGGGGGGGGGGGGGTTTCTAACGTGCCACAGCAACTCAGCTCCATGTTGGACAAATGCATCTGGCTTAATTTTCTTTCTCTGAGTACATTAGGCAATTAACTTGGCACATTGCCAAGATAATTATTTCCACCAATAGCATTTTTTGCCTTGTCTCCTCTGTCCCCAGCTGAAGCTTGCTCTGCTAATATACACAAAGGTCCTAATATTTTTAATGCAGCTGATTCGCTAACATGTCTGCAAAGTTTCTGCCATTGCTTTGTTTTTAGGGTGCTTTGAGAGTAGAGAAGAGAAGCTGTCCCCCCCCCCTGTATTGCTCTGGGATGTAAAAATGACCTCTTTGTCCCTTTCCAGGCCACTGAAGATATCCAGAGGCTAAGAGATCAGGCAGACCAATTGACAAGCCACAAGAAGTTCCTGTTGTGCAAGCGCAACACCCTGATTCGTAAAGTGTCTACACTCTCAGGTGAGATGACTTCATGGACAGGTTTTCTTAAAAAATAAACAAAACCAAACATACATGTAGATGAAGAAAGAAATTCCATCATAGGAGAATACTAGGATGATTCAAAGTGGTTGGGATGAATTGTTCATGTAGGATTCTAAGGATTATACTTTCAAAGACGCAAATGCTATTAAAGATGTTCTGCTTGCCAACTATATCCTTGCGTGCCATGTGTATTGGAAATTGTACTAATCTTGCACTATGAAATACTGTATTTTGAGCTAATGTGTGTTTTTGTTCCTTTGAACTGCAAAGTGAGCGATATCCAACTCTTTGTTTTCTCTGTAGGCAAGTCACAGGAAGCGATCTTGAAGAAGTTAGAATACATTTTTACAAAGCAGAAGGCACTAGAAGAACAGGAGAACCAGAACCAGCAAGATATGGTGGAAATCATTAAAACAGCGAGAACTACTAGTTCCACTGTGGAAAACAGCCCCTTTTCTCTTTCTAGAGAGACAAAACCGGTAATCCTGGCCAACAGGCATACGAAACCATTGATATGTTCCAAGAACAGAAGCAGTGTCACAGGTAGGCTGCAGAAAGGAGGCGATTTTTATACAAAGTGAAACCAAAATCCCCAGGGCATTCTGGGAAGCAGAGATCTGATGTGTACCTGAGTGGAGCAGCTCCTTTCCCACACTAATAATAAACAGTCTAGTTTTGCTTGCAGAAGTGTGTGGAGCCATCCCATAAAAGGCAGCTTGGGGCCTCCATCTCATTGCCAGGCATACAGCATCCTACCCCAAGCCTTTCACTCAAAGGAAAGACATAGAGCTACACACAGGAAACTAAGGAAGAACAAGCGGCTGGCTGTTCCTGGGGAGGTGCAGAAAGGCATCTCCTTAGAGTGAACAGCTCGGCTGGGAGAGGGACAGGAGGAGCAGAATTATACTGATTCCTATAAGGTGGCTCTGCACACTGCTCTTGTGGCTTGTGAATTGCAAGGAGGAGGAGTTTGGATTTTATACCCCGCTTTATCACTACTCTAAGGAGTCTCAATCTCCTTTCCCTTCCTCCCCCACAACAAACACTCTGTGAGGTGAGTGAGACTGAGAGACTTCAGAGAAGTGTAACTAGACCAAGGTTACCCAGCAGCTGCATGTGGAGGCGCGGGGAAGCGAACCCAGTTCACCAGATTACAAGTCTACTGCTCTTAACCACTACACCACATTTGTGTTTTGGTTAATCATCATATAGGACACTTCTGTTCCTTTTTGCAGTTGATCTCTTATAGTTAGCATTTCTGTTTTTCAGATGGAATAAAAGCTTTTAGGCTTTTACTTTTCAAACAGTAGCCTCACATGCTATTTAACAAGCCCCTTTGAACCAGGGTGGACCTTTTTTGACAGATCTGTGATACGTTCGGGTGGGGGGGCTTGGGAATCTTACAAGTATCCCTCCAGGCTTTAGCAGTGCCAAAGGTTGCTCTTTAGATCCCATTTCCTCTCTCACCAGTATTCTAACGGGCCTATCTTTGTTTGGGCTTACTTACAGAAAATGAAGACTCCTTAATGATGCCAAGGATAGTAAATGTGGTGTCACTGGCTACTGAAGAAAATACAAAGGAAATAGAAATAGTAAATGTGGTGTCACTGGCTACTGAAGAAAATACAAATTTACTCCTGGATTTAAATAAGAAACCTTATGTAACTCTGGATACAGATTCCCAGAAATGCTTACCTTCCATGCAGATAGTATTGCAGGAAACAACTGATTTTCAGTCTGAAGGAAATGCGGAACCGTCTTCCAGAAAACACAGGGATGCTACTGGAACAGCTCAAGTTTTTCTTAGCGAAAAAGAAAACCGTTTTCCACAAATAGTAAATGGATCCAGTATGAAGGGATCCCCAGAATTATTTGCAACAAAACTCTTCATTGAAGAGTTAAGTGGAAATCGGGTTAGGTTAAAAGATATATGCAAGGGAGATGAGGGACAAAAGTCAATGGATTCTTCATTTCAGAAGCTACAGATTAATGAACTCAAGGACTCTGGGGTAGAAATGGAACTGCAAAAAGTAGCCTCTGCAATACCTGAACCAGCACTGGATGCAAGTGATTTAATGGACCTAAAGAATGATGGCACTGATAAAACACTCACCTCACTTCTGAATGAAATTGTATCCCTCAATCGGCAGCTGAATGATGCAGCCCCAGACAGATCAAAACTTCCCAACTCCCCAAGCACTGAGTTTTCTCTGGAAGGTATGGGAAACTGCACGGAATCAGCTGCTGCAGCAGCAGCAGGCTTTCACTTTCAGTTTGGCAAATTGGGTGAGAGCTATAAGGACCTCTGTTTTGTGCAAGAGAGTAGTGGTTCTGTAACTCCACTCCTGCTTCAGTTGGAAGACGATGATCTCACTGATGCTGACAGGAACCTGAGAGATCCTTCATCTGAATCGGGTGTTTTCAATCTAATGCCGGACTCTGAAGTAAAGGACCCAAATTGTAACATTTCAACAACTAGTGGGAGAAGCTGGAAAAATGTACCATGCATGGCAAAAACTACAAATGTGTCTCTTCCAGTTCTGCAGATGAAAACTAATATGGAACCTGGCCACCTTGACACACAGTGGAAGCCCATGCCCAAACTGGCACCCTTTGGACTAAAAAGTGCAAGCTTCCTATTAGATTCAGGAAGGCAAAACACCAGGATGATGCCTTTGTTGGCACCTGTTGGTGCAAACGTGTCATCTGTTGATTTAAAAGCTGCCCATTCAGCAGTCAAGGACAGGTCTATAATGTAACACCTACATTAGCAACTGTCCTTGCAAAATCAAAATAGTACTGCAGCTTTAATTTTAAACATATTGGCAGGTGCATGCCCTATTTTCTCAGAAAACTTCAACACATACATGGATTGAAGGTCGTATGGTCCACTTTGAATAGAGGGGTTTGTGTCTAATTTATGAAGCTAGGTGATCTTTGTGAATGGTCTGATTAAGGATACACTAAATTCCTAGTAAAAATATTTGGGTGAGCCAAAATTAACTAATGATATAGCTCTATATCATTATAGAGCTATATAATTATAATTAGTTTTGTAAAAAATCAGAATGACTTTGTCACATGTTCTCTTCGGGAAGTGGAACAAAAATTTAACATTTAGTTATAAATTTAAAAATAAATAAAAATCAGTGGGAGTGTCATTTCCCAGCTCGCCCTCAGACTACAAATTTATATGTTCCTCTAAACTTTCATTTGCCAATCCTCCCTCTCTTCTATCATTTTTAAAATGTATGCAACCTAGAGAGAGGACTGACTATATTTATTCGTCCCAAACTTCTTCCACAGTTTACTCAAAAGAATGGTTATGCTCTAAAGAGAAGCATGTTTGTATGCATACATAAGTCCTGTCATCTCACTATATAATTTATAAGACAAACTAAATCCTGTCAAGTGGGAATTGGGTCCCTATACTACTCCACATTGCCGTGGAGTTTTTGCAGATTGTTATTACCTCAACTATATGAGCAGAGCTGATTGCCACCTTCCCAATATGAGGGCCAGGGGAAGAGATGTGCAATTGGCTCAATTCACAGGATTTAAGTATTTACATGTATGGTGCAGTCACATGAAATAACATGACAAGTTTGGCAGCTTCCACATGCCTGTGGTTGTGTCTGAAGGAGGCCATATTTTTAGGTAACAATCAGTGTACTCTTTGTTCATTGCTTTTGGCTGGTTCCTCCTCCCTCTTGCCAAACTTCTGATACCAATTTAGTTGCAAAACTGCAAACTGTTTTACCCTGCTACAGGTAAATTAAACAGTTTTGATCAGGTTGTTCAACAATAATTGTTATTTGCAAGATGTTTCAAATTCATTTTGTAAGCGACAGCAAAGAATCTATAGAAACTCAGCTTTGAAATGTAAAGTAAAGGTATTTTGTAGTTTTATACAATTCATTCTTGTAGTTTTGCTAATGATTGAAACTTCAAGCCAGGAGGGAGTACTGAAGCAGAGTTAACAATTAGTACTTTTTCTTCCAATCATAAATCATACCAATAAATGTGATTTCCTTTTGATAGCCTACTCCTGAATAGCAAATTCAAAACAAAGAATCTTCTGAAAGAATACCTACCTTGTTTCATGCTACAGTTCCAGTTACATTTTGCTTTTGTGCAATTAAGTTTAATATAAGGGTCCTTCCCCTCAGAGTCACATCCATCACACTACACATTTAGGGCAGCTTTTGTCTTTTCTAGCAAATTTTCTTCTCTCAACTACTCTGCTTAATTTTGAATATAGCTATATAAAACGTTGAAGGTAAGATATGTATTATGTCAGAAGGTCAGCGGTTCGAATCTGCACGACAGGGTGAGCTCCTGTTGCTCTGTCTCAGCTTCTGCCAACCTAGCAGTTCGAAAGCATACCAGTGCAAGTAGATAAATGGGTACCACTGTGGTGGGAAGGTAAACGGCGTTTCTGTGTGCTCTAGCTTCCGTCACGGTGTTCTGTTGTTCCAGAAACAGTTTAGTCATGCTGGTCACATTACCTGGAAAGCGGTCTGTGGACAAACGGCAGCTCCCTTGGCCTGAAGCGAGATGGGCACTGCACCCCATAGTCACCTTTGACTGGACTTAACTGTCCAGGGGTCATTTGCCTTTACCTTATTATGTAAATAGCTCAGTTCTGCTTGCATCAAACACTTAGGTGTTTTTAGGCCCATCGCCATTTTAGCAAGTGCTGTAGGAGCGCACACACTTGAGACAGAGAAACCATGTGCATATCACATACTTCACTTTTTAGAGGGATTTGGGTAAAAGATGGACCTAGTAGAATTTGAGCCTTGCAAAGCTCATAGCTGGAAAGAGCATCACTTGTCAGCCCTCCTTGAGCTCTTTGTACTTTGGACTGGAGAAAAATAATTACCCTCACCATCTCATGATTAAGGGGCTGTGAGTTGGGGGGCACAGAAGCACCATGGGAAAGACCATTGTGCCCATAGGTGCCTCATTGCACAAAGGGCCCCTTCCACTAGCTATCTTCACAAGCAGGAATGGCCAGAGAAACTCCCTTCTCCCTTGTCATTCCTGCTCTATAGGAGCCACATCAAGCTTACCTTATTCTAAGCAGTTTATTGTTCATGGGAAGGTGGCTGTGATGAGCTGAGATTCTTATTCCTTCCGTTATCTGTTAGCAATAAAAGCAAAAGGAGCAAGAACTCTGCCAGGCAGTTCCTTCCCTCAGCTGTGGATGAGTGTTATGCCCTTCCCATGATTTCGCAAAGTTTTTTGCAGATAAAATCGCTCAGATTCGGGAAGAAGTAGACTCCACCGTGGGAGCAGGGCCAGGGTGGGAGAGTGCTAGAGTCTTGTCAAGTTGTGTGGGATCAATTCCAATCTGTTACCTCCGAAGATGTGGACAGGCTGCTTGGACGAGTGAAGCCAACCACCTGTCTCCTGGATCCTTGCCCATCCTGGCTTATAAAAGCTAGCCGGGAAGGACTGGGCGATGGGCTTTGTGGGGTGATGAATGCTTCCCTCCATGAGGGAGCCTTCCCAGACCCGCTGAAACAGGCGGTTATTAAACCGCTTCTTAAAAAAACCATCTTTAGATGCGGCCACGATGCCAATTATTGCCCAGTCTCAAATCTTCCATTCTTGGGCACGGTGATTGAGCGAGTGGTTGCTGAACAACTCCAGGCACGCCTGGAAGAAGCGGACCATTTGGATCCCTTCCAGTCGGGATTCAGGCCTCATCATGGGACTGAAACTGCCTTGGTCGCACTGGTTGATGATCTCCGGCGGGCTAGGGACAAAGGTGAGAGCTGTTTCCTAGTTCTGCTGGATCTCTCAGCGGCGTTTGATACCATCGACCATAACATCCTTCTGGACCATCTTGAGGGGCTGGGAACTGGGGGCGCTGTCATACAGTGGTTCCGCTCCTTCCTCCTGGGCCGTGTTCAGAAAGTGGTGGTGGGGGATGAGTGTTCAGACCCCTGGGTTCTCACTTGTGGGGTGCCTCAGGGTTCTGTCCTCTCCCCCATGCTTTTCAACATTTACATGCAGCCACTGGGAGAGATCATCAGGAGGTTTGGGCTGGGTGTTCATCAGTATGTGGATGATACCCAGCTCTACCTCTCTTTTAAATCAGAATCAGTGAAGGTGGTGAAGGTCCTGTGTGAGTGCCTGGAGGCGGTTGGAGGATGGATGGCAGCTAACAGATTGAGGTTGAATCCTGACAAGACAGAAGTACTGTTTTGGGGGGACAGGAGGCGGGCAGGTGTGGAGGATTCCCTGCTCCTGAATGGGGTAACTGTGCCCCTGAAGGACCAGGTGCGCAGCCTGGGAGTCATTTTGTACTCACAGCTGTCCATGGAGGCACAGGTCAAATCTGTATCCAGGGCAGCTGTCTACCAGCTCCATCTGGTACGTAGGCTGAGACCCTACCTGCCCGCAGACTGTCTCGCCAGAGTGGTACATGCTCTGGTTATCTCCCGCTTGGACTACTGCAATGCGCTCTACGTGGGGCTACCTTTGAAGGTGACCCGGAAACTACAACTAATCCAGAACGCAGCAGCTAGACTGGTGATTGGGAGCGGCCGCCGAGATCATATAACACCGGTCTTGAAAGACCTACATTGGCTCCCAGTACGTTTCCGAGCACAATTCAAAGTGTTGGTGCTGACCTTTAAAGCCCTAAACAGCCTCGGCCCAGTATATCTGAAGGAGCGTCTCCTCCCCCATTGTTCTGCCCGGACACTGAGGTCTAGCTCCGAGGGCCTTCTGGCGGTTCCCTCACTGCAAGAGGCCAAGTTACAGGGAACCAGGCAGAGGGCCTTCTCGGTAGTGACGCCCGCCCTGTGGAACACCCTCCCCTCAGATGTCAAAGCGATAAACAACTACCTGACATTCAGAAGACATCTGAAGGCAGCCCTGTTCAGGGAAGTTTTCAATATGTGATATTTTAGTGTATTTTTCATCTTTGTTGGAAGCCAAATAAATTATTATTATTATTATTATTATTATTATTATTATTATTATTATTATTATTTATTATGTAGGGGAAGCCACTGCTAGCCTCAAGCCTCAGCTGCCAGTCCAAATGTAAGGACACCTTGCGAAGAACATTCCATTCAGGCAGAGCAGAACTTCATACTACTTAGCATAACATATAGCTTGGGTCTCATTCTGTTGTCTTTACTGTTAAACATTCTGTTTAGATTCCTGATGATTGAATCTAGGATAAGAAATGTGTGGAAGAGTTTAAAAACCACTGTTACATTCTATATGTTTAATTTGGATGTGCATAAAGTATTCAAAATGGTTTTATCCTAACTTTTATTCCTGAAATGGAAAAGTCTATATATGCACAATTTTATGCATGTTGTTAAGTTTCACTGTGCTCAAAGGGATTTATTCAAGGATTGAAACTCAAAAACGTTTTTAGATTCAGCATAAAAATGGTAGATTTCCATGATTAGTGTATGTAAACCAGATTTCAAAGTGCCCAAGATTCCAGGATTGGAGGCTTCCTTAAGTTCACAAAATTAATTTGGGAAGCTATAGTTGCTAGAAAACTGAACATCCTTAAAGGTAAAGGGACCCCTGACCATTAGGTCCAGTCGTGACCGACTCTGGGGTTGCGGTGCTCATCTCGCTTTATTGGCCGAGGGAGCCGGCGTACAGCTTCTGGGACATGTGGCCAGCATGACTAAGCTGCTTCTGGCAAACCAGAGCAGCGCACAGAAACGCCGTTTACCTTCCCGCGGGAGCGGTACCTATTTATCTACTTGCACTTTGACGTGCTTTCGAACTGCTAGGTTGGCAGGAGCAGGGACCGAGCAATGGAAAATCACCGTCACGGAGATTCGAACCGCCAACCTTCTGATCGGCCAGTCCTAGGCTCTGTGGTTTAACCCACAGTGCCACCCGCGTCCCTATGAACATCCTTACTTGTTCTCATATAACAGCAATGTGATAGATCTCTTGATGAGTGAAACATGATAATGGAAGGTGGCATGCCTGCTCAGGAAACATTCAACTTGATCCATACCTTCCATTTTTAAACCAGCAAGTGTGCAAAACACAATGCAAATCAGATAATGGAATGAATATTGGAGTGCATGTTCAAGATACAATTGTGCGTTTCTAATTCAAAATCTATGTCCTGGACACTTTTTCAAGACAGTTTGTCATGACCTAGGTATCCAACTCCATCCTCAGGGGAAGATGCCTTGGGTTTAGGTGGTAGCTCAATTAGGAGGATTTGCATTCCCATTTAATTTGCATAATCCACATGCCACCCTCAAACAACACTATCCTGATGCTTCCTGTGAATTCCAAGTTTAGCCAATACAAGGATAATTCAATAAATTGGGCTCCAGGTCACTTGGGGACACAGATGATTTATTTTAGTATTTTGGGGTGGGTGAATCAATTGTACTTTTGGTTATTCCTCTTTCCCCACCCAGTACTTCCTCAGTGTTTTCAGTTTACAGTGGTACCTCGGGTTAAGTACTTAATTCGTTCCGGAGGTCCGTACTTAACCTGAAACTGTTCTTAACCTGAAGCACTACTTTAGCAAATGGGGCCTCCTGCTGCTGTCCTGCCACTGGAGCACGATTTCTGTTCTCATCCTGAAACAAAGTTCTTAACCTGAAGCACTATTTCTGGGTTAGCGGAGTCTGTAACCTGAAGCATACGTAACCTGAGGTACCACTGTATTTCCATCCATGTTCGTAACATTTTTCTGAGCAATCCTAAAAGATTTGCATAAAACCAGAGAACTGCACAAGCAAACCACATTAAAAAAAAAAAAATTTATGTGGTTTGCTTGTGCAGAGGTTTCTGTTTTGTTCTTTTTGCAATTCTGAAGAATCAAGTGGGGATACACCAGATACTCTGAAGCAATCTGAAAAGGGGGTCTAGAGTCACTGGGGGCCAAACACTCTTCTGCAGATCTTCTAGGACCGTCGCCTGGATCTGACTACACATTCTTCATACCCATGACCCCTTAGCTATGACACTTAGAATCACAGAATTGTAGGGTTGGGAGGAACCCTGAGAGTCATCAGGTCCACCCCGCTGCAGTGCAGGAATCTCAGCTATAGAAAGCACCCATGACACATGGCTATCCAACCTTCTGTAAAAAACCTCCAAGGAAGGATAGTCCACACCTCCCAAGGGGGACTGTTTCACTGTCAAACAGCTCTTACTGTCATCTTCCTGATGTTTAGTTGGAATCTCCTTTCTTATAACTTGAAGCCATTGGTTTAAGTCCTACCCTACAAAGCAGGAGAAAACCAGTTTGTTTCCTCTTCCATGTGACAGCCTTTGAGATGAAGATGGCTATCTCCTCTCAGTATCCTCTTCTCCAGGCTTAACATATCCAGCTCCTTCAACTCTTCCTTATAAGGCTTGGTTCCTAGTCCCTTGATCATTTTGGTTGCCCTACATTGGGTGGGGGTCACACCTCCCCAAATCAAGGCCCTCTCCTAGATGGCCATGCTAAGGCTAGTCAGGAGTACATTCTATCAATTTTGGCTGATATACCAGCTTCCTAGAAAGAGGTCTAAAATCTTGACTACTGCAAAAAAAGCAAACAATAATAAAAGCAAAAAAGCAAACAATAATAAAATCATCACACCATTAAAAAAAAACTAGGGAAGGTTTATTTTAAATAAATAAATAGTGCAAGGAACGTGTAATGCCACTTCTCTTTAACATTCATTGTTTCCTGGCTAATATCTGGGTGCCCTTTATGCTCTGAGCCGAAGCAGATAACGGGATTGCAAAGAGGTTTTCGTTTCTGGATATCGAAGAACTGAAACATTATGTACAAAAGAGCTCGTTCAAGTCCGTGGGTGCTGCAACCTGCCCTGAGGCGTTATCGTGAAGGGCGGGTAAGAAACGGAATAAATAAATAAAAAGGAAGGAAGGAAGGCAGCATCTGAACCGGTTCGAGGAGATCCTTCAGAGATGCAGGACTTGCGTGGGCACGACGAGGCGCCCTTCATTCAGAGCACGAGCGCCTTGGCGGGCGGGCAAGGGAAATCCTCGCGTGGCTTTCACGCGCCACGAACAAAGAGCAGCCCTGCCTTAGCGAGAGGAGCAGGA
Organism: Podarcis melisellensis; assembly: GCF_964234715.1. Taxonomy (NCBI): domain Eukaryota; kingdom Metazoa; phylum Chordata; class Lepidosauria; order Squamata; family Lacertidae; genus Podarcis; species Podarcis melisellensis. Next base: position 43,194,455 of record NC_138528.1, read on the forward strand.
AGCGCGCAGCCAGAAATACGGGGCGGTTCGTCCGCCGGCCGCTGCGACTGACTGGCCTCAGCTCGGCGCCCCTCCTCAGATTCTTCCGAGGGAGCCCGACACGCGCGCCTTCCCACGGCGACCCTTGAGAGGCTGGCACAAGGCCCGAGGGCGCCCGCCATAGTGCCAACCCTCTGCTGGAGCGGAGGGCAGGAAGGGCCGAGCCCTGCGTCGTGGGCAGCGGCGGGCCGGGTACGCTGTGCTCCCAAGAGCCTCGAGTGAACGTCCGCGGTGGGGGGGGGGGCAGGGCTCCAGGGAGGGCCTCGGAAGCACGAGCAGCGTAAAACAACCGACCTCCGCTCGTCAGGGAGCGTGTGCGTTTTTGGGACGACAGTTGAGGGGGAGGAGTGGGGAAAAAGGCGCGGAAGTTCATTCACGTAGCCGCGAGCTACCTCAGGCGCAGCTTCACCGGGCAAGCGCGAAAGGGAACAGGACGGAAGGGAGGGGGCAGAGGCGAGCCGCGGGCACGTGACAGCCTGCAGGCGAGTAGGAGGAGGAGGTGCGCGGGCCCGCACGGCGCGTGCGCCGCTCGAGGCGCGCCGGCGACGTCACATGGGTGCGTGCGCACGTTCTGTCCGTCGGGTAACACGATTTTTGACTGTGAACACAGGAGGAGGAGGGGTGAGGGGTTTCTACCCGCCCTGCTCACAATCTCACGGTAACTGGCGGGGAAAGGGGAACGCCTCGCTCTTATTTACCCGCGCGCTCGCTCGCGCGCGTGCCCCAGAAGTGACTCGAGCGCAGTTTTCCGCGTGTCCCGCACACCACCTGCCAGCTGAGAAAATCGACACCCCTTCGCGGGAGGCCGTGAGCGAGTGAGCGGGCGGGCGGGATCGAAGCCTCGGAGGAGGAGGGGCGGGAACTCTGAGGCGGCGCGCGCGCGCGGCTCCTCGCGTGTCAGGGAGGCTCCTCGGCGCCACGCGGGGGCTGGGAGTTCGAGGCGCCTCCGCGTGCCGTGTGAAGCTGCGCTGCGGCTGCGCTGTTCCCGGGTAAGCGGCTGCGCCGAGGCAGAAGGCGAAGGCGAGGCGGATCCCGGGCGGCTTCGGGACGGGAGGCTTCGGCTCGCGTCCAGCCGCGCCGGGGGCCGGTGGGGCGCTGCGCCCCTTGCCCTTCGGGTCGGGCACGTGCATGCCGAGCTCCCGAGTAGGCCGCCCAGTTTGGGAAGCTTCGGGGCCTTTCTGACTCTCGCCCCGCTCGCTGCCTCCGCCGCTTTCCCTCTCTTTCTCTTTCCTCCCCCGCCCCTCGCACTCGGCAGCGTTATGGCGGTTTCGCCGTCCATGTTGGTAGCATATGTTCCTTCGGCTGGCGGCTTGCGAAGCTGCGCTTAGGGCAGAGTGGGGAAGCGGAGACGGGGCTTCGCCTCGGAGGGCGATCCTGCCGGGATTCCTGCCGGTTGCTTCCTACGGGAGCACGTGACTGCCCGGGAGCTTTCAGGTTGAAATGTCAACAAACACGGGCAAGGACCTCGATTGCGCTTTCGCACAGACTTGATGATGTTGGCGAGTCCTGTGCAAACCTCCGTAACGCCGCAGCCCTTTACTAGGAAGTAAGTAACGCTTACTTCCAAGCCAATCGCCTTTAGGTTCATTTTGACAGGTGTGAAATGCTGGCATGGAAGTTATATTCTGGCTCATACGTCATTTCTGAAAGGCAAAACATTCTCCAATTCTCTCCTCTCCCCGCCATTCATTATTGCTTAACGGAGGAGAGGAAAGATTCAAAGTGTGGATAATGTTATGATTTATCAGCAAGCCAGTATTAATCCCCGACAACCCCAGTGTAGGAATTAAAACTATGAATAAACTTTAGCAACGTTGTTTAAGCCTTGTGACTGTGTTTGCAAACTCCATTGCAGTGGTTGGTTATGTGTTGTGTACAGCGCTTGACATGCTGTATTTTAAGCTAATTTTACAAATGTTTATAAAACAGATAAAATCTATACATTTATGTATAGATCTAATGTTTATTCTCTCCCCCCCAGCATTTTAGAATTTATTAATATAACATTTTTATCCCACCTTTCTTTTAAGGCACTCAAGGTGGTGTACATTATTTCACCTTCTCCATGTTACTCTCACAACAACCCTATGAGGTGGGTTAGGCTGAGACGTAGTGACTGGCCCAAGGTCACCCAGTGAGCTTCATGGTGGAACACCAGTTTTCCAGGTTGGAAACAATATAACAAGTACTTTAGGGTTGGTGGATTCTGCAGTAGTGTGCGACAAAGCTCTGATAGTGGCAGTAAATACATCCCAGAGCCATTTTTCTCTGGAATACAATCGGTTGAGTTGAATGGATTTGTTCTAGAGTAAATATTTTGTTTTATATTAGTGTTGATGTACTAACAAATTTCAACAAATAGAAAATTGCTACACTATTACATTTTCTTGTACTAAGTAGATCATTGATACTTTCCAAGCTAGCTCAGAATAATTCCTTAGAATGTATGTTACATTGTTCTTTATGACTTAATCTTTAAAGCAAATTTAAGGTTGTGATCAGTAACTTGTGCCTTAATATTAATTTAATGCATTTAGAATACCAGTTATGTGATTTAATAGTAATGCTGCTCTAAAGTTCTACAGTGCCAGAGTAAAAATCATATTTTGTGGTACAATTCAGGTGAAACGGTTGGCTAGGTTATACTGTACACACATTTTCAGATGCAAGTGCTGCTATTGTTTAGGTAGCAGCACAACCCTGTTATGTTATCCCATCTTTCCTCAAATAACTCATGTTTTTCTGCTGCTTTGGAGCATCCCTGGTGTAATTTTTGCTGTTCTGGGTAGGAAAAGAAGAGAAAGCCCAGTTTGTACAAGCAGAAGTCTATTGCACAAGTAGGACACTACAATTGGACACCAGCCACTATTTTTGCTTCTGTGGTTACTTCTAAATATTTTTTGTTATTGTGTTGTTTGTTGACCTTTGAATTAATTGCCCCATAAATTGAAATGAAAATCTCAGATAAAATTCTTACCTGACATGAATCTACATTTGCCAAGTGGCGAAATTTTGTCGAAATCATTGTGGAAGCTGACAGTAGCAATGTATTGTTTTAACGTGTAATGACTCTCACTGTGATAACTTCTGGGGGGATCATTTATCAGGTATAATGTCTTGCTCACATTACACGGATGTTACATATTTCATTGACCTCCCCCTCCAGAATGAAGAACATGAAGAAAAATTTGCCTGTATTGTGAAATCTTTGGAGAAATTTCAGTCCATAATGGAGAATCGGCCAGTTGTGTTGGGGAACCAGGATGGTGGAACATCACCCAATGCAGCACCTGCTCTTTATGTTCTTGTGAAACAGCCGCAGATCACTGGAAAAGCTGACCAAGGAGACTTAGTTTCAAATCAAGAGGACAACGGCCTTGCTAGCAGTATAGCAACACCTGTAAAATCGAAAGTGAAGACCTGCCTTCCAGCAGATTGCACCTCAGGAAGCATTACTGTTACCTTGGACAACAACAATATGTGGAATGAGTTCTACTATCGCGGCACAGAAATGATTCTGACTAAGCAGGGAAGGCGGATGTTTCCATACTGTCGATACTGGATAACAGGCTTAGACTCCAAGCTGAAGTATATCTTGGTTGTGGATATTTCTCCTGTTGACAACTTACGCTATAAATGGAATGGCCATAGTTGGGAGCCCAGTGGGAAAGCAGAACCCCATGTGCTGGGAAGAGTATTCATTCACCCCGAATCGCCTTCTACTGGCCGTTACTGGATGCACCAACCAGTCTCTTTCTACAAACTCAAACTTACTAACAATACCTTGGACCAGGAAGGGCATATCATTCTGCACTCTATGCACCGCTATCTACCTCGGCTACACTTGGTGCCTGCTGACAAAGCCACAGAAGTTATTCAGCTAAATGGTCCTGATGTCCATACCTTCTTTTTCCCACAGACAGAGTTCTTTGCTGTGACTGCCTATCAAAACATACAAATTACACAGCTGAAAATAGACTACAACCCATTTGCTAAAGGGTTCAGGGATGATGGCCTGAGCAGTAGATTTCAGCGTGATGTGAAGCAAAATGGTAGCTCAGACCAGGAAGGAGGTAGCGTTAATAGTTCTCCAAGCCATCACAGACATCTCGCTGAAGGTGAAATTTTTGATCCAGAGCAGAGGGATTTAGAGACATCACTTAGTGCAATGTGTAACGCAGATTTGGATAGAGAATCTATCAGTCCATATCATGACTTTCTGGGTTTTATGGAAACAGATACGTGTGATAGTCCGATATTAAAACAAGAAGCACCTGAAAGGTAGGCTCAAAGTTTCTTTTTAAAATGTGATCAATATTTGGATAAATATTCTGCTCCTAACCATGCTGGGTACAGATTATACTTTTGATTAAAAAAATATATAGATATCTGCCCATACAGTAGTTAGAAAAGGAAGGCAAATCAAGTTTTGCAGAATAAGCAGCATTCTGCAGCAGTAGGCAGTATTAAGCTACAATGAACATTTCTTAGTTTGTTCCCCTGTATTGCTTATGCACTTATTCCTACATGTGGTAGGAGGAGTTCCCTTATAATTTGGAAATGTTCAAGTATGTGATCCAGATGAATATTTTCCTGTACACTCATCAGTTAAACAATGTATTTATATTGACCTCATATTGAGGTTATTTTATGGAGAAATCCCTTCAAGTACTCAAAGCAGATCTAATATATATATATATATATATATATATATATATATATGTGTGTGTGTGTGTGTGTGTGTATATGCCATTGCACTCTCTGGAGGAAGAACTGTGCATAAGCAAAGTTTTTTTTTGTAGATATTCCTGGATATTACTTGACTTAAACATCCTTCTTGCTTTTATTTTAGGAAGTATTGACCTGGCTGTGTCCAATGTGTTGCCCTCTGCCCCTGAGCTTATTGAGTAAATGTCTTTCTAAATGGGTAGAATATAAGGCTGGGATTATTTTTAGCCAATCAAAGGCTACATTCCTTTACTTACTTAGGAGTAAATCTTGGAACGCAGTGGGCCTTAATTCTGAGAAAGCATGCTTACAGTTGTGCTGTAAAAGTTCAACTTGCCTTCATCATAACATGGTATCATGTATCAAACCGCAAAAGTGAAAAGTGAAGCTTGCTGAATACCTGTATTTTGCCACTTTCCCAAGGCATTTACCATGCCTTCAAGTAGCCATCCAACAAAGCTATTTTGAGTTTAAAGAGCTGTTGAAATCTTGCCCACAGGTGATGTTATTGGCACCTTTGTGAGGCACATCGATGGTGAAGTCACTTATATTTGTGCTGAATTTGATACTGGCATTATTGCAAATCCAGTGAAAGTAGATTCTAGAGCATTAACTTGCATCATTAATCTAGTCAGGTTGTTTCAGCTAATGATACCTGTTTTTTTTTTTACCCTTGCCTTTTAATAGCCAGAGGGGATTGACTGGGTGGATCAAGGAGGCGATAAATTCCTCTTTACAGCTAGAGGGGAGTGCCCACTGTCTTGAAAGGCAGTGGTGCAGGCACTCTTTAAGAAACTCCCTAGATCTAGCAGTTTGTGATAACTACTTCCTAGTCACACAAAAAATCTATAATTTGGGGGTAAGGTGATTTAGAAAGGTGATGACACCTATTTCAGTCTGGATGGAAGTCTAGTTTTGGCACCAAAATGGCCTTTGTTGCAAGACCGCTCAGTAGCTTTTGCTAGCACTAGCCATAGTATCTTGTTGGACCAGCTCTGTGGTTTGGAAGCTGGAGGCAGGGAAATTGCAGCCCCACCTGCAGAGCTGATTTCAGAAAGTAGCAGTTGGGAACTTCTACTTGGCGACATGACAGTTGTGCTGTGGAAGGTCACCGGGGGATTGGGAGCAAAGTGTCAACAAGATACCCAGCTCTATTTCTCATCATCAGAATCAATCGAGGCTGTGTAATGTTGGAATGGTTCCTCACATTATTAATGAGTTGGATAAAGAGAGCTGAGCCTTGTGGGTGACATGGGGTTCAGGAATTGAATAGACAGCCTATTCTTGAGGAGATCAGACTCTCCAAGAAAGAACAGATGCATAGTCTACTCCAGGCGTATTCCTTAATCCAGCAATGTCACTGGAGGCTAAAGTGAGTTCAGTGGTGCTGAGTGCCTTTTCCCAGTTACTGGAGAAAAAGCCACAGTTATCCGTTCTCTAGTAACTTCCTGTTTTGATTATTTTAATATGCTTTATTTGGAGTTGTCCTTGAAGATGGTCTAGAAGCTGCAACCATTGAAGATTGCAGCTGCCAGAATGTTCAGAACTGAAATAATGGAACACTGATTCTAAAAGGTCTGCCTTGGGTGCCTATAGTCAAGGTACTGGTGTTGACTGTGAAACCTTAAATAACTTGGGACCCAAATATATGAATGAATGCCTCATCCTATGTCAGCTTGTCATCATTTCCTTAGATCAAGGCAGGAAGCCCTTCTTGTTGTCCTGCTCTGGGAGAGTTAGATTATGTGGGGACACAGGATGAGTATGTGGACATTTTTGTCATGTTTGTGCCAGGTAAGGATCTTCTTGTCTGGGCTTTTGCTCAATATTCAGTATTAGTGTGGTATGTTAAGTAAAGATGCCTGTGTGTGTTTCCCCATGGGTTTTTCTCATTTTAAGGATGTGCTATTTTTTCCCTTTCTCTTTTTAATTTCTAAATTGAATTGTTTTCAGGGTGTGTTGTATGTGCCTTGCTCTGGGAACATTTGATGAAGGGTATGCTATAAAAGTACTCAGATTGATCAACATCTTCTGAGCCAAAGCAGTTGGAATACATGTGGGTGTGCAATCTCTTGCTAAACATTCAAGTAGCTCAGCCAGGTTTAGGTGGTGGGAGCCAAATTCTGCCTATTCCCTATATTCAGCAGCAGCATTGTAGAAACATTTCAAAACATTTAAGCACCAAGGAGAAATAATTCAGGGCTGTAGAACTGGGAGTGGCTCCGGGTACCAAGTGTGATTGTTGCACTCAGTACATGGCAAGTGCGTAACAGATAACCTTGAGCTGTCTTACAGCCCTTCTATGGTATTGTTGATTTCCTGCTGCAAAGGACAAAAAGTAAAGTGGCTCTTATATGCATTTGAGCCAAGGAAGAAAACAGTATGGCCCATGAAGAGACTGTGTTGGGTTTGGGCTGACTCATTAAAACCTGTATTGAATGAGCTGCTGAAGGAAGCATGCTGTACCAATTAATTGCCTTTACTCTGAATTTCCCTCTTCAACTTTAAAATTAGCAGTAGTGATGGAGCTCCCGCTGGTGCCATCAACACCGCAGGACTCTGATGTTTATTCTACAGCCAATTACCTGGGGCCAGTACCACAGTCCTGTCTCTTCTTTGTCTCTAGTGCAGTCTATTTTTCTAGTTTCACTTCGATGATTACATCCCTAAGCTTCTCTTTCTTTGGCCATGGTCAGTGATGAATGGTTTCTTTGGTCATGGTCAGTTGATAATGGTTAAGTTACAGAAAGACTTATTCCTTTGGGAATTTGCCCCATGATTCATAGTGTAAGCTGAGGCAAAGCATGGGTTGGGGCTAGGAGCAGAACACATAATATGAGACAAAAAAAATTCAAAAAAAAATTCAAGGGCAGTGTATGGAAATAACACTTTGCCTCATTTGGAACGGATTGTTAAATTGAGAACAGCACAAAAGCAGATTTACTGTAGACTTTTCTTACTGCTTTCTCACCAGTAATAATAAATATTTTGAATAAATAATAATAATTAACCTTTTCCCCCAACAGGATTGAAAGCGGATAAATTTTAAAATGACAAATGCTAAAAACATAGAAAAAGCCCTTGTTAAAAACAAGCATTGAAATAAAACTATTATTATTATTATTAAAATAAATAAATGAAACAAGCCTATGCATTTGGTAAAAGCTACAAAAGAGTTTTCTAAAGCTTATGTTTTAAGCAATATGCTGTTGCACTGAATTCAAAGTAATTGCACCATCCCAGTTGTGAATACAGAGGCAGAAAGCAGGATGTTAGTGACTATTTGGAAATGATATTCTGTTAAAACATATTTGAATGCCACCTATTCAGTAAGTTGGTATTAAAAAATTACTTGCATAATACGATTAAAAGAAGTTTAAAACTAGTCTTTACAAAAGTGAATGTGGGTTGAGAAGAGAAAGCACATGGGGAACAAAACTTAGGAAGGTCTGGATGAAAACACAGTTGAAAATTAACTGTGCCATGCTGTTGAGTGCTCTGTAGCAAAGACCCAATATGTACAGTGTATTGTTATAACAATAACAATTAATTACTGGAAAATTAGTGCATGAAGAAAGATACGAGGCCCACTATCCTCAGGACATGAACCCCTAGATCATCTAACTAGGTTTAGTTGACCTGAGGGGAGTGAAAGCCTTTGTAATTGAATGCGTACATACAGTTGTAAGAGTTACTGTTAGTTATTTGTTAACACAGTTAACTTACAGTCTGCTGTAGCTTAGCTGTGTTTCTGACTGTCAGCTGTTCTTACTCTATTGTGATTTAATGTGGTCCAGCAATCTCTCAAATGCGAGGTGACAGTTGCTTGTTGGTTCATTGTGAATAATAGTTTTTTTTAAAGGAGACACATTTTGTGTATGTGTGCAAATTAGTGCTTAGAGTATTCTCAAGATTATCCACCTTTAGAGATTGTATGTTAAATTTTCCCTAAATAAATAATGAAAAAGAAAACATTTAAATGAGGATGTGACCTAAATGTAGATATATCTGTTAGGCAAAGTTTGTTAGAGCTCACCTTGGTGCTAGTGTTTTGTTGATAGTCTGAAATGTAGATACTAATTTTTGTATGGTATGAATTTGTCTTAAAGAAAAAAGGCGATATATTGCTTGTTCAGGTTTTTATTGTTCGTTTTTACTACTTCACAATTGTTTTCCCCCCCTTTCTTGTCTAGTCCAATAGCAAGTCCCTGTCAGAGTCACTCTCATGTGGCATCCCCTTTGAACTCAAATGGAGGCATCAATGTTGTTGTTAAAGAGGAACCCGCAGATGACTATGATTATGGGCCAAGTGTATGTATGGAAGAAGTAGATGTGAAGCAGGAACAAGCGCGTAACATGGCAGAAGAATATTCAAATAGAGTTGACTCCATCCTGGAGAAGCGGCGAAAGAATCACAGGGAAGTAGGCAAGAAGGAAATGGAATTTGAATCCCGTAAGCGACCACAGACCAACCAGCTGGGTGTTGCCAAAGCAAAGATGTTGAAACTGGATAGTGGAAAGTTGCCTGTAGTCTATCTAGCACCCTGTTCAGTTACCAAGAATACAGTAAAGGTCTCTGCTCTTTCACAGGCCATATTGTCTCTTTCTAAGAGCGCAGAATCACCTTTGAGTCCTCCATTGGATTATTTGCCTACTTGTTTTGAAAATAACAGTGTCTCCAGCCCCTTTACAGCTTCGGAAACAGAGGAAATGCTAACTAGAAAACAGGTATCTGAAAATAATGTGCCACACAAATCACCTACAGCAAGAGATGTGCGATGGAAAAATACTGAAACCTGTAATAGTCTTACCATAACAAAGAAAGTATCTAGCTGTGGTCTCAAGGCCACTGCATACCGTGGCCCTTCTTTAGCTAACTTAGTGGGAGGGAAGACAAATGCATTCAAGAACCATATTTCCCGCAAGAGTATTGTTAGTAACCAAAAGGTTAGGTTGCCTGGCCCACGGAAAAGAGGAAGACCACGGAAAATAAGGTTTTCTGAAGTTGGAAGACCACCTAAATATACTAGAAAGTCAATTACTACAAGTAATTATGCCTCCTTTGGACCTGGCAATATCCATTTGGATGTTAAACCTGACCTTGAGGATGTGGACGGAGTACTCTTTGTATCATTTGCATCCAAGGTAATTCTATTTCTGAAATTTAAAGTTGTTAGAAGTACTAAGTCACATTATAAAAGCCATTAAGTTAAAAATCTGCAGATGTATTTCTTAATTGACATTGAACCATGGGATCTTGGAATTTGCTTAAGCTTTGCATTGTGGCTTTCTATATTATAAAACTCTTGATTATTAGCTCCAAATGTAATGATTTGGACTCCGAGGCTTGGGGTGGTATGCAACACTGTTTATCAAGGGGTGGTATATGAGTGGAGTTTTCACTCAGCAGGACTTCATCTTCGTCACCTCTACAGTCCCCAAAAATCTGCTTCAGAGGGTCCCCCAAACCTTTGGAACAGATAGAAAGTTTAGAGGGGTCTTCAGGGTGGAAGAGAGGAAGAATAGATCCACATGTGGGGTGACATACATTTTGCCAGAGGCAATCTGGTACACATATGGAAATCTCCATGGACTGCTAGTAGGGGACCAAAACGTGGTGTTTGGGGAACATTTGGGGGGCGGTGGTGGTATGTAGATCTACAACATTCTAAGACACCCCATTCAACCAATATTACCCCAAACCAATCCTGAAACAACAGCCCTCGTGCTAGTATAGTGAATTTCCTTACAATTGTATTCATTGGAAAAAGGAAAATAAAGAAACAAAAGGAGGGGGCAAGTGTGGGGAATTGGGTCCCCTGCTCCTGACCTGACCACATGTAGCCACCAGGGCTCTGGATGTAGTAGTTGCTCTACCATCAATTTCCCCACCACCTGGAGCTTTTGATTGTCTCTGGAATAAACCTAGAATAGTGTTTTGTCAATGCATATATTTTATTCTTTTTACATTTAGGAAGCCCTGGATATCCACAATGTTGATAGAGTGGAAGAAAAAGAAAAAAATCAGAATATTCAGACTTCTTCTCTGACTACATGTGAAAAAGAAGAATTGCAGAATATACATACTTCTTCACTGGATGCATGTATTAATCCAGGTAATAATGGGAATATTAAAATGGCCTATTAAGGGCCAAATCAGGTGTGCAGTTTCCCAGCTGGTGCAGATCTGCTTTAGAAACAAAACAAAAAACCTTACATGTTAGATGCAGAGAATCATTTAACTCTCAGCTAGTTTGGCCCTATGGATACTTCTCTTTCTCCCTAAATGGTCTAATGTTCAAGTTTGCCAAGCCGAGCAAATGCAGCAGAGCTGAAGGCTCATCCTGACTTCCTTATTTGCCACATTTCTGGGCACAGGTTTGGACTTTAAAGCTTCGTGTCCAAACATCTCTCTTTTAGTCCCAGCACTTTCGCTGGGAAAACCACGTTTTACCGCTGATTTAGAGCAAATAGCAATCAGGTTTTCCATGGCACAAAAGGAAGTCTGAATGAGCCCTGACCAGTTCTTTTTGGCAATTTGTCCCTGGCTGAATCTACACTGATCTGGAAAACGCTATTTAAAAAAAACACACACACACACACTAAAAATTAGCTCCCAATGCAATTTCCCATAGGCAAAAGATCACTGCTCTACAGCGCCCTCTGGTGTCACATTTTTATAATGCATTTTTTACATTAATACTCAACAGTGTCCCTAAGTCCACTGTTTCTGCTGCAAGAGGTTTGCAAGTTTCATAGAAATGCTAAGCATGTGGTCCAGCCTCTGAGGTTCTCTCTCTCTCCAAGTCTTTAAAATACTAAGTGAGGTGAGAGATGAGAAAAAAATGGCATTGACCCTGTACTGTTGGGAGACAGTGCAGTTGCCCTCATCCAGTTCCTCTCTCTCTCTTTTAGGAGTTGTTGGGGGAAGAGTATTGTGTGTGTTATGGGATTGGGGTAGAAAGTAAATGATGCTTAGTCAAGTGAATTAGAAATGGTAAAGATATTTAAGCAATTTAAATATGTGTTTCACAGACAGTCAGAGAATACTACAGCTGGAAACAGAATTGTTGGAAGAGTTGAAATCTTATAAGTACAAGCAGGTGATACATCCTAGTCTTCGGGAAGGTAAGTGTAAGCACTGTGAAGTATGTACAAGCTTTGCATTTACAATGCTGTATAGAATTTTTATATGGCATTTTCTTCTTGTAGTGGGACTAAAGCTGAACTTAGTGGACCCAACAATGAGCATTGATTTAAAATATTTGGGTGTGCAGCTACCACTAAGTTATTCTGATGAATACACATTGTGGAAAAACGTAAGGACCAATTCCAGTTCTTATGGTAAGTCACCATCTTTCTTAATACTACAATGAAGCTTCAAGTTTGAGTTACAGGATAGCTTTATGTCTTTAGAAGAAGCATTTCTGTTTTGGTAGAACAAATCAGGAACACTTCACTGTTATGTTAGCACTGAACTTTTGACTTTGCCTAAAAGATCTGCTGTTCAATAGATGCATTTACGATTAATTGTTTGGTCCCATATGGCGGTAAACTGAGGCTAAATATTTATGTACAGTTCAGCACACCTTTACCGTACTAATTTTAGTTGAGTTAGAAACACCTTACTCTGCATAGGATTGGGCAGTACTTAAAGGTAATGGTTCTGAAGGCTTTTTATGTAAAAATATACTGTAAGAGCATAATCTGTTAAATTGTTACCTAGCAGCACATAAAACTAGCTTGACTGTCTTTCCCACCAGATACTGGGCTTCCCTTTGTTTCCAGGACTGGAAAGACGAATGACTTCACAAAGATAAAAGGATGGCGAGGGAAGTTACATAGTTCTTCAAAAAATGAAGGTAAGATTTAGGATGTGTTTCCTGCTACTTTCTCTGAGCCAAATGAAATGGGGAAATGAACTCTCCAGACACCTGCACCCCAGAGTCACTTAACATAATGGATTAGTTGGCTGTCTGGGTATTCCATCTACAAAACCCCTAAGTACACTGTTAATCAGTAGCTGTAACCTGGTAGAATTATTGTCTAAACCTACATATTTGCTGCTTTGTGTTTAGCCTTGATTTGGCTTAGAGCTCTGTATGAACTGGGCCAATGTATAGAGTTGATATGATTGTTTATATCAGCCCCTGAAGAAGGAAAGGATCCTCTCCAAATTACAATCACCAATAAAGTTTGACATTTATTGAGAAATAGTTTGCTTTTGTGTACAACGTGCCTCCCCCTTTTGTTTACTTATGTTTCTAAGAGCTGGAAGACTTCCACTAACAGCACTAACCCCCCCCCCCCAACCACCTTTCTGCTTCTATAGTGGACAATGTTTCTTACCACAGCTACTCTGTACATCAGTTTCTAAAGCTTTTACCAATGTAATCTATGCAAACACATCATAATGAAGTTGACAATACTCAATTGAAAATTGATTTATGTGATTATTCAGGTAGCATTTTAGAAGGCTCCTTGAAGAATCGATCTGCCTTCTGCAGTGACAAGCTTGATGAATATTTGGAAAATGAAGGGAAGTTAATGGAAACGAGCATGGAATTCTCTCCTAGTACATCCAGTTGTCCTGTGGTTTACCAGCTTCCAACTAAAAGCACCAGTTATGTACGGACACTAGATAGTGTTCTGAAAAAGCAATCCAGTGTTACTACTACTAGCTCTTATACTTTCAAGCCTCTTTCTGTGCCTTCTGTCTCTAGAAAGAAGAGAGAGAAAATTAAGAATAAAAAGCAAGCAGGTTCTAGAGGCAAAGAAAAGTCACCCCAGAAGGCTACAATAGGTTTGCCTGTTGTAACAAAGCAGAAACGCAACTTGACAGCTTTGGAAGAGAAAGTCACTAAGTCTCAGCCGAGTAGTCAAGCAGTTAGTGAGATAGATGCTCTCATGGCATCAGGCACAGAAGAAAATGTACAGGGGAAACCGCGTCAGGCACAGCAGCAGCAACAGAGTAATCGCTTGCCAAGTTTATCAAAGACTCAGTTGAAGCTGATGGATTTGGAGGTTTGCGCATTGTGGGATGGTAAACCACGGACTTACATTACTGAAGAACGAGCAGACCTATCTCTGTCTACTTTACTCACTGCTCAGGTGAGTTACTCTGTTCATGAAAGTTTAACGGTGACTTGCCTTCAACATACTTTCCATTTCTGAATAATGGTGTTAATAGACATACCTCTATGGTGAGGGATTTCTACAATTTAGGGGTAGCTAAAGAGATAGTCATCCCTGGGGTTATCATTCCCTGCACTCTTAAGGGTGACGAAACTACAAACATCTTAATACACAAGAGGGTCTGTTGGGATGGAGATAGGCTTCAAATACCTGAAAGACTTGAGTTGTTTAGGGTCTTAAACACCAGTGAATTGGGTCCAGGAGCTGGCAACTACATGTTGGCCTCTGTCTGTCTCGAAACAGTGGGGTGTGCCTCTGGGAGCAAAGTCAAATCACTGCATTAGGCTTACCGAAGTGACTTTCCAGGGCACAAGCCTGAGTAGTGTGTATGGAGTTCCTAGACAGCCCAGACAACAAAACCCCCCTCTTGGCTTCGCTGATGTGGTCCAAAGGAAAGCAGAGCAATACGTTTGGTACCAGCTTAGCTACAGGAGTTGCCTGAAAGAGGCGTACGAGGTGCCATCCAACCATCTTAGGGACTCCACTCCAGATTTGTGTAGGGTTTAGTCCTTAGCCTTTTCTCCTTCCAAAGATATCCCATAAGGCAGTGCAGGTTTAGGATCAGAGTTTTCCTTCTCCTAAATGGGCTACCTTCCCAGGTTGATGAGCCTAACTCCTCTACAGCATGTGCAGAACCCACCTTGATCATGGGACCCATTATTGGTCTCATCTGCTCTATTTGCCAGAGCAATGGCAAATTGCATGCGAGGGAAGCCCCTAATTCACCAAGGGTATGAGACCCATTGGCTACCGTCACCTGATTAAGCTGGCCAATTGAAGCCATTCCTGGGATGTGGCCGCTGTTGCATGCTGACAGGTTTTAGGACCCACAGGTGAAAGCTGAGCGCAGGTGGACAAACTACCCCAGAAGGAGCATGACGTCCCCCACCAGAGGTACTACCCCTCCTCTAACACCCCATAACTGGAAACTAGTGCAGCTGTTTTAAAGCAGACTTACACTTGCAATATATTGGATTCTGGATTAATGACTATAATGATAAGATGCCCTTCTGATTAAAAATACAGTCATATTTACATTGGTCAAATGCACATCCCCATTCTATTGGCTACATTATTGCTGGAATTATGTATTGCAGATAGTCTATTTCAGCAAAAACAATGGCATCTTGCAGCACCTTAAAAGCTGTTGCTTTTGTTGCAATTGACTGAATACAGCTTCCCTCTGGATCTGAATTGTAGCTTATTAAGATACATCATTCTGTATCATGTAATTCAGGAATCTACATTGTGGTAATTATGTATGCAGATACTTATCTGGAGATTTGAGAAGAGTTATGTATCTACATTTTTCAGGCTTCACTAAAAAACAAACCTATCCACCAAATAATCAAAAGGCGAGCACCACCATGCAACAATGACTTTTGCCGGCTTGGGTGCATCTGTTCTAGCTTAGCTCTTGAGAAACGTCAGCCTACGCATTGCCGCAAGCCAGACTGTATGTTTGGCTGTGCTTGCCTAAAAAGAAAGGTAGTCCTAGTTAAAGGAAGTTCAAAGGAAAAGAAGATCCTGGAGGAGTCTCTGTGTGGAAGGAATAGATTGTATTGCGAAAGTGAAGTGAAACAACAGGAAGAGGTGATGGAAAAAGAGGAGAAGAAAGAGAAACTGAAATTTAAAGATAAGAAGAAGAAGAAAAAGGTGGAATATAGTAAGTATAATCAATAGCAAGCAGCTACTTCTTTTTGTAGGTGTTTGTAATTATGTGTGTTTCTGAATTAAGTACCAAATGAGAATTTGGAAATAAAACTTGTCCATAAGACATTTAAAATATCAGTATACATGGGTTTCAGTTTATCCAAAGCTAATTGCAACTTAATTTTATTGAAACTAGTGGAGCATGTTAAACAGCGGACTCATTTGGCATTAATGGGACAGGCTGCTATCCTTTACATACTTACCTGGGAGTAAGACCTATTTAGCACAAGGGGGCTTGCATCTGCGATAACATGCATAGGACCAGGAGGTTTTGTATGTACCTCTCTGTCTCTGCCGTAAACTTCCCTTTCACCCAGGGGCATATAAATTACACAAGCTTGGAGCTCTTTCTCCATAATATAAAAAATGGGTCATCTTTCTCATTGGATAATGCTTGTGTGATATTTTTATATTAGAGTAGACAATAAATTATTAAATAAATTATTAAATCTTTCTACTAGCTATATGTGGTACAGAGCCAGAAAAGCCTGTTAAGAACTTTCCACTGTGGGTTAAAGTAGATGGAGAAATGGATCCAGAACCAGTTTACATCCCAACACCATCAACTATAGAACCAACAAAATCTATGCCACCTGTTCCAGAGGTCTTAACATCCGATGGCAAACCTGCAGCTGGTGAAGGCAAACCTGCTACCAGTGGAGTCAAATCAGCACGAGTTTATACGCCTAGACCCAATCCAGTGGTAAGCAAAAGAAACGAGATTTTGAAGCTGAATCAGGAGTATTCCACTTGTTTATGGCAAAGGCAACCCAAGACATTTGTTCTTTAATTCTAGTATGGGAACATGAACCAACATATTGGGAGTGTACCAAACTGGTAACATGGGGGAATGGAAAGTGAAGAATTAACAGTATCCTGCTGGCTAGGGATGATGAGAGTTGTAGCCCAAAAGCAACTGGAGATCCAAGAGAGCTCTAGAGAGAACACTTTTTATCCAGCAGATAAAGTATGTGAAATATACTTAACTGTCTGTCCTATAAGTTAAATTCATTGCACAGAGGAAACATTTTCTCAGAAGCATTATATGGTTGTATCCACTTAGTACCCTTGTGCAAGGGGTTTTGAACAGCTGGAGGCATCTGCTAATGGACAAAGGGAGGCAGGTTTTCTTATTTCCTCCCTGCAGCCCCCCAGAACAGTTGTTGGGGGGCATTAGGAGCTACAGTGGGAGGAGGAATTAGGAAATCACCTCTACTCTTTTGTTATTGGACATCTGCTGGAGCAACATCACTAAGAGGACCAGCTGGATTCTGCCATAATCTTTACCTAGGTGCTCCCTTTGGCATTTTGTCTAGGTTATTTGGTGATAAAAGTGGAGAAAGGGAATGGTGGAACAGTGAGGCTTTTCCGTGGATGCACTTCTAACTTGGAAATCCATTTATGTTGGTTTATAGATTCGAGAAGAGGATAAGGACCCTGTCTATATATATTTTGAAAGCATGATGACTTGTGCTCGTGTTCGGATATATGATCGTAAAAAACAGGAGAAAAAGCAGCAACAGAGGTGCCCTTGGAATTCTGAAAAACACATTGAAAAGGTAAAATGTTGTGCCCTCATATTTCCTTTATTAATGCACTCTGAGTAAAAAATAATGACATCAGACAAACACCTTCATTATACTGTTTTTAGACACCTACAGAAAACCTTTTCTGTTTAAAGCCTAACCAGACCCATGATCTGTTCTTAAATCTGTAAATGTTTTACTGGGTTTATTATTTTTAAAGTTTTTAGATGCTTTGAATGTTTTAAATATGTGTATATATTTTATCACAGATTTGGTTGTTGCCCTGAGCTCCTTGGGTAGGAAGGGCAATATATAGGGAGATTACCCTCTGGAGCTATTATCAGCCACAAGGGGATGGGAGGGGTTGGGGTGGGGGGTTTTTTGAGTTTAGCTGGCAAGAAACATTATAACATTCTCTGCACGTACTCCCAGGCATCCATATATTGTAGTCATATGGCAAAAAATGGGGTCCAGCCATGCCTAGTATTCTGCCCTTTGTGAACTATTATATGATGAAAAGCTTTGCACAACTGCCATATTTCTCATTATTTGTTTCCAGGGTTTGAACTCTGTCTTTAAATATATATTATTATTGGAAATGTGATTCCCCCCCCCCCCGGTCTTATCTTTTCCTCTTCTTTTAAATCTTTTTCCCAGGAGCATGATCCTGAGCCCCAGCCACTTGATTTGGAAGATGATAAAGAGCCCGGAGGTAAAATTAAAAACATGAACTTTGTCCCCAGATTCCCAAATCCTGGAGTAGGTCTTTCGGGATAGGTGATGAGTGTGGGACTCCTAGACATTCTGGGGAGGGTGACGATGAGATACATTAAGCCTTCCTTTTGGCCAGTTGACAATTGAACCTACCCCTGCTTTTTCAAATAAACAGGCATGGCAGCCTTGCAGTGGAACAACAGAGGGATGGAAAGTGTTCCAGTAAGGCAACTGGGTGGTTAACTCACCTACCCCAATTTATCTATAATGTTATAAGGGAATGACCGCATTCCCATTAACCTGGGAAGAAGAGAAGCAGAGAAGAGCTGCTGCTGTCTTTGAATGTTTCCCTGTGTGCTGTGTTAGGCTATCACATTCTTTTCTAATGTCATTGTTAGATTATGGCCATAGATTTTTTTTTCACAGCAGTGGAATGCTTAGAATTAATTATGCTCAGGGGCTCTGCATGCTTGTATAATTCATTTTCTGTACTTTAACACCTATTGGTGTTCCCAGGACAGCTCGTGGAACAAGCATTTGTGGTGGAGGGGTATACGTAAGTGAGCTCAGAAGAGTAGCTCAAGTTCCTATTGTTTGAGAAAGATGGGCTTAGTTGTTTGTTTTGCCTATGTTAAAATGCTACTGGTTGTGCCACATCTCAGGAGATTGACCCAAGCACTCTTGATTACTTGCAGTTATACACACAGAGACATACAGAAACATCCTTCCCTCCCCGCCCCCCACGTATCCTTGAACTGTAGTGATGTCTCTTGCTTCCCGAGATTGGAAAGATATACGTAGAAATGTGTGACTTGCGTAGCTAAAATGTAGCCTAGTGTGCAAAGGTTTTGAGTCACATCCATTGCTCAGCCCACTTTTGCCTCTGACATTGCTCATGACTGGAATGTGGCCCCCAGACTGCAAAAGGTTCCCCAGCCCTTTGATACATTTTTGGCCATCCTACCTTTAAAACTGATAGTGTTGCAACTTGGTAAGAAATGATAATGTAACCACTGTACCTTTCTGGCAGATAGAAATACGGTATTTCATTGAGAACAAGGGGTGGAGAACAGGGCCCACTTCTTAGACATGGGGACTAATTAGGCATTGTTAATTAGGAAATGTTGCCCAAGTATTTAATTTGCTTGGTTTCCTCTGCTGCTGCAACACTAAAGAAACCTGTTTCCATTTTTTTTTTCAGATAAAACCTGGTGGTTTTCCTGTAGTGCTGGGGATCCATCAACTTCATATGTACATCATACTACACGAGATGGAACGACCAAACTAATTGAGATTGTTTCTGATTGCAACTGGGAGGAAGATCGCAATGAGATCTTGAACCTCCTGTCACAGCATGTCAAGAGTAAGATGCCCAAATCCCTTAAAGTAGGAAATTTTGTTATTGATCTAGAATCTGAAACCAAAACGTGGGATGAGAAGAACACTCCTGTCTATTCCTCCCGGGTGAAAATCTCCATGCTATCCAGTCAAAACAAGGATGAAAAGGCTCATATTTCTGTTTTGGAGGCTTCTGATAATAGATTGTCACCATGCAAAAAGACAGAAAAAATGACATTCTTAACAGCTGGCATGTTACGGGAGAGGAGGAAGAAAGGATTACCTTTTTATGCTGGGCTTTCTCCTGCTGGAAAGCTGATTGCTTACACATGCAAATCTGATTCGAATTCCTCATCTTTGATTCAGGTGGGTTGCATTTCTTATGCTTTGATGATTTTTTAATGTGTTATTTTTAGGACACCAGCCAGTTTTTTTCTCGTGTATCTTTTGCTCATTGAGTGGAGAAATACAGCTAGCATGGCATAGGCCTTTCCTGTGGGGCCAGGAGGGCAGTCTCCCAATCTTCTAACTGGAGGAGAAAGAGGAGGCTCTAGGCCCCAATGCCTTGACTCCCTGGCCAGAAGGCAGCAACAAAACCCCAAGGCCAGCTGTCCAGAGTATCTTGTCATTCTCACATATCCCCAGTGTGCAGTAAAAGGTTGGGTCCACGTTTGAGATAGGCACAGGTTTGAAAATATTTCAGTTCCGGTTGTAGGATGTTGGAGAGGGTGAAACTGAGATATGCCATGGAATTGCACGGGATCCTCTGACAAATTCTTTCCTGCCCCAGTCTCTGGCAGCCCAGTGTTGCTCCTCATGAAGCCTGCTGCTGCCCCGGTGCCCAGAGCTAAGCCGTGGCTTGACTTGGCATTAAGTCTGAACTGAGGCTTGAGGTTCATTTAGTTCTAGATAAACTACAAGCTGTAAATATAGTTTCTTCTTTGCCTTACTGCTCATAGTTTATCTCTGGGAGGCAACCTAAGGGCCCAGGTTCAGACATAATGCTAATTTAAACCATGACATAGCTCTGAATAGCAGTACCAGAGGTGGAGGAAAGCAACCACAATGTTTCCTGTGAGTACCCATATGCTCAGTGCTTTCTCACTTAGCCATGGTTTGGCTTAGCAGTATGTGCAAACTGGACCGGTGTCTGAATTAAACCAATTATTATCTACAGCGATACCGGGTGATAACCACGGTTAGTCATATGCAGAGTAAACCCATTCAGATCGATGGACTTAAATTATGTAAGCCCATTGATTTTAGTGGATGTAATGTATGACTTGGTTAGATAACATTCATTGGCATTGGCCAGTAGTCTCTCTCAGTATAAAATAAATACCCTGTGGTATGTGATAGTCATAGTACACTGGATTCTCCTGATCTGCTGGATAGAGGAGTGGTCAGCTGGGAACCTTTTAGCCCACTCTCTTTGGAAATCTAGCACTTCAGGGTTTGGGAGACCAAGGCTACAATCCTGTTCCTACTTTATTGGGAGTAAGCTCCGTTGAACAGATTGCAAACTTGCATAAAATTAGGTTGTCTTTGCTTGTACATGTAAATAGAATTTGTATTCTGAGTCTATGTAATGGCTAGACTGAGTGTTGGACCTGGACTGGGAAAACCCAAGTTTAAATCTTCATCAGCCATGAAGCTTACTGGGTGACCTTTTAAGACAGAATGAAATTTCAAACATATCATGGCATTGGCAGTCAACTATCTAAGGTGGAGGAATAAGGAACTGAACTGGGCTAGAGCTCCTTGTGTGAGCCTAATTAGTGCTTTGGATCCCAGGCATTGTTAAAAAGAAAAGAAAAAAAGACAGGGTTAGCAACTGTTTGTATATTTCTCTTTTTATTGCAGGTTAATGGTAAAAAATACCCTCAAGCCAAACTGCTTCTAGGACAGATGGGAGCATTGCATCCAGCCAATCGACTTGCTGCTTATATCACAGGCAGGCTGCGACCAACAATGCTTGACCTATCAACACTCAGTACTGCAATCTCCAAGGCAGAGTCCGATGCTAAGCTTGCTTCTTCTGAGCCACAGTCAGCTGAAGTGCCCACAACAGAAATTTCCAAAACACCATTTTCCAGTAACACTACATCCACTTCCACTGTAACATCACCAAATGCTCAAGCCTCAACACAGAAGCAGATAGGTAAGTCAAAACCTTATTTTCTGTATTATAAATTGTCTGAATTGTAAAGCATAAAAAGCATGGAAGGTGAGAGTATAGTATTCATATTTATTTATTTATTTACTGTAATATCCTTCATTAAGCTGCTTTGAGACTTTTTTTTTTTGCCACATGCAGCAACATTATACACATGATTAGGTGCAATATGTTGAAAATGAGGCATTGTAACCAGTAAGTGTTAATTGGGAAAGTGAGGCCTTAGCATAAAACTAGGTTGAGTGCTGTTATAGTTTGCGGAATGGAAAGATGAAAACTGCTAATAGTTTTGACTTTGAAAACCTTTCTTTTCAGCTGCTCGGCCTTTACTACACAACGTGGCGTCTCAGTTGGTTATAAGCGCCGTTGGGGCACTACACCAGAAGGTTCCTGGAACTAGAATAACCCAACCTCTGACGGGACCACAGAAATTTAATATCAAATCTATGCCGCTCTCCCCTGGGGCAACTACAGTTACTCCTCCTGCTATTACTGTGTCATCACTTGCTGGAACTACTGCTAGCCCTGCACCCTGTATCAAAGCTCCCTGCTCTTCTGGCACCGCCAAAGCAAATGCTGTTGGAAAACCTGAAAACAGGACTGTATCAACCACAGCTACTAGGGCTCCTGTTAAAATAGCAAAATCACCTGGAATTGCTACGCCAGTTGCGACTGTAGCTTTGCCTGGAATAGGCCCATCAACCGTTGGTATTCCAGTTTCTGCAGCATCTCTATCTACAATCTTAACCACAACTGCATCTGTGACCTCGGTGCCCACACCAACTTCGCCAGTTAGCTGTATTGCTCCTGGACTCTCAGGAATTAACAAAAGTCCTTTATCAAATCAAAAAGCAGGTAAGGTACCCGTACTGATGGACCAGTTCTTGCTGGTCCACACACCTGTCACTTTGTCTGTCTGTTATGAGAGACTGAAGTGCTTGGCAGACTTTTTGAGTGAATAAAGCCTTGTCTTAAAATGCATTTCACTCATTTCAAATGAGAAAATACTTTGCATGAGTTTTCTCAGTGTTGATCAAAATGTCAGATTTTTCAGCTGCAAAAAATAATAATAAAAGGACCTCCCAAGGGGGCGGGGGGCGGAGATGATGGCAGTTTCTTTTCCAAACTTTTCCTTGTTTTTGTTCGCCTCCTCCCCCAGAACCTTCATATCTCTCCTTTGCTGTCTGCAGTGGTTCAATACTTGTCCGCCAAATAACTTCTGCACAGCAAAGTTGATGCAAAAAGACTTCCTTGTGGGTAGAAAGTATGAGAATATCTGGTTTAGAATAAAAGGGACTTTAGTGAATTGACATGAACTTGTGTGTGTAGAGATGTCCTGGGGAAAATTGGTAAGAACTGTTTGAAATGGGTTTGTATTCTTTCAAGCCCACTTTTGCTCTTGGGAAGTTGCTTCCAGTTGGGGAATTAAATACTAGTTGCTAGAACAAACAGCAGAAGCTGTTGCTTTCATATTATTGTTACAAGTCCCTTATAATGATCTGTCTGATACCTGCTGGAAGCAGAATGTAGAAACTGATGGAACTTTGGTCACATAGATTCTTCTTTGTTTTTTTTTTTTAAATGCTCTGTAAATCTTGCTGTATAAATGGGACTTTGTTAAGAAGAGTGTTATTTCCTAATATGGCAGGTACTACAAGCCCTCCAGGATTGTCTCCTGGAGCAGAGAAACGCATGGGACCACAGCTGCTTTTGATTCCAGTACCTCAGAGTTCTCCTACATTGCGACCTCAACAAAACACACAAGTTGCTCAGGGGAAGAGAATGATTTTGCAGCCTCTAAGGAATCCTGCTGGTGTGAATCTCTACCGACACCCCAATGGGCAGATTATCCAGCTTGTTCCGCTGCACCAGTTCCAACCTGCAGGACCCCAACCTAGTTTATCACCCGTAATGTTACGTAATCCAGGTACAGAATGCTGCACATCTTATTTATTTTATTTTCTGAGAGAGAGCAGTTAAATACTGGGGGAGGGGAAGCATAGTTTCCTATAATTGTGCATCTATTTTTGTTCAGTGCCTAAAGTTAGTTTTAAAAAATTATTGTAATTCATATGCTGCCTTTTAATATAAAATGCTTCCAGGCTAGGTCTCAAATACGATATAAATATACATTGCAGCGGCAATAGCTGTAAAATCAGAGGAGCATAAAATAAAAGTCTTAGGAAAATTAAGTACTACGGTTGAAGGCATCAGGGTAGGTGTCATGCAAGCCTCCCTCAGAAGAGTGTTCTGATAATAGGGCCATCACCCACCACCAAGGTAGCTAGTTGCATCCAAGTCCACAGGGGGCAAGAGGACTGCCCAAAGGAAGTCTTCCAATGACTTCTGTAGCCTGGTTTGTACAAAATGTTGAACCATAGTTGAAACTAAACTTTGGTATAACCCAATTGAAGACGTGCAGGTGCTCATAGCTAATGTATTTCTGGCTGCTGCGCTGCCAGAAACAAGCCGGAGTTTATTACTTATTAAATTTATATCCCACCCTTCCTCCCCAAAGAGCATTGTCATATGTTTGAACCCAGTCTCATGGTTTGTTTTGAGAGAAACCATGAGCAGTGAGCCAAAAACAAAACAAAATTTTCCCCCTTTCAAAACTATCCTTGCACAGTTTGCTTTCATCAAACAAAAATGAGTTATCAGGTGGCAAGAATTACTAATAGCATTTCTCAATTCATTACAGGATCTGTTGTAGAAATCCGGTTGCCAAGCCCTTCTAAGCTTCCTGAGGTATCTGTGTGTCAGTCCTCTGTGGTTTCATCAGTGATCCCAACCACCCTGGCTGCTTCGGTTCTGTCTGCAACGCCTCCTGTATTGTCTGTTTCTCCAACAACAAAGGCCATGTCTGTTTTGCCCGAGACTGCAACCACTGCAGCTGCTTCTATATTATCTGGAATCCAAACCATCTCTGCTCCTTTAATGTTATCTGTGCCCCCTACTGCTGGGGTTCCTTTGGGGTCGTCTGTTGCCCCTTCCATTATGCCTATGCCCCCTGCTCCTGAAACTCCTTCAGTTTTGCCTGTGCCCACTGCTGCTGAGGACCCTCCTGCTTTGACCATGCCCCTTAGTACCACAGAAGCTTCTGTATTACCCAGAACCCCTACCACTGAGACCCCATTAATGTTACCTGTGCTCCCTACTGCTTCACCCATATCTTCTGCCACTGAAGCTCCTTCAGGGTTATCCATGTCTTCTGCTTCAGCCGTGTCCTGTGCTGCTGAAGCTCCTTCTGCTTCAACCATGGCCCCACCTATAGACCAGACGTCGCAGGCCATTGGATCTGGGCCCACACTTCCTATTTCAGCTGCTCAGTCAGAACCGGTCATTTCTCCTGTCTCACAGGCTGGCACTTTGACTATGAGGATTTCTCCTTTGGGGGTTAGTCAGACAACTTCAGATTCTAAAATAACATGCGACACCAGCAGCACACCAGATAGTACAGATCATCTAATAGCTCTTCAGTCAGGCAGTTTTGCCTTGCTTCAGGTTCCAGGGCAGAAGAAAGTTCCAACTTCCATTTTGAAACAAGTTGAGGTAAATAGCACATCTCCGAAAGATGAGTTGAGTTCAGTTAAGCCAGAAGGAAAGACAAGATGCTTACAAGAGGTGGAGGCTATGGGGTCAGAAGTCACAATGTCAGATTCCAGACAGGAAGAAAATAAGTTGCCAGAAAACCATTTAGAGCCCTCTTGTGAAAAGCTCACGTGTGACAGGAATGCTATAACCTCAGAGACAGCCGAGAAGGATGCAGAAATCTTGGAAGAATTAGCAAGTGATGATCCTATCCTTGAACCTGAGATTGCATCATTGGACCGCTCCAACATCAGCCAGGAAATAAAGTCTGGGGGAAATAAAGTGATGGCTAATGTTAAACATCCTGAAGACACCCCAAATGAAGTTTCATGTAGTTCTGAGAACGTTACTGAGAGTTGCAGTCAAACTGCAGTCCTTGCACATGATGCATTAAACAAGCAGAAAGTAGCACAACTAAGGAGCTCAAATGAGGAAGAATCGCACTCTGAGCAAACACAAAGCGCAGCAACTGATTCAGAAGGAGCTGAACAGAAACAGTTAGAAACAGATGAGGAAATGATTATTGAACCATCTCAGAAGCCTTGGGATGAGTGCAAGGTACAAACGAATTGTGCAGAAAAACTGGAAAAAAACACGAAATCATATCTGAGTCCACGGGGAAATGAAGACCAGGAACTACTAGGGCAAAACATGAAGGAAAAGGGTCATTCTGTGGCAGTACAGAGGGATAGAGGCGAGGTCAGAAGGAAGCATAAGGTTACTAGTGCAAATGGTCAAAATACCACCTTGGGAAGCAAATATGTAAATAACGCACTAGAATTGTCATATAAAAGAGATACTGGTGTTCAGAAAGATAACTTGACTGTTAAAGATGGGCTTGTTCAAGTTAGCCAAACTTGGAGCAAAACATCGAGGCCTTCAGATGCTTTGGAAAACAAAAATAAGAATGGTGCTGATGAGTTTGTAAAGAAATTTCCTAAATGTGAGAAACAACAGAATATACTGAAAACCAGCTATCACAGAAAGGATTCTCTGCCTGCCATTATAAATATTACCACGGATAATACAGAAAAAGATGAAAAAACAGATGATTCTGCAGATGAGATGGCCGACGAAGCATCTGGCTATCAAAGTGAAGATGTAGTGAATGTAGAAACACTGGTGAGTACATCTTTAAATTGGAAGCACAAGTCATTGTAATATTGTTTTGCTGGTTTTATATGGATTTTGCATGCTGTCATTTCTTTCTTTCCCTCCAACGATAGTGCCAAAGACTTTTATGTTCACTCAGCCCTTGGTTTGTGCCCTGCATCCTATGATTTTGTACTATTCCTGATTATTAGTTTGTGATCAGCTGTATGTATTGGTTTTCAGGTAAGTAAAAGTTTGAAAGCCACAGACATTAAGTAGGTAAAAAGAAGTATTAGGTAAGACATTAAGAACTGTGATGAGGACAGAGCAGGTAGTGGGAAGGAAGAACAACGAAGAACTGCAAGGCAGGGGTGGACTTAAGGTTATAAATCACTGCCTTATAAAGGAGGAAACTATTTAAATACTTTAAAACTGAATTCTTGGCCAATTATACAAAAAATAATGGGTTGTTTTCCAAAGTGAGTAGTTTAAATAGAAGAGCAATTCTAAAAATATTTCCAGTTACAGATAGGTAGCCGTGTTGGTCTGCCATAGTCAAAACAAAAAAAATTCCTTCCAGTAGCACCTTAAAGACCAACTAAGTTAGTTCTTGGTATGAGCTTTCGTGTGCATGCACACTTCTTCAGATACACTGAAAGAGAAGTTTCCAGACCCTTCTATATAGTGAGAAGGTGGGGGGGTATTAGTCAGAAGGGTGGTGGGAATGGGTGATGTGCAGATAGCTGTGATGAGCCTGTTGACGACTCTTAACGACTGCAATAGGTATTACAGGAAAAAGCAAGAGGCGAGAAGGTGAAAAGTGGCTTTGTCATGTATAATGAGATAAGAATCCAATGTCTTTGTTCAGACCAGGTTTCTCCATGGTTTTAAGTTTGATGATAAGTTGCAATTCAGCAGCTTCTCTTTCCAGTCTATTTCTGAAATTTCTTACACCATTTTTCTATTACACCATGAAGATATGTGGGTTTTTAATTGGTATCAAGATTCAGCATACTTCTTCCCCCATTGCTAACTTTTCTTTGCTTCAGGATAACTTGTTTATTTTCGTATGATTTGTATTTTTAATTTTTATTAACAGTTTAAAAAGAAAATACTTGCAATTTAGAATGAAGTTGTTTTCTTTTTTCTGCCTGTTTCTTTTACAACATGGAACATTTCTGTTATATCTACAGAATGTAAATGCATTCCGCAGTTACATGAGAGTAGTAACAAAAGATTGTGCCTGACACTGCATGGACAAACTATCATGTTTTCAGTTGTTATGATACAAAGTTTCAGATTAAACTGATTATTGTTTGCTTATACTTTTACGTTTATGAATTCTGCTATACTTCCTCAGTGATTCAATACTTGTTTTTATATCAATGTTATATCTGCTTTAGTGTTAAAAATACTTAATTTTATCAATGCAGTTGTTGCATAGAAAAATTGCTGTGAATTATATCATCACTTCTTAAAGATGTAGTTTTTTCTTACATACTTATCTTTTAAAAAGAACTAGCATGTCTTGCTGTGAATTGTCTGTAAGTTGAGCATTGTCTTTTAAATCTTGTTCCAGAGTGAAAGTGAATCTAACGGCTCAGAGGAGAATGTGGATATTGAGACTGTGGAGGAACTTACAGAGCAAATTAACATTGCTCGGCTGAAAGCTACAGCTGCCCATGTCATATTGTCCAAACAACTGTAAGCATTTAAAATAATAATAATAATTGTAATATTTTTACCATCAATTATGTAGTTCTAGATCATTAAAAATGTCATGATCCCACTTGACCTAGGCGCTAATGAGACCTCTTTGGAGGAAGAGGCTTGAGGCCCCATTAGCACCCCACTGCCACAGAAGACATTGTGCTTCAGGGAACAAGATTGTTTCCTTGAGGCCAAGGTAGTTGACCTGGAGACCTTCAGAGACATTATAGCTGCACCACACTGCCATGGAGAATGAGGGTTTTGGGTGCCATTCTGAAGGGGGGGAAAGATGATCCTTATTAGGGACGCAGGACAAGAATTGCTCCTCTGAGGGACAGGGGCATCCATGTGTCTTAAGATAAACCCGACTGGAAACCCGCACAACCAAAATGACATCCATTTTTCTCTTACAGGAACTCTGTGCATGACCATTCTAGTCAGAAGATTGCCAAGACTCCCAAGGTAGATACATGTCTGTTTACTTGTTTTTCTTCTTCTCTGTAATACATGTTGCCAGTCCCAAAGATGCACCAGTTTATTTTTTAGTGTCTCTAAGGGTGGAGCAAGATGTGCCGCTGTTTACTACCTAATATGCAAATCCTGTATCATGCCCCGCTCCACCTCCATAATATTTAGTAAGACTTACCAGTGTTTCTCCTCCAGTGAGACAGAGTATATGAATGTCGAAAAGCAGGGAAAAACAGGAGAGCTCTGTATGGGGGTGCCATTGTTAACAGCATCTGGTTCTACTCTCAAGCTATAGGGGGCCAGCTTGGCTATGAGATATCCAGGACAAGAAAATGAAGGTTCCAAGGACTGGCTATTGCAGAAGAGTCTGCATTGCTATGTCCTTCCCCTTTGCACACATTGCTGTTCCCTGGGTCAGTAGAGAAGAGAGGAAAAAGGGGAAATCCAAGTGCAAGAAATTCAATATTTAAAAATGTATTTCGTTTCTAACACCTGGAGATTTTTCCTTTATTTTGGGGATTTTTTTTTTTGCTTGCTGGTGTTTCTGTCCCAATTTTAATAGTTTTAGTGAATCATTGGCTCAGGTGGCTTGCTCATAGTTCAGCCTGTCTAAGACAGTACTTTGTTCCTGCCATCTTATTTTAATGTTTTCTGCAGAATTAATTTGCTATATACTTTGGACTTTACTTGTGACCACCACCGCTGAGGGCATTCCTCGCACATGTAGTTGTGCCTAGATTTTGTAACACTCATTGTTCTAACTGAGAATCAATAGCTTTTGCTCTGGTTCATTCATGGCTCACTCATTTCCCATGCAGCATCTCCAGAGTCAGATACCTCCTTAAGCTCCACCTTTTAAAAGTTCCATTCAGTTTTGTTGAAATGCTGGACCAGGACTTAAAGTTATACATGTACGAGTCACTGTTTGGGCTGCATGTCTATATGTTTTGAACAGTTTGCAAGAGGAGCTGTGTTTTTCCTTTTCAGCCACAACCTGAATTGCCAAACAAAAAGCCAAAGAATGAGGAAGAAACCTTTTCAAATTACCGCGAAACACATACAGCAAATGAACGTCGCCGTCGTAAGGAAATGAGGAGACTCTTTGAAAAACTGAAGGTTACTTTAGGATTGCAGATGGTCCCCAAGGTTTCCAAATGTTTCATCCTGAAACAGGTTGGTATTTTATATCTTGGAGGGAGGCAGCAGGACAAAGTTGCATGTTGACAGAAAAAGAGATGGACATTTCGGCAATTACTATTCATCAAGTTACTATCATGGCAATCACCTGACTATAGAATCTTTGATTGATTGATTGATTGATTGATTGATTTGTTAGTGGTATAAATCAGCATAAATTGGATTTTTGAGCAAGAACAGTCACTCCAAAGAGAAAATGCTTTGTTTGGATTTTTAATGCTTGTATATCTCATGGAAGGAACTATATTAAAAAAGGCATCCCATCCTCTGTGTGAGAGAAGGGAGTGGTCCCTTTTCTAAGAGGGCAGCTCACAGGGATATTTAAGAATTGCTTGTCAAACTAACTGTTACTTTTCAAAAGATCTTCCCAATTAAGTAGAGACACATATTTTATTTATTCAGAAGACATCTTAAGTTTTTAATGTGTGATATTTTAGTGTATTTTTTGTTTCTATGGAAGCCGCCCAGAGTGGCTGGGGAAACCCAGCCAGATGGGCAGGGTACAAATAATAAATTATTATTATTATTATGAAAAGGTTTTAATTGATTAATCCAATGGATTGATCAACTGAGCATTTCATCTCTGCATTACATACTAGAAACTCAAAAGACATGTGAATAGCAATTGAAAACCTCTTAAGTGCCTATTTTGTGTCTCATCAATTCTTTTTCATAGCACCTTTGGTAAAAACAAAAGCAAAACAACTGCAGTTTATCATTCACACTCTGTTTTTGCCAGGTATTTGGCTTGCCTTCTTTGTAGAGTGCTGCTTTTCCCTCTAAAACGCTCTCAGGAGATCTATCTTCAGAATGTAGCAGAAGCAGTTTGCAGTTTTTTTGTTTAACTTTTCACAAATCTCTCTTCCACATAAGTAGGAAGAAAGAGAAGCTGCCTTTATTTACTTTTAGGTATATTCTACTGGAATCTAAAAGTGAGTCCTTGGTCCTTTTTCAGGCCTTGGAAGAGATACAGGGGCTAACGGATCAAGCAGACAAACTCTTGGGTCAGAAAAACTTGTTGATGCGCAAGCAGGACACCTTGATCCGTAAAGTATCTGCCCTTTCAGGTGAGTTGACATTAAAGAGAAAGCCGTAAAACCTGAAGAGAGCCTCTGGGATATGGGGATCCTGGGATTGTCCCAAGAGCTACTATTTCAAATACATGAAAGGTACTAAGTTGCTGAAGTTTTTTACTCCATGGAAATTAAACCCCAAGACCTGTAATAATAATAATAATAATAATAATAATAATAATAATAATAATAATAATAATAATAATAATAATATCATCTTTATTGTCATTGCCCCCTCTCAGGGACAACGAAATTACTTGGCTGCTCCATCCACCCAGATAGGGCACTCCACTCAAAATCAGAACAACTATAAAAACACTAATTAAAACAATATAATATAATACAGCAAGGAAGAGTAGATGACTTTCAAAGTCCAGGTTTCCCATTCAGGGCCGAGATCACTCTGGAGAAGAAGCTGTTCTTGAGACGGCTCGTTCTTGTCATCATCGTCCTGTATCTCCGTCCCGACGGCAGGAGCTCAAAGAGACAGTGACCAGGATGCGATGGATCTTTTACTATGTCCAGTGCCTTCCTATGGCACCTTGTGGCATAAATCTGCTCTAAGGTGGAGAGTGGGCAGCCAACAATGCTCTCTGCTGCCTTAACAACTCTGCACAACGCCATCCTGTCCTGGGTAGTACAGCTTCCGTACCATACACATAAGCCATAAGTGAGCACGCTCTCAATGGCACAGTGATAGAAGGCAAGCAGCAGTTTCTGTGGAAGATGGTTTTTCCTTAGGATTCTTAAAAAGTACAGTCTCTGCTGTGCCTTCTTCACAAGCCCCCTTGTGTTGACACTCCAGGACAGATCCTCTTGTAATTCAATACCCAAAAATCTGAACGTTGTTACCCTCTCCACACAGACCCCATCAATCAAAAGTGGCTGGACATTGCTCTTCTGTCTCCTGAAGTCCACCACAAGCTCCTTTGTCTTCCTTGTATTTATGAGCAAGTTGTTAGCTCTGCACCACTCTGTCAGCCGCTCCACCTCATCTCTGTAGTCCGTTTCACCCTCCCTTTCAGAGATGAGCCCAATCACAGTTGTGTCATCTGCAAATTTGACAACCCTATTACTAGGGTGAGCAGCGGCACAATCGTACGTGTAGAGAATATAAAGGAGCGGACTAAGTACGCATCCCTGTGGTGTTCCTGTGTTAGTCTTAAGTGTATTAGAGGTATAAGGGCCTAGGTAAAGTTGTCTAGGTATGTCAAGTAATGTTGTGTAAGTTTTGTTCTATGAAACACTGCATGTTTAAGTTTCGGGAAGTATGCTAGATATGAGGGAGAACTTGACTACTCCTTTCCTCTGTAGGCAAGACACAGGAAGTAGTCTTGAAGAAGCTAGAATACATTTATGCAAAACAGAAAGCGGTAGAAGCACAAAAGAAGCAGCAGCAAGCAGAACCTATGGATGTGGTTGAAACTCTGGAGACTGCTAAGCCCTCAGTGGAAAACAGCCCCTCTTCTCTCTTTAAAGAGATGAAACCAGCAACCTTGTCCAGCAAGCATACAAAACCATTGATACTTTCCAGGAAAGGAAGCTGTGCCACAGGTAGGCTAAGTGAACATGGATTAGTTGAATATCACACAAATGGGTATTCTTGGAAGCATTGTATCTGCAAGTCTCACATAGCCTGCTATATTATGCATAGTGCAAGTTTTTTTTTAATTAAAACAAAAGTAAGGAGACTTACCAATAGAAAACATGTAATTCTCACATACCTCTAGTATATAGTTCAGCCTGTGTAAGACAGTACTTTGTTACTGCCATCTGATTTTAATATTTTTTGCAAAATTAATTTGTTTTCACATTTGCTGCTTAAAACTTGCTGTGTGATGTTAAATTTGTTAGTATTGGTAACAGTGGGTTACATTTTTGAATGCTACGAGGTTGATTGGTGAAGTTAATATTGATATATATAACGCTGCTTCACTTTTTACACTCTTATCTTCACACATCTTTCTTTTGACTTCCTTGTAGGGGACATACCCATGACATTAACAAATGCTAGCCTAGTAATGACAGCAAATGGCCAGGTGCTTGCATTCAAGAGTCCCTTGGTGCCAGGACAAGTTGCTGCCTTCCCTTCTACACTCCTGCAAACTGAACTCAAATCAGAGGCTGACAGCAGTAATGGGACAGGACAGCCAGGTAAGGGTCACAAAATGACTGAAAAATCAAAGCTGGATGCGTGACTATTTCTGAATGGAACTTTTAAAAGCAAGCATTCTTCATAAAAAGTGAAAAATATTTCTCTTCCAGTTTCCAGTCTTGATATTTAAAAAATGCAATACTTATTTCTGTATCTATGCCTTAGAGAAGTAGATAATTGATTTTTGCTGAAGGAATATCAAGGAGATATTGATATACAAATAGTACAAGGAATCTTGTGGATGGTACCTGTTACTAGATGAGATGAAACAAAATGTTCCTCTGAAACCATGTGTTTACCATAATAGCTAATCTGCTTAATATTTGTTTCCTTGAAAGTATGTGTGAAAGTTAACTCACTGTTTCTCGCTTAATATAAGGTATTGCTTCTGTGATGATTCAGTTGCCAGGCTCAGCAGTACCAGTGGAAGTGAAAGGTATCCTTCCGAACTCCACAGTTCCCATTACCTTGTCTGCTGTAACCAGTAACTCACTCACTCCAGTTGCAGAAACAGCTCCAGAGCTCACTTCAGGTAAACTTGCATTAGTTCCTTACTAAATTTCTGGCACTGAAAAAATGAATTCTAACTGCAATAACTTACATGCTTCCTCTTTCACCCTATTGTATTTAATTGATTTATAGAAATACATATATACTACCCTCTTGCAAAAGATCAGGGCGGTGTACAGCAACATAAAAAAACCTTTAAAAGAAGCATAGAATGATCACAAAAATGACTGGCTACTCAAGGAAGTGTAAACAACTACATAAGCCTGTCAGGATGTAATAAATATTACTGTCTCACCTCAACAGTCCTTTGTTGCCAAAAATGTACAGTGCAGACTTTCCAGCACTGCCCACAAATGATTTGTGTTAGAACTCGCCACATATGCGATCACTATAGTTAAAGAAGTTCATAGTGTATGTCTCAAGTCTCACAGGTGTTCCCATGCAAATGTGGCCTGTGCTGCTTTAAAATGTGGGTGCAGTAACAAAAACTTCATTATATTCACATGTACAGTGCTGGGGTAGGGGTGTATTTGGCAGTATAAAGATTACCTCATGAACAACTGGCATCCAGCACCTCTGAGGATAAGGCATGTATGCCTGGACCTATGAGTAGTTGTTGTCAGTGGCCATAGCGTGAATTGCCCCAGAAATGATACAGGCAGCAGAAGATTGTCCCTAAAATTGACCTCTGCACCAGAGAATTAAAAAGTAGCTGATGTAACACAGCTTTTTTAATGGGTTCAGTGAAGAATCTGTGAAATGACAGACCAGTTAGCTTAACATCTGCTCAGCTTAAAATAGTGGAAATTATTATTAAATACCTTTTTTTACAGGACTTCCTTACCCCAGTCCAGGGTCCTAATTTGTCGTCCCCCCCACTCCACTTTTTGTCCACATGCCAGTCCACTGATTGGGACTGTAAAAAGAAAAAAGAGAAATAAAGTAGACACACACCCAGCCCCTTACCCTGAAAGAGATGCAAACTGCACTTTTGAGGCGACAGTTTGAATTCATCAGCTGAGGAAGAGGGTACACTGTGTGTACTGTATGTGTACACTGTGCACATACATGAGTTTTGCATTCGAGGGCAGTGGGTGGCTAGAGGTGAAAATGACCCTCAGGCCAAATGTGGCTTGCCACCCTGATTCCTGCTGAAGGAGAATGTTTTTTATTACTTCTGCAAAAGGAAGTTCTGCCTCGCCCAGCTGTTGGAGTTCTTCAAGAGTATTGGTTATCAGGGTTATGGAAAGAGGGTGGTCCTCTTCTGAATCAGTAACTGCTTAAAGAGCAGGCAGCACAGAGTAGAAATAAATGGATAGTTTTTATGGAGAAGGGAAATCTTGGGATCCCCCAAGTAATAGTTTGGTGTTTTTTAACTTCATAAATAATCTAGAGCAGTGGTTCCCAATTAGCTAAGTACTGCTGACCCACTGTTTCTCAAATGTCAACAAAATGGCAAATGAGGTTTATTATAAATAACTGTGAAGTGATGCAGATTGGGGCAATTCCCCCCCCCAAAAACAACAACAACAACAACTTCAGGGTATGTTTATAAGGCCTGAACGGGCAGAGGCTAACAAGGAAGGAGATCTGTTGAAGTGATAAGTGGTTTACATTTGGAGAAGCCGTTTAGGACAGATCCTGTCTCCAGTATTCTAACAGGCCTTTCTTTGTTCTGGCTTACAGAAACTGAAGACTCATTCATGATGCCAAGAATAGTAAATGTGACATCACTGGCTACTGAAGAAGATACAAATTTAAACCTGGATGCAAATAAGAATCCTGATGTAACCTTGGATACTGATTCCCAGACACCTGAGTCTTCCTTGCAGGTAGTATCACATAAAACTACTGATCTTCGGTCACCAGAAGAAGCAGAACCTTCTTCTGTAAAAGGGAGAGGCACTACTGGAGCAGTACATGATTCTCTTAAGCGAAAAGAGAATTTCCCACAAATAACAAATGTCTCTAGTTTGAAGGCATCCCCAGAACCACTTGCAACAAAACCGGAAGAGTTAGCCGGAAATCAGGCAAGGTTAAAACAGATGAACAAGGGAAGTGATGGACAAAAATCAAAAGAGTCTTCATTTCAAAAGCTGCAAATTAATGAACCCAATGACTCCGGGATAGAAATGGAGCTGCAAAAAGTAGCCTCTGCAATACATGAACCAGCACTGGATGCAAATGACTTAATGGGCATAGAGGAGACTGATGACACAGATGAAACCCTCACCTCTCTGCTGAATGAAATTGCATTTCTCAATCAGCAGTTGAATGACGATGCTTCAGACATATCAGAACTCCCCAACTCCCTGAGCTCTGGCTTTTCTCTAGGAGATATGGAAAGTCGCAGGCAATCAACTACTGCAGAAGGCTCTCCCTTTCCGTTTGGTGCCATGAGTGGGAGCTTTAAGGACCTTTCAATAGTTCAAGAGAGCAGTGATTCCATAACTCCTCTTCTGCTTCACTTGGATGATGATGATCTACCTGATGGTAACAAGAACTCGGGAGATCCTTCGTCTGATTCTGATGCTTTAAAAATCATGTTAGGATCTGAAGTAAAGGACCCAAATCCTGATCACTCAGCGGCAAATAGTTGTGGAAGTGGAAAAACTGAGCAATCTGCGGCAAAGACAAGAAGTGTGTCACCTCCCATTCTGCAGATGAAAACTAACCTGGAAGCTGGCAAAGCTGACATGGCATGGAGGCCTATGCCCAAACTGGCACCACTTGGATTAAAAGCTGCTAACTTTCCATTAGAATCAGAGGGACAGAATACTAAGGTGATGCCTTCATTGGCACCCGTTGCTTCAAAAGAGATAAAAACTGCACAGCCAGTGACTAGTCCAAGTCAGGACGGTAATGAAACACTCACTTTAGCACCTGCGGCTGCAGAATCAAAATAGTATTGTGGCTTTACCTTCAGGTGCTTTTTGGTAATAATGTTTGATTTTTCAGAGGCTTTCATAGTTAATCAGAACTTCAATTATGACACATCTCCAACATCTAGATTCTTAGGTTGCATGTGCCAGTGTGCATGTAATATATGAGGCTAGATGTTTGAACTTGATTGGTAAAAGATGACATTCAATAAAGAGTAAGAGACTAGTCGGATAAATTATGCCCTTTTCTGACAGTCACAGAAAGCATCCATTTGAGATATTTTCAAACATTTTTAGCATTTCAGAAAAATTATTCAGGACTGTGAATAGCTTATATACATATATCTTAACATATTACTCAAGGGCCTCATGCAAGCATTTGAGGCACAAGATGTATTTTTTTCTTCTAATATCTATAAATTGAATAGTTTGGGGGCTTCGCTTTTAACCTAGTGAATGTGAAAGGATTTCTTACTATAAAATGATCGTCTATTTTTGTACACAGGCTTTTTTTTGTAAATACATAAAATAATGACATTTCATATATATCAAAAAGTTAATGATTATTTCTAATGATTGTAAATAAGAAATTTTGAGAACTAACATGGCATCTGAGTGCTCTGAGCAGGTCAATCACTGTTAAATCTGAAAATTGCTGCATTTTTCTTGTCTTGCATAATTGTACAAAGCAATGTAGATCTGTGTTCCAGCTATCCTGGCAGAAAGTATTAAGGCTTCCCACTCCCTGTTGTGATTTACTCATATTTGAAGCTCCTATCTGCAGGCTCAACCAGCTGGCGATAGGCAGTCTTCTGCATACATGCTGAAAGTAGTACACAAGGTCCAGTTTGCTCATACAGGAAAGTGTCCTGCATTATACATTAAGCCCCTCCCACTCTCCATCTGTGTGTAGGTTAGGTGTATTGGGGTGGACTTGCACATGATGGGTAGTTTCATTATCATTTCTCATGATGTTGATTAAGTGTAGCCACTGAAATTCCCAATTTAAAGTAAAAAACACAGCACAGGGAAACTAGGATTTATTCTCTTGCCTGGTTCAGTTTTTCACAGAAAATTGCAGCCAAATGCTTTTACCTGCACTAGGAAAAGATACAGATATTAATATATTTTTCTTAATGGGGCTAAAAGCAGCTTGGGGTAAGATAGAGGATACAAAATGAGAAATGGTTAAGACATGCTCTCCCTCCATGCCAGAGCTTCACTTCGAAATGTAGCCTTAGCAATGTGCTTTAAATTTGATTTGATTTGTAATTCTACAAAGTAAAAGTTCTTGATGGGGATGCAGGATCTTGTCAGAGTAATGGAGGAAGCAATTCAGTATCTTCTGTAGTCTTCAGTCTTTTGTAAATTCTCATTTCTTGCATGCTTCATGGTGTTCATTCAGTGCCTTAGGATTTGGAAGGGAACTTAGCATGGTAATCCTAACCTGCTTGGTTAAAATCTAATCCAGCACTTCTGTGTTTAGAGATCAAAATTAGTTCAGTTGGCTAATTTCCCATTTTGTCTGCACTGACACCACCAGTATGCTAGAAACACCACTTCTCATTGGGGCACTTTTTCCTCAGTTTTTCTGCTTCTTCCCTCAGCCCTTTTTTGGCTACCATCTATTTGTATCAAGCTATTTAAAAAATCCAGATAGGGGTCTGACAGAAAAATATACCACTAAAGACACCTTACTTTTTGACAAAACGGCTGGTTTGGAGGGACTGTACGTATGCATTATGATTTAACAATAGGCATCGAAGAATTAAAGGGAAAACTCTGCGTAAGTAATCAGCAAGGATCTTCAAAGTACTGAATACCTTTCTTATAATTATCTCTTTCCTCTCATCCTCCATATATGTGTTTGGCCCCAAGGCAAATCCAAGTACATCCTAAAACAGTTCTATGAGTTTTGTTTCAAATATAGTATGGAAAATTATGTATGGGGATTTTTGTAAATATTTCAAGATTATGAATTTTATAGAGAGTGTTTTGTAATCGAGAGGACAACTGAAACCCTGAAATGAAATGGGCACATTTTCATTTGACCAAGATTTCTGGATATTTGACTTTTAATACATCTGTAAATAGGCTGAAATGTTTTTTTTAAAAAAAGTATAAAGAAATGCCAGATTTCATTTTTACTGTACATTCTCTCTTTTTCTGAATTTTTCCCAAAACTGGTATTTTTGTAAACATTTAACCACAGAGCCTATCTCAGTAACTATAAAATGGAGAATCTGTAATATTAAAATAAATAGTCTTCAGCTAAAAGCTGGCCATGAACCATTATTTCTCTGAAAGAAGGCATATGAAAAATGTTTTATTTGGTACAAGTTACATCAGACATTCCTTGTAGTAATGGTTACAAAATGAAAGTCTTGCTCTGTTGAGTAGGAAGAAAGCAGTCTGAAAAGGAAATAGGCATTAATGAGTTACATAAATGTTTAATGACCAGGGAAGATAGTTCTGGAAGAGGAGGAGCTAAATAGCAGTTAGGCACTCCGCTGACTCATTTGGGACCATGTTGTCTCTACTGTAGCCTAGTGAGGTGGCTGCAAATCGGTAAAAGTTCTAGAATGTTCTTGTTATGATACACACCACCCTCTTTGGCAGAACTGTACCTTTTCCCTTGCTAAATACCGTAGTTCATGGATGGGACTCCCTGAGAATGTGGACTTCCAAGACCATGGTGGGGTCTTGGTGGGGAAGAATCTGGTGGGAGACTGGAACTCTGCCTTGACTATGCATTTTCCAACTTTCATGTAGCAAGAATAAGGTAGAATTGTGTCCTATCAGTAATGGATACCTTTGGGAGAAACAAAAAATCAAGTCCCCATCGTAATGGAAGTGCTAACACTCCCGTAGAGCAACTTTGACCGGCAACTGTCAACTCCCATCTTTTTTGGAGTTCTTATGTAGTACCCACTGCCATGACTTAATTTGCACTGTGGGTACTGCTTCCTTCTTATTAAGAGCTCAAAATGTCCTAGAGCTTGCGTTTGCATGAGAGTGCTGGTTGATAGCCTTACTTATACAGAACTTAACAAGGCAATGACTGCAGCTTGGAACCTCTAAGACAGTGGTGGCCAAACGTGGCCATCCAGCTGTTTTTGGACTACAACTCCCATCATCCCTAGCTAGCAGGACCTGTGGTCAGGGATGATGGGAATTGTAGTCCCAAAACAGCTGGAGGGCCAAGTTTGGCCACCACTGCTGTAAGACAACTTGGAGTGGTTGTGCTGCTGGAAGAGTGTCCAGTTTCTGGAAGGAGCCAGTTTCTGAAGTCACCCTTGTTTTTGTATAATCAGTGATTGCCAGCTTGACTTACATTTTCAATTTAAGAGAAAGCCCCTTAGTTTTGCTATTTATTATTTAGACATGATTCTATAAATATATTCATTAGCAGCATTAGAAAGATGCAGTTGACTAACAACCATGAACATCTAATCTTTACCCCAATCTACCTCCTATGAACCTTGGGCAGCATACATGATTCCCTTCCCTGCTTTATTCTCACAACAGCCATGTGGATTGGTGATGAGATAATAACTGACCCAAGGTGACCCAATGAGCGTCATAGCATAAACCTCTACTGGAGTGAGAGTTGCAAGGGCT
Source organism: Podarcis melisellensis (assembly GCF_964234715.1). Taxonomy (NCBI): domain Eukaryota; kingdom Metazoa; phylum Chordata; class Lepidosauria; order Squamata; family Lacertidae; genus Podarcis; species Podarcis melisellensis. The sequence goes on from NC_138528.1 coordinate 43,234,183, forward strand.
GAAAATTGTCCACATTGTTCTCAAAGTCTGCCACAAGGTGATGCCAATTGCTTTAGATTGGCGTGCAGTCCATATCAATGCACTATATCTGTTCTCCGTCTCTCAACACACACAGCTTTGGGCATTAAATGTTTGTAAATGAGACATACAGATCAACTAGTCTAATCCCCTCTGCATACAGATGCCATTGGGCTGCCACAGAGTTTGCAAGGGATCTGCTCATTTTATAGAGATTTCAGTTTTGCAGGTCCTATTCATATAATTCTGTCTTAATTCCAAGCCCTTTAACTATAATGCAGCTCAACCTGTGTGGCTGCAGTCCTAACACCAGTCGTGACTGGTGCCCATTAGACTGGCAGGACAGAAGACAGGGGGATCAAAGTAGGACTGAAAGAGTGATCAATATTTTTGTAAGAAATAATATTGGGAAGCACTATTTCTCTGACATTTCCCATCATGGTCTGAAAGCTGAATCTCATGTGTGTTGAAGGATGTATAAAACTCTCACAATGGATTAAGGGCTATCATGGGTTTGGTTTCAAGTGCTTTTGTATGGACACAGCTTTCTCCTGAGGTAACATGAAGTGTCTCTAAGAATCAGTTACTTTGTTCATTGGTGTGAGCTAGAATGTGACCTGTAGGCCAGTCAGGCTAGGGATTTCACTGAAATGATTCATCTGGGTTGCTGTTTTGCTTGCAGGAAGATGAAGGAGGGAACAGAGAGCTTCTGCATCATAAACACAGCTTGTAAGGCAGCATGCTATCAGTCAGCCCACTTTTTGAAGGTTGATGTACTGACTCACAATATGGGCTTGTAGTGAAATACTTAAGCTACTGCTTCATCATGAACAAAATGAGCTTCAACCTACTTCCCAGAATGCAGAATTGTGGCAGATCCAATTTATCACATTCTACTGTTGAAGCAGTAAAAGAAGCTGAAATGTTCATCAGTTATATATTGTTGCTGGTTTGGGTCAGTCTGCATCATGCCCTGAGTCCCTTCTAATTATTGGGTTCCTGTATCTCTGGGGATGGGACACGGGTGGCTCTGTGGGGGGACACGGGTGGCGCTGTGGGTTAAACCACAGAGCCTAGGACTTGCCGATCATAAGGTCAGCAGTTCGACTCCCCGCAACAGGGTGAGCTCCCGTTGCTCGGTCCCTGCTTCTGCCAACCTAGCAGTTCGAAAGCATGTCAAAGTGCAAGTAGATAAACAGGTACCGCTCCGGCGGGAATGTAAACGGCATTTCCGTGCGCTGCCCTGATTCGCCAGAAGCAGCTTAGTCATGCTGGCCACATGACCCAGAAGTTGTACGCTGGCTCCCTCGGCCAATAAAGCAAGATGAGCGCTGCAACCCCAGAGTCGTCCGTGACTGGACCTAACGTTCAGGGGCCCTTTTACCTTTACTATCTCTGGGGATAGATGTATGAGAGCAAGCTGTCGCAACTAGTCCCTTTAGGCAGTTGCAATACAATGGTTTTAGCTGGCCACTTAAAACACCATGATTAGCATAACCAACAAAGTTGCTGTGTACCATAGGGCAAATGGGTGGGATTTTCCTCTTGCCTGGCTGGTGGCTAGAAAGACAGTGGTCAGAGTTGTGTGAGAGAGCTGAGCAGTAATAAAGCAGGCTGAGCAGCTGAATACAGACCCGTGCTTGATTTGCTCTGGAACCCAAGGCTGTGGCTAGTGGAGAAGCAAGATCTGTTGGGGTGTTAATGTGGGATGGGTTTTAATGAACAGGAGAGGATATAGTAATTCAGTTTATCTCTCCAGGCCCCCATGTGTGTAGGTAGAACAGAGTTTCAAAATCCCATCAGCAGCAGCCAATTTAAAAGCATAGGAATGAGGCTGTAAACCCCTGTTTTTGAGGAAGTCCAGCTGCAAAGTAAGCTGGCTTCCTCCTCCTTACCCCACTTAACAAAGAATCAGGCAACAACTTTAAGATATACTTACTTTATTATCCAAAATGATTTATTTACAGTATAACCAGCTTCAGGCATGTGTCTAAAGCTTGAGCAAGCAGAGGCATGTCTGCATCCAACTCTGATCAACAGAAGAGAGACTAACAGGAGGTACTATGTGCTTCTTCCTCTCCAGGAGAGGAGGGGAATATGACATCACACAGAGCCCTCTCTACCAATTGTATTTCTATGGTCTGAGTATTTGATTATCAGCAATACAGCTCCATGGCATTAGCTGCTTCTCATGTAAACTAGCAAGAATATGCATTTGTTAGGTTTGGCTGCTAATCTCCCACTGTGAACCCCTATGCCCTAGACTCAGGTTGTATATATGTGTAAATAAACCATACATCCTAAAGAGACCACAGTCTCCACTGGCCCTCATTCCAAGGAAACTGAACCCTGGGTAAGTGCCTGGAATCTCTCACCTTTCAAAGATTGGGGTGGCATACAAACAAGAACTATCCAGCAGTCACAGAAGCTCTGTCATTTATTGGCTGAGGGGATGCGGGTGGCGCTGTGCTCTAAACCACTGAGCCTCTTGGGTTTGCCAGTCATAAGGTCGGCAGTTTGAATCCAGGGTGAGATCCCGTTGATTTGTCCCAGCAGTTTGAAAGCATACCAGTGCAAGTAGATAAATAGGTACCACTGTGGCAGGAAGGTAAATGATGTTTCTGTGCGCTCTAGCGTTCATCATTGTGTTCTGTGTGTCAGAAGCTGTTTAGTCATGCTAGCCACATGACCAGGAAAAGCCGTCTGCGGACAAATACCTGCTCCCTCGACCTGAAAGCGGAAATGAGTGCTGCACCCCATAGTCAAATTCTACTGGACTTAACTGTCCAGGGGTCCTTTAGCTTTTAATAAGGACTGTGAGAGTTGTCTTGGGTGGCTGCGGTTTACAAATAAATACGCATACAGTAGCTTTCCCCCGGCTGGTAACCTCAGATGTTTTGGACTAATACGCCCATCCTCCCTAACCACTGGCCATGCTGGGGCTGATGGAAATTGTAGCCCATAACAGCTTGGAGAAGTTGGCCTACAACAGAGAGATAAACAAGGTCATTCTAAATGGATATTAGCTGACAATCCTCATTGGCTTGTATGCAAAACTCTCTTGGAATCATTCTTCTTTCTGACATAATATTTGCTTTTATGGCTTTATTTCTGTAACAACAAAAAGAAATATTGCATAAGGTCAGTGTGTTCTCATATTTATATCTGGTCTTTATCTCCTCCCCACACGCTTAAAAAAAAAAGCAGTTCCTCATGTCCATTTATATTCTAGGGTTGCCTTCTACTGTAATTCTTTTCATCTGTCAAATGAACCGTTTTTTCCTGTTCTCATGGCTTGAAGAAATGTTACTTCGGGCTGTTCTGCCTTGTTGAATGTTATCACTATCTGTTTAGGATATTATAGCTGGTTCAGCTCCCTGGCATCTAGAAAATTTCTTTGGATGAGCTAAGAATCATTCTACAGATTCTTGCATTGCCTACTTTGGAGAATTTCACAACAGCATCATATGAGCAGGCAGATTCTATTCCTTTGTCTTTGCTTGTGTAGTAGAAATACAGTGGTACCTCAGTTTATGAACTTAATCCGTTCCGGAAGTCTGTTCTTAAACCAAAGCCGTTCTTAAACTGAGGCGCGCTTTCCCTAATGAGGCCTCCCACTGCCGGTGCCCTTCCACTGTTTGGCTTCCATTCATAGACCGAGGTAAAGTTCGCTAACCGGAACACTAATTCCGGTTTTGCAGAGTTCTTATACCGAATAGTTCATAAACAGGCCTGTTCTTAAACCGAGGTACCATTGTATATGGTTTGATTGGTCCCAAAGAGTAAGTAGGCAATTATATTTATTATTGTTGCTGGCGTTTGTCACATACAGCAGTGGAGTGCAGAAATAAATAGTCTGGTAAGACTGCTAGTTGAAAGGAAAAAGAAACTGAAGTTTTTTAAAAAACCAAACAAACCCAAAAACTAACAATGTAACACAAGACATTTCATGATGGTCAAGATTCCACCCCCCTTTTTTAAAGAAACATGAATTTGGAGCATAATATCCACCTGTGAGTACCATACAGGTTGTGACTTCAAAATATTTAAGGGATAGAAGAGAACATGCAATTATACATACACACGCAATGAGAAGACTGTAAACTGCCTCTTATGGTTAGCAGAAGTGACAACACGCATGGCTTCATCTCTTTCATTTCTTCTTTTACACTAAGCCATAATAAGCCAAAGGTGTGTGCTGCCGGATATCCTTTGGCCTTAGGCATGATGTGACTCACAGGCTGAAGTGTGAATTTCTGCAGTGTGTCCATTTAATGAAGTGTAGCCAGCGTGACAGCATTCACAGGAATACTTCAGCAGGTGGATGCTGGTTTAGCTTTTAAAAAATAAAAAAATAAAATTACAGCTTTTAGTCACAACAAGGTGCCATGTGTTTTGCTGTGTGCGTGTACAAAAGAGTCCCTGAATTTATAAGAGGTCTAGCAAAATACACTAGGGAGTGTTTTAAGGAATAGTTGCATATATAGGAATTTTGGCTCAAGGGGTTCAACCAAACGGTCTACATAATAGACAGTATGAGATGTTTTCCAAGTGCCTGGCTTTGGCTTATCTGTAGGTGTGGCTCACCCATATCTCACCCATTCCACAATTTTCATGCGTCTGCATGTCATAGCAAAGTGTTCTTCAAACTTGAGTGCCCAGATGTTGGATTACAACTCCTATAACCCCTGACCATTGCCTAAAATGGGGGTGATGGGAGTTGGAGCCCCAAGAGGTTTAAACTGTTTTTAAAAGAAGTTTAAATTGTATGAGTATTGTTATGTTTGCCACCTTTGAAATAAGGTGTGGGGCAGAAATCGAATAAATAAAACAATAAATACTATACTACGCTAAAAAGTATCACATTGAATTTGGCTCGGTAATGAAATTGGCAGCCAGATCTTTGGGCAGAGGTGTAATATTTCATTCCTGTAAGGAACTGTGCTGCAACATTCTGTAGTGACAAAAAGAGCCTGGTGGATCAGGGCAATGGTTCATCCACCCCGGCATCCCGTTCCCACAGAAGCCAGTCAGATGCCTCTGGAAAACCCGCAAGCAGAATTCAAGCACAGGAATACTCTCCCCTCCTGTAGTTTCCAGCTACTGGTAGTCAGTTGCTGCCTCCAACTGTGCCTCCTCTATGAATTTATTTATTAATCCTCTTGCAAAGCCATAATAAATTGGCAGCCATGACTACCTCAGGAGCAAGTTCCATAGTTTAACTCGGCACTGTGCAAAGAAGTACCTGGAGGTCCTGCTTTCTGAACGCTGTGGGTTCCCGTGAAATTGTTTGGTAGCTGAGAGTTTGTATCACGAGCTGACAATTTCAATTATGTCCCATGGGAACATTTTAAATCTGTGAGTGGTCCAATCTCTCCCCTCTCTAGTGCTTCCTGACATGGCTACAGCCAACCAACAAAAGAGAGAAAGGAAAAACTGGTTTGTCCAATCTCCTTCGCTCCCTGGTTTCTGCCCCCAAATGGCCGCCACCTACCAGGAATGCACAAGCAAATAAGGAAGCAGGCAAACTCCGGCTATTCGGATATCTGAATTTGTGGTGTGTATAGGAAGATTTGGGTACTAATTCCTTGTATTCAGAAAAATGTAGAGCAAGCATTTGAAAAGTGGGACGTGTGTACTTTCTCTTCATTTACCTTTTTTTTAGTTTCTGGACCAACCATAAGGAAAGGCCAAAATAGAGTACATTGCAGCAATCCAATATTAAGCTTACCAAAGCCTGGACTCCTGTAGTTAAGCCATCCAGTCTAAGGGAAAGCCACAGCTGTAATAGCAGCCAAAGTCGGTAAAAGGCATTCCTAGCTACTGTGGACACCTGGGCCTCTGGTGCCAAAACACACAGGGGCAGCCATTTTCTTCTCCTATGAGGTGTTGGTGCATCATAACATACTGCACTCCCAGGGGCTTTTTAGTGATAACCTTTCAGGGAGTGTGGCAAGCACTGCACTTTCTGACTGCTCTCTCTCTCTCTCTCCCACACCCACCATGTTTACTCAGAAGGAAACCTCGCCAAGTTCAGTGGAACCTTCTTCCAAAAAAAGCCAGCGCTGGGATTAGAACCTTTGTCAGTCCTTGGCCTAAAGCATTAAAACGAACAAGCCAGCCTGCACCCCTATCACAAACAAACTAACAGGTTCTGTTGATTACAAAGGTGTGGATCAGTATGTTCCCATCCTTTGTGAAGCTTTTCATCCCCAGGCCTCACTTGGGAATTACAACTGTTTCTCCCCTGGGCTTCCAGGTGCATGTTCCCTTATCCAAGGACCCAACCCAGCTAGTTAGAAATAGGGGGATGAGTCATTGCCCTCTCTTCCCACCCATCCTTTGGGAGTAGCAATTAAAAGATAAAAGAGGCAGCCTGATCCTGGACAAAATTCAGAAGCCAAACTAACAGGCCCGGTCTATACAGCAATGGGTTTAAACAGTAACGGGTGTCTATTCAGAAATATGTATTGCAGATTTCAGTGCATCTTGTTTGCAGGTAAAGGGACCCCTGACCGTAAGGTCCAGTTGCAGATGACTCTGGGGTTGTGGCGCTCATCTCGCTTTACTGGCTGAGGGAGCCGGCGTACAGCTTCCAGGTCATGTGGCCAGCATGACTAAGCCGCTTCTGGCGAACCAGAATAAGGTTGCAACCTGAGTCTGGTGGGTTATGGATATAATCAAAGTTCAGAGCCAAAACAAAACATTTGCTGTCTGACATAGAGCAGCAAATAATGCTCCAAGTCAAGGTGTGCATTACCTAAGGTTGGTCAAGTTTTTTCAGCACCCGAAGCAGAAAATTACAACATGTGCCTCTCTCATTCCTGGACACTAAAAATACAAATTATAATATAAGCAGTTTGCTGTTCTATGCCTAATGACAGGGCTGACCCTTTCAAGTTGACTAATGGGCAATTAGCTACAGAAGAGTCACCTTAACCAGTCTGAATGGCCATCTACCTGGAATGTATAATATTTCCCTGGAAGTCATTGCTACCCAGAAACAGGAGTATAGAGGTGATGCATCAATGTCTGTATTTTGAAAATGTGAAATTGCATTGAACCTATAATCTAGGTTCAAAAATCTTTCTTAGTATCATAAACTATGTTTTATGGAAACAGGACTGCATTGTATTAAGCCAGAGTTCCCCACTGTGTGTGAACCAGGGAAGTCTGGCTTAATGGCAGTTCACAAAGAAGGATACGCAGCTAGGATCAGATAATGAGCCAGAAATTAAGAGCCAAACCTAGCACAAGAGGTGAGAGGAAAGGGAACGATTCCATAAACGGACTATTTAATTAAATGCCAAATAAATGGTGCCATCCCACCTTCTTGCCAACCCAACCTCTTTTAATTGGGCTCAGAAACAAAGAAAGTATACAGCATATATTAAAATGTTCACCAAAGTTCTGAAGCACAAAACAGTAAAAGAAGGGGCAGACACAGAAAAACGGCAAGCACTGTATCTGCTAAAAACTGTTGGCATAATTTTGTTAAATTTTGGAACAAAATGGTAGCCCAGATTACAGAATTTTGTGTGAAACTTCCCTCCACAGCACAATTCCTAAATGTTTACTTGAAATTAAGCCCCACTTTGTTCAGTGTTGCTTACTCCCAGGTAAGTTGTTTACAGCAGCCTTACCGCTGTAAGGTTTACTCCGTGTTAGAATATGGAAACCAATGCAGGCACTTGCAAAGTGAGACTATGCAGGGATTACAAACATCCTTCATGTTCATGGGCTTTCTTCAGGAAGTAAATCCTACTGAACAGTATGGGATGTTCTCAAGCAAACTTTAATTGGATCTGACTGTGTGCATTTTTTAAAGGATGCAGGCTAATATCAGATAAATTCCAGGTATCATATTTATTACTGCAAAAAATGGGCAGTTCACACTGCATAGGGAATCATTCTCTCTAGAATCATGATCACTACTAATTTTGCGTTTATTATGCATGAGAACACACTGGAGCGGAGCGGCATTTTAAAAATCTGAAATTCAGGGGAACTAGGTCTTGATTGAAGGGATGCTACAAAAATGGTGTAATTAGATAAAAGTGGAAATGCCTGCATTCTGTCCTGCATTTTTATCTTGTGAACAGCCCTGAGATCTTCAGAAGTAGGGCAGTATATAAATTTAATAAATAATAAAATAACAATACCACTGGGAAAATCCAGCCAGGAGCCGGGCAAGTTTGGAAAAAAGGCCCCTGAGAGTTTAGAGCAGGCTTCCTCAACCTCGGCCCTCCAGATGTTTTTGGCCTACAGCTCCCATGATCCCTAGCTAGCAGGACCAGTGGCCAGAGATGCTGGGAATTGTAGTCTCAAAAAACATCTGGAGGGCCGAGGTTGAGGAAGCCTGGTTTACACTAGCTAATGGCAATGCTATAGGTGTAGCAGTTCGGCCTGGGCAGGAGATGACCCCATAGTTCAGACCTCTTCTTCCCTGGGGTAATGGACACAGTTCTCCTTCTGCATTCCAAGCAGCTGTTAAAGGCACAGGGGTCCTGCCGCGCGGGGGGGAGGCGTGGAAAAGAGTCAGCCACCCGATTTAACGGCGTGCTGTTTAGTAACCCACTAAGCAGCGCCTCCGGTTTAGCCCCCGGGGGCAAGTTAAAACGTGCCCGCTTGCGAAGGAAGGCTGGCAGAGGAGCCAGGGCTGGGTCGGGCTTGGCCAAACCGGCTCCTTTTTGCTTGCGAAGAGGTGACTTGGGGAGGGTGAAGCAAGGTCGGTCTGCCTCTGTTGGAAAGGAAGGTAACCGCCGCCTCCTCCTCCTCCCTACAGGGGCGCTGAGGTCGAATCCTTAATCCCTCCTTCACCCGGTCTCGAGGTTCTCCTCTCCTCCGTCCTCCTTTTCCGTTTCGCGGTTTGGCCTGCCTAGGCCACCGTCGCCGCCGCCGCCGCGGAATCTGGCTGGCTGGGATCTGTCAGCGTGAGTCCTGCGCCAGAAGGGATACAACAAGCGCAGCGGGCGGAGGGGCTGGAGCGTGGAAGCGAGAAGAGAGGTGGCCAGCCCGGAACCTGGCGAGAGGAGACAGCTGAGCGAGGAGGAGGAGGAGAGCCGTGACACGGCAGGCAGGCTCTGGGAGGGTCCGGCTGAAGGAGAGCCTGGCAGCCTCCCCTGCACGGGCGCCCCGGCCACTTCCAGCCTCTCGGCTGTCAACTAGAAGGCGGTGGGGAAGCTGAGCAGGGCAGAGCCCGGCCCCCTTTCCCAGTCTCTCCTCCCCGCTAGCAATTTTTTTCATCCCTCCCCCCCTTTAAAATAAAAATCTGCAAGAGGAACTCCCGACCTTCCTCGTAGTTTTTGAATCCGCTGGCTGCCTCCCGCTCCCCCGCCTGCGTGCGGTCTGGATCCCTGCGAAGCGAGAGGCGAGAGAAGGAGTTCAGGGGAGGAGGAGGAGGAGGGCGCTTCGCGTGCGTTTTAAATCCCACCGTGGCTTTTTCTAAAAAGGAAAAATCGGCTGCATGGACGGGCAGCGGGCAGAGAAATCCCATTTAATCTCCTCTCGTTCTCGTTGCTCCGCAAAGCGCCGCTGCCTCTTCGCCAAGGTAACAAAGGTTGAGCCATGTAGTGGTTTTCTTTTAAAAAAACACACCGACAAAACGGTTTGTGTCGTTGGCTTATTGTTAAGAAGAAGAAAAGAATTGTCCTGAAGGTTTGAATTTGCCCCCTGAATAACGGTGGTTCAGAATGCGCTGGGAAAGGCTTTATGCGAGGGTCGGGTATTTTTCGTCTTCGCGCATTTGCGGGCAGGAAGGTGGGGAGGAACAAAATTACCGCAAACTTCTGCCGAAAAATCTGGGTAGATTTGCCTCCCCGTCCCGAGGCTCTCATCAGCCTGAGGTGCGGAAGGTTTTTTGGGCCTGACAATCTTGGCTGGTCGAGATTTTCTTCTTGATAAGTAAGGGGGCGGGGGGGGTGTACGAAACAGTCGGCTATTTTAGACTTGGAAGATATCCGTTATATTTAAAATCTAGGCTAAAAACGTTTGATCTAATGGCAGCAAGTTTCGTATTTGCCCAATGCATATGCAGCATCTGATGCCCATTCCTCAACATTATTTTAAAATCGTGAATACTGCAACAACGGGCAGTGCAAGGGGGCGGGGAGAGAAAGAGCCTCTGTTGGAGATGTGGTCCTGATCCTGCTATGCTATTTCCTTGCACGGATCTCTTCAAGGACTGCTTCAGTTGTGGGGGACTAACTATTAAGATTGCTTTGGGGGTGGGGCGGGGGGAGGACTGGGTCCATGCTCTAACTTTAAATCCTGACATCTGTAGTGAACTGGTTATTACAGTGGTCTCCCCCACCCCTTTAAAGCTGTCTAGCTTTTTAAAGTGCGCTTCCTTACATATGGCGAAGCTGGTGGGGAAAGGATTTTCCACAAATCCTGATGAAATTCAGTGACCTTTGATGCATGGCTTCTGCCATTCGGCCTCTATTAGAAAAAGCCGAGATGCACTTGAAGATGTGTTGCTGGCTTATGTTAGCTTTGCTGTCTCTTCCCCTCTTTTCTTCCCCCAAAGGTCCATATTGATCCGAGTCTTTTGAACTGACAAAGGAAGTATCTGGAATAGTAGTAATACAAAAGCTGTCAGCAATTGTGCCCTGAAGCGGGAGCCTTATGATGAAGTGAAAAAGGGGAGTGCCCGCAATCCAGAGTCTCTGGACAGAAATGGCCCCCTTAACTCCTCTGGCGTGTTAACCCCTGACTGGGTGGTGGAGGAGGAAAGTGCTTGAGAAGGGGGGCAGGGCTACCTCCCCACGAAGGCTATGATGTCGGTTGAAGGCTCCACAATAACAAGCCGCATCAAGAACTTGCTTCGATCTCCTTCTATCAAGCTGCGAAGGAGCAAGCCAGGGAGCAAGCGGGAAGACATCAGTACGAAGGTGAGCGTTCAAACTGTTTTGCACCCTCCTGAAAGCCTCACCTTTGGCTAAATGCTCGGTTGTGTTGGGAGATGTCATATAGGGTGGCCCTTAAATATAATGGAATAGTGGTGGTTTCGCCTGTCTTCCTGACCTGTGCGTAGCACAGCTGGCAAGACAATGATGGTCTTTGTCTGGGTGTGCCTAAAGGTTGCTTTCCCAAGCTGTATGTGCAAGAAGGTACTTTATGATGTGCTGCACATGGATAGGTATTGCAAGGCGATGAAGGCACTTCAGGATGTGCTGCACATGGATAGGTGTTGTAAGGCCCCCAGGCAATTGGAAGGGAAGAGAGGATGTAACACCTTTGGCTCTTCTCACACAAGGAAGTGTGGAACGAATGATTGTTTGGTTAAAACAAACCTTTCTTATGCCTTTTGGGGGCACCTCTCAAAAGCAACAAGTGTGTATGCTACCCTAATGTTTTTCAAGTATCGAGATGTAGCCTTTGTTATTGAAGCTTATGGTGTTACTTGACACATGACTGATTAAGTTTAATGAACAGGATTAAAAGTGTCAAGGAACTAAGCCTGTGTTAAGGCAGTGCATCCTTGAGATATAGCTGCCATAGTGGTACGTGTGCTCTCTGTCTCTCTCTCTCTTTCCTACTTGCTCTTTCTAGCAAAGGTTTTATGGCACATTCTTCAGTTTGCTGTCCTGAGATTAATGTAGGGCAGAAAGAGCCGTGGACTCTGTTCTCCTTCAGAGGATAAGCTTGTTTTAATTTGTGTGGACAGTAAAATAGGAACAACCAGCTTGGCCACATAGTGAATAATAATTAAAACTGGGGGCTGGGATCCCAAATTCCTGGATGCTTTGTCATTGACTAATTGTATTGCATTAAGGAAAAACGTGCACACGAAACAGTGCCTCAGTTTCCCATCTGTAAAATGAATGTAATTACTCCTAATTATAACTAATTAGTGATGAATGCTTGCTTAAAGCACCTTATACTTCTTGGACAGTTTTTGGCATGTCATGCAAGGTACTTTCTGTATTTAATAATTTTGCAGCTGACGCTCTGCATGTTTTCTCAGAATAATAAATTCCAATGGGTGGATTTGTGCATGTTTGTTGCTGTATTATAAGAAGCTTTCCCAGTACCCATAGGAGAGTATAAAATGAAAGCTGAAGTAAGCATACTCTTATTTCAGAGGTACAGCTTAAAATTGTTATGAAAGCTACGGTTCCTCTTCCGATGTCGTTACTTGAATAGTGATCTAATGATAAGGCTTGTTTTCCCACCCTCTGCTCCATATAAATAAATGGGGTTTATTTCTCAACGTTTTGTGGAAGGGCCTCCTTTTGTAGCCAACTGACCTTTGGTCTACTTGGTGCAAAAAATTCATTCTTCAAGCCCTCCTCCCTACTCAAGAGGTGTAAGCTCCACAGTACAATCTTCTGCATGTCTGCTTAAAAGATAAGCATATAGGATTTCAACTGAAAGTAGCTTCCAGACAAAATGTTTTTTGAACAATCGTTCTGATTTGTTTGTGGGGAGGTTGATGTGATGTTACATAATCAACTGTTGTCCCACACTTTCCAGTGCATTATCTTGTCACTTTCCTTATCACAAAAAGTATGGCTTGCTTTTATTTATTTTGGAAGTGGGTATGTTGCATAGGTCCATTTTCATTGTGCCACCTGAATTTGCTGGAATGCGATTAAATCCCACCCTCAAAAAAACAACAACAACAGCCTCAAAATCCAGTTTTGCAAAATTTAAAAGTATCCAGACTCTGCGTAATGTGCCCATAATAATAATAATAATTTATTATTTATACCCCGCCCATCTGGCTGGGCCTCCCCAGCCACTCTGGGCGGCTTCCATAGAAACCAAAAATACACTAAAATATCACACATTAAAAACTTCCCTGAACAGGGCTTCCTTAAGATGTCTTCTGAATGTCAGGTAGTTGTTTATCGCTTTGACATCTGCTGGAAGGGCGTTCCACAGGGTGGGTGCCACTACCGAGAAGGCCCTCTGCCTGGTTCCCTGTAGCTTTGCTTCTTACAATGAGGGAACCGCCAGAAGGCCCTCGGCACTGGACCTCAGCGTCCGGGCAGAATGATGGGGGTGGAGACGCTCCTTCAGGTATACTGGACCGAGGCCGTTTAGGGCTTTAAAGGTCAGCACCAACACTTTGAATTGTGCTCGGAAACGTAGGTCTTTCAAGACCGGTGTTATATGGTCTCGGCGGCCGCCCCCAGTCACCAGTCTAGCTGCTGCGTTCTGGATTAGTTGTAGTTTCCGAGTCACCTTCAAAGGTAGCCCCACGTAGAGCGCATTGCAGTAGTCCAAGCCCATGTGCTTTCAAGACATGCAGGGTTTCGAAAACGCTCTTTAGTGAGGCATACACCTTTCTAATATACTGTATTAGTGTTACTGTTTTGGCTGGTGGGAGTTGCCTCGTCCTGTTTGTTCTCCTCTTCTTCCTTTTTTTCCTGATTATGTGGAAGTGCGGTAACTTCTTGGCTCATTCTTTCTTACTCTGCAGTTGTCTGTGAGATGGTAACTAGGATGTGGATGCATCTGAAGTTAGTTTACAGTTCTCCTCCCTGTGAAGGAAACCAAGAAATGCATGCAAATTGCCTGTGCAAACTCATTTTGTTTGCTTGATTTATTGAATGCATGATTAGAAGTGGTATTTGCAATGCTATCAGTTTTGATTATTGTTCTGTGAACCTCCCTGAGACCTCCGGGTATAGGGCAGTATAGAAATTCAAATAATAATAATAAATAATGATGAGAACTTGAGATGGGCTAGCAACAAGATGTAAAAGTTAATTGTATACAGAAGCACACAGCACATGAGGGCTATGAATTGATGCCCCCCTCCACATAGTTCCTTCTGAGCAACACATACCACCTGTGATTATTGTAAAAGACAGGTATGATGGGATACCATAGGAATGGAGCTATCTTGTAGATGGGACAAAATGAGGAAAGCTATGAAATATAGCGCCCCCCGGTTGCTAGAGTCCTGGCCACCTCTTATCTCTGTAACCATGATGGTAAAAAATGTGCTCTTTCTAAAAAAGGAAGAGGTTAGGATACTCAGATTTTATGGGACGAATGCCTCCTGTTTTATCAAGACGTAATTTAACAAGAGGAGCGTGGGAAACTTCTTGAATGGCCCCATCAAATGATGAGAAATGCATTTAGAAATGTATATTCCGCCCTTTGCTGTTGCCGCTCCCATGACTTATTGCAATAGTAAATTTTACCTGTCCCCTGCTTCCCAGATGTCTAATTAAGCGCAAAAGTCTGGTAACATTCTCTTCACCAACTGGCTGGACAGTGCAGATGACTGTGTAACCAAGTTGTGATAGGTGGACTATTAGGGGTGGGGGTGGCACTGTGGTCTAAACCACTGAGCCTCTTGGGCTTGCTGATTGAAAGGTTGGTGGTTCAAATCTGCACAATGGGGTTCGCTCCCATTGCTCTGTCCCAACGTCTGCCAGCCTAGCATTTCGCAAGCATACCAATGCAAGTAGATAAATAGGTATCACTGTGGCGGGAAGGTAAACGGTGTTTCTGTGCACTCTGGCTTCTGTCACAGTGTCCCATTGTGCCAGAATCTGTTTATTCATGGTGGCCACATGACCTGGAAAGTTGTCTGTGGACAAATGCCAGCTCCCTCGACCTGAAGCGAGATGAGCGCTGCACCCCATAGTCAAATTTGACAGGACTGAACCTTCCAGGGATACCTTTTTACCTTTAGGTGCACTGTTGTAAATTACTACTTGGTAACTGATTACTACAGAATCCCAGTCCCACAGCTGAATCCTGTAGAATAATGGGCAAATGCTGGCAATCTGTAACCTCTACTTTGTGAAAATGATTTGCTCAAGGAAGGTGATGGGACAGGACCATCTTGTACAAATGTAACCTTGGAATTCCTTCCAGTTTTGCCTCTCTGAAGCGCAGTGTCATATTTCAGTGGGAGTAACAGGTATATTAATCATTGCTATTGGTTCCACCTGGGAAATTGCTGTTTGAAAAGCCTAATTCTCACTGAGGTGGAAAACTTGTGTCTTGGCTATACTTCAGACTACAGGAAAAGGCTGAGGTATTGACTGCTCCTCCAAACAAAAACAAATGATAATCACATAAAAAATAATAAACACAACTGTGTACATGTAGTAAAACAGATGTAAGGACATTTCTCCCCAATATCCTAGTTTTTTTAAAAAAATATGTGGCGCTTTATGTTTTTTACAGCCTGGTTTACTTCCTTGAAGAACGGTAATGTTAAGAGATTATCAGTTCATGGAACAGGATCCTCAGCATGCCTGATAATTCAAGTGATTTTCCTTAACACATTACCATTTCTTGCATATTGGTTAACGCTGCGGATGCTGTCAGCTGGGCAAACATGAAAACCATTTGAAAAGGAGAGTTGCAAGGTCACAAGTTGGAAATCTTAGCTTGAACAGAACTGATTTGACATAGTGAAGTTACCACTCCTGAACTGCTTCTTCCTGGGTCTTGCTGTTTGTCCTTCTCCATAGCCTGATGAGGGCAAAAGAGACATCTCACTTGCTTCAGCCAGTGGTGGAGGCAATGAGACCCAGAGGAACATCTGCTCCTCCAGATGTTGCTGGACTCCAACTCCTGCCTGCTCCTGCTGGTGTTACCAATGTTGTAGTTGTAGTCCAGGAACATCTGGAGAGCCACAAGTTCCCCAACTCTTTTGTGGGAAATAAGAGCCAAAGGCCTATCTAAGCCAGCATCCTGTTTCGACAGTAGCTAAGGGCATTTATTTATTTATTTAGGGTTGTATTCAGCACTAGCCCTACTTGAATAGACCTAATGAAATTAATGAACCTAAGTTAGTCATGCCCATTAATGTCAGTGAGTCTACTTGGAGCAAAACTAGTATTTAATACCACTTCATTTAACAAAATGTATATCCTTCCTTATTGTCAGAAAAAAACCCCTACGTGGTAAGTAATATAAAGGTAATAGCCCTCTCCCGCTGCTGTTACCAATCTTCAGAGGCACATTGCCTCTGATCATGTAGGTAGTATACAGTCATCATGACTAGCAGCCATTGATAGGCTTATTCTCCACAAATTTATCTTTATCTTAATGCTATCAAAGGTCCAGACTGTGTCCTGGTCTGGCAAACCAATTGAAAAAGGTCTTCTCTTTAATCACAATAACTTCTCAGATTGTCTTAGTTCAGTAAAACGAGGCAGCTTTGAGCAGATTGTGACTGGGTGCCGGTGACTATCTGAATTAGTGTACTGGCTAAGTCAGCTTTCAAAGATCAAGAATGTGGCATGTTTCTTTCAGGCTTGAAGGATGCCCTTCAGGCTTGATTGATCTTGATTTACTCAGTTTTCGACCTGGTAACTGAGTTTGTGTGTGTTTCATCTCCCGGTGTCCAAGCGCTGCAGCTTGTTTAGAGAAGGATGCTTCCTAATTAATGACTGGGTCTGCGGTGGCAAACTTCCCAGTCAGCGTGGTACCTTCTTTGTCTTCAAGAGGTTTTTTGGAAGATGATTAGAGAAACCTGTTTGTGGGTCTGAGGGAGACAGGGAAGGAAGATGAAGAGCTGTATTTTGGCCAACTGGCTCCCTTCCACAGTATCTTTAGAAGAGAAGCGGATGGGTTAAGCTTATGCAGGACTCTCATGATTTAGGTGAAAACAATAATTTTGCAGGCGGTGTATATAAATAACATATGTGTCTCCTACTCGGACAAATGTAAGAAACGGGTGTTGGTTGCATTGACCTCTAGGCATATGTACAAAAGCCTGCAAAAGTATTTCCCCCCCAAAGCCAGGTCTTGGACCTTCATGTTTCTTAAACTACCACAGAATTACTGGATTGGACCCAGCAGAGACAAATTGTTTGAAGTAATAGCTTACACTGCTGTATGATTTCAAACTTTAGTGTGAGTTGGGTAGGAAGGTGCCAAGGCCTACTCTTGACTATGTCAAAATATCACAGCAAAAAAGTAGTGGGTATTGAGAACTTTTGTTAGGTTATTTTTCTTTATGCCCCAGGATAACTAATGTTGGCATCTGTCTGTCTCTAGAGACAATGGAGTGCACCTCTGGGGATGAAGTCAGACCGCTGCATTAGCAGCACTGAAGTGATCTCCCCGGGCACAAGCCTAGGCAGTGAGTGTGGAGGTCCTGGGCTGCCCAAATGACAAGACCACGCCCCCCTCACTGATGTGGTCCAAAGGGAAGCAGAGCAATATGTTTGACACCAGCTTGGCTGCAGGAGTTGCTGGAAGGAGGTGTACATGGCACCGTTTGGTCATTTTAGGGACTCTACTCCGGATTTGCATCAGCTTTACTCCTTATGCTTTTCTTCTCCCATAGATATCCTGCAAAGCAGCGGAGGTTTAGGATCAGAGTTTTCTTTCCCCTAGATAGCAATGTTATCAATGCAGATCAAGCAGTTGCCATGCCCCTTTGACTTCTTTGAAGTTGTTAATGAATTTGTGCCGTTGGACATAGGCCCGTTCTGTACACAATATATTTGGTGATGCTAGTTGCTAATGGAAGGCCCATGACTTCTCCCAGCAGTGAAGTCTGAATAGTTGAAAGAGAAAATGGAGTGCAATTCAGTGATTCAAGAATTAAGATTATAGGTGGCAGGCTGATTTGTGTTCAAGCAATTCCTTGAATGTTCCAGTTAAGAAGCCCAACTCCTCAAAGTGCAGCTTCAGTAAGTTTTGACTTAATGTGATTAAAATGAAATCTCTTGGACAGAGCCAAATGTTATAATGTCAGCTAGAAAGCTTTGAGTTCAGCCTTCCTAAGCCCTACAGTGGAAACGATTAGGACAGTAGAATGTTCTTAAAAGTCCCAGCCTTGATTATTCTGATTCTCTTAACTCAGGTTGTTTGTGACCTGGTCTGTGCATGCAGCTGAATGAGGTGGGAGCAATATGAAGTGGGAGAATGGACCCTGACACTGAGGTGGCAAGTGGATTGTGCAATTTTTGAATGATTTCCTTTAAGTGAAAAAACAGAGAGGGTCTAGCCTGTGCCATTCTTTTCCTGGATGCTACTGAGTAGACATGAATAGGATTGTGCTTACAGTTATCCCATGAGGGAATGTGGCATTTAGCAGAAGAAAGGATGCCCACCAGAGGCGTTTTTAGGGCAGTGCCACCAGTTCGCCAGCACTGGGCACGCAGCCTTCTCATAGCCAGATAATTGCTTGCCCAACTGACAGGGTCCTAGAGCCCTCCTCACTCCTTCCCAAAGCCTGATGCCTCTTACTTGGCTTTGGGAAGGGAAGGCCAGGGCTGGAGAGGGCATCAAATTTTGGCTTCACACAGGGCATCACATCACCAAGATTCACCCCTGTGTCCATCCCAATGGCTCATTCATTGGCTGCATAGTCAGTAATCTTGTGTATGTAGATGGGGAGGACAAGTTCAGAATTCTCCAGGTGTGTAATGACTTATGGACTATGTGAAGATGTTGGGCTGAGGTGATGGTTCTTCCCAGACCAAGGAGTCAGAACAGAGGAGGGGTGGTTATAAGTGAGTGTGGTGCCGTGGCCTCTCCATATGAGGCATAGTGGTACCTCGGGTTAAGAACTTAATTTGTTCTGGAGGTCCATTCTTAACCTGAAACTGTTCTTAACCTGAGGTACCACTTTAGCTAATGGGGCCTCCTGCTGCTGCTGCACCGCTGCTGTGCAATTTCTGTTCTCATCCTAAAGCAAAGTTCTTAACCTGAGGTACTATTTCTGGGTTAGCAGAGTCTGTAACCCAAAGCGTCTAACCTGAAGCGTCTAACCTAAAGCGTCTAACCTAAATCATCTGCAAGCCGAGGTACCACTGTACAGTTTAGATCATGGACTGTTAGTGCAGGGATCTGTCACTAGGCTGTTTCAAAAAGTCATAGTAGGGTAAGGGATGGGGAGGAAATTCTGTTCACTTTGCATTTAAAGACAAGCCTACCAAATCCACACTTTTTGGGACAATACATGAACCAAACCAAAGACATCCTTTGTAATATGCGATTTTCTGAATTTTGCAATTTGGTTCTCCAGCCAAGTGATGTGTACTAACATGCATATACAAAGCTTAATAATAATAATATACTTGGGTAAAGTGTCCATAGAATGCATACATTTATGAAAGCAGCATACAAAATGTGTTATGTTAGTGAAGGGTGCTTTTTAAATGTATAGATTAGGCATATTTGCATATAGAAATGTGTGTGATGATGAATTATCTGTTGAATTTACATGAGAAATTCATAAAATAAATCATAAACTGTTGTGGAAATGTGGAGAACTGAATTTAAGATTGGAAAAATGAAAAACTGAAAGAAACCAAGGGATAGCTTAGTTGGTTAGAGCACAGGGCTGATGACGCCAAAGCTGCATATTTCTGCATAGCAGGGGGTTGGACCATATGATACTCAGGATTCCTTCCAACTCTATGATTCTATGATCTATGATCTGACAGATTCACCTTACTCTAAAATAGGCTGGGCTAAGCCAGCCACATACATATGTAAGTACCTTGAAAAGCTTTGCTATTCCATCCAGCATCCTTGTCAGAGATTAATGGGTTAATCTTTTAAAGAACAGAAAAGTGGGGTGAGATAAATTGGCTACCCTGTGGAGCAGACAACCTGTTAGTGGAAAGGAGGAAGAAACAGTCCTGGATTGAAGACAATTCTTGAATGAGGACCTGGAGGAAGTAAATTCACAAAAGATCTCTTGAATGTGCATATAATAGAGTGCTTTCCAAAACCAAATGACTGTAATAACAATGTGTCTGTACACCCCTTGTATCCAAAACCTGAATTTTGTTTATGCTTTTTGATATGAAAAGGCCTTCCTCATTGTCTTTGCTTTCCTTGAGTCATCAGGAAATATTTATAGTAGAGGAATACTGCTTTTGTTCCTAAACCTGTATACCTGGGCTCTCTCAAAAGTTAGAGTCCTTCCTGTGATCAAAAGTTCATTTGAATTCGTTGGGGGAAGGCTCTGACATTCTTTCTGAGCTTTCTGCGCAGGATGAGTCGGGGGTGTCTCCAAGTAAATATCCACCCTGTGAAAACTGAGCTTGCATAGCCATGTGAGAGTAGTCAAAAACTTTAATCTGCCATAGGAAAGTTAAAAAGACATGCAGCCATCATCTCAAGACTCTACAATGATTACGGTTTATCTTCATGTATAGGAGGTATTGGGGTTTAGTGCCTTAAATCCATGTACAGAATGTTATTTGACTGATGCTTTCCACAAAGGTCTATCAGCTATTATGGGGAGGGGAATATCAGTCAAACCCACAAAATCTTCATGCCAAGCAAGGAGGATGGTGATGTTCCTAACAGCTTGGATGCAGAGACCATGAATAATGCACCCAGACTGGGTCATCTGCCATGGGAGTTTTAGTGATTGTTATTGGCTAGGGGTGACTATGTGCTTGGATTGTATATTTGGGTATTCACTTTAGTCTTATACGATATGGTGTTTACTTTCGTCCACACACATACTGTTCTCAGAAGTTCATGGCAGTAGAAGTAATGAACATGCCCCTGGTGCTTGTTGGTACGTTATGCTGCTTGTGCTTTGTTTATGGTTTCACTGCCCTCCCAGTGGTCTTCAATGTGTTGGGTTGTGGGGTTTGTAACAATAAACCTGGCACCTAGTCTTTACTAAGGCTTAGAAGTGATGCAATTGCAGTATTAAAATTTAAATTACATTGCTTCCTTTTTTTGTAGGCCTTGGTTGCATGCACACACCATACATTTGAAGCACACCCTCCTTACACCTCAAAGAATCCCCTGAACTGAAGTTTGCCTCCTAAAGAGGTACAATTCCTAGCAAACTTAACAAACCACAGTTCCCAGGTTTACTTTAGATGGGGGAATGTACTTTAAGTATATGGTGTGTACCTCAGTGACCTAGACTGGCTTGGTATAATTCTCCATTTCTGGCTATTATCATGTGGAATTTGGGCTGCCTGGTAAAAATGGCATAACCACTGTTTTTCCTTCCAAAGGCCAGTGATGATGGGTGTGAGAGAATAAAAAAGCATGAGGGGTACAAGTTGTTTCCTTGATTTCCTTGATCCAGTAGAGAGGAGGCTGCAGCTCAGTAGTGGAGTTTGAGAAGCATGTCTCTAAAAACATTTGAGACCAACAATTAAAAATCTTTGACCAGAAGCAAGAAACCAGCTAGGGAAGTGGCTAGACCAATAGATAAGAAAGGAATTAAAAGTGTGCTAAAGAGGATAAGGAAAATGCCAAAAAGCTGAAAGATGGTGGGGAGGCCCATCAATTTGAGTAGCTTTCAAGGCGGACAGGTGTATCAATGGCTCCAAGTCATGATTATGACTACATTATTGACAGGATCAGAGATGCCATGTTGCTGATTACCAGTTGTTGGGGATTGCGAAGTGGAGAGTGCTATTGAGTTCATGGCCTGCTTATGGACTTCCCACACACACACCTTCCTGTTTCCATTGTGGGAAGCAGGATGTTCAACCAGATGATCCAGCAGGACTCTTACATAGAGCACATGCCTGCAAGCATAAAGTACACTCCCTAGCATCATTATTTTAAAAAGAGATCTTGGGTAGCAGAGCTATGAGAGGCATCTACAGAAGACCTTGTGGATTTACTGTTGGTTTGGATAGACAGTTCTGGGTTTTATGAAATACAGTGGTACCTCGGGTTACAGATGCTTCAGATTACAGATGCTTCAGGTTACAGACTCCACTAACCCAGAAATAGTACCTTGGGTTAAGAACAGCTTCAGGATGAGAACAGAAATCGCACGACGGCAGTGTGGTGGCAGCGGGAGACCCCATTAGCTAAAGTGGTACCTCAGGTTAAGAACAGTTTCAGGTTAAGAACGGACCTCCGGAACGAATTAAGTTCTTAACCTGAGGGACCACTGTAGTGGTCACCATCTCATGTTATAAGGCAGCTGTTTATGTAATCTAGCTGAATTCTAATAGAAGAGGTGTCCTAATGACTGAAACAGATAAAGTATGAAAATATTAATACTGGTTTAAGGTTCAAGGATTTGTGGGTGCAAAGACACCCATAATTTCTAGAATTAGAAAATGTTAGAGATCACTAAATACTGTGAGTCTTCACCTGTGTCGCAGACCAAGCAGTGTGAAAATGCAGGATGGACTGAAGAAGAGGGGTTGTAAAAGTAACAGTGTACTAACAAATAATTCCTGCACCACATTGCCATTAATATTATGAGCCAGACAGGAGCCAGAGCTGAAAAGATAGAACAAATCTCTCGCCAACGGTGAGGTTAAAACTATGTTTTTTTAGTTTACAAGACAGTTCCTCAAGTCACTAAGCCACAAATCATGTCCACTGTCACTGACTAAACTAGTGGTCACTGGTGGGGGGGGGGTTATTAGTGTTACCTCCTTGTCTTCAATGTTAGGGGGTGGGATTTATCTGTGAAAGGGAATCATAAAATCAGTACCTAGAGGTGCTGTGAAAGATGGAGTCGCTTCACTTTGATGGTGTTAGCACTCAGGTGTGGAAGAAATTGACATCTTATGAAGATGAATGGCACCCTGTGGGATTTCCTGCCTTTCAAACCTGATACAGTATATGGTTATGAATTTGTGGTGGAGGGCAGACTCCCCATAATCCTAAATTTAGTAAAGAGGTAGAATTTAGACGATATGAAGGGAAGTTGCCAGGCCAGTGAAAAATACTGACTGAACCAGTTCTCCTGTTCAGGAGATTGCTGATAGGGATGCTGTTAAGAACCCAAGGAGAACTAAGTACAGGGCCATTAAGAACAATTGACCTTGAAGATGCTGTCCTCACCTCAGCTGAGAAGTGGAGAGAAACAGAAGAATTGAGAGAGGGGAGGTTGCCTGGGTAATAGGGGTGTGTGATGTCACCACAGGAAAGGAGGGTGTTCTTTTACAACCGAGGTTTTGGTAGCAGGGGGTTCTGGGAAGAAGGAGCAGGAAGTGGGCAGAAATCCATGCACACTGGATGGAAGAGGCTGCACTGAGAGACCAGGGGCCATGACGTGCTACTGCTTTGGACCCAAGCTTGCTGTAGCTATGAAAGGAGCCATATGGAACACTTGTGGGACACTCATCTACATTGTGCCTCCTTCCTAAGGAACACAAACCCTGGTTAACTGCCAAGACCCCTGGACACATGCTACCGCTCAGCAGAGACTAGGGTTGCCTGTAAACCTATGTTCTCAATGTGTTTATTTTTCTAAAAGCTTTATCTTTGTATATAATTAGTCCAGTGCCCATTATCTGGAACACTGAGCAGGGGCATTCCGCACTGCAAACTTTTGTTGCAGGTGTGAGTTGTGCACTTAAAATACTAGGCCTTCCTTAACTGGCAACTAGTTTGATGACCCCCAAATTACAACAGTTGTAGTGGTCACAGAGTTGCACTGCAGCCCAAATATAAAATGACGACAATGACTAGGTTTTCTCACGTTTTGCATCTTTGAGGGAATCTTGTGGGGTTTTTTTGTGGTGTATAGGTCTGTTTGGCGCTAAGATTTTTTGCCTGTGGTATTAGGGAAATGGAAATACTGGTATATATTATACCAGAGGTTTTCAACCTTTCTGAGTCCACAGCTCCCTTGACCAACTACATTCTTTTTGTGGGACCCCTGAGGGGCTCAGGAGCCCAGTTAGGTCACCTCTTGGCTTCAAAGTTGTCAGCTTCTCACCCTTTTTTGAACCCCCTCCCTTGTGGAGTGTTCCCTCGGTCTCCTCTCCTCTCCCCTCTCCTTGGGAGTCCTCCGGGCAGCTCTCTGGGGTGAAAAAGACTCCTGCCTGAAACCCTGTAGTGCCTTCCAGTCAGTGTAGATGATGCTGAGCTATATGGACCTTTCTTGGTATAACTGTCTGCTCCTATAAGCTCTAATCAACGAAAGCCTAACAGGCCATCGTATTACAAAGTAATCCATTACAATTGCAAGTATTCTGCTGCTTTATAATTCTTATAAGCAACTCCAAATTGCCACAAGACAAGACATTTCCTAAAACCCTGAGCTGCTTCTCAGCCTGGATCTCGGCTTCCATCTTCTTCCAGCACTGGGAGGCGGGGATAATCTCTCACCGATAATCCCTTTACTGTGCTGTTTGTCCCTGTTGGCGGTAAGCCGTAGAGATGCACTTTGTAGACTGCCTTTGGGAGGGTGAAGGAAAGGGCTGGAGGCAGCTGGCAGGGGTGAAGCATAAAGGCAGGAGGAAGGCTTTCCACTTCAGAAAAGGGCCTTCTACTCTGGTTCTATTCCAGATCTCCGGCCCATTAAAAAACTCAAAGAATCCCATAAAAATTGAAGGTTTAGTGAGTGAAGTTTTGGCATCCTGTTGTGTTCTCTCCCTTCCTGACTGTTGTCTGCAAATGCAACATTCATACATTTTCTTGAATTAACTGTCCATTCTAGGTAGGCAGCATTGCAAAGCATTAGGTGATTTTTTATTAATCTACTGCTGGAGACCTTTCCCCCCCCATGCCAGATACTTCAAAACTAATCTCAGAGCTATGTTTTGTTGGGAATACTTTGGGATCTTTATTAATTTAGTGAAGCAGAATATTAGTTGTTATTAAGTGTATTATTTTAAGTGTTGTTTGAATACTGTTCTCTCTCTCTCTCTCTCTCTCTCTCTCTCTCTCTCTCTCTCTCTCTCTCTCTCTCTCTCTGTGTGTGTGTGTGTGTGTGTGTGTGTGTACCAACTAATCCCAAAGACACAGAATTTGGCTGCAGTCACTTTTTTTTATAAAAGCAAAGTGTGTGGTGATCTGCTTCAGTGTTCCATTCCCCCCCCCCCAGTACTAGTGTCTTGATGTGGGATGTATTCAGTGAAGCAAGAACTTATGCAAGAGCATAATCTTGTTGTATCCCTTCTGAAAACGTCCTCTTTGCCAGGGTGTGTCTTTTTTACTATTTGACATTTGCTCTGGGCTGTTTTCCACAAATGGCTTGCCAGTCTTTTTTTTTTTTTTTTAAGGGCAGGGAACTACCTAAAAATTCTAGTTTAGATTATGAAACACCTAACTTGCTCCAAGACATTGTGCCACAACTATTCTATTAATTGCTTTTTATGTATTGTTTTTCTGGTGTTTTATTTTTGTTGATTCATATGTGCAAGGTTTTAATAATTGTGATAACAACACACCTTTGAGACTTGTTTTTGTTATGGAAAGTGGGCTAGAAATAGTCCAACCACCCTCCAAGAAAATGAGGTTGAAATCTACCCTGGAGGTTACTACTTTTCATTGCAGAATTTACACAGAAGTGGACCTGTTGTCATTTACACAGTATTAAGTAATATCCTCTTATTTCAGCCACTTACCATTTACAATTTGCCTATTGGGGTAAAAAAAGTAGTCCCATCCCATCCACGTAGTTCTCAAGCAAAAACCAACCCAAGGAAGCAGACTGACAGTAGGCACGTGGTGTTATTTTGGGGTGTTTTGCCAGCCTGAGACACATTTGAATTGGTTTTGGGGTAGAAAAATGCCCCATAAAATTGGCCATATATTTCAGTTTCATATTTTATTGGTAGACACTTGGGGCAGAAACCCTGCAAAACTATCTGCGCCCAATCTTTTAGTTTTATTGAAATATATGTATATTTAGGGTTAAACCACAGAGCCTAGGACTTGCTGATGAGAAGGTTGGCGGTTCGAATCCCCGCGATGGGGTGAGCTCCCGTTGCTCGATCCCTTCTCCTGCCAACCTAGCAGTTCGAAAGCACATCAAAGTGCAAGTAGATAAATAGGTACCGCTCCAGCGGGAAGGTAAACGCCGTTTCCGTGTGCTATTCTGGTTTGCCAGAAGCGGCTTAGTCATGCTGGCCACATGACCCGGAAGCTGTACACCGGCTCCCTCGGCCAATAAAGCGAGATGAGCGCCGTAACCCCAGAGTCAGCCATGACTGGACCTAATGGTCAGGGGTCCCTTTACCTAAATGCATTTATATTGTAGTCCAACACTCACCATACTTAAATTAAGCAAAAAAAATAATAAAAAAAAGGAAAGGAAAGGAAAGGAAAGTTTCAGTTATTATTCCAGTCACTATATCTTTCAATGCTATGGGTTTGTTAGTCAGTTTCTGAACCCATAGCCTCTACAGGCATTGTGAGCCAATGGCTCCATACAGTGGTACCTTGGTTCTCAAACTTAATCCGTTCCAAAACTCCATTCCAAAACCAAGGTGCGCTTTCTCATAGAAAGTAACGCAAAATGGAATAATCCGTTCCAGACTTTTAAAGACAACCCCTAAAACAGCAAATTAACATGAATTTTACTATCTAACGAGACCATTGATCCATAAAATGAAAGCAATAATGAATGTACTGTACTATAAAATAAATAAGACAGTATTGTAGATGATAAAAATTAAAATTATTTTTTTTTCTTACCTGCACTGATGATAGTCATTGTTTGGATGGGGAGTTTTTATCCATTTCCACAGTCACACAATCAAACAATCAGTAGCTGAACTGGGTTTCACACAATCACAAAAATGAATTAACCAAAAAAGCCTCAAAAACAAAAATGCAAAATAAATAGCAAAAACAAAAGCACCAAACTTAATCTGTTCCGGAAGTCCATTTGACTTCCGAAATGTTCAAAAACAAAGGCGCAGCTTCTGATTGGTGCAGGTGCCCTGGAAACAATAGCCGACAACCGTTTCCGAAAAACGTTCGAAAACCAGAACACTTGCATCCGGGTTTTCAGAGTTTGGGAACCAAGGCGTTGGAGTACCAAGGCATTTGAGAACCAAGATACCACTGTACTTTAAAGTGACATGAGTTCTGTGATTGGAATACTTGGGGTCTTTTTTCTTTTATTAGTGAGGTTGTGGATTGAGCCATGTGTGCTATTAAGTTTTACTCCTAGGAGAAAATATCGGCTGTGAGCAGGGCTGACTTATAGCATGGAGGGAAAGGTCCCAGTCAAGATCTGGTTTGACTGTGAGAATGAATGTAATTTATTATAATGCTTGTGGTAGTCCTGTATGCCTTTGGATGTTCGAACAGGCGCTTGCTTTTAAGAGACAATGCAATCTCCTAAAAAATAAACCCTGTTAAATCAATCAATGAGAATTACTCCCAGGTAAACATGTATGAGGTTGTTCCCTGAATCATGTCACTTATTTCTGTTGTCCCAGTTACTTGATAAATTTTGTGATTCTCTGTTTATGACTTTTTTTTATTGTGCTTTGCTTTGATAATGTTTGTTGAAAGGTGGCTTATACAGTCTTCTTGTGCATCATAACTATTGAAGTGAGGCTGCCAGATGCAATACTATACAGTACTGATCCTTGTGCCTTAAATAGCTGTGAAGCAGGGAACATTTTGTTAAATGCAACACTACACACCATTGCAAAAAGGATGAGAGAAGCTGCCCCCAATAAAACTATCTCTTCTGAACGAGTACCGGTAGTAAAATGACAGCAGTCCACCCATGTGGAGTCTAATAGCTACTGAATATCGTCAAGTATGTAATTTTAAAGAAAAGTTGGGATAGGTTTCTTTCCTGTGTTTTCATGTGGGATCTAAAACAATAGACAAGTGTAGACTTGAAAGTGGCATGCCTCATAATCTCAGATTAGTTCAAACGGACTATCTTTAGGGATTGCTCTGCTAGTTAATTGCCTTTTTAATTAAAGATCTTATTTTTACTAAAAGTTCCTTTCTAAAACATATATAATTAGAATGTCCCCAGCCTACTCGTAATGTTTTTGTAGATTGTTAGACTCTTTGTGCACTTTCAGACTGTAACTATTTTCAGGTGGGATTCAAATTAAGGTTGTGTAAGTATAGTTGATTGTGAAGGCTTTTGCAACAGACCCACTTTCACAAAAGCTCAGCCTATGGTAAGTGAAGGGGAATGCACTTGAAAGTTTGGGATAGCACTTCCTTTGATGCAACATCATCTCTAACCGCCACTCAAACAAGTTGGAATGAATGTTCAATAAATAGCCAAGATTGTCTAATCTTCTTGCAAACAAATCAGGATGAATGCTCAATAAACAGTTGCCTGAAAGCACCCTTGGTGCTTTCAAAAGTAACTATTGTTTATTCATTTCATTTCTATACCGCTTTCTATTTTTAAGAAAAATATTATAACCTACATTAAAACATCAAATAAAACAATCCAGAATAAAACATTGCTGAAGAAAGTCAAATATAAAGTATACATTCAGAGCAACATAATTAACAGGAAACCAAAATATTATCTTAAAGTTTTCAAAATAAAACGTTACAAAAGGAGGTCAACTACAAAATGCATATTTAATACAACAAAGTTAACAAGAGGTTCCTTATGCATTTCATAAGAAAACTTTAATAAAGGAAGTCAAATATAAAATGCACATTTAAAACAGCATAATTAGCAAGAGAATAATATATTATCATAAGCATAGAAGGTATCTGCTGCCATTGCTGCCAGTCCTGTCAATGGTGGTTCATGCTGAGCAGTTGTGGAAGCTTAGGCTCAGTGAACTGGGCCCGACTAAGAAACAGCCAAGATTGTGATGTTTCTTATAATAAGGTTTGTTGCCAAATTACTTTAAACCTAGAATTAATTGTGATCCTTCTTGATTTGCCATTGCTGAGTTCTGCTCCCAAATATTTTGCCGATGAGCCACTATTGTTGTGATAACTTATCTGTATCACACTTCAAAAAAGAAATCACAATGCCATGTACCTTGTAATATTTGCATTCTCATACTATTTTAACCTTGTTTGTGTGTAAAACTACCTTCAGAAATCCTGCTCCAAACACTTGTGAGAATAATGAGGCGTATACAGTATGTGTGTAGGAATGAAGATAAAAAACAACAACTCTGAATCTTGTGGTGTGCAAAAGTACATGCACTGAAATATCTGAGACCTTGGATTCAGGTGAACAATTCAAAAGTAAAGGAAGCTATGATTCATAAATTTTGTTCAGACCTTGTTTCAGAGCAGTGGGTTGTTTTTGCAAAAATTCATTGCAAGCAGTTCATAGAGTAAGTTTCAACATGGAAAAGTAAGGCAGAGGAACAGGGTTGTCCCTCAGAGGTCTGTGCTTTGCACATAGAGGAGGTCCCAGGTTCAGACCCTGGCAGAACTTGGAGGTAGTCCTGGAAAAGATTCCTGTCTGGTCACTGTGGACCAGGGGGGCTAACCTCTGATGATGATGGACTACATCTCTGATCTTGCCCAAGTGCTAGCTGGGCCTAATGGGAATTAAGACTTCAACAATATCTGGAAGACCTTGGGAGACTCTGAGGTAGACAGTTCCGAGCTTGTTGGACCAAGAGTCTTACTCTATTTGAAGTAGGTTTATATGCTGTTTCCCCCTGCCCCAACCTTCATGGCAAGGCTGACAAGTAACTTGTGTCTGTGAAGTGTGGAAAGACACACAAGTGACTCTTACTGTTCCTATACTTGTCTTTGGCATAATCTCCAAAAGCAAGACTTGAGTGGTCACCATCAGCCACAAAAGAGATATGTGAGCTCCACAGGTTTGGCTTCAAAATTTCTTCTGGGACAATAGTCCATTTGAGCTTAGTGAGGTTCTTCTACGAAGGAATACCACATGGAAAAATCCAGTACATATTCTTCCATGTGTTTCCTCTGGAAGAAAAACACTTTGGAGCTGCAGGCCCAGAGGCTTCTGGGTTTGCTTGCTTTACTGGTTACTGTTTCTAGGAGGTTTAAAAGAACGAGGGAAACTCCCTGGTGTGTGCCATCACCTGTTGTTGCCTTAAGGTTTGTTGGCAACCGTTGGGTGTGCTTCTCTTTTGAGCTGCCTTTATTTTGGCTCCCAGGGCCTTGGTTTGTTGAGAGGAGCAACCTGATGCTCCTTGGTGCAGGCAAGTGAAGTGTAAACACTGTTGTAAATTTCCAGACTTCCTAGGACAGAGCTGCATGGGGTTTGGGGGCGGGGGGGGGGGGGAGGGAGAGCCCAGAGGGCTGGAGCATGTTATTTTTGAAGTGCCTAGCTCTGGGGGAGGGGGGATATTTTGCGCCTGGGCACTTTTGCACTGGGAGAAGAGCAGATCCCATTACTCTGGTGTTCAGTGTTCAGAAGCAGTTAGGAGAGGAGGAAAGATTTATGAATGCAATCTGTTTATAAAATGTCAAGGAGGAGGATGGGTTTCTTTTGCCTAGGAAGTACCTATTCTCTGGAAATCAGAATATGCAAGGAGACCTTGCAGAATGAGTACTGGAAAATGCATCCACAACAAAATGCAGCCCTCTCCTTTTCCCTCTGCTGTGCTATGTATTTCCAGGCCTGGTTTGTGTATGTTCCCTCTCACTGCCACGCTCTCTTCTTTAACTTAAGATGGCTTTAGCAGCTTTCCCCCAAAGGAAAGAGCTGAAAAGATAAACTGTAAACAGAACCCTTGTGTTTTGAGTTGAAGGTGATCAAGTGAAACTTGAGCCTAATTTTTTATGTTAAGTCAGGGTAGCCAATGTGGCAACCTCCAGATGTTACTGGACTGCAACTGTCACCATTCCTAACCATTAGCCATGCTGGCTGTGGCCAATGGAAACTGTAGGTGAACAGAATCTGGAGGGCACCATATTGGCTAGGCTGTGGTTGCTGGTCCCTTGGATCATGCACAGCTCTAGTAATGTTTGCGTAGCTGGATCACTTGGGTGAGGGGAGCATGATGTTAATGTGACTGACCACATGATGCCGAACATCCTGCAGAGTCCAGATAATTGCACTTTTTAAAAGTGGCAAGGGATCAAACCACGAGGACACAGGCCTTTAATCTTATTTCGCAATTACTGATGATTGACACCTGGTTTGGGCAGGCTGTGTGTCATCTCTCTTTCAATAAAGTGTAGCAGAGCTATTGACAAATAACCCAAAGCATGAAATACTTCAGACTGGAACCTCTATTTCCATTTCAAGCCTTCCTGTGTTTGAACAAATTTAGGTGAAATAGCCCAAGAAAGATGTATCAGCAGATTCAAGAACAACCCCAAGGTTGGCCATGATACTAATAACTTTAGGGGGAAATTTACCAAAGAGGAGCCCCCCCAACCCAAACCAACATGGCCTTGGAATGTTGACTGACTTGGATAAAAAATTCTGACATCCAGATGGGAGGGAGGGAGAATGCAATGGGTGGCTGAAAACAGGAGAAGGTGACTTTTTAGATTGTTGCCATTTTTGGGTAGGATTCAGTCACACTCTGGTGAATTCAGGTTGCATAACAAACCTGCTTCGCCTGAATATGTGTATTTTTACAGTAAAGAAAGTGATGGGACAATACAATGGAAAGTGTGGAATAACTTGCATTGAGGCAACATCGTCGTATCTCGCCACAAATCATGACAAATGCTCAAGAAACAGGTCATTTGGAAGCACCTGCATTGCTATAAAAAGGTTAGACTATGTATGGATTTTCACACTCAAAAGCTGTTTTGACATGTCCCCAAAGAGGAAGGTGAATGTTGTCCGTAGAAATCCATGGAGAAATCCAAGGTTCTAATGCACTGTGTCTACATCATACCACCAGACCCCAAAATGGGATGCCTCCTCTTCCTAGATCAAGCAGTGACTTTCTCTGGCTGTAAGGGTTATATAATAGTTTTATTGCATTTTATGAGAACCCTATAAGCTGAGATTCATGACCTATATAAGGAATAGGCTGGTGGAGCTCATTTCCTCCTGTGTAACTTTTCATATCTTAGTGAAAGGAGGGTGTGCTTGTCTATAAGATCCAACTTCAAAATAATGAAACCAGCTCAAGCTCTGCCTTAGCTTTTGTTCTGTATGTGTGTTTTTCTTTTGGAAAGCCGTTGGCCTTTTGACATTCCATCTGGGGGCAATGGCAGCATGGGGTTCCTTCAGGAAACGGCTGCCACCGTTGTTTCATTCCATGCTGGTTTCCTTCCCATCTGCATAGCAGATGGAAGCAAAAGTGGAGCCAGAGTGCTCTTCTAGGAATGTAGGAAGCTGCTTTATACAGAGTCAGATCAACGGTCCCTCTTGCTCAGTATTGTCAACACTGGCAGCGGCTCTCCAGGGGATCTCTCCCAGACCTGGGGCTGGGACTGTGACCTTCTGCATTCAAGTCAGTTTCTCTACCACTGAGCTGCCCAATTCAATGTTCCATATCAGTGTTAAGTTCCTCCCACATCAGGCATGTACTTTCTATTTACCCCAGCCAACAAACCTCAAGACTTCTTCTAGTCTTCTGGTTTGGGTGCAGCCTTGCAGTCATGCTCCAAAGCTTTGGACTGTCTTTGTGTGTGTGTGTGTGTGTGTGTGTGTGTGTGTGTGTGTGTGTGTGTTGAGGAAGCAGTGGGGAATCCTTCCCACAGTGGCAGATTTTTCCCTTCTATGTGTCTGGATTGGCCATCTGCGGCGCAGCATCAGGAGTCTGTGGGAGCCAGATTACAACATGATTTCTTTTTAGGAATGGCTGTGGGTTTTATTTGGGAGAGGTGCCAAATACCTGCGCTTCCAAGCAAATAAAAGATCAACAGCTCTGTACACACTCCAGTTTACTCTGCATACAGTGTGCTCCCACTGCTAGTTTGGAGTGCATGCACATGACATTAGCCACAGTCCGTATCTATCTTGTCAGTTCTTATGAAATACTAGGTTTTGATGCATTTCCCCCCAAGCCACCTTGATCCAAATTGAGAAAAGAATGACCTAGTTGTGTTGTAAGCCTGCAATGTGTACGCAGCCAATGAGTAAGAGTCCTGATAGCTAGATGCTACCTCCAAGTTCAGAGGCACCATACTGAATACCGAAAACAGTTACTGGAGAACAGCAACAGAAAAGGTGGGCTTCCCACATGCATCTGGTTGGCTACTTTGGGAAATGGGATGCTAGACTAGATGGGCCTTTGGTCTGATCCAGCAGGGACACTCCTGTTCTCTTGAACTGGAATGAAGGAGGTCTGTTGGCTTTGTCTGAAAAAGAATCTGAAAAATGTCACCCTGATGTACAATTTCTCTTTGGTGTGGAAATATGTATCTGTTGACCCAGATCACATCCTATCTTCATGGAGATTAGCGTGAGAACTGTCATTAAATCCAGCTGAACCACGGCTTCAGGAACTAACTGGTTTCAGCTTGCATATGTTTTTTACATTTTCGGAAGTTAATTCAAAACTTACGATGGCCACATTCTCTCTCTCTCTCTCTCTCTCTCTCTCTCTCTCTCTCTCTCTCTCTCTCTCTCTCCCCCCCCCCCCCCGTGTCTCATGGATTCTTCCAATGTTGTGTGTGTGTTTGATCAAAGCTTCCTCAGCGATATTTTGCAAATGGCAAAAAGCTGACTGTTAGGAAAATGAATGTGTGTAAAGCTGTTTTGGGATCAGAGCAGAGATCTGTCAGGGACGTGCAGCTGCCAAGCAACTTGTTTAGCTCCTTGGTGCGTTGCTCCTGCGAAGGGAGGCAGCGAAGCCGTTTTCTAGCTGAGCCGCAGAAGTAAGGGCATTTACATGAAGCTATTTCCAACCACTGTGGTCTGAATGTATGTGCTCCAGTGTTGGATTACATCTGTCTGGAAATAAACTCTGGGGCCTCTTTGTTTCTTTAACCATTAACAATAGCTGTGTTTCAGCAGTGTATGTACCAATAATATGGGCCCCTTTGCTCTCTCTGAAGTGTAAAGGAGGCAGGGCTGCTCACTTCCCTAGTTGTCTTTTATGAAGTAACCTCTATTTTTTCAACAGGATATAATCAAACCCCAAGGAGGTGTCCTTTTTAAAAAGTAAATCTAGAAATGGTATGGTTCCCTGGAAATAGCACCTCCATTTGAACTTTATTGGCAGCATTGCTCCATTACTGAGCTGGGAGGGTTTTATCTATACAGTCAGAATGAATTTCAGACACAAAAAAATGTATTGAAAAATATGCCTTGCAAGCTGTCTGGCCCCCAAATGGCAGCTAGGCATTCCATTTTGGTGACTGTAACCCTGGTTTAAGGAGCCATTTGGCGCCTAGCTTATATATCTTGAGTTTCTAACACTGACCACCATTATGGTTTATGGTTCTTCTTCCTCAATAAGTACCATGCATTGTGGGCCTAATGAACTGCCCCACCATAACACCTTCTCATTCCTGTTCTTGAAATGACATGCCATCCTCATGAATTCCTGGTTATCTTTGTGGCAGAAGAAATGTGAGGCCAGAGTGCTAGTGGCGCATGCGTTGTGCATGCAGTATTGAAACCCCTTTCATTAAGAATAGTGTCACCTGATCATGTAGACAATGGGAGATAAGCAGCTTCTGGCTCTGCAGTTGGATTAGCAAAACCTCATTCCCCACAAGTATCTCTCATTTGTGTGTGCACACATGCGCCATTTGGTTCACCACAAAGCCAGAGGGCAGAAATGAAACAGCTGCCTCTCCATGTGTCCAGAGCTGTTATTGAGTGTGTGCTTTCTTACATTTTAAGCTGATGCTACTCTGCAACTTATGGGACACCAAATCAAAGCACAGACTTGCAGTAGAATATTGTGATCTGTTAGATACCTTGGTTGACAAACGCCTTGCGACTCGAATGTTTTGGCTCCTGAACACCGCAAACCTGTAAGTGAGTGTTCTGGTTTTTGAACATTCTTTGGAACCCGAACATCCGTCATGGTTTCTGTGGCTTCCGATTAGCTGCGGGAGCTTCCTGCAGCCAATTGGAAGCTGCACCTTGGTTTCCGAACGTTTTGGAAGTCGAACGGACTTCTGGAATGGATTCCGTTCAACTTCTGAGCTACAACTGTACTTGTCAGCCTCCTTCTTTGTTTTGTTTTGCAGTTGCATCAAGTTAAAAGAAACGAGAGGTTATCGCTCTCAGGGAAGGGGTATACATTAGTGCTAAAGCCAGAGCTGGTTGAAGTGCCCTCCTCAGGCAGCGGAAGTGCAAGAGGCAGCACTCCCCTCGCCCCACCACTTCTGCTGCTGAGAGGCCTTTCAGTGTGCCGTGTTGCCAGTCATCTTCCCTCACCCCAGGTGGAGAAGCCGAAAGAGCAGCAACACTCTGAGATGTGCCCTGGCTTCAACCATGTTTGGCAAGAGCCAGGGGGCTCCTGTGCACTGGTTGCTGGAGGGTGGCAGGAGCCAATTTGCAACACTGAGGAGCACCCTGGCTCCTGCTGAGTGTGGTGAGAGCTTAGGTGTTCCTGCATGCTAGTTGCTGCTCAGCTCCCTCCCAAGCCTTCTCTGGGTAAAGGTGCTGCTTTGTATGCAGAAATCCACTCACCCCCTTGGTACAGCAGTGTTGCGGGACAGCAGAGGCTTCACTGGTGCCCCGACAAGGGAGCTTGAACTTCAGTGCCCTTCACTGCCTATCAAGAACTAGATCCTAGCTTGCACTCTGCTTTGGCAAACAGGGATGCAGGCTGGGACTTGGGCTGTGCC
Organism: Podarcis melisellensis; assembly: GCF_964234715.1. NCBI lineage: Eukaryota > Metazoa > Chordata > Lepidosauria > Squamata > Lacertidae > Podarcis > Podarcis melisellensis. Next base: position 43,269,481 of record NC_138528.1, read on the forward strand.
AGGGAGCTGATGGTGGGCTTCCCTTGGATCCGACCCTTGCCTATTTGAGCAGCCTGCACCTGGAGTACTGCCTGTTCATTCCAGGTAGGCCTGGAAGAGAACCCTACCTGAAACCCTGGACAGCCACTGTCAGTCAGTGTAGGTAATAATGGACTAGATGGACTAACCACCCAATGATCTGACAATGTACCTATGTTCTTATGCTTGATGGACCCTCTCCCCCGGTGGTTTTACTGTCCGTTGCTGTTGGGCTGCATTGCAAAAAGTCCCCATCATCTCCAGGTGATAAACTGGGAGAGACTCCTGCCTGGAGAGCACTTGCAGCCAGAAAAGGCTGTAGTAGAATCATAGAATCATAGAGTTGGAAGAGACCACAAGGGCCATCGAGTCCAACCCCCTGCCAAGCACATAGTCCAGTGGTCTGGCTTGGTATCTGCCAGCTTCAAATCTTACTGAAAGTAGTGGAAATACTTGGATCTTGCTGCCTTTACCCCCACTCCAGGCCTCTGCTGCCCCTTCAAACATAAGTTACACTGAGCAGGCCTGTTTCCTATTCCCTTCACCTCCCATCTTTCCAATTGCAGCTGCAAAGGGTTTCGTCTTGGTGGCCGTCCCTCGCCTTCACTTGAACCAGATGTACAAATTCAGGGTGTGTAGCTTGTTATATTTGTTTGCTTAAATGTGCAAACACAGTTTACTTCGTAGCTCATGTGGTGGTTCCTGCTGCTGTGCTCCAGATTGAACTAATGACCTTGAGAGCTAAATTAAGTAGGAGCCTTTTCAAGCTGACCTATAAAGCCTCTGGTGGCATGGCTGTGCTGTAACGGGCTCTATTATGTTCTGCTTGGAACTTGGGAAGAGGACCAGAAACCCCTGTGTTAAAAAAAAAAAGAGGGCGGGGGGCAAACATGAAGAGTAACCATTTTTACAGACTGTACTAAATTGGTACAAGCCAGTCTTAGATTTTTGAGGCCTATGTTCCGTTTTTATCTCGGCCAGTGGCCTTCAACTAGTCACTATTTATCTCAGCCACTAGTCTCCATGCTAATGTGGAAATAACCATGATCTACTTCATAGGGCCCTCATGAAAAGGTGGAAACATAGGTCCAGTTGCATGCCAGAAAGTTTGGCTTGACATGTCATCTGAATCGGGGCTTGTGGTTTATTCGTTTCCAGCATCCCTCCCTCACTGTAAGTCAGACTCTGGCTTGCTTCCATATAGTGCAGGACCAAGAGAGGAGTGCTGTGACAACTCTTGAGCAGTGTGCGCTAGCTCGGTGCTTGTTCACATGAAACCATTGTTTAACTATGGTTTAATGCAACATACAAACCGGGCCATGCAAAATCATTCCACTGTTCTTGCAATCCTTAACAGGGTGAACCAGTTTTTTTGTTGTTTAATGAATGGAAGTGATTGTGTCCACTTTAGATGCAAAACGTGTGTGGGCTTGATAGCGCAGAACAAGTAACTATTCAAGTAGTTAGGAATGGTTATTCAGGTTGCAAAGTTAACTTCCTCATTTCTACAGTGTGAATCCATTGATTCATAGTTGCTCATTGTGAAAGACACAGAGAAAGCAAACTGTATTCTTCTATGATCAGGCAAATTCTTCCTTGCAGTACCTGAACTGCATAGGGCCATTTCACACATAATAATAGGCAAGCCGGTTACAGTGCTCTCAGTGTACCTGTTCAGTACACATTCATCCTTTACATTTTTTTTTAGTGTGTGCCTTAAAACATAGGGTGTGAGATGATTTGAAAGTTTACAAATTGAACCTGAAGTTGGCGCTCTGGGGGCTTCATAGCCATTTGTATAAAGGGTGAGGAGGGTAAGCCGACATCTTTATTTTCAAAGCCAAAGCCTTTAACATTGCTGAATCTTTTGATGCAGTACTAAGTTTCTGAAAACTTCAAATTCTGAGCAGTTGCGTGGTACCATCCATCTACAGGAATTAAGTCATTCTTGATTCTTCTCTCTCATTGCCTTCTTCCCCTCTGCATGAAATGCATGCAAATTGCCTATGCAAACTCATTTTGTTTGCTTGATTTATTGAATGCATGATTCAAAGTGGCACCAGCTTATTTGCAATGCTATCAGTTTTGATGAATGATCTGTGAACCGCCCTGAGACCTCTGGGTATAGGGCGGTATAGAAATTCAAAGAAGAAGAAGAAGAAGAAGAAGAAGAAGAAGAAGAAGAAGAAGAAGAAGAAGAAGAAGAAGAAGAAGAAGGTGGAAAGCTACTCCACACACTGTAGTGGAATCTTTGCCTCCCATATTGCAATCAAATGGACGTTTTTATTCACTAATGAGCATCCAGGTGGTCAATGCTAATGCACTACTGAAAGATGATTCGTGCTGGTTGCTTAGCACAGGAACTCTCTTCGGGGAAGCCACCTGTTGCTGAGCATTTCCCATGAAGCTTTAGAATGATTTTGGCATGCATTTAGAGTTGAATTTTGTGCAAACTCTCCAAGGTGAGGACCCCCCCCCTTTTCGTTTTCTTACAAGAGACAGAAAGCTCCTTGTAGACGTTGCTGAAATACTGACCAGGAGGAGATTTGTGTGGTGTATGTAAGTAAAACAATCTATCCATTGTTCAGTATTACTTGCCTGTGGGGCTTTCTGTTTAGCAGTGACATGACAAGTAAAATCGTGAACAATATTAAAATGGGTGCAGTCTGGAAATCAAAATGACAGATGCTAAGATGGGGATGTGACACACATCTACGGGGCATTTTATTGTTTTGGACAGAACATCCAAACCCTGCCATATCCCAAAGTCATTTTTAGAGATCCTTACCATGCTTGCTTGCATTTAACTGTGGCACAACTTGTGCTGACTGGAGTGAGAGAAGCGGCATGATAATAATACCTTAAGGCCCTGTGGGTCCTTTGTATACTAACTACAGTTTTCACATCAAAAATGGTTCTTAAATGTCAGAGATGATTTATCAAAGCATATTTTCTAACAAAACTGTGGCTGTTCTAAGTGAATTTCTTAATTCCAGTATGTAGATATTCCCAGATTCAGTTAGGAAGTGGAGGGATGGTGGTGGTGATGGTTTAAGACTGGGCTTGGGAATTTCTCATCCGGTGATGGGTCAGTGGTAGAGCGTCTGCTTTGCATGCAGAAGGTTTCAGGTTCAATCCCGGCTAGGAAGGACTAGGAGAGACCTGTCTGTGAAAACCTGGGGAGCACTTGCCAGTCAGAGATGACACTGAGTTAGATGGTGCAATGGACTGACTTCCTAGCTTCCATGTTAAGAGGAAAACCAGTAGTACGTAAGTACATAATATCTGTAATATGTGAAGCGGTGCTGAAATGGCAAGGAATCCATTTATTTTCAAAGTCTGTGCTCTACTGCTGTGATTATATCCCCTTCTCTGTGTTACTGCATGGAGCTGGATGGCAGCAAATACAATGACTCTCTTAAGCATTTCACTGCTAAGCTGACTGACTGTACACTAAGCAAAAGCAAAGAGGATGGTTGTGATGTGCCACTAGTCTTTGGCTCCCGTTTTTTTTTCCTGTTTTAGAAGGGATTCGGTATCTTTGAGGATTGTACATTCTCTCCTCGCCCCCCCACCCCTCCAACCAGCTGTACATGTAGCACGGTCAGCATTTATGCTGAACAACAGATGTGGGGAGGGGCTTAAGTCTCAGATGTTGGAAGGGCACTTGGCGATAATGTCCCCTCCTTTATAAGAAGCTTTATTCAACAGGGAGGAAAGACGGAGGAAATTGCTTGCAGCTGAGAGGGAGATTGATGCAGGGCTTGTGCGAGAGTGATTAACGGAAGTACATTGAAAGAGATCTAAAAGGATCAGTGTTAAAAAGGCAGGATTGGTTGAGCTAACAAGGTGAGCCACGGCACCTTTTGAGATCCATATTAGCTGATTCTATCCATTCATCCACCTTTCCCAGATTTTTTAAAAAAATATTAAAATATTATTATAGCATTGCAAACCCTCAGGAAGCTGATGTATTCACCACCACACCCTTCTTCAGTCAACGTACTGTGTCAAATATCTTCTTTAAAGGCCACTTCAGGCAAGATATTTTTCTCTCTGTGGATAAATAATTCCAGGTTGGAAGAAAGGGTGCACAGTCTGTTGTATAAAAACTATTACCTAACTTAGTGCTGTTCTGAAATGGGGTGTGTTGTGTGCTCTCAGCAAAACAACTGTATGCCTGAGCATCACACAAGGGCAGGTCTGTATATATTTAAAGCCATGGAGACTATCTGTGGTCCAATAAACTAAGGTATAAGCCCCCTACACTCAACAGACAGTACCACACTTATGTGCACAAAGCATGGGCTCTGCTAGTGTTGGTCATACAGCTGCCAGAGATAACTGTCTTTAATGTAGTGATGCTGAGTTCCAATGAACTGGAAACATCAGCTGAAAATAGCCATAGTTAAAGGGAAATAGCTTTCAAAAGTCCCTTTTAGGACTGAACAGGATAATGGTGCTATTACTCACTCTTTTATATAGTCTTTTCAGTGAAGAGCTTCTACTTAAGGAAATACTGTAGAATCACACTATTTATTATATTTGTTTTTGTGAAATGAGGCAGTTTGATACTACAGCTGTTTCCCCCCCAACCACACAACACTTCAATTTGCAATGCTGTGATGCAAATTTGAGTTGCTGTTGTTGTGGGTTGAGTTTTCAATATGTTTTGTTGTATTAAGTATTATATATTTTTATGCTGTATCTCCCTCTGGAAGATTTTACTAAAGAGCAGCTATAAATTTATCTAAATAAACAAACAGAAGACAGTGTTTATTTATTAATGTAACAAAGCAGCCAACTGGACAATCTGCTTGGCAGGTGAAATTCTGTTCTATAGGAAAGCTGCATTAACCTAGCACAGTTCTGGTGGATCTTGTCCCATTTTCTATTTAGATGTTCCTTGACTGTTCATTTCTAGTTATGAGCACTGATATTCTGGTATGAAACAGAAATAATCAGCAGAGGGAAAGGCAGAGGCAGCTTTCATAATCAAGGGGTGACTAACAGTCATAAATTGTAGCCTCTTCATTGCTCTTGCAGAAATGACTCCAACAGTCTTTTAAAACTACTGAACATTACTTATAGGAACTGTGCTTTAGACTTTTTTCTAACTCCACCAGATGCTTCATTTTTCTTGATTTTTATTCCAAAGCTTTGATTTGTGGCTGCTTTGCTGCATGTAAATTTTCTTTTCTTGTTCATAGATTCCTATTTTATTTTTGTAGTAGTGGATAAATAGAAATTTGGTTGATCTGCAGGAAGGCCAGGTACTTTTGACGTAGAAACATATGTGTAGAGCAGGAATGGGGAGACTTTGGTCCTCTAGATCAGGGGTCAGCAAACTTTTTCAGCAGGAGGCCAATCCACTGTCCCTCAGCCCTTGTGGAGGGACAGACTATATTTTGAAAAAAAGAAGAACGAATTCCTATGCCCCACAAATAACCCAGAGATAGATGCATTTTAAATAAAAGGACACATTCTGCTCATGTAAAAACACGCTGATTCCCGGACAGTCTGCGGGCTGGATTTAGAAGGCGATTGGGCCCATGCATTAGATGTTGTGGGATTAGATCTCCCATAGCCAATGGAAAATGATCATGGGAATTGTAGTTCAGCAACATCTGGAAGTCCAGGGAACCCAGCCCAAGCTGTTTCTGTTTGCTCTGGATATTTTTAATTTGAAAACCTGGGTGTATTTCTGTTACTGCATCTAGAGCTTAGATTCAAGCCTTGCAGTGGGTCTTGAATGTGTGGATTAAATATATGGACAGTATGGGGAGATGTGTGGCTTCTGGACCTATCTGGCTGGGGCTTGTCTATAGATGGTTATATGAAACCCTCTCTATCTTAATCACTTTCCCTATGTCAGGCTTTTGTAGGCCAGGCTTATTTGCTAGTCTGATAATCGAGAACAGCCTTCCCCAAACAAGTACCCTCTAGCATTCTTCCTGACGACTGGCTGCAGCAGATGGGAGCGTTAGTCCAAAACATGTGGAGGGCACCTGGTTGGGAAGAATCTGATCCTGTTGGCTACATGCCACCTTTGCTTTGCTTCACTCTTAAGGCCAAAGCAGATTAAATATGGAGGGTGTGACTATATTTCACACACCTGTGCTTTCCTCTTAAAATAGTGGCTGCGGAGTGAAGGAGGGCAAGTCAGGTTTTGGACCACAGGGTGTTGGCCAGGTCTAATTCTTCCCCTTCTGTGCTGCTGTCTGAAGTGGAAAGCCCCTTCCATGAATGTGATGTTCCACCATTAAGCAGAAGTTGTCATTGGCACCATGAGTGGGCAGGGAATGTTTGGGTCAGATAACATGTAGACAATGATGTATAAGCTAACCAGGGGATGAGGAAACTGGGTGGGTTGATAGGTAATGAGGCCTTTTTCCTGATGTCACTTTGCTCCTAGCTGGTCTCTGATACCCAGAGGTGAACCTTTTGGAGGAGAAGTGCTTTGTAGGTCAACGGGGCAGGGGAGGAGGATCATAGAATCATAGAATTATAGAGTTGGAAGAGACCACAAGGGCCATCGAGTCCAACCCCCTGCCAAGCAGGAAACACCATCAGAGCACTCCTGACATATGGTTGTCAAGCCTCTGCTTAAAGACCTCCAAAGAAGGAGACTCCACCACACTCCTTGGCAACAAATTCCACTGTCGAACAGCTCTTACTGTCAGGAAGTTCTTGCTAATGTTTAGGTGGAATCTTCTTTCTTGTAGTTTGGAACCATTGCTCCGTGTCCGATTCTCTGGAGCAGCAGAAAACAACCTTTCTCCCTCCTCTATGTGACATCCTTTTATATATTTGAACATGGCTATCATATCACCCCTTAACCTCCTCTTCTCCAGGCTAAACATGCCCAGCTCCCTTAGCCGTTCCTCATAAGGCATCGTTTCCAGGCCTTTGACCATTTTGGTTGCCCTCCTCTGGACACGTTCCACTTTGTCAGTGTCCTTCTTGAACTGTGGTGCCCAGAACTGGACACAGTACTCCAGGTGAGGTCTGACCAGAGCAGAATACAGTGGCACTATTACTTCCCTTGATCTAGATGCTACAGGGGGATACGTTGTGAGTGTGGGCAGGCTTCAGTTGCTATCACCCATTTGCCTTTTTGTTCTTCAGCATCAGTGCTAAGTTTTCCCTCAAGGCTTTGCTACCTCTGCTTTCACGGGCGTAGTCGCCAGGATTTGGGGGCGGGGCCAGGACTTTTGTTGGGTAAGAACCGAAGTGATTGGTCAGTAAGTTAAGTATTTCTATTGTTTTACTTGATCTAGGGGGGCAGCTGCCACCCCCCCCCACTACACCCATTTCTGCTTTTGTTTCTCTGTGGGCTTTTATACCCCAGGTACAGTGGTACCTCAGGTAATTCGTTCCGGAGGTACGTACTTAACCTGAAACTATTATTAACCTGAAGTACCACTTTAACTAATGGGGCCTCCTGCTGCTGCTGCGCCGCTGGAGCACGATTTCTGTTCTCATCCTGAAGCAAAGTTCTTAACCTGAAGCACTATTTCTGGGTTAGCGGAGTCTGTAACCTGAAGCGTATGTAACCTGAGGTACCACTGTATACAGATTCAGCGCACAGAATTTGTGTAATTGGAGGAGGAACCTGTTCCCTTGACGTTGCTGGATGTTGACCACCATCTCTGACCCATTGGCCATGCCCAGTGGCGTAGCGTGGGGGGTGCCAGGGGGGCCGGCCGCACCGGGCGCAACATCTGGGGGTTAGGGTTAGGGGGTGCAAATCCACGGGTTAGGGGGCGCAATCCACGGGTTAGGGGGCACAAATTGCTTGCCTTGCCCTGGGTGCTGACAACCCACGCTACGCCACTGGCCATGCCTGCATGGGCTGATGGGAGTGGGAGGCCCCGCAATGCCACAAGGACCACAGGCTCCCTCATCCCTTGGCTAATTGATCAGAAATGTAATATAATGGGAATGAGAGGTGGAGAACAGCCATGCTCTGTGAGACTGGAGTGGTGAGAGTCGAGGTTAAACATTGTGAGGGCACAGTGGAAAAAGGTGGGCCAAGGAACACATTTTCTCTCAAATGTGTCCTTCTCTGCTCTCTATTCTTCAGGCAAACTTTTGCAATGTTTTAGCTGCCTCAAATTAGTGATAAATTGGCAGGCACACCCACGCACACATTACTGTACAGTGTCAGCTGGCAGAGTGATTGGAATAGAAGCTGTCAGCATTTTGTATTACACCCCCCCTTTCACTGCCACCCCTGCTTTTCGTGTGTGCAAGAGATTCATAATACATAAGGGCCTATTGGCTTTATGCAGCATAAATGATTGATATCCTCCAGCAACTTCACAGCACACTCTACTGCAGTGGGTTGGTTGTGTGGACTTTTGATGTGGGAGAGCTGCACCTTGAAATCTAAAAGGAAAGGAGCCATTACAACTACTTGTGTCTGCGTGACAGAGAAAGAAAAGGCGGGGGAGGGGGGGAGAGAAAGAAAAACCCATTGTGATGCAAAGCATAACAGTCAGCTAAGAATTTGCACTTGAAATGCTTTGAACCTGGTCTGAGATGTTGATTTAGTCCATGGTTGATTGGGTTCCATGCATGAAATAATGTAAAAAATCAAAAGCCTGGATCACTTCTTAGACAAGCTGGCTGCTAAATCCCATCTTCTTGAGGGTTGCTTGAGAAACATAGAATTTTCAGATATTATTATCTGGAGAAGGGTTATCCGCAGGCCTCAGTTGAGGAATTTGCTTATTTGCATTGTAATCCTCTATATGTTTACTCCAAAGTCTTTCCTTTTGAGGATGCCTTCACAAGGCAGTTTATTGTGCAAACGATGTTCTCATGTATGCAGTGTTTGAGCAGTGTCTACAAGGCACCACCTTCTTCAAAATACCATATTCCTCAACCCACTCCCCAATTTAATCCAGTGTTAAGGTTTCCTTGTCTCCCCCCCTAATTTATTGGATTTTCCATGAAAACATTAAGCCAGTATTAAATGGGAAAATAATAATAATGCAGCACACAGAGAATGGGACTTCCTCTCCTCTCTCCATGCCACCTTCAAATTCTGTTCCTGAGGGTCCCTCCTACATGGGGGGGGGCACTGAAGGAGAGTGAAGACAAGGAAGAAGTTCAATTGGACAAGCAGATGCTTGCTGCATAAGCGGGGTGGCAGCATCGTATACGGCCCCGTGTTTTTTCTCCTTCTCTTTCTTTACCACATGTGTTGTTGCGGGATGAGCATAAAAACCCTCTTTCTGATTAACATGTTTAACACTGGTTTCCCCACTAGCTTAGGCACCCTTTGCTTTGACATGCACCGGGGTTCCTACTTTGCCACCTTCCAAATTATAGCAGATTTATCGTAAGTAGCCATGATCTAATCAAGTTTGATTGAAAAGCCATTAATATGGGATTGAAGAGCAGCAAGATGTGCATTGGGAAGGAAACACCACCTGTCTCCTGTTGGAGGAGAATGGTGTTGAAGTACCAGCCAGAGTAGGCAGTACTGACCTAGACAAATCAGTTGTGGGGGAAAAGGCAAATTCCATACCTAGGGTTCATTAGGAGAGGAACTGAAAATAAAACTGCCAAAATCATAAGAACATTATACAAATTTGTTGTATGACTGCATTTGGAATACTGTGTGCAGATCTGGTCACCTCGGCTTAAAAAGGATATTGTCAAGTAGGCAAAGGTTCAGAAAGGGGCAGCCAAAATGATCAAGGGGGTGGAGCAACTCATCTATGGGCAAAGGTTGCAGTAGCTGAGCCTTTTTAGTTTTGAGAAAATGTAAGTAAGAGGAGACATAGTCTAAAAGTTATAGGGTAGCAGGTGATGTGAGAGACCACTGCCTGAGAGATGGTTCCTTTCAGACTAGACAATACTGGGCTAGAGGGGCAAATGTTCTGTCCTTAAGGCACCTTCTTAGGTGATGGAGGCAATTTTTGTCCGTGTTGTCTCTGTCTTTAGTTGTGCTTCAAAGGCCTGCAAAACTTGATCAGAAGTGATAGCAGCATCAAAAGAAATGTGTTCATGCCACAGGCAACAATGGCTCTGATAAGACTTCTGGCTCTTCTAGCCTGTCTCCAGCCTTGCTATAGGCTTCCTTTGTTCCTCTTTTAATTATAGTCTCGTCCAAGTCTTCTAAAAGGGTGGTTGGAATATGTTTGCCCAACTCCTGAGAGAGCAAATGGGACTGCAGGTGGGAAAGAGGAAAAATTGAAAGATCCTCTTGCGATGTTGCAAAAGCAAAACAAAACACCAAGCTATTTTGAATTGGAAAATACCAAACAGAAGGGTGTGCATGTTTGGATGTGCATTCAGGATGGAAGCTGAAGCTGCTTATTTTCTTCTTCTTCCCGAACTTGAGTAACGTATAACTTAGTCTGCACGTTTAATTTCCTTCTCAGATCTTTGTGATGAAAATGGAAAACACCAAACCCTATAAAACAAACACACACGCACACATCCTAAACAAGCAGCGAAACCTGGTTGAGTGCCAGCCCTTTTAGCATCCAGCTTTAGCTCCAAGTGAATACATTACAGATGTGTTATAAGATCCCAAAATGAAGGCTTTACAGTGGAAATGCTGACAGCCCCCTAAGCGGAACAGCACACTGTAATTAGCGTTCTTCGGTGAATGTGCCAAATGAAGCCCAGCAGTGCTAAATGCAACAGCGCAAGCTTTTTGTTGTACAGCTGTATTAGGATGTGCATTCTGACAGTAAATCGCACTCTGTGGAACGTTGTGTGTGCTGCTATTCTTCCACAGATCTAACTGTTACCACTTGCAATGGATGAAGGGTGAGCAAGCACACACCTTTTTCTGTCCAATTCATCTGTAAGGTAAAGGTAAAGGGACCCCTGACTATTAGGTCCAGTCGTGACCGACTCTGGAGTTGCGGCGCTCATCCCGCTTTACTGGCCGAGGGAGCCGGCGTACAGCTTCCGGGTCATGTAGACAGCATGACTAAGCTGCTTCTGGCGAACCAGAGCAGCACACGGAAACGCTGTTTACCTTCCAGCCAGAGCGGTGCCTATTTATCTACTTGCACTTTGATGTGCTTTTGAACTGCTAGGTTGGCAGGAGCAGGGACCAAGCAATGGGAGCTCACCCCATCGCGAGGATTCGAACCGCCGACCTTCTGATCGGCAAGTCCTAGGCTCTGTGGTTTAACCCACAGCGCCACCCACGTCCCTAATTCATCTGTAGCAGCTTGTATTTAAAACTGTAGGGCAGCCTGACAGGTCTTGTTTCTAGAGCAGGGCAGGCCAGCATGCAGCCTGAGGGCCACATGTGCCCCTCAAGGCCCTTTTTGACAGCCCTCTGCAGCATTTGACACACATACCCCAGCCCTCAAGCTGCCTTCTCAAAGCTGGGTAAGCAAAGTCTGTCCTTTGGGAGGGAGGTGTGCGGGCTCTGACAAGGTCTTAAGAGTCCTCTGGCTTCCTCCCCAAAGTCTAGTTAGGACTTGCTCTGAACCAGCTTTGGGAAGAAGGTAGGACGGCTCTAGGACCTAGCTGGCTTTTGGAAGGCAGCACGAGGGCTTTAGGGCTTTCACATTTTGGTCTTGTGCTGCCTTGTACCCGTGCAAAAAGGCAGTGTATGGTCTGCAGGTTCCATGTCAAAGTACTCTTTCAGCCCACTTGGTATGAAAAGTTGGGCCGCCCTGGTCTAGAGTGTGCTTGTAGTGTGTCTGCAGCATGGCTGATTCCTATAAACTGCCAAGTGCCTGTGCTCTCTGCTCACTTTTCACCCATCCTGCAGGGCATGGCAATTCCACAGGTATTTCAGGCTGTGCAGTCAGGACCGTTAATTGACCAAACCACTAGTTTGAGTAAGTCTGTGCACAGCTCATCAAAGATTGGAAGGGAATATGACAGAGTAGCCTGTGGGAGTACATGTTCATTTTTTGTATCCCAGTGTAGTCTCTGGTCAAATAGATTTTGCGGGGTTTTGAGGGTCCAGAGGTAGTTGAGTGACCTGTCATTTTGAGTGAAATGACAGAAATGCCTGACTGCTAGAAAGATGTCTCCTAATGTCTCACAGACCTTGTTAAAATCAAGCATTGAAAATGAAGTAATCACATTCCCTTCCAGGATGGCTAAGCACTTCATGAGTTGCACATGCAAAAAGTAATTTGCCCATATGTTACTGATGTATGCATAACTTATTTGGTGCATTTGAGAGGCATATCTGTTGATTACAGTGAACACGGTCTTTTCTTACTGAGTTAAGGAATGAAATTATTGATTGCATTAAATTCTTCGACCTGGAGGCATGTGTGTTACGGCTACAAATCTTGGTGTATGGTTGGGATTTGCCAGGAATATTTGTGTGTTGTAAAGCCTGTTGGATATTGCCTGTCTCTGGAGTAGGTGGTGAAGGGAGGGGAGTGACTATGGGCTAGTTTAATGAAAATGCAAAAACAATTCTGAAAATGGCAGCTGGTTCCCCCATGCGAGAACAGCCTGGTTCATCTAACATCTTTTTCATATGCCCATGTATCTCATTGCATGAAGTAATTTGATGGTGCAGGGTGCCTGCGAGAGTTTGTGATTTTCTGCTTTTGCCTAGTATGTGGGAGGCCAGCAGTATTACTAGCTTTGGATTTCTCAGGGAGAAGCCGGCCATTCATTTCAAGTGAGCTGTCTCTGTAGCATTATATAGAATAAGGAACTCTTGTGATTTCTCAACCTTTTCCTATTTGAGAATATATATGTTGAGGTGAGTTGAGCAGAGCTATACACAGCATTCCAAATGCAGTGGTGCCATACATTTACATAATGACATTCTGACACTGGCAGTTTTATTTTCAGTTCCTTTCCTAATGATTGCTAGCATGGAATTTACCTTTTTCACAGCTGCCTCATACTGTGACAACATCTTCCCCAAGCTCCACTATGACTCCCAAGATCTCAGTCCTGCTCAGTTAGTAGAAGTTCAGACCCCATGAGCGTATATGTGAAATTAAGATTATTATTTTTTTGTTCCAACACGCATCACTTTACACTTGCCTACATTAAAATTGCATTTGCCATTTTCCTGCCCATTCATAGTTTGCAGAGGTCCTTTTGGAGCTCTCCACAATCTCTTTTTGTTTTAATAACTCTGAACAATTTAGTATCATTAGCAAACTTGGCCACCTCACTGTTCACCTGTGATTGTTTAATCAAGAAGAAGTTTAATGAAGAAGTTTAATGAAGAAGTTAAAATGCACAGATCTCAATACTGATCCTTGGAGGACTCTCAATCAATCAAATCTTTATTACGGCCATAGATCAGCATAAGGGTACAATCATTTAAAACCTGAAAAAATGATTTGTAAAACTAAAAAGAATTAAAAGTCTGTAAAAATTTAAAGGAAGCTAGGAAAGTCTAAAAGAAGGGTTAGGAACATTAGACGGGAGTGGCAAATCATAAGAGGTTAGTATATATAAGACTATAGCTATCAATCTACAGAGCACTCTGATATGAGTGCTCATTAAATCTAGTTTGTGGCACAGGTCATTGTCTGACGAATGCAGAATCTGGCAACACTGTATGTTGTGGCAGGGTTGGTATCTGAAAGCAACAAGAAGGTATAGAATTGTCCTGTGCACACCTTGCAGCAGTGTTGGAGGACTCTAATTTCTACACCCTTCCATTTTGAAGAACTATCCCTTTATTCGTACCTAACCACAAGAGGATCCACAGTTACCTCTTAGCTCTTGCTTGCATGGCTGTATGAATACATCCTTCAGAAATACATACTGGTAGAAAGAACAATGCTTGTGTTTAATTTTCTGAAAATCTCATTTGAAAAGATATGCTCATTTTGCAACAGGGTGGGATCTTTATCTTCTTCTTGGCTTTTTCTTTCTTGCTGCAAGGCATCCGGCACAAGAGAATATGAACCCTATGACACAGGGGTGGAGAGAAGGAAAAGATTGGCAGCAGGTTTTGACACCCTTTTCCCTTTAGGCCACTAGTTTGAATCCAAGCTATCTATGCTATTAACATATGAAGAAAGGACTTAGGAAATTCTATTGGAATGGGAAATGATCTTGCGAAAAGAAATGCTGTTGTAACCAGGCACCTTCTTGGGTAAATCTGGGCAGTCGGCTCCCATGGGCATCTTTAGGTGTTCCTTGAAGCTGGTTAGCAAGGCTAAGTGTGGGAGACTTTCCTTGTTTTGGAAGGCTGGAGTCCCTAGAGGACAGCTTTTAATAACCGCGAAGATTAATAACTGTGTCACCCATCCCCTACAGGCTTTTTGCAGATGTGGCAAAAGATATAACCCAACTATTGTAACTAAAAACAGAAGAGTCAACATTCAGTCTAGTAAAATCTTGCAAATAATGTTGTTGGAGGAATAATGTATGTGCACCATAAATAAAAGCCAAACACCACTTTGCTAAAGCACAGGGGAAAGGAGCATTGACAACATCGTGGCGCAACTCTATAGGAAGCCTTTTGCTAGCATTTATTAATATATTTTCTGCCATTCGCTGTTCTTCTGACCCAAGCCTACATGAATTGCTCCCTCATGTATTTGCTACTTTGCCACTGTTTGGCAGGCAGGATTCAAGACCCAGATTGGCAGTACATGAATGTGTGTGATGCAATGGGCAGGTTATTAGGTCTGGGTGTACAAGTCTCGGGTTCATATTTTTGCTCTTCATGTATAAAGCTAATTGGCTGGGCTTGGTTAAGCTATTTTATCCAGTCTCTAATTGCAATTGTGTGATTGCATGAAGTGATTTTTTTAAAAATCTGCTGGTAATATGTTTAGAAATAACTCTTACCTGGCTGGGAATATTGGATTCAGAGGCTTCAGGCAAAGGAAGTATGAGTCCTATAACCTTAAAGGAGGAATGCAGGTTGCGCTGTGGTCTAAACCACTGAGCCTCTTGGGCTTGCTGATCAGAAGGTTGGTGGTTCAAATCCCCACGATGAAGTGAGCTCCCGTTGCTCTGTCCCAGCTCCTGCCAACCTAGCAGTTCGAAAGCATGCCAGTGCAAGTAGATAAATAGGTACTGTTGTGGTGGGAAGGTAAACAGCATTTCCATATGTTCTGGTTTCCGTCATGGTGTTCTGTTGTGCCAGAAGCAGTTTAGTCATGCTGGCCACATGACCCGGAAAGCTGTCTGTGGACAAATGCTGGCTCCCTTGGCCTGAAAGCGAGATGACCCATAGTCGCCTTTGAATCTGAATGTTTTTACATATCTCTTGGGGAAGCTACATCAGACACGCAAGAGGGATTTGGGTGGGACCAGCGTGGTCCATTGCTTTTTTATCTAACCTCCCTCCCAGTATTTCCCATGCTTTTCTGTTGGTTCCAGTTACTGTGATAGTTCTATAAATCTCCTTCTCAAAACACTGGCTACGGACCAGCTGCTGCTGCTGCTGCTGCTGCTGCTGCTGCTGCTGCTTCTTCTTCTTCTTCTTCTTCTTCTTCTTCTTCTTCTTCTTCTTCTTCTTCTTCTTCTTCTTCTTCTTCTTCTTGTTTTGTTCTACACAGAACCTACTAAATATGTCTGTCATCTGCATCAAGAGAACAGCTCTTGACACTTGATGGCATCTTTGCTGATTATGTGCATCTTCCAGTCTTCACTGAAACAATATATATTCACACACATGCACACAAATTGAAGCTTGTGGTTACATGAAGTTGAATTTAATCTGCAGGAATCTCATTTTTTCTCTCTCTCTCTCTTTTTGACTAGGTGACCTTGGAGAAAGTGCTGGGAATCACCGTCTCTGGAGGCAGAGGATTGGCCTGTGATCCAAAGAGTGGTCTCGTTGCTTATCCAGCTGGGTGAGTCATTGAGGGTGTTACACAATGAATGCACATTGTCAGCCTAAAGGTACAGCTTATGCCAAATCTGTCATGTAGCAGAGTGATGCATTTTATAAGAGCCTCATAAAACTCCCTCCAATTATGAGGAACATCAGCAGGGTAGGTTTAAATTGCTGCAAGGAAGACTCTTTACCTATCATAACTAATTAAATTATTCTCTAGGGTTCCTCCTCTAGCTCTTAGCTAAGTGTTAATTTTTTAAATATAATAATAATTGGATTTGGTACTATGCTGAACATGGACATGATGAAAATGTGAAAATTAGATGGATTCTGGCCTCCTGTTCAATCAGAAGATGCTCCATAAGGCTGCTGGGTAGTTTTGTGATATGTGAAGTTTCACGGGAAGTGTTTCCTTTGTTCATGCAGAGAGAGAGAACCTGGCCACTCTTTTGATTCTGGAGCTTCCACTGTTCTTTCCAGCTTTTATTTAAGTGGGTCCAAACGATTCTTATTATCTCAATAATAGTGTAGAGATAAGCACTAGTATGTATCTTGGGTTGGCTTGTTCTCAGTAAGGGTTCGATGCAGTGGCAAAAGCTTCCAGTGATGACTGTGCAGTGCTGCTTTTGTTTGCCCTTTCTGAGTGAATCTTCCGTTAAGATTTATGTACACGAGAGGGAACTGGAATAGCCCTGGGTCCCACAGGCCTCTGAAGCAGAGGCAAGGCTCTTCCCACCTGCCTTTTCCTTTCCAAGCTCCTAAGGACAACAAGCTCGCTCACCCCTTTGAGGGAATTCAAACTGGCTGTGCCCTTCTTATAAGGAACCGTATCTTTGCCTGCTCCCTGTTTTGGCAAATGGGGATGCAGGCCGGGGCTTGGGCTGTGCTGGTGGCGAAGCCGATGGAGCCGACGGTGGGCTTCCCTCGGATCCGCCCCTTGCCCATTTAAGCAGCCAGCACCTGGGGCTCAGCCTGTTTGTTCCTGCACCGGGGTTCCCTGCCCAGCCACCCTTGGTTTAAGCTTATAGCTGTGGCTATGGTGGTCGCCATCCTTTAAGGTGCTGGGTAGGAATTTGCCCATTGGGCTAATTGGCACCGACCTGGTGGTTCTGCCTACCACATAGCAATCGTCACAACTGGTTGGGCATCGGGGCAATCCTTTGCTTTGGATGGAGGGGGAGTTGTAGACTCCGCCTGCCCCTCCACACGCTGGGGTATCCTCTTAAAGGGATCTGGCAGTAGTGGTCATGTCCGCATGCTCAGGTGGGGCCTGGGCTGAAGGCACTCCCCCAAGCAGTGGTCCCTGCGGGGGTCACCCTATTTGATATAAGTCTTAAGACTTATATCTGGATTGACCACGCGTCACTTCCGTGGGCGAGCCAGAAGTATTTAGATTGCCCCATGCCCAAACCTCTTTCAACTATTCTATAAAGTTGGAGCCTGTTCTGACCGAAAACCAGTCTCCTTTATCTCTTATTATTTGGGTTGGGGTATGGGAAGTCTGATGCCTGGTCATGCAAACATGCTGGGGTATAACCATGGAACTGAACAACTGTCTCTGGTGCTGTTGGACCTTGTCATCTTCGGCAGAGTGATGCTTTGGACAGTCAGACACAAATGAGGACAGGTGGCAAACTCCCTCTTCCCCTGGGAGACCTGATGCTTCCTGCTCCATAAGTGGGGAATTGAGAGTTTAAGAGGGGTGAAGTACGTAAGTCCATGTTGGAGGCAGATCTCTGGGATCTTCAGGAATGCCTGAATACAGCTTCCTTGTATTTTTATCATGTGCATAAGGGAACAGGAGCTGGAAAAGCTGACAAAGGTGATGCTGAGTGCTTAACAGTGATTCTAGAGCTTGATAGATATTTAGTTTGTTTTGGCATTTAGTTTTGCTAATGCATCTGGGTGCCTATAATTAGTTTGGAGTGGGAAGAGAAGAAATCGAGGCCAATCTTAGAAAGCTGCCGGTTTGGCAACAATATGTCTATTAATGCGGGTAGCACAGCAATCATTTTTGTCATAGCTAGGCTTGCCATGTGACTGCCGTTGAGAGGAGCTTTTGTCACCCTGTGTGGTTTTTAAGCTTACAGTCAGAGCTTAGCGATATTTAATTTGCATACATTTAAACGAGCTACTGTACAATTTGCTCACATGCTGCCCCCCCCAAAAAAACCTGCTTCCTAGGATGCGGCTGTGGAATCTGAGGTATGGGTGTAAGAAAAGGGCTTGGTATGAGTACTACTGTCATCTACAAGTGCTTAAAAATTAAAAGCCACCAAGATATTCCAGGTCCAAGCCAAAACATCTACCCATGGCATTTCTCTGCTGCTCTTTTAAAGTTCTGCAAACCCTTTACACGAGAGTTGCCATCTAAATGCTGAAAATGTTAAATTTGAGGTGGAACTGGAGGTGTCCTCACTTTGGATGTTTGCGGGAAGCTAGAGGAATGCTGATAAGATCACAAGATAAAAACAGCCCACTGTTAGAGCATGGAGGAGATGAAAGAGAGCCCTGTAGCAAATCTAAATGAGGCAAGGCCAAGCGTACTGGAATCTTCCATCTCCCCACCCCAAAGGAAGTGTGCAGGAATCAAAATTTTGTGCTTGCTTTGAAGCCATGTCTGATATCCCTTGTTCTTGCCTTTTGGAGAGATGATGGCTCTGGCATGTCTTGCTTCTGCTGCAAACATGGGTTTTTTTATTTAGGTGGATTGTCCATAGCAATAAGGTGGAGTATTCCCTGCCATCATTATTGCAGTCATCCAGAATGCCTTGTTGTTTTCTCAATTATTTATGAATGGCTTTTGACTACGTGTTGTTGAAGGCATAGAAAGAGCACTGCTGGATCAGGCCAAAGGCTCATCTAGTCCAGCATTTTGTGCTTCTCACAATGGCCAACCAGATGCCTATGGAAAGCCTGCAAGTAGCATCTGAGCATAATAGCACTCTTTTCATTCCCAGAAACTGGTTTCGCTTAGAATATTATGCATTTGCTATTATAAAAGTGTGATGATTCTTAGCCTTACTAACTGAGTATCTGCTCACAGTAGATTTTTGAAATATGGAAGTTTTAAATGCTGGAGAGGTGGTTGCTTTACTGCTTTGAGCTGTGGCGCAGTTTTGCTTCAAGTCAATGTTTCTTTTTGATTCTCTCTCAGTGAGCATGTATGCAGCTTCCTTCCCCTACACAGTAATATTTAGGTTGCAGTAGAATGGCAGGAATTCTTTGTTTTCCATTTGATAAGCCAGCATGTGTTGCGGGTGCGTGTCCTTCCTTTGTATTGTCTTAAAAATTCAAGCTAATGGCACTTTAACAAAGCGTGGGGAAACTGCAAAATTCTGCTGCAGCTTTTGGCTTTTTCAGAAGTGTGAAACTGGTAAGAGGAATTTCCTGTGAAGTTTCTCTGAGGCATTTCCTGTGAAGTTGCATATCTATTAAACAAAAACTAATTTGCTGGCAATTTCCATCACCAGGAAGAACGTATGCCAAGTCTGAGCCTAATAAGTAGTGCCAAAACATGAATTTTGACTCTGTTTGAAATGATTTGGGGAAGTTATAACAAAAAAAAAAAATCCTTCCAGTAGCACCTTAAAGACCAACTAAGTTAGTTCTTGGTATGAGCTTTCGTGTGCATGCACACTTCTTCAGATACACTGAAACAGAAGTTTCCAGACCCTTCTATATAGTGAGAAGGTGGGGAGGGGTATTACTCAGAAGGGTGGTGGGAATGGGTGATGGGCAGATAGCTGTGATGAGCCTGTTGACGACTCTTAACAACTGCAATAGGTATTACATGAAAAAGCAGGGGGTGAGAGGGTGAAAAGTGGCTTTGTCATGTATAATGAGATAAGAATCCAATGTCTTTGTTCAGGCCAGGTTTCTCCATGGTTTTAAGTTTGGTGATAAGTTGCAATTCAGCAGCTTCTCTTTCCAGTCTATTTCTGAAATTCCTTTGTAGTAAAACAGCTACTTTGAGATCTGTGTTGGGGAAGTTACCGTATGTGGTTAAACGATCCTGCTTAATGGAATCAAGGTGGTATCTTTCCCCCATGGCCCATTGCATAGGGTTCCTGTCTGAAGCCTAGCCCTTCTGTGCCTTGGCTGAACAGCCGCCTGCTTCCATGCTATGCCTAGCTGCTTTGTGATGCTGATAAAGTTTGCCACTGTCAAGACAACGCTTTGTGTTCAGTTTATCCTCTGCAGTTGTATTGGCCCAAAACACACAAGAGAAACAGTTTGCAGACCTAATTGGGTTGCAAGGTCAGTTTGTTTTATTATCTTGTTCTCAAAGGATTTATACCTTCTTGGCAGTATGCAGGGGGGAAAGAAAAAGGGGGGAAACGTCATTGGCTTCTGTCACTGGCTTCTCTTGAGTGTTCATTCTGAGGCTTCCTTTAAACTCTCTCTCTCTCTCTCTCTCTCTGGCAATGGGAAGCAGAACACTCATTCTTCTTGATGTGCATTTTGCTGTCCTGAGCCAGAGTACAGTGTCCTTGGCCCTGCATGGGTGCCTGCCATATAGCTCTTAGCATATGCTTCAGTTCTGATCTGTTCGTCTCCAGATACCCTGCTAGTTGACTCAACATTAATTTAAATCATAGGGCAGTCTCCAGATTCAACTCCCTTGCTGCTCTAGCCAGAGGGCTAAATTATGTAACAGTGCTTTATTTTTTACTGTGTTTGAAAGCACCAATTTTTATTTAACTGTTAACATGGATCGATCCTTCAAAAGTCTCAAATCTCATGAAATTACCACCAAAATAATGCTATTTTGCTGTTAGATTTATTTCTGTTTTCTCGTTTTCTTTAAATGTATGTGAGCTGCATTACACTTGAATACTGTACTGGCTTCTGCTGAATAAAAGCGCAAATCCTAATAAAACTAGATTTGCAAGCTATATTTGTTTTACACACAGCTGTTAAATGTCAGGTGGGCAATATTGAGGTTTCTGGGTTCAGTAACAGCATCTGTTGGGGAAACTGCAGCCCCCCCCCCCAATATTTGCCACCTCTGACCTTCTTGGGGATCTGGCCCTCCTAACTATTAGACTCGAACTTGAGCCACGGAGTGTTCATGTGCATTACTTACAAAAGACAGTCCTCTGTTTGAAGGATTGTCCCGTTCAAGTCCATATTAAAAATACAGACTCCTTAAGAAGGGAGATCATGATCCTTGAATTTGCCCATCAGCAGGACAGTGGACAGAGGAGGCACAGAGGTCACTTTATCACAGTCTTCCCCTCTATATTGATGTATTTATGTTCTAAATTACAGTAAATATTTCCAAATGTGCAACTATACATATAAATTAGCACATACAGACTTTTATGCAAATCTGCCCTCTCATCTCTCTCTCTCTCTCTCTCTCTCTCTCTCTCTCTCTCTCTGTGTGTGTGTGTGTGTGTGTGTGTGTTGCATTTCTTCTCTTTTGGTGATGTGTGAGTTAGGGTTGCCAAATTTCAAACAGTGAAAATCCGGACAGAAAAGTTGCTGAGCTGGCATGTATCTGGATTTCCCCAGACATTTGCCTGATTACTGCCCAGGCACTGCTGCCGACTGGAGTGTTTCGGATACGTCTGGGAAAATCCAGATGTATGGCAGCCCTAGTAAGTGGCCTCTTATTGAGCCCTACTTCAGAGTCTCCAGGTAAAGGACTAAATTCTGAAGGTGAGGAGACGGCATCGAGAATCCTGGTGCCAGAAGCTGACCCACCATGCACCACACCTTTTGGTTCCCAGATTTTGCTGTGCAAGTGTTTGGTTCAGAGCCTCTGGGGAATTCTCTGCAGTCCTATAAGTGCTTTTCTCTCAGCCCCCTGAAAGCATTAAGTTATTTCTCAAGATCTGCATGCAGGCTTAATTCTTCTGTGCCCAACACACAGTTTTCTCTTCTCTTTTCCTCTCCTCTTTTATGTGCCTGTTTTGAAAAATTAGAGAAGTGATTGGCTTCCCATGACTTCTGTTAGTTCCCTGTACTTAAGCTCTTTGCATTTTTGTGGTTGGGTTTGTATTAATAATGAGGCACATCAGTATGGCATGTGTGTGTCTTAATTATACACAAGTGACAAATGCCTTTTAGACAGTTCCCCATCCCTGGAATATTGTGTCAGTTCTTCTGTGGACTCTGGTGGATGCCAAAGGCTGAACTCATTTACTCACATATGTTTTGGAGCCTGTAAATCCTTTCAGCACCTCTGGCACCTGCTGTCTCTGGGATCTTAATAGCCCAGATTATTACGATCCTAGGTCCCTCCTCCTCTGGTGCCAATGTGATGCCCACACCCTTCTGGCTCCACCTTCCTGTGCATAGGAAATGCCAGTGGGATCTCAGGAATGCTGAGACCAGTAGGTTTTAAGAGCAATCCCCTTTTAAAAACACAACTGTTAAAAAAATGTATCCAAGAACAGGCCTTTAAAACTTGTTGTGAATCTTAATCCTTCCCCCTCTATAACAGGCATAGGCAAACTCAGCCCTTGAGATGTTTTGGGACTACAACTCCCATCATCCCTAGCTAACAGGACCAGTGGTCAGGGATGATGGGAATTGTAGTCTCAGAACATCTGGAGGGCCGAGTTTGCCTATGCCTGCTCTTTAAAATCTCTTAACCCTAAAATACCTTATTTATAGTACCTCCTAGCTATATGCTGCCAAAAATATTTTGAACTTCAAAATATTATTCCTAGTATCACTGAAGCTGCATTTGCTAATTTTTGTGCAGCAATTCAGGACACATATATTGCCATATACAAAATTTTACTTCCAAATGCTACAGGCTTCAGATTTTTTAAATCCAGAACAAGGTGCAAGCAAGCCTGCCTGATTTGTGCTACCAAAAGTTGATACTGGTGAAAGGTTAGTAGTGGTGCTGAGTTAAACTTGGAAAAGTAGGAACTGTCTTTGCTTGCCTATTTTATTAAACAGTGCAGTTGGTGCTCTCCATATGTTGGAATACAGCTTCCATTATCCAATTATCCCATGGTGGCTGGGACTGCTGGGAGTTGGAGACAAAGGCCATCTTGAAGCCAGCATGCTGGTTCCCCCTGAGATGGAGGATGACCCAGGAGGGCTCTTGTTATGTTCCTAAGTTGCTTCTCTTTTTTAAAATAATAATTTTAGCTTGCTTGCAGTTCTCTAATTCTTCTCCCCCCGCACCCCTGTTCTGCCTCATGCATGCACTTGTGTTGTGTGTGTGTTTTGTTGACATCGCTGCTGAGATTCCGTATCCTAGAAACAAGAAGTAAAACAAAACTAAGAAACCCTCTGAGATTGCTGCAGAAAAATACAAAAAAAAGAAAAAGTGTAGCAGGAATGCCAAGCCAGATGGGGGGGGGGGGTTCATACACCATGGTTTTATTTGACTCTTTTCTTTTTCTTATGGAAACAAATCCTCTCATTCCATTGACCCCAACCCCCTTTTCCTACACCGATCATTAGCCAGCATGGTGTAGTATTTAAGTGTGGCAGACTAGGGTCTGGGAAACTGGGGTTCAGATCCCCACTCAGCCATGATGCAAGACTAGTTAACCATCTCTCAGTCTGATCTATCGTATACGGAGGTTGGAAAAATATTTTTTGAGGGGGGAGCATGGAGGCAAAGGAGGATATATATGTAATAGGTCTCTTTTCCATTTATGTGATGTTTTACTTGCTTTGTCTGGCAATTTGTAAGTTACCCACTGTGATGGGACGATGAGCTGCTTGTGCGTAAAATGCAAGTCCCTCAGAGTTTGATCAGGTTTTCAAACCTCTGCCTGTGACGGAGCCCCTCCAGCATGGCTGCGTCAATCACTAGTAGAATCCGAAAGTGGCTGCTTTCGGAAACGTTTCCAACATAAAAGCTCCTTAACGGAAACACGTCGTCTGGCCTCTCGGCGTGACAGTTTCCGTCGAGGTGTGGGTGTCCCTATAGGAGGTCCTGAGACCTCCCCACTGGTTTCGCTTGAAGCGTCTCTGAGCCATCCCTCCGACTCACTTTCCCTTGGAGTTCTTGCTCGCCCTCTACTGGTTCCCTCTTCCGCTGCTACTGCTCTCTCAACCTCAGGGAGCCTTTGCACCTGCGGCGCTTTAGATGTCAGTTCCCTGACATCCACCTCCCCTCCAGGGCCCCCTTCACCCCCTCCCGTCTCCTCTCCTACTGGCGGTGAGGAGGTAAAACCCCTGAAAGAACCTCCCTCATCTTCCGACGTCGCGAACACTTCCTTCCACTTGTTGCTGTTCCTACTCTCTAGGTACTCTTCGTCATCAGAGTCCACTCCATCTTCCAACTCCGACTCCGCGAACCCTTCCATTTCCTCTTCCTCATCGGTGGTGCCGAAATACTCCCTCCTAAACCTTGCTATAGGCTGAGGTTTCCTCGGGAACCTTTGGTGGAACGTTTCTGTTAAAACCTCGTCATTGACTTCCTCTGCACTTACCCAGGTGTTTTCTGACTCCGGTTCCCCTTCCCACGCCACCAAATACTCCACCTGATTACCCTTCCACCTGGAATCGAGGATTTCCGCTACATGGTTGCGGCGTTCCCTCTCTTCCAAGGCTGGTCCCCTGACGTGCTCCCCTTCACGTCCCCCCCTGTATGGTGACAGTAACGACCTGTGGAACACTGGGTGCAATTTCATGTGGTTGGGTAATCGGAGTTTGAAAGCTACCGGGTTGACCTGCTGAATCACCTCAAAGGGTCCCAATCTTCTGGGCCTCAGTTTCTTACAACCCCCTTTGAACGGCAACCCTTGGGTTGACAACCACACTTGATCCCCCACCCTTATGGTTTCACCTTCCCTTCTGTTCTTGTCTGCCTGCTTCTTATATTGTGCCTTGGCCCTTTCTAAGTTGAGCTGGAGCTGCTGATGGATGGCTTCCATCTCTTCTACAAAATGTTCAGCCGCTGGAACGCTCCATCTCTCCCCTCCTTCCCCTGGAAATGCCCTGGGGTGACACCCGTAATTAGCCAAAAAGGGACTCATCCCTGTGGACACATTCTCTGCATTATTGTAGGCAAATTCTGCCAACGCCAACTTTTCGACCCAATCGTTCTCTCTGTCATTGACATAACACCTAAGATATTGTTGAAGAATGCCATTTGCCCTTTCCGCCTGCCCGTTGGTTTCAGGGTGCCGGGCAGTTGAAAAATTAACTTCCACGTGTAGCAAGCTCATGAGCTTCCTCCAGAACCTGGAAGTAAATTGTTTGCCTCGATCTGAGATCACCCTCGAGGGAGCCCCGTGCAACCTAAAGATATGTTCCACAAACAACTTCGCCGTTTCTTCCGCTGTGACTGCATGTGAGCATGCTACAAAATGGCACATCTTAGTTAACAGGTCTACTACTACCATGATGGCTGTTTTCCCCTTGGACCTTGGCAGATCCGTCATAAAATCTATTGATATCGCTTCCCAAGGCCGTTCTGGTGTGGGTAAAGGTTCTAATAACCCTGCCGGCGCCCTTCTTTCCCCTTTGGCTCGCTGACATTGGTCACACCCTCTTACATACTCCCTTACATCTTCCCTCACCTTAGGCCACCAAAATTCCCTGGTAACCAACCACATGGTTTTGTGTTGCCCAAAATGTCCCGCCGTGGGGCTATCATGCAACTGCTTGAGTACTCTCCCCCTCAATTCACCTTCGGGTATATACAGTGCCCCTTTGTAATACAATGCCCCATTTCTTTCCTCAAAACCTCCGGGGCTCTCGCCCTCCCCCCTGAGACCTCTGAGCTTATCCTGGGCATATTCATCATTTTCCGTTTCCTCCACCAGTTCCCGTTGCCCCACCAGCGCCGCCCCACACACCCAGCGGTCCTCCGGGATGACATGTCTCTCTTCGATCACCTCCTCCCCTTCCCAATATTCTGGTTTGCGTGAGAGCGCATCCGCCCTGACGTTTTCTGGGCCTGGCACATAACAAATCTCAAAGTTAAATTTGGAGAATTCCTGTGCCCATCTCACTTGTCGTTGGTTGAGCACTCGAGCTGTTCTCCAATACTCTAAATTTTTGTGGTCGGTGCACACTTGCACCTTGTGTTGTGCCCCAATTAATAAATGTCTCCACCTCCGGAATGCTTCGTGAATGGCAAGTAGTTCCCTGTCATACACCGTGTAATTCCTCTCGGACTTATTCAGTTTCCGCGAGAAGAATGCACACGGTCTCCACTCCGACGCACTCCTCCCCGGTTGAAGAAGGACCGCCCCTATAGCCCGGTCGGATGCATCTGTTTCCACTCTCATGGGTTTTTGTAAATCCACATGCAGAAGTTGTTCTTCCGAGGCGAAAGCCCTTTTCAGTTCTTCAAAGGCTCGATCCGCCTCCACCGTCCAAACAAATTTCTTCTTGCTGCTGAGGCAGTCGGTGATGGGCGCCGTCAAGTGGGCAAAGTTCTTGATGAACTTCCGATAAAAGTTCCCAAACCCCAAGAATCTTTGCACGTCCTTCTTGGTCTTCGGTGTCTTCCATTCCAGTACCGCTTGAACCTTGCCTGGATCCATGGCCAATCCCTTGTCTGACAAGCGGTACCCCAGGAATTCCACCTCCTTGGTATGAAACTGGCACTTCTCCAGTTTCACCCACAGCTGGTTGGCTTGCAGCCTGCCCAACACTTCTCGAACGTCCCTCACATGCTGTTCCTCATCTTCCGAATACACCAACACGTCGTCTAAAAAGGCCACACAGTTCTTGTAGAGCAAAGGTCCCAGAACGTGGTTTATAAAAGCTTGAAAACAGGCGGAGCCCCCTTGTAGACCGAAGGGCATAACGAGGTATTCAAAGGCTCCCAAAGGGGTAAACATGGTGGTCTTCCATTCATCTCCCTTCCTTATGCGTATCAGATTGTACGCCCCCCGCAGGTCCAGTTTTGTAAAAATCTTTCCCTTCCTTACTCTGGTCAAAATGTCGTCAATTCGGGGCATAGGGAAAGCCAGGGGCTCCGACACTGCATTGAGGGCCCTAAAGTCACACACCAGTCTCGGTTTGTCTGTGTTCTTTTTGTCCACAAAAAACACTGGGCTGCCCCCCACCGCTCGGGACTCTCTGATGAAACCTCGCTTCAAGTTTTTGTCAATGAACTCCCTCAGCTCCTGCATCTCCCTGTCTGACATGGCGTACAGCTTGCCTACTGGGAGTTGGGCCCCTGGGAGTAGGTTGATTTGACAGTCAAAGGGTCTATGCGGTGGCAGTTTGTCTGCTTCCCTTTCGCTGAATACGTTGCTCAGATCTGCGTATTGCGGGGGCACCTTCCCTTTGCCCATCACTTCCATCCCCGCTAGGGTGACTCTGTCTCCTCCCGAGACCTTCCCCTCCTTGCAGTGTTCTAGGCAATGCGCTGACCCAAAGGAGACCACCCTCTGATGCCAGCCCACTAGCGGATCGTGTAGCGCCAGCCAGCTCATCCCCAAAATGATGGGCGCTCCTCCCAGGATGGCCACATTAAACGCTATCTGTTCGGTGTGCCTTGCCACTCTCATTATCATCGGGACAGTCTGTTGGCTAACTTCTCCCCCCAACAGCTCTCTGCCGTCAATCGTAGTCACCTGCAAGGGGTTACTTAAAGGGATGGTCTGTATCTGGTGCTCAGCTGCAAACTCCTTACTCATGAAATTACAGGAGCTGCCTGAATCCAAAAGCGCCTTGACCTTTAGTGGGTGTCCGTTTGGCAGTTCTAGTAACACCTCTATCACTAAAGCAGGTCTGGGAGGTTCTGGCATGGGCACTTTCATTGCTCTTTGGCCTGGCTGCTGTGCCCCGACGGTGGCAGCCAGGCGTTGGCTTTTACTTGCTCCTTGCTTTCCTCTTCCTTTCCCCCAACAGCTCCTGCCATCCCTTGCCATTCCTTTCTTTGTGGGCAGACTCTGGCAAAGTGCCCTGGCTGTTGGCAGAGATAACATCTCTTGGCGCTCTTTCCCTCCTTCTTCCGCCCTTCACTGGGATTTGAAACTGCGCGCGCCCGCGCTGTTCCAACTTCCATCGGCTCTGCCGGCGGGAAAGATGGCTCTGGAATGTCTGGAATGCGGAACTCCCTCCAACGGTCTCCTTTCCCTTCCCGCCTTTCCAAAGCCCTCGCCTCCTGGCGCGCTCCTATGGCCAGCGCAGATTTGGTTAATTGGTCCATAGACTCCGCCCTGGGCCCCCGGGAAAGCTCATCTTTGACGGTTGAAGAAAGCCCCTCTTCGAAAAGCATTTGGATGGGCTCCGCCGATAGGTCCCACCCCAATTTATGAATCAGCATAGTAAATTCAGTCCAGTACTCACGGACAGATCTGCTTCCTTGCTGGCAAGCCATTAACTGCCTTCGCACCACCCCCTGCTCAATATCGCTGGAAAACATCAGGTCCATGGCACGAAAAAACTTCCTCGTGTCCTTTAAGATCTCATTATTCGCTGCCATCAGGGGTCTAACCCAATCTTTCGCCCCGGATTCGAGATGGCCAATCACATACGCCACTCGCGATTCCTCGTCGGGGAAGTCATCAAACTGCAAGTTTAGAGCGTATTGCATCTCTGTTCTAAAGGCATGATAGTTCCTGGGATCCCCCCCGAATTTCTGCACCAATCCTGGTACCTTTCTGGCGAGCGGGGTGGTTTTCTCCTTTCCCTTTTCTGCATCCTGAGCCCTCCTCTCCTCAAGCCTCGCCGTTTGCAGCGCCAACTGGATCTCCAACGCTCTGTACCTTTCTTCCAGGCTTGGACCCCCTCCAGCTGCTCCTGCACCCCCGGTTCCGGCTGGGTTGCTCATGATGCTTCTCTCTGCACAAGCTGGCTTTCGGTGACTTTCGGATTGCTGTGATGGGACGATGAGCTGCTTGTGCGTAAAATGCAAGTCCCTCAGAGTTTGATCAGGTTTTCAAACCTCTGCCTGTGACGGAGCCCCTCCAGCATGGCTGCGTCAATCACTAGTAGAATCCGAAAGTGGCTGCTTTCGGAAACGTTTCCAACATAAAAGCTCCTTAACGGAAACACGTCGTCTGGCCTCTCGGCGTGACAGTTTCCGTCGAGGTGTGGGTGTCCCTATAGGAGGTCCTGAGACCTCCCCACTGGTTTCGCTTGAGGCGTCTCTGAGCCATCCCTCCGACTCACTTTCCCTTGGAGTTCTTGCTCGCCCTCTACTGGTTCCCTCTTCCGCTGCTACTGCTCTCTCAACCTCAGGGAGCCTTTGCACCTGCGGCGCTTTAGATGTCAGTTCCCTGACACCCACATAGGCCTAAGTTGCATTCCAACAGCTGGGACCTTTCCACACTTTTGCTTGTCCCATGCCCAGAAACCATGGGTCCGAGCTCTGCTCCTTTCCCATGGAAAACCTGCTCTTTAGTGCTAGATTGGAGCAAATGTCAATCCAAAGAAAACCTGAATTGTCATTTGCTCCAATTGAATGGAAAAGAGTTGTTTGCCCATGGGGGAAAGGAGCAGGGCAAGAGGAAGTGCGGATGAGCCCTAGGAGAACATAATGCTGCTTTGAATACTGTTTAAACAGGGCATTGGCAACATGTCTTCTGTGGGCAGACATGCAGCCACAGAAGATTCCCTTAGTCCCTGAAATTAGGCTTGGAAGAATCATTCTATTGTAGGCAATACAGTAGGCTGCTGTGTGTACTTGGTTGTGCTGTGTGTGTTGTGCCTGTGTTTCTCCAGCTTGCAAATGTACCCATGGATCCCAAATGATTGTGTCTCTTAAATACTACATGGAAAGTAACTTCCATGGCCTCTTCCTATAAGTGGGTGTTGCTAACACATTAACCCTACTCTGATGTTCTTTGATCCCATGTCACTCAACATGGGAGCAAGGTGTGGGGCCCCACAGAGAAGCCATGACCTTGAGGTTGCATGTTCCTCTGCTCCAAGTGTGCTGTGCGAGCTTCTGTAACAAGACAGCCTTTGTGCATATAGCTGTACACACAAAGACTTCAATAATATCTGTAAGATGACAACATAGGAGCAGGTGAGGGGAGACTGGAATGAAATGACCCAGGACAGACTTTCATTGAAGACTTTTGAGAAGATACTTCTTAAGAGATAGAGGTGGCTTGGTGGATAGTGGTGGAACAGCTGGTACAGAAGGCATGTTTTTAGGGTGCTTGCTCAGCTTTGGCCAAAAACAAAACAGAACTGTGTCATGAAGGATTATGTCATAGAGCAGGAGTCCCCAACCTTCTTGGGCCGAGGACATATCTGGAAATTTAAGAAACTGCCATGGGCACCACAAAAATAACCATTTGACATAAGAAAGAACTGGTGATGCTATCCCCACCGACTCACACCAAGTAGCAGGCAGCAATATCTACACCCCCTCCCCAAGAAAACCCCCCACAGACAATGAAAAGCAGGCAATGCACCCCCAAAGAAGCAGGCAACCAAAAATACCACCACAAATCATTCTTTACGCGTGTGACATCACCCCACTCCAACTAGACTTCACCTGTCTCCATGAGTAGGCAGGTCAGTATTGAAATTTTCTACCGTTGCTTCTAGCTTGGATCTTTAGACAGAGCTGCAGGAGAAATCTAGCCCTTGAAGATGGGTCATGTCAGGGCACAAATCATGTGCAATGCTGGAACAAATGTCTGCAGTGTGCACATTGGACTTGGAAGGGGCAAGATCTTACTCTTCTTGATAAGTTCTGATACCAGCACGAGCTGCAGAATCACGGAGCAGAGTGCAAAGTGTCATGTGATCTCTTCCTCCCACTTTTTTCTCTCTCTCCCCCATCCCTCGCCCAACCTTCATTTCTATAATAACTTAGTTTTGTGCTGCTTAGCATAAACCTCCTGAACTTGGGTAGCTCTTTTCTCCTGAGTCATGGACTTCCAGGACCTGCAGTTTCTGAGCTTGGGAGGTGCATAGTAGGTCAGTCATAACCCAAGTCAGCCGGAAAATGACAGCCATCTGTGTCACAGCCAAGGCAGGGGGTGGGGTGGAGAAGTGGATACCACTCACTGTTTCTCCAGCCAGAAATCTGCTTAGCACATGTAGAGATGAAGTCTTAGTAGACTGAGCAGTAAATCTCATTGTAAGCTGAATGGTGGAGAGTTGTGTGTTGTTTTTTATTTCCTCCCAGCTGTGGCCATTGGTTTGTTCACAAATCCTTTTCAGCTGCGTGTGTGTGTGTGTGTGTGTGTGTGTGTATTTTCCATGGTCCTCCTTTTTAAAGAACCCCTCTGTTGTCAGCTTTCCTGGTATGTAGGTAATTGCATAATGGGCAAGACACGAAGGATTAGATAAATGGAAAATCAACTTCTTGGACAAGTTGTAAGATGCACACATCACGTTCTTAGATAAGAATAGTCTGAAAAGGCTTGTGAGGACTTTGTGTCACTGCTAATACTGCAGGAAAGAAATACTTTGCTTGGCTGAAACACAAGTAGCCATAGCCTTTTTTGCCTGTGTGAGGGTCCCGTGTCACAAACTGGGAGATAACTGATTGCATTTAGTTTTATTTCAGCACACATCATTTCTAATGTTTAAAAACAAGGGTCTTCAAAACACTTGTTTTAAAATCTGGATGTGTTCTCATGAATAAAAAAGAACACAACTTGTGATCCCTCATGTTGAATGAATTCCTCACGTTGAATTGTGGTTACTATGGGTTGATATGTGGTTACGTATCAACCCATGATGGGGTGGATGGCAAAAGTGGGGCAACTCTGGATTGGTCTGTCAGACAACAATCTTTATCATTGTCTAAAGTAATTGGAGGCTTAGGGTACATTCATATGTGGGGATTATTGCATTAGTTTTCCTTATTATAATGCTAGCAATCCTATCTCAGATTCTACACTGCATTACTTGTTGCATTATGCAACTGCAGCTTTTTGATCAATATACTGCCATGCCATGCTAAATTTTAAATGGTGGCAAAGAACTGTATGCCTGTTGTCTTTGTCCATGGAGTTTTCTTGGCAGGGATACTGGAGTGGCTTGCCGGTTCCTCCTCCAGGTGGATCACGTTTGGTCAAAACTGTCCACTATGACCTGTTCATCTTGGGTGCTCTGCTCGGCATAGTTCATAGCTTCTCTGAGTTCTTCAAGCCCCTTCGCCACGGCAAGGCAGTAATCCATGAAGGTTATGCTTAAAATTCTACAAGGAAGGCTCAAACAGTATGTGGACTGAGAACTCCCAGAAGTGCAAGCTGGATTTAGAAGAGGCAGAGGAACCAGAGACCAAATTGCATGCGCTGGATTATGGAGAAAGCTAGAGAGTTCCAGAAAGACATCTACTTCTGCTTCATTGACTATGCAAAAGCCTTTGACTGTGTCGACCACAGCAAACTATGGCAAGCTCTTAAAGAAATGGGAGTGCCTGATCACCTCATCTGTCTCCTGAGAAATCTCTATGTGGGACAAGAAGCTACAGTTAGAACTGGATATGGAACAACTGATTGGTTCAAAATTGGGAAAGGAGTACGACAAGGCTGTATATTGTCTCCCTGCTTATTTAACTTATATGCAGAATTCATCATGCGAAAGGCTGGGCTGGATGAATCCGAAGCCGGAATTAAGATTGCTGGAAGAAATATCAACAACCTCAGATATGCAGATGACACAACCTTGATGGCAGAAATTGAGGAGGAATTAAAGAACCTTTTATTGAGGGTGAAAGAGGAGAGTGCAAAATATGGTCTGAACCTCAACATCAAAAAAACGAAGATCATGGCCACTGGTCCCATCACCTCCTGGCAAATAGAAGGAGAAGAAATGGAGGCAGTGAGAGATTTTACTTTCTTGGGCTCCATGATCACTGCAGATGGTGACAGCAGCCACGAAATTAAGAGACGCCTGCTTCTTGGGAGGAAAGCAATGACAAACCTAGACAGCATCTTAAAAAGTAGAGACATCACCTTGCCAACAAAGGTCCATATAGTAAAAGCTATGGTTTTCCCAGTAGTGATGTATGGAAGTGAGAGCTGGACCATAAAGAAGGCTGATCGCTGAAGAATTGATGCTTTTGAATTATGGTGCTGGAGGAGACTCTTGAGAGTCCCATAGACTGCAAGAAGAACAACCGATCCATTCTTAAGGAAATCAGCCCTGAGTGCTCACTGGAAGGACAGATCCTGAAGCTGAGACTCCAAGACTTTGGCCACCTCATGAGAAGAGAAGACTCCCTGGAAAAGACCCTGATGTTGGGAAAGATGGAGGGCACAAGGAGAAGGGGACGACAGAGGACGAGATGGTTGGATAGTGTCTTCGAAGTTACAAACATGAGTCTGACCAAACTGCGGGAGGCAGTGGAAGACAGAAGTGCCTGGCGTGCTCTGGTCCATGGGGTCACGAAGAGTCGGACACGACTAAACGACTAAACAACAACAACAAAAAGAACTGTATGCCAAGATGCCACTCGAAATTTGGTCATGTGAAACTGCAGTGGAAAATTATTGGGATTTTCTGGGTTAATGGTGTTGCAATCAGATTTTTTTTTTCCCTGGGAGCAAATAACATAGAAATTAGCACCAAACTTCCACTGGATTTTGCTTTTACATCTTATGAAAGACCATACATAATGTGGAAATTATCAGGTAAAGAAACATAATGAAAATGAAATGAAGTGCTGTCTGGATGCAGCCACAGTCGGATACAACCCAGTGTCTGATGAAGGCTGTCCCTTTGGCCACGCTCTCCCTATGGACTCCCTTCATTGCCATTTACTACAATGAATTCTGAGGAGAGTGCTTTTGTATTCAGATTCTGCTTACAGGCTTCCCATAGGCATCTGGTTGGCCAGGCAAGAATGTTGGACTGGGTAGGTCTTTGCCCTGAACCAGCAGATCTTGTTCCCAGTGGCACTCCAGTACTCCAGTATTTACACTGGACTACAGTGTTGATGATGTGGGAATATCCTAGTAGAGCCAGAGACAGGCAGGATTTATCTTCTCTAAAAGGTGGCAATAGCAGCCCTTTCATTCATCGCATGAATGCGGTGATTGGAATAACGTTTCCTGCAGCTGGGCTCGGTTTTGCCCTGTGCCAAAGAGAAGCCACACAAGTTACCCAGTGTTCTAATTTGGACCACAGCAGGGAGGGACAGTAGCCACCAACCAACTGCAAATAAAATGGGCCCATTGGCAGTGAGGTGGAGTCTTATTTCCTTCCGCCTCTGCTAAATTTGAATGTAGAAAGAAAACTTCCTATAAAAGTTGTGGGTGGTTTCATAAAAGAAAATACCCTTCATTTTCCTAATGTAATTGGGTAAACTTCATGATTATCAGGCAGACCTTCATGGAAAACTTCCTGTTACTATAACGCTAATTGATCCTCGCATGCCTTGATAGAAATGAAATTACATCTGATATAGTGATACATCAGGGGCCATAAACTAGATCCTATACTAATAATTCCAGGGCTTTAATAAGTGCAACTTTTAACCTCTCACCTGAAATAGTTGCTTAGAACTCTCTGCAGACACCAGTGTCTTGGTACTGCTTTTCTTTAAGCTTGCATTTCAGATATTGCTAAGTGACTTCATGGTGGCGGTTTGGGTGTTTTAATTTTATTTTAATATTAGAATAAAAATAAGATTTTATTTTAGTCTGTCATGATGCTTTAGCTGAGATTCCTGCATTACAGGGGGTCTAAGATTCTATGATTCTATTTATTATTCATGCCCCGCCCAGCTGACTGGGTTGGCCCAGTCACTCTGGGTGGCTTAAAGACAACTTAACAATCCAGGTATGATTTTTACCCTTTCAAGAATCATCTGGTTTGCTAAGCTTGATTCCAGACTATTGGAAATAGTAGCATAGTGGATTTCATAGGTGGCAACTATGCGGGGCCCTGAGTGCCCGGGCACCCACAATTGTAAAAAAGGAGGGAGCTGCCCCCCCAGATTCCACTTGGTGTCATGTCAGCATGCCCCATAGCATGTGTGTGTGGCGTTGGCACCCCCCCCCGCGACGTGTGCAAGTGACGCCTGCACACCGCAGTGATGCCAGCACACTCCCGTGCACCCACTATCGTGGGGGCAAGGTGGCATGTCTGGTGTGTCTCAGGCTCTGAGGAAGGGGGCACCTGGTGTTGTGTGTTCCCGGGAGGTCCAGTAACATCCTGAAGTAGTTCTTGGAAAAAGTTTACATTAAAAATAATATATGAAGCTGTCATTAATCCACCTGACCCAGTATTGTGTTTTCTAACTGACAATGGCTTTCTAAGCCTGCTGGTTCAAGTGGGGGTCTTTTTGCAGCACCAGCTACCTGAGATTCTTTTGACTGGAGATACCAGGGACCAAGCCTTGCCAGTAAGTAGGCTACTGCACTTTATGTAACAACAAAGACCTGAGTGGGTCGAGTACCCCTTGATTTACCCCTTATTTACTTCATCATTTGAACATTCTTTGGGCGGAAAGATGCTAAGAAAGAGCTAGTTCTTTGTTCTTATATTTGAAAATCTTGGTGGTGAGGTGGGAGAGAGATCTTGTTGAAATGCCGCTGTTGGGGTTAGTTCCTTGCACGCAATTTTGCACACAAACCGTGGTTCCCTGCACACAATACGGTACAGCACTGTGTGCTGCTGAAGAAACTCCGAAAGTCTTTCTGCAAAAGCCACTAAGAGCAAAGCTTATACAGTGGTACCTTGGGTTACATACGCTTCAGGTTACAGACTCCGCTAACCCAGAAATATTACCTTGGGTTAAGAACTTTGCTTCAGTATGAGAACAGAAATCATGCAGCGGCGGCGCAGTGGCAGCGGGAGGCCCCATTAGCTAAAGTGGTGCTTCAGGTTAAGAACAGACCTCCAGAACGAATTAAGTTCTTAACCTGAGGTACCACTGTACTGAGCTATCTATGAAAACCATGCCTTCACTCCATGACCTTATTATTTGATGAAAGAGCTGGACAAATCTTATCCAGTATTGTTACATCTTCATACTTTTCTCCGAAGCAGGCGACAATTGTCTGCCACAGACAGCTGGAAGTGAGGCCATCGCAGTACACTTGCTAGGTGGGCGGAAATAACCAGCCTGCTTCTTCTGTTTTGCAGAATTCTCTGAATCTGGAGTGCATTACAACATGGTATGTTAGGACAGGTCATGTTTATGATGCTCTAGAATAAGGGATAGTTTAAGGTTTCCTTGGTGCTTGTGAAACAAGGGGGGAACAGTCAGAATATTCTATGAAAGCTGGAAGCACTGTGCTTGTACAGGCAATAATAAAGACCTATTCTCTCCTCTCCCTTACCTGAGAAGAACTTGGGATCCTTAGGAACAGTTATGCCATGTAGCAACGTGATTTGTTTTTAGAGCCAAGTTTTGAGCTTGCATAAGACCAAGGAGAGGAAAAATACTGGCTGGGATTGGGAGAGAACTTGAATTCCATGTGCATGACTGGCATATGGCCTTTGCTGAAGGTGCCTCCCAGGAACCTTTTAGGCACACACACACACACACACACACACACACACTCTTCTTAGAAACTAGGACTGGCCTGTAATGAAAAAAATGGTCATTTTGTTTTTCCTCTGGGTGACTTTGATGTGGTTGGTAATATTGAAAGGTTCACATGTTTGCAGTAGGTATGTGTGTTAAACAGGGTGTTTTCAGAAATGTAGACAATATGTCAGTGCGATAGCAGGAAAAAAGGGGAAGACTGATTTGCATCATTTCAGGGGCACATTCAATGTGGAATTTCCCACATTTCAAATCCGATGCAGGCACACATACAGACGTCTTCCAAGGATTTTGTGTGAATATATCTGTATGTGAAGGAATCTGCTGTAATAGTTTAGAATGAAATTTAATTTGTACAGTGCTGATAGACCTGCATTTGTGATCTCTCTTTCCCATTCTGGCAGAGCAGGATTTTTGGTTCTTGGTTTTGTGGCCCTTTTCTTAGTCAGAAGGCAGCCTTCCCCACTTTATAGGAACAGATTTCCGTGGTCTCTCTCTCTTTTTAATCTTAATTAAAAAAAAAAATTGTCAAGAATTTCATAATATGTCTGAATGCCTTTACATTACAAAACAAACAAACCAGTAAGAAGTATAGTACTTCTGGCATATGAACATACATCATTACTATGCAGAAGAAAATAAGTGGATAAATTGTAAATTATACTGGTGTTCAATAAAGCTATTTTCATAGCTTAGTCATATTTTGGACTTCTCATTGAATTGTCTTCGTACTTTTTGTAAACAGCTGATATGATTCTTGGTGTTAGAAACACAGTTTGTTTGTTTGTTTAGAGCATATTTCTCTGTCAATATATTATAAAGTGAGACCATATTTCTACAAATTTATTCTCCTCATACCCTGTTTTCCACATATCATAAATAAGATGTTAACTTGGCATTAGAGCTAATTCCCAGAGCTTATTAATTCAGTCACTGCACAAAGGTAGCTTCTGGGTTCTCCAAGTTTGACTATATATCATGCTTTCTGCCACAATCATATAGGGGGTTAATTCAATATGTGAAGTTTAGCAACATAAATAATGGATCCAGCACCATGTTCGTGCTGTTATATTTAAAATATTAATTTTGTAATCATTTTCCAATATTTTTATCCTGAGAGACATGACCACCACATAAGAAAGTAATGGCTCTTGTTTTCTGGAGAGGCAGCACATTTTTGAATAACCAGTTCCAGTGTTTAGACAGGGCAGGGGGTCAAAAGAAAGCAAAGCACCAATCCCATCATAGTGGGAGAATTAGAGTAACCCCACAAACCTGCATGGGGGTCTATGTTCCAGGGATCATGCCTAAAACCAGAGTTGCATATAGTCAAAACACTTTGGGTGCAATGGTGGGTGGGATTGCCAAAGTCTTTTTCCCTCAGATGCCAGCCCCCTTTTCGCCCACCTTTTAAATTATATGTATATATATTTGCCAAGCCTGTAAAGCTGAATGCACACAAGTTAAATGTATGTAAGTTGTGGGCTTACTGGACTCTTATTTTATCTGCTACGGGTGATAGATAAACTTCTCAGAATGACTGTGTATGTGTGTAAGTGCTTACTGTAGGCTGAAAGGGATGGAAAAGCAGGCAGGGCACATGCTCCATACTGTACCGTTTACTTGCTCTGTACGATTTCCCATGTGGGTTAATTAATTGAATAAAAGCCTAGAGAGTTAAATCATTTAATGTATTGCCTGTCTCGATAGCTATTGTGTGCTGCTTTCTTGTGATAAGCTATTATTGATGAGATGGCTGTTTCTTCTTAGCCTAAGCAGTTCATCTTAAAAGAAAGAAAGAAAGAAAGAAAGAAAGAAAGAAAGAAAGAAAGAAAGAAAGAAAGAAAGAAAACATGGAACCATTCCTGTTTATGCAATGACTTTGGGATGAGTTGTGGATCTGTCTATTTGATACTTGAACAAAGAAGAGTTATGCTGGTTGTTTTTAGGCAGGTGTTGTTGTTCATGCTGAGGCTGTGCCAAATTCTCCCAAGTAAATTCAGGGTGTAAAATGCCCCCTTTTCTGGGAGAGGTTTTCTTAAAAATGCATACCTTCATTTTTTTTTTGCACCTGTTACCACCTGCCATTTCCCCAGACTAGTTCCTTAACTGGATAGAGCTTCTCTCTCTCTCTCTCTCTCTCTCTCTCTCTCTCTCTCTCTCTCTCTCTCTCTCTCTCCCTCTCCCTCTCCCTCTCCCTCTCCCTCTCCCTCTCCCTCTCCCTCTCCCTCTCCCTCTCCCCCTCCCTCCCTCCCTCTCCCCTCTATGACATGATCTCACCCTCCCTCCCTCCCTCTCCCCTCTATGACATGATCTCAGTCAATCAGAGATCATTGTGTGGTGTTATTTATTAAATTTTATGCTACCCTTCACCCGAGGATCATAGGGTGGTTTACAATATAAAAACACAAAAGTTTAAAAGGCCTTAGATTGTTGAATTAGTCAAAGGCACCAGTTACTCAAAGGAGAAGAGGAATGTTTCTGCCTGGCACCAAAGGTAATGAAGGCGCCAGGTAAGCCTCCCTGAGAAGAACATTCCCCAGGTGGGGAGCCACCACAGAAAAAGCCCATTCTTGTATTGTCACCCTCCAGACTGCTTGTGGAGAAGGCACACGAAGAAGGGCCTCAGATTATGATTGCAGGGTCCGAGTTGGTTCATAAGGCATAAGGGGAGAGGTGGTCTTAATAATAATAATAATAATAATAATAATAATAATAATAATAATAATAATAATAATAATAATAATTTATTTTTACCCCGCCCATCTGGCTGGGTTCCCCCAGCCACTCTGGGCGGCTTCCAACAGAATATTAAAATACAATAGTCTATTAAACATTAAAAGCTTCCCTAAACAGGGCTGCCTTCAGATGTCTTCTAAAAGTCTGGTAGTTGTTTTTCTCTTTGACATATGGTGGGAGGGCGTTCCACAGGGCGGGTGCCACCACCGAGAAGGCTCTCTGCCTCGTTCTCTGTAACTTGGCTTCTCACAGCGAGGGAACTGCCAGAAGGCCCTCGGTACTGTCAAAACCAGCCCTTTGAGTTGGGCCCTCTTCTCGGCCTTTTGGCTAAGATGATGTGTAGTGTAGAAAGTATCTGGCAGCCAGTGCAGTTGGGCCAGAATTGGCATTATATGCTCAAACTGTCTTGCTCCAGTGAGCAACCTGGCTGCTGAATCCTTTGCTACTAGCTGATGTTATAGAACAAATTGCAGTAATTTAGCCTAGAGGTTACAAAGCATAGACAACAGAAGTTAGGATATCCCTGTCCCAGATAGGGGTGCAGCCAAACCACCAACCAGAGCTGATGGAAGGCACTCTACTACACCACGGAGGTCACCTGAGCCTCAAGCAAGAGCAAAGGATTCAGGAGTACCTGCTTCTTAAGAGGGTGTGTAATCCCATCAAGAGCAGCTAATCTCCCATCCATCTAGACTAGGGAACCACCCACTAACATCCTTATCTGGATTAATCTTGAGTTTATTGGCTCTCATCCAGTCCATTATTGAGGCAAGACTATGGTCTGGCATATCCACTGCCTCACCTGCAGATGTAAAGTAGAAGTAGAGCTGTGAGTCATCAGCGTATTGCACCGGATAACTCCACTCAGTGTTTTGATGCAGATGTTAAACAGCATGGTGGATAAAATGGTACCCTGAGGAACCCCACACTGAAAGGTCCATGGAGCCAAAGAACACTCCCCAAGCATCACCCTCTGGAAACGTCCATCCAAGTAGGACCAGAACCACCATAAAGCGGTGCCACCCACCCTTAACTCGAACATCCACTTCAGAAGGATACTGTGGTTTCTGTGTGAAAACTAGGCCTATAAATCCTGCCTGAAATGGATCTAGATACTGGTAATTTTGCCCAACTGCTTTGCCCTCACTCTGCAGTGGGAAATGTTCCCATTTCCACACCAACTGAACCATTGCCTTCTTTTTGTGCAGATGGCAACTGAATTTATTTCGTGGAAGACTTTTGCAGGCATTCCAATAGATCACACTCATTGTTTCACTAGTATTTATCACATTTTCATTTACTCTTAATTTGCAAGACTGAATTAGAGTAACATACTAAATATTACTAAATAAATGTTATTTACCCTTTGCAACCACAGCATGAACCTGATGGGTTTGCATGGACTGTAATTTTTCTCACACCTTGAGTGCAAGTGAGGAGCATGCATTCTTATTGTCAGCCAGCAACTGCCTCTATGCAGGAAATTTGAACAAGGACTTGTTGAGAGTCATTGTTTGTTTCTCTCCCTCCTCCTCTTGCTTCTCCAGAGATCCGATAAAAGATTTGGAGCCTTTTACCCGTAGTGATAAGGAATCTCATAAGTAAGAAAAACATTTGAATATGAATGAGCAGGGTTTTTCTAAGGCATTTTTTACAACCATGCTTTGTGTTTTTTAGTGTTTTACTAATGGATTTTAATATAGTTGCCTCCTCCGAGACTTTGGAATGCAGGACAGATTAAAAAATAAATCCATAGTCATCAATTTCATATCTCTTGTAATATCATCAGTTACAATGTGGCATCATAATGTCCACAATAAGTGCCTTTAATTTCTTTCTAGCTTTCCAAACACACAATTCGTGTTGATTCTTGTATTTTGTTGCCTCAGCCTTTACTTCTGTTGGTCGATTGCTAGAGGTCCTGTGTGTGTATTTGGTACAGATGCTACCATAAGACCGTTTTAAAAACAAACAAGCCACTTGTGGGAAAATTGTTATTGCTAAAACATGTTTTCATAAGCTAGTGTGTGTTTTATCAGTGAGATCCCTGCCTCCTGCTCCAGAGATTAATGGGTGTGGGTTTATCTCATGATCTGGGTAATGTAATGAAGCTACAAAATTTATGTCCTCTTCTCAGGTATCACCTGTTTTTCTTTGTGCATGTTAATTCCACTATTTTGTTGGTACAGGTAGGTGGCTGTGTTGGTCTGCACACAAAAGCTCATATCAATAACAAACTTAGTTGGTCTCTAAGGTGCTACTGGAAGGATTTTTATTTTTTTATTTTTTTGGTGTTGCTACTTCTCGTAAGTTCTCAAATGTTTTCCTGTGGACTGCTTGAAAAATGCTAGGGGTTTCTTGGTGGACCACTTGAGAAACCAAGTGTTTCCCCCTACAAATCAAAGTGCATACATTTGTAGAAGGAATCAGGGTCATAATAAGGATAGGACATTATTAGTCTATTTGATAATCTAGCCATGGGCAAAAATGGCCTCTGTCTCAACTGTCAAAAAAGGAAAGCAAGTGCATAGCTAGGTACAGATAGTCTTGACTGTTCTGCAGCTTTTTCACGGACCCTGCTGAATGGAGCTTATGCACTACAGTTCAATAACTTCTGATAGTGCATTAGATAGGGCCAGATGCCGGTTTTGCTGAGGTGGTTCAGCTGGAGCAGAAGACAGATTCTTTCAACAGTCTGGGAAATCTGCAGAAAATATTATGGAATTAAGAAAACTTTTGGGTTCGAAATGATTTGACAATCTGGTTCTCTGAAACAGCATAAATTTTGATAAGTTCAGAAGCGTCTTCAGCATTATTACATACTCGCCAATATTTTTCTGGCTTTCCATATTGAGGTCATAGCAAAGGTTGGAACATCACATCTGTTTTAGATATGCATCTTCAGCAGATGAAACCCCGAAGCTGTGCTTGACAGGTACCTCCTGACAAAGTCCTGTGGGGTTTCTTACAGATTTGACGCTGTAGTGATGAGCTGAAGTTTTTGTGCAAGCTGTCATTAAGGGAAAGCAAATAAAAGCTGTTGCGAAAAACGTTGGGGCTACACAGACGTGTTCTAAGCAGATTCACAATGCAGTGCATGTACTTGCATGCTTACAACACCCCATGCATGTGCTGTTTGGGAGTCCCTGACTAGTCAGGTTTTCCAGAGGCATGGACATGGATGTTTAACCATACGTATTTTAATTCCCACCTGCTGTGATGGCT
Organism: Podarcis melisellensis; assembly: GCF_964234715.1. Lineage (NCBI taxonomy): Eukaryota > Metazoa > Chordata > Lepidosauria > Squamata > Lacertidae > Podarcis > Podarcis melisellensis. The sequence continues at coordinate 43,311,594 of NC_138528.1, forward strand.
GCAGATAATGGCACAGTCCCAATGTTTGTTTCCTGCAACAGGAGTAATATGTAGTTCTGCCATAAGCAGAGATGCAGCAGCAGAGCTGCTATTGGAACATCAGAGGGGGGCTGGTGTAGAATGTTCACCACTTTGAGGGCTGCTTAGCATGTGTTAGGAAAAACCTGTAAGGCTGTGTACCCACCTGCAAAGCACATGATGATTCATATGTGCCTGTTTTGTTGAGACAAAGAAGCAGCAAAATGGATGCAATCCTAGTTGCACATGGTGACTTATCTGCATTTTGCATACTCCTTATCCTACACAAAATATCTGAAGTGGTCCTGTGGATAAATGAGCTCCATGATGTAGTAGCTATCTCCTTTTCCCTGCAAGTGCCCCTGGTTTCATTGCTGCTGCATTGTGTTGCTCTGAAGGGAAAGCCCTTTTCAATTGGGTAATTTTGGACAGGGCCAAGAAAGTAAATGAGAGATCTATGGAGGAGCAAGGTGGTTAGTGAGAAGACTAGCCACTTTTTGCAAGCTTGTTAAAGTAGCGTCTTAAATCCCCTTAGTTGGGTAACTTGTCTCCTGCCTTTACAAGTTTTGATTATACCCTTCGGTCTTGGGGGGGGGGGAATCTGCATGCTTTATCTTTGCTTGACTGTGGTTGAAAAACTGGTGAATATAGGTATGAAATGCACGTCCACACACCACAAGGAGGCTGGTGATTAGAGATTTTAGCACAGCATTTTAACTGAGCAGAGTTTTGCTTTATTGCGGGGGGCGGCGGGGCAGGAATATCAATTCTTTACGAGGTTTTTCAGAAAATTATGACAGATGCTGTTTTTATTAGATAAATACGTGTCCTTGTGTACATATGGGGGATTTTTAAGGTTAATGAAGCGTGGATCATCACACTTATTTCTGTCTGTTTGCTTTATTGGCTGTAGGTAAGTGTCTTGAATGCCCTTCATATAGAATTGTCTCATACAAGTCAGGCTATTAGTTCATCTAGCTCAGTACTGTCTGCTCCACGGCCATGCCTCCTCAGAGTCATAGGCAAGAACTTTCTCAGCCCCTTCTGACATCCTTTTAACTGGAGACACCGGGGTTGAATCTGGGACCTTCTCCATGCAGGGCTTCGACAGGAGCATTAGTCATAGCAGCTGAAAAACCCCCCAGGCCACCTGGAAGTCCATTGGATCCATCAACCTCCAAGGGAGGACCATCCTAATAGGTGCATTTTTTGGTTCCCTCATTACATATCTTCAGGGGCTAGGCAAAAACTTTCCTGTGTAACCAGGACTTTGGCCTTTAACTATCTGTGGCCTTTAAGAAGTGGTGGTGAGATGTTTTTAATGTACTTCCCCTCTCTTGGTTTTAATGTATCTATGTGGGGTTTTTGTTTGTCTGTTTGGTGGTAAGTCACTTTGGGTTGCCCTGTACAAGATAAAGCGATCAACACATTCAGCAAGTAATAATAATAATAATAATAATAATAATAATAATAATAATGAGCCTTATCCCCAGTGCATGTGCAAGTTGTATTATCTGTGATTAATTTGTAGACACAGATGCTTTAAAAAATAACAGAAGACCATATGATCCTTTGGTATTGTGCTATGCTTGTGTTGTGCTCATTTGCACAGAATGCTAAGCTGCCCCTGGCTTAGAGTTACGAGAATGAGCCTTGGGCATTGGATATCAACCCATATCCCTTTTCAAGTGGTCCTAGGCTCCAGCTGCGGATGATGTGTGACACGCTTGCAGTGAATGAAATGCTCAGTGTCAGCAGGGGCAATTTAATGCATTTTGAAAAACTTTGTGCATAACTCAATATTTGCAGTGCCTTTCACCTGTGATGTGATTGTTGTGAGATTTCGCAGCGCTGTCATGAGATCTTGACGGAAGCCGCGGACACTTGACTTCTCCATTGTGGGGGAGGTGGGGCACACATGGAGACACCACCCCTGCCTCAGTCCACCTCATGATGTTATGGGGCACCCCAATCTCTGAGCGTGTGCGATTCCAGGGGTCTTGGCACTTCACCAGGGTTTGCATTCCCTTTGGAATGAGACACACAGCGGAGGCCATGCTGTCTTTATGATAAATGGTTTTATTTACATATAAATACAGCCTGAGTCGGGTGGAGCCGGGATTTCCAGCATTCACATCTCAAGAGGTGCTTGCTTCCTACGGAAGCGCAGCATTGGATTCAAAGGCAGCCAGGCAGCCATCTCTGTGTCTCTTTGCCCCAGCCTGCTGCAGTCAGCCTGAATGGCCTCTGCCCCATTGCTGCTTCTTTTTCTCACAATCCCTTGCCAAATGTGACTTCCCTTTCCGCTTATATCATTGCCCACTATAATCCTGGCAACCTTCCCCTCTGTCCCTGGCATGGTGCCCCCCCCATCAAGTAAATCAATAAAAATACTTAACTGACGTTCTGCCCCCAACATGAAGCCTGCCCCCCAACATAAATCCTTGCTACACCATGGTCCCTGGCAGAGTCTTCTGCCTTGTGAATGGCTTCTGTTGGTGGGTTAATTACTGGCCATTTCAGCCTTTGTTTCTGAATGGCCTATCCCCAGCCAGCTATGTTGCACCCGGCTGGCTTGTTATTCCTGAACTTATCCCCACAGTGTGGAGCACAGTTTTACTCAAACCTTGATTGATTCCAAATTTTACTAATTCCAGGAATTATGGGTGCCCCTGCACCCACAAACTCTGGGGCCCGAACACATATAGCAATAATTTTTTTAAAGCTGCCGAGCGATAAGTTCCACAGGTGAAGCATTTCCTAGGACAAAAATGCAATGGGAAAAACTTCACCAATAATATTTCCGCTTGCCCCACTTGGTAACATAGCAAGGAAAAAAGAGAGAGGTGTCAGCAGAGTGGGAGAGAAGAAACTTGGTCGCAGTAGTAAGCTGTTGAGGGAGAACTTGGGGGAAGAAGGTTTATAGGGAGAGATGACTTGAACCAAGACAGAGAAGCAGGCCTAGCAAGGGAGAGAGCAAATCTGAAAGTAGGGCTAAAGCCTAGAAAACCACATGATTTGCAGAAAGTGAGAAAGGAGAAAGTGTGGTGGAGAGAGGTGCAAAGAGCTGCTATTATTGAATGAGTCACATCCCATGTAACTGTGATTCTGACGTCTGATTCCTTACCGTTCCGCTCCTATATTTAACTTTAATGAGAAAACACAACCTTCCCCTCCTTTCATTCTTTCCAGAGCTGATGTTTTGGCTTTGTGTTATTTGGGGGAGCTCCCATATCCCACTTTATCTTCCTCCCCCTCCCCCTCCACCCCCCCTCTCACACACACACACTATACAGTAGGTTGTGTACAGGCATACATTATTTCAGATGGGAACCCATGATGGAAGTACACTCACTTCCTTTCAAGCAAATATATCACTGGGTGTAAAGGAAACGTGTCCCTCTACCCCCACCCCACCCCAATTTTGTGACAGAAGCATAATTTGTGCAATTCTGGTTGGCTGGCCTTTGTGTCAGTCACAGAGCCACTCCTGCCCTTCCTCAGAGCATGTTAAATGGATATTTAATTATTTTTCTTTCTTTTTCTATCGAGCTGTTTTATTTTACCTGTAAGCAGCTTTGAGTCCCTGATGGGAAAACGGGTGGGGTACGGACCAACCAACCAACCAACCAACCAACCAACCAACCAACCAACCATAATAAACTGGGGGGAAATGTATAAAATAATCAGGGGTTTCCACATTTTATTGTGGTCTTGTGGCTGCACATGCAGCCACACAGAGTTGTCCTCATAAAAAAGCCATCCCGTATTATTTCCCCATTTGATCCACACTTGCTAGGCAGTGTCCAATGTCCTTGTTCCATTAGCACAAGGATTAACATTTGCACAACAGAACTCCCACGTGTGCACCCCACACCCTTCCCAAATCTGCTCTGGAGGGTTGGTGAAATCCCCAGAACAGATTTGGCAGGTGGGTGTGGGGAGGTGGGGGAGCCCCATTGCACAAGAGTAGATCTTCACACTGACAGACTTAGTGCCTCTTTGGATACAAGCCACCTTTCTGTGGAAAATTGGATAAGTAGAAACAACAGGAGAATCAGAGGGGTGTGTGTAACATTTTGATGTGGTGGATGCTTTGTGAGTGCTAAGAAAAATCTGCATCTATTGGAAAGCAACAAGCCCCCAATAAACTGCACCGTGGGGGCTCCCTTGAACAAATGCTTCAGCAGGGAACCATGTATGCCCTCCTTGGAAGAAAGGACCTAGAATGCATGCACCTGCTGCTGTTTCTGTTGGTGTCTTTGTACAGCCACAGTGGCTAATCTAGAACATTCCTTGGCAGAGAATTCTGAGGTGTCCCCATTTCTTTGCTTTCTGAGAGCTTCTGGGAATTGCTGTGCGACCGGTGATTGAAGAATATATTGGGGGATCTCACGTCTGCTTTCTTTCCCTTAAAAAGTAATCCCATAGCTGGCTTTGCAATCATGGACGTACCCAGAATTTTTGTTGTGGAGGGCAGTACCTCAGTTTGCTATATCTTTTTATTGAATTTTATTGACTGGGGGGCAGCTGCAGTCACAAAGCTATCGTGTAGATTTTCTCAATTTTGAAAATTCTTATTTTCTAGGTGTGTTGTCGTGCTGTTCAACCCCAGGAAAAATAAGCAACATCATATTCTGAATAGTTCCAGGTAAGTGAAACCCAGAACCCTGAGTGGTGGTTTGTCCATTTTTTTGGAAGGAAAATGCAAGAGCCCCTTGAACAACAACAAAAAATAATCAATAATTTTATTATTTATATGCTACCCATCTGACTGGGTTGCCCCAGACACTCTGGTTGACTTCCAACAAAGTAATAAAACACAAAAAACCTCAAACATTAAAAACTTCCCTGGGCTTCAGATGTCTTTCAAAAGTCAGGTAACTGTTTATTTCCTTGACATTTGATGGAAGGGCGTTCTACAGGGTAGGCATGACTGCAGAGAAGGCCCTCTGCCTGCTTCCCTGTAACTTCACTTCTCACAGTGAGGGAAACGCCAGAAGGCCCTCAGCGCTGGATCTCAGTGTCTGGGCTGAATGCAAGGGGTGGAGAAACTTCTTAAGGTATACAGAGCCAAAGCTGTGTAGGGCTTTAAAGGGCAGCACCAGCACTTCTGGATTGGTTATAGTTTCTGAGTCCCCTTCAAAGGCAGCCCCATGCAGAGTACATTGCAGTAGTCCAAGAGGAAGATAACCAGCGCATGTGCCACTCTGGTGAGACAGTGCGCAGGCAGGTAGGGTCTTGGCCGGCGTAACAGATGGAGCTGGTAGACAGCTCCCCTGGATACAGAATTGACCTGTGCCTCCACAAACAGTTGTGAGTCCAAAATGACTGTGCCCCTGGCCCTTCAGGTGCACAGTTACCCCATTCAGGACCAGGGAGTCCCCCACACCTACCTACTCCCTATCCCCCAAAACAGTAAAGAGAAGTTTAAATGACTTCTTACCTGATGCCAATAGTTTTAAATTGTTCAAGGTTCCTCAAGGTATAGGTGTTAAGAACAGCACCAAAAAACCCGTTAACAGAATATGTTTTTACGTGTCCAGGCTATGCTGCTGTTTCTGTCATAGTGTGTTATGAAATTATCCAGGCTGTTGTTCTGGATAGAACCCCTCTTTCCTCTGGGCATGGCTCCTTATCAGATTAACGGCTCAAATAAAGTTAGTTGGCAAAGTATCCAGGAGAGAGGGAGAGAGACCATCGGCTTCACATGGATGCATAAGGAATTCTTCCATGTTTATTTTGCACACCCATACCTGCAGCCAAACCGTAATGCATGAAAAGCTTTAAAAGCCACAATTTGTTCTAGTATGTCGTATCTCTTCAGCATCTCACTGATTCAGAGCGCAACGTTTGGAATTACTTAACACTGTTAAGCTCACCTGGCAAAGATTGTCTTGGCTATGTTTTCATTCACACAAACCCACTTACATGTTTATGTGGGAGTTGAAAATTCATCAACTCTTCACCCAGTGTCAGTACTGTTTCACAATAAGCTCTCCTCTCTTTACACAGAAAAACTATTACAGCCCTTGCTTTTTCTCCTGATGGAAAATACCTGGTTACTGGAGAGGTAAGTGATGGCAACTGACGGCCTGAATGCTCATATAGGAAGCTGATAGGCCTCATGGTCCAGAGATACAAATGCCTCCTTCTCACAACTATCCCAACAGACTAAAAAGGCTGGATTTGAGTGAGGCATTTTCCTGTCCTCCCAGAATGAAGAAGAGGGCCCTGGCTCCATTAAAGAGTTGCCTGATGGGAGTGTGGGTTGCGTTGGGAATAGCTAGTATGGATGGGTGCTTTCTAAATCTTTCAGAACAGGGAAGATTTGCATTTTGAGAGCAAACTGCTTCTCTCCCAGTAAATGCTGGAAGATTCTAGAGTTGGAGGAGCTGTGTGAGCATCCACAATGTGTGGCTGGGATCTGGGAAGAGCCATTGTTTAGTGGCAGATCATATTTTTCACCTATAGGAGGTTCTGTCTTACAGAATAAGATTATAGGATCTTAGATGGAAACCCTGGAAAAGACCTCTCGGATGCTGGAGATCTACTGTTCCCTAGAATCGTATTTTGACCCAGATGTCCTGTTAATTTGACTCAGTATAAGGCGGCTCCTTATCTTATTAGGAAAATATGTCCATGTGTTAAGATAAAAAAGGGATAAGTATCCTCCTCTCTCCCAAGAGTGGGGAATAGGAGGGGTGTTTCACATTGAGAATGTATGATTATCTGATTAAAAGATCCATAAGGGAACTCTTAATTTGCCAGCGTGTTACGATTTGGCCAAAGCATTTAAAGAGGAAACCCGCATGAGCTCAGTTGCTTATCTGGTCTCAGTAGGTTTGCTTTTAAAACTATTTTCTAGGGAGTGAGGATCAGATGTTTGGACAAATGAAAGCACAGATTGGATTTGCAGGGTGGGAGTTAGCTGAGGGCCCTAAACATGCCTCTCCCCACCCCTTATTCGTTCAAGGGAGAAAGTAGAGGAAGTCGACCAAAGGTCCCTGTTGCTGCTTTCCTCCTTGGATTTCACCCCTCAGGATACAAAGAGAACAACGTTAACAGTCTTACTTAATTTTTTTAAGAGAGGAAAGGAAAGCACATTTGGAAGGAAGCCTTGAGAATAGTGACAAAGATCCTGGTGCCTGTGGCTTTGGCTGGGTTTAGTTGCTGGCAGAAAGTTTTTCCCTTTGAGAGATGCATAAAAGGAGGACAAAGATGACTGCATTCAGTTTCTAATGCAGACCAGATACACAATGCTCATACTGTAAGTGTAATGAAGCCTGAATTGATGAATGCTGGAAGCCCACAAAAATGTTGACTGTCCTCTTCTTGTCCATGTTGGACGGCTGCCAGAGATGTCTTCTGAGGCAGATTCCCATTGAGCCCTGCACACAAACATTTCTTTTTTTTTATTACCCCAGATGCCTTGGACTTTAAATATCAAATTTAAGAGATGATTACCTCCCCACACTGCAAAAAGACGAGTAATAATTAATGAAACAATTAGTGAAATGTCCTTTCTCCCTCTTCTTCTACTGAACCTCTCCGGAGCAGGAACCATCTCTACCAACTTTCTCCATTGATGTTCATAATGTTAGAAACCTCCTTTGTAATAATAACTACAGGTGGAAAACAGTGCTTCAGTAATACAAAAGTTCTGTCAGAGCAAGCATTTCTGCTCGTCAAATGGAACAATCTCAGCCCTCCCCCCCCCAATGCACTGTTCTGTTGGTGGTAGTCTGGCCTGTCTGCACCTGTACGTGAAAATAAAATCTGAGACATGAGAGATATTTCCTACATCTGGTGGGAAGAACGTGTGTGTGTGTGTGTGTGTGTGTGTGTGGAAATCTCAGCTTTATTTTACTATATATAAATATTTATAAACCACAATTTCCTAAAAATGCAAGAAGGTGGTCTACCCCATGCAAAAATTACAACAATAAATCATCAACAAAACACCAATAAAAACATCCATTAATACTAGTGGCTAAAGGGAAATTCACATTTCAAAGGCCTGTCTAAATTACACTGTTTTTTGGTGATGTCTAAAAGAAGGCAGGGATAATTCGTGCCAGAGCTCTGCTGGCAGGAAGTTTCACAGGCCAGGGCCTGCCACACTGAAGAATCGGTCCCATGTAAATTATGACCGAACCTCAGGGTCATGGGGAACCACAGTAAGTGCCCCATCAAAGAATTTCAATGATCAAGATGGAGCATAAGATATCAGGTTGTCCTTAAGGTACTTGGGCCCCAAGTTGTTTAGAACACAAGAACCTTGAAGCTGACCCAGTAGCAACTGGCCAACAGTGCAGCTCTCTTGGCAGAGCAATGACGTGTTGCCAGTATGCGTGAAGATAGCTTGAAATGTGATAGGCAAGTTGTTATTTAATGGAGAAGCTAGGCCATTGTGCCAGGTACATGTTTGCTTGGTTTTTTAATATATGTATATATAAAGATACAGGCATTTTATTCTTCAACTGCTCTCTGCACCTGAGACTTCCCCTTACCTGCACATTACAGTATAAAGAGGCTCAGTTAACCCTGGCTAGAAAAAGGCTCCTCTTTGGTTGCCATGGTGATGTCACCTAGAAGGCCACCTTTTTGCAGGCTTTTGTGAAATCACGAGGAAGCTGTTGAGTAGGAGTTGCCTGTCGGGCTTGTACTTCTCTATATTTCACTTTAAAATAAAGTGCTTCATTTTGGTCGCAGTACTAGAGAAAGGTGTTAATGGAACAAAAGAAGGGTTCTTTTAAAAAACAACAACAGCAAAGCCCATTCCTGTTCATCATTCATTCTTAACCAAAATAATATGGTCACTTATGGGGCTAATTTAACTATGTTCTTCATATTATTTCTTAGTTTTCTTTACAGACTGCTGCAGTTAGCATAAATTTCTCCCTCATTTGGGAGTTTTCAGGAGTGTCCACTCTCCTAAAGGGTTGTGAAAGAATAAAAGTCTCTATATCTTCTTATCTATATTCTTGCTAACAGTCTCAAATAACTCAAAAAGGTTAGTGTTACAGGATTTAACCTTGCAGAAGCTATGCTGACTCTTCTTCTATATGCTTGGGAATTATACTCTTAATAATACTTTCTACTAGTTTTCCCAGAACAGACGTTAAGCTAACCACACTGTAATTTCAAGGATCCCCTCTGTATTCCTTCATAAGAACTGGTGTTTTTAGCGCTGCAAATCATCATTTATAGAGTAAAATAAATAAATTATATTTTTAGCTGACGATTTCTGCAGAAATGCACATTTGACTTGTCATGCACACTGCAAAGTGTATTTAATTTATATGTAGGTGGATGCATTGCCACTGGCTTTAAGGTTTGTATTAAGTGCCTCTGTTCATTGCCATTGTTGTTTCTCGTTTCCAGAGTGGGCACATGCCTGCTGTTCGAGTATGGGATGTTGCTGAACGGACCCAGGTGGCCGAACTTCATGAACATAAATATGGTGTGGCGTGTGTGGCGTTCTCCCCGAGTTCCAAGTACATTGTGTCTGTGGGTTACCAACATGACATGATAGTCAATGTATGGTCATGGAAGGTAAAACTATAAGAAGATTCTTTTTAGTATTCACATTAGCAGAAGTGGAATCTGTGGGTAGTGGTGGTGGTGGGGTTTAAATTAACTTTTGGAATAAGCATACTAAAATCTCGTAGCAGCCTCATTGGAAAGAAAATGGCCCACCTATCTTCACTACTTCCTCTCCTTTTTATCTAATGTGTACACAATGGAATATCACAGCAGGCAATTCTTCCTATCCATACTTAAAACTGGAACATAGATGGACCAGTGATCTGGCTTATACCAAGTCACAGAATAGTTCCATCTGACTAGCTGCAGCTCCCCAGGGTTTCAGACTGGGACATTCTCAGCTCTATTTGGGAATATCAAGGATTGAATTTAGGACTGTCTTCACACAAAGCAGATGCTTTATCATTGAGCCTGGGTACTTCTTTCATACGATGAAAGAGCATGTTTACTATGTTTTAGATAACTATTTTATTTCCTTTGTTTGCAAATAGTTTTATTGAATTTTGTACACACACACACACACACACACACACACACACACACACACACACCGGCAAACAAGAACCAGTGCATTAATATCTTTGTCAGATACCTATTTTATTTTTCAAAAGGTGATACTCATTCTGGGTTCTTTGGTAGCAAAGTGGTGTGTGTGTCCTCCCAAGGTCTTTAATTTTTTTTTTGCTCCCTGTGATATCCAGAAACGCTTTTTTACAATTGTTATTGCTGATAGCAAAAGTTGCTTCTCCAGGGAGAGAGAATCCTTTGATCGGATGAACAAATAAACTGGCATTTTTTGTTTAAACAAGAGTGTACTTTATTTCCTGCAAAAGTTGATATGTATTCAGCTTTCTTGTTTACATGTGGGAATTCATGCATAAGATGTTTAACACAAGGAAGACGAGAATGCCTTTTTTGTGCCAAGCTAATACAAACTAGACTGTTTGAGAGGCGAGGGGCAATAACCTGCTTATTTAGTTTTTATGTGTATAGCCTGCTGTTCAGCATGTTATGTTAGCCATGTTCAAGGATTTGACTTTGGGCTATTTTGCCATGTAAGATGTTTCACTATGTCTTACCTATCCACGTTAATCCACTTGTTTCAAAACATTTTATTCTGATAGGTCAGATTTAGTCATAAGCAAATCCCGCCCCCCGCCATGAATTTTGATAACCAGGCATGTGAATACATCTCCTGGTTATATCTATTTAAGGTCCTAATCAGATTTTTTTTTGCCTGGGCTAGTGAGAGTTTATGTTTGTGTGTGGTGATGAACTAGGCAAAACCCTTCCCTTGGTAACTTAGTTACCTGCAGATGCTCAATGAAGATATCAAATCAAGTGGGAGTCTAATGCGCACATTTCTTCCCCTTCCAGAAAAGGGGAGATTGAGAATGCTGTCAGCTTTATCATCTTGAAATTGGTTTCTGTAAAATCCTTCTATCTACGTTTATCATGGTATGAAGGAAAGTGTGCCCAGATAGAGTACATACTGAGCTTAAAACACATATTACTACAGTTTTATTATGTGAAAGCTGAAGTAGCAGTGTTATAAGCAAGGCTTGGAGCCAACCAAAGATGCTATAAATTTTATGTCTTAGAATCATAGAACCATAGAGGCTTTGTCAGTTACTAGATGTTGCAGCGACCTGGACATTTTCTATCGTGTGTGTCTGGAAGATACTATTTGTTATATTTGTGTTAAAATACACACCTGGGTATTTTTAAATGTAGCCATGTGCAGCAGTATCTTAGAATGGTGGTGTCCCTTAGTCTAAATGTATGGTATCCCAAGGTAGGGATGAGTATGTACTGATGATTCAGGCTACAGAACTCTTGCTGTTTAAATGTGTCATTTTATGCTTAGGGATGAGGTGGGGGTGGAAGGGCATGCCTGCCTGCATACCTTATAGACACATAAATGTGCATATTAGGGATGTAGCCAACTAAGTCATACTCATGTGTAGAACCACTGAAATCAATGGATTTTTCTTAGTCGTCTCTGTTGATTTCAGTGGGTTTACTTTTGATTATAATTCAGTCAGATGCAGCCCTATGTGTCCAAAGGGGAACTCTGCAACAAAAAGGAGGTCCCTAGTTGCTTGTGGGCTCTTTGCTGGCAGTACACTGAGCACATGAAAGGGGAAAGGGAAGATGGTTGTTTCTGCCCTTCTGTCTTCGCACCCCATTTCTGCAAGTGAAGTACAAATCTGTGATTTGTCACTCATGACTTACATTTGCAAGTGGATCCTCTTTGGTCAGCAAGAGATTTGATTTGCTTGAACATTTTCTTTCCAGAAAAACATTGTTGTAGCAGCCAATAAGGTCTCAAGCAAAGTGACAGCAGTGTCATTCTCTGAGGATTGCAGCTACTTTGTCACAGCTGGAAACCGGCACATCAAATTTTGGTACCTGGATGACAGCAAAACCTCAAAGGTGAGAGGCACAAATGAGAAACTGCATATATGGGGATAATGGGAAGGAACTGTTGAGACAGGGAGAGAGGATGCATTTTCTACAGAAGGTTTTGCTTTTCTTGGCTGATGGCTTGCCATGCCCTAAACAATTTTGGAAATACAGATAATCTGTTCATTTTATTGATGATATTGGCTATAATATTCACTGAGTACATCTGAGAAGTTCTCTTCAGAACATTTTTAATTATTTCTTTTTTATGAGAAGCAACATAGTAGATTTACAAAAGCAGCGTTCAGCTATTTTGTAAATATGTTCATTTTAAAAACAGAGGCTATCTTCATACTTTCAATTTTCTCAATAAAACATGTTGTTCAACATTTTCCCACATTTTATTACACCAGTTCATAACCAGTGGGACCCTCTTCTCTATAAATTGATAGTCAATCTGCCTTCCTTCTCTCACTCTTACTATGTTTTTGTTAGTTTTATCATTTGGACAGCGTCCCATATTCTCAAAATTCAGTCTTGTAATGTTGGGGTGTTGATTTCCTCCTGACTTGGAACTGATTGCCACATAGGCTGCTATCAGAAAGTGTGTTATCATTGTCCTGTCTTCTAGCAAAACATGATTTTAGAATATATCCCAATAATACAACTGGTGGATTGTTTTGTAGCACATGCCCTGTTCGAAGCATTTATGCTCACCAACGTACAGCAATCTTCTAACATATTTTTCTCTTTTGTACCAGGTGAATGCTACAGTTCCCTTGCTCGGACGTTCCGGTTTGCTTGGGGAACTAAGGAACAACTTCTTCACAGATGTGGCATGCGGCAGGGGCAAAAAAGCAGACAGCACTTTCTGTATCACTTCCTCAGGTCTCCTGTGTGAATTCAACGAGAAGAGGCTGCTGGACAAGTGGGTGGAGCTGAGAGTAAGTTCAGAACCTGGAACTCTTGGTTGATGATGATGGGAATGCACTAAGCCCACAAGCTGTTGTCCTGGGAACTGGGGCATGCTTGGTCTGAAGGCATGCTATGCAGCAACCTTGATGAAGTTAACCAGGTCTAGGTTAGGCCTGGAAGGAGTCTGCCTGGGAGCCTTATATATGGAAGAAAGGATGTTTTTATTATGTTTCTAGATATGTTATAGCCACCCAGAATGGCTGGAGAAACCCAGCCAGATGGACGGGATACAAATAATAAAATTATTATTATTAGTAGTAGTAGTATGTAAAACAAACAAACAAACCCTGCAAATGACCAATGGGGTCCAAAATGACACTTGCCCTATTTGCATGGAAAGGGGATAGGTGCAGCTGAAAGGGGTATGTGGGCATGGGTGCGGAAACTCCCTATCTCCTTGCCTCCCATACTACTGCAGCCCACCTTTCCCAGATTTCTCCTACCTGGGCTCAGATAGGAGTGAGCCTAGCTGGGAGAAAAAAACACACTTGGGGGAAAGCAAGTACTTAGGGGAGGGTTCAGTGTCTCTTCTCCATGCACCTGCCCTTTGGCCCTTCTACAGTTTTTAGGGATTTATTGTACCTCTACCTTCTATGCTACAAACAAATAGGGCACCACCAGGATTTCAAGTTTGTTGTCAGAGGGTTCATTTACACCTCCCAGTAAAGTGCACTTTTTATCGCTCCATTTTGAAAGTCGTCTGTAGTTTGGGACTGAGATATATTCATGAAGTGTTTGGATATATCTATATATTTAGCATTTGGACAATTGTTTTCTGCAGAGAGCCACACAAAAGCCTCTGTCACCCAGGCATGGTGGTGTCCTAAAATAAGACCCCAACTGTGCCGTCTGGGGAGACTCTGTGAATATTGCATGAGAATTGTCTTGAACAGCATTTTTAGCAGCTCATTACTGCATTTCCTTCTCTAGCAAAAGCTACACATTTAAGGACTTTAAGTAAAAGTGATTTTAGAATATTTATTCCATGCAGCCTCACATTAGTGCTACAGTTCAGATGGGTAGCTGAATCTGATAAATGCTGATTTGCAGAAGCCCTATTAGTTGTGACTTATCTGCATTACAAACTGAATTAGAATAACAGAATCATAGAATTGTATGGTTGTAATTGTGCAAGATGCCTTTTCTGCCTACAAAGAGGTAATAACTAGATCTGTGATGAATAGACACCTAGTGTAGCGTTGTCGCTGAACCGCACTGAAAACTTGCTCTCCATTGTAATTTGGTAAAACACAAAGGTTTGCATGTGTGTGTGATTACTTTTTTTAAACAGGAGCCTCACTCTCCAAGTTGAATGTCTCTCTTTCTCTCTCCTCCTTTCCTTCCTTTCTGCACTGAAATCACCTTTTCTCTTTTACTTAGAACACAGACAGCTTCACAGTAAGTCAGAATGGCATCGTTGCCTCCAGCACCCCACTTCCACACCATGCCTCCCATTTGTTGTCATATTTTGCGATGGTGCAAATCATAATAGCGGGGGGAATATTTAGTGGGATAGGACAAAGTCTAAGACAGAAAGTGTGTTTTGGCAGGGTTCGTTTCCTCTCCTGATGCAGGGGAATATTGCCCCAGTATGGTGCATAAATAATTGTTGTGTGACTTGCAGGAGGGAAAGGAACTGCTAGGAAAGGATATTCGCTTTCAAGAACCTTTCTTTTCATTTTGTGGCTTCATCTCATATTACTCACTTTCTTCAATTTCTTCCCTCTTTGTCCCCACCACCCTGATTTCCTTCTACCTTGTCATGCTTTTAATGTGGTGCTTTTTTAAGGAATGTGCTGCTCATGTGGGTGTCTTGTGTCCTCAGACCACTGTGGCAAACTGCATCTCTGTGAACCATGATTACATCTTCTGTGGCTGTGCGGATGGCACGGTGCGGATTTTTAACCCTTTGAACCTTCACTTTGTGACTACGCTCCCCAAGCCGCACTTCCTGGGGACGGATATTGCCAGCGTCACGGAAGCCAGGTAGGAAAAGGGAGAGGCCCATGAGCCTCTTTTGACATAACAAAATCTGTGATCTTGTACGATGTCTCAAAGTCATGGCAAGAGCGCCAGCTTGGTGTTTCAGCTTTTCAGTTTGTAATGAAAGTGAAGGTGGGCCCATAGCTCAGCAGTAGGACACATGCATTACATGCAGAAGGATCCAGGTTTGATATGTGGCATCTGCAGAGTTCCCTGCTTTAGAAAGGTGCTGCTCAAGTGCATTCATAGTCCTGGGATAGGCAGGCAAATAGTCTGACCAGGTACAAGGTAGTTTTGTGCATTAATATGACTAAGAAGCTGTACATGTTTCCTGTGACCTACAAATTTGACTTCTCCCATCTTCCTTCTAAAGCAGTTCCTTCTGTGCCTTTACACCCAAATCTTGTTTTGTAGTATTCTCTCCCTTCCTCCTCCCCAGTCTCAATCTGCCATCGTCCTAGTAGGCTTTGGGGAGTTTAAGTAGGCAGAATGCGCTTGTCTTGGACTCTTTATCATTGGATATTTGGAGCTATGCATTGGTATGCACACACAACAAAGCATTCTTTTGTTGCCCTTCCAAGTATTTTAATTAAATATGCATTTCTCTAGAAAACAAACTCGATGCAAAGAAGCATTCCTTGTTCAGCCTCTCCATGCCTGTGTGCAGCATCTTTTAATATCTTGCTAGCTGGAATTGCTAGACCATTAGCATGTTGCTGCCCTGTTAGCCGGAGGGTCCCCTGATTGTCTGCATTTTGCAGAAGAGATTCAAGCACATACCAGGAAATCTGGGTTTGCACAATTCAAGTGAATTAAAGTGTTCTGCCGCCCTAGCACAACAAATCCAAACTAAAAAAAACCCTGACTTTTTGCAGTTAGGGGACTAATAGTGAAATGCATTGAAAAGTGTAGGATGAATGAATTATTAACAGGGGAATGTGTAAACATCCCACAAGGAAATTGGGATGAATTCAGGATGACTGTTGATTTGTAGTAAAACGAATGAGAACAAATTCTCAATGAAGACCAGATACGATCTAACATCTGTGTAAGCTCTGGGCAAGCAAATCAGGTTGAGTGCTCAATAACTGGTTCTCTAGAATAGACCAGAAAGACAGAAAAAAATACAAATGCGCAAGGCAAGTGCCTTTTCAACGCACTGGCTCTTGGGTCTGAAAAGACCAACTACTCTGCAGATTAAAAAGTGATACGCCCTGTCCAGCTGCAGCCGAGAAAGCCATGACTGTGCACACTCCCATCTCTTGGCCACAATAATAGTTCACGTGTTTGGATTGCAGTTTTGCCTTGCTGAGCCAAACTTCTGCTCAGAATGCAGCCTTGAGCAGCTAATGAGAGCTGCATCCTAAAACTGCAATGATTTGAAATGGGAAGCTGGGCATCAGACGCGGAGTCTGTTTTTTCTGTTTCTGAAAGCCTCGTGTTGTTGGAGCATTTGGCCAGCGATACACTGTGGTGGCTCTTTTTTCCTCCAGAAGCAATTTCTGCCAGTCCCATGCCTATAATTTCTTTCTGAGCAGCCAAAATTACGTGGCTCCTAAAAGTATGGAGCTTGAGAGCTGATCACAAACATAGCTGCATGCATATTTTTTTTTCATTTGAAAGGAAGCTGAAAGCCACAGACATCATTAAAACCATTTCATGCAATAGGTTCTTTGTGGGATGCTTGTCTTGAGCCCTTCTGACAGCCCACGCTTCATTAATTACTTGGCTTTCAGTACAATCTCTGTTACATTCTTTGGTCTGCTAGTTCTCAAAATCTGACCCTTTCAGTTGCCCTAGTGCCGTTTATTTATTTATTTTTAAACCAACATATTATTTATTTGATATTCTTTGCATTTCAGTTGCTGTTCTAGATGTGTGAATGCTACTATAAGGGTCTGTTGCTGCTCTATCCCCACCCCCTAGGAAAATGTACATGCAGCAGTTTCTTCAAAATCTGATGAGATTCTGAGATAGGGACCATACAACCAAGCAATCAGTGTAGATTGGTAACTTATTTAGAGCTTGAAGGTTTCTACCCCTCAGTTTTCGTGGTCTGCTATTTTTCCTGTTTTTCCACTCAACCTGCTTGCATATAGGGGCATCACCATAAGGTGACACTTTTTACAGGGTAACTTAAGCCAAGTCCCTGCCCTGAGGAACTTACAAACTAAATGTTGCTAATGGAGTGTTGGTAGAGGGAGGAGAAAAAGGGAAGAGGCAAGAGTCATAGGAGAATATATTCAAATGTGGACACCTTGTAAGCAGCCATGTCCATGGAGTAAGAATGGTGGTGGCAGATTCCAGATGATTAGCTGGAGAGGTTTCTGTGACTTAGAAAGAGAAGGTTCTGGGTTTTTTTAAAGGGTGTTTGATGTGTCACAAATGACTGATGTAGGAGACTTTTCGGGCTGGGTAAATGCCGAAATTGAATTCTAGCCTGACAGTCTAGAAACAAGGACTGATGTAGGTATGTGTGGGCTAGTAAACATTTTCGTACCCTAATACCTTCCCTAGATTTATTTGTAAGCACTCTGTTTCTTGCTCACTTGTGTGCACATGTACATGTGTACACACACACATATACAAGCAAACAAACAAAAACGGGAGGGGGTGCCCCCTTCACACTGCTTCATTTTCTACAATGGAAAACCTCTGAAAAGTTTTTTTTATTTTTCAAGTTAAAGGAATATTTTTAAGATAAAGTTTTCCCATCAGCCTGTGCAGTTTGAGATGGAAGACAATCCATAGCATTAGGAGAGTGAGAATGCCTATGTATACTGTAAGCATATGTAACACTCAAATCCAAGATGCATTTCTGCACCTGGAGGGGTAGAGCTGTTTTCATGAGAGGGCCTCACAGAACCGTTTTTTTTTGTTTGTTTTTTGCTTGTGAATTGCTGCTTGCCTTCTTCTGGTTTGGAGGCACAAGAAGCAGGCACTGTGCATCAACTTTTCCTTTGACTGGGTTCCTTCCTTGTGGCTCATGTTTTTTTGTCTCCCCTAATGGGTTTTGATTACGTGTGATTTTGGCTTTAGGCACAGTCCCTGGAACATAACCCCCATGTAAGTTGCAGGCTTACTGAATCCGCTCTGCCACAAGTGCAATATCTACCCTTAGACCAGACAATCTCTCTCAGTTGCCCACTCCATTTGAAATATGATTACAATCCTGACCTGGGTTACAGGGGTCTTAATAACATTTAAAACAAGATAATTGTGCGTGAAGCATTTCGGAATACTGGAAAGAATTCTATAAATGGGCAAGGTAATTATATCATAAAGTGTAACTATATGAATGTAGAATTAACTAGGTCAGCCTTTCCCCACCTGGATCCGTCCTGGCTATGCTGGCTGGGGCTGATGGGACTTGTAATCCCAAAACCCATGGAGCACACCAGGTTGGGAAAGGCCAAAATAGAGGGTGGTAGCCACCAAAACAAGCAACCATCTTCCCCAAGCTTTGTTATACTTTGTGACTTCTCTTTCCACCCTCCCTGTTCTTCCAACAATTCACCATTGTCCTCTCTTTCTTCACAGCCGGCTCTTCTCTAATGTGACCGATGCCAAGTATCCAGACACCATTGCCTTGACTTTTGACCCCAATAACCAATGGCTCTCCTGTGTTTACAACGATCACAGCCTGTATGTGTGGGATGTCAAGGATCCCAAGAAAGTGGGCAAGGTTTATTCGGCATTGTACCACTCCTCTTGTGTTTGGAACGTTGAGGTAACCAAGGATTAAGATGGTTGCCATGCGGTGGGGGGAGATGAGGGGAGCAGTTGTTTGTGCAGTGGCAATAAGAGGGTTTCTCTCTCTCCTTGTTGGCTGGTTGCAAAACTGAAGTGAGATTAAAATTAAGATGGTAATTCTCATTGTGGCAAGAATCCCGAAACAATCTTCCCTCCGCTTTTGTTAATGGGTTTTTCCTGCTTGCTTGGGTTCAGGCAGTAGGTAGAAGCAATACAGTCATACCTTGGTTTTTGAACAGTTTAGTTCTCAAACATTTTGGTTCCCAAATGCTGCAAACCCAGAAGTGACTGTTCTGGTTTGCGAACTATTTTTGGAAGCCGAACATCTGATGCGGCTTCCAATTGGCTGCAGGAACTTCCTGCAGCCAATCAGAATCTGTGCTTTGGTTTCCGAACGTTTTGGAAGTCGAACGGACTTTCAGAACAGATTCTGTTCAACTTCCAAGGTACAACTGTATTTTGCAACTGCAGGAATGAACTGCCTGAATCCATAGGGATGGAGACTAATTGTACAGGGGGAGGAGGAAGAAGAAGTAGAAGAGGAGGAGGAGGAGGAGGAGAATTACCCTTCCTACTCATGCAACTGAAAATTTAATGCACACATTGAGGAGAGGGCCCAGGCTGAGGCATTTTCTATTGATTTAAAATATTCCACCTTAAAGTGAAGGTGTGCTTGGAAAGATATGAACCTGATGTTTCCCTGATGCAGGGATGGCCAGCATGGTGCCCTCCAGCTGTAGATAAAGTAAGGCTTGCATCGAGCTCCAGCCAGCATGGCCAGTGGTCTCATCCAGCTACCCCTGCCCTGGT
Organism: Podarcis melisellensis; assembly: GCF_964234715.1. Taxonomy (NCBI): domain Eukaryota; kingdom Metazoa; phylum Chordata; class Lepidosauria; order Squamata; family Lacertidae; genus Podarcis; species Podarcis melisellensis. Next base: position 43,331,088 of record NC_138528.1, read on the forward strand.
CTTTGGCCTCTAAGAACAGCCCATGTAGTTACAAAGACTGTGTGGTTTCTTTTGCTCTTCCATTCTCTATACATAAGGGTGCAGGAAGAAAATGTGCTATGACCACAGCCTGCAACTCGAGAGCTTCCTTGCTTCTAATTTTGGGAAAGGTTATGTTGCAGATCTCTCCGATCAGTGCTTTCTTTTTCTGTCACCATCTTCTGAAATCAGCCTTTAACTCAAAAACTCCATTGTGTAGATGTGTACTGAACACCTATCCCAACAGGGCCACTGCTTTGTGTGTCCAGAAACTTTCTCTTAGGGGTTTAGTCGGAAAAGGAACAAAGGGAACTAAGTAGGCATTTCTGATTATCTCCTTTTCTCAGTACAGTACTGGTTTCAGTTATGCCAGAGTGTCAAAGGCTCATAGCAATAGCAGAGTGCTGCTCCCTGGTGGTGTGTGCAAGAGTGTTTAAAGATATTTGCTCCTTTCTACTTGCATTGGTAATGAGCATTTGGGGTGTTATCATGTAACAGCAGGGCTCCTATTTAAAGGACAAATTGCCATCATGTTCTGGCCAGGTTATTTTATATAAATGGAAATGAAGGTTTAATTTACCTAGGAAGACTACTTTCAAATGTGGACAGGGCAGGCCTCATGCTCTTTAATAATTATGTAGAACAAGGAATTTTGGCAGAAGTGGCTTGGTTTGCAGGGTGTTAAAAGGCTGTACCTATCAAAATCACCTCTCCAACACATCTGTTTAGCAGCAAGGAGCCCTGTTCTCTCCTGAATTTCGCCATCCTCAGTTTGGTGCAAATGCATTTCCTCTTTTTTCGTTTTTATTGTCAAATACAGGTGATACCTTTCTTACTTTGCTTTGTTTGCCTGTCTTCAGGTGTACCCTGAGGTGAAGGATAGCAACCAGTCTTGCTTGCCCCCCAACTCTTTCATCACCTGCTCTTCTGATAACACCATCCGCCTCTGGAACACAGAGAGCTCAAACATCCATGGGGCAGCTCTGCATCGGAACATTCTGAGCAATGTAAGAACATATTTTGGTCTGGAACTCATCACATGGGATTGTTCTTAATCCAGGAGCAAAAGGAGCTGAGCAGCCAGCTTTATACCAAATGTGCAATCTAGGCAATGTTGCTCTGAAACGCAGCAACCAAGTTAAGTTTTGCTTGTGAGAGCAGCCTTGGATTTTGTTTGCAAGTTGTAGCCTGTACGGATCCTTTTTCTGTTCCACGTATTTACTGTGTTATGTAAGAACCAGCGCCCAAAGTGCCTTAACCAGTATAATCAAACACTCCTGCTGTTCACCACTTTGGGGTAGCTTTTGGGCTGTGTAGCAGGTTATAGATAAAGCCATAACATAAGCAACGTCTTGTTCTTTTTCTCATCAGGACTTGATGAAAATTATATATGTAGATGAAAACACTCAGACCCTCCTGGACACAGAATATAACACTGGTGGGGGTGCCGACAAGGCTGACACGCAGGCCCTAGATGCAAAAGTGGGGATTCGTACAGTATGTGTGAGCCCTACTGGGGAGCACCTGGCATCAGGTGACAGGATAGGTACCCTCAGGTAAGGTTTTTTAATTATTATTAAAGAAGGCTAAACTTCTGTAGCAATACTGAAAGGTCCTTTCTGACCCTCTGACTGTGCTCTTCTCAGGATCTATGAGCTGAAATCCCTGAGAGAAATGCTGAAGGTGGAAGCTCATGATTCTGAAATCCTCTGCCTTGAGTACTCCAGACCTGAGACAGGTAAGATTAGCTCAACCCCGACTCTGGCTTATTTGTTGGCATTCTGAGTTTAACTGATTACTCTATTTTATCAAAATTAGGCTCTTTAGCTCTGTTAGCAGAGATCATACAATTCCAGATATAAAATTTGAAGGAGACGAAATATTCTCTTACTAAAGCCACAGGCACATATAGGCCATTGCTTCTTTTAAAAATTAATCACAGAATGAAACGTTGTTGCTGCTGCTGCTGCTGCTGTTGTTGCTGCTGTTACTGTTGTTGTAGTAGTAGTAGTAGTAGTAGTAGTAGTAGTAGTATGTTGCCCTTCTGACTGGATTGCCCCAGCCACTCTGGATGGCTCCAGACAAAACACATTAAAAATTTCCCTATACAGGGTTGCCTTCAGATGTCTTCTAAAAGTCTTATTGTTGTTTATTTCCTTGACATCTGATGGGAGGACATTCCACAGGGTGGGTGCCACTAACAGAAGGCCCTCTGCTTGGTTCCCTGGAACTTCACTTCTCACATTGAGGGAACCTCCGAAAGGCCCCTGGACCTCAGTCAGGGATGGAGACAGTACTTCTGGTATATGGGGCCAAGGCCATTTAGGACTTTAAAAGTCAGCACCAAAACTTTGAATTGGGCTGGGAAATGTACCAGGAGCCAATGCAGATCTTTTAGGACTGGTGTTATATGGTCCCGGATGCCACTCCCAGTCACCAGTCTAGCTGCCGCATTCTGGATTAGTTGTAGTTTCCAAGTCACCTTCAAAGGTGGTCCCACGTAGAGCGCATTGAAGCAGTCCAAGTGGGAGATAACTAGACAGTCTGGAGGCAGGTAGGGTCTCAGCTAGCATGCCAGATGGAGCTGGTAGAGAGTTGCGCTGGACACAGAATTAACCTGTGTCTCCATGGACAGCTGTGAGTCCAAAATGACTCCCAGTCTGTGCACCTGGTCCTTCAGGGGCACAGTTACCCCATTCAGGAGCATGGAGTCTCCCACATATGTCCACCCCCCTGTCCCCCAGAAGCAGTACTTCCGTCTTGTTGGGATTCAACCTCAGTCCATTAACCACCAACCATCCTCCAACATGAGGAAACAGCATTGTATCACAACATACTGCAGTCCTTTTGAAGTCCAGCTTGAGGAAATGCATTAGCAACTAAAGGATTTTCTCATTTCATATCTTTATGACAGGGTTGAAGCTTCTAGCATCAGCCAGTCGAGACAGACTGATTCATGTTTTGGATGCAGGGAAGGATTATAGCCTGCAACAGACACTGGATGAGCATTCGTCCTCTATCACAGCCGTGAAGTTTGCAGGTAACGGGGTCAAGTGCAACTGCCTTTGTTAACTCGACAAATGTTCCTCATTGCAGTTACAAGTAGCTGATAGACATTTGACAGTTTTCCTAGCTGATTGCTGCATTTGGGTACCCACTTCCCATAACATCCGGGTTCCTTTCCTTTCTGCCTCTGGAATACTGCAAACTTTCCAAGTAGAGGAAAGACAACTGGTTAGTGCAGCAGACATCATGCAACAAAACATTCATTTGCTCATATTCAGCGTTAAGTTGGGGAAGGGCCACTGCTCAGTGGGAGAGCATCTGCTTTGCATCCAAAAAGTCCCAGATTTCATCATTGGCATCCCCAGGTAGGAGTGGGGAGACCCTTGTCTGAAACTCTGGAGAGCCCCTACCAGTCATCGTACACAGTGCTAGGCTAGATGCGCCAATGGTCTGAATAAGGCTGCTATGTTCACACATTATCAGAAAGTTATCTTCACCCCTTTCCCCTGCCAAATTGACCTTGGTTTGTGTTCTCCTATCACATGTGGTTTGGCTCTTTTGCATGGGTGATGTGGAGCTATTTGCAGATGTGGTACACTTACTCTCTATTCACGGTTCAGATTTTTCATTAGCAAAATTTGTATATCGCCTAATTGTAAATACTGTAAAACCTCTAAAGTGGTTTGTTGGGGGGGCAGAGATTGTATGGGTTAATTAAGTGTGGCGTAGCAATACATAACTTGGATTTGAAACCTCTGTGCAGATGCTTACTGAGCCAAGAAGCTCACTGGGTAAACTTTGGCCAGCCATGCTTTCTCAGCCTGGCCTACCTCACAGGATGGTTGTGAGAATCAAACAGAAAAGGGGCCTGTTTGCAATTTTTCACCCTTGTGCTCCTTCAAATGGAACAGAGCCTGGTTTGCTAGGGTGGAAAAGTGCATTTTTTTAAAAAACAACCTTAAAATATCATCTCCAAACCCTGGTGCTCTCCAGATGTCCAGCCTGCAAGTCCAATCAACCCCAGCCATGGTGATGGAGCCTGTACTCTAAAACACAATGTTTGAGAAGGCTGCTTTAAAACACAGACTGGCAGGAATAGTAATATGCCATATACAGGAAGGACTGTAAGGCACAAATAAACTGAAGAAATTTAAGTTTTGTATCGCATGTCCGCTTGCTCATGGGCCTACCTGTTTCTCTCCTTCTCTAGCCAATGATGGAAAGGTGAAAATGATCAGCTGTGGAGCAGATAAGAGTATCTATTTCCGCACTGCACAGAAGGTAATTCCATTAGAGTATTCTATCTTTGTGTAACTTCTGGAGTAGAGCTATTTTAAGAGCGAAGATGAGAGGAAAGGCTTTGGATGGTGGTCAAAGCCTTGTTTCTTTCCCATCTTAATTAAAATATATATATATATATGTAAGAAACTATGTTGCAGGAGGCCTGCTAGTAATGGAGCCATTCAGCCACTGTATAATTTCAGCCTCTTTGTGTAACTGTTTCGAAGGAGGGCGCTTTTATCTCTTGCTTGGAAAGAATAACCTGGTCTTCATTGAAGCGCCCCGGTCTTCATTGCTGCTGTTTTTTTTCTTGTACAGACAGCTGATGGGGTTCTCTTTACTCGTACGCACCATGTTGTTAGGAAGACCACTCTGTACGACATGGATGTGGACCCTAACTGGAAGTATGCTGCTATTGGATGCCAGGACCGTAATATCAGGTTGGTTCACTAGTTGGGATCTAAACATTTTATTCCTTAGCTTAGACTTGAGAACAAGTTCCATTGAACTCAGTGTGTCATTTCTTAATAAACATGACCAATGGAGTCAAATCAAGGTTTAAAATTTCCTTCCCAACCTTCCCCCCCCGGTGCCTTCTAGATTTTTGGGCTGCAGCTTGCATCAGCCTTAGCCATCAAGGTCAATGATCAGGGATGGTGGGAGGTTTTTAAAATTATCAATCATTCATTCATTCAATCAATCAATCAATCAATTAGATTTCCTCCCTTGCCTTGTACTGTAAGATCCTAGGGTTGGTTACATAGAGTTGTAGTCCAACAGCATATGGAGAGCACCAGGTTGGGGGAGGTGGGTGAAGGCACTAATAATCAGAAAACCATCCTGTGAGTGCCTGACTTGTTCCAACTTCACTATTCAAAGAACCAATGCCTGGGACTAGCTTCTTCTCACTATTCAGTCACACCTAATGCAAAGACAGTATGCAGAAATCTATTGACAGAGGATTTCTTGCACTGGCCAGGGGTTAGGGTAGGTGTCATCTGGAGGCCCCTTCTGATGCTATGATCCCAAGAGAAGAGTGGCAGGAGCACTCATGTGTCGGATGGGTAGGTGGAGTGGCCACTAGGTTAGATATCTCTTTTGAAAGGGAGGTGGATCTTTACAGCTAATAACTATGCAGGGCTAAATGAAACTGTCACATGTTCAAGACCCACCAGACAAGAGGCCCCGAATGCTAGAAGTCTGCCTGGTGAGCTTCCCAGAGATATTTGGCTGGCCACTCACTGTTTGAACTAGATTTTATTTATTTTATATTTTATTAGCTTTCTCAGGACGGTTCAAAAGATAAAAATACAAGATGAAGCAACAAAGCAATAATGCCCCTCCCACAAACACATTTAAAAGGTCGTAGGATATTAATCAGCCAAATGGTTGAAGAGGAACATTTTTGCCTGGCTCCTAAAAATATGTAATGAAGGTACCAGCTGAACCTCCCTTGGGAGAGCATTCGGCAGATGGGGAGCCACTGCAGAAAAGGCCTGTTCTCATGTTGACACCCTTCGGACCACTCGTGGAGGCGGCACATGAAGAAGGGCCTCAGAGGATGAATGCAGAGTCTGGGTCGGTTTATATGAGAGGCAGTGCTTTGAGGTATTATAGCCCTGAGATGCAATTCTTGTTCTGCTATAGCAGGGCCTTATTAATGATAATGTCTTGTTTACCTCTCAGAATTTTCAACATTAGCAGTGGGAAGCAAAAAAAGCTATACAAGGGATCCCAAAGTGAAGATGGCACCCTCATTAAAGTAAGGCCTTTATCGGTTTTGCCTCCCACGGCTCCATTTTTCCTTGTGTGTACTTTTTATTATGTGCAGCTTGATTTGGTGCTCTGATTGAGGGGCTAGATTTCAACTTAATTCCATGTAATGTGAAGACCTTACGTTTGGGAATATGTCATTTGTTGCTGGTGTATGTTTGTGCAAATTGCAGAATGGATGATCTATTCTCAATACATTCTGGGTATAAATGAAAGATAACATTATAAAGATGTGGATAAAATTACTACCATTACTCCAGAAAGTAAGTAGTTAAAATCCATAAGAATCACTCTGCGCTAAAAACGGGGATGAATAAATAAGTATTGGCTTCGGGTTTCTCAATAAAAGTGCTGTGTTTTAAAGTGGCATCTGTGGATAATTTATCTGCTGCTACTCTAAACTGATCCATATGGACAAGAAATCCGGTGGTGCTGAATAAGCATATTTGAATATGGTACATTCTCCCCATTGTGCACGTCATGCATTATCCTGGGGCACTTCCTCTATTCCCTTTTGATGATTCTTGCATGCTGTGTTGTGGAAACATATACAATAACTTTGCATTCAGTCTCCAAAACAGTTTTGTTTATTGTTTCTCAGCTCTCTTAGCCTTGATTCAGGAAGAGCCTCTCCTAGCCAGATCAGTTTGTTTGCTTTCCAGATTTTTTCAGCAAAGCAGATTGCTAGAAATCTGTGACACAGAAGATGACAATATTGCCAGGGTGGAGAGATCTGAGAATCTAGAACAACGCTAACATTAGATAAATCCTATTCTTCTGAGGGGATCCTAACCTCTAATGTCTAATATGTATATACCAGTTACATGGCTGGTGAACTCTACCCCCCTTCAAGGTTTTTTTGGGGGGAGAATAGGAGAGTTTGGATCCAAAGCCTCATCTGCTTTTTAGTTAACTTCGTTAGCATGTGATTACAAAATATGCATTATTATCCTCTGGCCTGAATAATGCTCATACCCAGAAACATACCCACCTGGTTGTGTGCACTTAGAAAAATCCTGCAAACTAGACTTTCTAAAGCCAAGAGACCATAGCACATATATATTTTATTGTTATTCTTTTTTCCTGTGTCATTTGTTTCAGGTGCAAACAGATCCCTCTGGTCTCTATATTGCTACAAGCTGCTCTGACAAGAACCTTTCTATCTTTGATTTCTACTCAGGCGAGTGTGTGGCCACAATGTATGGGCATTCAGGTAAATCACTGAGCCTTTGTTGATGGTGAATGCTGCTTGAAAATTCTTAGTGACTTACATTCCATGGTTGTTGTTTTTAAATGAAGGGAGCATGTTATAGTACCATATTTGGTAGTACCACATTTGATAAAACATATTTTCATAGAAATAATACTTTTTCTCTATGTTGAGCTGGTGCAATTGCAAATGAGGTGCCCTTTAGGTGTTTCAGCAGTGGTATGTTTTATTTTAATTAATCCATATAGTGGGCTTGTTGAATGTTTTCATATGATTTTTGACTGGTGGCCTCGGAAGTGGCTCATAATTTTTTAAAAACACAATTGATACATTAAAAACCACGTACTTAGAAAAGAACTAGCCTGGCTTCATCAGGAGTTGGTACCTGGCATTGTCTTTGCCTACCTGCCCTCTTCCCTTCCACACAGGACAGTTGGTAGTAGTGGGTCCTCTGGTGAAGGAAGGATCAGTCCACCTGCTGCTTTGTCTTTGCCTCCTGCCCTCTGTAATCCTTCAGGTTTGTTTTGGTATTACATGTGAACCTGACGCAATCGGTAAGGGTTAGGCAACGGATCCTGCAGGGCTTATGGTCATAGAACTCCAAGCTGTTCATTTGAAGTCATTGCACATGACAGTGCTTCAAGATCTGTTCTCCTTGTCCTTCTGACATTTACAGAGATTGTAACTGGGATGATGTTCAGCAATGACTGCAAACACTTGATCTCGGTCTCTGGTGACAGGTAAGCAAAGGGATATTTCTGCCTTAGATCTTCCTTTCATCAGTGGGTATGGATGCTTAAAAGTTACTTTAAAAAAAATGGGGTGGCTGGGCAAATGGCCTTGACTCTGTGCATTGAAAGAGTTTTAACATAGGCCTCCCACTGTGAGGTGTGATAATATTTGAAGAATTATGAGGAAAGAGGTGCATCCTGGGCTTTCTGAAGTGTCAGTATGAAGGAGGGAAGCAGTGGGCACCAGGCAAGTACACTGAGGAGACGGCACTGAGCTTCTAGCCACAGGTATTGAGGAGGATATAGAAACTTGCAGGAGAACGAATCTTCTACAGGAATGTGTATCTGGGTAGAATTGGGGTTCTTGAGTAAGACAAGACTTGTTTCTGTGTTTCCTGCTTACAGCTGCATTTTCATCTGGCGTCTGAGTTCGGAGATGACCATCAACATGCGGCAGCGCCTGGCAGACATGAAGCAGAGAGGGAAGCAAGCGGAGAAAGCACAGCCAGGCAAACCAGCTGGGCTTGCCAGGTAGGAGGAAGCCATTGCGGGCAGTTTTCAGTAATAAGAGGTGTTTACTGGCTGCATAATCAAGTGGAAATTCAGATGTGGAGGGACGCAGGTGGCGCTGTGGTCTAAACCAGTGAGCCTCTTGGGTTTGCCGATCAGAAGGTCGGCAGAAGGTGACAGGGTGAGCTCCTGTTGCTCTGTCCCAGCTCCTGCCAACCTAGCAGTTTGAAAGCACGCCAGTGCAAGTAGATAAATAGGTACCACTGCGGTGGGAAGGTAAACAGTGTTTCCGTGCGCTCTGGCTTCTGTCACGGTGTTCCCTTGTGCCAGAAGCGGTTTAGTCATGGTGGCCACATGACCCGGAAAGCTGTCTGTGGACAAACGCCGGCTCCCTCAGCTTGAAAGCGAGATGAGCACTGCAACCCCATAGTCGCCTTTGACTGGACTTAACCGTCCAGGGGTCCTTTACGGTTTTTTTCCAGATGTGGCCATCTTCTAATGCAGGGTTGGAGAACTGTGGCCCTTCGGATGTTGTTGGACTTCAACACCCATGAGCCCCAGCCATCTTGGCCAGTGGTTAGGGATGATGGGTGCTGTAGTACAGCAACTTCCAGAGGGCCACAGATTCCTCATTCCTTTGTTAATGGAAAGAGTCCATCAGCAGAATAGTGAGGGGGTGAGCTATGTTCAATTATTTCCCCCCTAAGTCTGCTCCAGAGGGTCCCCCAACCCACTGGAGTAGATTTTTGGAGGGTGTGGGGTAATACTGGGGAAATTGCTGAGCATTTCAATGGCTAACTTCTTCCATTGGCTGAAGATCACTATTCCACCCCATGTTTTACTTTGCATTTGTTGATGACAGGAGACTACGAACTTGTGTGATAGTTCTGCATCTGTACGAAGGGGTTTTCATTAAACAACTATGGGCTCTCTAATCCAGTGTTTCCCAACCTTGTGCCGCCAGCTGTTTTTGAACTACAACTCCCATCATCCCTGACTAGCAAGACCAGTGGCAAGGGATGATGGGAATTGTAGTCCAAAAACAGCTGGAGGCACAAGGTTGGGAAACACTGCGTCTAATCTATATCACTGTCATACCTTATGTTCTTCTGGTAACATTATGGGAGGTTGCCTGCTTTTCATGGGGTTACACTACCTCTGAAGGAGCTGGTACATAACTTGGGATACTTCTGCATCCTGCCATCAGCTTTGGCTGGTGGTTCAGCTGCACCCCTATCTGGACAGGGATAGCCTAACTTCTGTGGTCTATGTTCTTGTAACCTCTACGTCAGATTACTGCAATGTGTTGTATGTAGGGCTGCCTCTGAAGACTGTTCAGAAACTTCAGCTGGCGCAGAATTCAGCAGCCAGGTTGCTCACTGGAGCAAGATGGTTTGAGCATTTTACACAGATCCTGGCCTGACTGCACTGCCTGCCAGTTATTTTCTGGGTCCAAATAAAAGTGCTGGTTTTTATCTATAAAGCCTTGAAAGGCTCAGGACTACAATACCTCAAGAACCGTCTTTCCTCATATGAACCGACCTGGTTCATCGTCTGAGGCCTTTCTTCATATGCCTCCTCAACATGAGGTCTGGAAGGTGGCAACATAAGAACAGGCCTTTTCTGTAGTGGCGCCCTGCTTCAGGAATGCTCGCCTCAGAGAGGCTTTCTTGGAGCCTTCGTTACGTATCTGTAGGCGCCGGGCAAAAACATTCCTCTTCTCCCAGGCCTTTAAAACCGTGGCATTTTAAACTGTGTGTGGGAGGGCTATTGTTTTTGCTTGTTATTATGCTATATAGTTTTGTGTTTTTATATTGTAAACTGCTCTGTGATCTTTGGATGAAGGGTGTGGTAATAATAATAACAATAATAATTAATAATAATAATAAATAATAATAATAATAATAATAATAATAATATAGAAGGGGGCACAGAGCAGATCCTCACCAGAATGGCCTGAGGGTAAGGCCTGAGGAGGGTTGTGCGGGCTTCGTTTTACTTTCTTTTCTCGTCCACGCTGTCCCTTAGGTATGTGCTTTATTTAGTTTAGCCTAAAAATATCTACCATTATCCAGCATGTTTCTCAGAAAGCCTTTGCTCAAGCATAGAATTCTATTCTGAGCAAAGGAAGATCACGTGAGTGGTGTTAGCCAGATGTCTGTACAAAGGAACATACAGTACAGTCAAACCTTGGTCCCTGAATGCCTTCGTTTTGGAACGTTTCGGCTCCCGAATGCCAAAAAACCAGAAGTAAATGCTCCGGTTTTCAAACGTTTTTTGGAAGCTGAACGTCCGAGGCAGCTTCTGCTTGACTGCAGGAAGCTCCTGCAGCCAGTCAGAAGCCGCTCCTTGGTTGTTGAACATTTCGGAAGCTGAACAGGCTTCTGGAACAGATTACGTTTGACAACCGAGGTTCGACTGTATGTGGTAGCAATAGTCAGATTGTATAGCTATGAACAAACTTGTCTAGCTGGGATGGAATGGGGAAACAGGTAACACTCGAGATGTTGCTGAACTACAACTCCCATTCCTGCCCATTGGCTATGCCTTCTGGGGCTGGAGTTGGAGTCCAACAGTATCTAGCATTTTGTTGTCAGAAAAGGGGAGGTAGATGAGGAGGAAAGCATTTTGCATGTGCTCAAAAGTGCTCTCTTCTATTTGCTCTGGTATTGCAAAATTCTAATCCCTGCTGAGTCACTGCTGACATTAAATCCTGCTGGTGCCTCAGTAATATCCTTCCCTGCTATGCCTCAGCAGTTTGCTGTGGAGAAGCCTTTTCAAGCCAAAAATGCTGGAGCTGTGGAGCAGTGTTCTTTTTATAGCAAACTCTTTGCCATTCCAGCAGCTGCACACACAGCCTTTGCCTTTTTTGAGGGGCAGCCTGTGTGTCAGGCACTGCCGGTTTCAGTCAATATTATAAAGCTTGCCTGTCACATGCTCTTGCTGGGAAAGGTTGAGTCTGCCACATACCAAGCCCTGCAGCTTGTTGGAAAACACGTTTGGTGACCTCTTTGATTAAGCTGGGTGCTGTCTGTCTGGTCAGCATTTAAAAGGATTGTTTCCTGCACTGGCCCTAGTTGTTGGATATGAGTAGAGAGACCTGAGGAGCACTGCTTGATGAATGTCGGAAGGATGTAAGCTTCACTGTAAGGAGCTTAAAAGCTGGGGAAGTTGTGTAAGAAACTTTTTTAAAAAAATGGGTATTCATTTATTTTAGATTGGACTGAGGTTACATCGGTTTTGTTGCTGCTTGATGTTTGTAAGGATGTTGGTTCGTGTGTAGCTAGGGAAAAGTTCTGCAGAAATCTTTTAATTGCTCTGTGATATTTTTAGCTCACCTTTCTAGCTCCATTGTTTAAACTTGGTATAAGAAAGGAGGTGATGGATGTAAGATGCATTTGGAAGCCAGCTAGTGCCTTTGGTAGTGTTACTGAGAGCACCACAAAATGAATGAGCAGAAACCTTGTGGAATGTCCTGAGAATTATGTTCTGCTGATGTGGCAAGCGGGAGAATGGAAATGCTTCAGTTTGAAATGTCATGTTCTCTGTCCTCTTAGCAGATATAATATGGACCTGTTCTTACAAAGCACAGGTTTAGGAATGTGCCATTGGCCACATGTTCTCCCTCCTCTGCTTCCGATGTATTTCAAATCATGGTTTGCCGTGACTCAGAAAATTATGGACAGTACTTTCCCTCCAAATCGCGATTTGAAAGCCTGGTTTGGTCTGAAGTTGGTTGCATACCATACATTGGAAGTGCCACTAATTGTGGTTACAGATTTGTATGTTGCAGCAAACTATAGTTAGAGCATACTAAGAAAATGAGAAAATGAAACGCAACAGGGTGGGGGGAGTGTGAGGAGGAGAGAAGATGGGAGCCCACTGCACATTTTCTCAGCCATGGTGGTTGTTTTGGTTTTTTTGAAGACTGCGTTCCTGATATATGTCCCACTGTGATGGAATGCGCATCTGATAATCACTGAGACTCACATGGATCCCTGCATCTATTTACATAATAATGAATTAATTTGTGGTACATCTTAAAAAAAATCTTTTGCTTATGCTTTATTCAAGTTTCAGATTCTAAGGACAGGGATTTTTATGCTGGATTCCATTTTTCCTGATGATGATTTCCTGTTACTGTATTCTGTTATAAATTTTTAATTTTAATTTTAAATTGTTTCAACCTGCCCTTGGACCTGCAGGCAAATAACGCTGTGTTGTTGTTTTACTTGTAGAGAGGGCTGGGAGAAGATTTTCAGGCCAATGTTTATACCAGGGGTAGGGAATGTATAGCCCTCCAGATGTTGTTGGACTCCCCAACTCCCAGCATGGCCTATGGTCAAGGATGATGGGATATGTAGCTCAATAACATGTGGAGGACCACAGATTGATTTATACAGTTTAAAAACACATTTTGCTTTCTTGTTGTTGTTCCCCTCCCTTGTCCAATTATCCTTTTGAAAGCTTCCCCCACCCTCTCAACAAAAAATATTTAATATTATCTAAACATAAGCTGTGAAGCTTAAAGGCTTTTATGAACCAAGATCATGGTTATAGCTTTCTCTGCTTTTTTCCTGGTGTACATTTTGGATGAAGTGTACATGTCAATAGATAATTAATGTTGGCTTTGATGAGCACTTCTGTGCTGAAGGTAGATTGCTTGTACTCAGTGCTACTTTTCAAGAAAAAGAGGTGCCAGAACTTACCAAGGACACTGCCCTCATTCTCTTAGAATGGCAATGATGCCCACCTGGCAGGTGGAAGAACTGAGCTGGTGGGATTATTTGTGGAAGCGGTAAAGCAAACCGATACACATTGAGTAGTGCATGGCACTGAATCAAGGCAGTGCTGACCATAGCCTGGATAAAGAGGATAAATATCATTGTAACAAGGCATGTCATTTAATTTATTTAAATATACGTACGCAAGCCATCTAAAAAGCTTTAAAAAATAAGCTAGCATTCTTAGTGCCTAAGAAAACAAGTTACACCCTATGTTTATAAGTTTCCCCCCTCTTTTATGGAAAATTCTCCAGTCATATCTGTGATGCACATGCAACCAGAAACAACTGTGGAAATGTTATTGCAGTTGATGCATGTGGAAGCACACCTAACAACTGCATGGGAGGCATCTCCTTCAAGGCATGGCCTGCTGTTGTTTTCCTCACTCCTTTTCAAGCACAGGCCTGCACCCAAAGCACTTTATAAAAGCCTCGCCTGTATTGCTTACTACTGCTGGTATTTTCCTGCTCTCAGGGGTTGCTGCCATTTGAAAGAGATCACCACAGCCCCAGATAGGTGGATGCATACTCCCTTTCACCACAGACAGCCATGATCTCTGCCTTGCCTCCATAGATCATTTGTCTAATCCTCTTTAAAAGCTTTGGGGGGTGGAGAGAGAAATTCATAGAGGAGCGAGCTATTGACAGGTACTAGCCATGATGGCTATGCTCTGCTTCTGCAGTTCCTGTGCTGGAAATCATAGGAAAAGGTGTTATTGTGCTCAGATCTTGCTTGATGCCTGTGGGCTTCTGGTTGTCCACTGAGAGAACAGGCTACTGAACTAGATGGACCATTGGCCTGATCCAGCAGACTATTCTGGATGTTTTTAGATCTGGGGCAGTTGACGTCTTGAGTAGATTGTCAGGGACTTCTGACTATTGACACTCGACCAGCCCATTACTGTCTCTTGGCACTGGTGTAACACCTGCTCTGCTTTTGCTTATTCAGATGGAATGAATTGATGGGACTGTGATGTCATCAGAGCATGGATGACACCTTGCCCCCAAGCCCTAAGATATTTTGGAAGTGCAGCACTGAGGGAGACCAAAGGCAATTGGAACAGGCCATCTGCTCAAAGGCAGGCTCAGCAAGCCACTCCCACCCCCTGCAGTCATTCTAGATGACTCAGGACAGTGTTTTAAGAGCGTACTAATTTGAAAAATAAGGATTCTCTATTTGCAGAAAGGAAGTTGGTGCCCCTTAGCCCTATTTCTGTACTGCTGGCAATTTGCACATTGCAGGGAAAGTTATTCCCTCTCCAGGCTGCCCTGTATTTGGTAGATTAAGTTATTTTTGTCTACAGAATAATGCCTAGCTCGAAACACCTACCCGCAGCACTCATAGCAGTTGCTAATGGCAATCATGGCTTTCCTTGTGCAGAGTCATGGAACAGGTGTGATGTCAATGGGTTTAAATGTGACATTTCTTGGAAATGGGCAGTTTTGGCTGCTTTGGTTCAGTTCTTGCTTTGCCTGAAAGGGGAAAATGTGAGTCTCTCTGGGGAAGGCTTATGCTCAGAGCTCATACCAGGAATGCCTGCCTTATCCATTTTGATTAAGGATCCATCCCAGGTATTCTAAGCACTCTTTTATTGTGTAGCAGTGCAACATAACACTGAGTTATGGTGCGCTGGTCCTACATTGCCAACTGTCTTTTCTCATAACTGCATTCTTTGACCTTCCTTCCTTTCCCTGCAGGGATCAAATTTGCCTCTGTGCAGCACAACAAAATTCATATTGTGCTTTATAAAATTAAATCACGAAAGGATGAGAAGAAACATCTAAAGGCACAAATAAATAACTTTCAAGTGCCTTAGATTATTAGTGGGAGAGATTTATATGTGCACGCAACTCTCCCACTAAAACCGATGGGACTTGAAAATTGCTTAACGGTGCCTCAGAGTGCTATGTTAAGGATTTGTGGTGATGTGTGTTTCTAGCCTGTTTAATATGCTTTCACCATATCTGCGGACCAGTAGCACTTTTAAGGTAAGTTTTCTGGAAGTCAGAAAGACTTACATCTAATTTCCATCTTCCTCCCTCCCGTTTAAAGTTGCTGTGGCTTAATGGTGGCGTTCTGGAGCTGTGCACAAGAGTGTTTTGAATAAATAATGTTGATGCACACCGTATACCTTATGCCAATGCTTCTCTTCATTCTGCCTTTCTAGGCACGAGTCGGTCTCTGTCCTCTCATCTGCGCCAGTGCTGTCATCGGACAGTGACAAAGATGGTGAAGACGAAGGGAATGAGGAAGATGAGCTACATGGGCTGCAGTCCTTCCAAGTGCAGACTAATGGCAACACTGAAAGGGATTCAGGTAGATGGGAAGAGGAGCATATGGCATTCTGGAAGGAAGTTTAACCAAAGATAGGGAATAAAGAAAGAACCAGGAGAGAAGCTGACAGCTGGCTCGCACAGTTCCTTGCTGTTTTCCTCACACAGCCCTCATGGTCCTTGCAAGGAGAAAGTACTGTGTACCAGCAGTGCACAAGCACACTTGGCAACCATTCCTCACAATTGTGCCAGCATGCGCTTCCAATTCTTACAGAGTGTTTCTCCAAACAATTGTGGCCCTGGAGTAATTCATGTAGAGAGAGTATGGCCGAAAATGACTCAGACCGAGCCCTGCACGAAAATCTGGGACAATGGCTGTATGAGATTGTCCAACTGAATGTATATCTGTGCCAACAGCTGACAATGCAGGAGTTTGCTAAGCTGAGACGGGAAGTTGGTGCTGTTATTTCCACTAGGGAATCATAAGAATTCTAAGCAGATTACTACTTAATTAACCTTCTAAAACAAGTGATATGTGCATGCATATAGTCATAGAGCTGAAAATAATCAAAGATGTTGCACACAGATTGTGTGTGAAAGAGCTTTGTGATGGTGGGAAGAAAATCAGCTTCGTTGACTTGTGTATTTTTCTCCTCCTAGATCCAGATCTTTCTCTTTCAAGAAGCTTTTCCCACTGGGAAATGAGGAGGGTGAGTTTTCAATACATTAAAAAAAAAAACACCTCTGAAATGTAAGAACAACAGCTGAAGAGCAGATGGATATTCACAGAGTCAGTCTGCCGTAAGATGCATGATACTTTGATGTAGTCTTCACACCACCCCTTTTCTATAGCCTGCCAGTTTCTAAATGCCCAGGCATACACAGATATACCAGTATATCTAGCAGCTTCGGCTTCTCCAGTGCACCGACTGTGTGGAGGTTGTTACCTGCTAGGTACAAGATGTACCTCTTTGTTGTGTTAGGCTCTCCATTGCAGATCTCCTTAAACAGGCTGGGGACTGCTGAGAAGATCTCATTTATTCTTAGAAAGCTGGTTAGCATTGAGAGACATATATTCTGAGAGTGCCATGGATGCTTCAAATAGGAATGTGTTCCCAAAATGGAATGGATCATGTATGAATTGGTAATAACACCTTGCCCACTTGTTCATCAGCTTGTCAGCTATGCAGGTAGCAGAACTTACATCCTGCGTGCTAGCAGGGAGAACCAAAGTGAACACAACTGACTTGTTTTCTGCAAACCAATAATTATGATTTGTCATGACATGTGAATGCAACCAGTGCCTCTTGAGGCTTAATGCCATCAGAAATGGTATAAGATGCCCCTCCCTCCCCCCCCAGCCTGTTTTATATCAAGCTAAACTCTTAGTCCTCTGACACCGATTAAATACTTTACTCGAAAGTGCAGTAGGAGCACCCTATCTTCTCAGCTGATCAGAGGTCATTGTGCTCAGCCAAACCCTTTTTGGAGACAGGGACACATTTGGAAATCTACAGCTATCACAAGCATCGCAAAATGCCCATTTGACAGAAGAAAAATTGGTGATGTGCATAACTCCACCCATAAATCAGGCAAAACAGATAAAACATAATTTTTAAAAATTGACCAGGAGTCTTGTGTAGATGGAGGGGTGCCTGAGCACTGTGGTGCTCGTGCTTTTCTAGGAAAAACATGGAGAAGCTGCCTAGGACCAATCAAGCAGCAGTTGTCTGTTCTCTTGAAATCCAAAGTCTTTCAGATAGCCCAAGGTTTTGCACTGGTGGGTGAAGCTAGATACTGCTGAAAATATGTGTAATGTTTAAATAACGGCACCACAACATAGTGAGGACATGTCCTTTCTTGTTGCCTTATCTCTCTGATTTTGTTCTGACTGTCCTCTAAGAGATCTTATTCTGGCCTTGCCTTTTCATCTACTTTTTTTTTTTTGCTATGATAACTCTGTGGCATTGTGCTCCTCTGAGCAGATTCATTAACAGTTAAGTCCTGCTCCTTTGGCATTGCTTTTTACAAGTTACTTCATTTTCCTTTAGGCAAAAGAGATGGCAATGATTCAGTGTTCGGAGGCCACCATGAGCAAGGCGCCTCGGCAGCGTGGTCGTTGGTCGCAACCCACAGGCAGCCTAGAGATGACGGTTAAATCCATGCTTGACTTGCGGCAGCTGGAGTCTTTCTCCGTCTCCCGCTCTGCCAGCCGAGATTCTCTTTCCCAGGTCAGCAATGGGGATGACCAAGAAGAGCGTCCTGATCTCCCTCTGTGTGTCAATAATGTAAGAGCTTCCCTTCTTAATGCAAGAGATGAGAAACTGCCACATGGGAGGGATGGCGTTCTGCAACGAAGTCTCTGACCTTTTTGAATTCTGACCAGGGAATACTATAATACAATAATATTACATGGGTAGTAAAGCAGTGCATTGTGGGTTAGCGCATTAGATCCTGCTCTGGGCTTTCGATGGAGCAGCCATCAGATGTTGGTTTCTGCTTTCTTCTCTGTGCAGCGAAGTGCTTGTCACGAGACAGGTTGTTTACATTCCACAGTAAATGCACTGTTGGTTTTCCCACGGGAATGGGAGACTGGATGTGACGTACACTGGTTTCCTGTTTTTCACTGTTCTTTGCAGTTTCAGTTTGTGATTCTCTCCGTGCTTTAGAGGAGAGAGGACGCCTTTCTCTGCTCCGGCAGAGGCAAGATGTTTTCCTGTAACTTACCAGCTTTGAAGTGTAAATAAAACTATATAGAGCATGTTGGCACGTACTTTTCATCATTCCGCTGTGCACGGGACACTGCTTATCACTAACATCAAGACCAATCAGCTGCCAGACCAATGTTTGCTGGGAATTGTAGGAATATATAAACCATGAATAAAAGATATTCTGCTTCTTTGCTCCTTAGAACAGAATCAGTAGCCTGACTGGCAGGCAGGTGGATATGGCTAATGAGCTGGCTCTGAAGTGGCCATGTTAACTCCAGTTTTTCTGCATGTTGCTTTACCAAAGCTAAACTAGCTTTGTTTCTGCATTGATATTCTAGGCTGGAGGCTCTGCAGCTCCTCAGGAAAAGCAGCCTTGCGTTCGACCCCAAGTTATCCGCCTTGTGTCCTGTGAAGGGGGGATTTTCCCCCAGGAACTGGAACCTTCGGAGAGTGAGGAATGTGTCATCTACCCAGAACAAGATGAGATTCACCCTGCAGATGTTAGCAGGTAAAAAAATGAATTCCTTTTTTGCGCCTTGCTTTTAGCTATTTAAGGTTGTATGACCGCCCCCCGCTCCCCAAAGGGGGAAAAAATATCATGATTTGATGATCTGGGTGAGGCACCATGCTGTCCACCACATTCCAAAGTTACTGATGGGTTTTATAAATGTCGGCCTGACTGTAGCATGCAGGCCGCAATGAGATGAGGCCTGTTAACATAATCTTCGCTTGTGAGCAAGTCATACATATGAACTACCGCTGCCAGATTTCTCCTTGGATGACTGTCTTGTGAGTTTCTTGTCCTCTCCTGCTCTCCGTCCTCTTCTTTCACACTTGCCTGGTTTTGAATTTAGTAAGAGAATTCCCGAGCTTATTCTTGAAACAACTAAAACAGTGGTTGTTTGGAGATGCCACTAACATGACTTGGAGGAGTCATGCGGTATAATAAAAATATTGGAAGAAACCGGAGAGACTTCGGCCTGCTTCCAGCGATCTCTCCCATAATTATAACATTTAACTCTCCCTTCCCTCTGTAGCTGTTTCATTTCCTCGGCTTCCAACGTACAGTGTTACGATTGTGGGCTGTGGATGTGCCTCCACAAGCTGTTACACTCTAAAGGGTGCTTTTTTATGTATAAAAAAGCCTGACTATTAGTGCTCTTCCCACCTCACCTCACCCCCCACCCCGCCACTTCTGCTTTATGTTTCTAATGTTATAGTTCTAAGATTTAAACAGAGCAGATTGTGGACTCCTGGAGCTGTCAGGCAGTGGGGGGAGGTCATTCTGGGCAGCGTTTGGAAGCCTGATGGACACAGCACTCGCAGAACTTGCAAGCTGCGGTACAGTTAGTGTAAATAATATTCTCAGCATTAGTGACCTTCATGCTTGAGTTCAATCGCAGTGACTAGGAGGATTTAAACATAAAAGAACTCCCAAGTATTCCATAAACAGAAAGCCTTTTCTTTCAGCCACGGAGCTAAGAGAAGCTGTGTTAAGCTAAACACACACTGCTGGAGTTAGGACCGAGAGCTGTTGTCATGGTGATGTGTGGAGTCTCTTAAAATGCCATATGCAAACTGGTTTTTCCTCTCATTGGCTCGGTTATCCGTAAGGATTTTCACATATGGCGTAGACACAGATGGTAGCTTAGGCCTCAATTTTTCTGTGGATGTGGCTCT
Source organism: Podarcis melisellensis (assembly GCF_964234715.1). Lineage (NCBI taxonomy): Eukaryota > Metazoa > Chordata > Lepidosauria > Squamata > Lacertidae > Podarcis > Podarcis melisellensis. Next base: position 43,351,065 of record NC_138528.1, read on the forward strand.
TGAGTGTCTTTTAGTTGATGAGGAAAATATGAGAGAGAGAGAGAGAGAGAGAGAGAGAGAGAGAGAGAGAGAGAGAGAGAATATAATGGAAATGGAAGGGGAAAGTCCAAATGTCACTGTCCAAGCTCTATGAAGTGCAAAATAATTGTGCATAAATGGTGAAAAGGTTAGGCTTTACAAAACTTATTTTTCGCAATGGCGGAAAGTTAGTAGCACAGGTAAGGTCTTTAAGAGTGTAATAGTTTAAAAGTTGTCAATGCTGGTTCTCACACTTGATTCTTCCCTTCTCTCTCAGCGAGTTCCAGGTAAAAGCACTTCCCCATGGGAAACTAGGTAGAGGCTACCACAGCAACGGGTGCCCAGATAAACACAGCCCTGACAGTGCCTGCTCCGTGGATTACAGCAGCAGCCGCCTCTCGAGCCCTAATGAAGGTGAGATATTTTAAACTATTTGGACTTGTGCCCCACCCCCATTCTGAAAACCTCCGCAAGATGCTGCCTACAGTTAGCAGGGACAAGAAGGGGTCAAAATGAAATATATAAAACAAAAACAAGTACCACACCAGGCCAGCTTAATCTTGGCCACCAGATAGCATTCCAGATGAAAAGGTTTTGCATGCTTCTGATACGTGTTTGAAATACTGGCAGATATTCTGATATTCTCATTGCACCTTTGTGGGTGACTGAATATCTTTCTTCTGTGGTACCTCCAGGTTAGCCCTACTGGGGGAACTGATATACAGAGGCTCTCCTGGACCAGAGCTACATCTTGCAGATGGTGCATGGTCACTGCCGCAAACAACCATCTCCTAAGTTTCTTTCCCTGCCCCACCCCCAAAATATGTATATGCGAAATCCCAAACCAGGATTTGCCCCTTTCTCTCAGGAACCCCACCCACCCCAAAAAAACCTTTAGAGCTAAACAACACCATTCACACAAAAAAACTCTCAACCACATTCCCAAATAGGCAAAGGGAGCTTTCCTTCCCCAATGCCAAATAGCAGGTGCAGTGGGCAGAGCCACAGAAAAAGTCACCAAATGGAAGCAGCTGCTGGAATGGAAGAATTGAGAGCATGCTTAGAGTGCACTCCTGACTTTTCCTTTCGAATTTGGCATTGCAGCTTTACCTGTCCAACATCTGGTGTCATTTAATGGACACAGGTGGGTGTGGTTTGGGCCAACCTCAGTGAGGAGACCTGGTGGGCCAGTTTAGGTTTGAGGTTCTTGTATGGATTGACAACTGGGGAGGGTTATGGGAGAGGAGACTGACTTGTTCAAGCATCTAACAACTTGTTGTAAGTACCCCAGAGAAGGGTGGCATGCAGAATTCAGGGTTAAATAAATGGTGGGGTGTTAAAAAATAATAATCCCACTCTCTGTATTAAACAAGAAATTAAACAAGGAGTCAGGAAAGGGGAAAACCACCTGAAATCCCACCATTCCTGAAATCCCACCATTCCTACATAGGAATAAAATGCTCCAAGTTCAGGGCCAACCACAAACCTAAACCCTTTCCCTGCAGTACTATAGAGCAGTAAAGGCCTCAGGAGTAGGAAAGGGGTAAAAGAAAAGTTCTGTCCTCCCCCCTCCCCCCCGCCAGGTATGAACACTCCCAACATTTTGTTGCAGATCCCCCTGTGCAATCTACATTGTTGTGAAAGTTATATTTGTGTCATGTTTTCCACTTTAGATTCTGAGAGTACAGAACCTCTCAGTGTGGATGGTACGTCCGATCTGGATGAACAGGTGGGAGAAGAGGATGAGGAGGACGTCAGCGCTGGTCTGTTGGAAGGAGATGTCCCCAGGACTCCAGATCAGGAGAAGTTCCTCAAGCAGCATTTTGAGACCCTGGCCAGTAACGGTGAAAAGGGTACATTTCAAAACCAGTGGAAACTCTTGACCTTTTTGTGATGTTCCCAAATGTATTCCTACTAAATCAACTTTAGATTATCAGTGTCCCCACCTGTTGTGACTCTCCTGTGACAACTGTGGAAGCAAATGCCATTGGTAGAATAGAGAAAATAATGAGAAGTGGGGCACATAAAACCTGTAGCATCTCCTGCAACTTTGGTGGCACAATGAATGGAGCCTTGTCAAAATGGCAGCTTCCTCTTTTGTGCTGACCTATGGGGAAAGTAATACAGTACTGGCTTGACTCATCTGTTTGTGCTGGGAATTGAGTAGAAATGCAGTGGCCCCTAGTGGTAGACGTTGGCATGTTAAACGTTGTGATGAAGAGTAGAATTGTAAGAACAAGAGTATCTGGCACCTTAAAGACTAACCAGTTGATTGTGGCATAAGCTTTGATGGACTAGAATCCATTGCAATTCATTCATTCATTCATAAAATATGTATATGCCACTATGTCAGAAAAACATGTATCAAAGCAGTCTACAGCAACAAAACTGTACAATGAAAGCCTCCTAATTTGTGTACATTTCCCCCTTTTTAATTTGTAGGTGGATCATGTAGGACCCTGGAGAGAACGGAAAACAGTATTTCTTCTCGCTTTCTGTCCCAGTCTCCTGCTCTCAGGTACAGTCACAGTTTTCCTTACTGCTGGATAGTCCGGCCTTGCTTTGGCTCAGACATGACAACCTCATCTCTTGAATGTTCTGCTCCTGGTGCACCTTAGCAAAAATGGCTTGCTCTTATGAAGAGCCAGGTCTTCTTTTTCTATAAAAAGACTGCGTCTGTTTTGGGAGGGGTGATTTGGAAAGGCCCAGGTACCCCAATGTTTGATCATGGTGGCTGTCTTTGCTTCTCTTTCTTCAGTCTTCCAATGAACTTCACAGCTGTGTCGATGAATCCATTTTAGCTGATATAAGAACTAAATTTTGCCATGTGGTTTACTCTTCACCATTTATGCGCTATAAAATGATTTTGCATTTCATTCAGCTTGGACAGTGAAAAAATCTTATTCAGTCTTGCTTTACCAATGAGCTTTAATCTGGTTTTCTTCCATTAGCAAACTCCTTGCTTTGCTGACTAAGCTCCAGACACTGCATTAGTTTTTTTAAAAAAAGTATTATTTCAGGAAGCCTGTTAAATCTGATGGGGGTTGGAAATTGTGATCTTGTGTATTAGAAAAGGGCGTCTATGAATGTTAGGGTTTACTGAAGACATGGTTCTGGTTTTTTGCTAAAGTAGCAAACAGAAGAGCCGTCCATCCTGATTGCCTACAACTGTATGCTGAGGCCTTTAGGTTAGTGCTAACATCCTGCTTTTCAGGTAGAAGAGGAGATGGAAAAGCAGGCACAGATATCCCACGAGTACAGGTCTCTTTCTCTAGAGAGTTTAAGTGGACTAAAGTGAGGACCTGAATCCAGTAGCATGCTGAGCTGAGAAAACCTTAACCCTGATTATAACTATGGCTTATCTTCCCTTGCTGAAACCTCTCCGTTTCCCCCCTTTCACTTAACCCTCCTATATAGTAGTCTTGTCTATGATTAGTCTATGTTCACCATACATCCAAGGGGAAAATGTGTTTGTATGAGAATTTTGGCAGTAAGAGCTTGTCTTGTTGCCATGTAGAATCATAGAAATGTAGGGTTGGAAGGAGCCCCTAGGGTCATCTAGTCCAACCCCCTTAAATGCAGGAACCACACCCCCAAATTAGCTACATAACACTGTTTTATTTTTATTTCAAATGGTGATGGTATTGTGACATTATATATCCTGCCCTGTCTTTGTCTCTATAGGCAACTGTCACTTTCTTCATCAAATCTGGTATTGGATCGGAAGCCCACTGAGTTGCCTGACTTTCAGAAGCAAGTTTCTGCTGATCTGCTGAAAAATGGGCTTGACCACCAGAACATGGCCCTGGAGAATGGCATCTTCCAAAATGATGTTAATTCATTTAGATCACTCTATATGCAGAGAAAGAGGAAACCTGCGTTAGAGATCAACAGGGGTCCTGGAAGACCACCTGGGCCTTTCCCTGATAGTGATGGGGCAGTGGTTATGAGGAAATCCCAGTCAGTTCATGACCTTGTTCATAATGGTAAGGAAGTGGCTGGCTATTGTGGAAATCGTTAAAAGCTAAAGGCCTCCAAAATAGAAACCTGCCCAGCATTGGAGATGAGAGCCAATTATCTACCAGCTTTGGAGGTGGGCGGGGGAGATAGTCCCTGTCAACACCACAGGTACCTCCTCTATGCCTTGCGGGTGGCCTGAGCTGGAGAAATGCAGAAATTGCTGTCACTGGTGATGGCAAGAGGAGGACTTAACCTGCTTCCTCTGGAAAGCACAAATTGTTTAAAGGTGTTAGAGATACTAGGAGCAGTCCACCTGGAAATTCTTTTACAGGAACTCAAGCGAAAGTCATGGAATCACCATTTATTTTAGTGCAGCTTGTGCAGATAACATTCCTAGTGAAACTCTCCCACTTGCAGCCTTAGTGTGGTTTTGCATGTATAATTGGGGCTGCTTTTACATTGTGTGATGCTCTGCATCAATCAAAGGAGCATTCCACACCTACTTTTATTAATACTCCTATGATTCCCAAGCCATCGTTCGTAGCCCTCTGACTGCTTTTAGCTGTAAAGGAAACACATTTTTTTGCAAATATGAGGTGGTGTTTGCAGTAATCCCCATCACACAGAGCAAAGGTGAAAACAGTACATGCAGTGCTATCTCTGGTCACATATTGAGTCAGAAATTGAGACAACAGGGTGTCTGGAACACGGGGCAGTTGCTCAAAATGATTCCCTGAACATAGTTGTTTGGTCTAGTGCTTCATCCAGGAGCTGAAATGAAATAGTAATGACATTAAAAAGCTGGAGCTATTTTGATTGTCTCCAGACCAGTTTTGTGCACTTATTTCTTCCATTTCCACAGATAAGGTTCCAGGAGGGATGCCTTCTGCTAGGCAACATCCTCAGACCCTAATGGTAGGTGAGAAAGATCCAAGGTCCAATAGCTGTCGGGTTCTGTCTGCAACCCTATTGAAGACGGATGGCTCCAGCTCTCTGCAAGCCAAAGACAGCAAAGCTGCAAAACCAAAGTCCTACATGAGCCCCACCACTAGCTTCATGGCCAAGATGTCCCGCAGCGTATCTGTGGGAGAGAATCTATGCCTTGGTGACTCTGCAGAACACCTGGCTGAGGTGAAGGTCAGCCCACAAGTACCAGAGAAGACACAGTTGAATCCTTTAGGGGACACTGAGAAGAACAAGCCGCTAGTGAAGGAGAATGGCCTCGTGAAACCTCCTCTTCAGCAAGCTACAAGTTCTTCATCACCCAAATCCTTTCACAGCAAGCTAGCTTCTAACCGGGCTCATTTGATCCTTGACATCCCCAAATCTCTGCCTGACAGACCGACTTTGGCTTCTTTCTCACCGACTGCCAAATCAAAACCACTGCTGGAATCTCCCCAGTCACCTGCTGGCACTGGTATAAAGAAGCACTCGTTTCCTGAAGGGTGGGCCTCCAAGCTGGAAAACCAAGCAGCTGTGCCACTAAGCCTTGGTAAAAGTAGCCCAGCAGGTCCCTTTACAGAGACTCTAAAAGAGAACCGTACGTTGTTGAGGACCCAAGTCCAAGTCCAGCTTGAACCGGGGGCTACTAACCCCAAACTGAAAGAGTTTTCAGATGGTCTGCACCCAAAATCTCCAGAATACAGGCCACTGAGATGCAAAGAGATAATTGGCAGCACTGGTTGTGTGCCAGAGAATCAGCTTGAGCTTTGCTCACGTGAAGCAAGCAGGCCAAGGTCTCCCACAACTGTGGCAGCCCTGGCAGAGGACTCAGGTGTGCACGGATACCCATCTCTAATCTTCTTCCCCCTTCTGTCTCCTGTCTTTGTGAATCGCTTCACACTTCCATCACATTTCTTTACGTCCAGCTTCTGGCCTGTCTCGTCCTGTCTGCACCTGTCTCGTTCCATAAGCCATCCTTTCAATGGTGAGACATTTCAATCTGGCATTCATTTTTCCCCCTTTCTGTCCTCAGTTTCTGCTTCCAGTTTGTCTTGTGTTCTGTGTTAGCTCTAGCAAATGTTGTGGCTCAAGCGACGATCCACTTGGTAGGACTAGCACAAGAGTGAATATATAGTTTTAAAGTAAAGCTGTACACTGGGTTAAAGAAAACCTTTGCCTGACTTTCAGTGGTAAGGTTACTTATCATTTGTTTCATAATCTTCCATTGATCATTGCCAACAGTGTCTTCCTGTGCTCACTTGTAAAAAGGGAAATCCTGGACTGACACTAATGACAGAAGGAACTCATTTAGAGAACATGGCTGGCAAAGAAAGCTGACCAATGTGTAGTTGCTTTGCTACCCTTAATACCCTATGTGGGTATCTTATTTGAGTTAAAAATGGCAAGTTTTATTCAAGGTACCCTTGCTTATTTTAAATGTGCAGCCATTGCTGCTGAGGTGTGGGGAAAACCATGTCTGGAGCTTGTGGAAGTAAATTCCCACTGTTCTCAGGTTTTCCAAGCTGCTCCAGAGTGAGGTTTTGGAGTCCAGTTCTCTCTTGGAAAGATGTGCCTGCAGCATGTTTGGTTAGTAAGCTAACAGCAGCACAGGCCTTTTCTCAGTTGCATTTGATGGTTGTATGCCATACAATGCATGGTCATGTACCACAAGCCACTCCGAATGTTTTTTGACTTGGTTTATATTGAAGATTGGGGACGCGGGTGGCGCTGTGGGTTAAACCACAGAGCCTAGGACTTGCCGATCAGAAGGTCGGCGGTTTGAATCCCCGTAACGGGGTGAGCTCCTGTTGCTTGGTCCCTGCTCCTGCCCACCTAGCAGTTCGAAAGCACGTCAGAGTGCAAGTAGATAAATAGGTACTGCTCCGGCGGGAAGGTAAATGGCGTTTCTGTACGCTGCTCTGGTTTGCAAGAAGCGGCTTAGTCATACTGGCCACATGGCCCGGAAGCTGCACCCCGGCTCCCTCGGCCACTAAAGTGAGATGAGCGCCACAACCCCAGAGTCGGCCACGACTGGACCTAATGGTCAGGGGTCCCTTTACCTTTACCTATATTGAAGATCACCTGAAATGGAATCACTTTAATAGGAAGAGGCAATTAGCGTTTTCCTAAGATGTAGCATGTTTCTTTACTGGCACACCCCTGCAAATGGGTGAGATGTGAAACATGAAAAGAGAGACGCTCACTAGAGTATGTTAAAAGGAAGTTTGATTTTTGTTAATATTCTGCCATCTCTGAGCAATGAAGGCAGCTAACAACCAATAAATCTACAAGACATCATAAAAGGCATCAAGTAATTAATAAAACATCACAACATCCCTAAAGAAGATAAATGTAAGCTCAGTGTAAAAAACAACCCCAAACCCCTTCCCATAAAGTATCATCAACATAAAGCAGCATTTAATAAGTCCACCTGAGTGACTGTTTTTCCTGTGTCAGGCTGTGCAGTTAATGCTGTGCAATTCCATAAATTTTGTATTGTGGCTAATATAAAAAGTGCTGCAACCAGATGAATAAAACACAGGGCTCTGGGCAATAGGAGGGATGGATGGGAAACTGAGTTCTAATATTCTGTTCTGCTATTAACTTGCATGTAACTTTGGTACAAAGTTACCTAAACATCTGCTCTCAGTCTTTCCCCATCTGCTGGATGTGCACATACTTCTCACTGATAGCAGTACGTTGAGATCTATGGAGGAAAATGCTGTGGGATTTGAAGTATGGTTACATAAAACAGCCATATGAAATTCATGTCTGAAGGTTCATTCTCACGGCTTCAGAAGTTTTCTAGCTCTCATTCATCTATTTAAACAATTTTACCAACCTGCCTGTGTGTGTTTGTGCACACATGTTGGCATTCTTTGATTTCAACAGAATATAAATGCATAATAATCAATGGGAGAAATCCGCAGACAATAAGAAGAGAACAATTCGTGTTCTGATTTAGCAAGAGTAATAGACAAGATAATGGAAGACAATGTATTCACACTGTAAATTAACAAGAAGATGAAGACCATGTGGATCTGAGGCGTTAGCTGGCACCATTAACCTTTAGTGAACCAACCCCTCTCCTTGTGTGTTTCCCCCACCCCCCAATTCAGAAACCCACAGACCTTTTGTTTTAACTTGTTATTTACTAGGAGGATTTTTAAGTGGCTCTCATGTGAGTTATGATGCGGGAGGACAGAATAAAGGTTGAATCATGCCTATGTGTGTGTATCCCACTTGTATGTCTATCATCTTTGTCTCACTACATGCCTTCAGATGTCTGACCCTGCTTGGTTAATGAGTTGGCAACCAAGCAGACAAAGTTGCCCACCTTTTAAATAAGGGCAGGATAGCAATGCATTGCTGAAATGTGCTTCCCTCAATCATCCCTCTACCCCATGTTGTTTCTCACCCTTAGAATGCTTATAAAAGAAATATGCTTCTTTGTTGCCTGTTTGAATTATGTTTCCTAATGTATAGTTAAGTTCTTTGTTTAGGCAAGTATTTCTCAGACTTCTAATAACACTGGCACACTGCTTTCTTAATTAAATTTGGAGGTAGACTTTTACACTTGCACTTCAGTTTAATTTTGGAGAGTAAGTATTTCCGTCCTCAGAGGAATCTACTATGTGTTTCCTGCTTGTATCATGCTTGGGATCTGTCTCCTGATTGGAAAGAGGCAAGTCTGGAGTGATGGTTGGCAGCAGAAATGCGATGTGCAGCCTCTCATGATGGCAGGAAATCATCTGTATCTCTAAATATGGAATGGTTTGAATGATTTAATCACATAAGAGTTGTGGCAGAAATTCCTGTTAACATTGGAGGATTATTTGGAAGGAGGCTAGGTCAACAGCACAGTGAATGGTGGAGTGAGCAGCCTCCTTTTGGGATGGCTGCTTTGGCTTCACCGGAACTTTAAAACTATGAAGCTAATTTCTCACAGCGCATGTTTTTAAAAGCCAGAGAAAATGTGCCACTGAAATGCTCATTATATCTCTGGGGGAAGAGATATTCAGGTGGAGCTATAGAGAACGGCCTCTTCCTGGTTGCCACTAGGTGCAGCAATGCAGGCCACAGCACCACTAAGACTTGCTCCCTTGAAAGGCTTAACAACAACTCCTAGGAGAGAAGTTGCTCTCCATTCATGTAAGTGCATAGTGTATAATGAACAGTCTCATGCAAGGATTTAAAGAATTATTGAGATGGGTGGGGGAGGCCAATGTATGAAATGGCTAGATTCTCTGCAGGGTTTCCCACCATCTCAGGACAGTGGGCAAGGCTGGAATGGTACTTGTGTCCTACTTAGCGCCTTTGTATTCTGTCTCTCCGCCTGCCCCCCCCCAACAGGAGGCTCTTCAGTCAGCATTGAGCAATGCAAGCACGTTGTGTCTGAGCTCCAAGACAGTATGCGCAAGGCCATCCATCTATATCATATGGTAAGTCACACTTTCATTCCAGCTGGTCACTTGGATCTTAATACTTTTATGTGATTATCTATATTAGACAAATTGGAAACATATGGTTAAGACTGCAAGCAAAGGTCCTCTAAATTTTCGTTCTGGAGCAGATACCTGTGTACTTACAAGCCCTTTGAGGAGTTGTTGTGTGGATCACCATTCTGTGGCAAGGAATGCTTCCAGACGGGAGTTTATTGTAGAATAGTGTTTCTCATGCACACGGGTGTTTTTTGCAGTGGTTACACAACGTTGTTGCCAAAATGCCAGGCCCCGCCCCCCAGCCCTTTATACATTTTAATCCATATTTTCATTTCTGTAGAAAATCTGATAAGTAAAAACAACCCATTGTACACCTGCAGAACCTTTGTCTTGCCAGGGTTTAAACTCAGCGCAAAACTTAAGTGAGATGCTGACCCAGCATGGCCATTCCCAGTTCAGACGTTACAGAGAGACAGAGATTTCAATGGTTGGCTTTCAATATCATCATCAGCAAATGCGTGATGATGATGACTGAATCTTACTGTTTTAAATTGATTTTGATTGGGGTTGCCAGACAAGAAGGTATTCTCATGCATGTATGAGAATCCCTATGAGGCACAAGACCTTTTGCACACTTCATACACAAATATCTGATAATTCAGACTCACTTGGTGCACAGCATTAATTCAACATGGTAGGGCCTTCTCAGTAGTGGTTCCTCATTTGTGGAATGCCCTCTCGGGTGAGGTGTCTCTGCCTCCCTCACTTTTAACATTCAGGGGGAATATAAAATCATTTACCCAGGTGCTTGATGCCTGGAAGGTTCCTGGCAGCCCTGAAATAATCTGCTGGGAGGGCATGTGATTCCAGTTAAATATGTATTTAACATGTATTGTTTTATCACACCTTTTATCATTTTGGTGTTGGCTGCCCAGGTAGGAAGTGTAGGATATAAATCTAATGGAGAAACAAGCAGACAACATGTTTAGCAATTTTCAATGCTTGAAACTGATTGGGAGAATGTGCTTGAAAGGCTGAAAGTTTTGTGTTGATATTTTTAGTTTCTTGCAGGAGAGTAGGTGGAATGGGAGGAAGAAAAGCAATGGGTCAGGTGTGAGGAGTAGCTGATATGACTGTGGTCACTGCTGCTTGAAGTGAGAAGTCCATGCTTCTCCCAGGTACTTTCCCATACGAGAAAGAGGAGGGATTACAGAGATTGAAGTTAGGGACCCTCAGACTCTACACTGATGATCTCACAGCACTGGACTTTGTTGTTTTCATTTCTACCAACCAGAAGCATTCAACACAGAACAGGATGTGTTTCTAAAATAAAGAAAAAATATTGCTCACTCCCCCCCTTTTTTTTGCAGGTGTCTGCTGACATAGAGTCTTCAGCTGATAGAAATGAGATCGCTGGCCTCTTGACTGATACCTTCTCTGTGATGAAAAAAGAACTAGATTCCCTGAAGGATGGGAAAGAACTTCAAAGGGAGAAAGAAGTGTTGGCGAAGCCACACGACCCAGCTGTAATGCCAGTCAGTGAGGAAAGTGCTTCCACCTTATCCAGTCCTCGGCATTTTGGAGATGAGCAAACTCTTGCTTTGTTGGAACAATATTCAGAGCTGTTGCTGCAAGCTGTTGAACGACGTATGGATAAAAAACTGTAAAGAAGAGTAGTTCTAAGGGGCATAAACATCTAATGAAGAAACTGACAGCAGCACAGGGAAAACTAACATAGTGAAAACCTGGAATGACTGCTATTGTTGACTTTTATCCAATGGTGAAATATGTTTTTTCTCAAGCAGTTCTGTTAAGAGGGGGTCATTTTATGGCTTCCAGAAATGTGCTGGTCACAGTACTAATCTTTCTGTGCCCACTTCTCTCTCTTTTCCTTTTCTTTTTTGGTGGTGTTAAGAAAAACTTATTGGAAACTTTATTCCAGGCAAAACATTTAAAACGAAAATTCCTACAGACTCAGTTGACTGTGGCTCAGCCTGAAATTGCTGACTTGGTGGAAAGATATTGAGATGGCACCAGTCACTCCCTCTGCAGGGCTGTCTCGATCTATGTACAGTGTTAAAATTTTATTTATTAATTTATTTTTGTGACTATTGCTCTAAACTTTTCACATGCATTTTGTAGCTGTGACTGTTTCCATGTCTTTCCCACCCGTTTTGTTGCAGTAAACATAACTATACTAGTAGATTGGCAGGCGGAATTTCTGAACTACTTTTTGCTGCAGCCTGCCTTGCTGAATTTTACTCATAGGTTTTTTCTTTTCTATAAAAAATACAGTCTTGTTCTCCCTGCTTTGCCTTCTGTTTTAAAGAAAAACCTATGCTATATACCTACACCTGCACTTGCTTCCAGAGGACAGCACACCCTTTGGACCAAGCTACGGAGATTTGTTACAAGACTGTTTGCAAACATGAATGCTTTTGCAAGAACTGTACAACATTTTATATAAAACTTGACCTCTACACTAAGGAGTTTTTTTTAAAATTGAAGAATTGTTAAATTCTATTTATAAAGTTATAATTAGAAGTGGTGTTCAGCTGGTGTTGTATACTGGGCTCTTCAGATGATGTTTTTGGGCGGTGGGAGGGGGGGAGAGACACAGGGTTGCTATAGCATTTATTAGATAAAAAGTTTTAGATTAAATCTAGCATAAAGTTCAAGAAATTTGTCAGTGAAGAGAGCCTGACACCCGTTTTTAAGTACTGCTCAAGTGAAGCATGAGATGTACCTAGCATCCCAAGAGGGAGATCCATTTTATGTCTCCATTGCTAAATCCAGAAAACTACCAATTAAATGTGACTGGACAGAACATTTAGACAGTTGTGATGTAACTATTTTTATTTCCTTTTTTTGTGATTAAAAACAAAGCAGGTCAGTGGGGTGGGAATGAGACTGCATGGTGTTTTATTGTGTTCAATGAAAACTTGCCATATTTTCCCAAACTCATTAGTCCACGGCTTTGGCTCTCAAATTGCTTATCCTAGAAGGTTGTTCTTTCATTTACCGTGCTCTCAGATTAAAAATCCCCCTTCCTGTTTACTGAATTATCAAACCATATTCCCAGAGTACTAGTTGATAAAAGTATTTCAGAAATGGCTATCCTACTGAATTTTTTGAGCTATTCTTTCTGGTCAAAAAGCAGTTCTGCATCCACTATTGTCCATCTGATCATCTGACTAAATTGCTTTGGTGACCTGGGTCTTTTTCATCAGCTTTCCCCCTTGCACTTCTCATGTGGGATTTTTCATTCACTGCACTGTAGGACTGAGAACCTTGCAGCATAGCATCTTTTCTGGGACTGGTTGGCTCTCATAATATATTATAGAGCAGCCCTCTTTGTGGCTGGCTGGACAGCCAACCATCCATAAATTAACTGCAAGATTAGGGACCTGGAATGTTGTTTGTGCTTTTTAGTATGTCCCTCCCAGAACTTCCTGGCAGTCTTGCTCTCTCATACACTCTTCTGAATAGTAGTTAAGATACATTCATCAGAACTGATATTCTGCTACTGTTTTCCGTCCATGAGCAAGCATGAAATAGAGCAATGTCTGTGGCAAAGGAATAGGATGGGTCACATGATACTCCTTGGACATCTATTAAATGAAAATTGAGATGGCTTTTTTGGTTTCTGAGTGTACATGCCAGGAAAAGGTCTTAGGCAAAATAACTTTTATTTCCCTGTTCATATTAGGCTGTGAAAAGTGTTCAATGCTCAGGAAATTTTCCTGTTCTGAGACACACATATACTCAGGGTAGAAGAGCCATACTTCCAACACAGACATCTTGTATGAGAAAGGGAGATGTTGAAGTTCTTTGTGTTGATTTAACCTCTAAAGTTGTCAAATGCATTAGTGTGACAGCAGAATCAAGATGTTGATAGACAAATACCTCAATGCTTATTGATACAGTTACCCAGTAGGTGATTCTTCTGGGTTTCTCTTGGGAGAAAGGCAATATCAAACAAATTCAATGTTACTGTCAAAACGTTTCTGCAAAATAATTTTCTTCAAATTACTTGAGCACTGTCTGTATTCATGGATCAAGGTGGAAAATGGGTGTAGAAAGGAACTAGCACTGTGGTCTTGAGTAAGTAGGTATGCAAGAATGTATGGGCAGGCCTGTAGTTTTTAATATTACATGGAATAGAACGGCCAAGATTTCTAGAAAAGTAGTAGTAGGGAAAGGAATCTTTTTGGTTCAAAGCGGAGAGTATGGTTCCTTTGAAATGGTGCTTTTACAGGAAAGAGGCAGAACATAGTTAAGTAGAACTGAGAATGAATTTTAGGTAAATTACAAGATGATAATTGTTAGGTGTTTCCTTTTTTAAAAAAAGAAAGGAAGTAGTTTAATGGACCCTTCATTTCCACTATTATATCCATGAATTGGGGAGGTTTTAGGAGTGACTATCCTCAGCCAGCCAGTTGTCTGAAACCATTTGGTGTGTGTTAGCTTCTTAGCTATCTTGTTTTCTGTCCCAAGGATTTGTTGCTGAGAAGAAATGGGAGGAAAGACTGTTTCCTCTTAAGGAAAACACTTTGATAGTTAAATGTCAGCCTGCTTTACTTTTAGTTTTGAACTGCATGTAAATTGTTTGGCTTTATTATAGATGTTCGCTGGCCCTATTAGGAAACTTCAACAGATAATCTAAGGGTTGTGGAAACAGAAATGCATGTAGTATCTGAACCTGGCCCACTTCTACTGATTTTTAATGTTTGCATGCAAATTAATGTATTAAGGTAAATGGAGAAAGTATGTACCATGAACTCATCACTGATGCCATGCTGACATATTATATCCATGCTTTCTGAATTTTTTCTGTACAGTGTAATTTGCATTTTATTCTTTGTGTATGCTGTTTCCTTTTTTCAAGGAGAATCCTTAGAAAAGAGAACAAATACCTGTACACTTGAATGGGACAAAATGGCCTCTCGTTGTTTCTACAGAAACACAGGAGACATTTGAAAGCCAAAATTGTGTTTACACCAGCTATTGGTATATGCAACTGGTGCTACAATATATGGCCATTTTATTATTAACCCCTCCCCCCCTTTTTAATCCAATCCTTTTCAGTGACACCTCTAATAGTTGGGCCTGTTAGAAATGATTAGCGTCCTCTTTTGCTCAACTGATCCAGAATACATTTCTTTCTGCAAAAAGAGTTACTGTTATGGCCAGTGTACGCATCTGAGCATTTTAAACAATGTTGTCGCATATCATCACAGAAGTTAAGCCACTGGACCTCCAGTAGCATCCAGTATTTTTAATTTTTTTTTAAAAAATAGATAAATAAATCAGTTGGAGGGGTGGATAGCTGCCTTGTGGACCTTCAGGCAGGTACTGTTGTGACTAGATTGCTCTTTCTATAGATAATAACTAGAGTATCCAGAATCCTGTATTGTTTGTATATTATATTCTGGAGCTGGGCTGCTTACATATTGAGTTAATCTGCTGTAGATCACAGACTGTGATGCATGGAGCAGCAATTTAAGGAATAAGCCATGTCTACTCAGCATGTCTAAGTTAAGTCTAGGCACCAGATAAACATCCCTTTTACCTGTGTTATTTCAACACTCCCTTCCTATTCTCCGCTTGTTTAAAAGGAGATAACAACCCTGAAAATTTTTATTTATAAATGTGTGTTTTCTACCTTGGCTTTAAGAGGGGAGAAAAAACTTTTAAAATGTCTTCTTTTTTAATTATTTGAAACAATTGTTTTATGTTTGTGGGGGTTTTGCACTGTGAGCCACCTTTCTGGGGCTATTTTTAATTCTGTATTCATTTGTACTCTGCGTCTTAAGTAGTTTCAATAAAAAAGGTGTGAACCTTTGTTACTAAGCTGTCTTCATGCTGTTGCTCAGTGGCTATAGCCTTGTTTCATTTTTATAGTTTATTAGGGTTTTCACATTCTTATAGCAAAACAATTCTGTCCCTTCCTCCTCCTGACCTTCCCTCCTCCCTTGCCCTTTGTAGTAATAGCATTTCATTTCTTTTAACACATTGCATTGTTCAGATTCATGTTGCAGTGTTCAAGTAAGATGCTGCATTCAGGATCCAGCTAAGCAAACACTGTGTTGGAGGAGTTTTTGCTAACATGGGGTTGTTTTTTGTTTTTTTGCAGGGGGCGGGATCATGCTGGATTGGCCAGATTCTATATTTCCAAAACAAACCTTTCAGCATTCACTACCAACTACAGTTTATAAGAGCCTTTAGAGCAAAAATTACTTGCCTTTCTATAGAACAAATCCTGAACCACAACCAACTTCCATGGGCAGGAGTATGCATAGGCACAAATACCATTTTCTCCAGTTTTCGTTGCTTTGTTTACACAAATTCTAGTCACACAGTGGCCAGTAGTAATAGGTGCTCTATTATTTAACAAAAAATTGTTTCCATTAGCCTGCTCCTCCTTTATCAGTGATTGAAGATTGAGGATTGAGGGGGCTATTGGGTTATTTTAATTTTTATTAGGTATTTTGGTGTTTTATATCTTGATTTTATTCTGTGAACCACCCCGAGACCCCCCGGGTATAGGGCAGTATATAAATTCAATAAATAATAATAATTGACTGAGTGTTTCAGCACCAAAATGTCCCAAGGTTCATGCCAAATTTGAAAATAAAAAAACTTTGGCCTCAATCTTGACTGGCCAGGTTTGGACCACCACCCCACAAGAAACAACTAAATCTCCTCATGCATCAATGAAGTTTTTTGTTTTGTTATAGTAGAACTTAGATGAGAAAAGAGAGCCAGAACCGCCACTGACAGCAGGAGAGCTTAATATCTTGACATGGCAGGCGGAGCTCTCCTCTCGCTCGCCCGTAGGGAGGCGGGCCTCGTTTCTCCCGCGCCCGGCGAGGCCGGCCCTCTCCTTGGGCAGCCGGAGAAGGGCGGAGCGCGAGGCGGACCCAAACGCGGCTCAGGCGGCCCGAGACGCAGCCGCTGCTGCTGAAGGAGCAGCAGCTCCCGCCATGGCGCAGGGCGAAGCGGAAGGGGAGGCGCTGCGGGCGGTGAGGCGCTGCCTGGAGGCTTTCCCGGCCGAGGCAAGGGGTGAGCCAGGCGGAAGGGAGGACCTTTGCATGGCCCTTCGCAGGGGAAGAGAGCGGGGAGGGCCAAATGGGCGGGCGAGGTGAATCGCCCTCCTCGCGGGCAGCATTAATGTTGCTTCCCTGACAGGATTTCTATCTCGGAGTGCAATCGGGTTATCCGCGGCCGTTTAGGTGTTTGCCCGGGGAGTGGGGAGCGCGTTGATTTACCATACCTCGCCGAGGTTCAAACTGCACGGCTCCCTTCGAGGTGTCTGTATTTTCCTACCCCAGCTCTCAAAAGTGAAATATTCTGGACCCGGAAAAATGCACCCACTCGACCACCGTTTTTGGGATTGTGAGGAAAGCGGGAGCTTATCCCGGGCATCCCCTTCCCGTTGCGGGGGCAAACCTTCAGTAGTCTGGAAAGGGCCATAAGTGGTCGAGCACATGTTTTGCACGTGTGTTAGAGCACATACAGGGCCGGATTTAGGTTTGATGAGACCCTAAGCTACTGAAGGTAATAGGGGCCCATGATAAGGATAGTAACAAGAGATTAATAATACATTAAAACATTATACGTCCAGCTGTCCTTTGTCAACAACAAATTGTCGCTATTTTTGTGTGTTGAATATATGCTATATGGACCTAATTTATGGACCTAATAGGTATCTAAAGCCATTTGCACATAACAAAATATGTATTTTATCAAAGTAATTGTTGAACTGAAATACAATTAAGGAGAAGTATATTAATAGTGAAATAATTATTAAGCTCTAACTTAAAATGATTGAGGGCCCATTACTTACATCATAGGAGCCTACACAACACAAAACACTGTTGCTGTATGTAGGTCTTATTTTATTTGCTTTTTATCTTCTGTTTTGGAAATGTACATCCAGGGTTTTATTTTCCTTTTAATTTTTTGGGGAGCCCCCAAGAGAGTGGGGCCCTAAACTATAGCTTGTTTAGCTTATACATAAATCCGGCACTGAGCACATATGTCAACTTGAAGTTCCTCTCCCAACCCCCAGCCCCTTGGATAATTTCAAATAACTAGCCACAGGTCCCTGCCAAATGCACACATGTCAGAATGTGGCTGGCTTTGGGGCAAGATGCCCTTTGTGGCTGAGCATGCTGCTATTGCTACTGCTTGCCTCTTCCTCAGATCTGCACAAGCCATCCAGAGAAAGGAGACTGATAGGTATTCCGGCTCCTTCCACTTCTTCCTCAGACAGCAGGCATCGGAGATTGGCAGTAGGTCCCCTACTGGGGCACGGACCTCAGCAAGCGCCCAGTGATGCCAGTATTTGATGCCGGCCTTGTGTGCACAGTACATTAAACCACAGGATATGTTGTGTGTATCCGTATGGAATTTGTATATTGTGTATCATGTGCAGCAGCCTTTAAGTTTGTGGCTAAGCATGTCCACGGATTCTTGTATCTGTTCTTTGAATGTCTGTACCAATATTTTAAGTAAGTCCTAGATGCCAGGCTCCTAATTGTTGTATATATCATATAAACACATGCTACCTCTAATTGCCAAAACAAATAAATTGAAACTAAGCTGAACAGGTATCTGCATGGACATAATCAACAAACCTTGCCCAACCCAACATTTTGAAAAGTGAAGCTTGTTGAGAAAGTCTCATTTTTGTGACTTAAAATAAGCTGCAGGCTAAGAGAACTTAAGAGCCCAGGATCTTCGCTCAAAGCAAATAATAAGTTCTAACCAAAGACTTATTGTTATTATTGTTATTATTATTGTTTTCGGCTTATGACTCATGGTTTGTTTGTAGGAAACAAAACCATGAGTCTGGATTCAGATGTAACTCTTAAGCCAAACCATGGCTTAGCTGTCAACAGCACGGCAGCAACAGGAGTAGGGGAGGAGTGAAGTGTCCACAGTTTTAGCCCTGTGCATCAGCTTGTTGTGCATTCACCTTTAAACCATAGTTAAGATTAACTGTGACATGTGAATGAGGTCACTCCTTGAAATGGTAACACAATCATTCATGGAAGCGTTTTTTCTTTTGCCTGAACAGAGTTGAGTTTCACAGATTCTGTGCCATATCTTGATAGCCTTCCATCCCCCTTGGAGTTCTATCGGGAATGGGTTTGCCCAAACAAGCCATGTATAATTCGGAATGCAGTCAACCATTGGCCAGCTCTGAAGAAGTGGACATTAGCTTACCTGAGGTAGGAATCTGCCTGGCAGGCCCTAGCTTCAAATATAAAGTGCACAACATGGAAATACTGGAAATAAATTTATTGGTGATGTTTCTTAATAAGAGAGTTGCCAGCAAAAACAAATCCCTCCATGAAGTTATCAACGTCACAGGAGAAAATTTAGTCAGAACTGTTGGGGCTGTTTTACTATTTATGATTTTTATTTATTTATTGAATTAGTATCCTAGTCTTCCTCCTGAAGGAGCTCGAGGAGGCTGTTGTATCTGAGAGAGCTGGGACCAGGGGTGGGAAAGTATTTCTAATTTCTGGGCACCAATATTAAGTCATTAGACACCAGAATTACCATTATAAGGCAAAGGTGGCTTGTAGACCTGTAAGAAAATAATCCAAAACCCACAGCTGGACAGTGTGTTCATTAGGACCAACCAAAATATCACAAAATAGTGAGCAAGCTTTCAAGTTCTACACAGCTCTTCATTAGACTTGATGTTACACAAAGCAAGGGGTTTGAAGGCGGGATGTGAAGGGCAAAAAATTAAAGTCCAAAAATTAGCCTGCCTGTTGTAGCCATGAGGTCTGCATTTAGATTGCAATTTATTGCATAGTGGTGAACGTCTGATGTATTTTGGTGCAGGGAAATAATGAACTCCAAGCTGGTGAGTGTGGCAGTAACTCCAAATGGTTATGCTGATGCAGTTTATCAGGACTGGTTTGTTATGCCAGAGGAACGACACATGCCTTTCAGTGCTTTCTTGGACATTGTAGAGAAAAAAGTAACTTCTCCAGGGGTGTTCTATGTGCAAAAGCAGTGCTCGAACTTAACTGAAGAATTCCCTGAACTTATGGGAGATGTGGAGCCTGACATACCATGGATGAGTGAGGCCGTTGGTAAATATCAAAAGCTTAATTTTATCTATGTGTTGCACAGTCCATTTAAATGCAGTGCTTACAACTGATCCAGCAGTTTCAAGTTATGCACTTTTCTGCTGTTATTGGCCGCCTGCCCACCCGAAAAGAAGATGAATGCTGCAGCAAAAATTCACATTCTGGCTTGAAATACTCTGAAACATTGCATAATTCATGAATTTGTAGAGAGAGATGAATTGATGGCTTTGTAATTGTGCATGCAATTTCCATTCAAATGCTAAGCTGTACAAATTGTGATGTACAGTAAAAGGTAAAGGTAAAGGTACCCCTGCCCGTACGGGCCAGTCTTGACAGACTCTGGGGTTGTGCGCCCATCTCACTTAAGAGGCCAGGGGCCAGCGCTGTCCGAAGACACTTCCGGGTCACATGGCCAGTGTGACATCGCTGCTCTGGCGAGCCAGAGCTGCACACGGAAACGCCGTTTACCTTCCCGCTGGTAAGCGGTCCCTATTTATCTACTTGCACCCGGAGGCGCTTTCGAACTGCTAGGTTGGCAGGCGCTGGGACCGAGCAGCGGGAGCGCACCCCGCCGCAGGGATTCGAACCGCCGACCTTTCGATCAGCAAGTCCTAGGCGCTGAGGCTTTAACCCACAGCGCCACCTGTGTCCCGTGATGTACAGTACTTGTAGATTAATAGACTTGGAGGTCTCTGATCATTTGTGCTGGATGGAGGAAGGACGAGGCAAAGGGAAGAATACTTTCCACCCCCCACCAGCAGTTGTCACCACAGCAACAGCAAGCCTCCTTAAGATAAGAAGATTTCTCTGGGAGCAGTGGGTCCTTTTTGAGACAAGACTAGAAGGTTTCTGCTTATGTAGATACCAGATATCCCTGTACCCTTGGATAGGGTACAGGGATATTCATATGGCAAGGAAGTGCAAAATCAGGATGGAAACACAAATATCTCAAAATTTTCAGGCCTGTTCTTTACTGATAAAAGTAAATGAGCATTTAAATTATTTTTTAAAAAAAACAAATGTCTGCTCTTTAAGGGTGATCACTATATACATGGGAACTTTGCTTCAGACTAAGCTTCCTATCTAGGATGGAAAAACTGAAGCCAGAGTTGAATTAATATAATTGTCCCCTGCTGCTTTCATTGTCATTATAAACTTGTTCTTTATTGTGTAGGTGGGCCTTTAGTAGCCTTTCCTTCCATGTTTCTTAATAAAGGATGATAATGAACTGATCTAGCAGAAAGGTCTTAATCTGGGGATCTTTCAGCACAAGACAACAGAAATTATTTTTCTCAGATTTATTACTTCTTTCTTTTTCATATAGGAAAGAAGCCTGACGCTGTTAATTTCTGGCTGGGAGAATCTGCTGCAGTGACATCTTGTATGTACCATGAAATAAATGTATTATTATTATTATTATTATTATTATTAGCTTTGAGGTCAAGGATGGGCAAAGATATTTCTTTAGAAAACTTGTATGTGTCTTCTGAACATCTATTTATACTGAAGTTGGCTTTCCTTGAAGTTAGTGTAGACTGAGGTCTAGGGCTTTTTGCACTCTATGTTGTTGTTGTTGTTTAGTCGTTTAGTCGTGTCCGACTCTTCGTGACCCCATGGACCAGAGAACGCCAGGCACCTCTGTCCTCTACTGCCTCCCGCAGTTTGGTCAAACTCATGCTGGTAGCCTCGAAAACACTATCCAACCATCTCGTCCTCTGTCGCCCCCTTCTCCTTGTGCCCTCCATCTTTCCCAACATCAGGGTCTTCTCCAGGGAGTCTTGTCTTCTCATGAGGTGGCCAAAGTACTGGAGCCTCAGCTTCACAATCTGTCCTTCCAGTGAGCACTCAGGGTTGATTTCCTTCAGTATGGAGAGGTTTGATCTTCTTGCAGTCCATGGGACTCTCAAGAGTCTCCTCCAGCACCATAATTCAAAAGCATCAATTCTTCGGCGATCAGCCTTCTTTATGATCCAGCTCTCACTTCCATACATCACTACTGGGAAAACCATAGCTTTAACTATACGAACCTTTGTTGGCAAGGTGATGTCTCTACTTCTCAAGATGCTGTCTAGGCCTGTCATTGCCCTTCTCCCAAGAAGCAGGCGTCTTTTAATTTCGTGGCTGCTGTCACCATCTGCAGTGATCATTGAGCCCAAGAAAGTAAAATCTCTCACTACCTCCATTTCTTCCCCTTCTATTTGCCAGGAGGTGATGGGACCAGTGGCCATGATCTTCGTTTTTTTGATGTTGAGCTTCAGACCATATTTTGCGCTCTCTTCTTTCACCCTCATTAAAAGGTTCTTTAATTCCTCCTCAATTTCTGCCATCAAGGTTGTGTCATCTGCATATCTGAGGTTGTTGATATTTCTTCCGGCAATCTTAATTCCGGCTAGAGATTCATCCAGCCCGGCCTTTCGCATGATGAATTCTGCATATAAGTTAAATAAGCAGGGAGACAAAATACAGCCTTGTCGTACTCCTTTCCCAATTTTGAACCAATCAGTTGTTCCATATCCAGTTCTAACTGTAGCTTCTTGTCCCACATAGAGATTTCTCAGGAGACCGATGAGGTGATCTGGCACTCCCATTTCTTTAAGAACTTGCCATAGTTTGCCGTGGTCGACACAGTCAAGGCTTTTGCATAGTCAATGAAGCAGAAGTAGATGTCTTTCTGGAACTCTCTGGCTTTCTCCATAATCCAGCGCATGTTTGCAATTTGGTCTCTGGTTCCTCTGCCTCTTCTAAATCCAGCTTGCACTTCTGGGAGTTCTCAGTCCACATACTGCTTGAGCCTTCCTTGTAGAATTTTAAGCATAACCTTGCTAGCGTGTGAAATGAGTGCAATTGTGCGGTAGTTGGAGCATTCTTTGGCACTGCCCTTCTTTGGGATTGGGATGTAGACTGATCTTCTCCAATCTTCTGGCCACTGCTGAGTTTTCCAAACTTGCTGGCATATTGAGTGTAGCACCTTAACAGCATCATCTTTTAAAATTTTAAATAGTTCAGCTGGAATACCGTCACTTCCACTGGCCTTGTTATTTGCAGTGCTTTCTAAGGCCCATTTGACTTCACTCTCCAGGATGTCTGGCTCAAGGTCAGCAACCACACTACCTGGGGTATACGGGACATCCATTTCTTTCTGGTATAATTCCTCTATGTATTCTTGCCACCTCTTCTTGATGTCTTCTGCTTCTGTTAGGTCCTTTCCACTTTTGTCCTTTATTATGGAAATCTTTGTACGAAATGTTCCTTTCATATCTCCAATTTTCTTGAACAGATCTCTGGTTCTTCCCATTCTATTGCTTTCCTCTATTTCTTTGCATTGCTCGTTTAAGAAGGTCTTCTTGTCTCTCCTTGCAATTCTTTGTAAATCTGCATTCAATTTCCTGTATCTTTCACCATCTCCCTCACATTTTGCTTGCCTTCTCTCCCCCGCTATTTGTAAGGCCTCATTGGACAGCCACTTTATATGTGATATGCAGTGATTATAGAGTGCAACCCCTTCATGGATCACTGCCTTGCCGTGGCGAAGGGGCTTGAAGAACTCAGAGAAGCTATGAACTATGCCGAGCAGGGCACCCAAGATGAACAGGTCATAGTGGAGATTGCACTCTATAATCACTGCATATCACATGTTTCCTCCCCACATGGAGCTTCATACCACTAGCTTCAGTGCCAATCTGTCAATTTGAGAGATTTTAAGCAGAGTTTGGAAAATCGAATGCCTAAAATTTGGTGCTTGGTGTGTAGAGAAAAGCAATCGCACCTAGTGCTGGTATAAATGCAGATTCTTACAGCTTTCATACTGCTGTGAGTATTTTTAGCACTGACTATATTAAGGATAAAGAAACTATCCTTCTTTTCCCCCAACCTTTCATTTCCCCCCTCCAATCTTAGTACATAAAGACCATTATGAAAACTTGTACTGTGTGATCTCTGGAGAGAAACATTTTCTGCTGCATCCGCCAAGTGATCGTCCCTTCATCCCATATGGTACGTATTCTGAGAAGCAGAGGGTGGTGAAGTAAGATGCATACTATTGTTATTTTGAGAGAAATTAGAATTAGGAGGATGAATTTAGGCAACATTTTAATATGCAGCAGGGGGTCAGATTTACTTTATAACTGGAGAGGACTGCATCCCCTTCCAGCAGCTCATGACAGTGGGTGGAGGATGGGGTCAGAAACAAAAGTGGGCAGAGCAATGAATATAAATTTTCACTTTGTCCAGTAGGCTAGTTTCTTCACACACCAATCTCTATCCACTATCTGGGCAAGCAAGAGGCATTATCAGAGTTCATTCCAGCCATGAAAAAAGCTGGATGTGAAGCAAGACCAGTAAAAGAAGTGGCCTGAGGAGAGTTTGACTGTGGCCTAAAGAGAGTCCCAATGGCCGGATAGAGAGCTCTGAGGGCCACATTTGGTCCCTGGGCCTGAGGATTCCATGCCTTTGCCCCTTTCTTGAAAAGCAGCTGAGGTGGGGGGGTAACAATTTAAATCATTGTCATTCAGGATGAAGTGATTCTAATATTTTGCACTCAGGTTAGTTCACCGTTTAAACCCATGACGTTGCTACTAACCATGGGAGGATTTTTCTTTTTTAATGTTTGTTTAATTTTTCTACATTGTGGCTAGTAGCAGCAACAAATATGTGGGCATTTTTTAGGAAAGTAAAAACATAAGGAGGTCTAGTCATGTTAACATCTGGATTGTCTTCAGGTTTTATAACAGATACTATGCTCAAAGCCAGTTCCCAACAAGTGCCTGGCTAAACTAAATTCTACCCCTATAATTTTAGTCTGTTTTTAATGCTTAACATTGACATTCTCTTTGCCTCTGTTCTATGCCCTCCTCCAACAGTTTTCATGCTTCACATTTCAGAATTGTATCCATCAGCAACCTACCACATAGCAGAAAACGGGTCATTTGAAGTTGTGGATGACAAAGCTGCAGAGAAGGTAATGGTTTTTGTGTTAAGTACTGTCTGAGGGCAGCTGCTAAGAGGGAATGAATGAATGAAGTGTTGAGGCCTGTTTTGTTTTTTGGGTCGGGCTTCTTCACAGCACACCTCTATTTGATTTTTTTGAATATTTATTTACCCCCTTTATTAAATCTGGTTAAAAAGGGTAAGAATGCTGTTGTTAAATATGGGTAGACACTCATGTTCAAATAATTGTTTATTTTATTTTTCTACTTTTCATATGCATCCCTTGTCAAAAGGCCCACAGGGTGGTTTACAGGACAGCACAGAATACACAATATATAAAAATATATAACATAATATCCATGCAATACAAAACATTAAATGTTATATAAACAGAATTCATAACAATAAGCAATATATAGCAATCTTGTTGTCAATCATCTGTCTTGATAGACAATGGAGTGCTCCTCCAGGGGTGAAGTCAAACTGCTTGTTTGCAGCATCAAAGTGACCTCCCCAAGGCACAAGCCTGGGCAGTGTCTGGGCTGCCCAGACAACAAGACACCCCCCCCCAGCCTTGCTGATGTGGTCCAAAGGAAAGCAGAACAATACGTTTCGCACCAGCTTGGCTGCAGGAATTGCTGGGAGGAGGTGTACAAGGCACCATCCAACCACCTTAGGGACTCCACTCTAGATTTGTGTGGGGATTACTCCTTAGCCTTTTCTTCTAAGCAGAGGCTTAGGATCAGAGTTTTCCTTTTCCTAAATGGGCTACCTTCCCAGGTTGACGAACCTGGGAAGATCACAGGGTTTATTATCATAGGGGAGGTGGTTTTAATGCATAGTGAATGTGTGTGTCAATAGTCAGCCAAAATTTCCTCTCCCAAATAAAAAGGGGAAAAAATGTAATTTAAACATATGTAGTACATATGCAAATCTAGGTTTGTCATATTTCAAACAGTGAAAATCTGGACAGAGCCCCCCCTTTTCTTTTTGAGCCAAAAAATATTGTTTCTGAATTTTTAAAATGGAAAATCAGCAAAAACTGCACTGTCTACATAGGCTGCCATACGTCCAGATTTTCCTGGACATTTGAGAGATTCCTGCCTGGACGCTGCTGCCAACTGCAGTATTCCAGATATGTCCAGGAAATTCCGGATGTATGGCAACCCTAGCAAATCCATTTTTACATCCCAGTATTCCTGTCACTAACCCACCACCACCACCCAATCTTTAGATTTTGCTTTAGGCAACAGATGGGTGCTCTCCAGGGAGATGGAAAAAAATGGAATGTTGGGTTACCTAATAGTTAGAAGGGAATACACTGCTAGATGTTTTTCAAGTATTTGTTACCAAATAAGGAAATTTCTGAAGTAATACAGCAATTTCTCTTGTTAAATAGAGCATTTCTTTTGTTCCATAACCTTTCATCCTCATAGGTGCCCTGGATTCCATTGGATCCTTTAAATCCAGATCTAGAACGATTTCCAGAATATGCCCAGGCAAAGCCTTTGCGGTGCACTGTGAAGTCTGGAGAGATGTTGTATCTTCCTTCTCTCTGGTTCCATCATGTTCAGCAGTCACATGGCTGCATAGCAGGTGAGAGGAGTGTGGCATGCACAAGCACACCAAATTTCACATGTCATGTTTCTTCTTCAAGATAGGTTTTGTGGTTCCCTCAGTCTACTATCAGTTGGATTTCTTTATCCCATTCGCAGCCAGAATTAGCTATCTTTACATATAGGCTTGGATCTGGAGATCTTGTGGGCAAAATTCTGCTTAGAGGACACTTCTGCTAGTGGATGGGTGGGGGAGGTGTTGAGCGGGAGATGATGCAGGAAGGTGCAAGGGGAAAGGAGAGTCAGCCAAAATTGCCTCCCATCAGAAAGACCTCCCATCTGTATCAAAGACTGTTCTGCAAATGGAATGAGTCTTTGCATTTGTGGAACGGCAAATCGGGACCCGAGCTGTAGTGTTTGATTAGATGAAACTTAAAGAGTGTCAAGATAATTTGGGACCTCAGTTGGAAAATTCAAATCTCTCCCTCCTTTTTCTTTTTACTAATCAACATGGGCCACAATTCAACAACTTTTGTGTGAACTCAGGTAGAAGTTGCGCAAGGGCATATTCATTTCAAATGGGGCTTGTGCAGATTCTGTACTGTGGATCAAATATGTGCCTTTGTTTTACTTTCTGTTTCCTTACAAAATGACCAAAATTGTTACTATAAAAAGCATCAGCACCACCTTGTGGTGTTGAGCTGAGAAGAGCATCCCGGCAATAATTAATTGTACTAATAGGGCCAGTTGTTGATGTAGAAAAAAAAGGATTATTATCCTGCTTTTTAATTTATTAACAGAGCCATTACATAAATTTGCACTTCACCAAAACCTCCATAGGTATATTTTTTAGGATACTGAATAAATAAAATCAAAGTGACTGTTAAATGTGTTCTGTCTTACCCTGATCAACTGAAGGTAACTGTCACTAATTAATAGACCAGGACCACTAAACAAAATTCAAATACATGAGAATAAAGTGGATTACTTATTCATTTATTACTATAAAGGGGGTTTAAATGCAAAAGCATTTAAAGGGTCTGTTATATAAACCTGACATGTTAGGTCAGAGGCTTTTAAAATGTCCTATCTTTTCAGATTTTTACACATTAATCTGCTTATTAACAACTCCTGCACATTTACAGAAGATTTCAGGATACATTGTAGGGCATATACTCAGTTGATTTGAGGTAGCCAACACTCCACCTTGGCTCCAGGACAACCAGGAATGCAATTGAACACCGATGTGGAAGGTCATCAGATGATAAACTGAGGCTAAAATAATAGCCCAAGGCTACCCAGCAACAGCATAGCTGATCAGTGATTTGAATCCATGTCTACTACCAATCTCCTTGGATGTCTTAAAATCTTTTCGGTTGTATTCTGTAGACGTATTGTAATGAATAAACCTAAGTCATGTCCATTAACTTCAATGGACCTACTGTGAGTAGGACTAATGCTGAATAACACCCTTTATGAGGATAAATTTCTATGTTATACAGTGGTACCTCGGGTTAAGTACTTAATTTGTTCCGGAGGTCCGTTCTTAACCTGAAACTGTTCTTAACCTGAAGCACCCCCTTATCTAATGGGGCCTCCTGCTGCTGCTGCACCGCCAGAGAACAATTTCTGTTCTCATCCTGAAGCAGATTTCATAACCCAAGGTACTATTTCTGGATTAGCGGAGTCTGTAACCTGAAGCGTATGTACAGGTACCACTGTACTAGCAGTGCAGTAGCCATTGAGGTGATTTCAGCCATGCCAGAAAAATTCCCGTTTTTCAGCTGGTCACAATAACATAGTTAAAATTGGCTGAATAGTTTCATTTTCCAATGGCTATCATATTGCTACTGTGTAATGTATTAATCAGGTCTGAAGTTCCATTTCTTATTGAGATTGGGGCAAACAATGGAAAGATTTGTAGCTTTTGTGTTGAGCTGAAAACTACCAAAATGAGTTTTTCCAAAGACAGATGATAAGTTATGTCATTTTCTTTTTTCTCCCCCTCAGTGAATTATTGGTATGACATGGAATATGATCTAAAATACTCTTATTATCAGCTGCTGGATTCTCTCACAAAAGCTATGGCACGGAAATCTTAAGGTCTTGGAACAGCTAACCTACTGATGTGGAACTACGGCTGGAATGTGAACAATTTAATTATGGCCTATTAAATCAAGACAAAAGGCAACTGTTTTGCTGCTGACAATTGTTTTGCTGTCACTGAAGCTTAACATCATGTGGATGTTCATGGCATTGTGGACAAAATGGCACCTTATATGGTAGTTTACCTTAAGTAACCGTTGAGATCAAGCACATGAGATGAATATCACCTGCATGGATGAAGCACATTTTCTGGATCTGTTTCAGTCAGGCTTCACAATAATGTAGTTCCTATGGTGAAAAGTCCATTTCTGGAGATCGACAGGGCCCTAACTTGTCCTCAGTACATTAGATCATCTGTATGAATATTCTGGATGAATATTACAGGGAACCAGGCAGAGGGCCTTCTTGGTAGTGGCACCCACCCTGTGGAACACCCTCCCATCAGATGTCAATCAGAAAAGTAACTATACAACCTTTAGAAGACATCCGAAGGCAGCCCTGTATAGGGAAGTTTTTGATGTTTTATTACGTTTCTGTATATGCTATATGGGCAGGGTACAAATAAAATCATTATTATTATTAGTGGTCTGGTTGGGGGTTAATAACCTGAAGTTGAATCAATACAAGAGCGAAACTATGATGGCAGGCTTCTATTTAATAGGGGTTTTTTGCCTGTTAAGGATGTGGTCAACTCTTGTGGTCACAAGTGTTTGCAGCAGCCACCAGGAGTGCTTTTATCATCTCATCACTTACATAACCAAGATTCTGTTGGCTATACTCTTTCCCGGAAATAAATACTGGTGACCTCATGGATTGACGACTGCCATGTTTCCAGTGTAAAACTGTCCTTTACAACTGTTTGAAAGCTTCAACTAAAATAGAATGAAAGCTTCAACTAAAATAGAATGCAGCTGGAAGGGACCCTGAGGGTCATCTAGTCCAACCCCCTGCAATGCAGGAATCTTAACTAAAGCATCCATGACAGAGGGCCATCCAACCTCTGCTTAAAAACCTCCAAGGAAGGAGAGTCCACCACCTTCTGAAGTCTGCTCCACTGTTGAATAGCTCTTACCACCAGGAAATTTTTCCTGATGTTTAGTCCTGGTAACTTGAAGTGAGCGAAGGATGTGAAAAGCAAACCTTAGCTTTAATCAACAAGGCATATAAAGCTTTGGGCTGAGGAATCACCTATTCGGCCAAATTCTGAAAGTGCAGAGCTCACTGCAGTGGTACGTTGGGTTAAGAACTCCATTCGTTCTGGAGGTCTGTTCTTAACCTGAAACTGTTCTTAACCTGAGGTACCACTTTAGCTAATGGGGCCTCCTGCCGCCGGGGCACGATTTCTGTTCTCATCCTGAAGTAAAGTTCTTAACCTGAGGTACTATTTCTGGGTCAGCGGAGTCTGTAACCTGAGGTACGACTATTGTGTCCATCGAACTCAAGAAGACAAATTATTACGTTACAATTTGGAAGGGCAAACAGGTTCAAGCACCTCGCAAGCAAACAAGGGCTAATCCCCTGGCCAAACTCGTTTTCTTTCCCATGGAGCTGGCAGGCAGTATCGCTTCTCAGGAGACAGGCAGCTCCCTCTCAAAGTGTGTCCCCGTCAGCGAGTTAGGAAATACATTTCCCAGAAGCCCTAGCGACACCGCTTCCTTTTGTGGGCAGCTTGCAAAGACCCGCTTGACTTTAGCCTGGGAGCAAAAGTTACCGGGCGCGCGTGTTTTTCCTTTTTCTAAAAGCATTGCTCGAAGGACAACTGCATTGGGGAAGAGGCTGCTCCCTCCGGCAAGGCAGACCCGATGGCGGCGGCGGCGGCGAGGATCCTGGTCTTGCCCTCTCCCCGCTGCCTGTGGGACGAGCCGGTCCAAGTGAAAGTCGAGGGTCTGGGGCCGCTGCAGGAGGTGACGCTGCGAGCATCCTTGGTGGACGAGAGCGGCGAGCTTTTCCAGTCGCTCGCCTACTACCGGGCGGGCGGCAGCGGCGAGCTGGACCTCAGCCGCTCGGCGTCGCTGGGCGGCAGCTACTCCGGCGTGGAGCCCATGGGGTTGCTGTGGTCGCTGGCATCCCAGACGCCCTTCAAGCGCCTGGCCAAGAGGGACGTCCTCAGCCCTTTCCGCGTCACCTACCAGGTGCTCGACGGGCGCGGAGTCTCCGGGCGGCTCCTCGGCGAGTGCTGCAGCGAGAGGAGCTTTCTGGCCGACGGCGTGGAGAGGATCCCGGTGCGAGAAGGCAGGCTCCGAGCCACGCTCTTCCTGCCACCCGGTGAGCTTCATTCATCCCCCCCCCCCCCGAGGGTCAAGAGGTTGCCACGCTCCTCGGATGAGCATTGAATGGCTCACCTCGGAAGCGCGGGCACTGCCCTTCCTGCCCATACATAATCGACGGAGAGAGCCTCGACCAGCTTCGGGAGTTCATAGGATGGTTGAGTTGGATCCCAAGGGTCATGCAGTCCAACCCCCTGCAATACACTAATTCTGCCCACAGCCGCCTCTGGGTGGGCTCGAACCAACAACCTTCTGGTTAACAGTCAGATGCACTAACCCACTGTGCCACCCTATCTTGTGGCTTTGAACTTCTTCCCCAGATGTTGCGAGGGTGGTGGGGAGGGCTCTTTCTCCTTCCGGGTGACTCCCATCAGACCCAGTCTCATTGGCCAATGGAAAAGGGGTGATGGGAGCTGGCTGACTGCCAAGTTCCAGGGTTCCTAATCTCTGTTCTACCCAATAGATTTATTAAATTTTATTTGGGCATTTATAGCCCACAGCTCTATGATAAGTTCAAGGCAGCTTATAAAGAAGAAGAACTCACAGCAGAAAAATAAAATGGAGCTGAACAAACCAATAGTGCCTTAAACACTTCACCATGAAAATCGCATCGCTGTCAACAGCAGCAGTCTAAAAGCCTCCACTAAAAACCAAGTTATGGCAAGAATAATTGCCCCCACCAGTGACACTAATAATGGCACTGGGACAGCGAGGAGAGCAGATCCCTTGGGAAGAGGGGATTCTTGAGATGCACAATACCATACTCTGATCATAAGCCCATTTTTTATGATTAAATTCTTTTTTTAGGCCCTGGACCGTTCCCAGGACTCATTGATTTGTACGGAAGTGGAGGAGGTCTTGTGGAATACAGAGCCAGTCTTCTGGCAAGCCGAGGTTTTGCTACACTGGCTGTTGCTTACATGCACTTTGAGGATTTGCCAACTTTCCCAGAGTTCTTTGAAGTGGACTATTTTGGTGAGGCTGTAGAGTTCTTGCGGAAACAGCAGCAGGTAAGAGGCTCGCTAGAATCACAGTTCTTTGGTGTTGTGTGCTGCCTGTTTTATTTAATTTAATGCATTTATGCCAAAAGGCTCCCAGAGAGGCTTAAAAGAGATCAAGTACTAAGAGGGCTCCATGCCCTCAAGTGCACCATTTAAAAAGACAAGACACATGAGGAAAAGGGAGCGGGAGGGAAGAGGTAAAATCCAGCTCAAGCAGAAGTTCTCGCAAGTTATAATTCTTACGACATATTTATTTATTTCAACACTTAATATACTGTCTTCAGTAGATGCTTGCCTATGCAGATTATGGTTGGCTAGATTATGGTTAGATTATGGTTGGTTAGATTATGGTTGGCAGTTATATGCCCCTTTCAGTTTCCAATTCTCTTAAGAGCAGGGGGAGTGCTTTTTTCTTCATTACCGCATAGCGCTAAATCTTTCTAACCAGCAGGCTTTTTAAAAGGGGGATAAAACTGACAAACATGGAGCTGACGGCAGTCCTTATCCAACTGTTGTTTCAGGTGAGAGCTACAGCGATTGGAGTCCTAGGACTTTCCAAAGGAGCAGATCTTGCCCTTGCTCTAGCTACGTTTTGGCCAGGTATCAGAGCGGCAGTCAGCATTTCTGGCTCAGGTGTTAATGCTTTTACCCCCCTGCGAGTGAAGGGGCTCACTATTCCTGCCTTTCCATGGGACATGGAGAAGATTAAGAACACCGGTGATCCCGCAGTTGTGGATTTCTCAGAAATCATGGCCGATCCCAAAGACCCAGCTACCTGGCATTGCCGCATCCCTGTGGAGACGTCCCTCGCCAACTTCCTTTTTCTGTCAGGGCAGGATGACAAAAACTGGCCGAGTGAGTCGTTTTGTCGAGAAGCCGTTGGGCACCTCAGGCGGAGTGGGCGCCGTGTGGAGTTCTATTGCTACCCCGGGGCAGGGCACCTCTTAGAGCCCCCCTATCTGCCTCTGTGCTATACCTCATTTCACAGGCCACTGGGATTTCTCGTGGTCTGGGGAGGAAAATGGAGAGAACATGCAAAAGCACAGGAAGATGCCTGGCAGAGGATACTGGCTTTTTTCAGACAACACCTGCTGGATTCCACCGTTAAAAGTAATCTGTAGATTGTGGTTTTGTACATGTGTGAAGGAGCTGGTTCGCATCCCACTTGACGCGATCCCACTTGAGATGTCGAGAACAGGTGCGACGCCTACCTGTTCAGCCACGACCAGGTACGCTAGTAATGCGCTACAGACCTCAGCCAAGGCAATTGGTGAAAGCACATTTCCCTCAATGGCTCTTCCGGAAACTGACTGTGGCAGTTATAAGCCCCTTTCAGTTTCCGATTCTCTTAAGAGCAGGGGGAGTGCTTTTTTCTTCATTACCACGTAGCGATACTATGAGCACTTTGTCAGGATATAAGTGTAATGAGTGTTCTCTATTCGGCTTCATCTTAGAACTCAGATTTGAAATAACATGTCATTTTGCAGCCAAACAAAGGCATGACAAGTTTACCAGCGCACTAGTGCCCTGGTCATGTGGCAGAGAAAGGTCATACCTAGCACACCTGCAGGGGTGTATCCTCCCTTCACCTGGCCACTTCATTTCCTCCTGTCTCATGCCATCCAAAAGGTCTTTTAAAGGAATCAATCTCGTTACTCATATCAAGCCAGACCTTCTTGTGAACCCTACCACTTAGTAAAATTTTGAGAAAGCCTGTTAAATTTACACACCTGTTGCTTTCCTTACATTTATTATATTTAAGATCAGCCTTAATCAATCAATCAATCAATCAATCAGTACATTAATATGCATTTAGCATCCATACACCTTGTTGGTACCCGGTAAGAGAATGGCTTGACAGAGAGATCTGTTCAGCGAAAGGGAGTGGTGATAATGCAATGCATTATTGCTGGCTGAGGCTTGATGAGAAAATTTTCCTGATATGACAAAAAAAAAAAGTCAATAGAATAAATGGTGCAGAGGATGGCATTTGGTAGGGCACGTTAATAGTGCAATCTGATACCTGTCTTCTCAGAAGTAAGCCCTATGGAGTTCAATTAGATGTATTCCCAGATAAGTATGTATTCGATTGGAGTCTAGGAATACAAAACAGTAGCAAATTTAGAAAATCATTTTAGGAGAAAAGTGAACAACACCGATAAACGGAGAAGTCACAAATTACCAACAATAAACATGATTTCCTCTTGTTTCAGTGTAGTGATTTGTTTTAGAAATAAATAAAGAGTAACTACACTGCCGAGACTATTTATAAAACTAACAGAAGGCTAGTGTGGTGTAATGGCTGGTTTGGGACTATGGCCTTTATGGCACCCTGTTTTAGCCATTGCTGCATCTGGAGAATAATATTCCTCTTAACTTTTAGTGAAATCCTATGCATATCAACTCAGATGTAAGTCTTGGAGGGGAGGAGTCTCTAGGGATGAGGAACCTGCACTCCTCCAGATGTTGCTGAACTCCAGCCAGGGGTAATGGGAGCAGGAGTGTAACACCTGGAGGCCACAGCCAGGTTCTCCACTTCTGGTTTAGCCTGTACTTTGATTTTTTGGCAGAGAAAGTATAATCATGTTTACCACCCACATTTACCAATCCATTTATATGTAGTACATGAAAATTGCCGCACTCTTAAATTATGTCACTGTTCTTCCTTTGCTTTGTATAGCTCTATTCATTAAGCAATTTGTAATGATAACATTTCTTTATATGTAATTAAAAGTGGAAAGAGCTGTCTCCACAGGGATTTTGTGAAGTTTAATGTGATATAGCTGCTTCTGAAAGATTTTTGTAAATCCCCTAGAGTTGGGGTGTGTGTATAATGAGAGAGTATAAATAAAGAATCTAAAACTGTGTTCAGCGAGCTTTATTATATATATATAGCATGCATTACCCCTGTGAATGTTTTTAACACTGTATAAATGTTGAACCCTTCTTTTCTGATTCCTCCGAAGCGTATGGGAAATTGCAGATGAAACATTAACTTGAAACTGAGTTCTGCCAAGAAGTTTGCTTGCTTAAAACAAAACCATCAGGATCAGTTATTAAACTAACACCCCCTTCCTGTTCCAGTTATATGTAGAAGTATTAAAGTGCATTATTCTTATTCTCTTTAAACTCACACATTTTATATGTCAAAAGCTGACATAGCACCTGCTTTTGACATGAGTACAACATCCTTAGAGGATCCTGCTATGTATTTTAACCAGATCTGGGCCATTCATTCCACTCAAAGTTTTGAACTGATCATCAGCTTGGCCGTTCAAGGAAGTGGCAATGTATGAAATGACCAGTTTATGCCATTTGCCCTTTCCCTTAAGTGAATGAACTAAAAACACTTCCGCTTGCAAACTGATGTTCTCTCATGTATTTTAAGCTAAAATCTAGGCTTGCCCCAAACACACAGTAGGAGTGAGTTGTTAAATTGCTGGATGTTCACAGGGTGTGTGTGTTTAAAATCTGTTCAAGTATAAAACTAGCAAAGCAGAGAATGGATTTTTCTCCATAGTGTGCTACATTTTGTATATTCATAAAGACTTTTGTGGGAAAAGATTGAAGAACTGTAGTGGTACAGTCTATACTCCCAGCATAGGACTCTGCTTGTGTCAACCACACCTTAATGTCAATACATGTATCTTGGGTGTATTTAAGGGAAATGAGCACTCATTCAAAAAATAAGATGTGAGAAAAAGAATGGCATTTCTTACTCTGAAGAGTCACAAATAAGGTGGAGCTTGGGACGTGTATATAATATCTCACTAGCTCTTTGGCACCAGTCATTTTCTTTAATCAAAAAAAGAAGGAAGTCAGGCGGGTACCTAACACAGCAGAATACTTGAATTACTGCCCATCGCTACTGCCTCTCATCTATGCAATGGACATTCTAATGCCTAAGGTAAGATTAATCGAATATTTTAACTCTTTACTAGTGCTGGACATGATTTTCCTTACTGCAGAGGAAACACAATACTCGACAAGCTGAATTTCCACAACATGTTAGTGGCCATGTAAGATTTTTAGTGTAGCCGATTGAGGGGTGTGTATAACCCCCCCCCCAAAAAAAAACCCCCAGAAGCTTTTCTTTTGGGAATTATAGGGAAAGAACTACCTAAATTGTATAGAAATTTATTTACGTATGCTAATACAGCAGCAAGAATGTTACTTGCCCCAAAATGGAAAGAAGCAGAAGTCCCAGAAAATGAAGAATGGATACAAAAACTTACGGAATATGCAGAAATGGCAAAACTTGCCGGAAGAATAAAAAATCAAGATAACAAACTTTTTATAAAGGAATGGAAAATGTTTATTGAATATTTACAGATAAATTGTAAATAGATGAAAACATTAGCAGGATTATTGTAACAACCTGCAGTTTTATAAGAGTATATATTTGCAGTAGATAATTAAATGAGAAAGTTAAATGAATTTGAATATGTAGAAGATATTAAAAATACATTTAAGGAACCACAGAAAGAGGGGAAAGGAAGTCAATTTTGAAATTTTAAATGGATTGTAAAACTAATGAAATGTATAAATAAAAAACTAAAGAAAAAGAAGATTCAGAAACAAGTAAGGGCACCTGACTTTAGAAGAGATGAATTAATTTAAATATATTTTCAAGAGAGTGATATTAGAATATATAATTGTTGATCTAAATGCCATCAAACGCTGCCCAGTATTAATGAAGTCACAAAATATTTCTCATGATCAAAAGTCCAAATTTAGTGAAATGTAGAACAGCAAGACCATATGGACGGCAATCTTCTTACCAATGCTCTTCATAAAGACCAAGCCAATGGAATGATGGAAGCTACAAATCAATTCAGCCTCATAGACGCTGTCCCGTTGCTGCCTTTGGTCACAGTACTATCCTGAGTCACGTATATGTCTTCAGACCATGAGCAAACTTGCAGAAACACGTTCAGGTGCCTACAAATCATTTGAAAATGGATCACATGTCATCTGATAAACCTTGAGCTGGGCGCTCCTTCGAGAAAGAATAAGAACGGATTAAGAATTTGAAATCAGTGACGAGAAAGTGACCAGGTGTAGTGGCATGACAGAAATGTGGTATTTGTTACGGGTCACATGGGTGCTTGTTCTGAAATTAATACTTCAATGGAGAATATAACAAAATGCATACTATATAATTAGTGACCAACACAAGAAAGCCACTGATGGAAGGAATCGGTGTGACTTAAACAACTCAATGCTAATTAGATTAAGTGCTTTTGAAGAGAATTCTCAATTAAGGAACATGGTCAATAACAGCTAATATTGAAATGACAAAGGAAGATGGAAATGGAAGCTATGAGAGAGAAGTGTGTAATTAAATATCTTTATAGGTGATTTTAATAATAACAGCCTTTTTGGGGGGGGGGGAGTATCCAAATATTTTTACAATAGTAATGTTTCTGGACCAGAAAGGAAGACTCAGTCATAGTTCTGTATTTTTTTTTCTGTACAATGATAGGAATTTCATATATCTTTATTTTTAACTAGGGGGAATGGTCAATCTATCCTTCCATCGAAATGACTAATATTTTGTTTTTTGATGTAAGTACCCAAGTTGCACAATTAATTCAGCAACATTTGTTTTCTGTAAAGGTTGAAACCTTTCCATTCTACCTGCTCTCTGTGAAGGTCATCCAGGCTCGACACATACCTTCAAGAGACCTATGTGAGTGAGTTGTTAAATCCGTTGCATTGCATTTATCTTGAGTTTTTTGGGGAGTCCAGAACCTCTATAACAAGAATGTACACTGTCCTGCATCTCTTTCAGTATGTTGTCTTTTGAAGGTTCTTCAAAGTGTTGGATAGAAGACTGGGAAACCTGTATTTTCCCAGAAAAGCCTACAAAACCCTATTATTACCTAATGATAATAAAGCACCAAATAATGATTATTGATGCGGTTTTGTTTTGCTCTAGGGACTTCTTCTGATTGTTATGTGAGCCTTTGGCTGCCATCAGCTTCAAATAAACACATGATGACGAAAGTCATCTCAAACGCCGGTAATCCTGTTTGGAATGAAAGCTTCCATTTCTTTATCCAACCTGAGGTCAAGGTAGGCAGCTATTAAACTAGAATACTCTTGGTGATTGGTTTCTGTGAATTTGAAGTGTGTGGTAAATGGAAAGCAGAGAGGAAGTGCAAGCATTCAGTGCTGAGGCCTCACACATTTAAGGTTTCAAGGGCAGCATTTCAAAAGCAGAGAACATTCTGGAGATGTGCTTTCTGGCTTAAGAGATATCCGTTATGTTCTGTGGGACTGGCATGTTCTGCAAGAAATGGCTACTCCTTAAAATAACATACAATCAGAAAGTCTGCCCTATCCTCAACAGCATGCTGTGAAATGGAGTTATATGCCTTCTCTCATGCCTTTCCTGTCTGTGCTCAGAATGTGCTGGAACTGAAGCTCTACGATAAAGATGTGG
The DNA here is from genome assembly GCF_964234715.1 of Podarcis melisellensis. Taxonomy (NCBI): domain Eukaryota; kingdom Metazoa; phylum Chordata; class Lepidosauria; order Squamata; family Lacertidae; genus Podarcis; species Podarcis melisellensis. The sequence continues at coordinate 43,388,846 of NC_138528.1, forward strand.
TCACCAAAGATGATCTCATCTTCATGGTTGCCTACGATATTGCTAAAGTGAGACCTGGGGAAACTATTTGTGAAGACTTACTTTTGAACCGTCAGGTGAGAATTGACACAACATATCCTTTATTGATGTATTTGGGGCCTTTATCACCAAAAGAGCCAGTTACACAATAGTAAAAAAAAAATAGTGCAACGTATGAATAATATTAATTAGGAAGACAGCTGAAATTGCATCATCTTTATCCTTCCGTTCGTTTTAATTTACCTGATTCATTTTCTGGGTGGCCTGCAGTGAGGGAGATTAATCTGAATTGATAGCTTATTCTAGGTACATAGGAAGCTGCCTTATACAGAGTCAGACCATTGGTCCATCTAGCTCAGCATTATCTTCACTTTTGCATGCAAAAAAAATGAGTTACAACCCTTCCTTACTCAATTAAATGGCAGTAATTAGGAAAACGGTACAGTTTTATGACACTGCTATGACACATGCAGCTAGTGTCAATCGTGATAATTTTCTTCCCTTTCCAAAAATGCATTTCATAGGCTGCTTTGTTTTGAGTTGCTGAAAAGCCGTCTTTGGCTACTCTTCCACCTTAGTTCTGGGAACAGATGTTCAAGTGGAGTTTTCTGTGAGGGTTTGCCTTGGAGGGTTGTATCACTTGGCCTATTTGACAGACGGAAGCATCCCGTGGGGAAAAGGGGCTGATGCAGTGAGCAAGTATAATTTATTCAGGCTAGCATACAATTAAAACAGTTGTTCCCTCAGGTAACAAGTGGTAAATTCTTCATGGGCTGGGCTCAGAGCTAACAATGCCATTGTTTCTTTTTTGTTCTTTCCCCTATAGGGACCGGAGAGCCTTGAAGTAGAATTCAAGATGGAGAGCATGTGAGTAAATTGTTCTGATTATAAAATGGAGTTAATAGACATCATCACAATTGGAAGCAATCAATCAATAGCTGGGCTCATCCACCCTTCTAATATAAATTTGTTATTTCTATGTGTTTGCAGTTTGACATACTATTAGAATGCAGAAACACCTAATACCAAGTCCAGTTAGATCAGTGGCTCTCCAGGACTGATACTGATTCCACCTGCCAACACACACACACACAGCTTGTCTGCACAGTATTTTCTTCTTCAGCTTCTGTCACAGTGTCAAAACCACTCACAAAGTATAATTTTTAAGTTCTTGCTGAGGTGTTGTGTACGCCTAGTTGGATTGCAAGTTATGAAGGCCTAGTCTATTACGTTAAACAGTAAATGCTGATTCTCCCGAGGGACGAATAAAACTCAACGGATGAATGTTTTGGAAGGATGATTCAAAATTAGGTTTCAGGATATTTCACTATGTGTTAAAAATGTAACATGCATTTTGTTGCTGAATGTTTTTATATTTTCCCCAGATGTGGTGGCTTTGAGAACATTGCTACTAATGGCATCCTTACAGTAAGACCCATTATTAACTACAATCAGCATCTTTTTAATATTCTTCTTCTTAATATTGTAATTTATTACCTGCCTTTCACCTCAAGGTCCCAGGACAGGTTGCAACAAATAAAACAACTGAAGCATGAAACCACTGAGTGGGGTTTGGATTACAGTGGTACCTTGGGTTAAGTACTTAATTCGTTCTGGAGGTCCGTTCTTAACCTGAAACCGTTCTTAACCTGAGGTACCACTTTAGCTAATGGGGCCTCCCGCCGCTGCTGCGCTGTGGCAGCACAATTTCTGTTCTCAACCTGAGGTAAAGTTCTTAACCTGGGGTACTACTTCCAGGTTAGCGGAGTCTGTAACCCGAAGTGTCTGTAACCCGAAGTACCACTGTACTTTGTCAGCAGTATGCTGATGACACACAGCTCCACTTTTACTTTACATCTTTCATTTGCCCCTGAAAGGGCAGGTAATGGGGGGGAGATACTTTTGGATCCATTGCTGTCGCTAGAGTCTCAGGTTGCTTCAGTGGCATGGGCTGTGGAAAGCTTACTGTATGTACCTCAACTGTAGGGGGATATTGTTTTTATTTGCCATTATGGTATGTATTTTTGTGTTTTGTAACTTCCCTGTAATCTTCACATGAAGGGTGGTATAGAAACAACAACAACAACAACAAAAAACAACAACAACAACAACCAACAACCACAACTTAAAATTACAGAAATAAGGAGGGTCCTATATGAGCAACGTAGTTGCAAAAGAGAAACAATCTGTATGATATACTGGTCTTTGTCAAATGTCTGAGGGTGAATCTAAACACAGCGCAAAAAACCCACTATATATAAGTCAGAAATTAGATCGTTTTAACAAAAGAAAAAAAAAATCTATGGAAAGCCGAGTTTTAAAATTTCCTGCTCTCTGGCGCCATCTGGTGTTGCATGTTTATTGTGCATTCAAATTGTTGTTTCTTTACTAATGTAGCTGAGTCCTGAGATAGTCATTCCAAGCAAATAATTAATTGTGAAATGGTCCTGCACTGTAGAATAAATGGAAATACTTTAGCAGAGCAACAGAGCCTTTGAAGATCAGGAAAAAATAGTCCTGGGCAGATCACAGTCTTTTCAACCTCCATTACATGTCTTTATAAAGTGGGAATTATGTATGACACAGACCTTTTCCAAGTTCAGTGATGAAAAGGAATTTTGCGCATAAAAAATGCTGTGACTTATATAAAGTCTTATGATTATTTTTTAATGAAAGTACACCTTAAAGAAACTGTGGGAGGGCAGGTTTTGGAGCAGATTGCAGGTGTTGGTGGAAGTTTTGAACAAGAGCAGGAAGATTTGCAGGCCTCGCTATGGAGTAGAGTCGGCCTGAATTCTACGGTTGCCATAAAAATCAGGACAACCAGAAACTTGTTGAGCTTTTTTTTTTTTAAAGGAAAACCTGAAACTTTGGACTTTGTTTTGCTAAGTGCGCCTCACATTGTAAGCCAAGCAGAAAGAGCATGGAGATTATTAATGAACAGTGCCACACAGAATAGAGCCAAACAGAAATAATACGGCAAACATTAACCAATGTAGTTGCTTATAATCTGTCATGTTTGATTCTAGGTTAAAATTTAAAAGAAAAATACTGGAATCTTCCAGGATCAGAACAGGCAAAAGGAACATTATAGGTTACGTTTGGACGGCAAACTCCATGTTTTGAAGTTCTGTTTTGTTTTTTACTAGAACATTAAGGTCTACTAACAAGATGCAAGTGCAAGACAGTGGAGATGGTGTGTGTGCGTGTTGGGGGAGGCAACATAGAATTAAGGAACAAACTGTCCCTGAGCATAGGTTCAGCCCAGGAATTTGTTTTCAGGACCAGAACTGAGCACAAACATCCGAGTCACACAGTAATCATTACTGAACATTATTCATCTTGGCAACCTAATTTAGAAGTGGAGAAAAGCCTTTTCGTTGCTGTAATTGTTAAATGATTGGGAATCAGAAACCCTTGGTTATGTGCTGCAAAGCATTTAGAGATATACCTTTTTACCTTTTATCTACCTTCCATCCGCCACCTACTCTTAAGACTCCCCTTAAAAGGAGTTACTGTTGTTATTTAGATCATTTGTATACCACTTAACATATAAAGTATGTTTAAGCAGTATACAACCAATTAAAAGAACCCATGCATATTACAAAGATATGCAATAAAGTCACCAATGGAATGCACCAATAAATATATACTGATGTTAGTACTGAAACTAAGTACTAATGGTAACCCCTTCTCCTTCTTACATGCCTCCTGAACACCTCTTAGCTCTCACCCAGAATTCCACCTTGGCTCTGACTCAGGGACCAAACAAATGGAACGCTGAAATCTCTCAGAACAAAGCAGGTCCACTGAGCACTCTTGTGTTTATGGTCAGGCACCAAGATCTGATGGAGTTTCCTCAGGTTGCCCACAGCTGTGTCCTCTTCAGAAATAACTCTGCACACCCCACACACCCAGGACTCAGCTACACAGCTGCAAATAAAACGTTTTAAACAATAATTTATTATTTATACCCTGCCCATCTGGCTGGGTTTCCCCAGCCACTCCAGGTGGCTTCCAACAAAAGATGTGTTGTGAAGTGCAATATACACATGTGACACTAGATGACGACAGTGAGCTATGCAAAATTCAATGTAATTTTCAAAACCTTTGAAAACAAAGCATTTTCACAGCGGGTTTTTTTTATATGTGTGTAGATTCCACCCCTCTGTTTCAGGCTACAGCAGGCTTAGTGAATTCAACCTTCTATGATTGTTATGTTTTCTTCCCAGGCCTGTGAGGTTTCACGTTTAGAAGTTAAGATGGACAAATGGAAGAATGAGGAGTGTTTGAAAAGTGAGTCCCATTCTTGAGAATTTGTTAAGTAGACAACCAAAGAGTGATCTCCACTGAAGCCTCTTTTCAGTTGTAAGGCGTAACTGTAATGGTAGTTTTTGTAAATGCAATTGCTGCTGTATCTCTCTTGCTTATACAGTAGTACCTCGGGTTAAGAACTTAATTCATTCCGGAGGTCTGTTCTTAACCTGAAACTGTTCTTAACCTGAAGCACCACTTTAGCTAATGGAGCCTCCCGCTGCTGCCGCGCCGCTGGAGTACGATTTCTGTTCTCATCCTGAAGCCAAGTTCTTAACCTGAGGTACTATTTCTGGGTTAGCGGAGTCTGTAACCTGAAGCGTATGTAACCCGAGGTACCACTGTAATGCCATGACATGCTGCACACAACTGCAAAGTACAGTAAAAGTGGGATGGTCAACTCTCTCTCTCTCTCTCTCTCTCTCTCTCTCTCTCTCTCTCTCTCTCTCTCTCTCCCTCTCTCTCTCTCTCTCTCTCTGTGTGTGTAGGAAGAACAGAGGGTATCAGTTTGTCTGTCTGTCAAACAGGAACAAAACGACTAGAAGAGCATGACAGTGAATTCCACCATTTGTTTTCAGCCTGTCTTGTACCATTTTGTTGCATTGTTTAAAATTATTTTCATATAAAAGCCAGTGTGGTATAGCAGTTAAGAGTGTCGAACTAGGACCTGAGAGACCAGGGTTCAAATCTGCACTGAGCCAAGAAGCTCACTGCAAAGTACAGTAAAAGTGGGATGGTCAACTCTCTCTCTCTCTCTCTCTCTCTCTCTCTCTCTCTCTCTCTCTGTGTGTGTGTGTGTAGGGAGAACAGAGGGTATCAGTTTGTCTGTCTGTCAAACAGGAACAAAACGACTAGAAGAGCATGACAGTGAATTCCACCATTTGTTTTCAGCCTGTCTTGTACCATTTTGTTGCATTGTTTAAAATTATTTTCATATAAAAGCCAGTGTGGTATAGCAGTTAAGAGTGTCGAACTAGGACCTGAGAGACCAGGGTTCAAATCTGCACTGAGCCAAGAAGCTCACTGAGTGAACTTGGGCCATTCATTATATCTCAGTCTTGTTGTGAGGACAAATTGGGGTTGCAGGCAGGGACAAACCATGTACACTGCTTTGAGCTCCATGGGGGAAAGAATATACAGTAAAGTAGTACTGTATATTCTTCAGTACACCTTTGTACTGAAGAAGGGAGGTAAAGAAATATTTTAACTAAAATAATTCTTTCTCCTAGACAATAAAAATATTGAACTTGTGGTGAAGGAATCCTTTGAAGAAGCACAGGCGATCACCCAGGAGTCAGAAAGCTTCACATTTCACTGTGTGAAGAACTGGGAGCCAAAACTGGAGGCCAGTGCGAAGGTAACACTTTACTTACCAAGGACAGCTTTCCTCAGTGTACCTGCGGGGGACAGATTAACTAATGCACTAAAGGACCATTACAGAGTAGCTTGCTGAGAAATTGGACCCTTGGTGTGCTCTAATAAATAAAAAACCTATCCACATAATGCTGACTCAAAAACTCTGCATACACTATGCAAAAGAATTAAATATCATTATTCTCCCCCTTTTCTCTTCCTCCTCTCTCTCCCCCCAACCTCACAATGCTCATGACAGCAGTGTTTCACACAGAATGTAATTTACCTGTAGAAAGGACTCTATGAATTGAAATAGAGATGTTATATGTACCTTTGTTATACATGAATATCTTTTAATAAAAACATTTTTTTAATGTCCTTGCTGGCAGAGTGTGCTTTTCTTGTTCTCCTATATAGTAAGGGCCAAACAGAGAGGGATTCATATGTAGAACAGGCAGCAGTGTTGAAAGCAGTCAGTATCTAGAGCCTCAAATGTGTCTCATTTTGCTTCCTTTGCGATGTGTTCTAGAGTGTGTTTACATTCTTGTGATTCGTTTTAGAGTAATTCCTTTGTGGGGAAATGGCTTGGAGACGCTGCTACTGATTGTCCAAGTGTGTTGCTGAAATCCCTCCCTGCAGGAGAGGAAACAAAAGTAGCCTTGTCTTTATCAAAGGTAGGTGGCTTCATCTTTATCATAGAATCATTTAATTGTAGAGTTGGAAAGGACCAGAGCAGTCCTCTAATTCAACCCTCTGCAATGCAGAAATCTTTTGCCCAACCCACGACCTTGAGTTTGAGAGTTTCATAATCTACCAACTGAGCAATTGTTTGGCACAGAAGAGAAGAAGGAAGTAGCTCTTTGCCAATAAAACCACACATTAGTTCTGAAATTTAACAGGGGATTTGTAAATTCATTGTTCCTTTCAAAGAATGTTATCCTTGTGTCCATATCAGGATTTAATTGTTTGTTTGTTTTTTAGATTACTAAGTTTGAATGTTTTCTCCCTTGTCAAAGCTCTACTTTGTGTTCCATATCCAGAACTTTAATAAACAGAAAACAGTCTAGTGGCTAAGAAATAATCTATCAGTTACCTAGATTTTGGGATGGTGTATGCCTCTTCCACTGCTCTTAAGAGACCCACAAGTGCCATGCTTGGAAATGTTTATGAAAATGAAGCCCTGGGATTGGTAATAAACAGCCTATTGTGTTATATTTATGAACATTACACAGTGCATTTGCTTAGCACCTTAACATAGGTAAACTCAACATCTTCCTTTTCAGGATGCAGAATTGGAGCTGCAGCTCCAGGTCAATGACTGGTGAGAAATTATTATTTATTATTATATTAAAATCAAATCAAATAAGAAATTCTTGTCTGTTCAGCTTGGCTCTGTCCAGCTCAGTCCAGCAAATCACATACTCATGCACTCCACTTTAAGAAAGCCCAATATTTAGTTGGAACAAATACTATTCGTATCATCTCCTTCTACATCTGTCAGAGACTATCCAGTGTTATAGCCTAGCAAGGATGGTGATGAGAGATGCAGAGTCTGTTCCTTTCTTACCTTCATTTTTGGCACATTTTAGTCCTTGTCTGAGTACCAGGCCACCTTCATGTTTTAAAATCTCACAACAATGACAAAACACATACAAAAAATCTACCACACTAAGTTCTCAGTTTCAAATTACATAGCTGCACAACACTGCTTTCTACCTCCGTATATCAGGTGACAAAGGGAGGTGCATTTCTTTCTTTTTATTCCAGTTTAGGAGATTTAGATGTGCGTTTGGGATGTGATCTCTGTGGGGCTGAGCAGGACTTCCTGTCTAAGCGCAAGAACGTGGTTGCTAGTGCTCTAAAAAAGGTTCTTCTGCTGGATCAGGAGCTGCAAGGACATGAGGTACATGTGCTTCATTTTGTGACCCAAAGCTATTCATGTTAGTGCAAAAATATATAAATAGAACTGTGATGGGATAATGAGCTGCTTGTGCGTAAAAGCTTGATCCCTCTGGTGTTTGGCAGTTCAGCCAAACCGAGGCACTAACGGAGCCTCCCAAGGCATGACTCCGTTAGTCGCTGGTAGAATCTGACAGTGGGCGTCTACGAAATTTACGCCAACATAAAAGTTGTTTCACGGACATGCGCCTTCGTGACTCTCTACGTGACAGCTTCCGGCGAAGGGTGGGAGTTGCCAACGGGGGTCTTGTTACCTCTGCACTATTCTCACTAGAAGTATCCCAGAGCCCTCCCTCCTCCGACTCCCCTTTTGCCGGAGCTTCTGCTCTCCCCCTGCTGGTTCCCTCCTCCGCTGCAGAATCTCTCCGAGTCTGCTGGAGCCTCTGCACCAACTCTCTTTCCGATGACAGTTCCCTGACATCCACCTCCCCCTCAGGGCCCCCTTCACCCCCCGCGTCCTCTCCCACTGGCGGTGAGGGCGGAAAGCCCCTAAAGGAACTCTCCTCGTCGTCCGAGGATTCAAACACTTCTAACCATGGCGTACCGTCTCTCTCCCCGTCTTCCTCTTCTTCGTCGGAGTCGGCTTCCTCACCCACCCCTGACTCTGGGAACCCTCCAAACTCTCCTTCCTCATCAGTGGTCCCAAAGTGTTCCCTTCTAAATCGTGCCACGGGTTGCGGTTTTTTTGGAAAACGCCGATGAAATGTTTCTATTGGAACCTCGTCATTGACTACCTCAGCGGGTACCCAAGTGTTTTCCGACTCTACTTCCCCCTCCCATTCTACCAGATATTCCACCTGATCCCCCTTCCACCTGGAATCAATGATTCCTGCCACGTTCATGTCGCGTTCTCTCTCTTCTATCACGGGCGTTCGGGAGACCTCTCTCTCACGCTCCCCCCCCCATTCACGTCCCTCTCGGTACGGCGACAGTAATGACCTGTGAAATACTGGGTGCAATTTCATGTGACTGGGCAGTCTGAGTTTGAATGCTACTGGGTTCACCTGCTGTATGACCTCAAAGGGTCCCAATCTTTTGGGTTTCAGTTTCTTACAACCCCCCTTGAAAGGTAGTCCCTGGGTGGATAGCCACACCCGGTCTCCCACCCTTATAGTTTCACCTTCCCTCCTATTTTTGTCTGCTTGCTTTTTATATTCTTCCTTGGCTCTCTCTAAGTTAAGTTGTAGCTGACGGTGGATGGCTTCCATCTCTTCAACAAAATGTTCCGCCGCCGGCACACTCCACCTCTCCCCTCCTTCCCCTGGAAATGCCCTGGGATGACACCCATAATTTGCCAGAAAGGGACTCAGCCCTGTGGACACGTTCTCAGCGTTGTTGTAGGCAAATTCTGCCAGAGGTAACTTATCTACCCAATCATTTTCTCGGTCCTTTACATAACACCTCAGGTATTGTTGTAAAATCCCGTTTGCCCTTTCCGCTTGCCCATTTGTTTCCGGGTGCCGGGCAGTGGAGAAATTGATTTCCACGTGCAGTAAGCTCATAAGTTTCCTCCAGAACCTGGAAGTAAACTGTTTCCCTCTGTCGCTGACCACCCTCAAGGGGGCGCCATGCAACCGGAAAATATGCTCTACGAACAACTTGGCGGTTTCCTCCGCTGTGACCGCATGAGAACAGGCTATAAAATGACACATCTTAGTTAATAGATCTACCACTACCATGACCGCCGTTTTGCCCTTGGATTTTGGCAGGTCTGTCATAAAATCTATGGAGACTGCCTCCCATGGCCTTTCTGGTGTGGGTAAGGGTTGTAAGAGCCCCGCTGGCGCCACCCTCTCCCCTTTCGCTCGCTGACACCTGTCGCAACCCCTGACATATTCCCGTACATCCTCCCTCACCTTGGGCCACCAAAATTCCCTGGTAACCAACCACATGGTTTTGTGCTGTCCAAAATGCCCCGCTGTGGGGCTATCATGCAACTGCTTGAGTACTCTGCCCCTCAGTTCCCCATCGGGTATGTACAGTGCCCCTTAGTAATACAACGCCCCACTCTTTTCTTCAAACCCCCCTGTGTTCTCCGCTGTCCTCCTGAGTTCTCTGAGTTTCTCTTGGGCGTATTCGTCGTTCTCCGTACCCTCTAACAGTTCTTTCTGCCCCACCAAAGCCGCCCCACACACCCAGCGGTCTTCAGGGATTACGTGCCTTGCTTCCGGCGCCCCCTCCCCCTCTAAGTACTCAGGCTTTCTGGAAAGAGCGTCCGCCCTTACGTTCTCGGACCCTGGCACGTAACGAATCTCAAAATTGAATTTGGAGAACTCCTGGGCCCATCTCACTTGTCTCTGGTTCAGCACTCGGGCTGTTCTCCAGTACTCCAGATTTTTGTGGTCAGTCCGGACTTGAACCTTGTGCTGCGCCCCAATCAGCAAGTGCCGCCATCTCCGGAATGCTTCATGAATGGCGAGCAGTTCTCGGTCGTATACTGTGTAGTTCCTCTCGGATTTGTTCAACTTCCGCGAGAAGAATGCACACGGTCTCCATTCAGACGCATCTTTCCCCGGCTGGAGAAGCACGGCCCCTACCGCTCGGTCTGACGCGTCCGTCTCCACTCGCATTGGTTGCCGTAGATCCACGTGCAAAAGTTGCTCCTCCGACGCAAACGCTGCCTTTAAGCGTTCGAATGCCCCTTGCGCTTCTTCCGTCCAAGCAAATTTTTTCTTGCTGCTAAGACAATCCGTGATGGGCGCTGTTAAATGGGCAAAGTTCTTGATGAACTTCCTATAGAAGTTTCCGAAGCCCAGGAACCTTTGCACGTCCTTCTTGGTCTTTGGTGTTTTCCATTCCAGTACCGCTTGAACCTTGCCGGGATCCATAGCCAACCCCTTGTCAGACAACCGGTACCCCAGGAATTCCACCTCCCTGCTATGAAACTGGCATTTCTCCAGTTTCACCCACAGCCGATTTTCTCGCAGTTTGCTCAGTACTTCTCTAACATCTCGCACATGCTGCTCCTCATTCTCTGAGTACACCAGGACGTCATCTAAGAACGCCACGCAGTTCTTGTAGAGCAATGGCCCCAGGACGTGATTCATAAATGATTGAAAGCAGGCGGAGCCCGCTTGTAATCCAAAAGGCATAACTAAGTACTCAAACGCCCCCAAGGGGGTGAACATAGTGGTTTTCCACTCATCCCCCTTCCTCACACGTATCAAGTTATATGCCCCCCTAAGGTCCAGCTTGGTAAAAATCTTCCCTTTTCTCACCCGTGTCAGAATGTCATCAATTCTGGGCATAGGGAAAGTCACTGGTTCTGACACAGCATTTAGGGCCCTGAAATCACACACAAGCCTGGGTTTGCCCGTGTTTTTTTTGTCCACAAAGAACACTGGGCTGCCCCCCACCGCTCGTGACTCTCTGATGAAACCTCGCTTGAGGTTCTTGTCAATGAACTCCCTTAACTCCTGCATCTCACGGTCTGACATGGCATACAGCTTGCCCACTGGCAATTGTGCTCCTGGGAGTAAGGTGATTTGACAGTCAAAGGGTCTGTGCGGGGGCAGTTTATCTGCTTCCTTTTCACTGAAGACGTCAACCAAATCAGCGTATTGTGGTGGCACCTTCCCCTTGTCAGTCACTTCCATCCCTGCTAGAGTGGCTCTGGCCCCTGCCTGACCCTCTCCCTCCTTGCAGTGTTCTAGGCAATGTGCTGAACCAAAGGAAACAACCCTCTGATGCCAGCCTACTAGCGGATCGTGTAGTGCCAGCCAGCTCATTCCCAGAATGATGGGAGCTCCTCCCAAGGTGGCTACATTAAACGCTATCAGTTCTGTGTGTCTTGCCACCCTCATAATCATTGGTACAGTCTGTTGGCTCACTTCTCCCCCCAACAGTTCCCTCCCATCAATCGTGGTTACTTGCAAAGGCTTACTTAATGGGAGAGTTTGTATCTGGTGTTCAGCAGCAAACTCCTTACTCATGAAATTACAGGAGCTGCCTGAATCCAATAGCGCTTTTATCTTTAGTGGGTGTCCGTTTGGCAGTTCCAGCAACACCTCTATCACAAGCGCTGGTCTTGGAGGTTCCGGCGTGGGCACATTCACTACTCCCTGGCCTGGCTGCTGTGCCCTGATGTTGGCAACCAGGCGTTGGCTTTTACTTGCTCCTCTATTTCTCCTTCCTCCTTTCCCCCAACAGTTCCAGCCATGCCCTGCCATTCCTTCCTTTGCGGACAAACTCTGGCAAAGTGCCCTGGCTGTTGGCAGAGATAACATCTCTTGGCACTCTTTCCCTCCTTCTTCCGCCCTTCACTGGTGTTTGAAACTGCGCGCGCGCGCGCTGTTCCCAGTTCCATCGGCTCTGTGGGCGGGAAAGACTGCTCCGGAATCTCTGGAATGCGGAAGTCCTTCCAACGTTCCCCCTTTCCTTCCCGCTTTTCCAAAGCTCTTGCTTCTAGGCGCGCTCCTATGGACAGTGCAGATTTAGTCAGCTGGTCCATAGACTCCGCCCTGGGCGCCCGGGAAAGTTCATCTTTCACGGTCGGAGAGAGCCCTTCTTCAAATAACATTTGAATAGGTTCACTTGCTAGATCCCACCCCAGTCTATGAATAAGCATAGTGAACTCAGTCCAGTACTCACGTACAGATCGGCTCCCCTGTTTGCACCCCATCAACTGCCTCCGCACCACCCCCTGCTCAATCTCGCTGGAAAACATCAAGTCCATGGCGCGAAAAAACTTCCTCGTGTCCTTTAAGATATCATTATTGGCTGCCATCAGGGGTCGAACCCAGTCCCTCGCCCCTCCCTCTAGATGGCTAATTACGTACGCCACTCTAGAGTTCTCATCGGTGAAGTCATCAAACAGTAGATTGAGAGCATATTGCATCTCCGTTCTAAAGGCTTGATAGTTCCTGGGATCCCCCCCAAATCTCTGCACCAATCCAGGCACCTTTCTGGCAAGTGGGGCGGTTTTCCCCTTATCCGCATCTTGAGCCCTCCTCTCCTCAAGCCTCGCCGTTTGCAGCGCGAGCTGGACCTCCATCGCTCTGTACCTTTCCTCCAGGCTTGGACCTGCGCCCGCTCCAGCTCCTGCGGTTCCGGCTGGTTCGCTCATGATGCCCTCTGCTTGCACAAGCAGCTTACAAAGACTGTCAGATTGCTGTGATGGGATAATGAGCTGCTTGTGCGTAAAAGCTTGATCCCTCTGGTGTTTGGCAGTTCAGCCAAACCGAGGCACTAACGGAGCCTCCCAAGGCATGACTCCGTTAGTCGCTGGTAGAATCTGACAGTGGGCGTCTACGAAATTTACGCCAACATAAAAGTTGTTTCACGGACATGCGCCTTCGTGACTCTCTACGTGACAGCTTCCGGCGAAGGGTGGGAGTTGCCAACGGGGGTCTTGTTACCTCTGCACTATTCTCACTAGAAGTATCCCAGAGCCCTCCCTCCTCCGACTCCCCTTTTGCCGGAGCTTCTGCTCTCCCCCTGCTGGTTCCCTCCTCCGCTGCAGAATCTCTCCGAGTCTGCTGGAGCCTCTGCACCAACTCTCTTTCCGATGACAGTTCCCTGACAAGAACTAAAGCAGTTTATTTAGTGTGGGTATTGCAGAGAAGCTGCTTTGTTGAGAGAAATCAACTTCAGCAATGCATTGTTGAAGGAAAATAGAGTCAACAGACAAAAAGGACCCACAGAAAAGCAGAAGCTCTTAAATGCATTTTCTCTGATAGACATCCCCTGAGGAGAAAAAAAAGAGTAAGCTTCAAATGTGTGCTTTTTGTAATAAATACCTTTTATTCTTTGAACTGGTATACTCTCTCCCCCCCCACCCCCTGGAAAGAAAGTATTATGGCCTACTGACATTGGATACAGGTTATGTGGGATGGCTTATTGATGGCTAAGAAAGAAAATATTAATTACAATTTATCTCTCCAGTTTCCCAGGCTTGTAGATTAAGCAGAGCATTAAAATCCCATCCTTCGTAACGAAAATAGAAGCTTTGGAACTAGGTTGAGGAGCCTTTCCTTTTCTGAGCAATTCCCCTTGGTTTCCCTCTCTATAAAAGAATCAGACAACAAACAGCTTACAAAGTAAGCTTAATACGGTTTACTTAACAGTCTTGCACTGGATCATGGCAACGATAGTAGGGAAACTATGCAGGACAAAATTCTTCTAGGTTTCAAAATATATGATTGATTAGTGCACACAGACATGCATCTGCATCGAAGGTGAGGAAGGGAGTGAGAGAGAGGTGGTAGGAAGGAGAAAGAATTAAAAATCTATTGTTTCATCCCATCGCAGGGAACAGGGGAAATGACATCACACAGAGCTCTCTCTGCACCATTTACAGTGGATGCTCGGGTCGCGAATGTGATCCGTGTGAGAGGCACGTTTGCAACCCGCAGCATCTGTAGCCTGCAGCGCTGTGTCTGTACATGCGCGGGTTGCAATTAAGTGCTTCTGCGCATGCGCAAAGCGGTGAAACCCAGAAGTAACCCGTTCTGGTACTTCCGGGTTTTGGCGCATCCGTATCCTGAAAACGCTCAACCTGAAGCATCTGTAACCCGAGGTATGACTGTATATTCCTATGATATGGACCTGCCTATCTAGCAATACAGCTCTGTGGTTGCTTACCCCTAGATTTACTAATATTTAGATATTTGACTGATAGTCCCGAACAAGTTAGGCAGTTACTTGTTTACTCCATCTTGTTTGTGCCACAGGTCCCAGTGATCGCTGTCATGGCAACAGGAGGAGGAGCCAGAGCAATGTCAGCTTTTTATGGACACCTCTCTGCCCTTCAGAAGCTGAATCTTCTAGACTGCGTGACATACCTCTCTGGAGCATCTGGCGCAACATGGTAATGTGAATTAGCATTGCGAAAAATAGCAGCTGCTGGAGAGGCAGGTTGCTGCACATGTGGAAAGGTTTTAAAAAAATTATCCCCAACAGTAGCTTCAATAATACCTTCCGTCTGATGGCAAATGTCAGCTTCAGGGAGAGAAACAATTGTACAGTACAGTGGTACCTTGGTTCTTGAACTTAATCCATTCCGGCAGTCCGTTCCACTCCTGAAACAGTTCAAAAAGCAAGCCGCGGCTTCCGTCTGGCTGCAGGAGCTTCCTGCACTCAATCAGAAGCCGCAGAAGCTGCGTCAGATGATCGGCTTCCAAAAAAGTTTGCAAACTGGAACACTGACTTCCAGGTTTGCGGCATTCAGGAGCCAAAACGTCCGAGTACCAAGGCGTTTGAGAACCAAGGTACAATTGTATTAGGCACCATGGTTCAGGGTTCATTCCTCTCCCTGTGTGCCATAGTCCCGCACCTGACTAGGCCCTCCCCCGGCTGCTTTTTAAAGCATCCCTTCCAAATCAAATGCATTAAATGAGAGCACACATTCATGTAATCTACAATGTGCTTTTGGGCCCTAATGATATGAGGGTAGATTTTGTGAGTGTAATTTACAAGGCAGTTTAAATTATAGCATTGCCTTGTTCTGAAGGTGTTATTTTTCTGCAGGACAATGAGAAGTTTGTATGAAGATGCTGACTGGTCTCAAAAGGACCTGATGGGTCCAATCCACAGAGCACAGGAATATATTGCTAGGAGCAAGTCAAGTGCTTTCTCCTTGGAGGCCCTACAGCGCTATGACGTGGAGCTAAGGCAGAGAGCTCGAGAGGGGCACTTGGTTTATTTCACTGATGTGTGGTCCCTTATAATCGACCGCATGTTCCATGACGAGGTATGTGTTCCAAAGACCCTCTTACCCTAAGGATGTTAAGTGTCTTCATCTTTCCTTCCAGACATTGCTTAGACAGACGGAGACCCCCCAAGGCCCAGGCAACCCCCAGGAGGTATAATGACACCTGACAACGTGTTATAGGATTGAAATTGGCCACAACTTTATTAAATTCTCAGATGTAGGAAGACCTTGGCTTAGGCATTGGGCATTTATCCCTCCCAGTCCCCAGCCAGGGATCTGGGGAACATCAGGGTTATCCAAAGTGTGTGGGGATTGGGCTGACTCTGGAGAACGTCTGTTCAAGCAGAGAGCCCCCCCCCCCATTTCGCCGCGTCGTAGCAGAGAGCACTGACAACCCATTGGTGTATGGCCAGTGCCTTGTCTTTAACGGGGAACCCTGGGATCGCCACTGCAGGGGTGTGTGTCACTGCTTCACCCCCCCCCCCATTGAGGGAAGATAGACTAAAGGATTCCACCCAAGGCCTACAAACCGCCAAAGTTGTGACATTTTGCTATGGCGAAGGTGAAACCTGCCAATGCAGGGAAATTCCTTCCCGGTCCCTCAATGGCGACCATCTAGGACCGCAGCAGTGCCTGCATAGCTGTAAAGAAGAAGGTTAAACTGCGAAAGAAGGCATAAATTGAGGGAGGGCAGGATGGGGAAGTTCAGGAACCGACAGGACCAACAGGTAAGTTACACCCTCTGTTGTGAGTGTGGGCGGTCCTAACTCTACCTGGCCAATTCCCTTGGCAACGCGCCCCCCCCAGCCAGAATTGGCTGATTGACGAGGCTAGGTGGGAACCTCCAGGTATCCAGCTTGGGGGGCGGTGGCGAAGCCAACTACCTTGTCAGGAGTCTAGTAGTCCCTGGGGGGGCTGCTTGCGACCACGCAAAAGCCGTCCCCCAGTTAATGGGAGCAGTCATTCTAGCTCTTGGGCAGTAGCAGATGGCCTGGTGAGGTGGCAGCACTCACCTGACCTCCAGTCAATTGCGTTGTTGTTTCTTACTGGGAACTAGAGGGTGAGGAGGCTGTGCTCCCAGTCAGAGGCAGTATGCTTTTGAATACCAGATGCTAGAAACCAGAGGAGCGGAGAGTGCGCTTGTGCTTGGGTCCTGCTTGTGGGTTTCTCAGAGGCATCTGGTTGGCCACTGTGAGAACAGGATGCTGGACTAGATGGGCCATTGACCCGATCCAGCGGGGCTGTTGTTGTGGTGGTTGCTGAGGTGCAAATGCACCAGTGGAGCCAATACACCACTCCTGCCGGTGTATTTGCACTACGTTGACCTTGCCACCACCTGGCCGCTCCCTCTTTACCGCTCGGCAAGCAGCCACAACATGACTCAACAGAGTTCAGGTGAGAGCCACAACCCAACCATGCCGTCTGCTGCTTGGTTTGGAAGCATCTGTTGCTTCATAATTTATTTTCTGCCTTTGAATTTCTTCTTGTTTTCTTTGTGTTTCATTGCATCATTTCCTCTTAGCAAAGTGATAGCAAACTTTCTAGTCAGCAACAGGCTGTGACTCAGGGGCAGAATCCATTGCCTATCTACCTGGCCCTCAATGTCAAGAAGGACACCCAGAGCACTTGTGAATTTAAAGGTAAGCAACTCAATCAATCTTGAAACCATGTCAGGGGGCTTCAGTGTGTAAGTAGTTCAGAACTGCAGCCAAAAAGGTCCGTATAGTTAAAGCCATGGTTTTCCCAGTAGTGATGTATGGAAGTGAGAGCTGGACCATAAAGAAGGCTGACCGCCGAAGAATTGATGCTTTTGAATTATGGTGCTGGAGGAGACTCTTGAGAGTCCCATGGACTGCAAGAAGATCAAACCTATCCATTCTGAAGGAAATCAGCCCTGAGTGCTCACTGGAAGGACAGAGCCTGAAGCTGAGGCTCCAATACTTTGGCCACCTCATGAGAAGAGAAGACTCCCTGGAAAAGAACCTGATGTTGGGAAAGATGGAGGGCGATGACAAAGGACGAGATGGTTGGACAGTGTTCTCAAAGCAACCAGCATGAGTTTGACCAAAGTGCGGGAGGCAGTGGAAGACAGGAGTGCCTGGCGTGCTCTGGTCCATGGGGTCACGAAGAGTCGGACACGACTAAACAACAACAACTCAACAATGGTATGGTGTCTTTTAGTAGAACCACCTGCAATCTTGAAACCATGTCAGGGGGCTTCAGTGTGTAAGTAGTTCAGAACTGCAGCCAAAATCAAGACTTACTCAAAGTAGGCCCACTGAAATGAATGAATGTGACTAAGTTAGGTCCATTCATTTCAATGGTTCTGCTCTGTACAAACCTTTCCTGAATTTCACCCAAAGAGAGCAATTCTGTCTTCATCATTCTCCTCTCAAACTTCCTCCTGATTTTAGGCATTGGGGTATATTTTTCTCCACTTCTCTTCTCTCATTCTGCTTATAGAATGGTGTGAATTCTCCCCATATGAGGTTGGATTTTCTAAGTACGGGGCCTTCATTTGTCCAGAGGATTTTGGAAGTGATTTCTTCATGGGACGACTAATAAACAAGAGACCAGAGTCTCGGATCTGCTATTTGGAAGGTGACTTAATTTTGATTTGAGGAAAGTTATCTTTTGGTGAGAAAAATTGCCAAACTGAGTCCCAATTTTGCAAATTCAATATTGGTATTACCATAGTAAGTGTAGCTTGTTATCAAAAATCTGTAACTCTCTCTTGAGCATTGAGCTGATACAGTACCGCAAATGTGGGAAATTCTAAAACATGCAAGAAGAAAAAACAGCTCAGAGCCTCCCCTGTATTCTCCTTCCATGTCTATCTAACTGTGTTGGGCAGTCACACACACACACACACACACACACACACACACACACACCTCACACACAGAGAGAGCCCTGCTTCCTCCTGCTCTCCATCCTCCACAGGGTCTATATATGACAGTAGATGTTTCTTCATTTTTTTCCTGCCAGTTAATGGGCTGCCTCTGCAAGACAGCTGCCTGCCTGAACCATCCTCTAAATCAGAGCTTTCCAAACTGTGTGTCGCAACACGTTAGTGTGTTAGCTGCAATGTGTAGGTGTGTTGCACGAATGCTCCCCATGCTCTTCCCAGAGCTGGAAGGGGATTAGTTTAACCTCTGGTTTGCTAGTAAAACTAAATGACTGTGCCATGAAATGATGCATGTCTAAAAAGTGTGTCACCAATATGAAAAGTTTGGAAAGCTCTGCTCTAAATGAAGCAGGAGACCTCCAGATTAGCTGCTACAAAGTCCCACAGAATCATAGCATTGTAAGAGTTCTCAAAGCCCATCTGGTCCAACTTACGAGTGATGCAGAAAATCCTTTAAGTCAGCCTTTCAAAAATTGATCCTTTGGAAGCTCAATCCCTTAATTTCTCAGCTACCGTAAATGCTGCTTCCAGCTGATTGCAGAGTAGCAAAGCCTTAGCTGCACCAAAAAGGACAAGTTGATTGATTGAGAATGACAAAGAGAGGTGCTGAAAGTCTTCATTTTGAATATGTTTACATTTACAGGCCTTTGGAGTAACATATTTTCCTTGAATTTGAAGGATGTTCATCACTTATACAAATCCTGGCAGTGGCCTTTCCCAGACCAAGAAAAGGATGAAGGTAAGAAGTGGCCTGGGTAATTTCTATTAGTTCAATGGCATTTTTTCAACAGAGAAGGAACTAAAGAATAAAATGCATCACTGTGCAGATACAGCAGATAATCTGCAAAGCAGATGATCCTAATCTGAACATTGTAGCTAATTTGTGGGTTTTACCCATCCATCTCTGTGGGGTTGTTTTTCATACATATACCTGATTTCTCTCCCTGACTTACTAGGAAAGCACATGCTACTTTAAATGGTTTTGATTACATTTAAAGTCTTTGGCTGCAATCCATAGAAATGTGCGTGTTAGTGTGATTGTGCAGATGTGCATGTCACATCTAATGCACAAAGCATTGCTGCAAGTGTGAAATACATTGAGTGCAAACAAATGGACTATCTGGATTGGATGTAAGAGTAGATAAGAACCACGAAGGCATACAGAGGTCATAATTTCTATTCTAACCATTTATTTATTTATTTATTTATTTTAAAGCTCAGAATCCGCCTTCTTCAGAAGCTATGCCATCTGACCATGTTCCGTGTGGCAGTATAAAGAAGGGATGTTTGATTGCACATAAAAGATGTCCAAACCCCACAAATGACTACTTTGACCAGTAAACAGCCAGTGCACATATTGTTGTTGTTAGTTTTTGAGCACCAGAGTTTAGAATTTTTCATAGTACAGTGGTACCTCGGGTTACAGACGCTTCAGGTTACAGACACTGCTAACCTAGAAATAGTACCTCGGGTTAAGAACTTTGCTTCAGGATGAGAACAGAAATCGTGCTCTGGTGGCACAGTGGCAGCGGGAGGCCCCATTAGCTAAAGTGGTACCTCAGGTTAAGAACAGTTTCAGGTTAAGAACGGACCTCCGGAATGAATTAAGTTCTTAACCCGAGGTACCACTGTATGTGCTTTTTGCTGTTCTTCCAGATAAAGGCAACAGGGCTTCTATAAATCAGTTCTCTCTATGTCACACAGCTTGTTTCATTCCACCAATGAACAGATCCAGCATCTTCAATGGAATTCTGACCAGTCGGCCAATAGGAGAAAAGAAACCTAACTTTCTGAGAGGTCTCCAGCTACACAAGGACTATTACCAACATAAAACATTCTCCATGTGGCAAGGTAAATAAATCAGCACATGAAATTGGGAGGAACCCAGCCAAACCCTTCCTGCACTATAAATGTTCACCAGATTTTGTCATGCAAGTCACCACCTTGCTACAATACTCTTGTAGGAAACGTATGTATGTATGTATGTATGTATGTATGTATGTATGTATTATACTTATTAAATTTCTTAGTCTCTTTATCTTGCCCAAGGGAACCCAAAGTAATTTACAACCTAATTATGTACAAATACGGTCATGCTAGATGAAATACTTGTTTTCTCAGCATTAGTACTAGTGGTTAATCAGTCAAATAAAGCCTTGACACAGTACGCAGTACAGTTTGGTTTGGATAGACCACTGAAGGTGCTTGTTTTCTGATTAATGCTAAGACTAACAAGACATAAAGCAGCCCATCAAAAACGATCATAAGTTTTGTTTTTTCAGTATTTCATTGGTGTGTATTAGATAAGCATGTCACAATAGCAATAAATACTTGCCTTGCAGACAGTAAATTGGACCAGTGCCCCAACTCTCTTACACCTCAGGAAAAAGAGCTATTCTTGGTTGATGCTGGATATTTCATCAATACCAGTTGCCCCCCATTGATAAGAAAGGAAAGGAATGTGGATGTTATCTTATCACTCGACTACAACCTGTTGGAGACCAGGTTTAATGTAAGATTATTCTTATTTTATCTTTGGACTAGAGAATAACTTTGCCATTTATTGCAATGTTTTGGGGCATACAAATTGTTTATAAAGAAATCCTTATTCCTGTATGCTAGCCTAAGAGGGTTAGATTAAATATCAAGCTAAGCATGCTGTAGAGTAGAGCCCAAGTTAAACATGGAAGTCTTCCTATGATCCAATTATAAAGTGAGTTTCATTCTGTATATGGTGATGCGTGTTGCATGAAACCAGTTTCTGCGTTTAAACATAGGAAGCTGCCTTATACTGAGTCAGGCCATTGGTTCATCTAGCTCATAGGTAGGCAAACTAAGGCCCAGGGGGCTGAATCTGGCCCAATCGCCTTATAAATCCAGCCATGAGTAGAATGTGTCCTTTTATTTAAAATGCATCTCTGGGTTTTTTGTGGGGCATAGGAATTCATTCATTTCCCCCCAAAATATAGTCTGGCCCCCCCACAAGGTCTGAGGGACAGTGGACCGGCCCCCTGCTGAAAAAGTTTGCTGACCCCTGATCTAGCTGAATATTGTCTTCACTGACTTTCAGACTGGGATCTCCCCCAGCCCTACCCAGGGATGTCAAGGATGGAATCTGGGACTTTATGCATGCAAAGCAGATCCTCTGCCAATGACCTACAAAGCCAATAAACAAGGAGGTGGGGTTGCAGGCGGCACGCCCCGTCCCCACATTCGCGGGGCTGGCTCCAGCCCCTGCAATACCTAAGGGAATCCCTGCCCGTGTCATATCCCGGGGGCGGGGCCTCAGCGATTTAAACCTGCCGCAGCCGAGGCTCCTCCTCTTTTCCTCCGCTGCTGCAGCTGACCCAGTTTTATGCATGCAAAGCAGATCCTCTGCCAATGACCTACAAAATATAAGCACCTATATAATGTGCATCCATCCATAGGGAGTTCATGTCAGCACCATGGATTCCTAGATGTACCTGACTGAGAAGGGGAGAAATTGTCTGTTTTCCTTCCTGCATTTTGTTCTCTCTGAATGACTAAACTTACCTGAACAGCAAAACAGTCACTTTCTCCTCTACAGCTTTAGTTAGGTTTGACAATAGTAGATGAGGACTGTTTGGGGGGAAATGGCCTTAGTTTTGCTATTTAAGCTCTAGTTTTCCTCTTCGTTCTGCAGTCTATAGAACAGATGGGCAAATACTGTTTGGACCAGGATATTCCTTTTCCTGAAATTGCACTGACTGAAGAAGACAGGGAGAATCCAAAGGAATGCTACATTTTTGAGGACAAAGAGAACCCGGAAGCTCCAATCATACTTCACTTCCCACTAGTGAACAACTCTTTTAGGGAGTATAAAAAACCTGGTTAGTATTGAACTTTTCAGTCACGTTCTATGAGACTGGGGACCAAGTAGCAAAGAAGCCACTGCCTAACCATAAAATTGTAGAGTTGGAAGGGACCCTGAGGATCATCTAGTCCCACCCCCCACAATGCAGGGATTAATATGCAGGTGTCTCGTATGGGGATCAAACCTGCAATCTTGTCATTGTTAGCACCATGCTCCAACCAAATGAGCTATCCAGGCCCTCTTGGTACATGGTGTAGGAACAGTATTTCCAAAGGACAGGACATTCATCACCACCTCCCACAAGACCTGCACCTGTCAATACCACACAAGAGCTTCAAGCAATGCTTTCCCTCTCTGATGTTCCTCCAGCTTTTCATTGAGGATTCTTGCCACAATAACTGTTTTCAAGTCAGAGTGTTAGCAGCTTGTCTCCATTGTTATATTACAAACAGGGAAAAGAGAAGGACAAATATACTGGTCTTTAAATGGAAGAATTTGATATCCCAAACAGATAATTTAAGTATATTTAAGGCTACAGAAATCCATGGGGTTCAGCATGCTAAAAACATTCTGTTAGATTGCAGCCAGTGTCTTTTCACATGTCAGACTTAAACCATAGCCCTACAAGTGGGAACATTCTATAGTCCCTTTTTTGTTTGGCACGTAGTCCTTTTCAAATCTACCTTCAGGTAGCATATATAAGAAACAGGTCTGTCAGTTTTGAACTGTGTGATCAGACAGTCAATAAAATAACAAGCTGGGCTCTCACATGTAAAAAAGAGAATACATTAGGTTATGTGCCACAGTGTGCAAACATGTAACGATTAGTCCTGTAAGACGTGCAGCAAGCCTTGCATCACAATCCTATGCATGTCTACTCAGAAGTAAGTCCCACTGAGTTCAATAGGGCTTACTCTGTGGTAAGTGTGTAGAGTGTTACAGCCTGGGTGAGTGTGTACAGGATTATAGGGAGACTTAATTCCAAGTAAACATGCATAGATTGAACTGCTGCTGTTATAAATAATGTCACTGACAACCCAAAAGCACATATAGCCCATTAAACTATTTTATCCTTCACCCCACCCCTCTGATGAAATATCAATCAAGATAGAAAAACATGTTTTTGTGTGCATCCATAAGAGAGAGTCCATGTTTGGTCATGCATTTGGAATGTCCAAAATATGGCCAACTTGTGCTCTGCAAAGTCTTTATTGCTAGATTGTGCTGAATATATCATATGTAATAGACTCCAGGTTCTGTTCTATAATAGACAGACAGCTATCTGGAGAATAGAGTGACTCTCAACAATACAGAATTTGGGCATCCTCGTCATAGAGGGATACTGTTTTACAGACACAGTGTTAACCCAATCTCTTCCTCTCTCCCCCCCCCCCCGCGCCTCCCCCGTACTATCCATTTTTGGCAACCTTTGTGCAGGAATTAGGCGAACTTCTGCAGACACGGCTAAGGGAGAGGTGGATTTTACTAGTTTAAACTCACCATACAGAATGACAAATTTGACTTACACCGAGGAGGAATTCAACAAACTTATAAACCTGAGTGACTATAACATTCAAAATAACAGGGAACTGATTTTGCAAGCTCTGCAGACAGCAGTGGAAAGGAGAAAAGCCAGCAGGAAACAAAAACAACTACAATCAACATGAATCAAATCAGGTGGGATTTTTCAATTCAGTCCCCATTTTCAGTGAATGGTGAACCTTCATTGCTTTACCATGGCATTTCACACTTTGAGATGTATATTATTAGGCCCGCCCTAATACTGTGATTGTAAGCAGTTTTAAACTGCTTTTAATATTGTATTACAAATTGTTGTAATCTGCCCTGGCGATCTCAGGGTGAAGGGTGGGCAAGAAATTAAAATAACAACAGCAACAAAATTAAAATTGCATCATTAGTCTTATTCTGAACTTCGGGACATGGGGCCCCCACGCATATGTGCTTGTCTTTGGATGAAGTGTCTGCTTCCCCTTAAGTGAAGGGCATGGGGAAGTCGATTCCTCCAGCACAGAAAGAGGAAATGTCAGCTGGACCAGCCAATGTAATTTCCTGCAATGACAACATTTTCTGTGTCATTGCACTGTTTTTGCTTAACATATTGTATTCCAGTTACAGTGGTACCTCGGGTTACATACGCTTCAGGTTACAGACGCTCCAGGTTACAGACTCCGCTAACCCAGAAATAGTACCTTGGGTTAAGAACTTTGCTTCAGGATGAGAACAGAAATTGTGCTCTGGCAGTGCGGCGGCAGCAGGAGGTCCCATTAGCTAAAGTGGTGCTTCAGGTTAAGAACAGTTTCAGGTTAAGAGCAGACCTCCGGAATGAATTAAGTACTTAACCCGAGGTACCACTGTACTTACATCAAGTATGGAAAACTTTAAACCATTGAGGCTTTGATGTACTACAACTCCCATCATCCCTGACTATTGCCTTTGCTGGTTGTGGCTGGTGGGATTTGGAGACCAATGATGTTTGGAGGGCCGCAGGTCCCCACCCCTGGCTCAGGGTTCATCCAGACTTCCTTTTGTGCCGTGTTTCTAGGAACGTGCTTTAAAGTGCCCTGTAAAATTGCTCTTTACCTCTGAACAGGCGCAAACAGCAATCCATGGAAAATCCAAATTATCATTTGTTCCAATACAGTGTTAAATAGTGGGATTTTGCTGGGGCAAATAAAAAGTGCTTGGACGCAGTGCTTTAAAGTGTAGACCTGTGCCTGGAAGGCGCAGGGCAAAAGGTAAGTGTGGATGAAGCCATACATGGAACTGCAAGTCTTGCAACTGGGCTTTCATTTGGTGAACACAAGATGGCAGTATAAATTAAGGAATTAAATCATAATCATTTAAAAATCTTTGGTACTGGAGAGCTTTCACGTTTGTAGTAATAACAGCTTGCAATGTTAGATGAAGACTCTGCACCTGTAATGTTTTTGTTACATATCCACCCTCTTGTGATCTGCCTATCACCCCTTCTACCTGTCATTTATCCATCCTTCCATCCTGATAGTAAAGGCAGATTGATCACCAGGAGAGACTGGAGTGAAACCACTAATCATCATCATCATCATCATCATCATCATCATCATCATCATCATCAACACCATCATCTTTTATTTATATTCCGCCCTCCCTGGCCGAAGTCGGGCTCAGGGCGGCTGACATCAGATATATAACATTAGTATAAAATCAAACAATAATTAAATTACCTCCTAAAACAGGTCCAAATCAAATTAAAGTATAATTAGATGGCTTTCCGCAGGGTTAGGAACAGTAAGTGTTCATCGGCCCAACTGTTTATGCTGATCTTATATGGGCCTGTGAGAATGCTGGGAGGCCTCTTTCATATAAGTTTTAATACAAAAAGAAAAGGGGAGTCAGGGTGAGCCCTGACCAAAGGCCTGGCGGAACAACTCCATCTTGCAGGCAGTTATTTTCCAGAGGAATTCTGGCGCAGAAATAGCTCAGAAATGAAAGAGCATCCAGTTTAGATTGTACCATGGTACCTGCATATCTTTCTCCACCAGGCAAATAGCAGTTTTGAGGAGGGATTAGACTGGGGAAATGGCTAAACACTTCCTCCCATGGCACTGCTTTGCTGACCTGATTTCCTTTGCCGTGCAGCTGCTTAGAACCTCATTTTAACCATTGAAGTACAGCTGGGTAATGTCTTGTTAAACCCTAAGACACCTGATGAGATGTTATTGTTGCTGTTATTTTATAATGCAGTTAGAGATTTAAAGTTCTTGCAATAATGGGTCAGCCATATGCCTCTTGGACCCTTGTTCCTCTTGGCTTACTCTGCGGGGTATGACTGAGTGGATCTGGGGATGATCAACCACCCTGAAAGAGGTAGTGGTCCAATTACTCCTGAAAAACTCCATCATGGACCTGGACCTCTTTAGGGAAGGTGATTGAGAGGGTTGTGGCACAACTGCAAATACTCTTGGATGAAACAGATTACCTTGACCCATTTCAGTCTGGGTTCAGGCACTCAGTATGGCAAAAATACTGTTGAACACCCCCACTGACTGTTGGCATCATGCAGTAACTACTGGATGAGCAACTGAAAGAGCTGAGAGCTGAGATGTATAAAATGGTGAATAAAAATGAACTAGACACAGAGCCTTTGGAAGACAGCATTGATGAAGGATTGCCAGAACAGGAGAATGGAATGGTAAAGTGGGAGACAGTAGATGATGAAATGGAGAGGACCTCCATACAGGTACCTGGAGGAATGAAGCCAAATGGTGGAGTTATGGTGATGGAGGAGTGGAATGAAATCACAGACCAAGAGATTAAGAAATATTCTGAGTTGGCAGAGACAGAGTTGAGAAAGAAAGGACTGTGTACAATTTGGAATGAATTTAGAGGAAAGAGCTACCAAGCACTGGCAACACTATTGAAAAAGTAATGGAAGAAGAGGAAATGGAAGTACCCTTGTACCTACGGGACTGCCTCTCCTGGTATGCCCCACAGAGGACCTTAAGGTCCATAAATAGCAACACCCTAGAGGTCACGGGCCCTAAGGAAGTTAGATTAGCCTCAACCAGAGCCAGGGCCTTTTCAACACTGGCTCCAGCCTGGTGGAACGCTCTGTCTCATGAGATTAGGGCCCTGCGGGATCTGATTTCTTTCTGCAGGGCCTGTAAGACAGAGTTATTCCACCTGGCCTTTGGCGTAGAATCAGTTTGATTCCCTCCCCCTCTTTCTTTTTCCTTTTTCCTCCTGTGAAGAGGCTGCATCTTAATGTTTTAATCTTGTATTTTAATGTTGTTTTTTAAATTGTATTTTAATCAACTTGTTTTTATTGTTGGTTGTTAGCTGCCCTGAGCCCGGTCTTGGCTGGGGAGGGCGGGGTATAAATAAAAATTATTATTATTATTTCTAAATTAGGCCATTAGGGAATGGGAAGATATGGATCTGGGTGTGAATGAATGAATATAAAATATGTATTAGAAATGTTTTGAAAATGTTTTTTATTATTTTATCATTGCTCCTTGCCCTGGGATTCTTTGGGAGAAAGAACAGGATATAAGCGTAGTAAATAAATAAAAGGTATATGTGTAATTTACTGTCATCAGTGCTGGGTGTAATCATTGTGTATGCAACTCTGGACTGTCAAAAGGAACTGAGGAAATCGATACTGCTTCCAGAACCTATTTATGCATGCTTCAGGTGTGAAGGTGCATGAGTTAAGCAAAGTTAGTGCTTCAAATGTAATTTTGCTGGAGTTCCTTTAAGGGCACCATACCCCACATTAAGAAATGACTAGCTAACGTGGCTTGGTGAGGCAATGCAGGGTCATAAATAATATCTGAATGGCAGAGGCCCACAGGGATGTAAGAGGACAGGTTTTACTAGCATATACTGTGCCAGGTGGTTTTTCTCCTGCTTAGCAGCACTGACAGTATAGTGGATGGGTGTGACTTGTGCAAGCAAAGGTATGATTTACTGCCACTAATGCGTGGCACAATAGATGCATATGCAGATGGTGCCACACTTCTTCTTCTTCTTCTTCTTCTTCTTCTTCTTCTTCTTCTTCTTCTTCTTCTTCTTCTTCTTCTTCTTCTTCTTACTCTGCCCATCTGGCTGCGTTTCACCAGCCACTCTGGGCGGCTCCAAACAGAATATTAAAAACACAATAAAACATCAAACATTAAAAACATCCATAAACAGGGTTGCCTGTTGGTAACGAAGCAGAAATTTGTGGTGCCAGGGCTCTGTCCACCCTCTCAATGGAAGTGTTGTACCTCATCATGTTTTGCACCCCTGAAATTCAGTGTAATAATATCTTGCTTATCTCTCAAGCTTGGAAATATGGCGAGGATGGGGACATTGTACAGTGGACCCTCCAGATATGAATTAAGTTCATTCCGGGGGTCCGTCCGCAACCCAAAGAGTCTGTAGGCAGAGCGCCTCTGTGCATTTGCACATGGCAAAAATGCCACGTTCATAACCCGGAAGTTACGTATTCAGAGTGGTACATAACTAGAGGGTCCACTGTACATGGGGGTGCCTTGGAAGTGCAGCAGGAAGTGGTCCTCTTGATTTTGGAGCTGGGGGAAGAGAGTGAGAGAGTGGCACTGTCATTCTGAGGCCCTCTGAAACTCTTCTGATACACAAAGAAGTGTTTGGAGCCATCTCCAGCCCCTCTCCAGCTCCATGTTCAAAAGGAGGGCCCCTGTTTGTTGAACTGTGCTTCCAAGGGACTAGGAGTAGCTCAGATGGGCAGTGGGGATAATATAGGGACTCCAAGGTCAGAAGGAATGCAAGGGTTTGTCCAGAGGTTGAGGAGGAAATAGTTCACCACAAACAGTGGATACTGATGCTGCATCCAGAACCTATTCATGCACAGGATGGGGCTAATCTTGGTGTGGGGTGTTGCAAAAATGGGAGGGAGGAAAAATAATAATCTGCAGTGACAGGGTGCTGAAATTGGCATTGGATCATCAGCACCTATGACACTAGTACAAAGTCCTATCTCCACAGTCTTTCTGGGAAATGAATCAGCTTCTCAGCAACTGGATTTATCAGTTTGCGTGATGGGTAAACCTCCCATGATAGAAACTCTCAGTGTGGCAACAATGGTTGCCTCATGCAGTTACAGTGCCATGCAAGAATCACAGCATCTGCAGATGCCTTTAGGCGGGTAAGAAGAAACATGAAGGAAAAGCTTTGAAGCAAAAAGCTTCACTTACACCCCAGCCTAAAAATACACCCACACTGGACTCAGAATTTGGCTTTCCCTCTCTGGCTTGAGCACCTCTGTCCCTCCCTGAAGTTGCTCCATTGCTCTTGAGGTTGAGAGTAAATGGTTCAGAGTTTAGCCTCTTGGATGCCTACTTCCCACTCAGGCATCAGGTTGGGAATACTTTGTAGGTAGTGCTACATCCTGGCTTGCCCTGTTCTATCTGCTCCTTGCAGTCTCTTCCTATTGACCAATAGGAAGTGTGACATGTGATCACTAGCAATGATGACCTCTGGTGTGGGCATGTCCAAGAGTCATGGAGATGAACAGGAGGCTTTAGTTACTGGTGGGCTTTTTTGCTGGTGTGTGGTCTTGATCAGGAGTCCCACTCCCAACAATTTCAGCCCAGCTGCTTAGAATCTTACTGGAAAGGTGCACCCCCTAGGCTCTAGCCCTGTGGATTGGCCATTTATTCATCTGAGAGTGGGGGGCATTCTACATGGAACTCTTCCTCTCATTATTATTTCACTGTTACCTTCTGGGGCTGAGTCCTGGCACTGAACATAGTTTTCAGAACCAATCCATGGTTCCAATTAAGCTCTGATGAATTAAATAAGTCTTCAAGCAGACCTGTGAACTTAGGGAGACCCTGTTTCAGAGCCTGATCAAATGGGACAAAAGCATTATAGAGAGTGACCACAGGAGCTTGTAAGCAGGCACTCAAGTAGAAAATATGTCCAACACTAATATTACACAGAGGAGGAAACAGTGGCCACGGACATAAATGGGAAGAGTGGTGTCCATCTCTCCTCTCGGCCCCTGTTAGCAAAGTTACCATATAAAGTTATGGAGAAGAGCCAATTCTTTTTTAGAACAGGGAAATGGATATAGACAAAGAGTCAGAGGCTGGTTGCTGCTTTCCCCATTATATACCGTACAGGGCCAACTTTAAAACTTTGGGATAAATTGGAAGTGTGACACTTACATATTATTAAAGGGAATCTGACATTTATTAAATATGTATCGCTTCTTATGCCACTTAACACAGGGGTTTTTCCCCCAGTAGGCTGCAAATATTAATAAGCATTTAAATAATGATTATCCTAATCGTATATTAATCAGTTGTGGCTTTTGAGGTGGGGCACTGCCTTCCTGGCTGCTGCTTGACAGACTCGTGGTGGGTCAGAGCAGGATGGCAGTAAAATGTGGGCGGGAGAAAGAAGCATTGGGTTTGGGTGGTTTAGTAAGTAAAGGCGTGTCAGTATGAAAAACTAGGTATGCAATTGGAGATTCCCTATTATCTGCCTTTGGCTGCTTCATCGCTCTGTCCTGGACTTCTGATCTTTGCATGCCTTCTTAACCTTCACTCAGGAGGGATTTTGGAATTATTATGAATGCTTTGGAGTGTAGTGGAAAACTAAATAAATTAGGGCAGGGTTGATATGCCTCTAGGGTTACTCTGTCTGCAGGAAGAATGGGAATGGCCAGTGTAACAGTCTAGGTTCTATAAGTGCTATAAAGGTGTTGTTTCCTCCCCTCGTCTTTTAACTTGCAATGAGTATATGTATTCTGAAATGTGGCATACACCTCTGAAGTCTGAAGTGGTATAGTCTATTCCCCTTCCTCAGAAATTCTACCAGCTTATTCATTCTCAGCCTCTGAATTCCATGCTTGTTGAATATAGATTTTTCTTTGCTAAACGGAGCAGCCATTGACGCTTCTGACTGAAATCTGAACAGCATGGCTGGGCTGCCTTTCAGTTAGTGGCGGCCGTCCCTTCAGAGTAAGTTTTAAGTGAAACAGGTTCAGGCCTTAAGTTATTTTGAGAGCCAATGAGCCAAAGCCCTGGGTGCAGTTAAGATATTCTTAGCTGTGCATCTGTGGAAGGGAGAGGAATCCATATAAGTTTCCTTTAACCTCAGTTCATCCAGGGATGACATCATCACTGACATATATGAATGCTGCATCATGTAGAGATGTATTTGATGAAAAAGGACAGCTGCTTATGCTTCTGTCTTCCACAAGCATATAACCTTTGCTGCATGTCTGGTAACAGGAACATAATGCTGACTATGCCAAATCAGGGCTCACAGCAAAAAAGAGGCAGCTGGGTTTATGGTGCAATTTTGGGACGGGCCTCTGTTTCAGGGAGTGTAAGGGCAGCCTCCTTCCTTTCAGTTTGGCATTGCATGCGCAACAGTGCTCCATAGTTACAGAGGACTGTCTCTGCCCCTCTGGTCTGGTAAATCTCTATTTAACCTTTGCGGGAGATCTTAGGGATACATGTGGGCACCATTTCAGATGAGGTGAGCAAAGGGATTTCAGGAAAAACAAGGTTTAAAAGCCTGCTCTTGGATATGTTCAATGTTAAATTATATAACCCCTCCCAGACAACCCCTCAGTATATTTTAAGACTGGACTGGAAACTGTGGTCCTCCAGATCTTGTTGGACTACAATTCCCATCATCCATGACCATTGGTTGCTGGAGTTTGGAGTCCAACAACATTTGGAGAGCCACAGGTTCCCCATCCCCATTTTAAGAGCATTTTTTTGTGATTGGTTTTTGATGCCTCATAATTACAATGTGATATATCTACATGGCTCAAATAATATTTATGGTTTCATTAAGTACAGAGGTTTGGTGCTCTGGGCATATATTTAGTTGCATATATACTTAGTTCAGCTATTTCTAACAATAATCAGTATGTGGAAAGAACTAAACATATTGGCATTTATTACAAGTAAATTCCAGGGATGCCTTTGAATAAATTAGCATGTGCTTACACATGACATTTATTTATTTACAGTATTGTTTCACGCCACCCCAATCTCTGAGTGGTGCAAAATTCCAGGGGTCCCAGCTGCTTCGATTCCCTTGGAATGAAGGAAGGTAGAAACTGGTGTCTTTATAATATATGGTTTATTTGCAACCTGAGCGTATGATGGAGGAACTCACAGCATTAACAGCCCACTAAATTATTGCTTAGGGACGCGGGTGGCGCTGTGGGTTAAACCACAGAGCCTAGGACTTGCCTTGTTGGTTGAGAGCCAGTGTGGTGTAGTGGTTAAGAGCGGTAGTCTCGTAATCTGGGGAACCGGGTTTGGGTCTCCGCTCCTCCACATGCAGCTGCTGGGTGACTTTGGGCCAGTCACACTTCTTTGAAGTCTCTCAGCCCCACTCACCTCATAGAGTGTTTGTTGTGGGGGAGGAAGGGAAAGGAGAATGTTAGCCGCTTTGAGACTCCTTAAAGGGAGTGAAAGGCGGGGTATCAAATCCAAACTCTTCTTCTTGTTGTTGGCGGTTTGAATCCCCGCGACGGGGTGAGCTCCTGTTGCTTGGTCCCTGCTCCTGCCAACCTAGCAGTTTGAAAGCACCTCAAAGTGCAAGTAGATAAATAGGTACTGCTCCGGCGGGAAGGTAAACGGTGTTTCTGTGCGCTGCTCTGGTTTGCCAGAAGCAGCTTAGTCATGCTGGCCACATGACCCAGAAGCTGTATGCCGGCTCCCTCGGCCAATAAAGCAAGATGAGTGCCGCAACCCCAGAGTCGGTCATGACTGGACCTAATGGTCAGGGGTCCCTTTACCTTTAAGTTATTGCTTCTCTCATGGCCCACAGCCTTGAATCCCAGCAGAAATCAGGCATGACTCTGTCTGTCAGCTGCCCAGCCTGCTTCTAGCTTCTAGCTCACACACCTCAACATATAGCTCTCACACACTACTACCAGCCAGTGGAGGGAGGGGGCCCACACATTTGCCCTCTGGTGCAGAATCACTTCCTTTGTTATCCTAACAACCCACTAGCAAGAAGTTGGCCTGGCTATTCCAACAATTGAATCCTTGCTGGATCCAGGAATTCAGAGGAACTCAGGCATATAGCACACCCGCCAACTCATCCTATTGTTCTATGTGAATGACCTCAAAGTAACTCATAATAACCAGCCAGTCAACAACAATCACCATTTCTCATTTGTATACCTTTCTAGTCATAAGCTTGCTAATTGTCATGGGAGTGTATCCGAAGTTCTGCGAGTGGAAGACTTGCAACTGCACACTGAAGTATCCCTCTCCACTGCTGCCCTGATGCCTCCCTGAAAAGCATCTCCAGAGGGTCAGGGGGACTCACTGAACACTGCAGGCTGTCTCTTACAGGGTTTCTGTGGGAGGAGAGGAGTCACCCCAAACTGGGTGAAGTAGAAGAAGAAGAGTTTGGATTTGATATCCCGCTTTATCACTACACTAGGGAGTCTCAAAGCGGCTAACATTCTCATTTCCCTTCCTCCCCCACAACAAACACTCTGTGAGGTGAGTGGGGCTGAGAGACTTCAAAGAAGTGTGACGGGGCCAAGGTCACCCAGCAGCTGCATGTGGAGGAGCGGGGAATTGAACCCGGTTCCCCAGATTACGAGTCTATCGCTCTTAACCACTACACCACACTAGATCTTGTGCTGCTTGTGCAGAGTTCCTAATTCCTGCTCTCCTACATATGACACTGGCCACTCATCTCTGCCAGAGCAATTCCATCACTGAATCTAGAAATGTGTATAACTTCCAGTTGTGTTTCTCAAATCCAGCATGATACTTCCTCCTTGCCAAGACAATTATCTTTAGTAATAATCCCTTTGACCCATTTTTTTTAATACACTACTGCTGATATGCCAGATGCTTCCAGTTCCAATAATTAGTGAAAGGAATACTATGCTGTCTTGCCTGTAATTGCATCAACAGCTTCCATGCATTCATAAATATTTGCCAATCCCTTCTGGCTATAAGCTGGCAACTCTAATACAGGAGATATTTCCATACTAGTTGAGCCATCAAATAGGGAGCTATAAGTCATTAGTACGTCTGTCATACGTGTTTGAACACTTACTCTTCTCAAAACATGACTAGGGTTGCCATATCTCAAAAAGTAAAAACCAGGACACCCAGAAAGTTGTGAGCTTTTTTAGGAAGACCCATAAAACGTACAATTTTTTGACTGACTTGCCTAAGATCCAGGACAAAGCTCCACCTTTCAGAAATTCCCCCAGATGCCAATTCCGCCTTTGAAATCCCAGTAACATCAGGGAAAATGGCAGCCCTATGACTGGCTGAACTGCTTTGAAGATTATGGTTATTTGTTTTTCTTGTCCCAGTAATGTGTTTTCTTTTCTGTTTGTTTCTGACATCATCTTGTTCTGGTTTTGATGATTTTTCACAGTGGTAGGATGAAGCGTGAGATTTCATTTGAAAGCAGATGAAGGAGAAAGGCATTTGGCACAAAGAACGCCAGCCAATTAGCTTAATAATGAATAAACAAAGTCAAATAAAAGTGATAGCTTTAGGAGTCTGTGGAGAAAACAAGTGTATGTCTCCAGGAATGACAATTTTAAAATTAGTACAGGAACTGCTGGCAGGGTCAGGCATCCCCTATGTTAAAATAAACTGAGATTCTGCCACATAATAACACAAATTCTGCAAAGACGAAATCCCAATACGGTGATCTGATTCAAGTTCGCAAATAAAACAAATGTGTGATAAACTGCATAACTCCCAGAACATGCAGTTGTCCAGATTCCAGCCTCATATGCACTTGGAAGCTCACTAGTTTTGGGGAACATTAGCTTGGCAGTTCAGATAACTTGCCTTCTTAATGACAACTGAAGTATTTCCCCCCAGAAAGTAACATGATGCTTTTTCTTATCATGGAGTGAACCGAGTGTTACAGGCTGCAGTTCTATACTCACTTGCCTGGGCATTTGTATATACAGGGGTACCTCGCGTTAAGTACTTAATTTGTTCCGGAGGTCCATTCTTAACCGGAAACTGTTCTTAACCTGAAGCACCACTTTAGCTAATGGGGCCTCCCACTGCCACCATGCCGCCGGAGCACGATTTCTGTTCTCATCCTGAAGCAAAGTTCTTAACCTGAAGCACTATTTCTGGGTTAGCAGAGTCTGTAACCTAAAGCGTATGCAACCCGAGGTATCACTGTAGTATAGCATTGCTCTGACAGGCATTTATGTCTTCATTCTCAAAGCAGTCTGAGAAAATTGAGCCCTCTCTCCCATTTCTTTGAACAGTGTTTAGAATCAGGGTGTCTGTATAATATCTAAGATAATCCTGGCTTTTTCCTGATGATAATTAAGGTTAACAATCTTTTGACAGCATAAAAGGATAATTGCTGGATTACAGTATGTTCTTAAGGAACCTGTTGTATCATATTCCATAATCCAAGAAACATGAATAAAGATTGAGCATTCCCGCTACAACAGCTGACTAAATGTCTCAAAGCAGATTACAACCTACATTAAATCATCAAACAAAACAATCCAGAATAAAATGTTGCTGAAGAAAGTCAAATACATTCAAAGTGTCATAATTAACAGGAAATGAAAATATTATCTTAAAGACTTCAAAATAGAACATTACAAAGGAGGTCAAGTACAGAAGGCACTTTTAACATAGCAAATATTAACATTTCAAAAGAAAGCATTAAATGCACATTTAAAACAGCAGTTCCTAGGATCTTCTTCAGGAGTCATTTCATTTGGTTTTATTTTTTACGTAATCATCACCAAATGTTTTATATCCTGCTGAGATGCAACCTAGATTTCTATTTTTGATACTAAATATTCAAAAGGGGATCCTAACAAACCCTTAGGGATCTAGATAGTTCTGCTCCAGCACAGGCCCTTGGAATCCTCTTTGCACGCTGTACTTCGAAGGTCAGCACTTCCTACAAGAATCTGGAAAAAGAGCATGGAGGGAGAGCATTTTCAGAGGAAAAGAGGAGGTTGAATCTCCACAAAAAACAAGGTTTGATACGCAAAGATGCCACATATTCTGTGCTGTGATCCGTTCTGTATGTTCATAACCTTCTTGCTCAAATTACAAGAGTGAAATTGGTAAGCCTGGGCAACAGCCCTGGCAACAGACAAGATAAGGTACAGCTCTGTGGGGAGAATGGGGAATCTTCCCTTTCTGCAGGAAACCCTTTTCAAGCCCATCTTGGGTGAGAGTTTAGCAGACATTGTTGGCATGCTTTCAGACCTTACTTGAAACCCACATGGCAAGTGCTTGAGTGTAGTAAACCATAAGAATCCAACTAAAGTCCTTAGCTGGAGATAGGCATGTGCTTAATTAACTCCTTGTTTGAAATCAGTGGGACTTGGAAGTATTTAAATTTTCTGAGGGGGGGAAAGCCATGATTCTTAGGAAACCAAATTTTGTGCCAAAGTTCAGACTCCATGCGGTAACGTTCACTCTCATTTCCTTTTTCCATCTGCAGTTATGAAACTGGAAAATAAAGCTGAGATTTTGAAGGAGGCTATTTGTGTGATAGGATTTGGAGTCCAAGCAGCAGAATCAAATGAATACTGGCTCCCTGGTTGCCTCCCTATGGCCAAGGTAGGGCAATGAGGAGCAAGTAGATTAGGCAAAGTGAAGTGGTTACCTCAACGAGCTAATGTAGAGTTTATTGAGAAGGCAGCAAATTGTTAGGTGTTTAGGTTGTTGCTTTTTATTGTATTTTGACGGTCAAGAATGCAGGGAAGAGCTGCTCATGAGATTTTCTGCTCCAGGCCCAAAATAAATTAGCTGGCCTTGGGTAATTGACATATCCTGCAAAAAATTACTTGGTTGGTCCTGGGAACAGAAAAGCAGCAGCTCTCTCTCCTCCTCCTCTCTGTGTTTAACCTGTTGACTTCTCTGCTCCAAATTTCCCTCCTCCACCCTGTTTCACTCATGAGTTTCCCTCCCAAATACATACTGTACTGAGTAAGAAGCCAACTAGGGGAAAGGGGGTATAAATAGTAAGCCATTTGGAGTGTACAACAGATTTTTTTTTGGGGGGGGGGAGTTAAGCACTTTCACTCCAAGTATCCTCTCCTTTTCTGGATTGGTGTGAGGACAGTTAAAGTTCAGTTACATAGGATTGTGTATAATTTGCAGTTAGTATAGGAATAAACGCACAGCACTACACATACTGAGTTGTATCTGACTAAATCATACCCAGGTAGACCTGCTGAAATCAGTGCATATAGTTGACTTAAGTCCATCGAGTTCAGTGCGTCCACACTGAGTATGACTATATTTCCGTTGATGTAAATTGTTATAAGGATATAATGGTGCTTTTTATGTTTGGCATTTTCTGCGGAAGAACATTCCTTAATGAGCACATGATGACAATTCTCACCTAGATTGCACTATGAAATATACACCTTAACTGCAGACCTAAGAGCTTTACTAATTAGAATTCAGGTTGTTATAAAAGTTGGTGCTATTCCAGGAAGGAAACTTGTGACAGATGTGGCTAGGAACCTGTATTACCACTGCACCCTCCCCTATCTTCATCTTGAGCAATACCCTCAGAGGCACATAGGAAACTGCCTTCTACTGAGTCTTACCATTGCTTCATCTAGCTCAGTACTGTCCGTATTGGGTTGTAGCATCTCTCCAGGGTTTCAGACAGGGCTCTGCTTTCTCAGCTGAAAGTGCCAGGGCTTGAACCAAGAACCTTTCATGGGCAGAGCAGGTGCTCTACTAGACCCTGAGCTATGGCTCTTCCTTCATGACTCAGTCACAAACAGAGTTCATATATTAGAAAGCAGACTCTGTGGAACCTCTTTCCATTCACCTGTGTTGCTTGTTTTGGGTGGCTTTTAGTCAGCCAATTTGGATATACTTGTATGGTGAATGAGGACTGGAAATGCTGTTTACAGCTGGTTTGGAATAATCCTTCTGGAATGTTCTCTGCAGTGTAGCCAGGCTTGCTTGCTTGGTTCAGCTTTTCTATAGCACTGGACCTGCAATTAAAGTCCTGCTCTATTTCTGCATTTTACTTCCTGATTTCCTCTCCTCCTTGTCACATGATTCCCTGTCTCACAGCCTCTCTCTTCCATCCTAGTCTTTGCTTTTTCCTTGTGTTGGCTTCCTAATGCCTTCCTTCCTTTGCCTTCCTTGCTCCTGCAGCCTCTCCATAGGAGCCAGCTCCCAGGGGCTGAGGTTCCTCCGGCCCCTCCAATAAAATATTAGAGGGGGCTGCCCCTAGTTGATAGGCATTGCCATTCAAATGGTGCACCCAGGAAAGTTTGGCAGGGGAACTGACTGTACATAGAAACATTGGTGGAAGTGCCTGGGGACCAGAAAAATGTCCACTTTGCTCCAAGAAGATGGAGCAAAAGGAAGCACCGAAGGCAGAGAAAGCTTGTTGTCAGAGCCACCCGTCTGGTCCCAGCTCACAAGAGACCCAACTCCAATCCGGTTTATTTACAGAAAGTCTTTATTGAAGATCATGGTTGCGTTTGCACTCCATCTTTGTGACTCTACGTCTGTAACGTTAGACCGCTGAAGTACCCTCTGAATCTGTACCGCCTCGGCACCAATTTAAGAGGCTTGTGCTGGACCACCTCTTCCTCTCCTTCCTTTTCCGCAGGGTCTTTCTGCCCCCCTGGGTTCCCCCTCGCCGGGACTCGCCCGAGGCTGAATCCTCTGATGCCTCTGCCCCCCTCCTTCTCGCTTTGGGGCCGGGCTCCTCCCCAGGGCTCTCCTCACTTCCGCGCGCCTCTACATTTGAACTTGGCGCGCGTACGTTGCTTCTGACCTTTCTCTCGACCGCTACACTGCTCCCGGTGCTACTCTCCACCCCCTCCGGCTGAGCGTCCTGCTCCGATCTCCTCCCCCTGTCTCCTTCTCGCTCTGCTCCCTCTGACACACTGGTAACTCCACCCCCTTCACTCCGTTCCGGCTGAGAAGCTGGCTCCTGTGTCCAACTCCTACTGGGGCTTCTCCCTTCGCTCCCCTGCTCCTCACTGCTTCCCCCTTGGCCTCCCTTTGGTCTGATCAGGGGGGCTCCCTTCTGGGAGTCCTCTGACTCACTGGACAGACTCATGGACGACCTTTGGTCATCGTCATCCTCCTCCTCATCTCTCTGGGATTCTTCCCCCTCGCTCTCTGTCTCCTCCCCCATCTGCTCTTCTCTCCCTGAAACCCTGACATCCATCCCCCCCTCGAAGCCCCCCCTTCCCCCCTCCCGCTCGGCGGGTGCCGGTTGTGGAAACTGCGGCTCTTCGGGGGTAGGCTCAGGATACAGGTCGTCTACGTCAATGTTCTCTGCTGGCAGTTCTGTGTATGTGTGTTCGAACTCGGGTTCTTCACCCAAAGCCATCTCAGTCTCTTCTTCCGTTGCTACTTCCTCTGGTGCTGCCCGCCAAGGACCCATCATCCACCTCTTACGCCATTCCTCCTCTGGTTGCTCCTCCCACCAATAAGGGGTTTCCGTGTCCACCCCCGAGCACGATCCCCTGGGCGGGCTTGATTCTGGTGTTCTTTCCTCGGGGGAAGAGAAACCCCTGAACGTGCTATCTGACAATGTGGGTGTGAAAAGCCAGTCATCAAAGTAGTCAGCTGGCATGGGTCTATGTGGGAAAAGTGCATGGAACTCTTCCTTCAAAAGGGGTTCGTCTAACGCGTAGCCCGGCACCCAACTATTGGCAGTGGCTGGGGTGCCCTCTCTGGCGAGAAAGTATTCAACCCCCTCTTCCCCCCATCTCGAGTCCAGTATCTCTGTGACCTCGTTGAGGGGTTCGGCCCTAGGCGACCCCCCCCCTTGGGTGCCCCTTTGCGTGGGTCTGGTACTGTTTCTGACTCTTGAAACCTGTGCGGGGCTTTGTAGGGAGTGAGCACCGACCTATGAAAGACCGGGTGCACTCTGGAGCCTTCTGGAAGGGCCAGGCGAAATGCTACAGGATTGATCCTAGCCTCAACTTGGTATGGTCCTAGCTGCCTGTGTCCTAGCTTCTTCTTGGCTAACGATTTGGCTGGCATCGCTTGGGCCGCTAACCATACCCAGTCCCCCACCTGGATGTCTTCTCCCGCCCTTCTGTGCTTGTCCGCCTGCACCTTATAGGCCTGTTTGGCCAGCTCCAAATGTCTCCGCAGCTCCTCGTGCACCTCTTGCAACTCTGCTGCGAACTGGTCGGCCTCTTGAGGCACCCCCTCTCCTGGTGCTATAAGCCTCGGAAAGGTTCTGGGATGACGGCCATTGTTCGCGAAGAACGGCGTCACCCCGGTCGATGCGTGCTTCGTGTTGTTGTAGGCAAACTCAGCCATCGGCAGGTAGTCCACCCACGCTGCGGGTCGCTGATTGGCGTAACACCTCAGGTACTGCTGCATGATCGCGTTGACCCTCTCTGCTTGGCCGTTGGTCTGTGGATGTCTCGCCGACGCTAGGTCGATCTTGACGTGCAGGATACCCAGAAGCTTCTGCCAGAAGTTGGAAACAAATTGGCGCCCCCTGTCGGACAGGACGGACTGCGGTAGTCCATGCACTCTGAACACGTGGTCGATGAAGAGTTTGGCGGTCTGTTCTGCCGTCGCCACCTTGGCACAAGGAATGAAGTGCGCCATCTTGGTGAACAAGTCCACAACCACCAGCACCGCCGTCTTGCCTCTGGAGCTGGGCAGGTCAGTAACAAAGTCCAGTGCTACCCTCTCCCACGGCTGCTGCGGCGTTTCCAGCGGTTCCAACAATCCCGCCGGCTTCTGGTGTACTGGTTTGGACCTCTGACAGGTGTCACACCTGGCGACGTAATCCGCCACCTCTCCCCGCATCTGGGGCCACCAAAAGTCCCTGGCCACTAATTCTATTGTCTTCTCCTTGCCGAAGTGGCCCGCACTGGGGGCGTCGTGCAATTGCTGCAGAACCTTTGCGCGAAGTTCGTCGTTAGGCACGTAGAGGGCACCCTTGCGAGTTAAGAGTCCGTCCCGCAACTGGAACTCATCGTCTCTTTGCGACCCGCTGCGTAACTCCTCCATCTTGGACTGTGCAAATTGATCCGCTTGCAACGCGCGTCGCACCGCGTCCAGGTCGACTGCGATGGCAGCGCACGCCCACACCTGCGGTGCGAAAATGTGCTTCGCTGCAATTGGTGTCGTCTCCTCCAGGTATTGCGGTTTCCTGGAGAGTGCGTCTGCTATAACATTGGAGTCCCCCGGGATGTATTCTATTTTGAAGTCGAAATCCGCAAAGAATTCTGCCCAGCGCATGTGTCTTTGGGTCTGCAGCTTTGCCGTTCGCCAATACTCTAAGTTCTTGTGATCCGTGCGGACCTGCACTGTGTGCTTGGCTCCTATGAGGAAGTGTCGCCACGCTTTGAAAGCTGCATGAATGGCCAACAGCTCCCTGTCCCATATGGTGTAGTTCCGCTCCGTCTTGCTGAGCTTCCGGGAGTAGAAGGCGCCCGGCCTCCAATTGCCTTGCGGATCCTCCTGCAGAAGGACGGCTCCAACCGCTCTGTCTGACGCGTCGGTTTCCACCCGCATGGGCCTGCCGGGATTCACGTGCAGTAGCTGCTCCTCGGAGGCGAAGAGGCTTTTAAGCTTCCGAAAAGAGCGCTCTGCCTGTTCCGTCCAAGCGAACTTCTTCTTCTTGGAACTGAGGGTGTCCGTGATTGCTGCCGTCTCATTGGCAAAACCTTTGATGAATTTGCGATAAAAATTGGCAAATCCGATGAATCTCTGGACTTCCTTCCGATTGCGTGGGCTCTTCCAGTCCAACACCGCTTGGACCTTGACTCTGTCCATGGCCAGCCCCTCGTCGGACAGCTTGTAGCCAAGGAAATCCACCTCCGTCACATCAAACTGGCACTTCTCCAACTTGGCGTACAGCCTGTGCTCCTTCAACCTCTGTAGGACCTCCTTTACATCCTTCTCGTGAGCTTCCGGCGATTCCGAGAAAATCAGGATGTCGTCGAGAAAACATACACACTTCTTGTAGAGGAGTCCCGCCAACACGTGATGCATAAATGCTTGGAAAACGTGGCTGCCATTTTGGAGACCAAACGGCATAACTCTGTATTCATACGTGCCTAGAGGCGTGAACATGGCAGTCTTCCACTCATCGCCCTTCCGGATGCGGATGAGGTTGTACGCTCCACGCAAATCCAACTTGGTGAAGATCTTACCCTTCCTAACGGTCGCTAGGAGGTCGTCAATCTTGGGCATGGGAAAGGCCTTGGGCTTAGTCAGTCTGTTTATGAACCGGTAGTCCACAATGAGTCTTTTTTGGGGCGTGTCTTTCTTCTTCACAAAGAAAACAGGACTGCCTCCCACTGCTTTGGATTCCCGGATGAACCCGCGCTTCAGATTATGCTCTATGAACTCCCTGAGCTCTTGCATCTCGTCCTCAGACATGGAATACAGCTTTGCAGTTGGCAGCTACGCCCCTGGCACCAGGTCGATCGCACAGTCGTAAGGCCTGTGAGGCGGCAACTTGTCAGCTTCTTTCTCGCAGAAAACCTCCAAGAATCCCTCGTACTTGTGAGGCACTGCCTGCACCATGCCCAGGTGCAGTTGCTGCTCAGCTCCTTCCTCCTGATTGGTTTGGATGCAATGCTGAGCACAATACGATGAGCAGAAGGTGATTTGCCGCTGGTACCACGCTACAGCGGGACTATGCCTCTCCAGCCAACTCATGCCTAACACAATGGGCGTGTCTGACAGGTGGGTGACATTGAAGCTAATGACTTCTCGATGATTTCCAATCTGCATCACCATGGGAGGCGTCTGCTGCACAACTTGCCCTCCCAGCAATTTCCTGCCGTCCACTGTGACCACGTTCAGAGGCGTCGTTGCAGGCAGGAGCGCTATGCTATGCTGCTTGACAAATTGTATTCCCACAAAATCTGCATTGCTCCCCGAATCAATCGTGATGGGAACTTCCAGGGATCGTCCATTTGGCAGCTGAAGGGTTGCAGTGAGTTGCACTGCTGGCTTGGGTGGTAAAGGGTCTGTGCGTTGCAAGGGTGCTGGGGACTGTTCTACAGATCCGCCTGGCTGAGCCCCAGTAGCTCCGCTTCC
Organism: Podarcis melisellensis; assembly: GCF_964234715.1. Lineage (NCBI taxonomy): Eukaryota > Metazoa > Chordata > Lepidosauria > Squamata > Lacertidae > Podarcis > Podarcis melisellensis. Next base: position 43,431,430 of record NC_138528.1, read on the forward strand.
AGCCAGGCACTGTCGTTTCCCTGAGGCTGCTCTCCTTGCACCACTTCCGCTGCCACTGTTGCTAGAGCTGCAGTGTGCTTCTGGAGCCTCTGGGGGCACTCTTTCGCCATATGCTGTGCACTGTCACAGATGTAACATTTCCTGGTCCCTCTAGGAGGCTTCGCCTTCACTGCACCGGAAACAGGGGCTCTGGATGGTGTCTGAGCCCTAGCACCACCAATTTCCATCGGCTCTTCTCCTTGCCTCCCCAAGGGCGAGGGGTGCGTCTGGCTGAAGTCCCTGGGGACAAAAGGGGGGGTTCTCGCTGGTGCACGTGCCTGGGGTCCCTCCCCCTCATGCCACGGGCGTCCCTCATGTCGTATTCCGATAGCCAAAGCCCGTTGCACTACGTCTTCTAGGGTCTGGGGTCTATCTCCCCTGGCGATCTCATCCTTGACGGGGGGGCTAAGACCTTCCCAGAAAAGATCTCTGACGGGTTTACTATCCTTCTCCCAGCCCAACGCAGTTAGTAATGCAAAGAATTTGGAATGATATTGACGTACAGTGGCTTTGCCTTGCCGCAGTCCGTGCATCTGTTTACGAGCAATATCCACATCCACAGAGGACTGGAAACAAGCATCCATCGCTTTAATAAATTCATCAGAATTGCGGCGGGCAGGGCCATCTTCGCGCCACAAATTGCGCAACCAAGCTCTGGCCTCCCCATGCAGATGCGAAATTATGAACCCCACTCTCTCCTCCTCATCTTTAAAATCATGACGGAGCAAATGCAGTGCATACACGACGTCTGCCCTGAAGTTAGGGTAGTCTTGCAGGTTGCCATTAAAGTGCGTAACTAAGGCGCCCCCCCGCCGTCCAAGTGCAACGCCCTCCGATCTGGAACCCGGAACCCCTGCCCTGCTTGCCTGCTCCCACCTTGTTCGCAGGTCCTGGCAAGCCTTGTCCAGTTCGTCATTCTTCTTCTGCGATGCAATGACTGCAGCTGTGAGTTCGGTAACCTGATTCCTCAGCGTAAGCAGCTGTTCCTCCGTGCTCATGGCTGCTTCCGTTGGTGAGCTTTGCAAAAAAAATTTTTTGCGTTCTGTGGAGGGTACTTACTGTCAGAGCCACCCGTCTGGTCCCAGCTCACAAGAGACCCAACTCCAATCCGGTTTATTTACAGAAAGTCTTTATTGAAGATCATGGTTGCGTTTGCACTCCATCTTTGTGACTCTACGTCTGTAACGTTAGACCGCTGAAGTACCCTCTGAATCTGTACCGCCTCGGCACCAATTTAAGAGGCTTGTGCTGGACCACCTCTTCCTCTCCTTCCTTTTCCGCAGGGTCTTTCTGCCCCCCTGGGTTCCCCCTCGCCGGGACTCGCCCGAGGCTGAATCCTCTGATGCCTCTGCCCCCCTCCTTCTCACTTTGGGGCCGGGCTCCTCCCCAGGGCTCTCCTCACTTCCGCGCGCCTCTACATTTGAACTTGGCGCGCGTACGTTGCTTCTGACCTTTCTCTCGACCGCTACACTGCTCCCGGTGCTACTCTCCACCCCCTCCGGCTGAGCGTCCTGCTCCGATCTCCTCCCCCTGTCTCCTTCTCGCTCTGCTCCTTCTGACACACTGGTAACTCCACCCCCTTCACTCCGTTCCGGCTGAGAAGCCGGCTCCTGTGTCCAACTCCTACTGGGGCTTCTCCCTTCGCTCCCCTGCTCCTCACTGCTTCCCCCTTGGCCTCCCTTTGGTCTGATCAGGGGGGCTCCCTTCTGGGAGTCCTCTGACTCACTGGACAGACTCATGGACGACCTTTGGTCATCGTCATCCTCCTCCTCATCTCTCTGGGATTCTTCCCCCTCGCTCTCTGTCTCCTCCCCCATCTGCTCTTCTCTCCCTGAAACCCTGACACTTGTCTTCTTCACAAAAGAATTACGTATGTCTAACAATGACAGCAAATTGGCACAACTACATAAGAAAAGTAGCTGATCTCTATGGAAATCCAGGTGCAAAGTCCAATTTAAGGACCAAAAGTGCCAACTTAACTACAATACATGCTGCAAAACTGTGAATATCTGAAGAAGAAAAAGGTTTCCCATCATTTTTTTTAAAAAGCCTAACGAGGAAAAATAATTGCGGGTATTTCCATGCTAGCTTTTCCAGTGATAATAATAATGATAATAATTTATTATTTGTACCCCGCCCATCTGGCTGGGTTTCCCCAGCCACTCTGGGCGGCTTCCATAGAAACCAAAAATACACTAAAATATCACAGATTAAAAACTTCCCTGAACAGGGCTGCCTTAAGATGTCTTCTGAATGTCAGGTAGTTGTTTATCGCTTTGACATCTGATGGGAGGGCGTTCCACAGGGCAGGCGCCACTACCGAAAAGGCCCTCTGCCTGGTACCCTGTAGCTTTGCTTCTCGCAGTGAGGGAACCGCCAGAAGGCCCTCGGCGCTGGACCTCAGCGTCCGGGCAGAACGATGGGGGTGGAGACGCTCCTTCAGGTATACTGGGCCGAGGCCGTTTAGGGCTTTGAAGGTCAACACCAGCACTTTGAATTGTGCTCGGAAACGTACTGGGAGCCAATGTAGGTCTTTCAAGACCGGTGTTATGTGGTCTCGGCGGCCGCCCCCAGTCACCAGTCTAGTTGCCGCATTCTGGATTAGTTGTAGTTTCTGAGTCACCTTCAAAGGTAGCCCCACGTAGAGCGCATTGCAGTAGTCCAAGCGGGAGATAACCAGAGCATGTACCACTCTGGTGAGACAGTCTGCGGGCAGGTAGGGTCTCAGCCTGTGTACCAGGTGGAGTTGGTAGACAGCTGCCCTGGATACAGAATTGACCTGTGCCTCCATGGACAGCTGTGAGTCCAAAATGACTCCCAAGCTGCGCACCTGATCCTTCAGGGGCACAGTTACCCCATTCAGGACCAGGGAGTCCTCCACACCAGCCCGCCCCCTGTCCCCCCAAAACAGTACTTCTGTCTTGTCAGGATTCAACCTCAATCCATTAGCTGCCATCCATCCTCCAACTGCCTCCAGGCACTCACACAGGACCTTCACTGCCTTCACTGGTTCTGATTTGAAAGAGAGGTAGAGCTGGGTATCATCTGCATATTGATGGACACCCAGTCCAAATCCCCTGATGATCTCTCCCAGCGGCTTCATATAGATGTTAAAAAGCATGGGGGAGAGGACGGAACCCTGAGGCACCCCACAAGTGAGGGCCCAGGGGTCTGAACACTCATCCCCCCCACCACTTTCTGAACCCGGCCCAGGAGGAAGGAGCGAAACCACTGCATAACAGTGCCCCCAGCTCCCAGCCCCTCTAGACGGTCCAGAAGGATGTTATGGTCGATTGTATCAAAGGCCGCTGAGAGATCCAGCAGAACTAGGAAACAACTCTCACCTTTGTCCCTAGCTCGCCGGAGATCATCAACCAGTGTGACCAAGGCAGTTTCAGTCCCATGATGAGGCCTGAATCCCGATTGGAAGGGATCCAAATGGTCCGCATCCTCCAGGCATGACTGGAGTTGTTCAGCAACCACGCGCTCAATCACCTTGCCCAAGAATGGAAGATTTGAGACTGGGCGATAGTTGGCCATACTGGCCGGGTCTAAAGATGGTTTTTTAAGAAGCGGTTTAATAACCGCCTCTTTCAGCGGATCTGGGAATGTTCCCTCACAGAGGGAAGCATTCACCACCCCGCAGATCCCATCGCCCAGCCCTTCCCGGCTTGATTTTATAAGCCAGGATGGGCAAGGATCAAGGAGACAGGTGGTTGGTTTCACGCGTCCAAGCAGCCTGTCCACATCCTCGGGGGTAACGGATTGAAATTGATTCCATGCAACTTGACCAGACAGAGCTCTAGCACTCTCCCGCCCCAGCCCTGCTCCCACGGTGGTGTCTAGCTCCTTCCGAATATGAGTGATTTTATCTGCAAAAAACTTTGCAATATCGTTGCAGGAGATCTTGGGGTCTTTACAAGGCCTCGGTGGTAAAGGTGGTTCCGTTAAATTGCACCTTGTGCATGGAAGATTTCCTGCAGCATCCACATAAAATGGTTGTTATCAGAATGGCAACCCACACCACTCCCCCCCCATAGTAATAATAATCTGAATTTACCCTTTCCAGGGAAAATCTAATAAATTAAGAAAATAAAAAACTTGTTGCGAGCGACCCACTTATGGGACCTCAGGACTGCTTACTGTATTAAGTGTCTTTCTGCAAACACCCTGGATAATGTGAGGATTTTGGAAGCGAGCCAAGGCAACTGAGAGTGGTGTGGGATACAGGGAAATGGAACATGGCCTATGGGGAAGGAGGTTACACTGAATGGAATGCAGGCATTGCTCAGTCTCAGGTGTATATCAGGGATAAGAGAGAAAGAGGGCCTGAGAAGAATGCAAGCAATGCAATGCAAGCAAAAGGAGCTTTTTTTTTGCCCAGCTTCAGCTACTCAGCTATGCAAATCACGTAGCCCATGCAAATCAGGCTGTCATGTGACCCATGTGTGTATGTGCATATGGAACTTGCTCTCCCCTCCCCAGTATGTTCTCACTAATACACATCAGGAAAAGGCTTGAGGTAATTGGCAGCTAAGATACATATAGAATTATTATTTTTAAAGGTGGAGATATACCAAATGTGAAGACAAAAAAGCCTCCAAGAACGATACATGTGCATGTTATTAATAGAGTAGACCAGGGGAATCATTGTAAAATAATCCGATTTACTGTGATACTGAGAATAACACAGAGACGTATTCTAATCAGTTATGTTTCTGTTGAGCAGAGATGCCAAAGGAAAATGTGAAACAACCCAGCCACGTGACAGAGTTCACTGGGAGTTTTGCTGGAGCACATACATATTACGCCTTTGCATGTGTAGGTCCCCAGGCCACCCCTCAAATAACTTCACACATAACACGTCATTTAGTTTAGGTTTTTTGGGCACTATTTTGGCCACAACTTTATTAAAATACAAAATCAGTGAGTGGTTGTTTAGACATTGGTTATGACTATCTGTCCCCCCGCCTGGGACAGAACTGACATCCCGAGGTCCGATCGGTAGCCAGTAGAAGGGAAAGTCAAACTTGGGGGTCATTTGAGCTAAGCGTCGGACCCACGCCGCTCACCCCAGCAGCTCCCCGAAAGCTTGCCGGCCCTGGTCCTATGACAAGGATTCCCATGACAGGGATTGGGCGGCCCTGGTCCCATGACAGGGATTGGACAAAATCGTGGCAAGCCCCAGGATTCCTTTAACGGAATTCCCTTCAGCGCAATAGGAGGGACAGGCACAGCCTATCCTGACCCCTCCACCACCAGCATATTATAACCAATGCCTAACCGCCACACGAGCTCTAACGCTCACCGCCAACCACTCACAAACCCAACCATGAACCCAATTTAGTAGCCACCGCATCCAGCCAAACATCATTCCCCAAATCAGAGAGGTGCACTCCATCTGCCTGTTAAAGGGCCTCAGCCTTAATGTCTGGGTGCGAAATCACCAAACCACCCAGCTCCAATACCTTCCCGCAAACAGCAGAGTTAATGCGCTTCCTGGCCCTTTCAGCGGCCTCTGGGCGGGAAACACCGCGACAGGTTTGCCTCTGCAACAGGTGAGACCAAATTATTCTCACTGAAGGTAATAAGGCTGCCAATGCCTCCAAATCCCTTTTTGGATTGAGGTGTGCAAAGCAAGGCAATCAATAGTTGCCACATCATTTTTTCCCAGCTGCACCACTATGGCCATAGGGTGGGGAGGTCCGAGAGCAGCCGGCGACCAATCAGCGGCATAAACTCTCCCCATGACATTCCGCGTCTGGAAAACCATGACACTTGCACGTGCTGTGGGAGGCCGAGACACGCTCCCCTTGCAGACTGCCTCGCTCTGCTGCCAGCCCAATGAACGATGCTGTGTCCCACTATCCAGATGTGGACCAGCGTGGGATCTACAAGGGTTGAAACAAGCAAACATTAGTACCAAACTCAGCATTTGTTTCACACATAACCCTTGAAAGCATCTGATTTCCATGTGGAGCCATGAACTGATTTAAAATACAATCAAAACGTGAACAGAACAATTATATATGAAAACCATTTAAAAAACCACACACCCACACACATACATAATCTAGAGCTACAATAACAACACATGTATGAAACCAATTCAAATCCAATAGAGATGTGCCTACTGGATTACTGGGCCACGTGCAACATGCAAACTCCATTTTTTTTCGGCAGTCCCAAGGAGGCTAGGAAACAGGAAATGGCTCCTGGGTCCCTCATGCCTCCTTCACACATGTCCCTCAGCATGTCCTGTGTGGGGAAACTAGTCGCACTGCCCTAAATCTGGCACTGGCTTGCAACCATCAGTGCCAGGGAGCAGAAGGCTAGGCAAGAGCTGCCCTCAGGTCCCCGGAGCAGTAGAGACCCAGCAGTGATGCTGCCACTGCTTTTGAGTTGGGGGTGCTCCTCATTGTCTCTGTTGTGCACGGGTCAAGGGGTTTGCTGGAGAACGGGGAGCAGTGAGGTAGGGAGCAGCAGCAGAGGTTTGAGGTGATCAGGGTAGGTAGATCTTGGCTGTGCAGAAAAACCTGCCTGGTGGGGGCAAACCTGGGCTTCTGATTTTAGATTTTTTTTGGGGGGGGATTTTTAAGATCCCCACCTCTAATGCCTCTCACATCAAAAGCACACATAAACACATACAGCGGTACCTCAGGTTACATAAGCTTCAGGTTACATACGCTTCAGGTTACAGACTCCGCTAACCCAGAAATATTACCTCAGGTTAAGAACTTTGCTTCAGGATGAGAACAGAAATCGTGCTCCGGTGGCACGGCAGCAGCAGGAGGCCCCATTAGCTAAAGTGGTGCTTCAGGTTAAGAACAGTTTCAGGTTAAGTACAGACCTCCGGAACGAATTAAGTACTTAACCTGAGGTACCACTGTATAGGTAAGGAAAAGGGAACTCACGGGGGACAGGAAAGGGTATATTCCCAACTGTAACAGTGTGGGGAGAGATGGGATGTGGTGACCATGGATTTGGGGTCACTTTGTCTGCATTTGGATCTCCCTGGTTGGGATTTCAGGGGTTGGATTCTCTCACACAACCCAATCTTGGGTTCTCCTGCATTTTCATGTAGTGCATCTATATCTATCTATCATCTATCTATCTATCTGTCATCTATCCATCTATCTATATCTATCTATCTATCTATCATCTATCTATCTATCTATCTATCTATCTATCTATCTATCTATCTATCTACCTATCTCTATCTATCTATCTATCTATCTATCTATCTATCTATCTATCTAGGAACCACCCTGAGTTTGTGTATTCCATTTGTTTAATGAATAAGTATGTTGAATCTACTATTTGTTTAATTATATATATTTAAACATCTTGTGTATATTAAATAATATTAACTACATAGCAAAACACTTTCATGAACAATATGGAAATTTAATTCAGTGTGTGGCCTGCGGGTTCTGTCTTGAAGCACTCTTGCAGCCCACTTGGTCTGAGGGGGCCCTGACTTAGAGGGCATGTTGAAAGAGGAAGGACCTGTGTTTCAGGAAATGTAAATTACTTCATCTGGCTTTATGGCACTGAAGTCTGTGTGTTTCAAGTATTCTGCATGCTGGCAGCATACACTGTTCCTTCCTGCCCAAGGGCCATAGTAGGCGGAGTTCAGAGGCAACATATATGGAGCAGCAGCAACACCTTTGAATGTGGTTTGCCTGTTAATCTGCTGTTAAGCATTGCCGATGACAGTGGCGCTACGACTTCCCAAGAATGGGGACCGCAGCCGAGAAGGTAAGGAAAATAACTTCTCACAATTTGTTTTATCTTTATATTTTGTTCTATCTGGGGAGTGGGGTGGGTGGGTGGGATCTGAATAGTCTGAAAATGCCCATGTTCAAACAACTTTTGGAATGTATGTCTGATGTAGTAGCAGGCATGGTTTTGCTTCAGGGAGAGTTTTAATGAAGCAACTGGTTCCTGCTCTGTGAGATAAAGGTGTGCCTCTGCACCATTTGATTCTGAAAGGTACAAGCATGGGATTTGGTTTGAAATGAAAGGAACTGTTTAAAACTAATACACATTTATTAGATTTATTAACAATGGCAGCAGGGGGTTATTAACAACATGTTGTTTTTAAAAAGTATATGAAAAGGAAGACAATTTGACAGTTCAGGAGCCACAGGAAAAAAATAACAAAAAGTCTCGTGGCACCTTAAAGACAACCAAATTTTATGTCATAAGCTTTGTCACTGGCTGTACTTTTGCATTTCAAGGCCATTTAGCTTTGACATTTCTCTCTGTCTGTCTATCTTTTTCTACCCATTTAGAGAAGATATACAACTGGGGATCACATGTGCTCATGTTAGGGATGTGCAGAACCTACTTGCGGAATTCTGTTGGCAGTTTAGTTTCTCAATTCTAGCAGAAATTATGGTTGCCAGTTTGACACATTTTGGATGCACACCAATTCATTCACTATCAAGACAAAAGATCTATCTAGTCCAGCATCTTGTAATCGCAGTGGCAAGTCATACCCTAGATCTAAGGCCATATATTTTTATTTATTTTATTTATTAAATTTGTATAGTGCTTTAGTCCCACAGGTCTCAGAGTGGTCGCAACATAAAATCACAATATAAAAACACAAAATACATAATAAAAACAAAAAGAACCCAATTAACGCCCCCATCCTATTCACCCTGCCACCATACTATCATTTTATTTGTATGCTGCCTTTCTGTAGTTAAAACCACGCTGAAGCTGGCTGTTAACATGAAAAAGTTACAAACATAGCAAAAGTAGTCAAACAGAAAATCAGGAAATGAATTCAAAAGTAATACGGTTCCATCTTAATTAGCCTAAAAGCAAATTATTTTAATGCTAGCACTAAGTGCACCAGGATGCTAATAAAATGGAAAATGGTGTAACTACCAGCAGCAATGTGGGGCATAGGAACTCACACATTTCGAGAGCAAGACCTGTCGGAAGCAGCCTGGGTGTTGACTGCTTTTTTGCAGATCAGAGATTAGGTACAGAAGATAACACTTGGGGAAGAGGTCAGGGAGGAAACTGACAACGAAGAATGTGGATGAGATAGGAAGTATTTTTGAATCTTCTTTGAATCCATATTGATGCATACCTGCCCCATGCTCTGAAACCTCATGTGCGCATGTGTACCGCAAGCCATCACCACACAGAAAGACTTCCAAGAACATATGTGCTAAACAGAGAATACTGGCAGTACTGAGCACCCTTCTGGTTGGTGTGGGTATCTCTTGGATTCCAAACCCCCCTCCCATCCAGTTACTGGAATGTCAGGTCTGATCATTGTCAATGCTCTGAATGAGGAGACAGACATAATATAACAGGGATTGCCATGCACACAAGCCTGGATGTTGGGTCGTGTGCTTATTTCCACTGGGAACACTGTCTGTGTGTCGCAAGGTGTTTGTGTTGGAAGGAGGCTTCCTTACATAAGTCACTCTCGCTGGATCAGGCAAATGTGGATTAAAGGTGCCTTGGCATCCTCAGTTGGGAGTCCTTTATGGAACTAAAGAATAGGACATGCCATTGCAGCAATAATAACAGCCCAGAAACTGAGGTCCAGCTCCAAGGGCCTTCTGGTGGTTCCCTCACGGCAAGAAGTGAGGTTACAGGGAACCAGGCAAAGGGCCTTCTCGGGAGTGGTGCCCACCCTGTGGAATGCCCTCCCATCAGATGTGAAGGAAATAAACAACTATCTGAAGACATCTGAAGGCAGACCAGTTTAGGGAAATTTTTAATATTTGGTATTTTATTGTTTTTTAAGTATTCTGTTGGGAGTGACTGGGGAAACCCAGCCAGCTGGGTGGGGTATAAATAAATTATTATTATTATTATTATTATTATTATTATTATTATTATTATTTATTAGCAGTGTCAGCATTTGAGTCCCTGTTCTCTTCTTTTGAGACACAGCAGCTGGGTTTATAGTGTTGGAGCTACAGCACACTAATGAGTAGTTTCCTAGAAAAGACTTAGTGATCTATTTGGGTGTGTACAGATTTTCCTTTAAACACCTCCCCCCCTTTCAGGTGAGCCCAACAGCTCTCTCCTTCACACTGAATCCCACAAATAGACCCACCAGCAATTCAAAAACCCCACCCCTAATGCTTCAGGCAAACTGTTTCATGTTAATGCACTGCATGGATACTTTATAATGTTCATTTGTTGCTTGTTCATTTCTTGCAACCACGTTGCAAAACGGATTTGGGTGGGCAGAAGTGGGAAAAGCAGGCTTGGGATGCTGCAGTCACATGTGGACCAGCATTGCTGCTGTAAAGCTATTGGAAGTGATGTCCACAGAGCCTGGCCCTGCAGGAGGTGAGGTCCCATAAGCATATTTCCTGCTCAAACGCACACACATTTGGATGCCCTTAATATCTGTGAATATCCCAGACAGAGTTGTTGTCCAAAGAGACATGGATTGCATTCAGGCCAAGCCCTTCCCCCGCATTAGTCATTTGCTGTAGGAACAGTGCCTTAATATATATTTTAAATATACGATTCAAGCCTTTGGAGACATGGACGGCGTTAATTGCATGCTTGCTTCCTCCAAAGGGTTCATTAGCAACGCTTTCCTCCACTGCTCCTTGACCCAACACACATCGCGTTCAGCATTATGCCTTGTCACAAAGAAACGAGTGCCCAGTAGTCAGGGACACTTAAGCTTGCGTTTGCCAGTAACTGAAAGAAGTGTGGTTTTGTTGTTGAGAAAGTCGGTTACTAAAGCAGGCTTCCCTCTTTGCAAAGGAAGTGGGCACTTCGCCCTCTGTTTCCTGAAGCATCTCTGCAAGAGGATCAACCCTGTACTTTTATGAGCAGAGGCTGCAGGATGCTGTGGCTCAGCAGCCATTCAGAGTATGTACTAGGGAGGGAATAGCGACAGGAGAAGCTATGTAGGAGCAGACTGGATAGCAGGGGGAGACAGGAAGGACTGGGAAACAAATGCATCCACAGGCCACACTCTCCCCTCTCTTAGGCATGGAAAGGACATGAAAAAAAAGAAAACACGTTAAGGAAAGAAACGTATTTTTGTGTTTTGATTTTGTTGTTGCAAACACATAGCTTAAGAGTTACATAACTGGGGTGACTAGAGCTTACTGTAAAACGCATTTGCATAGTGCTGTTATTACCAAAGCTTAATTGTATACCAAGAACACACGCAGACGGATGACGCCTCTAGACGTCTTTGCTGGCACAGTTTTCTGGCTTTTCAGAAAACACAGCTAATTTAAAACACGGCGTCTCACTTTGTGCCTCAGCAAACTTGGCAGTATGGTATTCCTGCTGCCAAGACCAGCCTGTCCTTGGGCAGAGCTCAGGCAGTTGTGTTTGGGTGGCATGGAAGGGCAGCAAATAGTTCCTTATATAATTAATTATTGTTTTGTTTTTACTCACGAGAGATGCACCTGTAGGATTTTCTGCCTCGGGTCCCAAAAGAACTTGGGTGCTATGCACCTTGGCTTATGTGTGTAAAGAGGAGGGGCAGACAGGGAGTCAGTTCACTCTTTGCTTTGGGCTGCAAAATGTTTTGCCAGCCCCAGCTCCTGTTCAGGGTGCCAGCTAGCCAACCAGCCAGTCTCTTCCAGGGATATTTCGGCCACTTAACATGCTCAGTCTTCCTGGCCTGTTTTTGAGTGCCCCATTTTATTTTATTTTTCTCCCCCAAGGCTGCCAGCTCCTCCCTCTTGTGCATGGATAGTGGCATCTGGAACAGCTTGCTCAGTGGTGCTGGAGCTGCAGCAATATAAGCTCCTAATTACCGTGTGTGTGTGTGTCTGTATTGAGGGTGGCAGTGACAGGGAGGTTGGGATTGTGTTGGTACACTAACAGGACTACTGTGCAGTGTCTGCACCCCCCCCCAACCTCACTGCTGCTTTGATCTTTCTTCATGTAATGTTATGGACCATGTTGAGGGCTTGTAGAATATTCATTTCATGATGATAATGAAAATTGTTGTTAGCAGTAAGCCCAAGCTTGCTCAGAAAGCTCCTGGATTGGTTGAAATTGCTTATTCCTGATCAATTGCTAAATAATAGCTATGGTGTAGTGCAGGCATCCCCAAACTCGGCCCTCCAGCTGTTTGGGGACTACAATTCCATCATCCCTGACCACTGGTCCTGTTAGCTAGGGATGATGGGAGTTGTAGTCCCAAAACAGCTGGAGGGCTGAGTTTGGGGATGCCTGGTGTAGAGTGCCAGATTAGGACCTGGGAGACCAGGGTTCAATCCCCACTTGGCCATGAAGCTGCCTGGGTGAGCTTGGGCTGGTTATTGGCTCCCAGACTAACCCATCTCACAGGGGTGTTGTGTGGATTAAAAGAGGACAGAGGGGTGTAAAGAACCATGTGCACCACCCCGAGCTTTTTGGAGAAAAAGGTGGGATATAAATGCAGTTAACAAAAAAATGGCTGTTCCACAAAACAGTCTATAACAAAATTATACTCCTCAATTTACTATGTATTCAAACTAGCCCCCAGTTATCAGAAGCAGAATAAAATGTATTTATTAGACAATGGCAATCCTCTCTTGCATCACCAGCGTAGCTACTCTTTTAGTATAGATATATGTATATCTGGAACCTGACTTTTTCAGTTTTAGAATTTTAGTCATTCAAAAGAATTTGCTCATTCATGAATATTAGAGAAAGTACCTGCAGCCAGAAGAAAGGATTAGTAATTTGGGTTTTTTTTAAACTGCCAAGTTGTCTCATTTCCTGTTTCAGAGATCTGTGCCAGAGACTAAAAAAATACATTGGTAAATGGGAACAACCTGAAGCTTCAAAAAGTAGCCTTCCATAGTGAAAAAACTTCTATAGCATATTGGGGGTGGGGGAGGAAGGGTGTCCATGTTTAAAAATGAACTTGGACCTCTTCTGTACCAGTACTTATTGCCCCTGCTGGTTCAACTCCTCCAGAACCCTAAAACTAAGCACAATAATCTAGTTGTGCTGACTGTCATTCAAGTCTAGAAAAACAGTCATAATGAATAAAGAGCACTGCTTAGCTGAGGCACTGAATATTTTTAAGGTATATTGATGCAAATGGTAGACATTTTAAAAATGAGGTTGGTTTTAAACATTAAAATCAATGGGCATTAATAGCCTTTAACTTTGCCAAAAGAGACTCAACATTTTCAGTTACTGGCATTGCCAATTAAATGGTTAGGTGATGTGAACGTCTTCTGCAGGAGGCTCTGAAAAATTGCTGATAGATAGAGTGGACAAGGCTGGGGGTCAAAAGACCAATGATCAGACATAGGAAATCAGACAGCAGCTGTAATATTACCAATAGTAATAAGAGTAAAGTCCAATAACCAGAATTCTGGATGAAGAAGGCGGTGAAGTAGACTAGAGATCAGTTAATAACAGCTCATAAGAACTCGCCAGTATGCTATTAATTATTGGAGGCAAGAAATAAGACACAAGTCTGGGAAGAGAAATCTTGAGAGCTTCAGAATGTGGAAAGATGTGCCATGCTTGCTAAGAGGGAACTTGAAACGAAGTTTCCTAAGATTGCTCAACAGGCAGCATGTATAAGGAAGTGAGGGTAGAAGCAGAATATATGTAAATGAAAATATGCAAGAAATAGAAGCATGTAGATGACTGTGCAAAGTAATAACATAATTGCCTGGAGCAGCTCATTAGAGTTATAAATGGTGATTAAATGAGGGCAAGTAACTAGTGTAGTGTGATCAACTGAAATTCTTCAGACTAAGAATCAGACCCTGCCTTATGATAAACTATGTATATATCTGTCTAACTTCTTTGTCTGAATTTTGGAATTGGCATCAAAATCTTGACTTTGAAATGCTGAAAGGCTCTTAAAATGTAACTCAACTTTTGGATAAGTTTCAAAACAATAAGAAGAAGACTTAAATGTTGCCATTTTGACTCCAGCGTTCATAATTTGAATAGCTGGGAACCATTTCAAATAAAAGAACGGAATGCTGATTTTTTTTTTTTAAAGGAATCAGAACTATGTTTTGTGGCAGCAGATTCCATAGCCTAAATGTGTGCTGTTGGAAGAAGTGCTTCCCTTTGACTCTCATTGGATTGTCCTGGGGCTCTGAAACAGGATACTGTCATAGAAAAGTTAGAGAAATTTCTGTATGAAGAAAAATTGGGAGGTCAAAGGGTATTTCAGTTAAAGACAATGTGAACTATTCCATTCAATTGTTTAGGTGTTTGCAAGGAATCAACTCAAGATCTAAAGCTAGGCATTCAGGCCCTGCCAACCCAGCACCAACATAATACCCATAGAGTGAGGGATCTACTTTGTGTTTCTTTCTACCAACCAGAGAGTCAGATTCATAAGACATACAATTAGAATCAGAGTACAGGATGCCTCTGAGTAGATTCTGAGCCTATCAATGTGAATCGAGTTCACATTCCTTTCACCCCTCAAAAATCCACTCCGGATTAGCTTTCTTCATTGCAGCAGCAATATTTAGGTGGGAAATGTTTTATTGTTGCTGTTGTAAAAGAATTGGGAGTCAAAAACCACTGTCAAACTACTATAAACCACCAAGAGACCGCCCAGTAGATCTTGGCCTACCTTCTTCCTATCCCTTCTCTAGAAACTAGGACTGGCTAAATTCCACTTCGGGTAAATTCTGGATCCTGAACTGAATTAGACTGATTCAGGGCTTGTCTTACACTTCTGTTTGTCCTGTGTCTAGAAAGCATGTGTCTGAGCAGTTGTCCCTTTGCCCCACTCCTTTCCCAGGGAAAACCCACTCTTTAGTGCTAAATCAGAGCAAAAGTCAATCCAGAGAATCTGAATTGCAATTTTGCTCTAACTGAGCGCTAGTGAGTGGTTTTCCCTGGGCGAAAGCAGCTGGACAAGAGGAAGTGTGGAGGAGCCTTCAGTTCAACCCATGATTTTGCTGTAAATGGCCACTGATATGGCTTTGGTCATCTCAGTTCTGGATTGTCTCAAGTTGGATCAGGGCCACTCCAAAGTTCCTGAATTGTATCAGGAAGGGACACCCCCCACTAGAAACCCTGTCCCAAGCCAGCAAACCTAGTTGCCTATTTGTGCTGAAACTCACCACAAACACCTCCATCGTTCTCTTAGAGTGACAATGATGCCTACCTGAGAGGTGTTGGAACTAAGTCCTGGCGAGTTCCTGCTGAAAAAATAGCTCTACCTAGATCCAATATCTGAGTTTCACCATTATGAATGCCAATGAAATCTAGGAATTTCTTGCATAACTCCAACTCTTTTTCCACTTTATCCTGAAGAAGATATTGCAGCACGTTTTGCCTATGGACATGATTGAACTTAAAGAGGGAACACAAACAGATTGTTCTTAGAGTATGCTTTTCTCTCGCCCACCCACCCCCTCTTAAAGTAATGTGTTTGTAATTACACAACTTCAAATACATGTAAATGAAGCCATGCAGCAGAGCCACAATTCATAATTACTTTTTAATGAAATATCATCCAGAAACACTGGTCAGACTGTCTGTCCATCTTTGTATTGCACAAACTGTTTATTTGGAAGATGTGTGTGGGCAGGTTGAGGTCAGAAGGTATGAAGGCCACAGACAGCCTGGAACCAGGCTGTCTGGATAAGAACATAAGAAGAATCCTGTTGGATCTGGCCAGTAGCCCATCTAGTCTAGCATCCTGTAGGCTTTAGATACCTATTAGGTCCGTAAACTACCGTATAGCATATATTCAACACAAAAAACAGCAACAATTTGTTGTTGACAAAAGACAGCTGGACATATAAAGGGCCCCATTACCTTCAGTAGCTTAAAGCCTCATCTAATCTAAATCCGGCCCTGGAAGGGACTCTTGCACAGACTGAGAAATGGTTCCTCACTCAAGGTCACACCATACGCTTCATGGCTGAGGGCAACCTGAGTCTCCCAGGTCCTAGTCTGACATGTTAACCCGCACACCACATGGGCTCTCAACTCTGGCAGTCTTTATTCTTCTCTGTTGGTACCACATTAGTCCACTAGCCTCTCTTACCATCCTAGGTCAGGATGATTATGAGGCCATCTGTAATGGCCTCCAGTCCCCTCCTCTGATTAGCAGCTTCAGTGGAACCCATGTCACATTCACAAGGCTCCCAGTCAGTGCTTGCTTGCTGCAGGTTCTTTTGGTGTTGGGGAAGCTTGGCCAAGACACCTCAATACTCCCTTCTCTCTGTGAGTCTGTCTCCTCACTCTCATTGTTGCCAGCTGCTGTTCCTCATCACTGTTACCACCTGCTTGGTCTTTTCAGATGAGGAAGCAGGCAGTAGCCTCTACGTTTCCTCCTCACCATCAATACTGTTCTTTGTTTGTCAGAATGAGAGGCATGGTTGCCATGGTGAAGAGTAGGTCCCGGTCCAGGCGGTCCCCTTGTCAGTGGGTGCCCTGCTGGGGTGTCCCCCCCTTAGTGGGTGCCTTACTATGCCAGCCACTGACAATGGCCCTGAGCCCACTCTCATCTCAAGCCTTGAAGCCATTGACAGGCAAACTTGCTCTCTGTTCATGCAGAGACAACATGGAGGCATTCATAAGGGTTAGGGTTAGGGTTAGGGTTAGGGTTAGGGTTAAACTATTTCACTTTGACTTGTCTGCTGAGACATTGGTGTTACATACAAAGGATTTTGGCTAATATTCTAGAGAGCACATTTTTTTCAAGCAAGGTATGTGTCCTAGGCTCACCCTTGTCATGTTTCTGCATTAATCAAGTAGGGCTATTCGTTTTTTTGGGAGGGAACTCCAGTCAGAGCCAACTGGGACACTCTAACAGCCCAGAACGCTCTTGGTCAGGTGGCACCACAGGACCCATCCAATACCACAAACGTTTCTAATATACTTCCTTCTCTCTGTCTGAGTCACATATCACTGAGACTGATCAGCAGAGTGGACCTCTGTGCTTCCAGACTACTGATCTAGCCTTCTCATCTACGGCCTGCATTCTCTTGGGCCTGAACACTTAACAACACCCAGCACTTCCTTGTGGCTCTGCATTGCAGTGGTTGGCAAGATCACATCTGCCTTTAAGGGAAGTTTGTTCACCATTACTCATCATCTGCTCACTAAGCAGAAGTTTCTAAGGTTTCCAAGGGAAGTGTCCAGCAGTGTTAGGGAAATGGGAATGGGATGAGAAAGGGAGAAGCAGATGCTTTGGCGGGGCACGATGGGCAATGTTTGTGGCTTTGGGTGATCTCTGTCATGTGGGAATAAATCCAGAATTCTTACTAATTTTTTATTCATGTGAAGTTCACTGGCTTTTCTTCCATTGCAGAAACAACTGTTTCCAGTTTCCATGGTGTCTGTCAGAATTATAAAAGCCAATATCATCCCCTCAGGAATTTCATGTAAGTTTTGTGCATCCTTCATTGCACCACTGGGCTCAACTGTGCAGCAAGATTATTGGATAAAATAGCAATAGAGAATAAGGAATCTTGGACTGGATTAAATAACAAAAGATCTGAAAGAGTTTTCATGGCGACTAAGAGAATTGGTATCCAGTTCTTAAACATTACTGAACATGTCCCCAGTGTTTTAGGTGGAACAGAATTCACATCCATGCATATATCCAATCTTGCAAGAGCCTCTTTCCCATGGTATGATCCTGCACCCCTACAAACTTTCATAGGCACTGCCAGTGGGACGCTCTTCCCAAGAAATAGTCTGTCACCCCTAAATGCTGAATTCCTGTAACCACTGGAGGTAAGGGAATTTTTCACACACTCAGCTCACTTTTCTTAATTATCATGATTCAGTTTATCCCCTTAAGTAATTCTAGGTATGCTTACTTGAAAATTTACCATCAAAATAAATAGGACTTACTTTTTCAAGGGTTATTCAGGATGGTATCATGAATGGTATCATGAGTGAGAAATATATAGTTCTGTTTCAGAAATGTAACATTTCCCGTTCCCTGAAATGCACTCTGCTGTTCTATGCCTCTCTCTCAATATATTTTCCGCTGCTGATAGCACAGTGGTCTCTCCCCCCCCCCCGTCATTGTTGCACTTGCTCAGAACTGGTGATGGTTCAGTCAAAAGGACCCAGTTTTTTGGTCTTGTTCATTAGTTTGCACAGTGCAGCCTGTGCATTTTGCACAATGCTGCAGGTGTGAGAAAGAGGCCTCCTAACACTAGACATTGCTTTCAGCTGCAACAATTTGAACAGCGATATTATGTAATGCAAAGGTAAAGGACCCCTGGCGACTATGGGGTGCGGCACTCATCTCGCTTTCAGGCTGAGGGAGCCGGTGTTTGTCCACAGACAGCTTTCCGGGTCATGTGGCCAGCATGACTAAACCGCTTCTGGTGCAAGGGAACACTGTGACGGAAACCAGAGCGCATGGAAACACTGTTTACCTTCCTGCCACATAAATACCTATTTATCTACTTGCACTGACATGCTTTTCAACTGTTAGGATGGCAGGAGCTGGGACAGAGCAACGGGAGCTCACCGCGTCATGCAGATTCAAACCTCCAACCTTCTGATTGGCAAGCCCAAGAGGCTCAGTGGTTTAGAACACAGCACCACCCACATTATGTACCGATATCAATAAGAGTAGTACTAGGTGTTATAACTGCAAGAATATTGATCTATGTTCTAAAACGTCACATTAGGTCATCTAGTTGGTGCCAGAGGCTTCACCACCACCACCAAATTTCTCTGTTCCTTATATCACATATATATTCCAGCTCAGACCTCCTCTGCAAAAATATATTCAGAAATAGATGCCCCCTCCCACAGTTTGTCATATACAAAGTGATGTGGCATCCCCATATTTGCCCCTAAGGCTTAAGACACAGTTGAATATACAATCACAACTGTTAAAAAGCTTTTTCCATTCTTTGCTGCAGTGTTTCCATCTAATTGCTACGTGACCTTGCATCTGCCGACAGCGTCGCCTGAGAAATTTAGAACCCGAACTATGAAGAACTCTGATAAACCAGTCTGGAATGAGACATTCTATTTTAGAATCCAAACTGAGATCAAGGTAAGGTAAGCTATTCAACACGCCATAGCTTGTTTGGAAAACCTGCTGGGCAGATAAAGACATAAAACATTATTGCAATAAGATAAAATAAATGGCTTTTCCAAACAAGTCTGATATAGGAACATTCAGGAAAAATGAAGTTGTTGCCTCTAATGCAGGGGTGCTTCTGTGACAAAAATGCCTGTGTGCAGGTAGTTTTGTGCTTAGTTTGTGCTTAGGGCCAAGCAAGGTAAATCACATTTCACATGCAGGGCTTAAAGGTACTATTAGCATCGGCTGAGGGCAGGCCTGATAATTACTGGGATCCAAGCAGGAATGGTGGTCAAGTGGTGCCCATGTGCTCTACTTTACAGTGGACTATTTTGAAGGGGTCTTTTCTTTTAAGGAAGTAAAAGATAAAGGACACTAAGAAAAGGGAGCATCAGGGGCCTTGAAGTTGCAAACACCTGGGCAGCAGACTAAGTAGCCACACAGTTCACCTGCTCTCAAGTCTTCCACACTAGGGTAGCATGTACTGTTTTTTAAATTTAAATTATAGTAATTATATATAAATTTGCAATTATACATATGAATCACCACATGCAAAATTTATGGAAGTCAGTGTCCTCTTTTGCCTTCTTTTTTGGTGGTATTATTATTATTTATTGAATTTATATACCGCCCTATACCTGGAGGTCTCAGGGTGGTTCACAGAATAAAATCAAAATATAAAACCACAAAGTAAATAATCAAAATAACAACAGCAACCCATTACCCCCCACAAATCAACCAAAGGCCTGGTTAAAAAGCAATGTTTTTGCCTGATGCCTAAAGGTGTATAATGAAGGTGCCAGGCAAATTTCCCTGGGGAGAGCATTCTACAGATGGGGAGCCACTGCAGAGAAGGCCCGTTCTCGTGTTGCCACCCTCTGGACCTCCTGAGGAAGAGGCATGCAAAGATGATCACAGGGTCTTGGTAGGTTTATATGGAAAGAGGCCGTTCTTGAGGTATTGCAGTCCAGAGTCATTTAAGGCTTTATAGGTCAAAAACAGCACTTTGAATTGGGCCCACAAACTAACCAGTAGCCAGTCGAATCACACCAGGATCAGTGTAATATGCTCAAACTGTCTTGCTCCAGTTACAGATAGGTAGCCGTGTTGGTCTGCCATAGTCAAAACAAAAAAAAATTCCTTCCAGTAGCACCTTAAAGACCAACTAGGTTAGTTCTTGGTATGAGCTTTTGTGTGCATGCACACTTCTTCAGATACACTGAAACAGAAGTCACCAGACCCTTCTATATAGTGAGAAGGTGGGGAGGGGTATTACTCAGAAGGGTGGTGGGAATGGGTGATGGGCAGATAGCTGTGATGAGCCTGTTGACGACTCTTAACGACTGCAATAGGTCTTACAGGAAAAAGTAAGGGGTGAGAAGGTGAAAAGTGGTTTTGTCATGTATAATGAGATAAGAACAATTCTCCCAATCAAGTGTTAAAAACAGTACAGCGTTACATATTAAAAACTTCCCTGAACAACAATACTGATTATTGTTAATAATTATATAAGAATGCCCTTAGCTGGTATGTGCAAGTCAAAATACATACCAACTAGCATTGAATCTACCAATAGAGCAGTTTACTTCAACCCTCATTTAATGGGAAGGCGGAGATTAGTTTTGTCATCAACAAAGATGCTAAATTTACAGCACTCTCTCGCCAGCTAATCATGCTGGTCCCATAACTTTCAATTCATATGGGAGCTTTCCCACTAAAGCTGTCCTCCAGGCTTGCCTATACCTGTAATCCAACCCTTTAAATCCTCCCAGAATCTGGTAACAGTTAGGTGTGGCAGCCTTTTGTACACATTCAGAGATTCTGCAGTGGATACGCTTCTTCTGTCTCTCTGTTGCTCAGTGGTGGAGCATCTCCCTTTCATGCTCAGTGTCCCAGGTTCAGGCTCCAGCATCGGCCCGTAGAACAAGGAAAGACTCCCTGGCTGGAACCCTGCTGAGCTGCTGCCAATCAGTGTAGCTGGCACAGGGATAGATGGCCCAATGTTCTGATTCAATATAAGGTGGCTTCCTGTGCTCCTGTAAATCAGTAGATCTCCCCCTTTTTTTCTCCATGCAGCAGGATCCATCTTGGTTTGTGTGTGTGGAGCAGTTCTCCAACATATTCACCAGCCACTTTGCCTATGGCAAAAGAATAGCTATGTCAGGTGATTCTGTGTTTGGCATTCTGCACAGTCAAGGCTTGTTCTATGCTTATGGCACATTGCGTTTTAGAGTGTCAGAATGTCACTGTTGCAGAAAATGAGGCAAGGGGTAGAGTTTATACCTTTTAGTTGGAAGTGGATGGGGTGTGTGTGTGTGTGATATGCAATACGGGGGGAAATGCTCATGTTATAGATACTGTTTTACCTTTGAAGTTTAGCTTAGACCACGCATGCACATACCTTTCTAAAGCCAATATTGGTATTCCAGCAGTCCAAATTCAGTTTGGTGTATAGTGCAACTTCTTCTGCATGGGGCTTCCTTTTAAAAAGGGATTGGAAACTTCAGTTGCTGCTGCTGGTTTTGACTGCAGCCAGTTTTTCAGATTACAGTGGTACCTCGGGTTACAGACACTTCAGGTTACAGACACTTCAGGTTACAGACTCCACTAACCCAGAAATAATACCTCGGGTTAAGAACTTTGCTTCAGGATGAGAACAAAAATCGCATAGCGGTGGCAGCAGCAGGCCCCATTAGCTAAAGTGGTGCTTCAGGTTAAGAACAGTTTCAGGTTAAGAACGGACCTCCAGAATGAATTAAGTTCTTAACCCGAGGTATCACTGGAATGCTGTTCCAGTAGCTCCCTATCTGTGTCCAAGACCAAATCAAAGTCCTGATTACTTATGCTTTTTGAAGTCTTAAATGGTTTAGGGCCAGGAATTCACCACCTACTGTGATGCTACCTGATCTCTCAGGCCTTTGATGCAGGCTCTTCTCAGGGTTCCACAACCAGCAGAGTCTGATTGGTGAGCATATGGCATTGCTCATTGACCTGGTGCTTTACAGGTATTTTTGACCACAACTCCTTTCAGCCCCAGCAAGCACAGCCATATAATGTTCAAGCTGATGGGAGCTGTAGTCCAAAACATTTGGAGAGTACCAGGTTTGGCTTTCCTGCCAAGACTGTGGAGCTCTCTAGCACGGGGAATGAATTTTCTGACTTCCCTAATGGTGTTTAGATTTCCAATGAAAACTGGTGTTCTGTATATCTTTGGCATTAATGATGATTGAATTTCTCCCTCCTTTTTAATGCTGGTTCTGTTCTTACTGTTATATCTACACTTGTATTTCTTACCGAATTCAGATGATTATTATTTTAATTTTTGCTTTTTAAACAACATACTAGCTGCCTTAGAGGTCCCTAAGTGATGGGATAGTAAGGTGGAGTTATAAAGATGTAAATATATGAAATATATAAGTACTTTCAGATGTTGCTTGATGTATGGATGTTGGGGGTCAGCGTCGCCATGTGTGATTTGGGATGGAAGGGTGCATCAATTTTGGTTCTCTCACTTTGGAAAAATGATAATCTAAAATTCAGTTTTCCACTTTTTGTAGCAATTTGCAAACTTTCTTTAAAAAATGCTCATGAAAATTCACCAGTATTTTAGTGCTAATTTCTTCCATTAAACACAGCTATATATGCTGTTTTTACTAACGTACATATTTTTTGCAAGCAATTTCCTCTAATATAATGCATTCTTGTCAGTTATCTTCACCAGATATTCATTTTCACGCAAACTTCCCCCTAATATATGCATTTTTGCAAACATTTATTGGTTGGCAAACTGTATGGTAAAATTCAGGTGAGTGCAAATTTCAAAGGATAGCTGTGTTTGGGTTTGAATATTGTTTCGAAATGTGCTAATTTGATAGATTCTGTTTTAAAGGACACCTAACGGAATTTCTACTCTATCCCTATACAATTCTAACTTTCCTTCTCTTCTGTTCCTAGAATATATTACAGCTGGAGGTCTGTAGTGCCAATCTAACCGACAAAGATGATGTACTTTTTGTTATCTTTTTCGATTTGGAAAAAGTCCGGCCTGGCATAACAGCTCTTGAGCTATTTTCCTTAAAACCAGAGGTAAGGACAAAAAGTTAATGTATTGTCTACACATTTACGAAACTAACTAACTAACTAACTAACATGCAGAGAGCTGAAAAACCATGGAATAGCTAGCAAGCAGCGCAGACAGGTGAGGATGTCTTGGGTATCCTATGGCCCATTCCTAGGTCTTGGCTGACTGCTTGAGAATCACTTCCTTAGAGAATTACTTAACTGGGTTTTGTCCAAGTAAAAACAGAAGTGAATTTGGAGGTTCTTTCTCAGGCAGTTGCAGAAATGTTGAGGGAACCCAAACAACTTTAGGTAATACTAGCAGTAATAAACAATATGATGTGGATGTTCTTCCCCGTTGCTTCAGAACAGCTGTGCAGAGCTACTAGTTTCACTAGGGAGTGACACCTCATCCCTTTCATCTGCCCTACTTCCCCAGTCTAAATTCTTCCCCCACCTCCAATGCCTGGATTCCAGGTGTGCTTAGTTAGATTTTGACAGATTGAAGGGTTTGGGAGTGCAGTGACAAGTGTCAATTATGTCCTTAATGACTGAGACTACTGCACTGAATAGATAAATGAGCATTAGTAATTGTTTTTTGTGTTATCAGAAAGAAGATTGTCCTCATGCTTATGAATCTCTGGAAGTGGAATTCAAGTTGGCAGAAACGTAAGTGGTTTGTTAGATGCAAGAAAAGGATTCTAAAAATAGTATATTTTTGGAAATTCCTACTTTTCTTTTGTTATCTAGTGTGTTTCTGCTAATCTCGTGGTTTTAATATGTCTCCACCACTATTCCTTCTTTCTGTTTTGTCTACATTTGAATCTTAATATTCTGGTTTTGTTTATGCTGCCATATTTGGGTAGTAATTCTATATTATATTGAGAATAATGAACTACCTTTCTTTCTTTCTCATTCACGACTATACATCAAAAATAGGAAAGGTACATCCTTGCATTTTTGTGTAATTGGTCACATATAGTGTCAAGATACTACCTCTGATGAACCAATATTCTCCTTTGCTATAGCAGCATCTTTAACCAATATGGCCTTTTCAGTACTCCACCTGATTTGTGGAATGCCTCTTCCCATTGCTCTTTTTATGTATTGCATTAAATCAACTACTTTGAATTTGCCCCATAAAAAAATAGAATGCAAGTTACTAAATAAATAGCAATTCTCCCCAACTTCTCCATATTATAGTACAAGAGCACTTTGTGATTTGCCTATTTCATTTCTGGTTTGTAGGGTAGGATTCCAGCAGCTATGTGGTCAGACTTCCATGTACAGTGGTACCTCAGTTTTCGAATGTCTCCGTTGACGAACATTTCGGTTTTTGAATGCCATAAACCCAGAAGTAAATGCTTTGGTTTTCAAACACGCCTTGGAAGTTGAACATGCCACACAGCTTCTGCTGAGTGCAAGATCCTGAGGCCTAGCTGTTTGCTATTGAGTTTTTGGTTTTCAGGTTATGTTCGAAAACGGATGTACCGCTGTATTAAGTTCCTTGAAAACTATTGCTCTTTGTAAGCCATTTCCAAAATGTTACTTTATTAAATATCAACGACTTTACCAGACTCAGATTTAATCACCCTTTCCCCTCCTCTCTACCTTCCAGTTCAGGACCTCTTGAGCAACTGACTTCCAATGGTGTTTTAGTGGTAAGATTTCTTTGTATTGAAAGTTATCTTGATTCATAACCAAAAAAATTCCTTCCAGTAGCACCTTAAAGACCAACTAAGTTAGTTCTTGGTATGAGCTTTCGTGTGCATGCACACTTCTTCAGATACTCTTGGTAATATCTAATTCCTTCAGGATTATGCAAGCAATTAAGAGTACATCTTTCCATAATAGTAAGCTGATCTCTGATTTTAAAATATTTATATGGCTTTTATTGTGTGGTTTTATGTACAACTGTTGTAAACTGCTCTGATACTTTTTATAAGTATTTTTAGCAGTATATAAATATTTTTATTAAAGGGATGGGTGGATGAATAAATGAAATCATATTCAGGGTAGACACACTGAAGGCTCCTCCAGGTGACATTTTTACTGAGCATTCATTGCAATTTCCTTGCACAAGGCTTACATAAAGATTAGGCTATGCCTGGTCATTATTGAGCTCTTGCTTTGATTTGTTTATGTGGAGATTAAATGATAAAGAGCATTTGTCCTTATTTGCTGCATAGTGTTCATATGTCAAGAGGGATGCAGGTGGCACTGTGGGTTAAACCATAGAGCCTAGGACTTGCCGATCAGAAGGTCGGTGGTTCGAATCCCCATGACGGGGTGAGCTCCTGTTGCTCGGTCCCTGCTCCTGCCAACCTAGCAGTTTGAAAGCATGTCAAAGTGCAAGTAGATAAATAGGTACCGCTCCGGTGGGAAGGTAAACGGCGTTTCCATGCACTGCTCTGGTTCGCCAGAAACAGCTTAGTCATGCTGGCCACATGACCTGGAAGCTGTACACCAGCTCCCTCGGCCAATAAAGCGACATGAGCGCCGCAACCCCAGAGTCGGCCACGACTGGACCTAATGGTCAGGGGTCCCTTACGTTCATATGTCTCCCTGTTAATCATTTCTCCCCTGTCACTTTCCTAACCACAAAAAGCATTTTCTTTTTAAATAAAAAAGTGGATTTGTCATGCTAGGGCAATAGAGTGCTTCAGCATGCATTTCCAGCGTGTGTTGGAACCCCTCCTGGAAAATACTGAAAGTCTAGGGGGGTCAAGCAGTGGACATAAATTACTTGTCCATTGATTTCAGTGGATCTTTTCTGAATATGACAAACACTGAATATCACCTTTTGGGATTCTATGAAGTGCTAGCAAATAGAGAGAGAGAGAAATTAGAGAATGGCAAGAATGGTGCAATTAAATAACTGGCGATCATATTACTTAAACAAATTGCTTGGATGAAATAAACAGATGGCTTTGATTGTAGAAATACTTTGTATTTTCCTCCAAGCATTCAGGCATCAACATTATTACTCTGTGCCCTTGTTTTCGTAGGCTCGTGAACTTTCCATCTTGGAAGTAAAGGTGAAGAAAGAAGAGAATGAGAAGCTTTTGAAAGGTTGGCCTCTCTCTCTTAGGCACGTAGCCAGCTAGTGTTTTACCACTAATATATGTTATTAAATATATATTGTTTACTAGGGCTGCAACATTTAATTGACTGTATTATTTTTTTACTGATGTTGAGATTGTAATTTTAAGTGATGTAAGCTGTACGTTTATTTAGAAGATAAATACGGCAGAAGGCAGATGCTATCTTAGAAGAGTAGTAGCTATAAATATTCAACCACTTTAAAGTATTTCTAAGTACTTATATTAAAAAATAATAAACCTGCTGCCTAATTGGCGACTGTCTAATGACTGTTGCCTTTTAGTCAGTTAAATAGCTTCTTAATCCATTAATCACACTGGAGGGAATTCCTCTTCTAAGACTGCAGCTGTGACTCATTAAATTTGCCATATGTATGCTTTTCTCTTCAAAATTATTGTTTTAGTTTTATGCAAACTCATGTAATTGATGAAATCTAAATTTATGAATTGGCTGAGATCTCTTTAACTAAGTTTAGGGTACCAACTTGCTTCTCTCGAAGTTGAGGACTCCAGCTCCCATCAGCATCAGCCATCATGGGCAAAGGTCAGGGATGATCACTGTAGTCCAGCAATCCCTGAATTAACTGACAGGCCTACTTTTTTTATCGACTTTACATAATTTTCACGAGAGAAATAGCAAAAAAAACACAAAACCCACCCCTAACTAGGTCAGGTTTAGAGATGTAATGAATTGTCTCCTCAATATCCTCCTTTATCTGCAAATTTTGATGTTGAATGCTTGCCTCATATTTTCTGAAGGTTCAGATATCTGCATAAAAGGTGGAGCTAAAATATGGGTTTCTAAACTCATGTTTCTTGAGGGGGAGGATTTGTCAGAGAGAACTGACAAGAGGTGGATGCTTAGTAAGCAATTATTTCCACAGGGGTAGCCATATTAGTATCCTACAAAAGAAAAAAGAGAGAGAAAAGAAACAAAGAGTATTATGATACCCTAAAAACCAACAAATGCATTATGGCATCATAAATTGTATATAATACAATAGGATGATGAATGTATCAAGATTTTCACTTCTCCAAATTTTGCAGTGTGGTTCTATACCCATTTAATATGTAAAGAAATGTATATGCGGGGGTGTAGTGTGAATAAAAATGCATATATTCCTGGGAATAACATACAAAATGCATTTTATTAGGGAAAATTGCTCTTCAGAAATGTGTATATTAGGCAAAATTGCACAAAAACACATATATATTAGGAGAAATTTGCACTACTTCATAGCTGATTTGAAATGCTAACAAAGTGCTAAAGTTGTGAGGTAAAAGTGAGATTTTAAATTTAATATTCAGATCATGAGTGGTGACTGTTACATTTTTGGTGGATTTTGAATATTTGCTTGAATTTTAACCCAGGCCAATTTAATTTTCTTAATAGGCAAAGTATGAAGTTTAGCAGACCAAAATAAAATAAAATAAAATAAAGATAACCCGTTATTTGTGGATGTTACTCATATTGAGTATTGTCAGAGCTGCCTCCAGGTCCCAGCTCACAGAGGACCAACGCTAGCCGGTAGTAATGTACAAAAGTCTTTATTGGGGTTCAGTTTCCATTTACAAGCCGCAGCGTGCAGCCCTACGTCTAGACGCTAGATCGGCGAAGCCCTGTCTGAGTCTCCACCCCCTGTACACCAGTTTAAGACTCTCGCTTTACTCCACCTTTTCCGTCGCTCCTTCCTCCTCTGGGTCCTTCTGCCCCCCGGGGTCTCCTCCTTTCTGGACTCTTCTGACGCTGATCCCCCTGACTCCTGTCCCTCCTTTCGGCGGGCTTTAGGACCTGGCTCCCTATCCGGGCTACCCACTGTGCCGCTCGCCTGTACATTTGAACTTGGCGCGCGCGCCCAGCTTCCAACCTTCCTCTCAACCGTTTCCTCTCTCTCCGATGAAGGCGTGGCCAATCCTGACTCATCTCCTCCTGCTGTCGGTGAGCAGCCTGATCCCGATACCTGGGACTCCTCCCCCCTACTGCGCTCTGGTGGGGAAGCTGGTCCTGATTTCCAACTGCTGCTCTCTGAGTCCCCTCTGGCCCCTTCTTCCTGGGGTGTCCCCCTAGGCAACCCCCTTGCTCTGACCATGGGGGCCCCTTTCTGTGAGTCTTCCGATTCGCTGGAAAGACTCAGAGACCTCGGACCACTGTCATCGCTTACGTTTCCTTCGGATTCCTCCCCTTCGCTCTCCATTTCCTCCCTTTCCTGTGCCTCTGCTCCTGAGCCCCTGACAAGTATGTATAGTTTATGTATAATGTATCTGGAAGGTACAAGACATAGTCTCACTAAGCTTAGATGAAAGTTTCATACAAATATGCAGTTAGCTGCTCTCACACATGCAAAGGAACAGTAAAATATACATACATAGAGAGAGAGAGAGAGAGTGCTGCAGATCAGGATTGTATAGAACTATGCTAAACAGAGTTTAATTGGTTAATTAAAAACTGTCTGTGAACAAAAATGTGTAACTTATGATTGGACTACTGCAATGCACTCTACGTGGGGCTACCTTTGAAGCTGACTCGGAAACTACAACTAATCCAGAATGCGGCAGCTAGACTTGTGACTGGGAGCGGCCGCCGAGACCATATAACACCGGTCTTGAAAGACCTACATTGGCTCCCAGTACGTTTCCGAGCACAATTCAAAGTGTTGGTGCTGACCTTTAAAGCCCTAAACGGCCTCGGTCCAGTATACCTGAAGGAGCATCTCCACCCCCATCATTCTGCCCGGACGCTGAAGTCCAGCGCCGAGGGCCTTCTGGCGGTTCCCTCATTGCGAGAAGCAAAGCTACAGGGAACCAGGCAGAGGGCCTTCTCGGTAGTGGCACCCGCCCTGTGGAACGCCCTTCCAGCAGATGTCAAAGCGATAAACAACTACCTGACATTCAGAAGACATCTTAAGGCAGCCCTGTTCAGGGAAGTTTTTAACGTGTGATATTTTACTGTATTTTTGGTTTTTATGGAAGCCGCCCAGAGTGGCTGGGGATGCCCAGCCAGATGGGCGGGGTATAAATAATAAATTATTATTATTATTATTATTATTATTATTATTATTAAAGTATTAATTTTTTTAGCCAAGAAAAATGTTGTGCTTACCATGCGAGAGTCTTATGAAGGGACACAGAAGACGTCCGAAGATGTAGATTCCTTCTGCTTTCATTGCATAAAGAGCTGGGGACCAGTGCTGAAAGCCAACATTCAGGTAAAAGCCACTGCCTTTTACCCTGTACCCACAGGTAGTATGAGAAAAGTACAAGGAGTACTCAGCAATTACAGGGGCATATGCCTGAGGCTAAAGAATCCTGAAATGTTGTACAGTGGTACCTCCGGTTATGAACTTAATCCATTCCAGAGGTCTGTTTGTAACCGGAAACTGCTCGTAACATGAGGCACGCTTTCGCTAATGGCACCCCACCCCTCGCTGCTGCCACGTCACCCGTATGCGACTTCCGCTCGCATCCCAGGGCAAAGTTCGCAACAAGGGGCATCTACTTCCGGGTTAGCGGAGCTCATAACCCAAAGGATTTGTAAGGAGGGTGGTATGTAACGAGGTTCTAATGTACTGAAAATAAATATTTCTGCCAGCACAAGAATTTCTACTCGTGCAATGGAACATTTCCTCCCTCTCTTCCCCGCCATGTGCCCCCTAAATCTGTTTTGGGCGTTCCCCCAACCCTCTGGAGCAGATTTTAGGTGTGTGTGTGTCATGTATGGGGGATAGGAGATGAGGGGGAAGTTCCATTGCCCTAGCAATTATTCTTGTGCTGGTGGTACAGTTGGATACTATCCATAGTTCCTGAAAATCCAAAATGTATTGATGTTGAGATCTCCAGTTATTCTACTTGTCTAACTAGCAAACCTGTCCTAATTAGCACAGTAGCCAAAGAATGATAAAGTGCTCTGCCTTGATCTAGTAATTCAACCCATTATGAAAGTCAAATAGGATAGTTAAATCAAATAAATACATTTGTAATAGTTGTGTGCTATATTGAAAAGCACTTCATCATGATCCAGCAATGTTCTTATTTTTGACTTTGTCAAAACCATTGTTGAGGATATTTTAGTGAACAATAAGAGGACAGTATGAAGGGAAATCCGGGACAATGCCTCTGGTTCAAAGAGATGGCTGCTCAGCTCTCTTTAGGCTGGATGCTAACCCTAAGGTGGTCCCTGCATTAACACATAGCTTCCCTTCACTCATTCTAAGGCCCATTTTATGGCTGGGAGGCAGGTTAAACATAACGTGACATGAAATCAGTGACTGCTTCTTAACTGAGACCTTCATTTTTCAATGTAGCTTCTACGTCTTGTACCTTTGGGTAAAAACTATACAGTATGTTTTCCTTTCTTCCCCAGAGTATTTCATGTGAGGAGAAGAACGATTCAGGCCACGCTTTAATTCTGCCTTTGAAATTGCTTCCAGTGGGACAACAAGTCAAAGTAACTCTACCTGTGCTAGAGGTAAGTGTTGCTTCTGTTTTATAAGAGCTCTTCGAAACAACCTTTCTATTCCTTTTTCAATGTGTTTCCACATCACTTTCCAAACTGTAAGAAGACATCTTTTTTTTTATAATAATAATAATAATAATAATTTATTATTTATACCCCGCCCATCTGGCTGAGTTTCCCCAGCCACTCTGGGCGGCTCCCAATCAGTGTTAAAAACAGTACAGCATTACATATTAAAAACTTCCCTGAACAGGGCTGCCTTAAGATGTTTTCTGAATGTCAGGTAATTCTTTATCTCTTTGACATCTGATGGGAGGGCGTTCCACAGGGCGGGCGCCACTACCGAGAAGGCCCTCTGTCTGGTTCCCTGTAGCCTCACTTCTCGCAATGACGGAACCGCCAGAAGGCCCTCGGCACTGGATCTCAGTGTCCGGGCTGAACGATGGGGGTGGAGACGCTCCTTCAGGTATACAGGACCGAGGCCGTTTAGGGCTTTAAAGGTCAGCACCAACACTTTGAATCGTGCTCGGAAACGTACTGGGAGCCAGTGCAGATCTCTCAGAACCGGTGTTATGTGGTCCCGGCGGCCACTCCCAGTCACCAGTCTAGCTGCCGCATTCTGGATTAATTGCAGTTTCCGGGTCACCTTCAAAGGTAGCCCCACGTAGAGCGCGTTGCAGTAGTCCAAGCGTGAGATAACTAGAGCATGCACCACTCTGGCGAGACAGTCCGCGGGGAGGTAGGGTCTTAGCCTGCGTACCAGGTGGAGCTGGTAGACAGCTGCCCTGGACACAGAGTTAACCTGCGCCTCCATGGACAGCTGTGAGTCCAAAATGACTCCCAGGCTGCGCACCTGGTCCTTCAGGGGCACAGTTACCCCATTCAGGACCAGGGAATCCTCCACACCTGCCCGCCTCCTGTCCCCCAAAAACAGTACTTCTGTCTTGTTAGGATTCAACCTCAATCTGTTAGCCGCCATCCAACCTCCAACCGCCTCCAGGCACTCACACAGGACCTTCACCGCCTTCACTGGTTCTGATTTAAAGGAGAGGTAGAGCTGGGTGTCATCTGCATACTGATGAACACCCAGTCCAAACCCCCTGATGATCTCTCCCAGCGGCTTCATATAGATATTAAAAAGCATGGGGGAGAGGACAGAACCCTGAGGCACCCCACAAGTGAGAGCCCAGGGGTCTGAACACTCACCCCCCACCACCACTTTCTGGACACGGCCCAGGAGGAAGGAGCGGAACCACTGTATGACAGTGCCCCCAGCTCCCAGCCCCTCTAGACGGTCCAGAAGGATGTTATGGTCGATGGTGTCAAAGGCCGCTGAGAGATCCAGCAGAACTAGGAAACAGCTCTCACCTTTGTCCCTAGCCCGCCGGAGATCATCAACCAGCGCGACCAAGGCAGTTTCAGTCCCATGGTGAGGCCTGAATTTAAAAAAAAAGGGTGATATGTTGCAGTAGGGTGACACTCTCATTTAGACAAGGGCAGGGCAAATGTCAGAGTGGTTGTATCTACTTTTGCTCATTTAGAATTAAACAATAAGCTGCCTTTGAGAACATGCTGAGCCTAGGAGTTTGTTTTCAGTACCAGAAGTGGGTGGAACCAGGGGTGGCTTAGCTGAACGCTTTCCATCCCCGTTTTCTGGCAGGTGGCAGCATGTCTATCTCCCTCTAGATTAGGTGTCAGTAACCTTTTTCAGCCATGGGCCGGTCCACCGTCCCTCAGACCATGTGGTGGGCCGGACTATATTTTGGAAAAAAATATGAATGAATTCCTATGCCTCACAAATAACCCAGAGATGCATTTTAAATAAAAGCACACATTCTACTCATGTAAAAACACCAGGCAGGCCCCACAAATAACCCAGAGATGCATTTTAATTAAAAGGACACATTCTACTCATGTAAAAACACGCTGATTCCCAGACCGTCCGGGGGCCGGATTTAGAAGGCGATTGGGCCACATCTGGCCTCCAGGCCTTAGGTTGCCTACCCCTGCTCTAGATAGAGCATAATGGAAGCTTTATTCTGGCTTCTAGACATGACTGATGAGAAGAATTACTCCTAGTAGGAAGAAGGGACTAAGGAGACTCAACTTCCTGAATGGTAGGCAGAGGAGTGTATTGGCCTGCTCTTTTCTATGCATCAGTCTGATGACAGTATTGAGACAGAAGAATTAAGTTACAAAAATGAAGTAAGAAACAAAAAAGATTCCACATTCCAGTGTTTTGACTCTTTGAAGACAGCCCTAGCATGTGAGTTTATTGGCTTCACATTCCTGCCAAAACAATCTCAAGAAAGACCAGCAATGCAGAAAATCATTTTCTGTGGTTGGTATTGGACTTTGAGAATAGGAAAAAAGGGCTGCTTCATAAGTTTGCATTCCCTGCCTCCTCCAAGGAAGTCACTGCCATGTAGTTTCAAGAAAACGCAGAATTCAGAGCAAAGAAGAATCTGTCCATTTCAATTTCTCATTTTTCCAATCTTAAATTCAGTTCTCCACATTCCTGCAGCATGAAAATTGATCAGCTACGTACTGTAGTGCAATTTTCTCTTTTAAGATACACAATTTTGTATGTCGTTTTAACCTATGCACACTTCTTTTGCAAGCATATCTCTTTACTATAATGCCTTTTTGTATGCTATATTTGCAAATGTGTGCATACTTCCCCCTGAAACATACATTATTTTGTATTGGTTCTTGTATTGGTCTGGGAAGTGTAAACTAGGTAGTTTCTCATTAAAATGCAAAGGAACTTTGATTTCTCTCCCATCTTTAATTGTTTTTTATAATTGCTTTCATAAACTGACATAGGGCAAACGCAGCTCCTTAGCACAGATAGCTGCAGTGATTCATTTGTGATCCGTTATCATGCACGATCAGGGCTTTTCCATTTTATTTGTCAGGTTGTGTTCTTTTCATACATATATTGTTTCGTTTCAGGGTGGAGCTTTGGAGTTGTACCTCAAGGTAATTGACTGGTAAGATATTTGCTTTTTCTCCAAAATGCTCTGTCCTGGCTATCTTGAGGACATGAGGAAAGGACGGGAGGCAGTTTGCTTCTTTAATAAGCAGGCTCCTCTACAATTGTAGAACTGCTGTGGTTCAGCTAATGTCATGTCGTGCCACGTCATGTGAACTTGCTTGGGTTGATGTGGCATTTCTTAATTGCATTGCATCATTTGAGTGTGACGTGCATTTGCATCTTCCCAGTTGCTCCTTGTATTAAAGCCGATGCCTTGCATTTGCATGCTGAATATCTCCCCCATCTTGCCACAAAACGATATTTGCTCAGGAGCACCAATATTTCTGATATTTATTTTAAAAACTAAGCAGAAGTAAAGCTCTTAAAAGAAATAAAAAGCACTACTTCTTTGTTGTTGCTATTTTAAAAATGGAGTATGTCACACGGGAGTCCTTGCTGGGAATCTTCCCTGCTTCCCTCTGCTAATGCTGTCCCTGCTTCCTTGAAGGTGGCTGGTCTGCTTCCCAAGAAGTCCTCCAATGTGTAATGATGTATGTGGTTGTATTTTAGTTTACATTATGGTGGTGTTTGGGTGAATTTGCGCGAGAAGATAAAAATAAATAAAGCCCCACTTTTGTACCTCACAGTTAATGGCTTTATTATAAAGTTCATAAGACTTGCTTCTACCCACACTATATGTAGCTTTCTTAGCTGAAGCAGGGAGAAGTGCAGACCTGTGTCTGTACAAGTACACAATGGCTGTCAATACATCTGGTTTAGTACAGACATAAAGATTGAAAACCTTACAATGAGTGCACATGGGGCTGAGTGAGTGAGTGGGATCACATCTGCTGGCCTCGTTTCTGTGTAACTTATAGAGCACAGCTGGATTTTATATTTTATATTTTTTAAAAATGGGGCATCAACCATTATGTACTCCCTTCTTCCCGGACAGCAGCTCTACAAAGCACCTAATAGAACTTCATTTGAATGTCTGTGAATTCCTCTCACATCTTCCCTTCAGTGACTAAGCACAGACTTCATCCATGATTCAGCCAACCTTCTTCTCCCTCCTCCCTCCTCCCTCCTCTTGCCCACTGCCATTTTGTTTACCACAAAGCCTAATGAAGAGTTCTGGAGGACCTGAAAGCTTGCACAGTATTTTGTAACAAACATGATTTATTGACCCACTAAAATTATTCCCATAATCTGGACTTTGGAATTGTATTTTAAATTGTGTATATCTATGTAATATTCTGCCCAATTTATCTTTT
The DNA here is from genome assembly GCF_964234715.1 of Podarcis melisellensis. Lineage (NCBI taxonomy): Eukaryota > Metazoa > Chordata > Lepidosauria > Squamata > Lacertidae > Podarcis > Podarcis melisellensis. Next base: position 43,466,342 of record NC_138528.1, read on the forward strand.
CATCTTTTTTAAATGAATTAAACACTTCAGGCCTACAAATAATATGTGAAAAGTAGGCAGAGTTCCCATTTAAAGGTTATATTTATACCTGATGTGTGAAAAGAGGAGGCCACCAAGGCAACATAGCAATTCCATATAAATAATAACATGCCTTGAATGGGAATCTTGTTTTTCTGGTTCAGAATTTGACTGATGAGTCTTAGTTGTTGATAGAAGCTTGTGTAATTGCAGCTACTGTAAAAATGACCTGTCATCTGCTCCACAGTGACATGGCTCTGTAACTCTGTTTCAGTCCACAGAATCTTGATGTGCGTTTGGGATATGAGCTTTGTGCTGATGAGCAGGACTTCCTTCGCAAAAGGAAGAAGATTGTTGCTGATGCCTTGAATAAGCTTGTTAATATGAGACGAGGACTGTTTGAGGACGAGGTGCGTCTTAGCATCCCATGATCTGTTTGGAAGATATCTGTTGACTCACATGTTTCGGATTGTTGTTTGCATGGATTTATATTTGACATAGGACTACCTGTGAAGTGTGAAGGTTCATGTACTGTAAGGGAGGTCCTGAAAACTACAATTCTGATGTCACGCAAACTTCGTGTCTTGTGTGAATTCCCATTAACTGTCTACTTCGCAACTTAAATAAATCCATAAATTCAGTGGGGGCCCTGTTCCATAACCTCTGCACTCGTATAGGATAGCACAGTTTTGCACATGCAAAGTGAGAGCCAAAATGAGAGATTTGAGACTGAATCCCACCTTAGCTGTGACCAGCCTTGTTCTTGGCCAATGTTCCACATTCCATGCTCTATAAAGTCAGGATTTGCCTCACAGGACAAATGAGATTAAGAGAGCAGGACATTCTATAACTTATTCTAGGGATCAATCAAAATAACCTTTAATTCACAGATCACTACCTTACTGTATTTCATTGTTTTCCAAGCAGTATTTTGTTCTGTATGGATCTTGGAAAGCCAAGATTTTGAAATTCTAATCTAATTATCAGTCACATTAAGCAGAGTCTTATAATGCAATCTTTCGGGTTTCTAAGGTCATCACTTATATTTTTGGTGATGCCATTGCTTATATATTTTTAACAGGTCCCCGTGATAGCTGTTATGGCAACAGGAGGCGGACTTAGAGCCATGTCAGGATTCTATGGTCATCTCCTAGCACTCCAGAAACTCAACCTTTTGGATTGCATTTCATATATCACCACTGCTTCTGGGTCAACATGGTAAGGAGTTAGGAAAGTGTGTCACATTTAATTAGAATCCCAGCTGTACTGGGCACAATCCATTTAACATTCTACAAGCTGAAGGTCAGTGGAACAAATATACACCTCAGTGGGATTTTCCATTAGTGTATTTTGGTTCACACTCCAATAAAATTTTGCGATGTGGGCCAATAGATACAAAATTAAGGAACCTGAGTTTCAATTCTGCTTCAGCCATAGTGGCACCTACAGCTGAGGGAGAGCCGGTGGGCGAACAGTTTCGGCAGTGGGAAGCCTGCATGTGCCAAAGCCACAGCATCTCTCACAGACATTGAGTTCCACACAGCATTATGTCACCCCACTCGGAGGTGACACCCGGGGTGGACCACACCCACCGCACCCACCTTGCAACGCCTCTGGGGTAAGGTGAGGTGCCCCTTTGCTGGACTTCATTAGCCTCTGCCACTATGGAAGTCCCCATGGCTTCCACCCCAGGGTGGTAGGAAGTTCCTGTTAGTGCCAGTGCCCTGAAATGAAGACATTTTGAGGCCGCAGGAAAATAATAATAATAATAATAATAATAATAATAATAATAATAATAATAATAATATCTTTATTGTCATTGCCCCCTTTCGGGGACAACGAAATTACTTGGCTGCTCCATCCACCCAGGGAGGGCACTCCACACAAAATCGAAACAACTATAAAAACACTAATTAAAACAATACAGTATAATACAGCAAGGAAGATTAGATGACTTTCAAAGTCCAGGCTTCCCATTCAGGGCCGAGATTGCTCTGGAGAAGAAGCTGTTCTTAAGACGGCTCCCTGTCAGGAGGGAAAAAGCTGGGGTATACCGTATTTGATCTGAATGTAAGCAGCACCCGAATATAAGCCACACCTTTACAATTGGAGCGGGGGGAAGAAAAAATTCCCAAATATAAGCCACTCCATTCCTTGCTGCTCCTGGCTGCATACTGGGGGGGGGGGGAGGAGCTGTGCTCCGTTGCCAGCAGCCTTCCCCCTCTCTCCCTTCCCGGCCTTGGGGGGAGAGGATGCGCGGGGCAGGAGGCGCTTTGCCACGCTCCTGGTGCTGTTTGCTCAGGCTGCATACAGTAAGGTCGTGAATATAAGCTACACTTTAACTTTTCACGGTCCGAATTTGGGGGCAAAGTAAGGCCAATACGGTAAATAAAATCATCATCATCATCATCCTTGTTCTGTAAATGCTGTTTTTTCTCCTTCCTATCTTAGGACTATGACAGACTTGTACAGAAATACTGATTGGTCACATGAAAATTTGGAAGAAGCTATCAAAGTAGCTAAAAGCAGCATGTTGAAGAGCAAAATAGATATTATTTCCATCGATCGATTGAAGTATTATCACAAGGAGCTGGTTGAGAGGGTTAAAAGGGGGCACCTCCAATCTTTTACAGCTCTCTGGGCCCTTGTTCAGGAAGCTTTCTTACATGATAAAGTATGTATATTAAATGTTTTGTTATTCCTAAACTAGGGGCTTTGATGGATCTCTGTAGTCACAAGGGCTTACCTGTTGACAAATCCCTGCACATGGAGGCAGTTTTTCCCCAGTCAAAGAAAACCATGAAAGGCTCTCACACAATTTTGGTTACACTGTTTGCATGAGTCATCTTTTCCCCTTTGACAATATTTAAGGTTTTGCAAGTGCTATTAACTTTGCACACCACAGAGCACTCCCTGAGTAGTGGTTTGAGCACTTTAATAATTTTTACCCAAGTATAAAATGTTCAGATAAAAAAGAGCATTGAAAGCAGCATTTGAAAGGTAGTGTTTATATTTATGCTAACTTAATCAGCATGGGATTGAACCACAGATAAACTCAGAAGTAGGCGTCATTAAGTTCAATGGGACTTACTCCCAGTAAATGTGAGGATTGCTGCCTCCCATCATATCTTAAGAACTGTGCACAAGGAAAACCATTCTGAAACTAGTAAGATCCCCTTCCCCTAAAACATTTCTACAAGAAAAGAACAGAGTGAAACTGATAGAAAGATTGGCGGACTGGGGGTTGATTGTTTCTCTATTCATCTTAAACATGAAAATCATGTTCTTGGTTGGAGTGGGGAGGGAAATTTTAAGCCAAGCCAATTCCCATGCTAAACTCATCTGCTAAAGGCTAGCACCAAACAAGGACCATCTAATTGTTGTGAAATGCCCTTGGCTCGGTTTTTGTTGAACCTGCAAGAGGCCAAGACTTACATAACGACAACTAAGCATCTGTACTGTCGTGTGCTGTGAAGTAAATGTGGACAGAAAGTTGTATTCCTTGGGGCATTTGAGCTTTCCCTATCTTATCAGTGAAGAAGTGGTGGTGACGTGTGTGTGTGTGTGTGTGTGTGTGTGTGTGTGTAGAAGACCTATAGTTCAGGGGTAGATCACATTATTTCCATGCAGTAACTGCTATACTCAGTCTTTGGCCTAGCCAGTGAAAGGTGATAGTTAGGTGATTGGAAAATCCCTGGAGAGCTGCTGCAAGTTTGGATAGAGAATACCAGGACCAATGGTATGACTCCATAGAAGACAGATTCATATATGATAGGAAGGGAATGGGCACACCTGCTATTTCTAGATCAGATTTTTCTTTTTGGGGGGCAGTGGGAAGCTCATTTTCCTATTCCAGCATTAACCTTTCACTCAGAAAAAATGGCCAAACAATAGGCAAGGGATCCAGTAGAGGTGTTGCTGTGAGATTTAAGAACTATCTAGACCTATTCATACCCCGTCCATCTGGCTGGGTTTCCCCTGCCACTCAGGGCAGCTTACAGCATATATACTTGCAGAGAGTAAAGTCAGTATTAGATTGCAGGGGGTGGGGTGGGGTGGGGCGGGAATCAATATGGTTTCATAATTATCCCTTTGATACTGGATGCTCATGAGATATTGGCTTCAATGTTGTTTTTTTCATTTACTTTGATATTAGTTTAATGACAGTAAACTCTCAGAACAGCGCCAGGCTTTGGATCAAGGCCAGAACCCTTTGCCTATCTACACAGCTGTAAATGTCAAAGACAAAGTCAGCACCTTTGATTTCAGAGGTAGGTGTTGCCATGCTAACCTCAGTGTTGTTGAATGGAATCCTTGATGCTGCTGCTGAAAGCTTTGAGCATTTAAAGACAGAGAGAAATATCATTTGGCTTTGCAGTTGAGTTGCTTCTATTTTGTAGGGGAATCCATTTCTTAGAGTAGACATGCAGAAGGTCAAATTAAACAAGAGTCTCCTTAATTTGTACGTGGGAGTTTGGATTGCATTTTTCTTTCAGTTTAAAGCTTACAGTCATATCAAACGGGTATTTAGAGTCCTAATGTGAATAATATTTATACAGGGTCAGATTTAAGATGCTGGTTTTGACCTTTAAAGCCCTACAAGGCCTATGACCCTCTTACCTACGGGACCGCCTCTCCTGGTATGCCCCGCAGAGGACCTTAAGGTCCATAAATAGCAACACCGTAGAGGTCCTGGGCCCTAAGGAAGTTAGATTAGCTTCAACCAGAGCCAGGGCCTTCTCAACACTGGCTCCGGCCTGGTGGAACTCTCTGCCTCATGAGACCAGGGCCCTGCAGGATCTGATTTCTTTCTGCAGGGCCTGTAAGACAGAGTTGTTCCATCTGGCCTTTGGCTTAGAACCAGTTTGATTTCCTCCCCCTCTTTCTTTTTCCTTTCTCCTCCTGTGAAGAGGCTGCATCCTAATGTTTTAATGTTGTATTTTAATCTTTTTTAAATTGTATTTTAATCAACTTGTTTTTATTATTGGTTGTTAGCCGCCCTGAGCCCAGTCTTGGCTGGGGAGGGCGGGGTATAAATAAATTTATTATTATTATTATTATTATTATTATTATTATTATTATTATTATTATTCTCTTCGTATTTGTTTCTAGGAGATTTATTTTCAATGGCTTTAACCCTGATTTGGAATAATCTGCTTTCTTTCCCTGAAAACCTGAGCCTGTTTCCATGTTAACTGCTTTAAAAAATTGTAATGAAAACCAATGGTTCAAAATTTCAAATGGTGATATGTGAAATAAGAAGAAATTACCGGGTACCCCATGTTGACTTTTTTGTAGGTGGCGTTTTCTGTACCCATAGTCCAGATATTGCATAAAATTGTCAGTGTTTTGTCATCCAAATTCTTGCTTGAATGAGCTTAGGTGATTCCTTTGCACACCTTTTCTTGCTCTCTGCTAGTTGGCCTTTTGTTCTTTAAGTACAGAGCAGGGCAAATTATTCTATTTTTAATTTAGACCATCATTTACTACCCTAGTCAGGCTTTACATCAAGATACAAAAATGGGACTCAATGGTTTGCTGTCTGATGATGTTAGTTCTTCCACCAAGAATGTCCACTGAGGATGTTTGCTTACTTCTTTTCTGCTTTTTTATGTTAGTGACCTAGCTATAAAGTTTAGAGGCATTTAACCTTCTGTACACCATTTTGTTTGCAGAATGGGTGGACTTCTCTCCTTATGAAGTAGGGTTCCAGAAATATGGTGTCAACATCCGTGCAGAAGATTTTGATAGTGAATTCTTCATGGGAAAGCTAGTGAAGAAGATCCCAGAATCCCGGATTTGTTATCTGGAAGGTGATCTGTTTACTCATAAGCTAAACTAGAAAACCTATCAGCCTTTTGGCATCCTTGCACGTCTCCTTTCTTCAATGTTATCAGTGCTTCATGACAACCAAATGATGCCAGTGTACAAGCATATCTCTCATATTATTTTTAATAATGTTATACCTCATTGTTGACATATGATGTAGCTTATACAAGATTTTATCTCTGTGTAAAGAACAAACTCAGTTTCCCAAGACACCACTCTCCGATAATTGAGTGTGTCATGGTGTGATTATGCTCTTACTGCATTCCTTCCAGCTGTTGTTTAAATGTATTGTTAGCAGTGCTAATTGATGTTGTCAGAGCTGCCTCCAGGTCCCAGCTCACAGAGGACCAACGCTAGCCGGTAGTAATGTACAAAAGTCTTTATTGAGGTTCAGTTTCCATTTACAAGCCGCAGCGTGCAGCTCTACGTCTAGAAGCTAGATCGGCGAAGCTCCGTCTAAGTCTCCACCCCCTGTACACCAATTTAAGACTCTAGCCTTACTCCACCTCTTCCGTTGTTCTTTCCTCCTCTGGGTCCTTCTGCCCCCCGGGGTCTCCTCCTTCCTGGACTCTTCTGACGCTGACCCCCCTGACTCCTGTCCCTCCTTTCGGCGGGCTTTAGGACCTGGCTCCCTATCCGGGCTACCCACTGTGCCGCTCGCCTGTACATTTGAACTTGGCGCGCGCGCCCAGCTTCCAACCTTCCTCTTGACCGTTTCCTCGCTCTCCGATGGAGGCGTGGCCAATCCTGACTCATCTCCTCCCGCTGGCGGTGAGCAGCCTGATCCCGATACCTGGGACTCCTCCCCCCTACTGCTCTTTGGTGGGGAAGCTGGTCCCGATTTCCAGCTGCTGCTCTCTGAGTCCCCTCTGGCCCCTTCTTCCTGGGGTGTCCCCCTTGCTCTGACCCTGGGAGCCCCTTTCTGTGAGTCTTCCGATTCGCTGGAAAGACTCAGAGACCTCGGACCACTGTCATCGCTTACGTTTCCTTCGGATTCCTCCCCCTCGCTCTCCGTTTCCTCCCTTTCCTGTGCCTCTGCTCCTGAGCCCCTGACAGATGCAAATAATGTATGGAAGAAAGAACAACCAATTCCTTTCAGGCTTTCATTGCAAACCAAAAATGCACAAATTACTTTCAAGAGCAGCAGACTGACAAAATGGTTGAAAAAGTAATAATCTGAATCTCCTTCCTGTGTTTCAGTGATATAGCAGCATTTGGCCTCTCTTGTGGTAGTGTGACTAATAACTTGGTGCTAAAGCAAATAATTTGCTTGTTCATTGAGCATATAGACACTGATTCTCCTGATTCTGGTGGTTAACGTGGGCTAGTACAATGATTTTTCTCTGTGTTTGGACTTACAGGTATCTGGACTAACATTTTCTGTGTGAATCTTATGGATGGGCTGTATACTGCTTCAACGACAGAAGAATTTTGGGATCGATGGGTCAAAGACCTGGCCAAGAGTAAGAGCTTCAGTACTGACCTCTTTATTCTTGCTTGCACAGTTGTGGGCTGCATGCAGCTCCCCCAACGTGCTTATTCCCTTCTCAAATTTGTCACATATATAATTAACTTAATGTTAAAATTAATGTTTAAAAATGTTTTTGACTGCTTCTATGGGCCACCCTCTGTGATGCCACAAGCCAGGTTGGTTCATAGGACAGAGGACACAAAACTTTGAAGTCTCGATTTGGCAGTCTTGCATCACATCCCAATTCCTCAATTCCTGCCCCTTCCCTTCCAGGGCAAACCCAGTAGCATCCAGGAGCCGTGTTGACCATGGCTTCCATTCAACATAGCTCAAAGGCTAAGGTTCTGTCAGCACAAGGATCATCTGCTAGCTTCTGCTAGCACAGCAATTTACAGTGGTACCTCGGGTTACATACGCTTCAGGTTTCACACTCCGCTAACCCAGAAATAGTGCTTCAGGTTAAGAACGTTACTTCAGGATAAGAACAGAAATCGGGCTACGGCAGCGCAGAGGCAGCAGGAGGCCCCATTAGCTAAAGTGGTGCTTCAGGTTAAGAACAGTTTCAGATTAAGAACAGACCTCCGGAATGAATAAAGTACTTAACCCGAGGTACCACTGTAATTGAATAAGGCTCTGCGAGTTTGAAGAGAAAACCATGAAACTGAGAACGGGGGTTATAGTGTAGCCTTGCTGGTAGGAACCCTGAACAGGAGTACCCCTATTAGGGGGGATGAGGATACACTGCAACTTTTGGTTGTGAATCCCACTTACAAGCTTCAGTGATTGGCTTTTGTTTTCATTTTCCAAGAGTGTGCCAGTTGGATGATGCTTTTATCAATGGAACATGGTTGTGTGAAAAAAATACCTGAAGAACCTTGAAGTGTTATGTTCTGGAAAGGGAAGGGAAAGCTTCCAGAAATTAACTTCCTCAATATTTTATTTCAGGTGAAGAACATGAAGGATATTTCACGATCTATAAGCCTCCAACTTGTGGGCCTGAAAAACTTGGTGAAATCTTTAATGATATTCTAACTGATCGTCCTTTAAAAGGGGAAACTCACAACTTCCTACAAAGTCTTGACTTTCATAAAGACTATTTGCAACAGAAAGAATTTATTGAATGGCGAGGTAACTAATAACTACGGTTCCTTAAAAGGTTTTGGCGCTTTAGAACTAGCTCAATTTTCTACAGCCAGCATAAATTTCATCAAGACCCTCAGCAATTTTCAACTGGTCCATGAGTTTGGGAAACAAAGTCCTACGTAATTTCCATTTTATAGCAAGGGGAGTGCTCTTCTGCAACTCCTGCTCAGTTTGCTGGGTTTACCCAGTAGAAGCAAGGTGAATTATTATGAAAAGACAATGCAACTCTTACCAGTGATGGCTGTTAATACCTGCTACCATGTTACTTTCACATAATCATCTTTCTCATGGTCGTGCTGATAAGAAACCTTAAACCTTGTTTTTCCCCAGATACTGTGTTGGATGCTTCTCCTAACAAGCTGACACCAGGGGATAAATCACTGTGCTTAATAGATATAGGCTTTTTTGTTAACACCAGTATTCCACCACTCCTTAAGCCAGAGAGGAATGTGGATGTCATCATCATTGTGAATTATGACATTAGTTCACCCTTCAAGGTAAGAAGGAATGAATTCTATATGGCTTTTCCATCCCAATGTCTGTAGCAAGGTGGCATCCCAGGAAGCTTTGAGACAGTTGTGGAGAGGAACAATAGTTCAGCAGGTTCCATCCTTGGCGTTTCTGGTTAAGGATCAGGTTAAACCACAGAACCTAGGACTTGCCGATCAGAAGTTCGGCGGTTCAATTCCCTGTGACGGGGTGAGCTCCCATTGCTTGGTCCCTGCTCCTGCCAACCTAGCAGTTTCAAAGCATGTCAAAGTGTAAGTAGATAAATAGGGTTCGCCAGAAGCAGCTTAGTCATGGTGGCCACATGACTCGGAAGCTATCTGCAGACAAACGCCAGCTCCCTCGGCCAATAAAGCGAGATGAGCGCCGCAACCCCAGAGTCGGTCATGACTGGACCTCATGGTCAGGGGTCCCTTTACCTTTACCTAAAGGGGTAATGGGAACCCCAGAGAGCTGTTGTCAGTCAGAGTATTAGGCAGGGTAGACAAATGATTGGATCTACTTTAAAGCAATTTCAGTGCTTATAAGGGAAGCTGCCATGCTGGCTCTGGATGTGAGTATCCCACATGAAAACTGGGTTTGGGGGGCTTGCTGAAGGAAACATGACACCTAAGAGAGGTGGAAGTGGATTTAATGAGAGTCATAAAATCAGCTTTTGGAACATGATGCAGGTATGTATGTAAGCGGTTTATAAGGACAAGTTAGTGGAGTCCCTTCCTTGCTAATGCAGGGAGTTATAGTGGTGTGGGTTTGGTATACTCACCCCATCTCTGAATCCACCTTGCTATTCAAGAATCAAGTGCCACAGTGGCAGTGCCTTTCCCACTGGCTATGAAAATAATTGTGTGGTCCCTTGTAAAAAGTCACCAGGCTGGGATTTAAAAGGTTGTTGTTATTGGGTGTTCTTTCTCTCATTAACAAAATAATACACACACATAGAGCCTATTGGACACATTTGGTGGTGGTAATAATAATAATAATAATAATAATAATAATAATAATAATATTTGTACCCCACCCATCTGGCTGGTTTTCCCCAGGGACTCTGGGTGGCTTCCAACAGAACACTAAAAACTGAATAAAACTTCAAACATTAAAAACTTCTTTTCACTTTTAATTTTAAATTTATGAGATGGGTGGGATATAAATAAAGTAATCATAATAATATCATTTTTCTATAACAATTGCTGTCAAAGCATCTTTGAGAATAGAACAGTAGCCTGTATTTTGTATCACAGGTACAGTATGTGTTTTGTATTCACACCCCACATTTCAGCCCACTCTAGGTGGCCAGTCATGGGTTAATTCAGTGTGCCGAACTATTGACTTAAATTCTGATAAACAGAAAGTGTTGATTTGTGTCTTCTCCAGCAAATACGTTTGACAGCCAAATACTGTGAAGAGCAAAGTATTCCTTTTCCAAAAGTTGACCTAACCGAAGAGGACTGGAAGAATCCCAGAGAGTGCTATGTGTTCTCAGATGAAGATAACCCACAAGTGCCAATTCTGATTTATTTCCCTCTAGTATGTGCCTCCTTCAAGGAGTACAAGGCACCAGGTAAATTCAGCGTCCATTGCCCAATGCGTTTTTAATAGCAATCTCTGGTCTGAACTTCTCAGTCATTTTCCTCCCATTTAATTTTTTTGTTTAATCCATTTGATGCTTCTATCACTAGGAACCCTCGCTGGTGCCTGCCATTCCCCCCCCCCCCCGTCTTGAAATGTTGGTGCATGTTGACATAGCATCACTTGGAGGGAGTTCTGGGGAAAACTGGCACCCACCAGGATTTTTTTCCATACACCCACTTTCCCCTGCCAGCAACACAGAGAGGAAAGAGAGATGTTTGCTGATTTATACACCCACCCACTCACTGAACACAGGTCTCTGAAATAACTAAAAACCTGTCCCCACCCCATCCCATCCAGATGAGAGGTGGAAGGGGAGTGTGTACACCCTGGGTGAGAAGTAGGAATGGCTTGATTTTTTTTGTATCTTGCTGTGTAGTAAATTGGCATTCCCAATACATATCTGACATTATTTATATGCATCTTGCTATGTTCTGTGCAAACATGTCCCAGAACTGGGAGCAGTGGTGGCATTTATTTAGTTGGGTTGTGGAATAGCTGAAAGGGTGGGGAAGAGACAAACTTTGACCCCTGAGTTTTCCAATAGGTTTTGTGGCAGGAGGTTTATTACAGAAGTGCTAGGCCAGCTATTGTTTACACATAATAGACTCCGGCTGTGTCTTCCAACTTTCCCAAGCAGCTAAATAACACAAGAAGCAAGTAAGCAATCTATTTTTAAATAGCCATAATTTGGAATTTGTGTGTAGTGAATCCATCACTCCAAATTGTAAATGTGGGAATGGGTTGGACCTAACATAAGATTCCACTTTCCTTCCAATAAAAGGCCAATGAGAGTATATGGAAAGAATGCCGGAGCCAAGATTTGCAGTCTTCCACCTTGGCCCCAAACTGTTAATTGGAGACAAGCAAACATGAATCCCAGACAGTAACACATTTCTGAGCTACAGGCTCACATGGCAGCTGTAAAACTGTACAAGCAGGAGGCTTGCCAATAGCAAAATATAGTAGGGCTTCATACTGCATAAGATTGGACGAAATTCAAAAAGGGAGGGAATGCTCTGCAATTATCTCCAAAGCTTGCCCCAGCCATGGTGAGATTCTATAGGTGCCATTTCCAAAATTGTTTGCAGAAACCACACACTATTTATCATAGGCGCCGACTCCATGGGGCCTGAGGGGGCCCGAGCCCCCTCAAAAATTTGTTTGGGGGGGCTCCGCCCCCCCAATAATTTAAGAAAATTGTTAACGTAAATTTCGCTCTGTGCGTGTTATTGAGCGAATGTGTGGTCCCTGGAGCTGACTTGCCGGAGCGCAGGGGCAAAAATAGGCAAAAATAAGATCGGGCAGTCGGGCGGAGGGAAGGCAGAAGCTTTCCTCAGGGTCTTACTGCCCACCTGCTTCTGTTGCTGCGTTTGCTCAAACTCAACAAAGAGCAGGGAATCCCCTGCCCTCCTGGCAAGCAGAGGGTTAAGGAAAGGATCGAGTCCTTCCTTCTAATTCTTTCCTAGTCACACTGCGTGCAGGCTCCAGGTGGGAGAGAGAGAGAGAGAGGGCTGGCTTGGGGGGGGGGACTTTTGCCTTCCTTTCCTCCCCCCACCCCGTTAAACTCCTCGCCTGCATTCTTAGCCAGCTGCTTCTCCGCACACCCCTCTTGTGCTTCTTGTCCCTTCTGTGTTTTTCCTTCCCTCCCCATTTAAAACGTGGTGACAAAGCACGGATCCACATGGATCCTCAGGATTTTTGCATTGGGCCACCCCAAATTCACCATCAGATCACATTACATGTCCATGGCTACAGTCTGTACCAAAAAAATCACGCACCCACTGTTGCCTGGGGCTGCAATGGTGCAAAAACGTGGTTACAAAGCATGGATCCACAGGATCTTTGCACTGGGTCACCCCAAATTCACCATCAGATAACATAGCATGTCCATGGCTACAGCCTGCACCAAAAAAATCACGCACCCACTGTTGCCTAGGGTCACAGTGGTGCAAAAACGTGGTTACAAAGCACGGATCCACATGGATCCTCAGGATTTTTGCATTGGGTCACCCCAAATTCACCATCAGATCACATAGCATGTCCATGGCTACATCTTGCACCAAAAACATCACGCACCCACTGTTGCCTAGGGTCACAGTGGTGCAAAAACGTGGTTACAAAGCACGGATCCACATGGATCCTCAGGATTTTTGCATTGGGTCACCCCAAATTCACCATCAGATCACATAGCATGTCCATGGCTACATCTTGCACCAAAAAAATCACGCACCCACTGTTGCCTAGGGTCACAGTGGTGCAAAAACGTGGTTACAAAGCACGGATCCACATGGATCCTCAGGATTTTTGCATTGGGTCACCCCAAATTCACCATCAGATCACATAGCATGTCCATGGCTACATCTTGCACCAAAAAAATCACGCACCCACTGTTGCCTAGGGTCACAGTGGTGCAAAAACGTGGTTACAAAGCATGGATCCACATGGATCCTCAGGATTTTTGCATTGGGCTACTCCAAACTCACTGTCAGATATTAAAAATCTTTATAAAATAGAGAATTAAATACATACAGAATGTTAAATTTTCAGTTTCGAAATATTAGTACTAGTTTAGTACTGTATTTCTATATTACAATAGTACTGTATTAGTTATTTTCAAATACTTAAATATTTTTAGGGTGTAAGACCCAATTAAAGCCCGTTATTTACATACAGTATTACAGTATTTACATACAGTATTAGGCATACTGTATTAACTTTATTAACTGTATTAAAGCATTAACTTTGAGATATTATTTTTATTTAATGAACCCTCAGCCTTATTCAAAGTAAGCTTAAATTAGCTATTTCACTTATTAATCAAAGTGCTATTACCGTGCGACAGCAATATTTTATGTTTTATTCTTTTAATGATAGTTTAGGATTTATTTAAATATCATTTCAGTCTTTTCAGAGCTATATATTCACTGCTCTGTAATAGTCTATAAGCATAATTGTTACTGTAAATTAAATTAGCTTTTTACGAAAATACCGTGCGTGTTTATGTTTTGTTTCTTTTTTCATAGCCAAAAAGTGTTTCAGGCTTGTCGAGTTTCCCGGAGTGTGGAGTTATAGAGAGTCGAGTTTTCGGGGTTCTAATGTTGATCATATGACTCTAAAATACTTTTAAAAAACTTTAAAACTCACTAATTTTCATCTAAAATTTAGAAAACTTCCCGGGGCAGGACCCCGGTATGGGCCCCCCCAATATTTTTTATAAGTCGGCGCCCCTGCTATTTATTCACTATGGACATTTTCACCCTTTTCAGAGGCCTGGGAAAAGAATGCCCCTGGCTTATACCTCTGCCCCTATGGCTGGGGTGGGGAGTTGATTCAGTGTGCTCCTAAAGGCCAATTTATGTAATCTGCATTTTCTGAAACAATATGCGAACCCAAACACAGTCATCCTTCAAAATTCCATTCTCTGAATTTTGCACAGCAGTTCCCCAGCCAAGTAGTATGTACAAAAATGGATGTGCTAGGGTAAAGTGTGCAAATGAATGCATGCTTGGAAGAGCACACAGATGCAAACAACAACAACAAAAGAATTTGCAAAGATGCATTGTTGCTATCACAGGAGAAACTTTTCTTGGGACTTTTAGCTGGTTGAATGAAAGTTTCAAGGGGATGCTGCTTGGATTTGCAGAAATGAGTATTGGAAAAATACCCTAAAAGTGCAATGTTGTCTTGCCCCCCAAAAAAGAAAACCCTATAGTACTTTTGGGATTTCTTACTGCTCAGCAAATTGGGTCGTGCATAACAAGGAGAGCATGGAATAGGTAGAGTAATGTGGAATCGTTTTGTTGCTGTTGGTTGTTTCCAGTTTAGCAAACGTTGACACTTCCAACCAAAATGCAGTACAGAACTCTGAATGAAGTAAGGTTTGCTTACCAGTGGTGTTATTTTGTTTGTTTCTTTCTTTCAGGAGTGAAACGCACTCCTTCTGAAATGAGTGGATGTGAAGTAAACTTGGGTAAAGACTCGCCTTACAAAACAATCCATTTAACCTACAGTGAGGAGGACTTCGACAGACTACTAAACCTGTGCACCTATAACATCCTCTGTAGCAAAGACCACATCCTCCAGGCCATCCAGCATGCTATACAGAAGAAGAAGAAAAATTGGTCTCAGGCTAGAAAGAAATTCTGTCACCCTGAGCAGGGCACCAATTAGCCCCCAACACTTACATTGTTGGAGGTTATGCTAAGGCAGTTTGCAGTTTGCAGTGAACACTAATGAGTGTAGTTCCCACCCTGCCTAGTTTGAACAGATGGCTTCTTTATTTATTAATATTCCTATTTTTTGAGCCATCCATGTTCAAGGTCACATACCTGGGTTGTAGCTTGTGAACAATGCGAGGAACATAGCAGGAAGAGCTTCAGGAGGTGATTCTGATGGGGCTGGACGACACTCAGTTAAAGTTACCAAGTCAGTAAGTAGCTGAGATTGTATTGCAAGGAGTGACATTGGTGATACGTTAATTTGAGAGGTCACAGGGATTTGTTTATAATACTTTGAATGGTGACCCTCTGCAACTCTAATGGAAATGAAGGAGATGTGTTGGACTTCAGTACCAATGGAAACTGTGAAGAGTGGAGCTTTCTTGCATCAATTCCACTATGAGCAATTACATCATACCATACAGATATTCTTGCTGTTCCTTTGCTGATCACTATTGTTCCGATTTCCTATTCTAAAGAGGGCTGATGCATTTCAGCTGTGAATAAAAATCACCATTGCTAAAATAATTTAGTATTATAACTTCAATGAAACCCATTATAATTATTTGCAATATTGCCTTGTTTGCTTGTATTGCCTCCGTGTTTAGTCAGATCTGCTAGTTAAATTCAACAAACTCAGTCCACAACATGACAGCTTTTGCTTGTATTTGATCCTTTTAAACCTGAATCTATAGCTAAATTTGCCACAATAGAAGTGATTCAGAAGGGAGTTAAGTATCCTCTGCAAACACTTAATTGGAGATTTATTGAGGGTAAGGTTACCAGATCGTTTTCAATGAATCTGGGGACACTTTTCAACTTCAGTGGATTTTGTATGGGGACTGATGTGTAAATCCGGGGACGTCTGGTATCCTTACTCTAGGGCTGGGAATAGCACCTACCTGATACGCTCAGAAAATGGGTCTGAGACATGCTGTGGTCAGCATTCACAGTGTTAGGCTAGATAGATGAACTGCTAATCTGACTCAATAAATAAATGTTGCTCTTTTGGTGCTTCAAGGCAGCTGATTCTACCAATGGTAGTATTTTTAAAAATAGATTGGCACTATAATATTGCTGTTTGGACTGGCAGAGATCAGCAAAGCCTCTATATGAATTGTGATGTCAGGTGCCCTGATTCCACATGCCTGGTTCTTTGGTGAGGCAACCTCTTACACACAAGCAGTGCACAGTTGGTGATTCTATCTTTGCATGCAAAACCTGCTGGGGGATGCAATGGCAAACAGTTATGTTGTATAATTAAAAAGGAAGCCTTCAACATGTTTGTTGTAAATTGAACATACCCTGTAAAAAGCTGGTTTCCATTGCTTATGAATGCTCTGGAAGATGTTACTATAAACCTGAGGGTAGGCATGTCAGAGCCTTAAATACTGTAGTGTCAGAAGAATTTTGTCTCCACAGAACATTAAGTATTAAAAACCAGATCTTCAGCTGGAGCAAATTATATCCACTCTTCAGAAATTATTTGGGGTAATATGATTTATACTGTTTCAGAATCTGGTTCAAAAGTATTTGCATCTCTCATAAAAGCAAGGCCACCCAGAAATGGTATATTTTCATCATCTTGTCAAGAAATTTGAAATATAAAGAATAGGGACTTGAGAGACAAAGTATGACCAATTTTGTTCTAAAGCAGTCAAGGTTAAACATTTTTGGTGTGTTTTAAATAAAGCATTGCCACATTTAATAAAGGCAAAATGAATAGAAGTACAGTAGATGTAGTGTATTAGGCAGGAACTCAGGATTTTTTATTTTTTATTTTTGCTTTAAGAGTATCTCAGGAAGAACAAAAAATATATGCAGTTACTATGTGGTGACTGTAACTTCATAATAAAACAGTTGCAACAGTAAATCTTCGTGTGGGGTCAGTTTTATTTAAAGAGGTACGGTATATGAAAAAATGTTTTCCATTAGTTTAAACTAGAGAAACATCAGTATAAAATTTGGTCTCCATTCTATGTATTATCTAAAACTTAGTTCTCTCTGGAAAACAGTTTCTAAACATTAAAATGAAGGAACGCAAACAGTTTCATCCTTTTCTCTTACTATAGTGCATTTTTATTGCACAATCCATTGATGGTGACAGCCTAATGCAAGGGGATGGGCCAGCAGTGGGGAGAGGCTCTTTGTAGTCGCAATACTTCCCTCTAAAAAAATAAGTATGCTGAGAGCAGCCAGTCTACAGTCACTTTTATGGCTTTTCAATCCATATGGTTTACAGTCTGAAATATATTGGTGCTGAATTATTGACAGTGGCACTGTTTTGTTGTTTTATTTACTTAGTGAAGGCAATAGGGTGTAGTCAAAAGAAGAACCCAGCACATCCACAGAACTGCAGCACTCGCTTCCATTTGCTGCTCTTATTTCTTGCTAAAAAGCTTTTTGAAGACATTCTTCTCTTTCTTTTTCTTCTGCTTTGTGACATCAATCTCTGGCTCTGTTCTCCTCGGGTTCTGCAGAGTGTCTAGGCTCTTGGTTACTTCAGTTTTTGGTTCAGCTTTGGCTCCTGAAAAACTAACCATTGTCAGCACCTGCCAAATCTCAGGAGGAAGCATATTTCACAACCAGGATGCAACTGCAGAGATGGCCTTATTATATATTGCTGGGGAACTACCCTTTATTAGGCAATGGTGCAACCAAAAAGGCCTCCTAATGGAAAAGGGAAATTCTTCTACCTGAGATCTTAAAAATCTCATGCTAGTCAGGATCTTTGTATTCTAACTGAGCCAATAGCCAGCTCTATGTTGCCTATAGAGACTGACTGTAGCTCTCCATGGTTTCAGACAAGGGATTTTTTTCTCAGCCTTAACTGACTATGCTAGGGACTGAACCTGGGCTCCTTACCAGTGCAAAAATACCACTGAGCTATTACCTTTCCCCATCACACTAAAAAGCTGTCATAATGCACTCCTGGAAGAATAACCACCCATCAATGTGACACCCTGCGCCAAATTCTATGTCTGATCTCCCTGGGTTGCCACTACTCAAGGAGCAGAAGCAGAATTTATAATGGTAAAAAAACTAAGGGGCTATCAGGCCTTATACTACAGCATCTGCTAAATCAACTTGGCTCCTATTCTGGTGATTTAGGAGTGGTTGTTTTGGAACTGACACAGCATTTTACAGAGCTGCTTTACTGAATGCCTTGCAGGCTCAGTTGGCGGGTGATTTGTCTGTGTTTGACATACATCCCCAATGTAGGAATTTAAGTTTTGGGGAAAAGCCAAATATATAATGAGAACAAGGAGTAATTTCACACAGAGGCGTGTAATTGGAGCAGATTCCTCAGTTCATTATTCCAACCCCCTATGAATTTGATATATTCCCTAACCAACCCTGTTTTTCCACTCGATTCCTCCTAATTTATAATCTCACATTTTAACCAACATTTCCCATGGACTATATCATTTTCTCAGTTGATACATTCCACACCTCCTCAGGGGTAAAACAGAGATGGAGGGTGGATGTGTGTTTAAATGTGTTAAATTGAAATTAACATATGCACAAAATGAGTGCAACCACCCCTTCAAGCTGATGTTTATGAATTGTATAATTGTATCTCAAGTTACCCAGAAAATTGCCCCCTTTTGCCTAACTGCAGTTAAACTTTACCTTGGACTCCTTGATCCAGAGTTCCTGTCTTTCCTCCATTAGGATAAGGCTGTGCTTTATGATAGCTTTGAGGGTGCTCTGATAGACTGGACATCAACAGTGTTACTGGATCAGACTCCACGGAGTGCACAGAAGAAGCATCTGAAATGAGTTATTAGCACATCTTTAATGGTCCTGTAGGATGCCGGTGGTGCTGTGGTCTAAACCACTGAGCCTAGGGCTTGCTGATTGGAAGGTCAGTGGTTCGAATCCCCGTGATGGGGTGAGCTCCCATTGCTCGGTCCCAGCTCCTGTCAACCTAGCAGTTTGAAAGCAAGTCAAAGTGCAAGTAGATAAATAGGTACCGCTCCGGCGGGAAAGTAAACAGCGTTTCCATGCACTGCTCTGGTTTCGCCAGAAGCAGCTTAGTCATGCTGGCCACATGACATGGAAAAACTGTGGGCAAATGTTGGCTCCCTCGGCCAGTAAAGTGAGATAAGCGCCGCAACCTCAGAGTTGTTTGTGACTGGACTTAACTGTCAGGGATCTTTTACCTTTAATGGTCCTGTGGCTGAGTAAAGCTACCATCAAAACTCTAGAAATATTTATAGATCACTATTGATTTATTCAAGTCACAAATAAGGACTTGAAAAAATCTGTTGACTTGGGACTGCTGGAAGGTTATCAAGCCTCTAGCACAGAGATTTCCAAACTTTTCATGTTGATGACACACTGCTTAGACATGCATCATTTCACAAGACAGTAACTCAGTTTTACTAGCAAACCAGAGGTTAAACTAACCCTTTTCCAGTACCGCAAGGAGCACGGGGAGCGTTCATGCAATACACTTATACACTGCAGATGACTCACAAATGTTGCGACACACAGTTTGGAAAGGTCTGCTCTAGCAGGCTACAGTATGCGTCTGATGAGCTCTGTTCACCAAAGTGGGTTATAAATTGGGGAGGCCTGACCTAGATAAAGTACAGTTCTCATCTCCTAATTGAATGAATCATTTATCCCACACCTCTATTACTCTCCACCACCTTCAATGTTTTCATAATGAAAGAAGATATGAGAACTGATAATAGATTAATAATAATGCTTTTTATTCTGTTTATGGAAGCCAGAGGAGGCCTGTATCTCAAATTTACGTATGACCCATGAAGAAAGCAATTAATCTGTGCACTTGACTGGTAAGAATTTTGCATATTGCTATGGTCAATGGCCAAAATATCATCAAAATACTAGATTAGTAAACTGAATTAGTAAACATATTCTATATGGCAGAAGAATATGGTGTATTTTTATATGTAAGCTGCCCTGAGTTCCTGACAGGGAAAAATATATAAACAAACAAACAAGCAAGCAAGCAAGCAAACAAACAAACATACAACAACAACAACATTACACAGCATGTTTTCATTTCTATATTATGTAATTTCCCCCTCTTAGGTGTATTTTTATATTTTTAATAAAAGAAAAAATGTTCCAGTATTACCAGAATCTTCAGAATCCTGAGCAAAGATTATACTAAAATCCTGTGTCAATTCTCCCGATTCCTGGGGATTTCCAACGGGCTTTTTTTCTTTTGCAACTTTGAAGGAAGGTGTTCTCCTGTCAACAAACAATATTAAACAGATATTAGCTTTCCTTGGCTGAAAACTTAGATAACAAATACCAGTTTAAATTAGTTACAGTATATCACACCCTTAACTGTAAATATATTAAGGGCAAGAAACAAAACAAAGAACCATCAATCATTTTGTCACAAGTCCTGTGGAGGTGTCATGCAGGGGATGGCCTGATCCAGAGAAAGAATGGGCAGAGATTTCAGTGAGGTATTTTGCAGAAGTAAGTGCTGGTTTTAAGACACTGGCATTCCTGATCCTAATAATTTCCACCAGCATGATTTCCAGCAACATGCCTGTCCATGCTTACATTTTGCCCAGCATTTTCTAGGCACAGGCCTGCGCTTTAAAGTGCTGTCTGTTTTGTTTTGTTTTTGCCCCAGTGCTTTCCCTGTGAAAACATACCTTTTAACAAGAATCGGAACAAACAGCAATTCAGATTTTCAGCAGATTGCCGTTTGCTCCAATTCAGTGGAAGAGAGTGGGCTTTTGCAGTGAAAGTACTGCAGGGGGAGTGCTGAAATGTGGCACTTTAAAGCATGGCCCTGCGCCCAGAAATATGGCACAAAATGAAGTCTGGATAACCCCTACTTATTGTCATCATTTCTGATCGGAGTGTTCATAAGATGCAGAGGCATATCTATGCTGTAAAAGAGAATCTATGTTACTTAGGTTCCTGCAGTCTTTACTAAGATGACGGGTAAGTAACATTTGACCTGACATATACAAAATCAGTGTGTACCTGAGAAGCAGACTTTTGGTAATCTCCTTGTTGGCAGAACTCCCAGCTGCAGAGATCCAAGGTTTTATCTGAGGCCTCGTTGCATTTGTAGTGGCTAGAAGTTCATTCCGCAGAGAACGCAGGCTGTTATGGCGGCCTTGTAGAACCCAAGTAAAAAATACATAATATGGATGAAAGACAATTAATAAGAAGGATTAGTTTTTAAACACAATATTGCTCCTGAGCTACAGCCCTTATCCAGTGTGGTGTAGTGGTTAACAGCGGTAGTATGGTAATCTGGTGAACCGGGTTCGCGTCTCTGCTCCTCCACATGCAGCTGCTGGGTGACCTTGGGCCAGTCACACTTTTCTGAAGTCTCTCAGCCCCACTCACCTCACAGAGCGTTTGTTGTGGGGGAGGAAGGGAAAGGAGAATGTTAACTGCTTTGAGACTCCTTAGGGTAGTGATAAAAGCAGGATATCAAATCCAAACTGTTGTTCTTCTTATCTTCAGTCAGTAAAGCTTCTGCTCTTTGAGCTGGATAGACCAATGGTTTGATTTGGTATAAGGCAGCTTTCTATGTTGTATCTGGGGTACTTCAGTATGTGTGTCTTTTGCTTGTCCAATTATGCACCTCTGTTGAGGCATCTTGTGGGAATGTCACATGAAATAGGGAAATGCTGCATAAAATGAATCAAACAGCCTTACCTAATGTAGCCCATAATGCTTGCACCCAGTCTTCCATTAGCTTCTGAGAAGGTGCTGCGAAGTAGTACTCTGATCCATCACTCAACCTGTAAATCACAGATTGAAGGACTGAGTTCTGGGGTAGCCTTTCCCAATAAGTTATGTATAGGAAAACCCAGAATTCTCTTCTTTTGTTTTCAGTTGGGTTTTTTTTTTGAGATAAAGTTAAGGATACAGACAACAAAAAGGACGACTAATATGTAATGATACAAAAAGATCACTAATTTCTGCAGTTTCGTTGAGATACAGGAAACGACATTCAAATGAGTCTAGACACAGAGATGCATGTTTTAGATTGGGTGTGTGATGTGTGGGATAACCAACCTCATTTAACAAACATGAAGGAGCTAACTGTCCTGTCAGGCTTAGCGAGGTCACTCCCTCTCACCTTGAGAGAAGAGGAATCAATAACTTAGTTACAGTGAAAACAAAAAAATTCCTTCCAGTAGCACCTTAAAGACCAACTAAGTTAGTTCTTGGTATGAGCTTTCGTGTGCATGCACACTTCTTCAGATACTTTTTTCAGATAGTTGGTCTTTAAGGTGCTACTGGAAGGAATTTTGTTGTTTTGACTATGGCAGACCAACACGGCTACCTATCTGTAATTAGTTACAGTGATGAAAGTTCCTAAGTCAAGTTTTACTGCCTGTGCAACTTTTCCTGAATGCTGTATGGAAAGCTAATGAATTTGACCTTTGGAGAATTTGTAAGTAAACAATTTTTAACGTACCAAACATGTGGTCTTTTTCTTTGCTAGGGGAAATTGGGAACTTTGGGAGGAACTTAGAAGGGGAGATTTTAAAGGTCTAACAGCCTATATTTCCTTGCTTTACTTTGCCACATGTTTTGTGATTTTCTGGGGTTCTCTCACCAAAGAGTACTTGCCCCAAACTTGGATCTTTGCATCACCGACTTGATGTACCTTAGGCTGAAGGCGTGTTCTTTCCTAGAATACTCCGTCAACTTCTCACACTTGGCTCCAGTAATACTAAGTGATGAAATTGGAGTTGTATTCTGGCAAGGCAGAAGAAGAGATGATAACCAAAGACTTTCAATCCTATTTTTTCTGGTTTAAACACTTACTCATCCTGTATAGCTGGGGTGTCAATAATGCAGGAAAAGTTTCCTTGAAAAACTGCTCATCATTCACTATGAGGGTTTATCCACACTTCCACTTGTCCTGTACCTAGAAAGCATGGTCCAAGTGATTTCCTGCTTGACCCATGCTTTCTTGGCATGGGCCTGAGTGGGTTTCCCCTTGTTCTGTTCCTTTCCTAGGAAAACCTGCTCTTTAACTCTAAATAGGGGCAAACGCAAATATGGAGAAACCCACATTGACATTAGGTCCTATGGAGCACTAAAGAGCAGTTTTCCCTGAGGGAAAGCAGAGGGTCAAGAGGAAGTGTCAATAAGCCCTCAGTGTTCCTTTGTGATGTGTAGGGGAGCATCTGGTATTTCCCAGGGCTTGTTCTCCATATATGTGGAGTGACAGTGAGGCATGGCTAAAGCTTCAGGTGGACTAATCCTGAATATGCCACAGAACCTACTTTAGCAGAAAGGAGTGTATTGGCATATAAACTGATATGGAAGGGAACATTAAAAGCAGAAAGTTTGAAAGCCACTACTGTAGGGTTATATGCCAATATCACGTTTCTCTGCACTAACAAATGACCAAGTATCATAACCTTACTGGCTCTGTCTGTCTGTCTGTACCATGTATCATCACTTACAATACTGAACATTGTTGGTCACGACCCAGCTCCTATTTTTAAAGGGACAGATTTCTGAATCTTGCTGCCCTGGGATATAGTCATCTACAACTTGTGTCCAGCTAATATACCAAAGATGAAGACTACCTCACCTTCAAGGTAGATTTCTATTGCTCAATATTTCTTTGCCAGGAATGTGGGTTTTCAGCATTTGTGTGTGTGAATTAGAAGACATTTTGACATGTATGTAGCGCATAAAATACCAAATACTATTAATAATAACACAGTCTTTAATAAGAACTGAAATATGGAAACACAAATTACCTGGAATGCTTCCTTTTCATCCCTGTAGATGTCAAGTTTTTGTCTTCCAAGTTTAACATAATATCTGTTCCAAGCTCTTGACATTGGCTACAAAAGTCATAAAACTAAGTCAACCACCTATTACCTCTAAACATCAACTGTGCTGCTTATTACTGAATCACTGGGGCTTATACATTCATCTAATGTATTGTACAGTGTTTTGTTTTTAGCCTCAACCATGCAGCTGGATAGTAGGATATGCTTTGCAATAGCTGAGCTATACAGGGAGAGAGTCTTGTAAGGCAGGGATGGAGGAACCTGTGGCCTTCCAGATTTTGTTGGACTCCATCGTTCTTAACTATTTGACGTGCTGACTTAGGCCTGTTGGAAGTTGGAATCCAACATCTGGAAGGCTGCAGATTCCCTTTCCTGGTTGTAAGGGCCAAGCTTCTCCACTAATTATTAAACATATAGTAATTAATGGGCAAAGGTGAGATTTCTGAGCTTTAAAATGCATCAGTGTGAAAAGGGTAAATAAGAGAATGAAACAAAATCAATGGGATTTTTTGGAACTAGCTGTCTCGAAGTCATGTGAACCAATCAATGTGATGTGAACCTAATGTGATGAGGCTACTTAGGATGTAGGCAAAGGGGGGGGGAATGGGACGTGGAAAGGTTGGGTAAAAGTTGGGTGGAGCAGTATTCAACTAAACAATCACACCAGCAGAATGACTTCTGCTTGCACAATTGGACTTCTCTCCCCGCTCTGCGTGCCCCCAACATCTGTTCTGGGGTTTCTCCCAACCTTCTGGAGAGGATTTAGGGACTGTTGGGGAGGAGAGGAAAAGTCCTGATGCAAAATCCTTCTGCCCATGGAATAAGAAAAAATGAGCAAGGAGGGGAAATCTCAGGAAGGGATGGGTGTGTGGGGATTAGCAAGGCTAATTCCACAAGCATTATGCCAAAAGTTTTCTTGATTCCCCCCACAAGAATCCCTGTTACAATCACCTCAAAATGGGAACGAAGATTAGGCTAACATGCTTTGCCTTTAGTGAGCCTGTTCTGTTTATATATTATCTCATCTTTCCCTTGGCAGTTTAACTTGTGGTTACCTGTCTTCTTCCTGGAAGAATCTGATCCCTCTTTTCTAGGAAACCCTCCATGCTCTGGTGATTTGCAGGAACCTGGAATCCGCAAGGCAATTTCAGAGATCTTAAATTGGTTTGAAGAATGCTTGGTTATAGCACTAATTAATATCCCATAGTTAAGGGCCACTTCACGTATTACAGAGTTATCAGCTGCCAGTGAGTATTTGGTGTGTCCAGTATCCCTCCTAACCCTTTAATTTCTAACATAGAAAAAACAAATTATAGATCTATGTAGCTTTCATTTAGTGTAGGGGTTGCTGTGGGCACAGATAAATGGCAACCTACCTGAAAAGCAGCTTCTGATCTCTGAGGAGGTAAATCCAAGGATGGCAAAGTTGGATAAATGTCAAATGATTCACTCGTGGGCACAGTCCTCACTTTTTTGGTTTCTACATCAGAGAGAGTGCCATTGTTTGCGTTTTTCATATTTGATGGTTTGAAATCACTAGCATGTGGTACCACCAAATCACCGTCGGTTGGCTGGATTTTTAGGTTAGAGGGTAACGAGGACACCAAAGAAGTCTGAGTCCCTGGATCTGAATTTTGTAGGCTAAGCGACACTGGTGAAGGAGGAGAACTGACATTGCTGGAGTCAGTCATCATTAGATCTTCTCCAAGGCCACATTTGTGCAAATTCTCTTTGGACTTTTGCGTAGGAGAGACACCACATTCTAGGGGAATCCTCAGTGTGTCCGTCGAAGAAATAGATGGCAATGGTTGAGTTCGCTTCGAATCAAGATGTTTCGTGTGAGATGTTCTCCTGTCTGAGTGTCTTCTTCTTAGAGAGGGAACCTTGATCACTTTCCCTTTCTCTTGTTGCCCACTCTCCTTAGCATCAATTTGTTTCAGTAGTTTCAGTTCCCTCTGAAAGAAACAAAAAGTGTACCTGAATGAAAATGAAGTCAAAAAGCAAGTAGTTGTGAGCCCTGGACATACATGCCACGGATACTGCTAAATATGAGGTGAAACCTGCCAGATCAGGCTATAATTTGGTCTCTGGGCAGGTATACGGGCCTGTTGGATAAACCTGACAATTTTGGTTTCTCATTTGCTCCATTACCACATTAGTTTGCACCTTTTAAAAATAATGTTCACAATATAATTTGTCTGCATGCCCTTCTCCTAATATATTATCACGTTTGTAAGCAATTTCCCCTTCATATAACACCTTTTGGTATGCTTTCACTAAACATATTTTTATATACACTTTTCCCCAAAATACACTTTTGTGTACCTATATTTTATTTGGGAAACTACAAAGGAGAAAGCAGGAAAAGCCCAGCAAGGTGTCTGGCAGCAGCTGCATTTCCTCACCATGTTTGCTCTTTCAATTCACCCTTTTCTGCCTTGACCTTCCTTGGCTGGGGAGAGGCAGAGGATACCTGAGGCCTATCCATCTTAACAAGAAACTCAGCTGCGAAACCACAGGGTCACACTCTTTATTGGGAAAGATAATGAGAGGTATTGATATCCTTTGCCTTTGTGCAACATGGCCTGCCCCAGGAAGCATTCACTAGTTTCTGTTACATTACCTTTGTCTTTCTGTTCAGCTGTGCAAATTTCTCCTCTTGGGCCTTTAGAATTTTTTCAAAATCTTGATGTTTCTTCAAAAGGTTCTCCACATCAGAGACTGAATGCTGGGGATAGAAGCAAATCAACAGAGGCAACCATTTAATAAAGAAATACCACAAGAGAAGTGTTGGCAATGATGGGAAATGGAAGAGGCTGAGATTGTTCAAAGTTGGTTGAGTGAATGAAGCTTCATTTGAAATTGACGAGGCTCGTGTGACATTTTAAGTAAAAGAGGGAGATCCCCGGCCACACTGATGTTAAATAGCGCAAACCATGCCTCCTCTCAGACCAGCCGATTGGCTGGCTAGGGAGGTGACGCGGCCGAGGATTCCCTCAATGGCGCAGGGGCTGGGAGCCAAACACTGAAGGAGGAAGAGGAGTGCAGGGGGAGCACACCACCCCCAGCAGCGCGATCCCCGTGGGGTGCCATCATGGCTGCTCCCCTGCCCACGCTGCGCACCATGCCCCGGGACGCGCACCAGCCCCTCCCCCACCTGTTCTCCGCCCCCCCGGTACCGGAGCATGAAGCTCCGCCACTGATTCCAAAGGTGTTTTTTCATGCTGTAGGACAGGGGTGACTAACAGTTTGTGGTCTATGGGTCACATTCAGCCTTGACCATGGACCACATGCCAGCAGAGGACATGGTGACCGCACAGTGCCATATGCATGCGCGTGTACACACACACACACAGAGACACGGCACTGTGTCTACTTTAACATTTTTCTTTTTAGCATTTGTGGGGAGCAGAAACATTTGCACAGGGAGCTGGAGTAGACCCCCCTGTGCTGGGAATTAGCCTAGCAATTGCCTTGTGCTATGCTAAGCAGGCTGTGTATCCAGAAAAGCATGTCAGCATTTAAATTTATGTTAACCTAACTCACCCCATAGCTAGGATCTGACAGAAAACCCTCCTTGGTTGTCATCCAAGCTTCAGCTAGGTCCAGCTCTCTTCTCAGTAACCGGATCTCCCAGTTTTCCTCGTACAAATCCTTCTTCATGTCCCAGCATTCCCGCACCATTCGCATTAGCTCCAACAGTTCTGAGAGTTTCTCTTCAATCTGCAGCAATAGTAATAGTAGTAATAAATCAATAATAATAATAATAATAATAATAATAATAATAATAATAATAATAATAATAATAATAATAATAATATACTTATACCCTACCCATCTGGCCAGGCCCCCCCAGCCACTCTGCATGGCTTCTAACAGGATATTAAAAACACAGTAAAATATCAAATATTAAAAACTTCCCTAAACAGGGAACAATTCCCAATTCCCAAGATTTAAATTGAAGGAAGGGTGGAGAACTGAACATTTTTCTTTGACAATCACAAGGTAGACTGAATATATGACCTCCCCTTGTGTCCATTTGGAAAGTATTGTTTTGTATTTTGCAAAACCACAGAATGTTATTTATAAAAAATGATAGATTTAAACAAATGAATCAACCAAATATCAGTACTTTATCTTCCCAATATGTACTGGACATTTTAACTGGAACCTTTGCGGTGGTTTTTTTTTTTTTACAATGCAGTTTTTTACAATTCCAGTTAAAATGTCCGCTTGAATTAAAAGGTCTAAACAGCATGCCCCAAAGTAAATTGTACAGTGGTCTAGCATACCTCTTTAGGGAAGCTGCCGCTAAGAAAGGCCTGCATGTTTACTATTTACATGTGGCACTCTTTAAATTGCTATTGTTCTTAATAGCAGGATTACTCTATTAAAAATGAAAATAGATTCAAGAAGAGCAAGAATGATGGGAGTTGCATCCCTACAACACCTGGAGAGCCACCCTTGCTTTACAAAGACTTTGGGCACTTTTATCCATCCAGACAAATTTCAAACATAGCAATTTTTTCAGTGAAACTGCATGTACCTGGAACACTATTTAATGCAGTAAAAAAAAACCTTAGGCACACAAGCTGCCCAAGCTAGCCCATTTATAAAGAATGCCATGTACTTTCAGGTCTGCTGGTTAGATAAGACAAGCCCATCTGTTCGCCTGCTCTGCGAGTAGCATTTATTTTTATTTTCAAAACAGAAACAGAAACACAGTGGGGTTTCTCAAAGTATGTAAAGTGACGTCCATAACAGCAACAGGATCTTTTAACAAATTCTGAAGATGTTCCTACCCCCATGATCTGCAGATCTCCTTACAAATTATACACAAGGCAAGCCGGGTATCATTGTAAAGGTCAGTGTATGAAGTTACATAGATATCAAGACCGTGGGGTGCTTTTCAAATGAAGCTCTCTCCTCTCCCCCCTTTCCTAAGGGTCTGCAAAGGACCACATGTCTGAGGAGGCCCCCAAGGCCCTTAAACCCGACCTGTTTGCTCCATATCAGGTTGCATTTCTGCTCTGCTCAACACAGCTTATGCTTTTAGATCACAAGATTGGAGATTTACTAATTTGGTTTTTATTTCTTTTCAAAGTCACGCCTAAGTCAAGAGAACCTTACCCACCACATCCATATTTTATCTTCCTTGCAATAACCCCAAACAGAAGGGAAGGCTTGCAGATAGTGATATGTGTTCAAGTTCACTCTGGGAGCTGTTGTTGCTGAGAATAAACTTGAACTTGGCTCTTCCATGTTGCTGAGGCTGCCAACTCCAAAGTACATACATCCACATCATGTAGAAAGCACAAGAGCAAGATTTGCTGTAGTAATTTTAGATTTCATTGGCAAACTAGGTTTAAAAAATCTATTTGAAGTAGTCCTGAAGCAAATTAGTGCTAAAGAGAGTCCCATCCCAGGCTAATTGCAGCATGGAGGGTATTTTTAATCACACTTGTGGTTGAGGATGGAAGTCCTGAGGTCCTGATGAAAATCGGTATTCCTGCACTTAGTACTGCATTTGTAAAAACAACAACAACTGGACACAGTTGTTAGCTACGCTGTTTAAAACATCTAGTTATGTCTCAGCTGTGTTTTGGAGGCACAGCAGGAGGTTGAGGACAAAATATTTCCCCTTGATGGAAGGGTTTCTTTGAAGGTACCTGGCATAGCAACTTTGCTGGTCTGGGTAACATGGGCTCCTGGATGAGACGGAGAATTCTTTCCGGAGACAAGACTATGGGATAGGGTTTTTGATCATGCAGCCTGCTCAAACCATTTGAGAGATGGGCCACATTACAGTGGTACCTTAGGTTACATACGCTTCAGGTTACAGACTCCGCTAACCCAGAAATAGTGCTTCAGGTTAAGAACTTTGCTTCAGGATGAGAACAGAAATTGTGCTCTGGCGGCGTGGCGGCAGCAGGAGGCCCCATTAGCTAAAGTGGTGCTTCAGGTTAAGAACAGTTTCAAGTTAAGAATGGATCTCTGGAACGAATTAAGTACTTAACCCGAGGTACTACTGTATGTGTTACTTGGCCCTTTTCAGTATCCCGAGTTGCTGTTCCTAACTAATTTCTTCTCAATCAGTTCATTCAATAATATCTAACCTATGAAGAAGAAGAAGAAGAAGAAGAAGAAGAAGAAGAAGAAGAGGAGGAGGAGGAGGAGGAGGAGGAGGAGAGTTTGAATTTGATATCCCGCTTTATCACTACCCGAAGGAGTCTCGAAGCAGCTAACACTCTCCTTTCCCTTCCTCCCCCACAACAAACACTCTGTGGGGTGAGTGAGGCTGAGAGACTTCAGAGAAGTGTGACTAGCCCAAGGTCACCCAGCAGCTGCATGTGGAGGAGTGGGGAAGCGAACCTGGTTCACCAGATTACGAGACTACCACTCTTAACCACTACACCACATTGGCTTACCTCTACGGACATAAAGTGCCCAGCCTTCATTAGGTTGTTTCCGGCTTGTTCCAAGTCTTCGTATTTCAGCCATCGCATCTCTATATCACGCTTGTGTTCCTCATGGCGTTTAATGAGCAGCTCAGCACCAAGAAGATCATTGGCCAGTTCCTCGGATATAATCAGGGCTTGCATTTCCTTGGCCCAGGCCCTAAAGGAGTTAACCAAAAGGGAGGCTCTGAGCACCAATATTTTTGCCACGAATAAAAGTGGAACGGATTCCATTCATTCAAAGAGCAGGTGGAAGTGTTTTCATTCACATTAGTGCACACACAATAGATTTCCATTGTACTTAAAGTGCATCCAAACAATTCTCAACAATTATGGCAGCTCGGAATGGTGCTAAAATGTTCTAGCACCTTTCCTGGTATCAGTGTCAAGCTGACTGGCTGGTAGTTACCTGGGTCTCCCCCCCTTTTTTTTAAAGATGGGGACAGCATTTGCCTGCCTCCAGGCTGCAGGGACCTTACATGTTTGTCTTTGTTTTTCTGATGGATTACATTTTTAATTGTTGAAATGGTTATCTATGTTGTTTCTAACGATTCGATATGGGAAGGTCTGAAAAAACCCCAGAAAAATGGGGGGGGGGTTTCCAGCCCCACCTTTTTCTGTCCCCCCCAAAGCCGTTTAATTTTTTTTGAAAAAGAACCCCCAAACAATTCAATATAGTTTGAATATTCCACCCACCCCATTTCCCCTTGGAAAAAAACAGCTTTGGAAAAACCCTGAAAAACCTGTTCCCCCCATTTTTCCACCCCCCCAGGCCTTCCCATCAGCTCTATTTTGTTGCTGGAAAAATAGCATGTATATTTTAGATTAAGTACACACACAAACTGCTCTGTTACAATCGCATATTGGTCCCATTGACATAAACTGATTTTACAGTGCCGATGTTCCACCTTTATTGCTTTAACACATCCGAGGATCTTCATACTGTGTATTTGTTCAGCTTGTACGTACATTAGTTCTCTGCAGTCGTTGAAGTAGATCTGAACATGTTCTGCCTGCTGTAGCTTCTGCTTTCTCTCCAGACACTTCTTGTCCAGTAGCTCCCAGCACTCATCTGCCTCTGCTAGTCTTTTCATCATGTTGCTCCTGGGCTGAGGGTATAGGCGGCCAAGACGCCAGGCCTCGCCCCTGATCCTTTCCAGCTCTTTTGCAATGATGGCTAATTCCCTCTGGAACACAGCAAGGGAAGTTAACTGAAGCCTGCAGGATATTGTTTCTCTTATTTATTCATTTCATAACTGCATATGAATTCTTTACAAAGTGGAGTGAACCTGGAGAAGTTCTGAACTCTAAAAATAAAAAAAAGTTGGTGGAAATGTGCAAATTTGTCTCACAAATATCGCCCCAATTAACTTGGCTTAACGGGAATTGCATGAATTCTAGGCAGATGTGGGCCAGAAACTCTAAATTTAGGTGGCCCGTAAGCTCAGAGACCAGCCTGAACATGTAGTTAATGTGCTCAAGGATTTTGTTCAGTCCACATTTTGAAACAAACTAGCCTGATTTGCAGTTCTCAGACTAATGTACAGATCAGAGAGCAGTTCTTTTTTTGCTTTTTTCTACTTCTTCAAATTTTGAAAAACAGCTCTCAGCCCAAAAAAGCTACAGAGTATCAGGTCGTTGATTAAGAGGAGAGAAGGGAAGTGAGGCTATTCAATCACCTCTGTGGTGAGACCATCTGCCTGTGGCCTTCCCTTCGGTGTCTCCTAACAGCCCATTCCATTAGGCTATCCAAATAGTTTCCATCCCAGCTAGTCATTAAAAACAACTTTAGGAGTGGGGTTAAAATGATTTTTTATTTATTTTTGAAAAGCCAGATTGCACACAAAAATGTGTACTTCAAGCTAAAACGTGCACACAAAGTCCAAATCTTCATGCAGTTTAACAACCACCCCCCACTGAATAATGCAGAAATGGGACAGAACAAACTTATGAACCAACAAAGAAAACTGACATGGACCAAATATAAACTGCTTTTGACCATCCATAGTAGTGAAGTGTTTTCTGTAAAAGTGAAATAAGGACTTGTTTCTGGAAGGGAACGAACAACAAGAGTACAAGAGCTGGAACCTCTGCAAAGGAAAATGCAGGATCTTTCGATTTCATTCATCATGCAGCTCAGGGGTAGCCAATGTGGTGCTCTCCAGATGTTGTCCCATCATGCCTGATCACTGGCCACACTGGCTGGGATGTGAGAGAGCTGATGGGACTCCAACAACATCTGGAGGCCACCATATTGACTATCCTTGAGGTAGTTTTTTCAAGGTGGTCCATTCCACTTACCTCAAGTCCCTCATGTTGGCTGAGGAGGGTCTGCACACCTGGCAGGTCATAGCCATAATCATCTCTATCCACAACCGCCTCTTTCTCCTGCATCCAACCCTTTAGGTCATCCACATCACGATCATATTGGTGAACCTCATGAGCAGCTCTGAGATTCTGATGAAGGGAAACATGTGTTAGCAATGCCAACCTTACAGTCACAGTATTGCAGCAGACATGAAAACAGGAAAACTGACTTGTGCAGCTAGAATGCTATGCATGGTACAATCTTAAATGTCACTCTAGATATTAGGTAAAGGTAAAGGGACCCCTGACCATTAGGTCCAGTCGTGACGACTCTGGGGTTGCGGCGCTCATCTTGCTTTATGGGCCAAGGGAGCCGGCGTACAGCTCAGGTGGCCAGCATGACTAAGCTGCTTCTGGCAGTGCTTTTCTTTTTTGAGCTTCTGAATAAAAAATGAGGTCCTGGTACTCATTGGTGCCAGCACAAAATGGCTGACATGGACAGGAAAAAAAAAGAGGTGACAGTACTCCATATTGGTAAGTACTGTCACAAAAAGCTCTGAGTACTGGATTATGATGATTAACTTATCACAACAAATTGTGTGTCTCAATAGGCTCATAGAGTATGAATGCACTTCATTAACAGCAATGAATCAGTTAAGACACCAGAAAGTTTAGGACCTCACCTCCGCCCTTATCTGGATGGCCTGCTGCAATCTCTCCCATGTGTCATTGACCTGTTGAGTCTTTTTCTGGATATCACTTGTTTGACTGTGACACGCTCCTTTGAGCTGAGATGCTAAGTCATTTATCAGAAGAACCTTGGCACGTCCTAGAGATCTTACTTCCTTTATAAAATCTTCAAACTTTTTCTCCAGAATCTGTAGGATGGGGAGATAAATTACATCTCTAGCTTTTTCAGAAGCTCTAATACCTACAAAAGCACAATACTATTGGTATAATATCGAAGAAGTGGTAAACTGGAGTTTGGAAAGTCACTTGTTTTAAGAACAAGCAAACAAACTTTAAACCTACAGGACCACCTCTCCTGGTATGTCCCACAGAGGACCTTACGGTCTTCAAATAAAAACATCCTGGAGATCCCGGGCTACAGGGAGGTTAGTCTGGCCTCAATCAGAGCCAGGGCTTTTTCGGCCGTGGCCCCGATCTGGTGGAACGCTCTGTCACAAGAGACTAGGGCCCTGCGGGACTTGACATCTTTCCACAGGGCCTGCAAGACAGAGCTGTTCCACCAGGCCTTTGGCCAAGGCACAGTCTGACCCCCCCTCCTTTGGTAATCCTCACAGAACTCTAGCCCAATGGTTGCCATTAATTTGATTTTGAATTGATTTTAGAATGAATTGGTTTTAGAATGCATTTCAATCGATTGTGATTTTATGTAAACTCTTTTACTTTTATTGCTGTTAGCCACTCTGAGCCTGGCTTTGGCTAGGGAGGGCGGGATATAAATAAAACTTTATTATTATTATTATTATTTATTAAACAAATGTTTCTGGTCCAGCTGCATGGAGGGAAGGGGGGATTTCTTTTTGGCACCTACATAAGAGTTTGATGACAGCAGAAAGCTTGGCTATTCCATTACTTTTCATAAATGTTAAATGTTACTACTCACAGGCTGCAAGCCTAACCCCACTTACCAAGGAGCAAGTCCCACTGCAGTCAATAGGACTTACTTCTGAAAAGACATGGCTAGGGCAGTTTTTGAGAGTGACCAGCATATGCCATCCAGAGCTCTCTATGGAGCTATGTCAATCTCTAAAATGTATTTCAATGACACAGTGATGTCTGCAGCTATAAAATGACCAAGGTCTTCCTGCTTGGCAAGAGATAAAATCTGTTTTACCTCAACATCCTCCAAATCCTGACCGTAGTTATCTGATTCAGCTGTGCTCTGCTTTTTCGAAAGCCAGGCATCCACCAACTGCGTCTCCCTCTCAAACTGATGCAGTTGATATTGTTCCTGCAGAGCTTTTATTTGGCTCTCTGCTCTCTGCAGGAGAGAGAGATACTCTTCGAGAACACCCTGGAGCTTGGGGAGGATAGTGGAGCTGTTAGGGGGGAAAAGTTAACAGCCTTAGAGGGGGGAAAAACTGTACTGATTCATGTCACAATTACTGTATCCTGCACCTTTCACCAGCACAGCCCCTGTCGCTACTAGTGAAAGTATCAGTCTTGATCTGAAGCTTATTAATACATCAAAGTGAAACATGCATTGTCTGTATCAGTAGCATAAATGCCCAGCTCCCAGGCAGATTATTGATTTGCAGAATGAGTGCAGGTGCATTCATTTTGGTTGAAATCCTTTGTATTTTATGCATGCTGAAAGACCAGTGCATATCTATGTAAAAAAGCCCCATTTTCTGTTTCTGTGATGGCATCCTGCTCATGGAAAATGGGCCATCTAACTCATTCAACACAGGTCAAAAAGAGTATTTTGCAAATAAAAATAAATTTATTGGTGAGTTCTGGCAATCTGATATGAGGGATGTGCCCCAACCTCCCTTAAAAGGTTGCTGGAGTATGATCATCTACATAGGATCTTGAAAAAAACAACTTATTGAAGAATAAAAAGTCCCCAAAGGACTGTTTGGAGAGCAGTGATACAGGAGAGACAGCATGAACTGTATTGCATGAATTAATAATCTACAAAAGATGGTCATACATCATAAATTTATTTATTTATTTATTTATTTATTTATTTACATTAAAAGCCATTGTCTGTGCATTTTAAGACAACTGAGATAGAACAATTGTCTGATGCAGTGTGGCTCATAATTGCTGCGTTTTATAGAGGGGGGGGGAGAGAAAAAACAATTAAGTTATGGGTCTTTCAAAAGGAATACAGGGAACACAGGCACTATAATAATAGTCATAAAACCAGTATAAAAAGATTCATGTGCTGTGATTCAAAGCTGCTTGTGTGTGCAGTCTGATTTATGCACAGAAATGCTCTCCACACATCGGCTTCCATTCAGTTAAATAGGAACAGCTGACCAGCACATGCAAACAAATGTGCGTATCTGTTGTGGGAGGGAGAACTCCATGGCTCATTTGAGATCTACCACCCAGAACAAAGAGCCGGCTCAGCCTAATGAGTTACTAGCCCGCTTCTATAGTTTTGCAATTTGCAAAGAGAGACAGCCTTACACGTCATTCACGTAGTCGGTATGCATTTACGTGTGTGTTAACTCTCTGAAGTCATGTCTGAAGAAGATCGGTAACCAGTTCGACTTGCCTACCTCTCTGGGTTGTCGCTTGTTGAGAGGCGCATTCCTGTTTCCCTCAGCTTCTCCATTCTGGGCTTGAATCCTTCCAGGTCCAGCTTGGCAGCCTCCACTTTTCGGAGCAGTGCCTGAGTCGATTCTTCATTCCTCCCATAATCGGGGGTTTCCAGGAGTAGTCCTCTCTCTGCCACCCAGGATTCCACTTCCAAAAGCTTAAAAGAAATGCAATGGTGATCAAACTTGAATGAGAAACAGGCCCTGGCCTACAACCCACCGAAACAAATCTATATTTAACAGTGACATAAGTCACTAAGGGCTAAATGAGATGTGGCATTAAATGCATCGTTAGAAACTATGGGCTTGTGCACACCTCCGCTTGTTCCGTCACTTTCCCACGGGAAAACTGTTCTTTACTGCTGAATCGCAGCAAAGGTCAAAAGGTTTTTCCATGGAAAGACGTTTGCTCCAATTCAGTGGTAAAGAGCAGTTTTCTCAGGGAAAGCAGCAGGGCAAATGGAAAACCCATGCATTTAAAGCACAGGACTAGCAGAAAACCTCTTGGACCCATGCTTTCTAGGGCAAGGAACTAGCTGTGGACGAGCCCTGTGTTACTTGCTTCTTTACTAATAATTCCAGACATGGGGCAATTTTCAGCAGAATCATAGCACCTTGGGAAATAGGATTTAACTGTTTGCTCCCCTGCTGCACCACTGGCAAAAATCCACACCCCCCCCACAGCCCTTTTATCAGCTTTAGGAAAAAGGCTCCCATTAGTGCCATTTGTAGAACATGGACAATTTTCATTGTGACTGCAGCTGGGGAGGAAAAGTTTAAACTACTTCTCCCTGTGCACTAAAGTCCTGATAAAAATCTCACCCGTGGCCTATTAAAGCATTTTTAAAACCCTGATGCAGTTTCTAATGACACATTTAGGCATGCCTAGTTTCATGTCAAGGCTATAGCCTGAAGAGGCAGAGGGGTATCTGATAAATACTAAATTATATTAGATTTATTCCACATAAATAATCATGGCGTTCTCCAAAGAATCCTTGGGATTATAGTCTGGTTAGGGTGCTGAGAATTCTGTTAGAAATCTCTGTTCTCTGAAATGAGAGATCCATGACTGGCTCTCCCAATTTTTTTTACTTTCATGAAAGGCCGTGGAGTGTCAATAGGCTGATTGATTGATTGATTGATTGATTGACTGATAAAAGAATTTATATACAGTGGTACCTCCGTTTAAGAACAGTCCTGTTTACGAACGATTCGGTTTACGAACTCCGCGAAACCGGAAGTAGTGTCCCGGTTTATGAACTTTACCTCAGTCTAAGAACAAAATCTGAAGGGGGAAAGGGCACTGGCGGCGGGAGGCCTCATTAGGGAAAGTGTGCCTTAGTTTAAGAATGGTTTCGGTTTAAGAAAAGGTAGTTCCTGGATTTACAGCTTTCTCAGCATTCACATGTACGTAGCGAACAGTAAGTGTCCCCGGATTCATTGAAAAAAAAATCTGGTAACCTTAGTTTAAGAGCAGACTTCCGGAACAGATTAAATTCATAAACCAAGGTACCACTGTACTGCCCTCTCAAAAAACATCAGGACGGTGTACAGCAACATAAAAACATTGAAAAGCAATATAAAGCAACTATGAAAACGATGGATTTGAATTAAATCTGCTACTGGGAAATGGGAGGTTACATCCACTCTCATCCCAGGCCACAGCCCCGATTTAAATTGCTTGTTTGAAACCTGTGGAGGAGGAAAAAGGACAGATATCCCATCCATCCAATGACTAATAGAAACATGGAGTTGATTTAAGTCAGGGAAATGGCAAACGGGGGCATTTCCTTACAAGAATTTCATATCAACTTACCCTGTTTCAAGCAACCAACCAACAATAAAATAAAATACAAATTATTAGAACAGGCAGAACAGTAAAATCTAGTAAGGTTATGGCTTCCATGTTTTAATTATGCTTCAAGCTCTAATAATTTATCGACCAAGCTATCAGAAAACATTCAATCCTTTAAATGGTATCAAACCTGAACATGGGATCCCAGTCCTATCTTACCTCAGTGAGGAAATGCTGAGCTTCGTAAGACTGCATGAGCCTCTTTCTTCTCTCCTGAGCCTCACCCTTCAGGTTGTCCAGGGAAACTTCCAGCTCTTTCACCTGTTCCATAATATCCCGTGAGGCAATGTGTCCTCCCTTCACCAGCTTCTGCCCAGTGCTGATCACCGCTTTAGTTAAGGCGTTGTGGCTGCTAATCTCATTTTCTAAATTCTGATAGGTACAACAAAATAAAGCATATTTTGAAAACGAAGACGTTTCCTCTTTTACATAAGGTAAGGTCAAAACCATGCATCCACCAACACTCCTAAAGAGATTCCAAAGTGCTCAAAGAATGAAGTAGAAGAATTTTGTCAAAGGCGCTCCCTCCATAAGAAGGAGCTATTCGTTTCTTGTCTCTTTTAAAGTGAAATAGAAGTGTTCATAACAAATGCACCTTGCTGAAGCACAGGGGGGCGGGAGGCGGCAAACATGCTTGGCAGTGATACTTTAGCAAAAAGATACGGTTAAGGAACAGTGACAGACAAACTCCATTCTCTCTATTTCCAATATTCCTTGCCCTTACTATAGAACCTTACCTGGTGCTTCTCTTGTAAGCTCTGAACAGTTGTAAGGGATTGGCCGTAGTCTCTGGAGGATGCCAGGGAAAGTTTCTCATGAATCCAGGTCAACTCCTCACTGACATCCTGGGTGAATTGGTACTGAAGTCTGCTAGCCTCCAAAACCCCCCGCCTCTCTTGGAGTGGCTCCCTAAGGCTTTTGTACCTGGAGAGTCAAAATGAAGCCTCAACTTCAGTGTTAAGGAAGGTTGTTGGTATCCGTCTATCTCAAGAGACAATGGAGTGTGCCTCCAGGGGTGAAGTCAAGCCACTGTGCTAGCAGCACTGAAGTGATCTCCCTGGGGGACAAGCCTGGGCAGTGTGTATGGAGGTCCTGGACTGCCCAGGTGACAAGACTACCCCAGCTTTGCTGATGTGGTCCAAATGAAAGCTGAGCAATATGTTTGGCACCAACTTGGCTGCAGGAGTTGCCAGAAGGTCTGAGACGTACAAGGAAGATTATGGGATAATAAACTTAAGTGCCAAGACGAGGATTGCAATAATAATAAAGAGATGGAAAGCGGAGGGTGACAACAAAAAAAAATGACAATAGAAAGGAGAAAGAACACAGAGAGAAGGAAAGGAAAAATGAAAAACTATTCAAGCACCTGTGCACCACGTGATCAACCCTCTCTTCTATCTCATCTGCCAGAAAATGCTTCTCTTGTCGAAATTCTTGCACTGCATTGATAAGGCCTTGCACCTGGTCTCTGTAGCTGACAAAGCTTTCTTCCAATTCCTCCTGCTTCTTTAGGAGATCATTCAGAACCAGTAAATTATTGCTGCCTTCTGGGGCTTTCATCTCGCTTTCTAGATCTTCCAGCCATTTCTCCACATCATCCACAGTGCGTAGGAAACGTAAGGCCTGAATCCAGAGAAAAGAACCCAGATGTAAACAGACATTTAGAAGCGCAGGGGGAAGAGACCAAACGAGGATTGGTCAGAGCCCTTTTACGAGTGCAAGCATAGACACCACACATTTGTTAAGTAATTCTTTCGTCTCTCCTCCTGGCAAATAAAGAAAATCAAAGCTGTCTTCTGTTGGCTCATCCTTCTGAACTTGAGAACACCTTTCTGGACCCAATTCTTCAATATCAGCACCTTCAAGCGACCCTATCTTCCTTATGACTCATAATGTGATATATGTTCAGATTATTGCTGGTGGCAAATCCTTCCTCTGGCTAACCTTGACTTTTAAATTGGCAACCTGTCAACCAAGCAAAGGTGAGGAATGTGTGGTCCTCTAGGTGGCACTGAACTGCACCTCCCATCAGCCTTGTCAACATGGCCAAGGGTCAGAGATGTTGGGAGTTGTAGTCCAGGAATACCTGGAAGTCCACAGCTACACCACCCTTCCTCTATTGTCACTTCCCTCCCAGTGTTTTGCTTCACCTTGTAGGCATCCTGCATCTTCCTTCTCTTTTCATGGCAGTTTTGCAGCAACTCATCCCAAAGCTCATCTATTTCCTGCAGCCTGGACTGGATGGCATCAGAGGCACAATGACCCTCCTGGATCATTTTCTCTCCTTCCTGCAAATAAAGAAAATCAAAGTCATTTCTCTTATTGGCTCATCTTTCTGAATTGGGCAACATCTTTCTGAACTACATCCTTAAGTATCAACAGTTTCAAGCAATCTCATCTTCCTTGGGACTCATAATTAAGCTCAAGTGATTTTATTTCTGATCGCCAAGCATTCCTTTGGTGAACCAGACTTCTCTGGCAGCCCCTCTTCACACTTACAGCTTTGATACTATCTAGGTGGCTTCTGTTGGCCACAATCTCTGCCTGGAAAGTCTGCTGCTTTTGCAATTTGGCTTGAAGGTTGCTTGGGTCTCTCCAGCTCTCATCCAGAGCAATGCCGTTTTTTTCATTCATCCAGGCAGCCACCTTTGGGGAGAAACAACAAGGATGTGAAACAAGCAAACAAGGCTGACAGTGTCTTTTCTTCCTCCATCATGCTTTCCACTTTGGCACTTCCAGGCTGACGGTATTTACTGGGTGGGGCTCAGTCACAGCAGGTTGCACAGCAGATGGGAGAATGCAGTAGAGTGGAAGATGTGGGATGACACTGGCTTTGGACACAACGTCATCTGGCTTCCTTGCAAACCAATCAGAATGACTGCTCAATAACAAGTTGCCTGGAAGCACCCTTAGGAAAAGGAGACTCACAAAGAAAATGTAGGTCACACTCCAGCATTAGTACCCAGGATGACATACAGTTAAGAGATCCCCCAGAGTTCTTTCAGAACTGTTCCTCTATCTGTTTTCCTACAGGTATTGTAACTAATTAATGTGTGGAAATGGTTGAAGGCAGGCTCCAGCCCTCTCTGTCTCCATATACACTGAATGCCTGGAAGGAGCTCCCACACATACAACTGTCAGAGAAAGGGCTCTGTCCACATAGTAACAAGGCCCCTACTATCATGGACAGATCTCCATTCAGACATTCATTCTGGTACTGGCTCTCTGGAGTTTCAGACAGTGGTCTCTCCTGGATCAAACCCTCTGGAGATGCAAGGGATTGATTCTGGCATCATTTGTATGCAATGCATTTGTATGTTTCCATAAGGGGTGAATTATCTCACTTGTTATCTACACTTCACAGAGTATCACTGACACCTGCAGAAAGGCTTTAAATCCAGTTCATGTTTGCAGAGCCCATGAGGTGCCATTCTCACTCCAAGGTGTTGCATGACTTGCTCCATTTCCATTCTCCCAGCATCCACACACATTACTTCATATCAAACAATGCTAATTGGCTCTCACATCATGGCTTAAGTTAGTCTCAGCAAATAAAACAGATTATACCTCAAAGGAATCCCGTAGAAATTTTTGTAGTAGCCACGACTGCTCCAGCAGACGTCTGCGAGCTAAAGCAACTTCCAGAAGCCTCTCCTTTCTAAGAAGAAGAAGAAACATTGCTGGTGATAAGATGGCACAGGTGGTTAACTGAACTTTCTCACAATCTACTTCCAAAACGAGTTCAAAATATATGCTTAACTTTTGGGACAGATAATCTCACTAGAATCGAAGAACCACAGAACTGAGCAGGGCTGGCAAGGAGGCAGGAAGGTCACTAACAGAGTAGCATCCAAAAATGAGCACATCTGAAGCACATATTCCCAGACATTCCTAGTGCTATGAACATCTGTAAATATTATGTACATTTCCCAAAGTGGGGCACTGGTAGCTGAGTAAGTGCACTTTTATCTGAAAGAGCTTCTGAAGAACTGGAATACCATAGGATGAGTGGTAAGTAATCAAGAAATCGTTTAAAAGATGCGTCTCTGTTTGGGGAGGGGGTACAGCCTTTTTCAGACAGACAGCCATATTCCCCCATGGGGAACCTTCCGGGGACACGTGCAAATAGCAGGGGGCACTAGAGGCAAACATGAGCAGAGCAACAGATGTAACACACTTTCCACTCAAAAGTCAGAACATACCCCAACACACACATCTTTCCATCATCCATCCTGGTAGGCAAGAAGCACCAGCACAATTCAAGGCCACACTCCCACTGAGCAGAAGCACTCAAAGGGGCTGGTGAGTGCAGTCCGGGGCCAGAGAGAGAAGGCTGGAGGGCCACAGTGGTTCCTCTGAACCTGAGATTCTCTACTCTTGCTAGGAGAGATTTTACAGACACCACGGAAAGAAAAGGTTAGGTGCTACCTCCTGAGAACTGCTTGACACTTGTTCATGATGTTCTCGGAGTCATAATGTTGGCTGTCCCTCAGTTGCTGGGCACATGAGGCCATCATGTCAATCTTCTCCAGCTGGGTTTCCAGGGCCTTTTCAAACTGCATGTGTTTTTGATGCAGGCTCTCCACGCTGGATACCGAATCCTGAAGAGGATGGCAAAAATCGGCAACATAGGAAACAACCTTGTATCAGTCCAGTCATTGGCCATGCTTGGTGAAATTGACAGGAGCTGTAGTTCAGCAACTTCTG
This sequence comes from Podarcis melisellensis, assembly GCF_964234715.1. Taxonomy (NCBI): domain Eukaryota; kingdom Metazoa; phylum Chordata; class Lepidosauria; order Squamata; family Lacertidae; genus Podarcis; species Podarcis melisellensis. The sequence goes on from NC_138528.1 coordinate 43,508,559, forward strand.
GTAGACCAAGGGTTCACCTCACCTCATCTAGTCAGTGTCAGCAGATTTAACTGGATATACCCGGGATGAAACTTGGCAGCTTCTGCTTACAAAGCAATTGTACTTCCACTGAGCTTAGGGTCCACTGTCTAAACTGGGGGAAGCTTTTATTTCAGGATTCAAATGTCCATTGATCTAAACTTTCCAGTGGGTCAGGATAGTTTTGCTTGTTGAATGCAAGACCACAGAATATGGGGGTATCATCAAAAGCTCTGGGTGACTACGTGGCTTTGAAATTCATCAGTGTTTTCAGAGGCTGTCCTAATACATGTGCATTAGAAAGAAAAGGCAGACTGGAGGACGGTGTTAAAGAGGAGAGAGTGAGGAATAGGAAACTACTAAATAAAGCCAATGGTAGCAGGAGACAAAAGGTGAGGAATCCCATGTGCCTTTTGGCAAAGAGAGCTAAAAGTAAGATTTCCTAAGGGTGATTTTATTTAAAGGAGGGTTTTTACACTTTCTGCTCTGTGCCAACGTCTTCCCCCTCTAGTTGAAAATAGAAAACATATAGCTCATTTTTCTTACCCCCAAGTCTTTGTTTGCTAAGAAGGCCTCTTTGCTGCTAAGCCAGCTTTCATTCTGCTCCACACAACCTAAGAATGTCTGTGCGCAGGAGAGAGAAAGATGGTGAGCTCTTTCCCAATAAAATCAAGACAGCACAAAATACAATGGGGCTTACTTGCAAGAAAATATGTTTAGGATAGGTACCGGTGGAAGATCTAACATTACTTATAAGCATCCAAGTCATTGCTGATATTAAAAAGCAGCACAGCAGACAGTTCTAGGATTCAGGGTCACTACTATATCCAGTGGTGACTGGATTTCCACTCCAACCCTTGCACCAGGAAGTAGTCTTATGCCAGAGGATACATCTGCTGAATGACTGGCAGCTGCTCTCCAGGGTCTTAGGAAGAGGTCTTTCACATCTCCTGATACCTTATCATTTAGATGGAGATGCCAGGGACTTTCTACATGCAATTCAAGTGCTCTGTCAATTATCTAAGTAAAGCACTAATGAATGAAAGAGTGCTCCTCAATGGATGCTTTGTGCTATGGTCTCCTCAGTGAGAAGCAGAAGCCATTTTCTATATATCTATGAATAGAGAAAATAGCTTCCATGTGAAAGGGCATAAACACGACTATTAGACCAAGATGAGTTCCAGCTATGCTCATTTATAAATCAGGCCATATCAAAATATAAATAACTATAAATAATATAACTATAAATAATATAAATATAAATCAAGCCTGGCAAAATATCTTTGTTTTATGCATTTTAGGGAAACACACAGACACACACTGCCCAAAATTGAAACAGGAGGATTTATCATAGTTAACTGATGGTTTCAGTTTGAGCTGAAGATACGTTTAGTGTAGGGATGTGGGAGAATTGCATTCATTCACATTTTAATGCAAACCTACTTAATTTGCTTGCACTTTGGCTAATAAACGAATCAAAACACAATTTTGCAACACCATTTCCCAACAACAACATATGCACACAATTTTGCAACACCATTTCCCAACAACAACATGTGCACATGTATACATTTGGAGAAAGTGTACACAAAAATATGTGCATTGGTGAATATTGTATGCAAAAGTGAATTATATTTGAGAGGAAAGGCATTCAAAAATGTGTATATTAAGAGAAGTGTAAACAAAAATGTATATGAATTTTCATGTGGACTTTAAAATAACAACCATGCAGAAATGGGGAAAACTAAGAAAGAAACTGACATTCATTCATTTTTAGTTTACTGAACCAAGACAAAAGCAGCAACATATTTCAGTTCTTTGAGTGCATTCTTCCCTTCTTCCCCTTTGAGTCCATAATTGTAAGGCTACCACTTTCTCCATCTATTAACCAGAAACAGCTACTGACAGATATTTCCTCACAGCGCTTGCTCTGTCTTGGTTGGCTGTCTCAGACCATTTGTCCACCTACCTGCAAATCCATGGCTTGAAGCAGTTTCAGATTCTTTTCTTGCCAGATCTGGATCATTTCAGTCAAGGCCTGTTGAAGTCCAGTGAGGGAATGGTGGATCTCAGGGGTTGCATAATGACCGGAGTTGGCAAGGGTTTGACCGTAGCTGCTGAGTACCCCAAACCTTTCCCCTCGTGCTTCAATTTCTTCCTAAAAAGATGTTGGGTAGATTGATGTCAAATGTTCATGCAGAAATACAGCTATCCAGAATTATAGGTCCTTGGGGACAAAAACAGGCTCTGCAGAGTACCTTCCAATACTAATATTTATATGGAAAGTCATTAGTCTTTGAGTTGTCACTGAAACTGCACAGGAAACTGTGAGAGCTAATAAATATAGAGAACAAATGATCCATTCTCTAGCCCGAGCATAGAGTTGGTCCCTCTCCAAGTCAATATATTGTTGTTGTCGTTGAAAAGTTTGCAGTAAATGACAGAAGTTTTAATACTGTTGCTGGCATTCATCTGTCTCAAGAGACAGTTTGCCTCTGAGGGTGAAGTCAAACTGCTGTGTTATAAGTACCTAAGTGATCTCCCTTCCCCACAGTACCTATTCAGAATGGTTCCTTGTGATTGCTTCTGAGTAAGAAAAAGGCACAATATGTAGATGCGGGCTACATGCTAAATATACTATGTAGCTTGATCCTGAATGAGGCAATGGAATCCATGATCAGGATGCCTATAGCCAGCTGGTGTGATTCATACTTGCCTTTCTTTCCTGATGTTCTTCGATCATACTTTCTGCTTCAGCTAGACTTCTAGGAAGACCACCAGCCTCCATTCGACCTTTGACCTCTTGAATCCAGTCCAGGAGTTCCTTCGTTTCAGAATTAAACTTCTGCAACTGGTAAGAGGCCGCCAACTTCTCACCCCTGTCACACAAAGAACAATCTAGTACCAGTTCTGACTGGACCTACCTGCAGCATTTCCCAGCAGTACTTCTTGCATGGAAACAATTCCTAAGCATATCTTTGCTGGAATAGAGCCAGGTTCATTGAAAATAGAAGGCTTGCAAACTGAACTCAAGGCAGCAAGGAAAACATATATTTTGCCATGTGTGGAGAGTCTTGCATATCCGTTACCTATAAAATTATACTTTCTCCTTTAGCGACATTCACACACACAAACAAGAAAATATGAAAGCACATTACACATACCTAAATGCAACTTAACTCATGTACATTCCATCCAAGTTCTGCCCCTAACATCATTTGTGGTGTAGACATATTATGGTACTCGTGGTAGCAGGGCTAGAGTGGTACTCAATTTTTTCCTGAATCTGGAACCTGGATACCACCCCAAGTGGAGGCTATATGCCAGCAGTGGGATGGAGCAGAATTCTATCTTTGTACAGTAGGCAAGTTTCTATATTGGGTTATTGCTTTTATTTTAGATATTATGGTATATTAAACAAACAAACAAACAAACAAACAATACCACCACCAGACAAAGAAGCAGCATTATGAAAAGTCCAAGGACACATTCTAGACAGGAAAAAAAAACATTCAAGAGTGCAACTCAAACTGGTAAGAAGTATGGCCTAGGGAGAGTCCCAAGGGCCAGACAGAGTTCTAGAGGGCCACATTTGGCCCCTGGACTGGAGGTTCTCCATTCTTGGGATAACAATGTATACAGGATGGAGGTGGCCATGTTCTAAGTATTTTTACCTTTGCTTGGTCTGGCCTTGAAGTCGTAGCCAATTGTCTTTCATTTCCTTTTGCTTCATAGTCAGTTTGTCAGTTATGGAAGATGGATTCCTCTTGCAAAGTGGAAAGGATTCTAGCTCCAGAGCCTGAAAGAACCATAAGCACACTGTATAATGGTCCCTTCTAAAAAAAAACTTTTGATTTAGGACATTTATGCCCTACTTTTCTGTTCACAAAATATAATACACAAAGAAAGACAAGAAAAATAATCTTAGTAATGAAACCATCCATGTAAGACTGCAAAGTAAACTACTGGGAACATAATATGGCAAAAATAGCCCCCCCCCCATCCTCTTTACAACACCATGATCCATTGTAAACTGATGCGACATGATTACTGCATTAGCTTAAATTGTCTGCAGGACAAATGTCAATGGATGTGTCCATATAGTATTTACCATTCACATTTCAGGATATTAAATTTATTTTTTACCTCTATCTTGGATTGAATGACACCAGTTTCCCTCTCCATTTCTTCATGTTTTCGAATTAAGTTTTCTACACTTTCCAAATCTTTCCCATAGTCCAGTGTTTGTATCAGTGCACTCTTAAGGAAACAAGACATTTGTGGGGTGGGGGTAGGGGAAGGAAAGAAAAGATCACAGCTCAGTTCTTTTAAGCACCTTCAACTTCTTTCATTTCTAAACCATTTTCATTCAGAATCTCAAACTGGTTTAAAGAAAAAGCAGCAAAACAAAAAGTATTATAAGATGTCATGGAATATGCACTTCATAGCATGGGCATCCATAAAAAGCTAGCATCAATGGTTTGCAAACTCTAGTGTAAAAAGGTCTTCTAGTCATAAACAATGGAAACAAACCATCATTGGTGCCTGCCATATTGCAGGAAGAAGTTGACACTTTTAACCTGCCTTGAGTTCTCTCGGGGAAAATGGCAGGGTACAAATAAACATAAGGAACATGGGTGGCACTGTAGGTTAAAACCACAGAGCCTAGGACTTGCTGATCAGAAGGTCGATGGTTCGAATCCCCACGACGGGGTGAGCTCCCATTGCTCGGTCCCTGCTCCTGCCAACCTAGCAGTTCGAAAGCACGTCAAAGTGCAAGTAGATAAATAGGTACCACTCCGGTGGGAAGGTAAACAGTGTTTCCGTGTGCTGCTCTGGTTTACCAGAAGCAGCTTAGTCATGCTGGCCACATCACCCGGAAGCTGTCTGTGGACAAATGCCGGCTCCCTCGGCCAATAAAGCGAGATGAGTGCTGCGACCCCAGAGTCGTCAGTGACTGAACCTAATGGTCAGAGGTCCCTTTACCCTTTTTACAAATAAACATATAACAACAACAATAATTTTGGATCATTTTATATAAACTGTAAAGTTTACAGAACAAGTTCAGTTTAAACTGAACCTACTTATGACAAGATATCTCTAGAGATTAGGCTATTTTGCTACTTTGTGGGTAACCCCAATCATAAAGCAGAGAAGTACTGCAATAACTGGGACTGCCAGCTCTCTTTTTCCACATATTCCTATAAGAAAATGCTACCCCTGCATTTCTCAGTTTATTTGGGTCACTGGAATTTCAATCACTTTAGGGAACTCACCAAGGTGACAATAGGAATGGAAACTTGATAACAAAACAAATCACCTTTTCACTTATTCTTTCAGTGATATCGCCCATTTCCCTGATCAAGCTATGGACCTCCAGAGCTCCTTCCAACTTCCTTCTATATGATTTGAGATCACCATGGAAACTGTTCCACCTATTATTTAAAAAAAAATCATTTTATTGGAGCAGATCACACTGTTCAAAGATGGGAGTTAGAAGCTGCTTTCAAAACCTGCACTTTGGTTTAGGAGACCTCTCAGCCACTGCCCTGCTTTGCTTAGGTAGACGTTTAAACAATTGGAAATGAAGATATGTAAAAAGTGGTTAAGAGAAAAGTTGAAGAATACATGTGGAGTTATTAATTAAATGAAAGTTTTCATGATTATAACTTTTCTTGGTATGGGTGGCTTGGTGGCCTAAGTTTAGTTGTTCTAAGACAGAAGTTTCAAATTTTAGCCATAAGAAAATACATTTTAACAGCTTTATTCTGCAAAGTTATAGCCTATTAGAACTTCTCTATGGGATTTTTTTTGTCTCTCCAAGCTGCAAGGTAAACTTAAGTTGCATTCATGAATCCAAAGTTGCTCTGTGGGTTATCTTTGGTCATGGCTGGAAACCTGCCAGATGGAGAAAGGAGCTGTCTTAGAAACAGCTTGAGAAAGTACAGTACATGGCTAGGAAGATAAAACAAAAAAATAAAAAATTCCTTCCAGTAGCACCTTAGAGACCAACTAAGTTTGTTATTGGTATGAGCTTCCGTGTGCATGCACACAAAAGCTTATACCAATAACAAACTTAGTTGGTGTCTAAGGTGCTACTAGAAGGATTTTTTTATTATTATTTTGTTTTGACTATGGCAGACCAACATGGCTACCTACCTGTAACTGGCTAGGAAGATATCATGCTGATTGATCTCCACTCATAATTTTATTGCCTTTTGTAGTTCACCACGTATCTCTCTGCCAAGCTTGGAGGTACTGGCCTAGAGACTAGTCTGACCTAGTACTGACACCACTGGCATCAGCATGCTAATTGGCTGCCAAGGTCAATTAGCAAGTCATGATGGGTTGTGCTCAAAGCATAGCAGGGTGCTGTGAAAGACAGCTTTGGAAATGTTGTCATAAAGGAAGCCTAACCACTTGGGAGTTAATAGGTATGACAGTGGACACTGATGACAACTTAAACCTAGGTTTAAGAATGATGGTTGACTTCTCCTTTGGCGTACATCTTGTAGTTCGCCCCACAGCTTTATTTTCTTGCATTCCCCCTTCCCTTTGCTAAAAGCTAAAAATTCAATACAATCCCTGTGGAAAAAATGAAATCTTTGGACAGAGGAACTTGCCCAGTTGAACATCACATTTGTTCTAACACCACCTGTCCATGATTCTATGAAAGTATGGTTAGGATAGTGAGGAATGATGAAAATACATATATGTTAAGATCAGTCTTATCTCTTGTTTAAATCAGTGCAGGTGGCACTACCAATTCCTCTTGGGCCCTGAAGCTGTTCAGTTTTGATTGTCCTGCTCATCCCCCATGTGGACATCATTATAGATTCACACACACCTCTCATTCAGCTGCTTTCGGCGCTGGTATATTGTTTTCATCTCTTCCTTATTCTCCCTCTCCAGCCTCACAGCAAGGACATTGATGGCTTTGATGTGGGCATCGTCCACTGTCACTCCCTACATGACCAACACCAAGAGAAACAGCCAGCTTATATATAAACAGTTGTTAAGTAAAAGTTATGTCATTCTGCCAGAGTATCTCAGTAATACAACCTCTGCTGTTCTGCTCACATTGCTGAATGAATGTGACCCTTGACAAAAGGGACAAACTAGACATAACATCATTAGTCACTGTATGAATGGTGTCTGGTTTGTTTTAGCGTAAACAGCAGATGCAGGCACTGGCAATCAAGATTGCAGCAGAGGGCTGGGTGGCCTTATCCCTTTGAGCCCTGCTATAGTCCTATTTTGACCCCCCCCCCGCATTATTGCCATTTATTTTGTAATGGAAATTCCCATTGGGACCATTGCAAACAGCAAGCACAGGAAGAGGGGGAGAGTGGTCATCCAGATAAAAATAACAGCAAGGGGTTGACGACTCCTACTGGGGCCCTAATCTCAATTGGCCCCCAATGCCTGCAATTTGCTCTAAACAAAACATGTATGGGGTTGCTAAAAGTGTGAATGGTGTTATGTCTTCTTTGGCCCAAAGGTGCAAAGGAGGAATCTAGCAGCATTGCCATAACATGGAAGAAACCAACTCAAATGGCACAGCAGACAGGCAACATCCCCCCCCCCCATTTTGGATCAGGCCGTGTAGTTTTGAGCCCTGTAAGACCACTTCAAGAGGAGGGCTGTAGGACTAGTCAGTGCTCACTCTTTTCTACATAGCTATTATCGCTTCACAGTGGAAAACAAATCAGATCATCTCCATGAATAAAATTCTTTAGAAACCACCGCCTCCTGTCTGTTTCAATGCACACTGGAAATGAAAATATTTGCTTACAACACATCAAACACAGATTACATTGTGACGAACCTTTTCCTGGATCATGATCAATATCCAGTTCTGAAAAGTACATAGTTTCGAAGGCCAAACTGTTCCGTTGCGGTACTCAAATTTTCAACTTTGCAGTAAGTACAATAAACTCACACAAGGAGCAAGGAGCAATTAATCATGGGTTTAGCAGAGCCTTGGGGGGTGGGTAGGGATTAGTTAAAGAAGTATTGATTCCTTATGCACTGTGATACATACATACCACTATTCACTATTCATTCTAGGGTAGGCTCACATTTTAGACTCCACAGCTAAGCAAGTATCAAATGAGCAAAATAATAATATCTATTGTAGGCTCAGGGCTAACAAGTAGCAGCTGGAGATTGGAATGGGTGGTGATGGCAGCCAACAGTGCAGGAGGGGGGAAAGATGGGAAAGATGGTGTAGAGGGATGGCAGCCACATTTGACCTTGCAGACATCACTTGTATTGTGTTTCAGGAAGATGTCTCATATGCCCATTAATATTCTGCATCTACACATATAGAAAAACTCTGATATGTGAAGTGGACCTCAGCAACAGAATCCAAGCTGAGAACCACCTTACTATGCAGAACCTACTACTGTACTTTCCAGAAGCTATTGGGAGCCATTTTTTGTTTTGACAAGCTTTTCCAGCTGGATGAAAAGATCTTTGCCTTAAAGATCCCAGCTTTCTAAGGGTTGTTATAGACACAATACAGATTTTCCTTCTGCCATTAGGAGCAAGAGGCCCATAGTACAAAGACGCTTGGATAACAGGAAGAACTCTGAGTGAAGATGAAAAGAAGGGAAGCCCCAGCAAACATAATCCAGCTTCAGATTGTTCCATTCGCTTCCAAACCTCGCTTGCTAGAAAACTGAGGCTCTTCCCAAACTTTCTGTTTCTGTCAGAATTGATGCCATGCACTGGGGTTGTGAACTCTGTTTATGTCTGAAAGATGGCCACGCATAGAAAACTGGAAGTGGCAGCTAACGGGCCACTATCACCACACAGCAACTGGCCACAAGTGCTCAACTCAATTCAGTGTCAAAGTTAGCAAAGCCCCGGGGAGCTATAAGTCAACTCGGTCGTAATGACTCAGCACCAGAGATGAAGAAACTGAGAGGTCACGGAAGAGAAAGATGAAACAAGCAGCTGTCATGTCATGCTGACTTTTCTCAAAGTGTTACTATATTTTCCTAATGGCTTGTATTGTTTTGAAAGCTGATCTTGCCAGGCCCACATTATATTACATTAATTATATTATATTCAAGCAATTAAATGTATAAAGGAACGGTATAAAATATTTAGAAATAAGAAAGAGTTTTGCCATGGTTAACTTGATTGCTAGATCTGATGTGTATAACACATAACCTGGTCTTGGCTCAGGCTGAACTTCAAGTTACAAGACATCTCTAACTATGTTATGACCAGCGTTTCTCTTGGCAAACATGAAGTGTGGGTGATATCCTGACATCTGTAAGCATTCAGACTGCATGCATCTTGGAAGCCAGATCTGGCCAGGGCCCCCAGATGCATGTATGTGATTATTTTTTAAAATGCAATGCATGTACATGGTTGTAATGTCATACATACTTTATACCTTTGCTGTGGGAAATACTGTTGTTGGTGCAACAATTAGTTTTGCTGCACAAATGGTAGGACTTCCCATAAGTATCAAACATAGCTAGAAAGTCCACATTTGCCTGGTTTGGGCATATATCTCACTTTGAACTGTTGGTGGTCATACAGTTTCTTGCAGAGCAGGAAAGGGTTTAATTCCTTGTTAGCCCCAAATGCTCAATGTAACGGGACTGCAACTTAATGCCAAAATTCCAGCCAAATGCTCAGTGTTCCACCATACAACTAAACACGACTGTCTGGATGGATAATTAGAATCACATTTTCATTTTCTTGTAGAAAATATGTGGTGGGTTTTTCACATAAAGTTTACATTCAGTTTAACATTTTAGCAAACATATGCTAGGCCCATAACTTTGTAGGTTGCTTCCCATTACAGCATAGCTGACTGATGTTGTAAGAGACACTGACCTATGCCAAATGATCTTTATGGCAAATAAGGTGGATTCAACCTTAAACAGGTAGACATAAGAACTACGCCGACCAATCTAGCATTGTATTAACTCACACTTGCAGCAGCCAAATAGGTCTGAACAGTTAGATGTTATCCAGCTGTGGAAGATGAATCTGGAAATGTATCTCTTACCCCTGATGCTCCTCGGAACTCATTCAGCTTTTTCATCAGCTGCAGACAGTGTTCATAGTCATTCCCCACATCACCAATATTAATCATGACTTCCTGGGAAAAGAGAAACAGTAAAATAGGCATTCCATTAATATCTCACGCACAATGCAGGTCCAGGGTATCAACAGATGACATCCATCACCTATCACCTGGGTATTTTCCCACTCTGTCCCCTATAAGTCATTCCCATTCTGAGAGTGGCAATATGCTTTTTACAGTATCAGGTAACGTCCCGTGTGCTGTGTTACATTCTGTTCTGGTAAAGGTATTAACAGAACCCGATGTTTGATGCAGATGCTAATACAAAGGAGGATAACTGAATCCCCACTGTCTCAAAAGGCATTGGGTTTATGAAGCCAAAACAATAGACGTCTAAGTCACAGTTATCTGTGATTAAAGCTTTGTGCCTAAGGATTTCCATGCATGCGCTGTACATATAGGAAGAGGTGCCATTTTCCATAACACAAATGAATTTCCAGCATGCTCCTGTAAGTAGCTGGCAAAAAGCTCCATATCCATCAGAAAATTCACATGACAGCTCTTTAGAGAAGGAAAATAGAGACTACTTCAAAACGGATACTTTTTGATTTGTTAAAGAGATTTCCCATATCTTCATGATGACCGTCATTCTGAATGTTCAAATGTGTGCATTTTGCACTTTTGAAATATAGCAAACATAATTATATGTGGCAGGAAAGGCCGAATTCCTGGGAGAAGAGCTCTGTCATAAAACACTGTATACACATAATACTAAACCCATGGTCCGTTTAGCAAATCACGAGTTGTTTCATGGATGAGCAAAGAAGCCATGGCTTGTTCTTCCAAAGCCTGGCTTGTTTTCCATTTTCTCTTGACTCATGCCTTGATGATGATCTACTGTGAGGTAGCCAAAGAAACCATGATTAAGCAAGGTTTTTGGGTTCAGATGCAACACCAAACCATGGTTAAAACAGGCCAACAACAAACAATGGCTTCAATCATGGTTTGTTGGCAGAAAACAAACCATTAGTCTGCTGGGTTGGACAGTTAGGTTACATAAACCATGGTTTAGGTTATGTATGAAACAGGCCAGAATGTGTTTAAAAATGCTGTGCATGTTTGATCTGCATGCTAGACATACTTTATGCATTTGCTGTGGGAACGCTGCAGAGAAATGTTCAAAAATAAATAAAACTATGTGACTCTTCTGTAGACTTTGCAACTACAGAAAACTTGTTAGCTATAAACGTATGAAAATGGTAATAATAGTCTACAGAAGAGTCACATAATGACTAGTTTGCAACTAGCCAGTAAAATTCACTGACCTTGTCTCTGATCCAAGCTTCTACATGGTCCACTTTCTGCAGAAATTCCAGGAAATCCCTAATGTCTTCGAGCATCTTTCCATGAGCAGCAACAGCACATTTCAGTGTCTCCCACCGTTCTTGAAGCAAACGAGTCTTACGACGGATTTCCCCTGATTTTGGGTGATTCTGGCACAATAAGGCTTCTCCTTGCTTCATGTAATTAGGAAATAATTAAATAAGAAGAAAAAGATGAAACACAATATTTCCATATGTTTCTAAGAAAAGCTCAACGCCAGGGAGACACAGGGCCAAACTATCAGGGATGTGGGCCTGTAATAGCAGGTTTCCTGCAGCAACAGGAAACAGGTTGAACGACACAACCATTGCAGTTCCATATAGATTTATGACTCTGTGAAAGTGGATAAGGTTAAAAATGTGTGACCACATTTTTAAAAAAACAAACTGCTGTTGAGAGAGCCATTATTATTTATGAATAATTTCCAGAGGCTTCCTTATAGCTGTTGTTATCCTTGTCAAGGACGAGGTAGAACCAGGAATTTGTACTTATTTGTATATTATTTTTTGCAGATGGGGAGAGAACTGGCCTCTCTCAACAGCAATTACCCTAACTACTGTTTATTCATACAGGCTGTAACCAAGCATTTTCAGTACATGGAGACAAGCAAACTCCAGAGACCTGAAGAGATCTACACATTGGGGGATAACAATAACTTTCACTTCAAGGCTCTTCAATCTTTTTCTTCTTCGGTAAAAGGTTTTAAGGCTATTCCATCTTTTGATCTGACAGTTGCAGAAGGCCCCTATGGGACCTAAAGATCACAGCACCTCCATTCAATACTCACTGTGTTAACAGTAGAAAATAGATCCTTGTGAGCCAGAATTTCAGCCTCAAATACTTGATGTTTCTGCAGAAGCTTCATTTTGTCACTCAGGTTGCTAAGATTTTGGAAAGATGGATCCTCCAGCTTTTGCATGCGCTCATCAATCCAGCTCTCTGCCTGTCACCAAGAATCAGTGTGGTTAGTATTTCACACATATTGCTGTTGCTTTCTATGTAACACTGACATCCTTGTGTCTTAAGTCACATGAATTTAACACAGTGGTTTCCCTATCAATCTAACTAACAAAGATCACCCTAGTCATGTTCTAATAATCCAAGGGCATATTCAAAACAGGCTAAATATAATGAAAAAGTAAAGTGAAAGTTGATCCTTGGTTGTGCTAACAAAAGTACAGATTCTTTCAGAATGGCAAATTTTAACTTCTTCATATCTCCATGGCAAGAATGGGGAACCTGTGACACACACACACATGCACCACGACATATTATTGGACTTAGAGATGTCAGAGAACTCTGATAAAAATAGAAACAGGGGCAGATATTGCTCTTGTTTGCTTATTTGTCTCATGTCCAGAACAGAAATCAATCTAGCAAACACAAGAGGTATTTGTTGTCTTTTTGCTTTCACATTTGCATTGTGTTTCCTTTACAGTGAATGAACAGGGTAGAACAACACATTGACAGTGTAACTTACCTAATTAATAATATAAACTACCTAAGTTACATAATTTTGCCACACTAGTCACTGAGACAAATAACCCAGCTTCTTGTGTTAGATGAATGGCAGCTGGACAGAAATAGTGCTGCATGAAGGCAATACAGGGTGGAACAGAAAACAATGTCTTATTACGTCCCTAGTTGGACTACAGGTCCCATCATCCCTGTGCACGGCTTTTCCATACCTGCTCTATGGAGTTCTCAGACTACTGATACAGCTGGTCCACATAGCAAGCCATTCTATCAGAAAATACAGTAGCCATTGGGTGATTGCTGTGAAATTATGTTCAGCCTCCTGCTTTTCATCCAAAGGGCCATAACCATCTGGGTAAGGCCAATGATGTGGATCCAATTAATGGAATAAAGGTAAAAGGTAAAGGGACCCCTGACCATTAGGTCCAGTCGTGACCAACTCTGGGGTTGCGGCGCTCATCTTGCTTTATTGCCCGAGGGAGCCGACGTACAGCCTCCGGGTCATGTGGCCAGCATGACTAAGCCGCTTCTGGTGAACCAGAGCAGCACACGGAAATGCCGTTTACCTTCCCGCTGGAGTGGTACCTATTTATCTACTTGCACTTTGATGTGCTTTCAAACTGCTAGGTTGGCAGGAGCTGGGACCGAGCAATGGGAGCTCAACCCGCCGCAGGGATTCAAACCGCCAACCTTCTAATCGGCAAGTCCTAGGCTCTGTGGTTTAACCCACAGCGCCACCCGCATCCCTAATTAATGAAATAGACACCCCCAAACCTAGCTGGGTGGTCATTCTGTGTGATTGGCCCTCCCTAGATGGTTATCACTCTTAAAATGTTACAGGAGCATCATGGGATGACCTCCCCTACCCCCCAAATGTGGATCTCATAATGTAATACTCTTTATTATGTACCACATTTTTGCACTACCATGGGTACATGATTAATAGAATTGGGCTTTACGGTACTTGGGAATTACAAAATGTAATCTTGGCAATAGCATCATTCTCACCTCTGACAGATTTTGGTAGAAGAGAGCCAGCAGAAGGGCTATCTGCAGTTTTGCTTGCCTACTTTGAGAGAGATCTTTGATGCATCTTCTTCTCTCTAACACAGCATTCAGCTTGAGATCAATCTGTTTTCTATCCAGTTCACTGTCCTGCTGCAGTCTTCTTGACTGTTCCTGAAGAGACAATTCCTGAGAAGGAAACAAGCCTAAAATCAAAGCTGTGCGTTCATGTGATATACATAATCAATCAAGGGTTCCTGTTCTGTTCACAAAGTATTATTTTTTTTCTACTGGAAGAAAATATAGATGCAAATGAGATCCTTAGAACTGCAAGTCTGAAGTTCAACCTAATGAAATTGGAGGGAATCAGAAATGTTGGCTGCTGTGCCAGTAAAAATAATGTATTATACCAGTGCTATTTTTCAAGAAAAATAGGCACTGGAGCTCGCCATTAACTTCTCCCTTGTTCTCTTAGAATAGCAATGGCGCCTACCCGAGAGGTGTCAGAGCTGAGCTCCGGCTGAAAAACGGCCTTATTACCAATCCTAGGGCTATACCTGTTGAAATTATTTTGTCTTCCCTCAAAATTTAGCAGATGTTTTGTCTCAAGAAGAACTTCTAAAGACACTGAAAAAAACGGACCCCCCAAATGGTGGCGTGAATCAGCTCTTGTAGCCATGATTCTGATTGTTTTCACTTAGCACAGAAATTATTCCAATTATCTTAACCAGTTCTTAACCAACTCTTAAGAACCAAACTGGGCATTTGCCTATAACCTAAATACACCTTCCTTTAAGGTCAGGATCGTATAAGTGTTTACCTTTTCAACATGAGAGGCCAGAAGCTTCTCAAAAGCCTCGTGTTTCTTGATCTGCTGCTCCACCTCATCTACTGTGCTCCCAAAGTCACTGCTTTTCAAATATGTCTGTGAATAATGAAAATCACTTTTGGTTAAGATTGTTATATTTGGGACATATCTTGTTACTTCCCTGAATGTGTGTTACCAAAGGCTAGGCTAGGTGTTCAAAAGATTCCAGTAACCTCAGATTATATATTTTCTAAAGAACATACGTATATAGTTTTTCCGATCCATTGAAAGAGTAGGGACCTCTGGGTACTCCTTGGAAAACCCCCACAACCTATCTTTTCTGAGACTATTTAAAATGAGGAACAAGAAATGTCTCTCATCACTCAGTGGAACGCTGGCATGGAGATGCATATTAATGTAAAGGCATAATTCTTCAAATAACACCTGCAGTGGAATAGCAGTAGGCGGTAAAAGGGTTGTAAGATGGTAAAGTGTCACTGTACTACATTTTGTCTTTTGGCTAAAACGTCTTCAAGGGATAAGGAATGTTGAGGAATGAGAAGCTGTCAGGTTGTATTCATTAACAAACCTGAAAGCATAGTTTTAAAATAAAATGAA
Source organism: Podarcis melisellensis (assembly GCF_964234715.1). Lineage (NCBI taxonomy): Eukaryota > Metazoa > Chordata > Lepidosauria > Squamata > Lacertidae > Podarcis > Podarcis melisellensis. The sequence goes on from NC_138528.1 coordinate 43,523,918, forward strand.
GATTGCACTATTCGTCAAATCAAACACTCAGTGAGGCCATTTTAGCTGCATTGCTTGCTCAGGGAAATTTGGATGCCTGGAAGTTACAGTAGCAGATTTGTTGTTTGAAAATGTTATTTAGCTGCTGCTATTTTTCAAAGTCTACCTACTTTCTTTTCTGATAGGGCATGAAGTTGCACTCGTATGACTCAAAGGATGCATAACAGCATCTGTCTGAAGGTATATGAGTAATAGACACAAAAGTATGGCAGTATGAAAGTGCCCTTTGGAGCCTGATGTTTTGTAGTTTTACATCTAAAACTCCAGTTGTATGTGGAAAAGTCAATTGCAGATGGACTGCTGGTCTAGTTAAGCAAAACTTAACCGCTACCAGCTTTATACGTCTGTGGAATTTTAAATGTCACACTGAATGCTGTCAAATCTCTGTTGTTACTAAACATTGCATGGCTTCTGCTTGACCACAATTGCGTCAAAACAAGATGAGCTACATTAGCAGTAGCTCAGTTTTATACAGCTTGTGGCCTGGCAAGTTGAACGCAGTCCATCAGCAATATATTATGCTCCTCTTGATATCATCTGCTTTTTGCACTGCCTAACAGCATGCACTGTAAACAAGGGATCTATTGAATCCTTGGCAGCCAGCCATACCTGGTTGGTGGGCTGTATTTGGCTTGATACAGACCACAGGTTGTGCAAGTCTGCAGTAATAAATCTAGCTAGTGTTGATGACATGCAGAAAAATGTATTTACTAAGTTGTACTCAGTAACAGGAATGGATTCAGCTAGATCCTGTGCATGCTCACTTGGAATCCAGTCCTGCTGACTTCACTGAAACTCAGGAGCTGTACACCAGATCTAGTATTATATCAGATTGAGGGTGGAATAAGGCACATATTGATATTGTAAGATGCATTTTTAAAATGTAAATATGTGTGATTTTATTACTATTATTATACAGCTTAGCCCCCAAATAGGCTTCTAAGCAGTTTGCTGACATAAAGCTTTAAAATATAAGGATTTAAAATATAATACATAAGCTTTAAAATATAAGGATTAAAACATAAAATAAAATTAAACTACAGAATAAAGCATTTCCATAAAACACTAAAATTTACTTCCACAACATATCCACATCAACATGTACCTATGATTAAAGACTGCATAACATGTTGCCATTTTCCTATACAGAAATAATATTTGCACCATAACTATCCAGCTGATGTGAAATGCAACAAATATTCACAGAGCAGCACTTTACACATTATTATAAATGGGATTTCCCACTCACCCCCTGCCCCCCACTTTCATGGTTTTCAGATGCCATTTCAACTGAAGCTGAGTAAGTTAATAATGTGCTTGTCTGGAATAAACATGTGAGCTTTCCACATAACGATGGGCAGTGACTCAACACATGTATTGGTCCTGCGTGTCAGCCCTGTCCTAACACTCCGCACACAGTGCCTGCAAGTGTATAAATTGTATGCACATATGCTGTGGGCATGGGGTTTATGCCCTTTTATTTTTTCAGTGTACAGGCCACATATTGAAAGCCTACCTGCATAAAAGCTTGCATGCCTTTAGGGTGCAGAAAGCCTTATGAATGTGTAGAGCATTGGGACGGGGTAGTGAATGAGATTCCGCTTCCTTCCTGCTTTCCCTGCATCCATTCATATAGCACAGCTATTTGCATCTGGCTTTGGGGCAGGGCTTTCCTTGCTCCATTCCAGGGACCACAACAACAGAATTAGGTTTCAATAAACACGCCGGGTCACATTTTTCTGTCATCATAAAAACATTTATTTCTGAAACATTTTTCCCAGGAAAATGAAATATTCTGTAAGGTATGGCATGGTGGCAATGTCAAGATGCTTGCATCTTGAGCCTATGTATAGAGATGTAGAATGCAGAGCCCCAGAATCATGACCTAAGATTACATTCTACCCTTTTGCCTCTCTGCTAGTCTCACTATGAAAACATTATGGAAAACGACATAAGAAAAATCAGGTGATACCCCCCCCAAACACACACACACACACACACACCCCAACCTTTTTCATAAGCAATGACAAACATAATGAGATTACACAATGGACTATGGATGAGTAGAAATGTCTTTTGGTTTGGGGCTTTTCAACAGGTTTTAGATCATTTCAGCTGAATCCTGAACCTTTCCGGCAGCCACTCAGAGTCCAATGGTAAAGGTGGGTTGTTATTTTTAAATTCCAGCTCCCAACATGCTAGCTTATATGCAAGGAGTCGGGACACTTGCAGGCAAAAGAAAATGGTGGTGTTCTTTTTAAATTTTCATAATGACCCCCATCAACCAGGCTAGTAATGAGATTAGCATGATATAAATTACCCACCACCACCAATGATATATTGACCAGTTTTCAGGTCACACACCCCTTTCTTCAGTTGGCTGACAGGCTAATATAGCATGTACAGAAAGAAAAAGAAAACTTCCCAAGCACTTTAGCTTTCAAAGCATCCAGACTTCTTTTCAATTATACCATTTAATGGGTATCTGGCAGAACCAGAAACTGATGGGATGAGAGACCCTGTCAGTAGTCAGCCAGCTTTCAAGCCACATTTTAGTCAGGGGAAATTCAGCCATATGAGCTGAGTTTTGACATAACCAAACACACACAAATATTTTTCACTTAAAACTCATATTTTTGGGTCGTTCTTACAACCCACATTTATTTTGTTCCTGGTGAAAGCTAGAAGAAGTAAAAGTCAAGCAGCAATTGACAAGTTAGCATTTAAAATTAGGAACACAGACAAACCTATCTAAAGAAAGGAGTGAATCTGCCCCCACAGTCTCACGGTTCATACGAAGAAACAAAGAACTCCACTTTAGGAAAACAAAACAGAATTACATTGGGTCGCCTTCTTCACCACTACCAGAAAAAAGCAACAGCAACAAAGAACAACAGTTGAACAGATAATAAATTCAATTTAAACATAAAATATCATGGTTATGCTTGTTTTCATAGGTTTCTAAAATGGAATGGAAATCTTCACCACTCTCCGCCCAGCTCCAAAGGAAGCAATTTTTACAGAGATAGATGGACACCATGCACTCTCACCAGTTCTGTGGGATGCTGTACGCGCCTGCATGTTTGTCACAAGTGTATCTTGATCCGCATTCCTTATAGTGTTTGGCTCCTTAGAAGGTTTTGACTGTGAATTCACATCATATTGTTGCAAAGGTTGGAATTCAGGACAGCAAACAGGGTTTATTGACAGTGAGAAGCCAGAGCCAATATAATCTGTCTGGAACACTGGAACACCTGTGTTTGAACCTGATGCTCTGATGAAGACCGAAGGAGCTGGGTTTTTCCTGAATTCCTTTATCACTTGAATAGGGAAGGATGTCCAAGGGGTGGCAAGTATAAGGGTTATTTTGGAAACCTTATGGCAATCTGGAATTATCCTAGTGCTGGAGGTCCTCCCAAACTCTTTGCCGGTTGAATGACGGTTCTGAAAGACAACCAAATCAGGATCTAAATGTGCATTTGCAACAGTCCTTTTGCCAACAGGGTTATCTCCTTTAGACATTGTAGTTGGAGATAACCATATCTCTCTGGAAACTGTTTGCTGGGGAAGACCAGGGCACTTAGCCGTGGAGGTGACATGAAGCTGTGTAATCTGAAGATCTGCAGAGCTTCTTGAGGGGATGGCTTGATGGGTCATCTGAGGACCTGTTGCAAGACTGGAAGGTGCTGACGACATGTTTTTTCGACGAGGTAAAAAAAGACTGGAATAACCATGGCTGCTGACTTGAGAAGAAGTCCTAAATGGCTTTACTGCTATACTGCAAGTTGAAATATAAAGCTTTACTGAAGCATGGAGATCTGGAAGCTGAGCTTTGCATGGGCTGTAACCATGCCGGACTGGCGGCTCTGAACTACAAGGTGTCAGAGCTGTATGTAGCTTTTTGCTCTGAGTTGGAATTGCACACAGAGAAACATCCAGCCGTGATGTCCAACATGGTAGAGCTGTGGAAGCAGCAGCCGGTGGGAAAGGTACTGCAAACTGCATGGAACCAGTGTGATCAGTCGAAGAATGGCAAGCACTCCAGTCACATCCTGAGCACTGCTTGCTGGAGATGAGCGATGACTGGGCACCAGGACTGCTGTAACCATTGTACTGAGGATCTCTGTGAAGTGCAGGGCATGCCGACTTGATGCCAGGAGGATTAACACAACTGTTGTCTTTCCCGAAACCATTCCCCTTATCTGTATGTGCCAAGACTATATCCAGCCTTGAGCTGTAAACCTCAGAAGATAGCGAGTGAGACGATGAGATGTCATTTCTTGGCAAGGTATCTGCGGGTGATGGATGAGTTGGGAAATACCAGGCTGAGTCTGATAAAATTGCTGCTGGTGGCATCCTCTGGAAAGAGCTACCCCAGACAGCTGATTTGGGGGCCAGCGATGGGGTCACTTGACTGGAAGACAACATAACTTCCACAGTTGAAATATAGATGGGTGTGGTCGAAGTCTTGCTGCGATGGTCCGGGCATGACATCCTGCAGTTTTAATCCTAAATTCGGAAGACCAAAGCTGGAGACGCTTTTGTGCTCTGTATTTTAAAGCACACTTTTCATCCTTTTTCTGTTGGCACTGGAAATTTCCATTCTCTCTTGAGTGTGAAGGAGAGGTGAAGAGCAAATAAATATTTCTCCAAAAAAAGAAGTGATACAGAATCTGTAACTGAATGAAGAAGGAGAAGCAGTATTCCTTCAGCACAACTGGCGGTATTTATCCTGTGTGCAGCATGTCAAGAGAGTGCAGGAAGCAGACAGAGAGATGAACGAGAACGAGTCTCTAAACTAGTAGCGATGAGGCAGAAGTCAAACCAGAAATGCTATTCAAAGACGGATGCTGACCTTATTACAATTTCTCCAGATAAACGGATTAAGCGCCTAGCTCACCAGCACTTCCATTGCCTTGAGAACAGCAGATCGTAATGTACTCTGCTGTTGTTAAAAGCAAGAGAGCTGTATTCCTCTCCCTCTCTCAGTCACTGCCTATCTGCACTCAGAATAGCAAAATCTCTGTTTAACAGGTCGTAGAAGAATTTCCTACAACCGTTCCAAGTAATGGCACACCAGAAAGTCAGTAATAAAAAAGATAGATGTTTGCCTAATTTCCTCCATATGTGCTCTTATTTACTTTAGAACTAAGCAATCCTAGGCTAAACCTTGCTGAAATCCTTCGAAGGCTTAAGTAACTTGGATGTAACCTAAGATGCTGGCACACAGTCAATACTGTCACACTGGCACAGGGAACGAATGGGGGAAAGTTCTCTTTCAGAATACTGCTGAATGCTTTTCACTATACACCACAGCAGGGGTAGCCTCTGTATCAAGGTATGCACAGCACGGCCCACGTGCAAAATGATGAACAGCTTGGGCTCTGCTTGTATCTACAGTGATTATTTAAAAAAACCCAACCCTATTCACATTCATGTGACTGTGTTTGTGACACCATCAATACCCCCTACCAAAAATACAGAGAATGACACATTGCACACTGCCGAGTCAGAATGGTTTTCAAAAAGAGGATCTCTTGAGCCAACCAAAACTATCAACCTTTCTGTTAAAAGTAACTAGGAAGTTCCACCTGAAGCCTTTGTAGATGCAGTGAGAAAATGCAAATACCGTATTTTTCGCTCTATAGGACACACTTTTCCCCCTCCAAAAATGAAGGGGAAATGTGTGTGCGTCCTATGGAGCGAATGCAGGCTCCTTGGCTTCGCCGCGACGCGCCTGTCCTGGAAGCCGGAGGAGGAACAGAAAGTCTCCTTCTGTTCCTTCTCCAGCTTCGCTGAAGGGCGCTGCACCTTCTCCCTCTCTGCGCAGCGCCTCTCCTGTGAAGGAGAGGCGCTGCGCAGAGAGAGAGAGAAGGCGCAGCGTACCTTGAGTAACGCGCCTGTCTAGCGAAGCCGGAGGAGGAACAGAAAGGTCTCCTTCTGTTCCTCCTCCCGCTTCGCAGCGACGCGCCTGTCCTGTGAAGGAGGGGCGCTGCGCAGAGAGAGTGAAGGCGCAGTGCCCCTTCAGCAACGCGTCTGTCCTGGCTTCTGCTTTAGCCCTACGCAGCCTCTTTGGGCAGGGGGAGCCTTCATCCCACTGCCCTGAAGAGGCTTGGCGCGGTTACCCCAGAAGCCAGAACAGCCACACGGTATCCCAGAAGCCAGATCCCTCTTGCTGTTCTGGCTTCTGGGGTTCAGAATAATTTTTTCTTGTTTTCCGCCTCCCAAAACTAGGTGCGCCCTATGGTGTGAAAAATACGGTATTTAAATGCAACTTGGTCCTTCTAATGTGGGGTGGGGGCAGGGTGGGGCGGGAGGAGTCAAGATCATATAACCAGGACTGGTTCCCCTCCCCTCAATTCATTTGTGCAAGAACATATTTTTTTACTTGACAAATGTCTAGCATCCTGAGAATGCAGTCCTAGTGAAGTCTCAATAGAGAGCAGTGTGAGAGCAAGGCTAGGGCCTCATACCTTCTCATTACTCCTCATCAGTTCCTTTCACCAGTCTTGGAGCATGTTATGTAGCTAACTGCTGCTATCAGTTTAAATAGCTGCTTCCTTCCCAAAGTAAGTAGCAGTTTGGGGGGATTCTTGTCAGGAAGGAAAAGGTTAATCCTCATCTAAATGGGTGGTTATCCTAACCCAGACAGAGGACCTGAGGCTCTTTAAAACAATAATCTCAGGATGGCAACATCCCCACGAGAGAGATAAAAAGCACAACTCATAAAAAGCACAACTCAGCAAGTCTAATGACTAGCATAGGGTTCTCTACATAATGTAGCAAATAATAGCATTAGTATCATGGGGGGGGGTCCAATCCAATTCAAAAGTTCAGGTTTGTAAAATGAAAATAAAATAATAAACCTGACAGAGGCAGTGTTGCAGCTATCAAACCATCTTGTAATGAGACCCTCACAATAAGACTAGACTGACCAGACCGATCTGGGTCATTATCCAAACTGAATCTGGTGAGTCCTCTTTAGCATCCAAGTTCTATAAACTCCTCAGCATTCCCTAGGCAGAGGTAGAGCTAATGGAAAAGTAGGGTTTTAAGTGATACACCATGTGTTAATTACATTTTGCAGCAAAGGTCCAACATGGTGAGTTGTATTAACATGGCATCAATGGCATGAGTATGTTAAACACATTAGCAACAGAATAAATAGATGAGAATGCGGAAAAAACATGGCATCGGTGAGCAAATGCACTATTACATCCTTAGTACGTAACTGTTTAGGAACTTTCCACAAAACGTTCCACACTTATAAGTCTGGAATGTGCAAAGGCTTCTCTAAGAAATGTTTCTCGTTTTATCAAAACTGTTTTGGCTTCCTCTGAAATTCCTCAGATGTTTCGCCTGAGGGGAAAACTTCACTTTGAACCCAGTGAAAACTTTTACGTACAGATGTAGTAGGTTTCAAAGTCACCACCCACTGTGAATCATAAAAAGGTACATTTTATCTATTAAACACTCTGCATTTGAAGGTAAGTTCTTGGCTAAGCCTGATGTAATGGTTCTAGGGGTTGCTCGTGCGTACGTTGCCGCCACTCCTGGCTAGGTTACCTGGTTGAACCCTTTCTGTCTGGACAGCCTTTCACTTTGTGGCTGTCTCAGTCGCTGGCAGAATCCGTCAGTGGGCGTTTCTTGAACTTTTTCCAGCAAAGAAGTTCTTTGACGCCAAGTCTCCTCCTACTCTCCCTGCGCGGAAGTCTTCTGCGCAGGGAGGGTGTGGGCAGCGGAGTACCCGTACTCTCCCCGCTGATCTCCGGTGAAGAGTCCTGGAGCCTCCTCTCCGATTCCCTCATCTGCCCCCCTTCTCCACTGGTGTTACGCTGATTTCCTTCCCCAGCAGATGGGCTGCCTCTCTCCCTACTGGGACCCTCTCCGGCATCCCTCTGGAGCCTTCCCTCCGCCTCTAGCTCTGATGGCAGTTCCCTGACACCTGATCAGTAAATGCCGATTAGTGTGACACCATTAATATATCTATTTTTATGCACGCCTTCTCTTAATATATGTATTTTTGTAAACATTGTTTGGTTGGAGAACTTCATTGAAACATTTGGATAAGTGCAAATTTCAAAGGACAGCTGTGTTTTGGTTCTCATATTGTTTGGGAAAGTCTGAATTTGATACATTTGCCTCTAAATGCAAACTGAATCAATTTTCTCTCCCCCATTTCCTAGAGACAGTCTGCCCTTAATCATCACTGGGATGCTGTTTCTGCTAAGGCAGGGTTTGGGAAAATGTGGTGCTCCAGAAGTTGCTTGACTACAAGGTGTATTATCTCTGACCATGCTGGTTGGGGCTGATGGAACTGCACTCCAAAAACATTTGGAGGGCTGCAGGCTCCGCATAACTTTCTAAGGGCTGAGAAAAGGCAAGGAACAGTGGGGCTCATGCAGCCCAACCAGAGGCATCTGGTGAAACATGGGCGGTTTCCTATTCTTTCACTGGCAGAGCCCTTCAGCCACTGCTGGGCCACTTCCACTACAGATTATGTGAGCTGGAATCAACAGGATTCCCTAGGCAGCTTCATCTGAAGCTTAGTCCTCTGAGGTTCCAGTGGCGCCTCTGTTTCAGGGACAAGGACTTGATTTCAGTTGTATGCATCGGCACAACATAAGGTATTATGCTTAGGAATTGGAGCCTTGACCCATTCCTTCTAGGGATGGTGCTAGACTGGGTGAGGCAACTGCTGCCTGTCAGATTCAACATTTCCAGAGTTGTAGTTGTGTTAAGTTTCCTGAGGCATAAATGCCCCAAAGCTTTATGCTAAAGGCAAAGGGGCCCTCAAGACCCCTAATGTCCAGGAGGACTGCCTGCTGAGGGCCTGAAGGGCCCTGCCCTTGCCTCTCTCCACCTGGCTTGGGGCGGGGCTTGACAGGCTTCACAAGGACTGCGGTTGCTGCTCAACAGAGAGGGCTCCTCTTTTAAATTGTTTTTAATTTTTATCTGTGTTGTTTTAAATGAGACTATCTTGGCTGTGAGCCCTGGAAGACCTGCACCCTGCCTTGCTGGCCCTTTCCCATCTGGCCTGGGAGAGTGGAGTGCTGACTGACTCCAGCTACAAAAGCTGAGGCTGTTGAACAGATTCTTGGGCTGGAGTATTGTTTACGGGGAGTTGAGAGAGCTTGTTGCTGTTACTGATATTGTATCTTTAGTTTTAGATCTTATGATTTATGTGGAAATTGTTTCCATTTGGTTGTGTACTTTTTGATGTGTTTTATTTATTGTTTATGACTTCTGTTATGTTTGTAATTATGTAAATATTGTCATGTTGTAAGCTGCCTTGAGCATAGTTTCAACTATGGAAAGTTGGCATACAAATAAAATGATGATGATGACTAGGCATTGCTATTGGTGCTCATGGTGCCTTGGTCAGTGGAGGTGCACTAGGGATGGGGAACTTCTGGTCTGTGGGCCAAGCTTGGTCCACCAGGCCTCCCTTTTGGCCCACTAGGCTATTTGGGGCAAGTGATGATTGAAAGATGAGCAGCCCTGTCCACCTGCCAGGGGTGTGGAGATCTGACCCTCTGGCCAGAAGAGGTTCCTCACCTCTGAGGTAAGCCATAGCCATTGTGGATAGCCATTGATAGCCTTATCTTCTTTTAAAGTCATCCAAGTTAGTGACCATCCCTACTTCTCAATGGAGTGGATTCCATAGTTTAATTATGCACTGTGTGACTGATTTGTTAAGTCTTTCAGATACCACGAGATTCTGCTGTTTTATGTCCAACATTGCCACCACAAGCATGTTTGTGTGTGTATGTATATACAAGGGAGATGACAAGACTTGCCTCATCCAGCTCTTCTTTGCATCCCATCATACTGCCCCCGTTTACCTACCTCTTGTGAGTTTGAGATATTTTCTAGGTGCTCACAGTCCCTGTAAAACATCTGCAGAAGGTGGATCTTCTCCAGCCATTCCTTCTTCTCTGCCCACTTGTGGTACACGTTGTCCTTTTCTTCCAACAGTGCCTGCAATGTGCCTTGGATCTGATATAAGAAAACAACAGAAAATGTCCATGATAATCCACAAAACAGCGTGAGTGATGCTTGTTATGTGTCAGACTTGGCTATGCTACTAGGGCTCAAGATTTTTATAAAAAGGAAACAACTCTCTGTTTTCACAAACCTGGATCTGGATATGTTTCAGTAACCCATTTTCCCTCTGAGGAACATTCAGTCATTATGATTATATCTTCACTGATGGTTTAATTGCAGCACATACACAAAAGGGGTAACTGGTTAGGAAGGCAACCTCTAGAAACACTGCTGAGCAATGTGCATTGATGATGAGTCCACATTATGCCTACGTACGTCTTTCGTTGGCATTTTCTGTTCCAGCAGCAGTTCTTGTCCCAGCTGTAGCACACCTTCATACATGTCATCACGGGCCTCAATCTCTGCCAACAGCTGCTGGTGCTGAGTCAGCTTCAGGTCACTAGTAGATATGTCTCGAATTTTGTCCTCCATCATCATTTCTCTCATCATTTCTGATGCCCAGGAGGAATAGTCTCGTGCCTGAAAGCCAGGACAAAAATAAAAGACGAAGGCCAAGGATTATGGATTGTATCCACCTGTGCCATGCTCAGACCCACTGAAAACAAGGGGAGTATCTGAAGTCCACTGACTTCAATGGGTCTACTCCCAAGTAGGATTTAACCACTATAGCTTGGATTGGCAATGTTGAATAAATGGATGGGAAATGAAAATGACAGCTAGAATAAGCCACCTGTGGCTGCTTGTCGCACTGATGAGTTTCATAGCCTGCTGCTGGGAACAGACATCCCATTCTTTACATGGAACTTTTGTGGTCACTCTGTTTTGCTCAAAGTATGCTCTTGCAGTTTCTTTGAAGCCAGAACTAGGAAGGGGTGTCCCTAGACTTTTTACAGATAAACACCAATGTTAATGTCATGACGTGCTGTTCCACAGAACACACATCTTGCTAAACAATATGCAAGAAGTGCATCTCTGTATTTTTACAGTGATATTCTGGGATTTTCTGTTTGCAGTTGTGGGAATAGATAATCCAGTTTTCTTTTCTGATCCACTTAGAATTTCTAGGAGATGACTTTTGCTCCATGAAAATTGTTTGTCCATCCGTTTCTTTCTCTGTATACATATGAATGCGTGTTCTCTACTGATTGCCACTGGTGTGCAACCTTTGACTGCCTGTCTAACACTTGCATGTTATTCTCAGAGGCCAAACACTTCATTTCCTTTGCTATAGAGCATACACCAGTGCTTTTTATTTTTATTTTAAAGAAAAAAGTGGTGATACTCACCAGGCAGTTGTTACAATAAGTGCCACACTTTTAACATTTGAAAAAAGTGCCGTACTGCATATCCTTGAGTACCCCCAGAAGAAAAGCATTGAGCATCATTGATATAAGCATGTATAGGCCTCATGATCTTCTCTGTCCCCTAAAGCAACCCTTACATGTCTCCTAATGCAGATTACAGTGGTACCTTGGGTTAAGAACTTAATTCGTTCTGGAGGTCCGTTCTTAACCTGGAACTGTTCTTAACACTTTAGCTAATGGGGCCTCCTGCTGTTGCCACTGTTCTCATCCTGAAGCAAAGTTCTTAACCTGAGGTACTATTTCTGGGTTAGTGGAGTCTGTAAGCTGAAGCGTCTGTAACCCGAGGTACCACTGTACTGCATTAGATATATTAATACACCCACCAATTAACTCTGTGAAATCAGGTTTTTTGTGTGTAAATGAGAAGTGTGGAAAGAGTCTGATGAAAGATTGACTTCAATTTCTACCACACTGAAATGCTCACCTGTGTTTGAAAATGGTACAGTCTGCAGGCTTGTTCCAACTGCTCCCTGCATTGCTCCACTTTGGACCTCAAGGACTCCCAGTTCTCTACCACTGCCTGCTGCTTTTCTTGTATCTCCTGCATTTGACTTTCGGAGCACCGGCAAAGCACGCCATCTGCAGCATCAATCAGTTCTTGCAGCTGCAAAAAAAGAATAAGGAGGATGCCATAGCACATGCACAGGAAGGGAGGGCACCAGAGAGTCTCAAGAGAGCCTTCTTGAAAAACCTAACCTAATAACACAATATGAAATCATATTGTGGAGAAGTGGGTAACTCCCCCCCCCCAAGTGTTTTTATTCTAGTTTCACAACAAGAAATTCAATAAACTCAATGGTGGCATTTATCTGATGAAAATAAAAAAGCAGTAGTTTTGTCATGCAAATGGGAAGATAGAGGATCAGATTTTTAATTTTTTTGTACAAATGTCTAGTTATTGTTTTGGAATGAACCATCTTACAAGATAATGAGCAAATTATGCGATGCCAGAAGGGGCTTTGGCTTCCAATTGCCATCTGTGAACTGCTATGTATCTTACCTGTTGCTCATTCCCAGACAGTTCATGCTCGAGGGTTGCAAGTTTGCGTAGCTGGGACTGTACACCACCCAGGTCTCTAGCAATGTCATCAGGGATGGCCTTGGACTTTTCCTAGTCAAATAATATGGGGAAGCTTGCCGTTAATGGGTTGATTATTTGAAACAAAGTGTAAATATATTATTGTTATTTCATTCACAAATCACTTCCTATGAAGCATCTTGAAGCAATTTCAGAATGCACTAGACGCACTTATAAAACAATTATATAGATAAAATCAATTCCAAATAGAATAGAGATAAAAATCTGCACAGGTGCCGAAAAGAGAATGGGAGGGAGTTTCAAAGGGGAAGGGCCATCAAACTAATTCATCATCCCTGCATTGTACTGATTGGGTCTCCTGATGAGATGGTGTCCAAAGGAGGCCCCCCTCACAGTGGCGTCACAACAGGGAGGCGTGGGGGGCAGTACAACCCGGGTTCCATGTCTGTGGGGGTGACAAGAAGTCACCCCGTAGGGGCTTGCGGTGGTGCGTGCAGCCATCGCGGCGCCACAGCCGCATGTGGAGGATCCTAGGTTTGCAACTGCAGCCGTGAGCAGAGCCTGCGGCAAACTGCTAAGTACAGCGCATGTGCGCCGTTGCACACATGCACTGTACATAGCAATGCCACACATGTGCTATATAGCAGTTTGCCGCTGGCGCCGCTCCAGCACTGTACAGACAGGGCCAGGATCCTCTGCTTGTGGCTGTAGCCGCAAATGGAGGATCCTCCACATGCGGCTGTGGCAGCAACGGAGGGATCCTGGCACCGTCTGTACGGCGCTGGAATGGAGCCGGCGGCAAACCGCTATACAGCGCATGTGCGGCATCACTACGTACGGTGCATGCGTTATATATAGAGCGATGCCGCACATGCATCCTATGTAGCGATGCCCGCCCCAGGTGTCACAACACCTTCCTTTGCCCCTGCTCCCTCATGCAGTGTACATCAACCAGTTTGGTATGTAAGGGATGAGACAATCTTATTGGTCCCAAATAGTATAGGGAAATGCAAAGCTAAGCCACAGTATATGTGTCAGTCAGGTGTACTTATGCACATATTGTTCCCATTCACATATAGTATGGAGGCTGGAGGCTGGGTTGTGTGCCTGTTTTTCCCCCATAAAGGGAAGCACACTGATGAGGAGAGCTAAACTCTTCCCCCCTTGCCTCACAGCACCCCATTGCATAAAACACTTTATTCCCCAGCCCAGCCCTATTGCTAGAATTGAGCCAGTCTGAACGAGGTTAGGGAGGGGAGAGTTCTGCACCTTCATCCAGGCAAACCAATTACCAAGCTTGGGATGTGCATGGAGCAAGTGTGTGAGTAAATAGCTTATTTATATTTAGTTTATCGACTGCTGTTTTTCTGTTTTGCTTTTACATGTTTATGGCCTATCTATCTATCTATCTATCTATCATCATCATCATCATCTGTCATCATCTATCATCTATCTATCTATATCATACTGTAATTTTACATTTTGTTGCTGTTACTGTCATGGCCTGTTTGGACGCAGAGGGAGGAACCAGCTGGGGAACCATAAAGGGAAGAAAGCTCAGAGCCCAGGACAACAATGCGTGGTCAGAGGGAGAAGACTGGGAAGAGGAGTTGTCAGAAGCTGAAGAGGTAACAGGGCTTAGTGAGCTGGGAGAGTCTGTGGCAGAGAGTAGCTCAGAATCAGAGGCAGAAGCTGAAGCAGCAGGAGGGTGGGATGAGGGAGGCCAAGAGGCAGAGATGAGTCAGGCTGCTTAAGAGTCAAAGGTGCCTCTCCCTCCTGCTGTGACAAGCTCCCCTCCCTGCTTGTTTCCCAGAACAAGGAGGCATGAAAAGGGTGGAAAGGTTGGCTGCATGCAGGCACAGTCTCCAATTGCTTGGAAAAAGCCCTGGAGAAGAAGGGACTTAGACGGCCATGAAGAGATGGGGACTTTCAGTCTTGATTGATTTTCATGGAGGAAGACCACCAGGCATGATCAGCTCTGCTCACTAGGCCTGACACTCGTCCATGTCTGTGGAGATTGTGTTTTTGCTAATAAAGAGTTAACTCCATTTCTGAACTGTGTGATTTCTGACCAGCACACTCCTGTGACAGTTACCCATATAGAGTGCCAAGTATGGGAAAGCCGGGATAGATTATGCTAATGCATATGCATAACACTCTTCTCTTCACACCTAATGTGGCCCTCATAGGACACAGTAGATGGGCAGAAACAAAATACCCAATCCATATATTTTCCAGCATGATTATAACCTCAGTGTGGACAAGGGCTTCCATCAGGTCTTGCAGACACTTGTGTATTGACTCAGCATCTTGTAGTCGTTCGCCTTGAAACTTTATCATCCCCAGCAATTCATCCCAATTGTTCCTGATGAGGGAAACAGGTTGAAAAATGTGAAATGGAACCAGTGCTGGTTCTAGCTGTTTATGCATGCTGAAAGCATCTTTAGACAACTTAAAATATTGTCGATCCCAGGCTCATGGCTTAGACCTGCGTGGTGCTTTGAATTGCCACTGATTAGAAGGCTTGAAGTCATCAGCTATCAGGTGATGGGCAGTGACTTCAAGCCTGCTTTTTGCTATGAATGACTATGTGATTGGGTTCCTCATGGGGAACTCCACTGCACAGCTGATCCAGCCACATCTCTGCTTGCCCCACACCTGACATCACATATGATGTCAGAGAAAACATGCTTTCAGAGAAAACAGTGAGTGAGCAGGCAGAAGAAACAGGTGTGGGATAAATGGGTGTGGTTTGGGGGAAAACAGCCTCATGGGCCAAATTGGACCGTGGTCTGGAGGTTCTCGACTTCTACTATGAACCATAAGACAAGCCTTGGTTGGTTACAGTTCATGGTTTGTCTGGAGATATTTAAACCATGAGCCTGAGTTTGAACAACATGTTAAGTTAAACTATGGCTTAGTGCAGCAGCAGAAAGGCTAGAGGAAGAAAGCAGCCATGGTTTCCTCTCACCCATACCCATGTCCCGAGTGTTTCCATTTTTCCTTGTTTGTGCTAAGCCATTGCTTGGCTTAGTGTTACATGAAAACTGGGCTGGTATGCATAGTTTTGTACAGTATCTATTGCTTGCTTTTCCTCTAAAGAAGAAGTCCCAAACAATGGAACCTTTCTTCAAGGTAACACAGTTAGCTAGGAAAGGTCCAGCCTCCAACAGCTGTAGCTGGTTCTGTCCTTCTTTACCGCTTCCTGTTCCTAGGCATAAAGTGGTGTTGGGAAGAAGACTCCCTTCCACTGTTGTCTTAGAGGACAAGGCCAGTCTCCTATGTACACAACTCTAAAGGGTCAATAAACACTTCTTTGGAATGGTCAACTGTCAGCTGATCAGTATTTCACAAGTTAGTGATAAATCAGAAGGACCAGCTTTGTGTGTCAAAGAAACCATGATGAAGATCATTTCAGAAAGCTTTTGGTCTTTGAGATCTTTCTTATATATTATTTAATTAGCAAGGATCTGGCTGTGGCCATTTCCTATTTCCCTGCCAGAAGAGAAAGCCAAGATGACAGAAGATCTCCTCTTACCGCAACTGTTTCTGTTTCTTCCGAATCTCCCGGGATTCAAAATGGCCACGATCCACCATATCCTCTGCTAGCTGATAGGATGCAACAACTCTCTTGGCAGCAACTTCCATCTGGTGCTGGAGCGTTTCATATTTGGCACAAAGATGCTTTCAGAGAAAACAATGAGTGAGCAGGCAGAAGAAACACACACAGTTCTGGGACACACACTCTTAGCTATCAGCATTGTTCCAAACATTCTGTGTTGCTCTGACTTTTCATTCAGTGGTTTAGACCACAGCACCACCCGCGTCCTTTAGATTATGCTACTTTAGCGCTACTTTAGATTATGCTTATTTAATATTCCTGTTTTAATTGTTTTTTTAAAAATATTTAAGTTATCCTGTGGAACTTTTCAAAGGTGAAACATAATACAAACACAGCAGTTGCTGCTTTTCAACTTTGGTTAAACCACCCATCCGCAAATTACAAACGTTTGTTGGGAAACAAAAACCGAGAGTGTTTCAGAAAGGATTATCAACCAGGTTAATTATAACCCTTCAAACTTATTTCACTCAAGCATACTGTTTGTACTTTTCTGCATGGCTTATTCAGTCATTTGAAAAACATCCCTGAAATTATTGTATCATTTCTTCATTGACATCTTACAAAGGATTTGGCATAATGATTAACCACAAGTCAGCCACAATGGTTTCACCACTTGCACAATCAATCTTAAGTCTGCTAGATTCCTAAATTGTCAGCTTGCGAAAGCTAACAAAACTAATTCACTTCTTGATATTACACCTAATCCTCTTTATAAAGGCTCATCAGAGCTTGGTAGTTGTTTCCATCAAAATATTTTGGTGTAACAAAGCTTTGTTAAGCAGGGTGCATTTTAATATATCTAGCTGTCTTTATAATATAACTTACAAGGACGTGTTCATAACTGGTCCCATAGCCATCGGAACTGGCTGCCTGCTTCTGCTGACTGATCCAGTCTTCCAGATCCTCATATTCCCTCAGAAAGTCATGCAGTGTAAGAGTCTCCTCCAGCCTTTTGCCCCTTTTTTGGAGAGAGAAATAGATAATAGCAACAGTGCTCTCAAGGCAGGACTTTTGCAGCAGATGTCCAAGGCTGCACTCAACAGAATGAACAGTTGGCGGGCTGATCACATTTTGAAGTAAGTGAAACAAATGAACCATCTAAAGGGGCTGGAGGGAAATCATAAGACCATTAAATCCAGTGTCTAAAATTACCTGGGAACTATACAAATGCAGTTGAGATATGTACGTTCCCCAAAGTTTGTTGGGGATCTTGCATGATAGCTAGAGAATGTACTAAATTCAGTTGAGATATACACTTTCTCCTAGGCCTGTTGGATTGTGCATATTGACTGGGAAATGTGCACAATTCTCTCTTCATGGGTGTATTATGTATACATTCTCCATGAGGTCTGGTGAATGTGTACAGTGGTCAGTTGATATGCTCTTTAACCTCAACTTGCACTGCATATTTATCAATATCATAGGTATACTTAAGGAAATTGATTCCTTTGAATTTTCAAGAGAACTGATTTGACCTGTATATCCAAGACTAAAGTATGAATCACAATGCAATGATATTGGTATTTCTTATATTGTATCTTTTTTTACTTTTTCTGTAATCTACTTTTGAAATATGTAGTGAAAAATGGGGTATAATTTCCTGAAATAAACAAACACTGCAACCTCTGTCCAACAATGTCCTGTTAGCACTTTGTACAGTGGGGCTTCCGCTGCCTGCACACACACCCCACCAATATTTTCTGGGAGTTCTGTCTGGAACAATGCCTCTTTCTGGAGATTTGATGGAGGAGGAGTACATCTGCTGCCTTCTAAGAGTGCTTGCTATTTGTCTCCACTTGGTAAACAAAACAAAACAAAACATTATAGGTTTCCAATACTTTCTCATTCACAGGAAACCAACTTTAAGTAGTACTAATGATTCAGGGATTGTCCAATGTTCTGAGAAGTAGGAAGTGGGCAACAATATGTACTGTATATGCATTCATCAACATTATATTGTGAACCACCCTGTGATCCTTAGATGAAGGGTGGTATAGAAATTTAAGAAATAATAATAATAAGCATGATCGAAAGCCAGGGCCAGCTCAAGATACTTGTGGCCCATGATAAATTGTGAGGTGTCCCCCACTCCCA
The DNA here is from genome assembly GCF_964234715.1 of Podarcis melisellensis. Classification (NCBI taxonomy): domain Eukaryota; kingdom Metazoa; phylum Chordata; class Lepidosauria; order Squamata; family Lacertidae; genus Podarcis; species Podarcis melisellensis. The sequence goes on from NC_138528.1 coordinate 43,542,084, forward strand.
TTCCATTTCTAGAAGCTGACTGGATTGCCAGCTGGATCTTACTTCAACACTTGATGTCAATGGGATGACATCTTCCAGCATACCCAAAGGCAGCAGTCTAGTTTAGGGGTATCTGATAGGCTTGTGGCACACATAGCTCTGATCTCCAACAGAGGGCAACAGCTGAGTTGGCAGGGCTCGGGAGAAATTACTGCCCCCCAGCATCTGCTGCCCGAGGCAGTGGCTTCACTCTGCCTAATGGTAGGGCCATCCCTGCCTAAAGAGCCTCTTGAAGGGATCAGAAGCTTTGCTATTGATTTTCATATGGTTTGGCAGAAGATCAAAGCCCAACAAAATACCATACAAAGAAACTAGGACTGTTATTTTCTTACCTTGCTATGGCCATATTTTGCAACTCCTGAATCTGTGATTGAACTTGTTCCTGAGGTGCGTCAACTTCATCATAGTGGATGGAGCCAGAGAGGGGCAGCGTTTTGGCAGTTTCGCCTAGTTCCATTACTAAATTCTGATAGATGTTGATTTCATGCTCCAGGGCCTGACAGAAAGCAAAGTTCTAGCTGAAGTAAGAACTTAGGTGAGGCCAAACATACAAAGTTGAGAAGCAACAGCTGAGGTGCCAATGTGAGGCTAGAACTTTTATTGATAATATTATATTTATCATCATACATGTTATATATTATGTATTTCTATACAGTTCATATTTGATTTGACAAATGTTTTAACAAACATCAAATAGATTGAGACTAAACCAAGGGTATTGAGGCCAGACATTTTCCAGCAGATTTATTCCTGGCAAAAGCAAACAGTCTGCGTATTTAATTTTTGCCATCTTCAGGCAAACTGCAGGAGCCAATTAGTATACCCAATATATGGATGACTCATTATTGGAAAGGCTAAGCTATTGCCTGAAGAATTAGCTGTTTTCCAACTAAGGAAAGGGCATTATCACTTCATGATTAAATCTTACAGATCTGGTTATGGGGGCAGAAGTCTTACATATGGCAGTCCAGCAGGGCTCTATAACACAGGCCTGCAGCAAGGGTTCTCCCAGGACAAGGGGAGAGAGGGTGGGGGAGATTCTGGGGACTGGGGTGCACTTTGAAGAACCACATACAATTGATTCACTGTGCTGGAATATTATAAAACATTGACCTGCTATATGCTTTTAGTGAAATTTCCCCACTTTGATCAAGACACAGCCATTTTAAGTTTAGCCTCCACAATGTGTGTGGCCATTGGGCAGGCATCCTTAAGGGTAACCTCAGGCTAGGAAAGAAACTATTCAACCTCTTCAATAATACCTGCTACATTCATTGGGGCAGGGGTAGCGGGGAAGGAAGACTGTGCACAGAATTACCTTATGTTTCTTAATGAGTTTTTGAGTTGCAGCGCCATCTTTGCCACACTCTTTGCTGGTTACCAGTGGGAATTTCTCTGCTACCCAACTCTCCAGGTCCAAGATATCTATTAAGTACTTTGTAATTTAAAATAAAATAAAATAAAATAATAAAATAAAATGGTTATTGTTATTTTTCTCCTTAGGGAAACTTTTCCTGCAAAATACTATTGTTACAAGTTAAAAAGCAATAGATTCCGTAGGCAAAATGAGAAGCTTGTTGAAATACGCAAAATAGAGGGTGGAATTCAACGTAGGGCTAAGGAGATCATTTTGTAATCTCTCCTTTCATCCAGCATGTGCGGTTTTGGGGGTTCTGACAACTGCCTGGAGAAAATCTGAGGGAAGGATGTGGAATGGGAAGAAGCAGGGAAATCGCTCTGGCAGAACCCCTTCATCTCCATTCCAGATTGTATCTAAGCCTAAGAACATGTTTACCCCTGCCTCCACTTCCCTTTTCTGTCACTGTCTCTCTTTTGTTTTGTTTTTCTTTTTCGATTATAGTGTCATTTGAACAGGAATATGTCCTCTTGAATTTTATAAAGATATCAGTGGTAACCCCACATTTGCGAACTGTTACTCAGTTGCAGCAGATACACAGAGTTCATTCAAATCCTATAGACCTTTGGCACCTTGTGCACTTAAGGTACATGGCTTGCAAACTGAGTGAAATCAATATATAGTGAAATATACCTGATGGAAGGCAACAGATTGCTGTAGCTGCTTGATTCTTTCCTCACATGCTTCCTCCAGCTCCTGCCAGCTTTTGCTCAGTTCCTGGCACTTTTCCTTTACTCTCTGAGATGGGACAGGCTTGCTATCTGTCATGGCTCTTCCCATCTCCAAAACCCTAGAGACCTGCTGCTTGTGAGCATTCACTTCTACCTGCAATTCCTAGTAGAAGAAAAACATGCAGAAATGCCATGGAAAGGTGAGAGGTAAGGGCTAAAAGTAGTAAAAAGAGGCATTTATAACAACTTAGAAGGTGCTTTCCATTTTTCAGAGCCACCAGGTTATTTCTGGAGTAAAACCCCCCAAAGTCTAAAAGGTCAAATACTATTTTAAAAATAATAATTGAGGTGTTGATCATCCAAATGCCTGGAAATTCATTTTTGGAAGGCGAATCTCCTTGCAAATTAATTTTGGAAAAGGAACTTATTGTAGGGAAGGAAGGAAAAACACACATTTTGTGGGGCTGGAGTTCTGTTGGGTTTAAATATTATAGGAGTGCAGAAGTGAAATAAATTTGTAAACAGAAAGATCTTTTCAGCATGTGTGGGAAAGAGGAGTGAAAATCATTTGCCATGTCTGGACAAGATACAAAGACTTATTAGAAAACAAAACACCGAGGTGGCTGTCACCTTTGGAGGCCAAGGCCCGAAAAAGACCCAATATGGAGGCCAATTGGCCAAAATATTGGGAAATACTAGAAAGGGATGGAGACAATTGGAAACTGCAGAGTTTAGAGAAAATGAAAGATAAAGTGCGAGACTGGTTACACTATGCTCAGATTAAGGAAGTGTTTAAGATTGATAAAAAGTTAGGATTCCAGGTGGAGAAATCGAAACTGGAGACAGAACTGCTAGAACCTAAGACCAAGGTACTTTCAAAAATGTATAACTTGCTGCTGAAATGGAACACACAAGACGAATTGGTTAAATCGGCTATGATAAAGTGGGCCCAGGATATTGGGCACAACATTATGTTTGAGGACTGGGAAAGGTTATGGACTACCGGGCTGAACTTCACAGCATGTAATGCTCTGAAGGAAAATGTAATGAAAATGATATATAGATGGTACATGACCCCAGTGAAATTGGCTAAAATATACCATTCGTCTGATAACAAATGTTGGAAATGTAAGGAAAATGAAGGAACATTCTTTCACCTCTGGTGGACCTGCCCTAAAGTGAAGGCCTTTTGGGAAATGATATATAATGAGTTAAAAAAGGTATTTAAGTATACCTTCACCAAGAAACCAGAGGCCTTCCTTCTGGGCATGGTCGGCCAGAACGTGTTAAAGAAGGATAGAACATTTTTTATGTACGCTACAACGGCGGCAAGGATACTTATTGCTAAGAGCTGGAAAACCCAAGATCTACCAACACTGGAAGAATGGCAGATGCAGCTGATGGACTATATGCAACTGGCTGAGATGACTGGCAGAATCCGCGACCTGGGAGAGGAGAGGGTTGAAGAAGACTGGAAGAAATTTAAGATTTATTTACAAAAGTACTGTAATTTGGTTGAATCCTAACAAGGAAGCCAGAGCAGAAATAACTGTCTACCATTAAATTATAATTTTTTATTTGAGTTTAACCTAAATATTGCACCTAAGAGTATAATCAAGATGATAATTTGCTTGGAAAAATTCGTTTTTAATGATGAGAGTGGAAGCGGGAGACGTGAGGGAGTCCGCAATAGAATGAAAAGATGTTATGAAACCTATTTTGTTTGTTAAATATGTATTTGTAAAAAATCTTAATAAAAATTTTTATAAAAAAAAAAAAAAGAAAATCATTTGCCATGTAAGATATAAGAAAAGCTCCGGTGGATCAGACCGAAGCCCTATCTACTTGAGTATCCTGTTTCCTGCATTGGCCAATTGGGGGATGAGAGCAATAGCACTTTCTTTCTCTTGATCCCCAGCAACTAGCAATTGAGAACATATTGTCTCTGATCAGCTTTCTGACTAGTAGCCACTGATAGCTAGAAACAGACAGGCAACATTTAGTAGGATAAATTATTCTGGAAAGCTGAATGCTTGGTGTATTAAAGTTACTACCCTATTTCTTAACTCCTAACAAAGAATTGGTGGTTTTCTACTTGCTACACATTGGCTTTAGCACAGGGTGCTAAATATGGCCTTTATCCAGCAAAAATAAAATCAGGAAATATGTCTTTCGGTTTCTGAAATTTTAGAGAGGGATTGCCATCCTGCGTTGCCTTTTTCAACCATATGTGGTTTTTTAAATTGCTGTCATGTTGAAGCATAAACTTTTAAAAAACTTCCTGTCACTCGTAACACCAGAGCTAAGTTTAAACATGTGTCTTATGTTCTGAATATTGTCAAGCTGAGGTGTTTCATTCTGACATTAATTTTCGAGAGAAGAAAGTAAAAACAGATTATTTACGTAACTTCTAAAATATGTTGGCAATGCAAAGTCGCGCCGGTCTCCCAAGGGTTGTGCAGAGCTGCCTGCATTCCGAAGCCTGGGGCGCGCTGAAGAGCGCGCCCGGGCTTCACGCAGCTCTCCGTAAACCTGGGGAGACCGGGGTGACTTCCTGTCAGGTTCCCTAGGCTTGCGGATAGCAGGCTGTTCTCGGGGCTGGGGTCGGGGGAAGCTCAAAACTAGGTGCGTCCTATGGGGCGAAAAATACGGTAGATTTCTTGGGCATTTTGGAAGCACCAAATGTTTGGATGTTTTTATCCTATGCTTTTAAAATACTATATATTTTCATTACTGCATTTTGTTCCTGTTGTAAATTGTTTCTGAAGTTTTTGTTGCGGAAAGTAATAAAGTCAACAAACCTACCCTAAGGAAATTTGGTTTCTTTTTTCTCCATTTCCACTGTGAATTCTATGCTTGCTAATCTCTGTGCAGTGCAACTGGTAAATGATCCAACTTTTCACTAAGCACATATTTGCAATATTTTCTTCATCTAGCTGTTAAAGTTTAAACTTAAGAAAATTCAAAGAAAGTTGTGGTTTTAAAATTGAAAGAAGGATTGCTAAAAGCTAATTTAAAAATAAGGGTGCAGTGAAGGGAAGGTTCGGGGAAGTCGTGTATGTTTGTTTGTATGTTTTCTTTCTTTTCTGTTTTCTTTTCTGTTTTTCTATGCTGTTAAAATCAATAAAAATTTATTTAAAAAAAAAAAAAAATCTCCTTTCCCTTCCTCCCCCACAACGAAACACTCTGTGAGGTGAATGGGGCTGAGAGACTTCAAAGAAATGTGACTAGCCCAAGGTCACCCAGCAGCTGCATGTGGAGGAGTGGAGAAGCGAACCCGGTTCCCCAGATTATGAGACTACCGCTCTTAACCACTACACTACACTGGCTCTCGAGCAAGCATGTTGCCATGGCATTAGGAGGGTACCACATGTTTACCATTACAGATCTCAACCCTACAGCTAGGGAAAGAAACAAACTCTCCTGAAACATCTTCCAGCTGGTTGGAGAATCAGCTATAAATCTCACCCTGAAATAGAACACATGCTGTAAACTTGTGACAGCATCTATCAGAACTGAGAAGTTACCTTGTGCTTCTGTAGAAAGCTTTGAGCCACATTCAAGGACTGGCCTCGGTTTGTGGAGCTGGCCACTGACATCCGCTCACTAATCCACTTCATTTCCATGTCATGGTAATGGTAGAACTGGAACAATTCCACTCTGGCCTGAAGCAGCTGGCCTCTCTCAGCAAGAGGTTCCTGGAGAGAGGCAAACCTGTGAACCAGATGTTAAAACAATGAAGTTCACACACTCAGCCCAAGAAAATGCAAGATCTCCTCAATAAGCAAACATTCTTATTAGTCAACATAATTGATGGGTCACAAAGAAAAGGTCAGTGATCCAGCTGTTACTGAAATATCTTCCCCTCTACAATAATGTATAATTCTGAAATGTTGATTTTAACCTTGTGCACTCAGCTTGCTTTCTACACCCACATTGCCAAAACTAATTAGAAGAACCAGTGAAAAATTGCATGTTGGGAATGTTATGAATTATAGAAGCCAGTAGAGTCACTTCTCCAATCATACTTCGATGAAAATGATTTTTATGTGTTTGTGTCCTGCTAATAATCTGGTGAAGGAAGCAAGAAAGAATAGTGGCAAGCTAATAATACCAGGGAAGCTGATCAGCACTTTACCGTTGCTAAAAAGCCTGTGGGATACTTTAGGCTGAGATAATGATTTGGTCATCCCTTCATAGCAAAGTGGGGATTTGACTCTCAAGTTTTCCACCACATCCAAGCCCAGTACTCTTTTCATTGCACCATACTAGCTCTCTCTGCATTACCTGCTTATGTTATGTTAGGCTTTATTCCAGTGTTATATTTCTAGAAAAAGAGGTGCCAAAACTCACTATGAATACCTCTCTCATTCTCTTAGAATGACAATGGCGCCCACCTGAGAGGTGCCCGAACTGAGTTCTGGCAAATTCCAGCTGGAAAAAAAGGTCATACTTTATTCTATTGTTAAAGTAGTCTTCTGAGTTCTGTGGAACAAGCAGTATCAAACTGTGCTTGGCTGAGATATAAAAGTAAATCCTTATGGACAGGAGAATAAGGAAGCCTTGTACAATGCACTATGTTTACAGAAAGAGCAACCCACCATTCCAAATACTTCTGTGTCTCATCCAGAATCCTTTCGCTGTCAAAATGATTTGTCGCCATTTTCTTGGCATGCAACACAATCGAGCTCATTTTCTCAGCCAATCCCTGCATCTCATTTTCCAGCTGACTGTGTTCCTTGAGCAAATTGCGACTAGAACGCATGTCATGGCCCATCTCTGCATCTCGAAGACTCTTCTCAACCTTCTCTATCTTCTCTTCAGCATCCTAAAGGGGAAATATTGACATGTGGATGATTCCCCACTTTGTTTTCTTTCCTCTGGCATAAATTCTCTGCGGTACTGATGGAATGGTGCAACCATTCAGGAAGCTCTGCACCTTGGTTTTTATACCTTGGTGCAGAATCTGCTATGAGCACTGTGAATGCTCACTTTTTGCTGTCATAGGAGGTACATAGGAAGCTACATTATATAGAGTCAGATCATTGATTCATTTAGCACATGACTGTTGACACTGACTGGAAGAGGCTCTTCAGAGCTTCAGACAAGGGACAATCTCAGCTGTGCCTGTGGACTGAAACTTGGACCTTCTGCATGCAAAGCAGATGCTCAAGTATTCCGCTACTTTACATTTTCTTTACTAGTTTGAGAACCTAGAACTATTCACTGGTTAAATACTTTAAAACAGGATGAGGAAACTGTAGCCCTCCAGATGTTGGGTTTCAACTCCCATCAGCCCCAACCAGCATGGCCAATGATCTTTTAAAATTTATGAATCGTGGCAATGGCACTCAGTTCAGCCCTAGCCTTCCTGGCAGAAAAGCACTTGCCCCTGACCTCAAGAAGTTCCATAAGTTGTTCTTGCTGTCCGGCCTGCCTCAGTTTGTCTCCTCGCTCTATCATCTTGCTGTACAGCTTCTCCCATTTCTTCTTCAGCTCTGACATTTTGTCTTGAATGGAATCTGCAGCATAGTGGTCATCCTGAACCAGCTGTTTTCCAGCCTGGAGAGAGACAGTGCATTTGGTCAAGAGAAAACTCCTGTAGCTCTGGTTACTCCTACCTGCCTCTGTTTATGTCAAAGTCATTGTATGTAGAAGAAGCCAGTATCCTAAAAACTGCAAAGTGATGCTCACCAACCAGTCACTGAACAAACCAACAATGCTGTACAACAACATTGGTGGCCCTGATTTCAGAAGGCTGAAATTCAAGCTGAACTTAAGGGCAGTGTGTTGTTTTCATCTGTTTTGCTGTAGGAAAACTCTGCTTCCCATCAGTCTTTTGCATGAACTTTGACATCTCTTAACACCATATGATGGGAAAGTGCATACATGCATACATACATACATACACTTGCTTAGAACATTCTTCCTAATACATAGCTGTAACTGTTGTGCTACTAGACTTCTATGTATTCTTAAAATTCAATTTCTGATTTTTAGTGTTAGATGTAGGCATCCTAAGTGATATTACAAACAGCAAAGTAAGCAATATACTTGATAGGCACAGTTCTTTGAGGCTCTGTACTTTGCTTCCCCTGAAAGCCTAGTTTTAGGCTTCTGCAGAAAGCGCCAACACGTTTTCAGTTTTAATACTAGAAATTTAATTTAAAAACAAAAATTTAATACTAGCTTTTCAGAAACACAGAATTCCAGATCCAGTGCAGTGTGCTATGCATGTGAGCACAGGCCTGATTGTTTGCTATTAGAATCCAGAAATATGCACAGAACTGTTGTACTCAAATTTGAAATGTTCTAATCAAACAAGGAACTGCTGGCTATTCTGCCAGTCATCAATATATCTCCATGAGACCAGCCTTACCACCATCAGCTCCACATAATGCTTCTTATTGGCCATCATTTCTTGTTCTGCAGCTTCATGCTTTTTGAGCTTCCGTAGTATGTTTGTTGGCTCACGGTAGGACTCATCTGATGCTATCTTGTATTTCTCCTCCATCCACATCAAGAGCTCAGCAGTGTCATGAGTGAACTCCTGCAATTGCATTAAATCTCTTTTTCCCCCAAGTATATATTGATACATTAAAACATATATTTACAGATAATACAATAAAAACAAAAATGCATTAAACATAGTGTGTATTCAATGACAACGTTTAATGTCACATTATGGGATAGATAGGTAGCCGTGTTGGTCTGCCATAGTCAAAACAAAAAATTTTTTTTCTTCCAGTAGCACCTTAAAGACCAACTAAGTTAGTTCTTGGTATGAGCTTTCGTGTGCATGCACACTTCTTCAGATACACTGTGTATCTGAAGAAGTGTGCATGCACACGAAAGCTCATACCAAGAACTAACTTAGTTGGTCTTTAAGGTGCTACTGGAAGAATTTTTTTTTTTTTTACATTATGGGATGTTCCTGTGAACCCAACCCTTCGCAGTCTCAGCACAGAAAAACATTATGGTTGATTCTTATTTTGGTCAAAATACTCTGTTTAGAGCAGGTTAGGTGAGCCCTCTCTTATCTGAAAGTTGGAATATATGATGCAGTGGGCATTAAAGGCAAACTTGGGCCAATACCTCAAGAACTTGGTGTGATAATATGTTCCTGCTGATCCACAATGCCTCTTATCCCTTACATATTAAAGTCTGCTATAAACATCACCAGCATTTATTTCATGCCAATGCAGAATACAAAAGTGGCACACTCCCTGCAAAGAAAGCTTAAGAACAATATACCCATCCTTTAAAACAGGCCCTAGGTCAACTCTTCAGGTTACACTTTAGAACACCAGTGAAAGGTCACAATACCTAATGTTCCCCTGCGTCAAAAAGTGATATGCTGTGGAAAGCAAACATGTCAAAGAGCAGTATCCAGGCCTAACCTTCTTCCTGAGATGCTAGTGTCTACATGCAGGTCATTTTTTGTGTGGGGAAGCTTTTAAACACGTGTTATTCCATCCAGATTCTAGGATAAACCATATGCTCTTTCTGAATATTATAATCCAGAGGTTTTTCAACCTTTTTGAGTCCATGGCTCCCTTGACCAGCTACATTCTTTCTGTGGCACCCATGTGGGGCTCGTGAGCCCAGTTATGTCACCCCCTTACCTCCAGAGCTTTTTGAACACCCTCCCTTGTGGAGTGTTCCCTCAGCCTCCTTCCCTCTCCCCTCTCATTGGGAGCCCTCCGGGCAGCTGCTGTCACTGCACCTGGTCTTTGAACTGGTACCCCTGTCCCAAAGAGAGGTGCCTCCTCACACTGCTCCATAGGGCCAGGCCCAGAAGCACCCTTCACCTGGGGAGCTTGTAGCCAGGGCTGCTGCAACAAACAGCTGTGCAAGCCTTGGAGAGGCAGAGACGCAAAAGGGCATCAGAGGAGGGAGGGAAGGAAAGAGGAGCAGAGGCCAGTGTTGCCCGCAGCACCAACTGACCATCATTCAAGGCACCCCAGGGTGCCACAACACACTGGTTGAAAACCACTGTATAATCTGATGTTATGAACTACAGCTGCCATCACCCCTGACCCTGGCCATGACAGCTGGAGATTATGGGAGTTGTAGTCCAAAACAAAAGGAAGCCACTATGATAGGTACCCCTGAACTGGAGAATACTGAACCTAGGTAAGCAAGTAAACAAGTAAGCAAACAAACCCCATCCAACCTCTCTACATATGGTTTCTGATACACTGCCCTCTAACCTGTAATAGAAGAGAAGCTAGTAGCCTCTTCTTCCTCTGTTCATTATTATTAATTAGCAATTTCCATCTCTCTCGTATGGCAGCCATTCTCTCCTCAATCCTGTAAATGAAATAAGAGGAGATTGAATTTATCCAAAAGGTATTACATGGGTTGTGGGTGAGGAGTTCTATCAGAAATAATTTACAAAGTTGGTAAAACATTTCATTTGTTTGAACCTTAGTAGACTGATCTACAGGGTGTTGTGGCAGTTTAGGATAGCTGAATATCTAACTCAAATTAATCCACAGTTTACTCTGCTATTCAGTATAAGACATTTGGATTTTTCTGGCTAAAGGAAGGCAGGCTAATGCTGTATAAATTCCTTTTATAAAGGAATAAAAGCTAAGAGCATTAATACATGACACAAAAAATGTAAAGGACACTCTAATGTGTTTCTTAATATCATGCATGAATAGGCCTTGGTCTTTCCTGTGTTCCAGATCTAAATAAATGAAAAATGAAAATCAAACACGTACGTGTCAGAAGCAAAATGGCCCCTTTCCACCAGCTGATATCCATGCTCATTGACTGCATTTACTCGCTTTTTCAGCACCAGTAGCACTCGTTCAAAATCCTCATGCCGCTTCAAGAGGCTCTGAATAGAACCAACGTGGTCCTGAAGATATGGAAAACAATCATGACCACACCCCACGTTGGCTGAGCACAACCCCACCTCCCACATTCACTGGACCTTCAACCTCCAAATGAAGGTGTGATGAGCACTTCTGTGAACTTGGCAGATTCCCACAAAAATCAAAGCACTTTTGAGTGGGTGTAGTATTTACAGATGGATGAGGTGGTCAGGTGATTTAGCATTCAGCAGTCAGTCTGCAAATGGTGCTGAGAACGTTGATATGTGATGATGCAAGACTGTCCATGGAGATGGTCATCTTGTCCCACACAAGATGTTCCCAGGAACTATGCTCCAACATCACAACATTCCGACCACCATTCAACACCAGCAGGTTGTTGAATGCAGCCGTTTGCCTTTCCTTAATGTTAAGGAGGCAGGGGGAATTGAAAGATTGTCCTCAGCCTTCTCTTCAAATAGTAAACATCCTCTCATTCTGAATTTTCACTTTGTCCTTTGCCTGCACTGCATGTCCACTGCATTCTCCTGATCTTTGGGTAGATTCCCAACATCCCTAGAATTCAACCAAACACTGAGAAGTCCAGTAGGTGGGTTTGGATGTTCAGATTAGCCCTAATTCCACATCATGGTGCAAGCATATTTATTCCTTCATTTATCATTTTTATCTATTTCATAATATTTATACACTGTTTGATCGTGTAAAAACCCTCAAAACAGTTTACCAGAAGTTAAATTACTAAAACAGATTAAAATTCACAACTTCATTATTCTTACAGCAGTTTCGGAGATGGCATCAGCTATGTTTTAAGTCATAATAAACTACAGCTTATTTTGATGGCAACAAACCAAGGCAAGTCTACGACTGAGGCGCTCCGTAGACCCCTCTCTTCCTCTGGTGCAGCCGTAAGCAGGAGATTGGAAGATTTTATTTTCTTTCTGATTAACCTAAATTCAGCATTATATTAAAAGCCTAAACTGTGGTTAATGTAAACCTTAGTTAACTGAAACAAGGTAACTTCATAAACCATGGTTTAAAGTTTCAAATAAACCATAATTAAGGTTAACCACATTTTGTTGGGTTCAGACCACATGACAAACTGTGGTGAATCAAAAACAGAAGAAAAAGTTTCTGATCTCCTACTTTCAGCTGCGTCAGGAAAGGGAAGGGGAAGAGGGGTATACAGGCCCAGTGCTGACCTAAGTTCATTCTCACTACAATAAACCATTCCTTACACGATGTTCAAACATAGCCACTATCTCTGGCATATCTTCTCTGCCTTCTTCATTGTGCAAGCAAGCAGCCTTCACAATAAACTTGTCAGTGAACATGCCTAGGTTTTTCCAGTTAGAATAACCTAGGCTTTGCTAATGTCTCACTACTAGGTTTTCCATGATATCAGAACACATCATCCTTGAAACCAAGGAATTTTCTCATACAACTCATACATGTATAACAGACGTATATAAAAATGCATATATAAATGCTGTCTCAGTTTTCTGCAGAGGAGAACACTGAGATTTTTTTTAGTGGGGGAGGATTAATAGCATGGCTTAATCACCCGCATTCTCAGATATATGCAAGATTAAACTGCAAAAAACCAAGTGTGTTTTGTATTTGTTGTGGTATTTTTATATCTCATCCTAACTTTATAAATATTGGATGAGATCCAACGTAGCATGGAGGAGGTTTTTAAAAATCATTTTTATACCAAGAATTTATTACCTCAGATACAAATTACTAACTTCTACTCTGAATTTGAATATGATCAGCTTGGTAGCCATAAGTATTTACCTCAAGATTATCAGTTCGCAGAAAGGCCTCATAGCTCGAGAGAGCAGCATGGATGCCATTGATTTCTCTGTTGAATTTCTGAAGTTCAACATCTTCCTGGAGCTTCTTCCGCCGCTTTACCCACAATTCATCTAGCTCATTCCTTTGCTGAGCAAGCTTTTGCACAGACTCACAGATTTCCAAAGCCTTGGTGTTGAATGGGCCATCCATTATCTTCTCACCCAACTCTTGCAGCTGCTTAAACCTGTGAAAGTTCCATGTATTATTGTCATAAGTGAAAACCACATCTTTATCAAGAAAATGCATATTTCCTTAAGAATAAATTATTTTAATGACCAGTACTTTATTAATGGAAACCTGTCACTTTTTCAGTCTTCAATTTTCTTTTTTGGAAACTTGCAGAAATGTGATAAATAAATAGCTATATTAAGGACAAAGCAATAAAAAGATGTTTTCTGAGGAAAGACCATGGGTGGTATCCAATTAAATCATATTCATAGTAGACCCATTAAAATAAGTGGACTAAAGTTAGTCTGGTCCATTAATTTCAGTGCATCTACTCTGAGTTTAGCTTAGTTGGAAACAACTCTGTTTTTAAAGTTCCTTAAATTTGAATTAAATACAATGCTTGCACTTAGGATGTAAATAAAGTATGCATTTGCTTATGATATTCAGTGTCATTTTGCTGATGATTCTAACTTCTTTTCATACAATGAACTCTTGAAATATCATTCAATTCAAACATGCACATAGCAACATACACATACAGTACCAGAAGTTTTGTAAGGACACCCATCATAGGTATCTCATGATCTTCCCTCCCAAGTAGAACAGTATTTGGTACCATGTAAGAGCGCTAAACATGTTATGGGACAAAGGTTAATTAACATGGTGCCCTCCAGATATCGTTGGACTAAAACTTCCATCTGTTGCAGCCAGCATGGTGAACAATTGGTGAGGCTGTGGGATAAATCAGCCTCATATAACCAACATGGTTAACACTGAGGGGGTTAAGACCATAGAGTAAGTTGTCCTGCCAGGTTTAGCTAGGTCACACCATATCACCTTGGGAAGAAGGGTTACCAAACTCTTTGTTCTCTGATTTCCACCCTACCACTAATGAGGTCTAAGCTGGCTGTTCCAAGTTTAGACCACATGCCTTAAGCAAGCCATCTTTATGTTACTATGCAAATCAGTGTTAGAAACTGAGATATAAAAGCTAGAAGCTAAATGGCACTTTAAACCTAGGTTATGGGCGCAACAATAGAACACCTAGGTGTGTATTTTTTAATAACAAGCTGAATACAAAGCTGAAAATGAATGAACTGCAGCTAAAATATTACGTTCATTTTTCACATAGTCTTCCCACCCCCCTAATATACTTAAGCGGGTAGCTGGAAGTGGGGAGGCAGAAAAAGGTCCTCCTTTCCTTCTATTCTGCAGTTTTAATCTGAAATCTTAGGCAGACTACTGAGCCCAGAGCTCAGAAACTGCTTGCGCTAATGAAATCCCCTGTTGAAAATGCACCTAGAACAATGGGAGTTTCGAACAGTGATGCAAATAAATCAATCTTTATTGTGGTCAAAGACCAGACAGCAAAGTTAAAACAGCAGCATATGCCACATCTGCGTCAAGAAGCTGATGTACCCGGTAATTAAAAACTCTATAAACTTATTTACATTAAAAATAGCACTCCTTCTGCTAACGTTTGTATTCCAGAGATTAAAATCATTACTCATTCATCAGCCAAATAATAATAATAATAATAATAATAATAATAATAATAATAGCTCACAGCATATATTAGAACAAACTAAAACATCAAACATTAAAAACTTCCTGATACAGAGCTGATGCAGAAACATTTACCACTTATTGGAACCTAAGTTATTCTGCCTGTCTTTTCTTACTGCTGTATAGAAAAGCACACAAATCTGACCTTTGAAGAGTTTGAAGTAAACCTTTGAAGTAAACCATTTTTAACTTATGCAGTGTGTGGTCTCTTTCTATTCTAAGGGAAGTGGGGGGGGGGGACTGTGGAAGCAACTTTGAAGGGGTATTTTAAAGGTCTAATGGACTTAGTTTCCACACTTTACTTTGCTGCACGTTCTGTCATTTTAAATCTCTGCTGGGGCTCTTTCACCAAAGAGTACTTGCCCTAAACCTGGATCTAGGCATCCAAGGAATTCTCCTTTTTCATTATACCCATATCTAGTATTTTTCCCTTTTACCAAACCAACACAGACATGACGGGAATTGTAGTCCAACAATGTATGAAGAACACCATATAGGCTACCCTACTTCAGGGTCTTCTCCTTTCCAGACTTCTTTTATGCCTCTCTTGCAAAATGTGGCATTGGTACACACTCATACATCTTTGAAGAAGATCTTTACCTGTGGTTTTGACTGTGTATCTCTTTCAGCAAATCCTGGTGTTCCTTTAGCAGCAGCTCTGCAGAGGCCACATCTACCCCCATTTCCTCGCTGGCCATTTTCTCTCTCATGGCATCTGCCCACCACAGAAGTCGACGGCTGTCTTGCAGGAAGGCCTGTTGTTCCTGTGCTACTTGCAAAGCCTTCCCCTTCTCATCTGCCTTTGACTTTAGCAATGACAGGAGCTCCTCCATATCTTCAACCTGTTCTGTTATGGCCCTGCTCTCTGCGGGATTGGTATCCTTGATCCTGCATAATGAAGTCAAGACACGTTTTTGAATTAGTGCTAGGGCTCGGATCAAGTTCATTATGACCTGAACTGTATTCCACCGGTATCCATCAAGGAATGTCAGCTGGGAGATTTGGTTGGATGTGCTGGAGAAAAGCAAAAACATTTCCTTCTCTTGAGTGCTACCCTCAGGTTCTTGGATGAAAGGTGGGACAGAATAATGTTTATCATCATCAAGAGGAAAAGGAGGGAACCCTATTCTGCATGCTATGGGGCTCTGAACATAGGCAGCAATATAAATATAAATAATAATAATAATAATAATAATAATAATAATAATAATAATAATAAATCTATACTCTGCCCATCTGGCTGGGTTTCCCCAGCCACACTTTGGATGGCTTCCAACAAAATATTAAAAATAAAATAAAAATTCAGACATTAAAAACTTCCCTAAAATGTACCATGATTCTCTACAAATTCCCATGTACATAGTTAGTGTGTGTGTTTTGCGGGATGCCTATGGGTTGTTGAATTGTATAATACGTCCTAAATCCTATCAATGACCGCAAGTGCTGTGGATTATCCATTCTCCACAACCAAACTAGATCCAAGTTCCTAATAGTTCAATAAGGTAGAAGACCTGTTTGAAAAAGGGAAGGAAGCCATTACAGCACCCAGAGACAGCAATTCTTGCTGCTACCCTGCAAGAACATTATACACGCCTACCAAAGTAGTCAGCAGATCTCCCTATAAGAATCCCCCTGAAATCAGGGCCCCCAGGACCAACTACAATGCACCAAAGGGCTGGTTTCTTACGATTTGGCGACACTCTTCAGGTATTCAATTTTTCTCTCCAGCACTAAGACCTCTCGCTCAAAGTTTGTCAGCTTGCGCGCCTCAGCCGACAGAACAGTAGGCATGTTCCCATGTCCTAAGTCCTCAAGCCGGGTCATCTTGTCTTGTAGCAGCCCTTGAGTATCCTGGCAATCCTGAAGGAACGTCTTCACGTCAGCCACGCCAATCAGCATTGAGCCCTTCTCCTCTTTCAATGCTTCCAAGCGCTCCCACCTAAGAGCAGAAAAGTAAAGAAGGCTGCTGCAGTGGCGACTATGCTGTTGGACTATGTGATGAGAGAAAGGAACTCTGCACATGCTCAGAGACATTTTACTCTAAAGTTAATGCGTCTCAACATGTGGATCACATTCTTATGAAGAATACGATGGTGGTTTCAGTTTGTAGCCTGCTCTCGTCTGCGTGAGCAAACAGGCACCTTGGTGTCTAAAGCAGGGATAGGGAATGTGTGGCCATTCAGAAGCTGCTGGACACAAATCTCCGTAAGCCCCGGATAGAAATTTATGCTTGTATATTTCAATTGATTTCTTTTACTGTATTTTTGTGCTGCTTTTCACTCACACGAGTCACAAAATGGCATGCATACAAAAAGAACAAGAGTAGAACATCACAATTGCAACTTAAATTATATAAAATTAACAAATTATCAATAAAACAACCACCTTCTAGAAAACACTATGTCTAAACCAGAAGTCACATTTAAAGTAAAGCTTATCCTTTAGACATCACGGGGTTAACTCTATATATGAACCACCATTTACCTCGCATTTATCTCTTTCTGATGGACATGAATCTCATTCTGTTTTCCAGGACTGCTCTTTGAAAACATATCTGCTAAGCAACTGATCTCATCCAGTTGCCTCTTCCCAGTAGCCAATTCCGTTAGAAAACTCTGAACAACAGAAACCAACAAAGACAGCAGTAGTATTTTATTGTTTAGCTCTTTGATGTTATAAAATTTAACTAACAAAAAGAATCTTTGGTAACCTGCTTTACACATCAGTATCTAGAGTCCCCACCCCCTTAAATTCTAGCATGAAACTGCTGAATTAGAACTGAATAGGGTGTTTACTTCTCAGGAATCAGGCATGAACTGAGATCACCAACTGCTGCTTTTGTGAATGGTCACTTTGCTTATGTAATGGTTTACAAAGAATGCTCACAGACTTTTTTATATTTCACTGCTGTTTGATGCACTGATTACAACATTTGTGTGTGTAAGCACCCACCAGGGGCGCTGACTTGTCCCCCCACACTTTGAGGGGGCGTAGCCACATGACGCATCACGTGACACCAGACGGCATGTGCCGGGTGGGGGCAGGATGCGCAGAGGACAAAAGCAAAGATCTTTATTCCCAGCTGCCGCCTGGCTCCTGGCAGCCCCCTCAAATTTTGGGGAGGGGGGGAGACCCTGCCCCTTGCCCAAAAATATTGGGGAAGCCCCCTCTGCTCCCTATACCCAGCACCCCTGGCATCCACACCCCTGCCAGCTGAGCGTATGATGAAGTGAATTGAAGCCCATGCTATATTAAATTTCCTCGTCTTTCAGAAGCCACAACTCCTGTTTTTGCTACTACAGACTGAGACATCTCTGGAAGTTCTCTCAAGGTTCTTCAGGTTACTTTCCCAAACAGATTAAATTTACTTCCCACATTAACTTCAGTGGTGTGATGCTTCACTTTTACCTAGTTGTTCCTGTTAACACTCTGAGAAGCAAACAAGTGGATAGTCCACATTCTTTTTTTAGTGAGCAAGAGATGTGAAATAATGTTTCCTTTGAAAATCCACACTTTGACAAACAACATTTTTATATCAACAGGAAATTTCAGAGTGATTCAAAAATGTGTCTATTAAGAGAAATCCACACTAAAACACTGGGGGGGGGGAATCATTTATGCAGAAATGTGGAGAACTGGATTTAAGATTGGAAAAATGAGAAGTTCAGCCCGGTTTGGAAACAATTCTAGACCTCTTGATCTTCTCAGAGTTTACTGATACTGTTTTAATGTACTTTAACTTCTCCATCCAAGTGTGTTCAGGGGTAGCAGCATAATGCCACCCTCCTGGGATTTTGGCCCACATGTGATTATTTTCCAAAGTGCCTATATTTATAGCAATTGGCTACCGAGCAACTATTGTTATCAACAATAAAACGGGTTCGAATCCCCATGACGGGGTGAGCTCCCATTGCTCGGTCCCTGCTCCTGGCCAACCTAGCAGTTCGAAAGCACGTCAAAGTGCAAGTAGATAAATAGGTACCACTCTGGCGGGAAGGTAAACGGCGTTTCTGTGTGCTGCTCTGGTTCGCCAGAAGCAGCTTAGTCATGCTGGCCACATGACCCACAAGCTGTACGCCGGCTCCCTCGGCCAATAAAGCGAGATGAGCGCTGCAACCCCAGAGTCGGCCACGACTGGACCTAATGGTCAGGGGTCCCTTTATGTACTATGTAGGTTTGCAAGTCAAAGGCACAACTCCATTTCTAGGGCTAATTGTTTAGCCTGTGCTCCTAACACTGTCTTGTTTATGAGGTATTAGAACTGCAACAAAATGAATTTGAAATAAATAGGGTTGTTTTGACAGTTGCTGGGAGTCTCCCCCCCCCCAATAACATATCTCTTTCGCTTTTTACTAAAATCAGAAATGTTTCCTCTAAATTCAACCCTGGCTGACAGACTGAGGTAAATTATGACTGAGTAAGAATGCCAGGGAAAATGTAGGTGGAAACAGCACCTGGTATTTATGCTGCATAGTCTCCACATTATCTGCTGTTGGCTGAATAGTCTGAACAATTTTCTCTTTGTCATCCATCCAAGACTGAAATTCTTCACAGGAACTGTAGAACTGGTAGAGTCGGATCCTTTCTTCTAACTCTTTTCTCCTGTGCTGTAGGAATAAGTATCCAAACACTGTATGATAATAAATATGCTATGATACAAATATACAAACATATCAGCACAAAGGCAGTATATGAGGGTAACAGATTAAAAACAAATTCAGAGCTGAGGCACCAACAAATCACCAAGAGTTAGCTATTTGTGTAAATCTGGATGCTAGTCCTATGTCATGATTTGTGCATTAGTACTGTCAAATGTGAAACATGTGAAAGATGGGAGTCATGATATATTTGAATTTTTGCTACTGTCCATAGATTTCAGATTAAATTCTTCTCTCAGGGGAAACTGAGAGGATTCTCAGGATATAATGGCTTGGGCCAGCATACCCAAACATTAGTCTTCACTCATGGATGAATTTAAGAATGACATGAAACGCTTTGTTAATAGCACCATTTCTTGTAGAGAGCTATTCTTGGTGGTTGCCCTAAAACATTTCCCTGCTATAAGTCTGAGCATTTTTTTTAAAAGTCAGCCTTTTCCATTTGAGCTGGTTTTCTTCATGACTGGAGGAAACTGGCAGGGGTGGTATTTTTTAGAATTTGTCAGGTTTCTCACATCTTGCCCACCTGGAGATTTTGCAATAGGGCAATTAGCACATTCAGCTATATAAAAACCGGTCTTCAGCAACACATTTCAGGATTCTTGGTATCTTCTCTGCAGAGTAAACTCTAAAAGCTACATTAAGTTTTCATATCTGGAGCCAGGATAGCAAAAAAACCCACAAAGGCTGCAATGCAACTCTATAAACAATTACTCTATGTCTTTAAAAAAGAGAGGGAGAACTCAAAATATTATGAGAAAAACTTGATACCTCAGCCATGGTCTGCAGTTTTTCATATAATAAATTAATCTTATTCTGGGCTTTCCAGATGTTTTCTGTAACAAAATGAGGATCAGAGCCAAATGGACTTGTTGGCGTAGTTTGGGCAGACATGCACGACACAGAAAGACTTGCTGGCGCATTCGTTACCCTCTGGACTGTGCTGCCATGGATCTTTGTGTTTGCTGTTGGCACCGATACCATCTGTCAAAAGAAATATACAAAAAAACCTGAATTCTGTGTTTTTGAGACTGGCATTGCTCACAAGTTCAAATTAAATTTACTTTCAGTTTTATTTCAATAGGTAGCCTTAGCTTAAGATGCTGATTTCTGTCTATGTACACATTAGACATTTGCACACTGCTGTGTGCACCAGAGAGGGGGTGGGGATTTCTCCACCCAGTGTGCATGACCTGCTTGCACCACCACCACCCCTGAACTCCTTTTCATGAAGTTCTCGTCTGTGTATACAGTACATGATGGCTGTCTCAAATGTACATACCTCAGCTCATGTTTTCAAATCAGATGGAAGCTGGTTTGAAGGGAAACACATCAAACTACAGGTTAACATATGGATTGTGGCCAATGTCATGTGTTCTTGGCTTCAAGCATCAACAGTAGGAGTGCAGTGGAGCCACAATAAAAGGTAATGTGAACATAGCCTAAGTTGCATCTAGGATAGCAAGGTCTGAAGATAGCAAAGACCTTTTGCAACTATAGGAATGTTGTATCTTACTTTGCTATTCCCAGAATCTTTAAATAGCCTGTGAACAATCAAAAGTGTTTCTGAGTTTTAAAATTGAATTTGCCACCAGATGTTGCAGTAGAAACAAAATGGCTATTCTCTAAAATGGCTGCAGTTAAGATGTGACAAGGCCACTTTTGTGTGTGCATTTGAAAGAATATTTTTCAAACAGCAACAGATGTGAGAACAATAACTGAGAAT
Source organism: Podarcis melisellensis (assembly GCF_964234715.1). NCBI lineage: Eukaryota > Metazoa > Chordata > Lepidosauria > Squamata > Lacertidae > Podarcis > Podarcis melisellensis. The sequence continues at coordinate 43,563,026 of NC_138528.1, forward strand.
GTTACAAAATTGCTCTCACAGTTTTAGAGCAAATAGTTGCGTTATCAGAGTTAAAAATTTAAATCTGAACTTTACATCTTCCAATTAGCTCCCCAAACTGGGCCATGGCTCCTATCATTTTCACCCAAAGACATTTTCCAGCACTTCCAGGCTGGCTGCTGAGGACAGTTCTCACAAAATATTCAAGATGACTTTACCTCAGCTGAGTAACTAGTATGAGGACAGGGCTTTCAGGTGGTTTAAAATACAAATACTTCACGTTCTACAAAGTCAGTATGAGATATTATGGGACAACAGTAGGCTGATTAGCATACAATTCTAGGACACTGAGTAAACATAAAAATAAGAAGATTGAAGGCACAATTCTACAGAAAGAAAAAATGGTGTTTTGAGGGAAATATCACAACATGGGAACTGAAGAGGAAGAGGAGAAAATTGTTTAATTCAGTCTAACAGACCAAATTGTGTCTGCGTCTGCTTTGGTTTTATTTGGGTTCATCAGCAATAGCAACCATATTTGGGCCAAACTGATCTGTAACTTAATAGAAATGAGATAAAAAGATAGGATGAGTGCTACCTACCACTGATGCAGCCTGCTTTGCTACAGAATGAGCCTGCTCATCCAAGTGGCTTATTTCGGAAGAATACGCAGCTATCTCTTTCTCCAAACGGAAGTGGCGATGCAACAAAGCTTCTGCACTGGATTCATCCTTCCCGTAATCCTTGCTAGCTAGCAGGGTTTGTTGCTCCTGCATCCAAGACTCCACCTCATCAATATCAGCAAAGTACTGAGGGGGGAAATAGGACAATTGTGTTGTTATATCTTGCCTGCTTGTGACATATTAGCAATATCACATTAGGAGAGTAACAAATCTGAACGAAAGCAACAATTTCTTCAAGACTTAAAGAGAAGAAAGACTGGTTCTTATTGAGCATTACTGTTATTGCAACCTTGTAAATAAGTGACTTGCCTGAGAAAAATTCAGCTAGGCTTCTGGGAGATGAAAGAAGAGGGGCAGAGAGAACTGTCTCTCCATCAACAACTTGCTGGTGGTGGCCTTCCTGGTTTTTATGCCAGGTGCAAATGAGAGACCAAGAATTCCACCTTTCTTTTCTCAGCCTGCCCACTCACCTGTGTGCAATTCCTTCTCTCCAGTGACAATTAGACAAGTGCTTAAATGCAAGGTTGTGCTATTGTTGTTGCTGTTTTAACATAACCAGACCTTCCAAGCTTAATGGACAGGCTAAGATCTTGTTTAGACTTCTTAATAATAATCAATTCAGTTCAATCTGAACAGAGCTGCAGACCAATGTACCTGTTTGACGAGAGAAGCTGCCTCCAAACTGGTTTTACGTCTGGCCACCTCATCTTGGAGCTGCTGCCACAATTTCAGGATACTGTCAGTCTCCTTCTGGATGCTCCTCTGATTTGAAGGGTTTTTCTGACCTAGCTCCCGGCCCTTGCATATGATCTTAGAATAAATCAGTTGGTGGGAGTCACACTCAGCTTGCAAAGCCTGCCAGGTGGAAGTTGGAGGATCATAATTACTGGATGTCACCATGAAGCTAAATCCAGTCATGCTAGTCTGAATGCTGTTTTCACTTCTTTTGACCACTTTATTATTCCAGGAGTGATAACTATGAGGAATAACATATCTCACCATTCCACTCACATGAGGGGAGAGACTCCATCAGGCAAGGCCTCCTTCCACCTGCCTTGCTCTACCCTCTGCTTCTCAATGTGCATTGTATTATTTTATGTACTGTGGCTTGCCGTTGTTTTATTGATTATAGTTTAGATATTATTGTAACTGTTGAGTGGATTTCTGTTTAACTTTTATATGTTGATATTATTATTTTATAGTATTCTAATGATTGTTGAATGTTACTTTTTTGATGGAGGTTGCCTATTTTAAAGTTAAGTTTTATTATCACATTTTTGTATTGCATTAGATTGTTATAAAATGTACATTTTTTGTTTCTTCAGCTTGTAAACCGCCTTGAGTATTGTAAGATAGAAAGGCGGTATACAAATTAAAAATGATGATGATGATGATGATGATGATGATGAGTCAAGTGATCTTCTCTGGTGAAATCATTTATGGAAATTGTATTATACCTACCACCAACATTTACTGTGCAATCAAATATAGCTGAGCATCATTGTTTTCAGCCATACAATACTTTGATTGGAGGAAGCAGGAGGAATTAACTATTTCGCAATATCTGGCTTATGACTGGGTCGTCATAACTGGCAAAGCAACTGTCGCAGAAAATAAGAAGATAAACGATGGAGCTATGACACTAATCCCTAATGTAACATCAACAAGTCAGCTTAACCACTTTTAGAGTGCAGGGCAGCCAGTACCTGCCCCCCTGATGCAGAGCTGGGATGCTGGGAATGCACACTCTCCAAGCTTGAAATTTGGCTTCATACCAGCCTGCCAAATTGGCCAATGGCCAGCTGGTGTGGAGGGCAGGGCTTTTCAGAGGCAGGCCTGAGGGAAAAAATCAGGCTTCCTTCAGGTCAGCTTCCAGGGAGGATTTAAACAGTTTGTGCTGGCCCCCAACACCCGCTCTTTTTCATTGGTTCTGCTACCATATTGGGAAAATGCTCCTTGCTATCAGCAGTGCCCCCCGATCTCCAAGCATCCTCCAGTGAGCATGTTGTTGTTGTTGTTCAGTCATTTAGTCATGTCCGACTCTTCATGACCCCATGGACCAGAGCACGCCAGGCACTCCTGTCTTCCACTACCTCCCACAGTTTGGTCAAACTCATGCTGGTAGCTTCAACAACACTATCCAACCATCTCATCCTCTGTTGTCCTTGTGCCCTCCATCTTTCCCAACATCAGGGTCTTTTCCAGGGAGTCTTCTCTTCTCATGAGGTGGCCAAAGTATTGGAGCCTCAGCTTCAGGATCTGTCCTTCCAGTGAGCACTCAGGGCTGATTTCCTTAAGAATGGAGAGGTTTGATCTTCTTGCAGTCCATGGGACTCTCAAGAGTCTCCTCCAGCACCAGAATTCAAAAGCACCGGTGAGCATAGCTCTCTGGAAAAGGCACCCCGTACTTCTCCAGGGTGCTCCAGTGACATAAACCAACTTGATTTATGCACACTAGCCGCCTTTCTTGACACAGTAAAAGAAAGAGGCATCGTAGTTCTAAACTACTATTTATTTACACTATATTACACAGACAAGGAATCATGGTGTTCTCTCTCATCCAGCTCTGAGAGAGAACAGGCAAAACTGAGAGTACATCATAAAATACATACAGATAGGACTACAGTATATCCAGTTCTCGTGCTTCCTCTCAGACAGACGTTGTGATTTCAACTAATCACAAAATGCAGCCTCGGAGGCGTGAAATTGCTAACACAACCGACCCACCCACTCCATTAATTTTGCATTTCACTTATTGATTTGACCTTGCTATGGCTGCAGTGGTTGCCGTATTAGCGGGGCCGGGTAGGAATTTGGCTATCAGGCAAATTGACTATGGCCTGGATTTTTTTTAAACCAAGTTGCATATCACAAATGCAACAACAGGGGTATACTGTTCCACATAAGCAAATTAAACAGTGTTTCTAACAAATCCAACCCTCACAACCCTTAAGGAGGCAAACAAATAAAATAACATTTCAGAAAGAGAAAAGCAGAAAGACATAAACAATTCCCTTTTAGAATTTGATTGCTTAACTCAAGTCTTCTTTGTTCTTGTCACATCAAACTAGCTAAACCAATCAAGAGGCAAATAGGGTGATACCATTGTCTGCCTAGACCTATTGAAACACCACAGAATAATCAGTCGATTTCACTGGCTCTGGGCTGATTATGTCTGCACATTTCAAGCAATATTAGTAAATTTGTAAGTTACTTTGACCTCATATCTCTAACAGTTTTCCATTCCGTCGGTGAAGAATTTTATAATATTAAGGTCTTACATATTCCTGCACCACCAGTTCTCACCCCACCCCTTTTTAGAACTGTTATAAATCTTTTGGACGTGTACATTAGTATCTATGCTACTAGAAACAGAAACACTAGTGTTATGTACTGAGCTTGGATCCTAGAACAATAGGCAGGTAGGATCCTAGAATGCAACAACCTGATTGGTCTGCAGGAGCAAACCAATCAGACCCCAGGAGGTAGTTAATCAGCCTATTAGGCAGGTAGAATCCTAGAATGCAACAACTGATTGGCCTGCAGTAGCAGGAGGGAAGCAGAATCAGCCAATCAGACGGAACCCCATTGTGTAAATAATGTATATAAAGTCTGAGGTCTGGAGGGAAATTCATTTAGTGTTTTACGAGCTGCAATAAAGAGCATGAAATCACTACATGACTCCGAGTATATTTCTGCTAGAAAATTCTGAAAGCCCTCTAAAACCTGCACAAGCGACCAAGGATTTACACATCACTAACCTTATGGCTTTGAAGAGAGGCAGCAATGTGACTGAGATCACGCCCTAAGTGTCCTGCCGTCACCAGCTTCAATTTGTCAGACAGCCAAAGCTCCTCTTCTTTGCACTCATGGAAAAACTCAAAAAGCTTTAAAGCACTTTCCAGCTGATATTGTCTATTCCAAAAGGGGGGAGAAATGCATTTGGTGATGTTTATAAAGCCACATCATGTTTTTTCTAGTACTTCCAGCATATTGGAATCTGGATTAATCAGGCTTCCTTTTCCTAAACTGGACCAGCCACCAATGTAGGCCACATCTGAAATATATATTTATACTTAAGTTGTGCCCTAGACACTTCTCTGTATTCTCCTTGGTTTCAGGTAAAATACATACAGTGGTACCTCAGGTTACATATGCTTCAGGTTACATACGCTTCAGGTTACAGACTCCGCTAACCCAGAAATAGTACCTCGGGTTAAGAACTTTGCTTCAGGGTGAGAACAGAAATCGTGCTTCAGTGGCACGGCGGCAGCAGGAGGCCCCATTAGCTAAAGTGATGCTTCAGGTTAAGAACAGTTTCAGGTTAAGAACGGACCTCCGGAACAAATTAAATACTTAACCCGAGGTACCACTGTACTTGGTTTTAAGGAAGTAGCTTTCAATTCTGCTTCAAAGCAACTATCTTTACCTAATGAATTTGAACAACATGAAGGAAGTAGTGAATTAATACCTTTGTAACTTTAAGATAAGAATCTGAATCCAATCCAAACAGAAGGCAGAGAAACCCCAATGTGTGAGCTCAGGGTTCTCAGCTGTGGAGTCTGATAGACTTACTGCTGAACATGCATGGGGTACTTCTCTTGCTAATGCTGAATGTCAGTGGGTGTGCGGGGGGCCCTTCTCACTAACACCAAGTGTTCACAGCTGTGGGAATGGGGGCAGTATCCATGCTGGCATGAGAGGGGCATGACCAGCTGTCCGCTTCATAGTATACCTGAAGGAGCGTCTCCACCCCCATCATCCAGCCTGGACACTGAGGTCCAGCACCGAGGGCCTTCTGGCGGTTCCCTCGCTGTGAGAAGTGAGGTTACAGGGAACCAGGCAGATGGCCTTCTTGGTAGTGGCACCTGCCCTGTGGAATGCCCTCCCAGCAGATGTCAAGGCAATAAACAACTATTTTACTTTTAAAAGACAACTGAAGGTGGCCCTGTTTAAGGAAGTTTTTAATGTCTGACGCTGTATTGTTTTTAATATTCAGTTGGAAGCCGCCCAGAGTGACTGGGGAAACCCAGCCAGATGAGTGGGGTATAAATAAAAAAATGTTGTTGTTGTTATATGTTCATTGTGGGGGTTCATACAAACACCCCTGACATCCCACAATTAGGATATTCTACTCCTGAATTTCTTAAATAAAAGAATTGGCCAGCCTCCTCAGGAAGAACTGAGTCACAAAAACAAGAAATTTACCGTGTTTTGCAGAGATCCACAAGGTTTTGATGCAGCTGCTGGAGCATCTGATGTTTAGCTCGAAGCACATCTGGCTTGAACGATTTACCTTTGACAATCGCTTCTGTTCTTTCAGTGATATGCTTGACCCTCTCCCCAAGGGAAGAGATCTGAGAGGCAACCAGTTTATGCTTCTGAAGTAAATCTACTGCTTCCAGGAGTTGTTTACCACAATCCTGGGAACTCACTAAACTCTGGAAATTAAATGAAATAGAAATGATGTTTATTGTCCTCAAGGACTTGCGCAAAGACTATTTATCAGATGGTAAATTGACTATTTATCAGATGGTAAATTTACCATAATGTGCATGTAGCCACTTATAAAACTAATAATCCTTTCAACTTCTGAGAGGAGTTTTTACAATCAGAAGAATAAGGGAATGGTTACTTGCACTAAAGTGCAGGAGTCTACACTATTGGCAGAATATTACTGATGCCCATTTTATCAAGTTGTTATATTCATGCAGTGGTAAATTAACACCCAATGTCAGCTAGGAATCAACAGATGGTATCCAAGGCCCACTAATTTCAAAGGAAAGATGCAAGTTCCATCTACATACAGTACATATTACAAACGGGTATAGCGATAATAAACACAGTGCTTAGTTTCCGACATGTATTGTGCCTGGTTGCTAGACTGCCTAGAAGTCATGTCCTTTGATATGAATTCTCCTAATCCCATAAGTGTGGGACCAAATAGGTTATGATAAAGGAAGGCAGTTATATGGTACTCCTGGCTTAAGTTTAGCCATGCTAAACTTAAACTCAAATTAAGCCTGTATGCACTGCCTCTGTATGGATGATTCAGTTTTATAATCTATATGTAAATCCACTTCCGAGCTAGGGAGGAGGTGGGGTTGCGGGCTTCACGCCCCTCCCCCACACTTGTGGGGGCTGGCTTCAGCCCCACGCGATAGCAGGGAATCCTCGGACGTGTCATACCCCAAGCCAGCCAATCGGCTGGCGCAGGGGGCGTGGCCTCGCCTACTTAGTTCTGGCGCGGCCAAGGGTCTCCCTCTTTCCCACACCACAGCTGACCTGGTTTTCCCTCCCCTCCCACCCGTTAGGCTAGGTTCTCGGACATTGCTATGAACCTCGGTTG